>NC_057861.1:100616043-102041043 GCF_019393635.1 Dromiciops gliroides
TCAATTGAATCTTATTTTAAATGTCCTCAGGAGACTCTCTGGTTAAAGGAATCCTGGGATTAAAAATCCTTTGGTAGATACTCATTCTCTAGACAATATGTTTAATAAATTTCTGTTTTATTTGTGGTAAAGTGAATAAACAGCCTATAAATCCTTGTGATGAATAAGTTCAATCGTTTATGTCTCATGGGTCACCATAGGCATTGAATTCATCATCTAGCAGCCAACCTACTGGCAACAAAGTTCTCCAACTGCAGACCTTTGGGTTTGGAATTTTTGTTTTGGAGTTTTGGGGGTTTTGCTTTGTAGGATCTTCCAGAGAATGGCATCATTTTGGAGAACCCAGAGTCACCCCACCTTCCCACCATGATGAGTCATCCACATAGAACCTTGTGGAGGAAAAATATGAAATGCTTCCCAAATTTGTGTACCCCAGGGACAGCTAGGTGGTACAGTGGATAAAGCACTGGCCTTGGATTCAGGAGGACCTGAATTCAAATCCAGCTTCAGATACTTGACATTAGCTGTGTGACCCTGGGCAAGTCACTTAACCCTCATTGCCTGGCAAAAAACAAACAAACAAACAAACAAACAAAAATTTGTGTACCCACTACTATTCTGGTATTCTCAACTACTCTTGTTCTTGGTAATGAGGTATATACTTTTCTGGGCCCAGTAATAGAATCAGCAGTATAATTGCTTCTGAAAGTGTGTGTCAGTTGACCATCTTATACATCAGCTCATTAACTCTTAGACTACCCAGACCAAAGTTCTAGTCCCTGGTCACCATTCCTCTTTATGTGTTACCTTCCTCTATTAGAATGTAAACTTCTTAAAGGCAGTGACCATTTCTTTTTTTTAATGTTTGTATCCCCAGCAGTTAGCCCAGTGTGACTGGAACATAGTAAGCCCTTGACAGATGGGTTTTTTCATGGGTTTCATCAACCTACCAAGGGGGAAAGTGTTAGGAGACATCTCTAACCCCACACTTACTATGCCAACATTTTCGTTGACAACTTACATGTTGTTATTGTGTTTTCATTGTTCCAATTCTTAGTAATGTCCTAGCTTATTTCTGATACCTTCTAGCATATGTGAATATAGAGGTAGTGGTAGAATGACCTGCTTACTTCTACTACTCAGTGGGATTAAGGAGGCTTCCTTTATTATCATGGGCATGAGAGAGGTTGCTCTTAATTCAATACTGTGGACTACAAGAAGGGAGATGGATCTCTTCATTTAAGTTATATCAGATTCCCCTCTTTCCAAACTGATCTCTTTCAGTGAAGATAGATAGAAGATAGAATATTGATAGAAAATTAAGAAAGTTTCTTCCTAGGATGTGGAGTTGAGGGAACACCAGCCTAAGCTTGACATCTAGTTTGAATAAAAGTAGCAGGCAGGGCTTTGTTGTTTTGCATGGGAACTTGCTTTCTGTTTACTACTCAGTTCCCTTTCACCAAAGGAGTAGAGACCTGGAGAATTTTCTCTTATTTGTCCTCTTGTGCCTTTGGTCTACTGAGGGAATATTAGTCTTACCCATCTTGCCGGCTGGTTTGTGCCCAGAAGGGTTCCTCAAGGAACCCCTTCCTCCAGTCTCTTGGCTTTTCCCAGTATAATCAAGTGTTCAGAGTTTCCTTGTGTGTGTGTGTGTGTGTGTGTGTGTGTGCTAAGAAAAACATCTGAAACCTAACAATGAATTATTGGGATTGTAATACCAAACAACATTCTCTTCTCATTATGGGAGTCTGATGAGCAGAAATGTTCCCCCAACAACTCCCTAGGAAGCTTGAAGGAACTGAGTCTGGAGTCTAGGTCAAAAGAGGAAGAGGACAGGCGATTGAGGAAGCATTTGGGGTGGATGATGGCTGAGAGTGTAGTTGGTGGCATTAGCTGTGAGGAGATGGCACAATAATGGTGGTCAAAAGAGATAAAGAAGCCTATGCAGGCATTTTATGAAAAGATTGCAAAACTAAAGACTGTTGACTTTGACCATCCCTTTTAGAGATGCAAAAGATCTAACTTCTCCAATTTCTCCCAGTGCTTAATGTTGTCTACATCATTTCTTCTATTTCTTTATTTCTGTTACTGGATTCTGTTATTTTTTTAAACTATCAATCAAAGCTGCTTTGTGATGCATATAGGTATCTTGTTGGGAAGGGTTGGGGGAAAGAAAAGAAAGAAGTCAGTGGATGATTCCAGTAAGCAGCTTGGAAAAATCGGATGACATTAGGTCAGAGGATTTGACTTCTCTCCAGAGCACTAGGATTTCTAGATGGAGGCTGAGCCAGCCAATCAGTCAATAAACATTTATAAAGAGCCTACTATGTGTAGGGACACAAAAAGAGGCAAAAGACATTCCCTACTCTTAAGGTGCACAGGAACTAATGGAGAAGACAAAGAGTGTGTGTGTGTGTGTGTGTGTGTGTGTATGTACACAAACACACAAGCTATATGAGGAATAAATAGGAAAAAATTAAAGAGAGAAGGCACTAGAATTAAGAAGAATTGAGAAAGCCTTCCTGTAGAAAATGGGATTTTAGTTGGGACTTAAAGAAAGGAAAGTCAGACATGAAGGAGAACATTTCAGGTATGGGGGACAACCAGTGAAAATACCTGGAGTTCAGTTTTCAGACAAAGAAATCAAAGCTATCTAAAGTCATATGAAAAAAATGCTCTAAATCACTATTGATCAGAGAAATTAAGATTGAAACAACTCCCACACCTATCAGACTAGCTAATATGCCAAAAAAGGGAAATGTTGGATGTTGGCAGGACTGTAGCAAAACTGGGACATTAATCCACTGTTGGTGGAGTTGTAAACTAAGCCAACCATTCTGGAGAGCAATTTGGAACTATGTCCAAAATGGATATAAAACTGTACATACCCTCTGATCCCACAATACTACTGCTAGGTTTATATCCCAAAGACATACAAAAAAGAGAAAAGGACCTATTTGTACAAAAATATTTATAGCAGCTCTTTTTGTGGAGGCTAAGAATTGGAAAACAAAAGAATATCTATCAATCGGGGAATGGATAAACAAACTGTGGTATATGATTATAATGGAATATTACTGTGCTATAAGAAATGACAAGCAGTATGATTTCAGAAAGACCTGGAAAGACTTACATGAACTGATTTATAGTGAAGCAAACAGAACCAGGAGAATGTTGTACATAGTAATAGCAATACGGTTTGATGAAGAACTGTGAATGACTGCTATTCTCAGCAATACAATGATCCAAGACAATCCAAAAGGACTAATGATGAAGCATACTATCCACCTCCAGAGAAAGAATTGATATTGATTGAACACAGACTGAAGCATGTTATTTTTCACTTTCTTTCTTTCATTTTAAAAAATGTATTAATCTTCACGTAAAAAATAACTAATATTGTGGATAAAGCACCGGCCCTGGAGTCAGGAGTACCTGAGTTTAAATCCGGCCTCAGACACTTGACACTTACTAGCTGTGTGACCCTGGGCAAGTCACTTAACCCCCATTGCCCCGCAAAAAAAAAAACAAAAAATAACTAATATGGGGGCCGCTAGGTGGTGCAGTAGATAAAGCACCAGCCCTGGATTCAGGAGTTCCTGAGTTCAAATCCGGCCTCAGACACTTGACACTTACTAGCTGTGTGACCTTGGGCAAGTCACTTAAGCCCCATTGCCCTGCCAAAAAACAAAAAAAAATAACTAATATGGAAATATTTTATATAATTGTACATATATAACCTATATCTGAATGCTTACCACCTTAGGGGGAAGGAGGGATAGAATTTGGAACTCAAAACTTGAAATAAAAGTGTGTTTTTTTCTAAAAAAGAAGGAAGGAAGGAAGAGGAAGAAAATAAATACCTGAAGGAAGAAAAGAAAAACCTGGAGTAATAGAATATCCCATTTGAGGAATGACCAGGGGGCCAGTGTCCCTGGATTGAAGAGTGTGTGGCTGGGGCAGCTAGGTGGCATAGTGGATAAAACACTGGCCCTGGATTCAGGAGGACCCGAGTTCAAATTTGACCTCAGACACTTGACACTTACTAGCTTTGTGACCCTGGGCAAGTCACTTAACCTTCATTGCCCTACCAAAAAAAGAGGATGTGGTGGGGTGTAAGGTATTAGAAGACTGGAAAGCTAGGAGGAAACTAGATTATCAAGGACTTTATAGGCTAAACAAAGGATTTTTGTATTTGATCTTTTAGGTATTAAAAAGTCACTGGAATTTATTGAGTAGGGGAATGATATGGTCACACCTGCTCTTGAGGAAAATCACTTTGGTGCTTAAATGAAGAATGGATTGGAGTGGGGAGAATCTTGAGGCAGACAGACCCATCAGCAGGCTATTGCAGTAATCCTAGTGTGAGGTGATGTTGGCCTGCACCAGAGTGATGGCAGTGTCAGGGGTGAGGAATATCTGAGAGATGTTGCAAAAGTAAAATTAACGGACATTGGCAACAGTTTGGATATGAGTGGTGGAGGGAAAGAGAGTGAAGAATAGAGGATGGTACTCAGTTTGGAAGAAGTTAGGAGGGGGTAGGGTTTAGAGGAAAAGATAATAGGTTCAGGTTTTTGTTTGTTTGTTTGTTTTTTGGTGAGGCATTTGGGGTTATGTAACTAGTAAGTGTCAAGTGTCTGAGGCCGGACCTGAACTCAGGTCCTCCCGACTCCAGGGCCAGTGCTCTATCCACTGCACCACCTAGCCGCACATAGGTTCAGTTTTGAACATGTTGAGTTTAAGATGTCTATTGGACTTCCAGCTCAAGATGAAGATTCCTGAAAAACAGTTGGAGTTGCAAGATTGGAGGTCAGCAGAGAGACTGGGTCAGGATAGGTAGATTTTAGAATCATTAGCATAAAAATTGTAATTAAATCAATGTGAGCTGATGATATCACCAAGTGAAGCAGTATAGAGGGAGAAGAGAAGAGGGTCCAAGTCAAAGTCCTGTGGAATACCTAAATTTTGAGTCAATTGTAAGAGAATTTTATAGTTTTTCTATCTATTAATCGCTTTTGTAAACTCCCCCCCAAAACAAAATGAAACTATGTCCATACCTTTTTTTTCACCTTTCACTTAATTCAAAAATTAGTCCAAATGCCATTTCAGGACAAGACTGGGGCTTTCAGGCCTCATGTTCTCACTTACTTCTCCCCTTCCCCTGCTTGCTGAAGGGATGCCGTTGAGGGCACTGAAGTGAGAGTAGGAATCTCTTGTTGAAAGAAGAAATAGTGGCAGGTTGGCCAGAATGTCCTCACCTAGCCTGACCATACCAGATGGCTCCACCTGGTGACTACAATAGAGAAATTCGGGTTTGGCCCTGTTCTACTGTTTGTTATCACATGTTGGAAATAAATTTGATTTAAAATCCTGATAGGTGTTGAACCTCCTCCTATCCTCAAAATTATTTTATACCCGTTTATTAGTGTATTAAATTATTTTACTACCCCCAACATCTCCCCACCCTGAGAATATAAGTTCCTTGATGACAGGGACTATTTTTCATTTTGGATTTGCATCCTCAGTATCTAGAATAATGTGCTACTGCAAATAATAGGTGCTTTAAAGGTTTTTTTTGAATTAATGAATAGGTTGAGAAGCTTTTTTTTGATGGGGGATAAGAATGGCTATCAAGACCTCCTTAAATAACACTAATACACCTCTTTCACCTCCTAACTTCCTTTAAGTCTCAGTTCAAACCCCACCTTTTGCAAGAGGTATACCCCATGATCACTAGGGCTTCTAGTTCCTTTCCTCTATGATAACTTCCCATTTACATTTTATATGGCTCATATGTATATAGTTGTTTGCATGCTGTCACCTTCCTTAGACTATAAGGCACCTTGAGAGTAGGGACTTCCTTTTGCCTTTCTTTGTACCTTTAGTACTTAGCAAATTCCCTGGTATACAGTTATTGCTTAATAAATTCATGTTGACTAACTGATTGACTACTTCTCTACAGCTAATGTAGCATAACTTGTTTTTTTTTTTTGGAGAGGCAATGGGGGTTAAGTGACTTGCCCAGGGTCACACAGCTAGTAAGTGTTAAGTGCCTGAGGCCAGCTTTGAACTCAGGTCCTCCTGAATCCAGGGCTGGTGCTTTATCCACTGTGCCACCTAGCTGCCCCCTGGATAACTTTTTAAAGGAAAATTTTAAAAGGCCTAGAAATCTTAGGGACCACTATTCCTTTACATCTTAATATAAACTACCTTAATGAGATTGCTTCCATCATAAGACCTTTATGAGAAAGAATAGGCAGTTGTTCAATGGGAAAGAAGAAACAGAATGATGGAGTAATTTTCAAGCAGGGGAATCTTGGGTACAGCATCAGGGGGGATGTTAGGCAGCCAGAAGGCAGCATTAGGGTACTATTCTCAAGGAAACCAGGCAAAGAAAGAATGGCATACAAAAAAAGAGTTGAAAAGACACTAAAAACCCCAATTGTCTTGCCCAGTGCTCATCTGACTTGAACATTTCCTGTTTCTAACCACCCTGTAACCCAGTATATGCCAAGTACCATATCCCCTTAGCAAAATATGAACTCCTTGAGAGCAGGGACTGTCTTATTTGTATATCCCCAGCCTCTAGCCCAGTGCCCAGCACACAGTACATGCTTCATTCCTTTCCATGTCTCTCCAGGCTTCTTTCTCCACCATTTCCCCAAACCTCCTCACCTAGGAAGACAAGAGTACTTTGTTACCATTTCCCAGCAGCATTCTTACCCGAGAAGATCCCACCATCCCTGCTGCTCCTCCCTCTGATTGGTCAATTCCTCTTCAAGGGACCAGTGCAGCCAGAGAAAAGTATAGCTTATTGCTCCATTCCTCTCCAGGTCCCACTTTCTACTTTCCCAACTTCTTTCTCCATCATGCCTCAGTATAGGTACGATCTCGCTCCCCACCCCAACTTTTCAGCTTCCTTTGTGCTGTCTTCACCCATTAGAATATAAGCTCTTTGAGGGTAGGGGCTTTTTTCTTTTCTTTATTTTCCTTTGTATCTATTTTCTATTCCCAGAGTTTAGCACAGTGCCTGGCATGTTGTTAGTACTTAATAAATGTATGTTGTTTCCTTGACTTGTTGATGGATTGACTTTAAATAGCTGGAGGAAGATGTTCTGATAGTTATGGCCACAGTAGTTAAACTTTATTTGGGTCTTCTGAGTAAAGCAAACATCTAT
This sequence comes from Dromiciops gliroides, assembly GCF_019393635.1. NCBI lineage: Eukaryota > Metazoa > Chordata > Mammalia > Microbiotheria > Microbiotheriidae > Dromiciops > Dromiciops gliroides. Next base: position 100,623,222 of record NC_057861.1, read on the forward strand.
CCTATCCACTGGCTTTAAATTGTGACTAATGCTATTGAAGAGGATGGGGAATTTGGGGATTAGCATATAGTCTCTGTGGCAAATACCATGGAACTGGCCACTAAGAACCCAGGGATGATGTAAGCTTCCTGAATTTCGTCCTCTGAAAGATGTAGGTGTATATTTTTAGCAAAAGATGATTGCCACATTATTATCAAGAAAGAAACTAATGTCAGTAGATAACCAGAGGCGTCTGACAATCAGAAGGAATGAACAGTTTTCAATGCCCCCAGACATGTGGGTAGTTCCCTTTTTTTTTCTATGTTGGGGTCCCTTCAAGGAGATGGTTGGCTCAGCAAATAGACACTCTAGAGTGGAAAGGTCAAAAGTCATTGCAGAAGAGTAAATGTGGAGGAAGTAAAAGCATTTTGCAAGTCAACTTTTTTTAGAAATATTTCAGTAAAGGGAAGCACAGGAATGGGACCCCAGCTGAATGAGTGAAGGGAAGGGTTGTTGTTTTTTTAAATTGGTAAACCTGAACATGATTGTAGGTAGACAGAAAGAAGCAGAGGCAGCACAGTGGCTAGAGCTCTGGGCTTGGAGTCAGGAAGACTCAAGTTCAGATTACTAGCTGTGTGGTCCTGGACAAGTTACTCGACGTTGTTTGCCTCAGTTTCCTCATCTGTAAAATGAGCTGGAGAAGGAAATGTCAAAGCACTCCAGTATCTTTGTCCAGAAAATCCCAAATAGGATCATGAAGAGACTGAAACAACCACACAACAGAAAGAAGCAAGTGACAAAGGAGAGACTGAAGATCAGTGAGTCTCAGGGAATGACTGCTCCTGATACAAGATCTAGGTCCTAGGGAAGTAGGAAGGAATGGAATAAAGAGCCCTGGTAGAAGGATTTGTCTTAATGAGGGGCATGTAATGATTGGAATGACGCCACCTACTGGAGACTTGCTGTGGAGAGCTCTACCATGAGGAAAATGCCTCAGAGGCATTGTGGCTTTTCCTTGGCGTCAGGAAATGACGCTTGCTCATGGGTGCAGTCTATCAAGTCTACCAGCCAATCAACTGGAGGAGCCTCCTATGGTCTGGGAGGAGACAGGAAGGAGGAAAGGGAGCCTGCGCAGAGAGCGCTGGCCTTTTTGGCTTCCGGACTTGATGGTGGTGGCGGCAGAGGACTTCACAGGAAATTTGAGGAAAGATAGGAATGCCAGGCTGTTAGAATTCTGTTTTCAATCTTTTTCTTTCTATTTTCCAATAAACCGTTAAAAACCTAAACTCGTTTTATCAGTGATTTTTAGTCAGTTTCCCCCAAACTGGGGGAACACATTAGAATCCACATTTAGAATCTTAAATTACACAGGCAGGAGCATCACTCTATGACATTTCTCTCATTTATCCCCTTCTGTCCACTCACACAGCTACCTACCTTGTTCAGGCACTCAACGCTACTGTGAGTCCAGAGGCTGCTAGGTAGCACAGTAGATAGAGCACTGGGCTTGAAGTGAGGAAAACCTGAGCTCAAATCCACTCATATACATCCTGTCTGCCTCAGTTTCCTCAACTACAAAATGGGAATAATAAAAGCAACCTACCTTCCAGGATTGTTGTGAAAATCAAAACAAAATACAATATTAAAAGAGCTTAGTAAAGTGCTTGAAACATTTGTCCATTCAGTTTTTTTAGTCATGCCCAACTCTTCATGACCCCATTTGGGGTTTTCTTGGCAAAGATACTGGAGTGGTTTGTCACTTTCTTCTCCAGTCATTTCACAGATGAAGAAAATGAGGCAAACAGGGTTAAGTGACTTGCCCAAGGTCACACAGTTAATACGTGTTTGAGGCTGGATTTGAATTCAGGTCTTCCTGACTCCAGGCCCCATGCCCTATCCATTGTGCCACCTAACTTCCCTAAATTGTTGTTATTGAGTTGTTTCAGTCCTATCTGATTCTTCATGACCCTATTTGGGGTTTTCTTGTCAGACATACTGGAATAATTTTCTATTTCCTTCTCCAGCTCATTTTACAGATGAGGAAACTGAGATAAACAAGGGTAAATGAATTGCCAGGGGGTCAAACAGCTAGCAAGTGTCAAAGGTCAGATTTGCACTCAGAAAGATGAGTCTTTCTGACTACAAGCCCAGCACTCTATCCACTGCGCCACCTACCTGCCCCTAAAATGTAGTAGGAACTTAATAAATGTTTGTTCCCTTGTCCCCCATTTCCCTCCCCTCCCTTAGCCTCCTAATTGGTATTCGGCCTTCAGGCTTTATCTCCAATTCATTCTGCTTATATCATCTCCTTAAGGCACAGGTCAGACCATCCCTTGGCTCACACATGAATTGGATTTAAGTGAGGCAGAGCTGCACACAGTTAGCCTGACTCTCTCTTCCAGTCATCAAACACCAGTGCAAGACAAAAATCAGGATGATTGGAGATGACTCCAGATTCAGTGGATGACATTGGCGAATTTGATGTCTGCCCAAGCTCTGAGCTCTCCACAGTGCCTGCTTCAGCTGCCACCTGAGGTCCAAGAAGCCGCTGCATGTGCAGCAGCCACAGCCCATTAAAACCAGCTCCCCAGGTGGGCTGGATCAGGGTAACCCACAGATCTCAAACCTGTCGGTGAGTTAGAGGGATATCTACCCCAAGCATGTGAAGACTTTCCCCAGAGGAATGGGTGGATGAGAACAATTTGCTCCAACTTACATATGTACATCATTAATGTCAAATTCAAGTAGAAGCAGATACCTGAGGGCCACATATTGACTTATTAATATTATGTATGCTTTATTGGGTGGGTGGGTAGGTTTGACATCTCTGGTGTCAAGTTGTATTCCCTCTCCCCCACCTTTCCCAAAAAAGAATGTGAACTCCTTGAGGCCACAGGCTGTTTGGTTCCTCTCTGTGTATCCTTGGGGCCTTACACGTGGTAGTAGATGCATACTAAATGTCGAATTAAACTGAACTGACCAGATGGGAGGAAAATGACCCTAAGATATTTCAAGGAATAAAGGAAGAGAGCTGAGCCTCCTTGACTCAAGAAATCAAAACATTCTCTTTAAACATCTGAGGCAGAAGAAAAGGGCTAGAATAGAAATTGTGGGAAATGATTTGAGGAGTCTGTGAGGACTGATAAGCAATAGGGAGGGCCCACTGAATAACACTGAATGTAAATTTGTTGTGAGTGAATCAGTTGGTATAGGCCAAGTTGTAGAACAGCAATCAGAGAATGAATATGCCCTCATTGTTGTTGTTGTCCTTGTCATCATTGTTGCTCTTCTTCTTCTCCTTCTCCTTCTCCTTCTCCTTCTCCTTCTCCTTCTCCTTCTCCTTCTCCTTCTCCTTCTCCTTCTCCTTCTCCTTCTCCTTCTCCTTCTCCTTCTCCTTCTCCTTCTCCTTCTCCTTCTCCTTCTCCTTCTCCTTCTCCTTCTTCTTCTTCTTCTTCTTCTTCTTCTTCTTCTTCTTCTTCTTCTTCTTCTTCTTCTTCCCCAGATTAATTTTACAGGTGAGAAAACTGAGACAAATAGGGTTAAGTGACTTGCCCAAGGTCACACAGCTACTAGGGGTCTGAGGCTGGATTTAAATTTGGAAAGAGCAGTCTTCCTGACTTCAGGCCTGGCACTGTATCCACTGTACCACCTAGCTATCTTCTTTCCCAGAACTTAACAGGAGTAGCAAGAGCTGGGATTTGCCCACAGGCACTGACCTCCTCAGAGGACACATAGGTATCCAGAGACATCTATGCCCACACCTTATGGTCTTCTGTCCAGATAAGAGGTATGAAGAACAAATTGACTTAATTACCATGGAAAATATGTCTTAGAGAGGAATAACAAAAAGGTCAGAAAAGAATGACTTCAGGTAGAGAGCTTTGAATGCTACACTGAGTTTATTATTCCCTCATACATCCAGGTAATTGATATTGACATTGCTAACTCCAGATGGAAAGTATCAAACTTGTCTCTGAAGTAATTTCCTTGGTGGTAAGACATTTGATGGTACCACTTAAATTCATTTTTCTTTGTTATTCACCAGATACAAACATTTCCACTTTATCGTCTATTAGTAGTTAAGCAACTGAATTTTCCCGAAAATGAAGGTTCGTTTTCCCCTCTGAGGTGTTAAAACTACCCTAAGCATGATATTCTTTATTTCAAAATGGAAATTCCCTACTATGCAGTAAAAAGGAGTATAGACCCCTTAAATCCATTTCAGCATTAAGTATAAGATTACGTGGGAAGGAAATCATAATAATGGTCCAAAAATTGAATCTTATAAGGGCCCTACTGGAAGAGCATTTTACTCACCCACTAAGGGTCCCTGATTCAATTAGTATATCTCTTGAGGCAGGTAATTTAACACAGGCTGAGCTACAGAGGAAGTAAAATTCATTGGAAGAACAGTATGAATTCTGGGAAAAGTTCACATGAAAAAACTAGACACCTCTACCTGTCAATGCCTCTTCCTAAATATTAATGAATTTAGTACATGGGACTACCAAGATAAGCAATACTTTTGAAGATTATAAACTATAATTAGGTTACATTTACACACATATACAGATATAAAGAATGAGAGAGAGGAGAGGAGAGGAGAGGAGAGGAGAGGAGAGGAGAGGAGAGGAGAGGAGAGGAGAGGAGAGGAGAGGAGAGGAGAGGAGAGGAGAGGAGAGGAGAGGAGAGGAGAGGAGAGGAGAGGAGAGGGGAAGGGAGGGGAGGGGAAGGGAGGGGAGGGGAAGGGAGGGGGGAGAGAGAGAGAGAGAGAGAGAGAGAGAGAGAGAGAGAGAGAGAGAGAGAGAGAGAGAGAGAGAAGAAAAGGCAAGGGGACAGGGGAGAGGGTGGAGAAGAGAGGGGAAAGGGGAAAGGAGAGAGGAGAGGGGAAAGAGAAATATAACAGATTATATTTCCTTTTTTAAAAAAACTATTTTTTTATTTTAATTTTTCTCAGTTACATGTAAAGATATTTTTTGAATTCCAAATTTTTCTCCCACCCTCCCTTCCCTCCCTGCTTCCAAAGACAGTAAGCATTCTGATATAGGTCATACATTAAAATCATGTTAAACATATTTCCACATTAATCAGAACAAAAGGAAAGAAAAAACACAAGAAAAAAATTGAAAAGAACAATAACAAAAAAGCAACAACAAAAGTGAAAATAGTATGCTTCAGTCTGCATTCAGACTCCATAGTTCTTTTTCTGAATGTGGAGAGCATTTTCCACCATAAGTTTTTTGGCATTGTCTTGGATTGTTGCTTTGCTGGGAAGAGCCAAGTCCATCACAGTTGATTATCACAAAATGTTGTTGATACTGTGTACAATGTTCTCTTGGTACAGATTATATTTCCAAGAAAAAGTTTGTATGATATGAAGTATGTACTTGCACTTTTGTGGAGTCAATTCCATTCAATAAATAATTTAGTAGATACCTGGAAGCATCTTTGACCCAGTGATACCACTAATAGCCATATACTACAAAGAGGTGAAGGCAGAGGAAGAGTCTATATTTCCCGTGGATTCAATTCTTAACTCTGCTGATGATTCTCAAATCTACTTAGCCAACCCTAAACTTTCTGCTAACCTCCAGACTTGCTGCCCTAACTTCCTAATGCGCATCTACAACTGGATATCTCACAGACATCTTAAACTCCACATATGCAAAACTGAACTCATTAGTTTCACTGAAATCTATCCCCACACTAGGGGCAGTTAAGTGGTACAGTGGATAAAGCACCGACCCTGGATTCAGGAGGACCTGAGTTCAAGTCTGACCTCAGACCCTAGCTGTGTGACCCTAGGCAAGTCACTTAACCCCAATTGCCTCACCAAAAAAAAACAAAAACAAAAAACCCAAAAGCAAACAAACAAAAAAAAAAACCTATCCCCACACTAACTTCCTTATTACTTTTGAGGGTACCACCACCCTCCCAGTCACCCAAAATTGTAACTTAGTTGTCCTCCAGGATGCCTCACCTCCTCCCACCCACTCCTCATTCAATTTGTTGCCAAGACCTGTAGTTTCCTCCCTCCTAACATCTCTTATATATGCCCCTTTTTTCTCTTCTGATACAGCTACCACCCTGATGCAGGCCCTTATCACCTCACACCTGGACTACTGCAATAGCCTGGTAATCATTTGGCCTGCCCCAAGTCTCTCTCCACTGTAGTCTATCACCCAATCAACTATCAAAGTGATCTTCCTCTAAAGTACAGATTTGACCATATCACCTCCCTATTCAAAACACTCCAGGGATCAAGTATAAAATCCTCAGTCTAGCATCTAAATCCCTTCACAACCTGCAAACACCACCTCCCCTACATCTCCAGTCTTCTTACTCCTTGCACAAGCATGCATGGGTGCGCGCACGCACACACGCACACACACACACTCACACTCCCATATTCTGCAATGCAATGACACTGGCCTCCTTGGCCTTTTTTGTTTTGTTTTGTTTTGTGAGGCAATTGGGGTTAAGTGACTTGCCCAGGGTCACACAGCTAGTAAGTGTCAAGGGTCTGAGGTCAGATTTGAACTCAGGTCCTCCTGAATCCAGGGCCGGTGCTCTATCCACTGAGCCACCTAGCTGCCCCGGACTCTTTTTTCTTTTTTAAATAAAAGTATTTTATTATTTTCCTTGGACTCTTTTTTGAACAAGACACTCCATTTCCAGATTGAGCATTTTTACTGACTGCCCTCCCATGTCTGAGATGTTCTCTCTCTGCCTCCTGGCTTCCATAGCTTCCTTCAAGCCCCAGATAAAATTCCCCCTTTCTGATCCCTCTTAATTCTAGTGCTTCCCTCCTATTGATTATTTCCAATTTATCTTGTACATAGCTTGTTTGTATGTAGTTGAGTGCATGCTGTCATGCATTAGACTGTGAGCTCCTTGAGGGCAGAGATTGTCTTTTGCCTTTCTTCGAATCCCTAGTGCTTAGATCAGTCCTTGGTACACAGTAGTAGGTGGTTAATAGATGTTTATTGACTAACTTAAGTACAAAAATATTGATAGTAGCACTTTTATAGCAAGCAAAGAACAGGAAACAAAATGGATGCACATAAATTGAGGAATGATTGAACAGTAAGTGGCAACATGAATCAACAGAATATTATTTTCAAAGATATACCAGAGTAGTTTGCCATTTCCTTTTCCAACTCATTTTACAGTTACTTAGGCAAACATGGTTAAGTGACTTGGCTAGGGTCACATAGCTAGTAAGCATCTGAGGCCAAATTTGAACTCGGGAAGATGAACCTTCCTAACTCCAGGCCCAACACTCATCTATCTACTGTACCACCTAACTGCCCATACTGAAGTAAAGTGAAATGAGAACAAATTAAAGGATAACCACAATATTGTAAAGGAAAATGGCATTAAAAGACGTTAGAGCTTTCAATAATTTCTTAAGAAGAAACAGACCTCCCACCCCTTGGAAGAGAGATGGTGAATTTGTGATATAGCATGAGACAGGGGCAGCTAGGTGGCACAGTGGATAGAGCACGGGCCCTGGAGTCAGCAGGATTTGAGTTCAAATCCAGCCTCAGACACTTGACACTTACTAGCTGTGTGACCCTGAGCAAGTCACTTAACCCCAATTGCCGCACCCCACCCAAAAAATTAATAAATAAATAGATAGATATAGCATGAGACATATACATTACCAAGATATGGTAGAATCACTTTGCTGGATTGACTTATTTGTTACAAGGGTGGGCTTCTATTGGGGAGGATGAGTTTGCTAGCAATGGTAATAAGAGATTGGGGATAGAGGGAGAGAAAGAAAAGAGCACCAATAAAATTGGTTTTCCTTATCACTTTACAGATGAAGAAACCAAGTCCCTGAAGAGCTAGCAGCTCACCCAAGGCCACAGAAGTAGTAAAGGGCAAAAAGTGTCACTTGAACCCCAATCCTCTGGATTAATTTCACCTTTATTATTTCACCTTTATTAATTCACCTTTATTAATCTTTATTTCTCTACAAACTGCCCACCTCTCAGTTAGACAGTTACTCAATGGGCATTTTTCTATGCCGGACACTGACCTAAGAGATAAAAAGGAAGGCAAGGGGCAGCTAGGTGGCACAAAAGATGGAGCACCAGCCCTGGATTCAGGAGAACCTGAGTTCAAATCCAGCCTCAGACACTTGACACTTACTGGCTGTGTGACCCTAGGCAAGTCACTTAACCCTAATTGCCTCACAAAAAAAAGAAAGAAAGAAAGGAAGGAAGGAAGGAAGGAAGGAAGGAAGAAAGAAAGAAAGGCAAAAGACAGTCCCTGCCCCCAAGAAGCTCACAAGCTAATAGAGGAAAAAACCTACAAATAATTATGTATAAACAAGATATAGTTATCTCTTTCACATCACAGACATTAGGCATGCGGTGCCCGTGAGATCTGAGAAATCTGTATAACATATTTTGGTCCTTCTTTCGTACCAGAGAAAAGCTCTGAATATTTTTCTTTTTCTTTTTGGGGTGTTTACAGTACCTCACTGTAAAATTTGGGCTGCTATTGCATAATGCTATGTGTGTGTACACACATGTATGTATGTATTGTATATATATGTGTGTGTGTGCATGTATGTAAATATATATATATATATATACATTTATAATGCATTTCTGGGTGTCTAAAGTTTTTTTGTGTCATCTGCTGGCCTTCATGTGTCATTTACACCTTCCAGAAAACTCAACAAAAACTCCCATTTAATTTCTTATGCTGATCCAGGATGTGTCAAAACCATAATAGGAAAGTCATGATGTGGTAGAAGCAATTATAGATACAGGCTAAACTAAAGGTAACTGTAGAGGGAAGACCTTTTAAATGGGAACCAAAAAGATTTCTTACAAAGGTCCAATTTTAGCTGAAAGCTGACGGAAGCCAGAGAAGGCAAGAGGCAGAGATGATGAGGGGGAGTTTTCCAGGCATGAAAGACAAAGAGAAAATGCTTAGTCTGGAAATGCAGCTTTCTGGGTGAAGAACAATGAGAAGGCTCCAGATTACCAAAAAGGTGACCCTCATTAACTACAGGACTAGATCATCAAATATCAGTGCACATTCCAAGGTCACTATGGGTTTTGTTTTTTTCTAACATTTGAAAGTTCCTGATTTTCCAAGGTAGTGGTTGATTCAAAGAAGACATTTTCCCACCCACCCCACCCCTGAAAGAGACTAATTTAGAAAGACAATATCCTATTTGTGAAGTTCTTCACCTGCAACAACTGACACACAAGTCCTATTTTCTCCCAGAGAATCCTTTTTTTCAGAATCACTCTGACTGAGCCCCCTCCTTTCCTACCAAACCCTCAGCATACTCTCCCTAAAGTTCATGCCCCACCAACTAGCTGACTTCAAGCAGGCCTGTCATTCACAGACAAGCAATTTACAGGTGAATTTATTATATAAACCAAGTTATACATGATAGAGATTGGCAGTTCAATGTGCATACAATCCTTTTTTTTCTTTCTAATCTTTATGTATAGACATGCTCATTTTAATTGATATTAAGGTCAGGATTTTAAGAATTCAACAAAAAAGAATTATCAAGCCAGACCTCACCTAGAGTACTACATTCAATTCTGGACACCATGGATTAAGAAGGACATTGATATGGGGCAGCTAGGTGGTGCATTGGATAGAGCACCGGCCCTGGAGTCAGGAGTACCTGAGTTCAAATCCGACCTCAGACACTTAACACTTAACTAGCTGTTTGACCCTGGGCAAGTCACTTAACCCCAATTGCCTCACTAAAAAAAAAAAAAAAGAAGGACATTGATAAACCGGAATATGTTCAGAAAAGGGAAATCAGGGTGATGAAGGACCTTGAGTTCTTGTTGAAGGAACTGGCCATGTTTAAGCCCGGAGAAGAGAAGCCACAGGAGTATTATGGTGGATGTCATTAAGCATTTGAAGGATTATTATTTGGAGAAATAACCAGACTTGTTCCATTTGACCCCAAAGTACAGAATCATTTTAGCTCTGTCTGCTTCAGTTTGCTGAACTACAAAATGAGAATAATAATAGCACCTACCTCCCAGGATTATTCTGAGGATCAAATGAGATAACATCTGTAAAGCACTTAGCACAAAACCTGACACATAGTATGTACTTAATAAATGTTAGCTAGCAGGGCCAGCTAGGTGGTGCAGTGGATAGAGCATCAACTCTGGAGTCAGGAGGACCTGAGTTTAAATATGGCCTCAGACACTTGACATTTACTAACTGTGTGACCCTGGGCAAGTCACTTAACCCCCATTGCCTCACCAAAAAAAAAAAAAAGCTAGTATCATCATCATCATCATGAGCAGCTAGGTGACACAATAGATACAATGCCAGGCCTAGAACCAAGAAGACCTGACTTCAAATATCAGACACTAGCCTTGTGACCCTGGGTAAGTCACTTAATCCTGTTTGCCTCAGTTTCCTCATCTCTAAAATGGAAATGGTAAACCACTCCAATATCTTTGCCAAGAAAACCCTAAATGGGGTCACAAAGAGTCAGGCACAACTGAAACAACTGAATAACAACAACAACAACATCTATTATTATTATTATTATTATTATTATTATTATTATTATTATTATTATTATTTCTGGATCTAGTGGAATTTTCCTAATTCATCATTCTCTAAAAGATGAAACATGATGATTAGTTCTTTTTGTTGTTGTTGTTGTGAGGCAATTGGGGTTAAGTGACTTGCCCAGGGTCACACAGCTAGTAAGTGTCAAGTGTCTGAGGCCGGATTTGAAATCATGTCCTCCTGACTCCAGGGCTGGTGCTCTATCCACTGCACCATCTTGCTGCCCGGATTTGTTCATTTTTAAGGTAGAAAAAATTGTTTTCTTTGAGTATAAGAAACAATGAAATTGGATCAATTTAGTTGTTCTATAATGTAATAGCTGGTCTTTCCCTTTTTAATTTTGGTACATAGTTTTTTAAAGATTCATATCAAGATTTTGGAAAGAACCTGAGTAGATTTTATCTGCCCATTTGTGGATAGACCAGCCAATATGGAAATAAGCCAGCTTCTTTGTATGGATTGTAATTTGTCATAACAAAAGTGCCAAGTATACCCTAACACTAGTCTCTCTGCATTCAATATTGATCACTTTATTATCAATTAATTAATATGAATGAATGAATGAGAAAACATTTGTTAAGTGTTTACTAGCTACCACACACTGCATTAAGTTGTGGTGACACAAATTCAAAAGAAAGGGATAATTCCAGCCCTTAAGGAGCTTACATTTTAGTGAGGGAACTTTAAAAAAAAAAAATACCACAGCAAGGAATTGGAAGTTGAGGGGGTGCCCATCAATTGGGGAATGGCTGAACAAGTTGTGGTATATGAATACAATGGAATACTATTGTGCTGTAAGAAATGATGAGCAGGAAGAGTTCAGAGAAACCTGGAGGGTCTTACGTGAGCTGATGATGAGTGAGATGAGCAGAACCAGATGAACATTGTACACAGTATCATCAACATTGAGTGTTGACCTACTGTAATGGACTATATTCTTCTCACCAATGCAATGGTACAGAAAAATTCCAGGGAACCCATGATAGAAGAGGATCTCCAAATCCAAGAAAAAAAAAAAGAACTGTGGAGTATAGATACTGATTGAACCATACTATTTCTTTTGTTTTGGGTGCTGTTGTTTTTTTTTTCTATTTTGAGGTTTTGCATCACTGCTCTGATTTTTTCTCTTGTAACAGGATTAATGCAGAAATAGGATTAATGTTATTATGTGTGTATATATATATGTATATGTATGTAGATATATAGATATATAGATATAACCTATATCAGATTACCTGCTGTCTAGGGGAGGGGGGAGGGAGGGAAAAAAATCTGAAACTGTAAAGCTTGTTTAGACAAAAGTTGAGAACTATCTTTACATGTAACGGAAAAAATAAAATACCTTATATGTAAAAAATAAAATAAAATTAAGAAACTAAGGGGTTGAAAAAAAATACCACTAGTTAGGGGGCAGCGAGGTGGTGCAGTGGATAAAAGCACCAGCCCTGAATTCAGGAGGACCTGAGTTCAAATTCGGCCTCAGACACTTGACACTTACTAGCTGTGTGACCCCGGGAAAGTCACTTAACCCTCATTTCCCTGTCCCCCCCCCCAAAAGAAAATATCACTAGTATAGCTTTAAGTCTTGCCAAGTACTCTACATATGTTATTGTATTTGGTCCACACATGGAAGATTGGTGGCCAGTAAGGGCCACTTTGGTGGTATAGTGGAAAGTGTGCTCAACTTTTAGTTTGAATTCTGGCTCTGTTACTAGCAGAGTGACCTTGAACAAGTCACCCAACTTCTCTAAGATTCAGTCCTTTCATTTTTAAAAGAAGGGGGTTGGACTCAATGATTTTTAAGGATTCCTCTTACTCTACCTATGAGCCCAAGACCTTTAGTCTGCAAACTAATCTTTACCCCTGGTCTGCTGTCATTCAGTTCAATCCCAGCCACTTGTAGATGGATTGCTAAGTGCCTACACTTGTTAAGTCTAGAACAATGCACTAGATGCTGAGGAAAGTGAAAAGTTGAGGTCAAAAGAAATCTTTAGGGGGCGGCTAGGTGGCACAGTGGATAAGCACCGGCCCTGGATTCAGGAGTTCCTGAGTTCAAATCCGGCCTCAGACACTTGATACTTACTAGCTGTGTGACCCTGGGCAAGTCACTTGACCCTATTGCCCCGTAAAAAAAAAAAATCTTTACCCTCCTAGAGCCATTAGCTCTATGCAGACCTTTCCAGTCTTCTTATACCTTACCCCTTGACAGGCACTCTTCATTCCAATTGGACCGGCCCCCTGACTGTCCCACAGACAAGATACTCTCTCCGCTCCCAGCATTCTCTCTGGACACCCCCCGTATGCTTAGATTGCTCTCTCTCCTCTTCTCTGACTACTGACCTCTCTGGCTTCCTTTAAGTCATATTAGAAGAGGCATATTGGATATTTCAAACTAGTTGTCTGGCACACATCTCAAGCTATACATGGACAAAACTCATGGTCTTTCCCTTCAAACCCACCCACAACCTGTCTCTCTACATACAGGACAGGATGCTACCATGCTTCCTTCCATCGGCTACCTTTGCACCTTTATACTCTCCATCTCCCATGCCTGGGGTACCCCCCCTCCTCAACTCCACATTGTAAAGTCCCTAACCTTCTTCTAGTTACCTCCTGCAAGGGTTTTTAACTTGGAGTCAGTGAACTTATTTTTAAAATATATTTAAAACTACATTTCAGGGGGCAGCTAGGTGGCACAGTGGATAAAGCACCAGCCCTGGATTCAGGAGTACCTGAGTTCAAATCCAGCCTCAGCCACTTGACACTTACTAGCTGTGTGACCCTGAGCAAGTCTCTTAACTCCCATAGCCCTGCAAAAAAAACAAACAAACAAAAAACCCTACATTTCAATATAATTATTTTCTTTGGTAATTCTAGGCATTTAACAACATTATTCTGAGAAGGAAGGGAGCTAGCATTTGTTCTGTATCAGGCACTGAGCTAAGCACTTTACAAATATTATCTCACTCCATACAACAACCCAGAAAGAAAGATCCTATTCTTATCTTTTATTTTGCCTTTGAGGGAAATGAGGCAGACAGCAATTAAGTGACTTGCCCAGGGTCATGCAGCCTAGTAAGTGTCTGAGGGTGGATTTAAACTCATGCTTTCCTGGCTTCAGGCCTAGAACTCTACTTATTTCACCACCCAGTTTTCTACTCTTTCCTGAGGGTTCATAGTCCTTCACAAGACTGCCAAAGGGCACGATGACATTAAAAAGGGTAATCTAGGGGCAGCTAGGTGGCACAGTGGATAAAGCACCAGCTCTGAATTCAGGAGGACCTGAGTTCAAATCCCATCTCAAACACTTGACACTTACTAGCTGTGTGACTGTGGGCAAGTCACTTAACCCTCACTGACCCGTGGTAATCTAGTTCCCTAATCTAGTCCAATACCCTCATTTTATAGACTCTTGTAACCTCTGAGATTAATTAACTCATTAAGATGAAATAAAATCTGGAGCTAATGAATGACCCTGGTGAGTTTTGTATTTGAGTCTGCTACTAACTAGTTGACTGATCTTGGGCAAATTCCTTTACCCACAAGGGTCTCAGTTTCTTCACCCACAAAATGGGATTAAATTTAAATGAACTTAACCCCCATTGTCCCGCAAAAATAAATAATTAATTAAAATTAAAATTAAATGAACCAACTCATGGCATTATTATGAGGAAAGTGATTTATAAATCTTTTTTTTTTTTGGTGGGGCAATGAGGGTTAAGTGACTTGCCCAGGGTCATACAGCTAGTAAGGGTCAAGTGTCTGAGGCCGGATGTGAACTCAGGTCCTCCTGAATCCGGGGCCCGTACTTTATCTACTGCACCACTATAAATCTTTAAGTACTATAGAAATGGGAGCTACTCTTATTACTGCGCAAAGCTGCCTCTCTTCAGGGTCTGGAGGTCCCCAAGAAAATAGCTATCTTTCCATTGCCTTAATAATTTCCCTATAAAATAATTTCATAATATGGACTTGAATGAAGATATAAAAGAAGCTACCTACTACCATACTGGTCAAAATATGTTGCCCCAAAATATAGGCTACCATTAAAATGACATCTTTTTGAATGGAAAAAATATTTAAAGAAATATGCACCAAAGAACATGTAACTATGCCAATGGAAAAGTAGTATGGCATAATGCAGAGGATTATGGATATAGAGTCAAGAAAACCTGTATTCAAATCCTACCTCTGATGCTTACAACATATATGACTAAGTCCCAAAAAATTTATTTAAAATATTTTCAAAATAGATATTTACTGTAAAATATAAAGGATTAGATGGTTGGGGAGAGTAGTAAAAGGCTTATAGGGTTAGGGAAAGAGTGCTGGCCTTAGTGTCAGAGGATCCAGGTTTAAATCCCTGATTTTTGCTAACTACCTGTGTGACCACAGGTAAATCACTCCATTATCTGTGGGACTCTATGTCTTAATCTGTAAAATGAGACTAGATTTTAGACTAGATGACCTGGACTGATGACAAATTCCTCTCTCAACCCCTTTCTCTTACCTTTGAAGGATAGAGGCTGAGTTAATAAAAGCAAATTTGGAGTATGATGCCAGGCTGTTCTCAAGTTTTCTGGAAGTCAGATTTGGAATAGGGTAGTGAGGGGAGCACAATTTATATTTGAAACAATGGAGTCATAATTAGACTGTCCGTGGACCTCCCCAAGGGCATCCTTTTGAAGTACTCAGAAGAGTTACTTCTCTTTTCCCAAAGTCATGTTTCATCAAAAACATCTGCTGTGGCTCCCTGGAGGACCAGACAAAGAAGCTCTATCCTAAATCTTGGACTGTTGTCTCAGTGTGCCTCGTTCTGCTGGCCCTCAGAGAGTCAGAACAGCCTCTGCTTCAAACACTGAGAGATCATGGGAGTGATGGAGCATGAGACAAGGTGTCAAACTACAACCGCTTTGCCAAGAGTTTAATAGAGGGTCTTTTTCAGTCTGATCAGTTCTTTACAAGGTCTGATATGAGTCTTTCCTTCCAAGTTATTTCCTTTTCCCAGGCTTTTCCCCTCTAGGGGAAAGGGGACAGAAATTAGCTTGTGCTGTATTTGTAAGTGTTAATAAGATTCACCAAGAGTCATTGGGAAGGTTAAAAATCTTGACTGTGTGTAAAGTTCTGGGCTATTTGACTCTCTCCTCCACCACTCACCTTCCCCCAGCCTAACCACTGGAAAACTAAGAGAGAAAGTATATGCTGTCTGAGTCTCTCTTATTTTGCCCTCCCCACCTTTACCCCAGGTCCTATCTACCTTGCTTTACTTGGTTTTATGGACTTCATAGCTCTTTCACTCATTGTACCCTACATTCAAGTAGCATTAACCAAAAGAGTTCGCTGGATGCCCTTTGTGGTCTAATACTAGGATCCACGTCTTGACTACTAATCATTAGCTGCATGATATTGAATAAGTTCATTTGCCTATATCTTATATAACATAAATGTTTTCTCATCTTTAAAGTGTAGTTAATATTTGCATTATATGCTTTTCAGGTTTTTGGCATCATAGAAGTGTGAACTATTATTGTAGAATCACAAAAATTTAGTTGTAAAGGATCATGAAACAAAATAAGCGAAATGTGGGTAGATGATGTATGAAGTTTCATCAGTGATGGAAGAAGAAAAGTTGAAGGACATCTGAAGGATTGTGATATAGAAAAGGGTTTTGAGTTATTCTGTTTGACTCCATGTAGCAGAACTAGGACAAATGAATGAAAATTTTAAGGGAGCAAACTTAGGTTTGATGTTGGGGAAAAAATCCTGACAATTGGATTTATCCAAAAAAGGACCTGGCTTCTTCAAGAGGTGGTAAATTCCTCCTCCATAGAGTTCTTTTATATATATATATATGTATATATATATATATAATTTTTTTTTGGTGAGGCAATTGGGGTTAAGTGACTTGCCCAAGGTCATACACCTAGTAAGTGTTAAGTGTCTGAGGTCTGATTTGAACTCAGATTCTCCTGAATCCACTGCGCCACCTAGCTGTCCCTCCATAGAGTTCTTGAAGCAGAGGCTGAAGGACCATTTTTCAGATATGTTATAGTAGGGGTTCCTTTTGTGTATGAATTGACTAAATGGCTGCTGAAGTCCTTTCTAATTTTCAACTCTGTGGTTCTCTGAAGGGATGAGAAATGGCTGCAAGCTAAATTCAGTGTGAGACTTTATGGAAGACAATTACTGAGGGTATCCTCTATTTATATGAAGGTTTTGTCAGACATATTTAAACTAAGAACTAACACATGTAAGTGAAAGAGCAAGGAACATAAGGAGAAAAATCAGAGAAATCCACCCCCACTAAAGATGGAGAAATTCAGTATAAATATAAAAATTCAGAAGCCGCAATGGCAAAGCCAACAAGCAATGTGCAAGTATTTCTATCAAAAGAGTCAGCCACAAGAGGTCCTCATAAAAGCAAGAAGCAAGGCTAACAGTAAGTTGAGGTTCCTTATTCCAGCAAGTATAGAGGGTAAAGGGAATTTCTCAGAGCCTTTCAGAGATTGTGTTATGGTGCACTGGCAATGAATGTACAATGCAGCTATGTATCTCTCCTAGAATACATCAGAAGGCCACGGGAAAATATCTCTCCTCTCCAGAGGATGAAGTGCTCTTTGAAAGAATCTAAGTATTTAAAAGGGAAAATAGAGAAGGAAAAAAATTCAAAGCATAAAGAAATCCTAATTTGTATCAAGAGGTAAAAAAATAGCACCAGCCCTGGAGTCAGGAGGACCTGAGTTCAAATCCAGCCTCAGACACTTGACACTTACTAGCCGTATGACCTTGGGCAAGTCACTTAACCCCAACGGCCTCACCCCCCCCAAAAAAAAAAAAAGGAGGTAGAAAAATATAAGAAAGAGAAAGGCCCCCTGAACATATAAAAATGTATTAGTTCTTCCAATAGAGGCAGAGTTGGATAAAGGAGAAAAAGCTTCTCACCTTCCAGGGAATGTAATGGTGAAAGTTCACAGGTGTCACTAGGAGAGAAACTGCCCAATATCCATCACAGTAAGAGGAAAGGGAATCATAGAGGTTAGTGACTCCTTACTGAGGCAGACATGTTATCGACCTGACAGGAATGATAGTAGGTATAGTGTTCTCCTGAAATGTATATTCAGGATGTGACAGAACCAGGCTAAGATTTGTCAGTCATGATGCCCCCCACCCACTACTATTGATTCACAAGGGGACAGATGATATAACCAGAACGTTACTAAGGATTATGAACTCCTGGACAAGGTTTTGAAAATATTAGGAATGTAGGTGTTGTTTCCATTACTATTGCTAATTGCAGGTAGTGTCTTCATAAGTGATTATTAGATTAATAAAGGATTGATTTTAAAATAATGGAGTATGAAAAATAGTCTTTTAAATTGGGTGGCAGATTGGACTCAGAAACTTCTCAAATCCCTTCCAGGGATAAAATTCTATGTGAGGGCAGGGACTATCTTTTGCCTCTTTTTGTATCCCCAGGACTTAGCACAGTACCTGGCTCATAGAAGGCACTTGATAAATGTTTATTGATTGATTGTGGAGAGGCATGATTGGAGACTTGATTATACCACTGTAGGGTATCGCTGGAACTATTGGCTGACCAATCAGTGATTTCAATCAGAGAAATATCACATCTGGAAATATGCTTTGAGGGTAGGTGGGGAATGAGGGGACAAGTGAAAGTCTGAAAAGGAGACTCCAGAGAGTATAAGCAGGAACTGAAGTTTACTGATTCAAAAGAGAGGACATAGGTGCAATAGGACAGAGGACACTGTTTAGTGCTGGGGAAACCACAAAGATGAATCATATATGGTACCTATGGACAAAGTTCTTTCATCATTATTCCCCCTTGAGATATGTCCAATATAACTTATTATTCTTATTGAAATGGGAAATTAACGAGTCACCTTTTTCCATCTTCTGCTGTCAGTGTCTGCCTGTCTTCTTCGCTGACATTCCCTCCAGCATCAGGCTGGAAATAGCTGTCCTTGGATAACCGGTCAAGCCAAAACTGCACCTTGATGGAATAACTTTGTCACTTTGGGTTAGACTCTTATTTACATGTTTTATCAAGTCAGTGAGCACTTATTAAGTTTCCCGCTATGTTCCAGACACTGTGCTAAGTTTTGGGGATACAAAAAAAGGCCAAAATATGGTCCTCGGCCTAGAGCTCACATTCCAGTGGGAGAGATAGCATGCAAATAACTATGTACACCCAAGATATAATATATAGGGTAAAAATTTTAAAATTAATTCTTTTCAATTTGATAAATGTTAGCTATTGAAAAATAAAAGGAAATCTCATAAAAATTTATTTCAGTAAGCATTCATTAAGTGCTTACTATGTTCCAGACTTTGTGCTAGGTTCTGGAAACACAAAAAACATTTACAAAACAGTCATTACCTTGAAGAAGTTTAGGTTCTATTGAAGAGATACAAGGTACACAAACATAAATAAATACAAAGGATACACAAAGTGAATCTTTTTGTCAAGTAGCTCTAACAACTGAGGGAACATGGAGACAGAAAGGCCTGCTAGGTGATACAGCTGATAGAGTACTAGGCATTGAGTCAGGAAATCATGGGTTCAAATTTGGCCTCAGATGCTTACTAGTTATGACTCATGGCAAATCATTTCACCTCTGTTCCAATTTCCTCATCTATAAAATGGGGATAAGACTAGCAGGGTTGTTGTAAAGGTCAAACAAGATAATATTTGTAAAGTGCTTAATATGGTGCCTGACAAAAGTAGGTACCATATAAATGCTTTTTTCCTTCTTCTTATCTTTCCCCTGTTATAGAAGTGGTACTTGAGATGAGCTAAGGACTCTAAGAGACAAAGATAATGAGAGAAGCATAAGGGGTGTGACAGGTAAAACTAAACATGGTCAGGAGCATTACTGTCCTTAGTGTAGGAAAAATTAGCTGGGGTTTATCATATATTTGTTACTTAGAAATTAGAGGCTACTGCACCAGTTTGGGGGCATTAAGCATTTATTAAAGAAAATTTAATATTAGTAAAGAGAGCACACATGGCTCTGAAAGATAGGAAAGCCTAGCTAGGATCTACGGGAGAGAGAAGAAAAAAAGGTGCCTTTACCTACAAGTCTCAGGCCAACAAGAGAAAGTTCCTGTGCCTGTGAGAGCAGAAGCTACCTGCCAGTTGGAAGAGAAGTGGTCCCTACACACTGCTCCAAACTAATTTGCCAGCATCACCCAAATCCATTGGTTCACTGGATTTGAGGGCAGTCCATGAGTAGAATGTGCTGAGGTCAGAGTTCAGATCCTTTGGCAGGAACAAGGCTTTCAAGGTAGGTGTGGTTTTGAGTGAGGTAACTTCCTGACTTTGGGCTGACCTTGGGAAAGGTCAGGCCAGGCTTTCTCAACAGGGGGGCCCCTGGGAGTCCCAAAACCCCTATTATTAATAATTTTCTCACAGGGGACAACCAGTACAAAAGGAACTTAGATGAAAAAGGTAACACTGTGTTTAGGGGAAAACCATAAATAAAATATATCATCCTAAAAGAATGATCCCCCCAAAGAGACAATCCCTTTTCCTAAGTAGTTATGCTACTTCCCTAACTCTTGAAAATAATCTCTAATCCTTAAATTTGGTCAATAGAAAAAATGCAGTATACCTATGATTTAGTAGAATGATAAAATTCCAAAGTTGGAAGGAACTTAAGAGGTTACCAGTTTCAACCTGTGTACTCTACATTATTCCCTCTAAAACATCAATTCAAAGAAATTAAATAAAAAATCTATCCAATGAATATCTACTACATGTAGAGTTCTCTGCTAGGACCTGGAAAGGATACTAAGTTTTGTGAGATATAACATGTGTATATAATCTAGTAAATTCCTTTGGTGTAATTAATTTGATTCAATAGAAACTGAATAATCACCTAGTTTTTTCAAGGTAATCAATCAACAAGCATCTATTAAGTGCTAGATACTGAGGATACAAAGATAAAGTGGAAACAGTCCCTGCCTTCAAGGAGCTTATATTCTAAAAGGAAGTGGGGGGATAACATGAGCACATAGTTAGGGATATACAACATGCATATGAGGTAACCTTGTTGGGGAGTGGAGAGAGGAAGAGATAGTGTCTGGAAGCATTTCTTAAGTATCTGCTATATTTCAGGGACTATGCTACATTCTAGAGATTTTTTTTAAAGGCAAAAAACAATCCTTGCCCTTGGGGAGCTCACAATCTAATGGAAGCCTTCCCATTGGAAGGAAAGATGAAGAGTTTAGTTTTGCATATGCTGCATCTGAGATGTCTTTAGCCCCTCCTTTCCAAAATGTCCAAAAAGCAATTGGTGATGAAGGACTGAGTTCAGTGGAACAACTGGGGTTCATCATATAGATCTTGAATCATCAGCATTAAGATGATCAACTTTTGTTCTTTTTCAATTCAATTTTATTTTATTTGCAGTTCCCAATTCTCTCCCTCTCCTCCAGTCACTGAAAAAAGAAGAAAAATAAAACTCATTACAAATATGGATAGTCAAGCAAATCAAATTCCCATATTAGCCATGTCCAAAAAAAAGCAAATCTGTCTCAATCTGGAATCTGAGTCCATTAACTCTCTTTCTGGAAGTGGGGAGCATATTTTATCATGAGTCTTCTAGATCCATTATTGGTCATTATATTGATCAGAATGTCTAAGTCTTTCAAAATTGTTAGTCTTTGCAATATTGTTTTTTATCATATAAATTGTTCTCTTGGGTCCACTTTAGATCACATCATACCAGTGTTCCCAGGTTTCTCTGAAATCATCATCTTCATTATTTCTTACAGCACAGCATTATTCCATCACCTTCATATGCCATAATGTCTTGGGGGGGGGGCAATGAGGGTTAAGTGACTTGCCCAGGGTCACACAGCTAGTATCACGTGTCTGAGGCCAGATTTGAACTCAGGTCCTCCTGAATCCAGGGTTGGCGCTTTATCCACTGTGCTACCTAACTGCCCCCTGCCATGATGTCTTGATGGGCACCCCTTCAATTTTCAATTCTTTGCCACCACATAAAGAACTGTTATAAATATTTTTGTATATCTGAGTCCTTTTCCTCTTCCTTTGATCTCATTAGGATGATAATTAAATGCAGGAGAGTTAAAAAGGTCACCAATAGAGTGAGTTTAGGAAGATAAGAGAAGATCTAAGACTAGTAGGTGGGGGAAATGATATAATTTGAAGTTCTTCATAGGATTTCTCCCTCTTCAGCATTTGCAACAGGTATTGGTACAATACCTTCCATTAGGTTCATGGTGGTCTCTTTGCAAGTATTTGTCATATATATGAGATGACCAAATATCCCATGAAATAATGACCTTGTTGCCTTTGAATGCATGATAAAAGCCAACTCTGTTGTTTGTCCTTTGTTTTTGAAGAAAACTAATGATATCATGATGAGTGATGTCTTGAATTGTGCATGATCCAGAGTCCTTGAAGTCCAGTGGCAAAACAAAAGTCAGGAAAACTGGAGATGGCCCAGCATACAGTGGCATCTTCAATGTATGACCTAGTTCTAATTGCTGCCTAGCATCTACTTCGGGCACCTTTGTGGCCACTGCAACAAACTGTTCTCATGGGCCTATTCCACTGAGAGAAGTCTTCACATGCTTCAGGTAGGCATCCTCCTAATTCACCAATGGATTTGAGGCCTGTCAGTTACCCTCAACCTGGTTTAGCTCATCTGCCAAGATGGTTTTACCAGGTGAGAGTTAGGTGACAGTTGAACACCAAAGGTGGGTCTTAACTCCTTTATTTGCCTATTGAAAGGTTATCTCCATGCCACCATAAAACACAGGACTAAGACTTTGAAGAATTGCCTATGGTCTGAATTACATCATCCAAGTAACACAATGTACATGCAAGTACCTAATACATGGCGGTCACAGTCACATTAGAACTGCATTCAGCTGGCATTAGAGCATGGGACAAATATAATGCATGTATCCTAAAATCAATAGCCTATATGGTGATATGGCATATATAAAATTATAATACACCTCGAGGTAATACTAAGCATGATATTATACAAATGAGCTGCATAGTGACCAAATCCACAGTGCCCGTGCAGAAAGACACTCCATATACGCATTACAACACACACGTGACATTCTATGCTATCATTTATAGTGATGTTTAACATGCCAATAAAAGCATTTTCGTATCAAACATGTGAGTCACATGCACCATAATGGCACCTATTATACATTCAATGTACAAATGCTGTCCAACAATGTGTTTGATTCAACTACCTGAGAAAGCATTTTTTTCTATAGCTCCAAGAGTAAGCTTAGTGCTTGGCCTTCTGCACCTGACACTTCTCTTCGGACCTCCTATTACTACGAACATCCCAAGTTGCCTGTGAGCAACCTCAGACCTACTGGCCCACTGGCCCAGTTCTGAGCTCATACATGACTTGGGATGATTCGGTTTTCAGCCTCTGTGGGTGGCCTCCATATGCTGCATGCCGCTACACTAGGGTATCGGGGGGGGAAAAAAAGTAGTTGCTGCCAACCCAGGCTACCTGTTAGCACCCTCCAACCTGATGACCTGAAGTTCCAATGCTTTTTATGTATAACTAACCGATAGAAAGGCTCTGACCCTGGGATATAGAGAATAATGCTAGATTTTGAGTCATGGGATCTTGAGTTTAAGAGGTAGAAAGGGCATCAGAGGCATTCTAGCCCGACCCCTCATTTTACAGTTGAAGAAACTGAGGTTCAGGAAGGTTAAATTTACTTTGCTAAGCTTATACTTGGTATCAAAGGTGGGAATTGAACCCAGATCTACTGACTCCAGAAAACCCAACACCCTTTCCTGAGTTTGAATCCCATCTCATACTTTCTAGCTGTATGACCACAAACAAAACACTTCATCCCCTTCCCCTTTGAAACTCAGTTTTCTCATCTATGAAATAGGGACAACAAGTAACTAGTTACCTCACTAGGTTGTTATGAAGCATAAATGAGATAATATGGTAGAGCATTTTGCAAACCTTGAAGCTCTATAGAAGTGCAAGTCATTGTTATAGCTATCAGCAGCAAATCCCCTTGGCTTTGGCACTGCCTTTGGGCCAAAAATAATTTTTTTTACCATTTCCTCGTATTTTAACAGTCCCAAAATCTAACTCTTCATGAAGCCCAGAGAGGCTAGATCATAGTAATAAATAAATCCCCAAACTGTAGTCAGGTACCTAGGTGGCATGGAAAATAGTGTTGGTGCTGGAGTCAGTAAAATTCATGTTCATATCCAGTCTCAGATACTATGTGATCCTGAGCAATTCACTTAATTGCTTTCAGCCTCAGTTTTCTCATCTGTAAAACAGAGATAATAATAATAATAACAATAGCACTTGCCTTTCAGGGTTGTCATAAGGAACAAATGAGATGATATGTTTAAAGCTCTTTACAAACTTTAAAATTCTATAGAAATGATAGCTATTATCCATTTCAAGGTGCATGCCTATAGCTAAGGAACATATTTCTTTTTCTCTTTTTATTTCTAGGAATATAGGGACAGGCAGCTTCATTTCAGAAGAATCTTTGAATCATTCATCTCTTTCACTTCCCTCCCACTGACAAACCCCTTCTTCCCTCACAATCTACAGAAATGTGTTTGCTGATAGTTTCAGACTCTTGCCACTGACCAGTCAAGGAATGATAAAGGTAGAATTGGAGCTCCATAAATCCCTGGTGGCAATGAAAAGACTCTCAGGGTTGAACTAGATGGTCTCAGAAGTCCCATCTAAGATTCTGTGACTCAAAATATGTCAAACTAGTCTGTTTTGGGGTATGGAGGCCGATCCACAGACTGGGAAGATGTGAAAGTACGGCTTGTCTTTGTATCCTTTGAGAAGTGGTTTTGTATTCTATTTTTTAAAGTGATAAGAGCTATATCTGGCTGGGTTTGTATTTTTCTTTGATAGGTGGGAGGGGAAGTTAAATAGCAAGGGCAAGAGGGACCATGCCCACTCTGTGAGCAGGAAAGTTTCATCAAGGGAGCCAAGAGTGGAGGTGTGGAAAGGACCCTACCTATAGTGACAACGATGATAGCAAGAAAGGAGGACCTGCTAAGGAGAGCAGCCTGTCAAGAAGCCCAGGTATTTGGAAATCAACTCATTCTTTCCATAACACAAAGGAAGAAGCAACTATCTTTCTCAACCCTGAAACTTGTAAAGATAAAGCCAGAAATTTATTTTATTTTATTATTTTTAATTTATGGAATAAAATAAGCATTTTCTATAACATAGTATAATAAACAAGATAATTGCTATGAAACTGCAAATCAATTATGTACAAATTGCTATTCCTTTTAAATATATAATAGTTATCATGTAAATTTCTTTTTTTTCCCTTTATTTCTTCCCTCTTCCACATCCCAGAGATGGCTGCCATTAGATACAAATAGGTGTGTGTGTGCATATATATATATATATACACATACACACACACACACATACATACATACATATGTAAATGTATGTAAAATTATTCTATACATACTTCTACTTGTCACTTCTTTCTCTGGAAGCAGACAGCATCTTTCTTCATATGTTTTGGTTTGGGTTTGGGGTTTTGTTTTTGGTTTTTTTGGTGAAGCATTGTGGGCTATGTGACTTGCCCAGGGTCACACAGCTAGTAAGTGTAAAGTGTCTGAGGCCGGATTTGAACTCAGGTCCTCCTGACTCCAGGGCCAATGCTTTATCCACTGTGCCACCTAGCTGCCCTTCTTCATGTGTTTTTATAGTTAAATTGGGGAATTATAATAGTCAAGATTCCTTTTTGCTCAAAGTCATTCTTAAAATAATATTGCTAAACAATGTTCTTTTGGGTCTTCTCATTTCACTCTTCATCATTTCATGCAAGTCTTTCTCCATGTTTTTCTAAGATCATTGAGCTCATTATTTCTTTTTTTTTATTATTTTATTTATATAATTCCTGGGTTTCTTTTGGCAGGTATACTCCCAGGTATTTTGTACTGTCTAGAGTTATTGTGTGTATATATATATATATATATATATATATATATATATATATATATATATTGGTGAGGCAATTGGGGTTAAGTGACTTGCCCAGGGTCACACAGCTAGTAAGAGTTAAGTGAATGAGGCCAGATTTGAACTCAGGTCCTCCTGAATCCAGGGCTGGTGCTCTATCCACTGCACCACCTAGCTGCCACAAGCTCATTATTTCTTATAACACAGTGGTATTCCACAGTAGTATGCCCCAATTTCATACTTCTCTGAGAAGGAAGTCATTGATAGTGAAGACAGGATGAAGGGCAAGCCAAGAAATGGCCAGAATGAAGGGAAACCTCCTGATTGTCTGAGACTAAGTCTGCAATTGTGGAATGAACCAATGATCTCAGACCCATACAAAGCGGGGAGTGGGACATTCCATTTTGACCAGTAGTATCCGTGGGATGAGAAGAAAAAAAATTTTTTTCATCTTGTGCTGGGATAGAAGAAAACAGTTGGTTATAAGGCTTGGGGAGTTATTATAAGATAGAATATCTTAGAACTTAAGTTCCATCCCATCAAGAACTAGGTAATTTTCTTTTATTTATACTTGTAATTACCTTTCCCCTGTGTAAGATATTTACAAATGCCTGATTTTTGTATATAGTCTCTTTTCCCTTGTAAGTAAACCACAGAAAAGCTCATTCCCAGTGTCTCCATGAGGAAAGACAAGAAAAAAGGGAATGAGAAAGCAGAGAAGTGCTAGATTAGGTAACTAGTTAGGCAGAAGTGTCAGAAGAAGGAGGATAAGACATCTGGAATCTGGAGGAGCATATTTCTGAAACCTTGGAACTAAGCAAAGCTTAGGAAGGGACTCCTAGCATTCAGATAGCTCAGTGTCTCAGGCTTTAATTCAGTGATCAGTGAAAAAATTAGGAAAAGTCCTGATTCCTAGGGCCCTGGACTAGTTCCAAGCATAGAAAGGAGTGCTTCAGGAACTCAAGTTTGATGAGGCCAAAGGTTCAAGGCTGGATCTTTCCTATATAGCTGCCAAGGACTTAGCTGTTTTAATAGTACTATCTGAGGAACAAGAAACTCAGGGAAGTATGGAAGGATCTTTTATAGAGGAAGGTGAGGAATTGGAGAAAAGAAAATTTCCTGGATACAGTATCAATGTTTTCAAACACTGGAAGGGTTTCATGTAAGAAAGAAAGTCCTCTTAGTCAGTATGCTCCTATGGGGAGAACTGGGGGGGGGGGGGGGGAAGGGAGGAAGAGAGGTAGATTTTAGCTCATTCTAGAGAATTTCCTAACAATTAGAGCTACTGAGCTATCCCCAAATGGGAATTTATAACTTTATTAGATTCAAGAAAAGCTTAGATTATTGAATAATGCCCTCATCAGTCAACCAAATTGGGGATTGCGGGGCATTGGACTAGACATCATCTAAGGACCTTTCTGATTCTAAGATTCTATGTTCTGATGATTCTAGAATGAGAAGAATGCTCTCTATGACCCATATTCTGAATCCCAAATTGATGATCTTAGGAAATGTCATTTGTTTCTATTACTTTGTGGGCTGGGATGGGTCCTAAAAAGGTTCTTTGAGTCTTTTTTTGACTATATTCTTTCCCAAGTCTGCTGCTAGCAGTGGTTAATTGTTTCTACTTATGAGTCAAGCCCTTAAGGATAGTATGGGAATATCCCCATTCCTGATTACTAGGAATATAGGAATTAGGAATATATAATATTAATAGGAATAGGATATCAATGTTCTAATGATATCCACTCCCTTTCTTGAAGAGGGGATGTCTTAAGACTTTTCTCTCCTTACTGCTTTCCCACATCTAAAGATGAATAAGAAAGGAAATTATAATTAGAAGCAAATCAACCTAAATCCAAAAGTGATAACTGCTTTACTAATGTAAATGTAAGCCTTTTAAGAGAAGACTATTTTTTCTCTTTCTTTTTTTCCATCATGCCTAAACAGTGACATATACACCATAGGCACTCAATGTTTGTTGAATTTTTTCATCCAATGCAATCAAATAAGTATTAAGTAGCTACCACACACAAATGTTAAGGATACAAAAATGAAAAGACATAGTTTCAGCCCTCAAGGAGTTTATAATCTAGCAGGATATTTTACTAATTGTCTATTAGAATGTAGATTTCAAATAGAATTTGGCCTTTTAGTCACTGATTTTATTTTTAAAACCCCATTTCTTTCTATCCCATTGGTCCCTCTAACAAGGACACAATTTTGATGCTCTGAGAAAAGTTTCCCCTCACAACAGTAGTACTAAGTAAGGCAATCAATATGACTTCAATACCACATCTCCCCTGGTATATAATTGAATTTGTACTTTGAAGAACTCAGCACCAAAGTTCAATTGTTTGCATCAGAGTGACAATTTGCTCCCCATTAAGGCCCTGCACTTATTCAGATGGAAAATCTAACGATGGCTTATAAAATTATTCCCAGTACATGCCCCATATGCAAGTTAATAGCACACTGAGGACTCACTTCTCTCTCTGCTCTTTGGAGCAGTTGTTTATAGATTCCAAATACAGGGAATGTCAAGGGAATCTTTCTTAAAACCTCAAAAGCAAGGGCCATATTGGGTATGTTCCTGACCTCCTGGATCATGGGATACATGAGAGAGATAGATTCAACAGGTGTTATGGCCAAGAAACAGCCCTGAGCATAAATCATCCTGACATACACAGGAAAGAGCGCCACCAACATGGCCATCTTTGAATGAGGATAAAATATATACACATGCATTATTACTTAAGTGAAAAAAGTGATAGATATTTCCACCAAATGTCAAGACAAATTCAATTCAGTTCAATTCCATTCCACAAGCATGTACTTAGTACCTATGGTGTGAAAGTCATAATACCAGGTGCTAGGGAAATGAAGAAAGAGGAGACATGCACCCTTCCCAGCCCTGGTTTTAGCTTCTGAACTCCAAAACCATGCCTCTGCTCCTGTCTTATCCTCAGTGCTGAGGCCTCTACACTGGAAGACGCCATTGTCCCTACAGTCTTCTCCATCTCGACAATATATTCTTCTCTAAGAGGCAGCTTCTTCCATTTGTGATTTCTTCCTGCAGTCTACATTTGGGAGAGGGGCCAGGGCTGGCCTTCATCTAGTCATATAACTATGTCCCCTTCATTCATCCATGCCCTCCCTTTCCCCCTACTTTTCAACTCCCTCTTATAAATTATCTTTCCCCCATTGGAATGAAAGCTCCTTGAGGGAAGGGACTATCTTTTTGCTTGTTTTTCTATCTCCAGTACTTAGCATAGTGCCTAACACACAGTTAGTGCTTGTTTCCCTCCTTCTTTCCTGCCCTCAAGGAGCTATTTATTTATTTATTTGTTTATTTGTTTGTTTGTTTATTTATTTATTTATTTATTTTTGGTGAGGCAATTGGGGTTAAGTGACTTGCCTAGGGTCACACAGCTAGTAAGTGTTAAGTGTCTGAGGCTGGAATTGAACTCAGGTCCTCCTGACTCCAGGGCCAGTGCTCTATCCACTGCGCCACCTAGCTGCCCCTAGGAGTTTATAATTTAATGTCAGAGAGATGTAGGGAGGGGAGTTGGGGAGGTGATGAGCACACTAATAACTATCATATAAGAAGTAGTGAGATAAGTGCAAAGAGAAGTTCAGACAAAGTGCTCCCACATGATAGTAAACATTTATTTTTTTTTTAATTTTAGCAGGGCAATGAGGGTTAAGTGACTTGCCCAGGGTCACACAGCTACTAAGTGTCTGAGGCCGGATTTGAACTCAGGTACTCCTGAATCCAGGGCCGGTGCTTTATCGACTGCGCCACCTAGCTGCCCCCGATAATAAACATTTATATAGTGCATGATATCTCATCTCATTTGATCCTCACAATAATCCTAGCAAGTCGATTTTATTATTATCTCCATTTTGCAATGAGAAAGCTGAGGCTGAGAGGTTAAGAGACTTTTCCAGGAGACACATGAGCTATTAGGTGTTTAAGACAGGATTCAAAATTAGGTCTTCCTGACTCCAGATCTCTCACTTATATCCACTTCACCACCTAGCTACCTGGGATGGTAAGGGAAGGCTTCAAAGCGAAGCTGGCAACTGGTTTGGTCTTTGAAAGAAGTAGGGACTTCAAAAGACAGAGGGAGGTAAGGAGAGGTATCTGTTTCACAGATAGAAGACATTGTGATCCAAGTTCAGTTCAGTCATTTTTCAGTCTTGTCTGAAGACATGACCTCATTTGGGGTTTTCTTGGCAAAGACACTTGCCATTTCCTTCTCCTGCTCATTTTACAGATAAGAAAACTGAAGCATAGTAAGTGGCTGAGGTGGACTTTGAACTCACAAAGATGAGTCCTTCTGATTCCAGGCCTAGCACTCTATTCACTGTGCTACCCAGCTGTCCTGTGATCCAAGGTACAGATATATTTTTTTTAAAAAGCAGAATGAGAACAGGAGATAGAGCCAGCCTGTTTGACTGGAACATAGACTATGTTTAAGGGGATAGGGTGAGATAAGGTCAGAAAGGTAGGCTGGAGTCAGATTATTGAGGGCCTTGAATGCCAGGATCAGGGAAAAGGAACATTTATATATCACCTACTGTGTACCTCTGCTAAGTGCTTAGCAAATATCATCTCATTTTATTTTCACAACAACCCTGCTTGGTGGGTGTATCTCTCCAGAAGTCATACCTGGGAGGTATGATATACAGAGAGGCAGATTTGGAGTGGAAAAAAAGGAACAGTTTTCCTAATAAGTGGAACTGTCCCAAAGTGGAAAGGGCTTCCTCAGAAAGCAGTGAGATTCTTGTAAATGTCATGGAAGGAACCCTGGCTTGGGTGTGGGTTCAATTCAAAGAGTATTGATCATGCAGATATTCTGGGAAAGATACTCTGCTACACTACATGGCCTCCAAGATCCCTTCCAACTCTGAGCAGCTCTGATTCCCTGAACCTATTATCTTTTCCCCAAAATCTAGCTCTTCTTCCAGGCTTCTCTATTAACAACGTGACAATTCTCTCAGGCACCCAGACTAGAAAACTTAATATCATCTTTGACTCATCTTTCTCCCTTCACATCCAATCAATTATCAAATTCTATCAGTCTAGCACAATTCAATTTAATCTGACAAACTTTTCCTAACCATTGTGTAAGTCAATATATTATGTGCTGGGAATTACAAAGAAGAAACATCACATTGTCCCTGACTCAAGGACTTCTACATGGCTGGGGGAAACATGACATAGGAGCAGATTAATAGTAATAACAAATAGCATTTATATAGTGCTTTACAATTTACAAAGCACTGTACAAACATTATTTCATTTTATCCTTACAACAACCGCCATTTTATAGACAAAGAAACCGAGGTAGGCAGAGGTTAAGTAACTTGCCTGGAGGTCACATAGCTAGAAAGAATTTGAGGCCAGATTTTAAATATAATCAAGAGATCTGGAAAAAAATGCTCTAGGAACATTTGTAGAGGGAAAGAAAATGTTTAGAAACAAAAAGAAAGCACCATGGAGCTACAGTACCATCAATGATAACCCTAAAGTCTTTGTGTACTTTGCCTTCCTCAGACCCCATCCTCAATACTGTGTTCAATTCTGGGGTTGACAGTTTGGGAAGGATATTGCTAAACAAAAATGTTTCCAGAGGAGAGTGATGAAATGGTGACTAGCCTCACATTCCTGCCATGTATTTTAGGTGAGAGAACAGGGAATATTTACTCTTAAGAAGAGAAGACTTAGATGGGGCAAAGAGGTTAGACAAGACATGAGAGCTGTGTTCAAGTTTGAAAGGTACTGTCAACTAGAAGACTTGTTCTTCCTGGAACAAGGAGCATTGAGTGCAAATTGGGGGCAGGGGAGGGCAGATTTTGGTTGGACGTCAGAAAACACTATCTAACAATTAGACCTGACAAAAAACAGAATCCCGTGGTTCTTTTCTTTGGGCCTGTTTTTTCTTTTATAGCATGACTAAAATGGAAATACATTTTACAGAACTGCACATACATAACCTATACCAAATTGCCTACCATCTTGGTGAGAGGAGGTGAAGGAGGGAGAGAGATCATCTGGAATTCATTTTTTTTAAATGAATGTTCTAACTTGTTTTTACATGTAACTGAGGGGAAAATGGAATCAACTGCCTCTGAGGTAGTGGGTTCTCCTTTGATGGAGATCTTTAATGAAAGCTAAATGACCTCTTGTCAGGTATGTTGTAGGGGACCCTAGTAAGTTAGACTAGAAGGAATCCTGGTTCCTTTCCACCTCTGGAATTATGTGACTCTATGATGCTCAACCCCCTCCTCTGTTGACTTCACACCCCCAGTCCACCTTTGTAGACTCTTCTCTTTAATAACTGAGCCTGTAAGTCTAGTCTCCTCTCAAACTCCACAAGTATAATGACTTCTAGGAAGTTATCAGACTGGAGCCAATGCAGAGCAAAATTGAGACCATTGGCAAGGTTATGCAGAGAAATGTGCAATGTTAGAGCTGGAAGAGGCATTGGAGGTCCTCCCTAGAATTAACTCTTTATTTTACAGATGATGGTACTGAGGCCCAAAGACCTGCTCAATGTCTTCAGCACCTATATTGCCGCCTCTTTCTCACCAATCACTGTTCTCCTAGTTCCAAATCTTTATCCCAAGGTCCCACCTGCTCTCTGAGTCCTCCTAGCACCATCATTTATTGAGATTGGGAAATCACACCCAGGCTAGCTCTCCTTCAGCAGTTCCCTCATGTTCCAGATTTCCCCTTGTTACCTGGTCATAAAATCAGGATTTAGAACTAGAAAGGCCCTCAGAGGTCATCACGTCGAATCCACTCATTTTACAGATGAGACACTCTAGAACAGGAGCAAAGGAACAAGCATTTACTCAGTGCTTACTGTGTACTGGGCACCCTGCTAAGTGCCTTACAAAAACTATCTTATTTCATTCTCACAACACCTCTGTGAGGTAGGTGCTATCCTCAGTTTTACAGCTGAAAAAATTGAGGCAGACAGAGGTTAAGTGACTTACCCAGAATCACACACCTAGTAAGTGGCTGAGGGAAGAAATGAACTTAGATCTTCTTGATTCCAGGCACAGAACTCTATCCACTGAGCTACCAAGCTGCTAGCAGTTGGCAGCCCAGGGAAGAAAATACTGATCTAGTGGTAGGTATTCCATTATAAATAATTCTTGTTTGGGGGCAGCTAGGTGGCACAGTGGATAGAGCACTGGCCCTGGAGTCAGGAGGACCTGAGTTCAAATCCGGCCTCAGACACTTGATACTTACTAGCTGTGTGACCCTGGGCAAGTCACTTAACCTTGTTTGGCTCAGTTTCCTCATCTGCAAAAGGAGGTTAAGAAAGAAGTGGCAGGGGCAGCTAGATGGCGCAGTGGATAGAGCACTAGCCTTGGAGTCAGGAGTACCTGAGTTCAAATCCGGCCTCAGACACTTAACACTTACTAGCTGTGTGACCCTGGGCAAGTCACTTAACCCCAACTGCCTCACTAAAAAAAAAAAAAAAAAAAAAAAAGAAAGAAAGAAGTGGCAAACCACTCCAGAATCTTTGCCAAGAAACCTTCAAAAAGGGTCACAAAGGGTTGGACACAACTGAAACAATTGAATGACAACATATTTTTGCTTAAACTGTTATCAACATCTCAAATTCCCTCCCCACCCATATCTGTCAGTTGAAGCCTTAGCCAACCTTCAAAGACCCAGATCCAAAGGCTCCATGAGCCTTTTTCAGATTCTCTATAACCTGGCCAGAAGTGACTCTTCTTTCTGATTTGTCAGAACATTTTCTCTTTATCTCTCATGCATTTGTCATCTTCTCCATCATAATAATGATGACTTATTCCCTAGTAGATTATCAGCTCTTTGCTAGCATAGGATCCATCTTATTTATTTCAGTATCTCCTAATTTAATAGGCATTTTTAAAATGAATTAATTGAAACTGCAAAGCCCAATAGTATGGACATCATGGGAATTAGCACCTACTATATATAAGGCTCTGAGCTAAATGTTAAAAGGGATACAAGGAAGAATAAGACATTGTCCTTATCATCAAGGAATTTGGAATTTCATTGTGAGATAAGATAAACATGATGAAAAGTTAAATAATATACATTGTTCTTTCCATCTATCTTCTCTCTCTTTTTTTTCCTTTAGTGAGGCAATTGGGGTCAAGTGACTTGCCCAGGGTCACACAGCTAGTAAGTGTCAAGTGTCTGAGGCCGGATTTGAACTCAGGTCCTCCTGACTCCAGGGCCGGTGCTCTATCCACTGAGCCACCTAGCTGCCCCCTATCTTCTCTCTTGATGCTCACAACAATCCTTTAAGGTAGATAATATAAAAATTATTGTCTCCATTTTAAAGATTCAGATATTGAGAATTAGAGAAGGAAAGTAATTTGATCAAGGTCATAGGCTAGCATGTTGGGTGGCAGGAATTTAAACCCTGTCTTTTTGTGTTTTAAAAAAACACATTATTCACTGATCATAAAGCGATAAAATATAAATATATAAATTTAAATAAAATATATATTCAATCAAAAGCATTCTTTAATGATAACATTTCTAAATTTGGGTAGATGCCCTAATTTCATCAAAAAATGAAAAAATGAAATGATAGCAAAGCTTTTGGGATACAGACAAAGCAATCGCTAAGTAAAAATGTATACCTCTATACTTTCTTTTGTTAAAAAATTAATCAGCAAAAATCCATTTCTCCCTCCCACTCTCTCCCCCTTTAATTAAGAAAGAAAGAAAAAAATGAAATCTCTATTACAAAATGTAAAATCAGGGGGTAGCTAGGTGGCATAGTGGAAAAAGCACTGGTCCTGGATTCAGGAGGACCTGAGTTCAAATCTGATCTCAAACACTTGACACTTACTAGCTGTGTGACCCTGAGCAAGTCACTTAACCCTCATTGCTCCACAAAAAAAAAAAAATTAAAATTAAACAAAATAAATTTCCATATTAGTCATGTCCAAAAATTTTAAAAATATATATTGTTTCATTTTGCACTCTGAGTTTTTCAATTTGCTATCAGGAGGTGGCAGCATGTTATATCATTAGTCCTCCTGAATTGTGTGGATCAGAGTTCCTAAGTTATTCATAGTTGTTTGTCTTCAAATACAGTATTTCTGTCTTCGTATAAATTTCTCTCCTGGTTCTACTCACTTCATTTTGTATCAGTTCATAGAAGTCTTCCTACATTTCCCTAAAACCATCTCTTATCATTTCTTAGAGCAAAATAATATTCTATTACATTTATATATCATAACTTGTTCCACAGTCAATGGGCATCTCCACAGTTTCCAATTTTTTGCCTCTGCAAAAAGAGTTAGAAATAGTCTTGTATATCCTTAGTTAAAATTTGTTTTTCTTAGGACTGATCCCTCCCTTAATCTGTCCTCCCTCTGAATTCCCCTTCTCCTCTTTCCTTCCTATCTCCAAGTAGAGGGAAATGTATTTCTTTATATGTGTGTGTATTCTTCCCTTTGACCAATTCTGATAGAAGATTCAAGTATTACCCATTCCCCCACTTCTTCCTCCTTTTCTGTACAGAATTCTACTTACACACCCCAATTATGTAAGATAATTTCTTTAAACCTTCCTCTCCCTTCTCCCCTATCCCTGTGGATTCCTCTTCCCCTCCCTTTCCATTGATCTTCTTCTAAAATTATCAATATATAACAGAACCACTCCGATACCTTCTGTCTAATATACCTCCCACTATGACCACTAATGACAATAGAGTCAGAAGGCTCATATATATATAATCTTTCATATAGTCTAGTGATTCTTAAATTTTCTCTTCTTGATTTGTTTTCTAGGTCAGCTGTTTATACTATAAGGTACCTTACATTTTTCTATGTTTTTCAGTCTTTTAGTTTTGTTTTGATATTTATTGTTTTCTCACAAAGTCATTAGCTTCTATTTGGTCCTTTCTAAAGACCAAATAGAGAGTATGTTACTTGAGCAAGGTTTTATGCATCTTATATCAAGCTGTTAATTCCCTTTCCAATTCTTCTTTCAACAATTTTCATTTCTTTTAGAAATTTTTCCTCTTATGTTCTCACTTCATTTATAAAAGCATTTTCTCCCTTTTTATAAACTCATGCTTTACTTCTTCCAAGATTTCTATTTGAATTCGTGCCCAAGCTGTGTTTTTCTTTAAGTCTTTGCTCATAGATGTCTTGAATCTATTCTCTTCTTCTGGCTTTGTGTCTTGAGCATCCCTGTCACCATATCTTTTATGGTGACATTCTTATTGTTTGCTTGCTCATCCTTCCAGCCTATTTCTGACTTGAGGCATTATGTTGCAGCCAGATTCTATATACTTCTGGAGGGAGTGTCTGGCCTGATTCTGCTGTTTTCTTGGGTCTTTGAGCGCTGTATTATTTCATGATCCCAGGCACAATCATTCAAGCTAAAGACTTGCAAGTTTTCAGTGCTCTCAACATGATCTGATCCTGAATAAGTCCAAGCATATTTACTTTTTTATGAGCTACACAAATTCTTGACCTGGGTTTGGGTCTTAGCAAAACACCTGTGGTCTTAGCTCCTTTGGAATTTCAATAAATTGTTCCTACACTCATCCACTATTCACCAACTGGAAAGCTCTTGTTCAGAGTTATGGAACTTCTGCCTTCCCTTTGGTCTAGGTTTCCTACCTTAGTTACTCCTTTTCAGGCTTCAGACTAGGTTCAGAGTTGGCAAAGACCCACTGTTGGTCAGATTCACACAGCTTCTGCTT
Organism: Dromiciops gliroides; assembly: GCF_019393635.1. Classification (NCBI taxonomy): domain Eukaryota; kingdom Metazoa; phylum Chordata; class Mammalia; order Microbiotheria; family Microbiotheriidae; genus Dromiciops; species Dromiciops gliroides. Next base: position 100,659,541 of record NC_057861.1, read on the forward strand.
GCTTGGAACTGAATCTGGGGCCTAATCTTGCCCCAGTGTATAGCCTAGGTCCTTTTTCATTCCCTGGGTGATGAAATGTTCCACCTTGGGCATAGCTCCTGACTAGACTTCCATCCCCAGTGCCCACAGACTTTCTCTCTATATCCTTATGCTGACCTGGGTTGGAAAAATGCTTCATTGTGACTTTTCCTTGGATGGCCCCATCAGAATTTGTTCTGGTGCATTTTCTAGATTTGTTTGGAGGAGTTTGGGGGAGTGAATTAATTGTACTTCTTCCTGCTACTCCACAATCTTGGCTCTGCCTCTAAGCCTATTTTGTTTGAACCAGTCTCCTAACTCCAGAGCTCTTATTGCTTTCCAACACAACACACTGACTCCTGAATTCCAAGAAGCTGATTGTCCTTTGTCAACAATTTTTCCTGGGAAATAAGGAGTGGCAGGCCATCTATTTCTAATCTTTAAAAACAACTTTTCATCTTTCAATCAACTTTTTCTTTCTTTCATTTTGCAGTTCTTCAAAATAAAATAAAATCACTGAGGTGAAGAATGGGAAGCTAGTGACAAATTCCTCCCATTGCTGTTCTTTCTGTCCGGCATTCTGGCTCTTACAAAAAAATAAAACCTCAAAGTTAGAGAAATCTGCTTATCATCAAGAATTAGAATAAGGAAGCCTGATGACACAAGACTATCTGGAAAGGTCAGTAAAAAGAAAACAACTATGCTTCCTTTTTTCCCCCTAAAGTGGTTACCAAAAGGGATCCATTTGCCTAAAGAACTTAAGATATTGAAACTCCAAGGTTCTATAATCTGAATCAAACTCATGAGGTATCTAGTCCAGTATTCTTTTTATGGCAGTAACACCCATAAGACATATTTTTGAAAGGCATGATAGTTCTTTTCCATTACTTTATCCTCAAAATCAGATCTAAATTTGGAGAATAACTCATCAGTCATCTAATTGAATACTTATCTGAGCAAGAATCTCATATAGAATATGTCCAAATGATCATCTGTTGAAAGCCAAGCTTCTTAACCTTTTTTGAATCATGGAACCCTTTGGCAGTCTGGTGAAACCCATGGATGGACCCCTTCTAAGAATAAATGCATAAAGAAGATACTACGTGTGCTGAACTTTAAAGAAAAATAACAAAATTTCATTGGGCAGAGACATAGGAGGAGGCAGACCTAGACATTGGGGATCATTTGTATGAGTGCATAAAAGCAAGATGAATTTGAAGAATATAGAGAAGAACAATTTAGTTTGAATGTAGCATATATAGAGTAGTATGAAGTTGGGCTGGAAAAGTAATTTGGAACCAAATTTTGGAAGGCTCTAAATACCAGATTAAGGAGTTTCTGTTTTATACTGTAGGAAATTGTTGTTGTTCAGTCATTTCAATCATGTCTGACTCTTCAAGACCCCATTTGGGGTTTTCTTGGCAAAGATACTGGAATGGGTTTGCCTTCTCCTTCTCTGATTCCTTTTACAGATAAGGAAACTGAGGCAAACAAGGTTAAAAGACTTTCCCAGGGTCACATAACTTTTAAGCACCTGAGGCCAAATTTGAACTCACATCTTCCTAACTCCTGGCCTGGCACCGCCTGTGCCACCTATCTCCTACTATAGGAAATAGAGAGTCACTGATGGTTCTCAAGCAGGAGACCTGCACATCAGGATGGTAACTTGAGCTGCTATGTGAAGCTAGAATAGAAAAGAGCAAGATTAGAAACAGAAAGACAAGTTCAGACAATCTCAAGATAACCCAAGTAATGGGTACTAAAGCCCAAGGTAGAAGCAATGTGAAAGGTTAAGAAAGGGGATGGATATGAGGGACATTGCAAAAATGGAATTTACAGCATTGTGAAACTGATTGGATGACACAAGGAAAGGATCAGATTGTGAGGGAAGAGATAAGACTTCTTGGAAAGAAGGTTCTTGGTAGGTGGTATTACCCTTCATTGGTTCTGTTATGAGTTTGTAAATAAAACTTTTCTTGAGTTTTATGAAAATAAAAGCATCCTACAGACCTTAAAGTACCATATAAATGTAGCTATTATTGTTATTATTGATGATGAAGAAGAAGAAAGGATGAATCAACAGGATTAAAAACTGTAGAGAGCTCAAGAAGAATAGGTAAGGAAAAAGAAGGCCTTTGGATTTGGCCATTGGGAAGTTACTAGTGACCTTGGAACTCTTTACAAATTTTCCAGTTTCAGCCAAGTGAGACTGGAAGCCAAATTTGGGGGAGAGGGGGAAGAAGAGGAAGAAAGGAGATGGAAAATGAATGGGGAATAAGTAATCAGTCCCATTTAGTTTGAGAATATTCCTCTATGTCTCCTTTAAAATGAAGCTATTTTTCAAAATCCTGGAGCGAGGGAATGAATCACTAGCAGCTGCCTGCTTTCAAGGTGGAGGTTGGGGGGGGAAGCCGATCAATGATTATTATTCTATCTAGAAAGCTTTTGTCATGAAAAGGCCATGATGCAGCATAGCCTCCAACTGATAAACACGCCTGTCATGACATTAACCATAAAGGATACTTTGTGTGTAGCACTAGAGTCTCCTCTAGTCCTCCCAGACATTGAGTCAAGCTCTCTCTTGCTAGGCAGGAGCCATGAAGAGCCCTGTAAAGAGAGGTCTTCAGCCAGATGGATTTCTCAGACATGCAAGTGCTTCACTTCAAATGCCAAAGTACTGGAATAACAGACTTAAGTCTGGAAAGGATCTTAGATGACATGTAGTCCAACCTTTTCATTTTATAGATAAGGAACCTGGGCCCTAAAGAGGGAAGAACCCAAGGGGCCTGTGGTTCAGTGCATAGCCCTGGTGTCAGAGAGAATGCTAATGCTAATACTGATATTAATATCAAGAACCAGCATTTATGTACTATTTTATTTTAAGGTTTGTGAAGAGCTTTATAAATGTTATCTCATTTGATCCTCATGACAACCCTGGGAGGTATATGCTATGATTATCCCCATTATACAGATAAGGAAACTGAGGCAGACAGAAGTTGTGACTTAGCCGGGGTCACACAGCCAGATCTGAATTCAAATGTTAAGTGACTTGTCCAGAGTCACACGGCAACTGGGTGGCAGAAAAAGGTTTTGTTTCTTCTGATTTCAAATCCAACACTTTTTTCCCACTGCACCATGATGCATTCCCCTCCCCACAGACACTCTACAAGTGCTATCCCTCATTTATAATGTATTTTCATCACAACAACCCAATGAGAAAGGGAGTACAACTAGAGTCACCTCACATTACAGATGAGGACACAGAGTGGAATAACTCATTCAAGATCACAGTGAGTATCCAATCCAGGATCTGAACTTTTGGTCTTCTGAGAGTTGGCATAGCATAATGGATAGAATGCTGCACATGAGGTCAAGAAGACCTGAGTTCAAATCATGCTTTGGACACTTATTAGCTGAGGGACTCTGAACAAATAATTCAAGCTGTTGAGCCTATTCATCCACCTGCAAAATGAAAATAACAACAACAACAACAACAACAACAACAACAATAATAATATAGCAGCTGCCTCCTGGAGGGATGTTTAAAGTTCAAATGAGATTTCATATCTCATATCTCATATGTAAATATCCTGCCCTCCCCAAGCCCTTCCCAGGAGCATGCAAACTCCCTAACAATGATGAGTATTTTCACTTTTGTCTTTGTATGCCCAATGACTCAGAACATTCAGGGACTGGAACTGATTTAAACTGTTTAAGGAACTCTCCGGGAAGAAATTCCCTCTACCAATGCAGATGGGCAACCATTCTGCAACTTCTAGCCTTAGGTAGTCACCCTGAGCATTTTAAGTGACTGGTGAAGATATATACAGGCATTAAGTATCAAAGGTAGGACTTGAACCCAGATCTTCCTGGATTTGAGTCTGCTTCTTAATGCCGCATGCTTTAATGTCTGATACATTTTAGGTGTCTAATAAATGTTTATTGAATTAAATAAATCTAAGTTGTAATTATTTTGACTTCCAGATTAGTGGTACTAAAGGGCAGCTGGGTAGCACAGTATATAGAGTGTCAGGCCTAGAGTCAGAAAGACTCATCTTCCTGAGTTTAAATCTGACATCAGACACTGAATAGCTGTGTGACCCCAGGCAAGTCATTAAACCTCTGTTTGCCTCAGTCCCTTATTTGTAAAATGAGTTGGAGATGGGGGCGGCTCAGTGGCACAGTGGATAAAGCACCAGCCCTGGATTCAGGAGTACCTGAGTTCAAATCCGGCCTCAGACACTTGACATTTACTAGCTGTGTGACCCTAGGCAAGTCACTTAACCCCCATTGCCCCGCAAAAAAAAAAAAAATGAGCTGGAGAAAGAAATGGAAAACCATTCCAATATCTTTGTCAAAAAAAAAAAAAAAACCAAAGGAGTGGATAAAGCACTGGTCCTGTATTCAGGAGGACCTGAGTTCAAATCTGGCCTCAGACACTTGACATTTACTAGCTGGTGTGACCTTGGGCAAGTCACTTAACCCTCATTGCCCCACAAAAAACAAATAAAACAAAGCCAAAGGGTTTATGAGGAGTGGGACATAACTAAAACCACTGAACAACAACAACAAATGTTATATTGTCTCAGTCAATGAATGAAAAGATGCAAAAAGCATAAGGCCACATTGAGGGAAACTTGGTATACAGCTCACTTATCACAAAGCTACTTGGTGATGGGCATTTAGGGAGCAGACCAGGCCACGTGTCTAAATTAAGTTTGCAACACCCCCAGAGCGGCATGATCAGAACTTTGGCAATTTAGAGAGAAACCTTAGGGACCATCTAATCCAATGCTCCCATTTAAATGGGAAGCAAGTGGCCCCAAATAACATAGATAGATATTGTCAGAGCAGGAGTGAGAATCCAAGTCCTCTGACTTCAAATCCAATGTCCTTTCTCCTATCCAAAAATTGTCTCTCCTCATCAAAATTCAGTCATTAGAGACTAATTTCCCAGGTGGAAGAATTATCTCAAAATGAAAAATCCTTCAGGAAGCCTTTCCTAATGTCCAAAAGAGAAAATAATCTTTCTTTCCTCAAGGTTCACAGTAAATGTTCTAGGCCTCACAGTCGGCCAGTAGCAGAACCTAGATTAGAATCCAGGTCTAAATGGGAAAAACAGATCCCCTTGTTTTTCTCACTGCATCATTAAGTACTGAAGGTTCTGATCACAAAGGCCCCCTTCCCCCTCCCCTCTTTTTTTGTTGTACAGTCTAAGTTTTTCAAGGATGTTTTGAAACACAATAATATTAAAACTCTGCCACCAGATGGCAGGAGATCTGGTTTCTGCTGCCTGGGCCCATCACACTTGGAGAAATCAGAGACTTTAAGTTTTCCACTACACTTTGAACAAAAATATGTCTCCTTATTAAAACAGTTCAATTTCATGAACCTCAAAGAAAACTAATAATAACTCACATTCTTATGTTACTTAACATTAATTGATGAAAGAGCTTTGATTTGGGCCGCAAAATTCAGACCTATAAAGAACAGGAAGGAAAGAAGGAAGCAAGCATTTATTAACCGCTTACTATGTGTTTTACAAACATCATCTCATTTCATCCTCACAACAATCCTGTGAGATAGATGTTATGATTATTGGCCCCTCCCCCATTTTATGGATAGGGAAACTGAGATAGTCAGAAGCTAAGTGGCTTGCCCAGGATCACACAGCTAGTGTTTGAGGCAAGATTTAAATTCATGTCTTCCTGACTTCTGACTTGGCATTCTACTGGGACTCATTCACTGAACCACCTAGCTAGCTGCCTTTGGAGTGAAATATGTCATCAACAAAATATAGGAGTAAAAAAGGAAAAGATGACCTAGTCAGATGGCAAGACAGACAGATGACCAGTGGATATCCCACATGCTTCTCTGTCATCCTTGCAATGTTCAAAACAAAGCAAGGATAGCCCTCAGCACATGAAGTGACCCCTCTGTATTAAATATATGGGATGACATGCCTAAGCATGGTACAAGATGGGAGACAGATGGGTTGTGATCGCAAACCTATTTGAATATTTGAATATAGAAAAACCTTTGCTTAGAAACTCCCTTAAGTAATTCACATGAATACAACTGATGTCTTAGTAAATAAGTCCTAAGGAACTAAGTTGCAAAAAAATAAAATGACTTACACAGGGTCACATGATTAGTGAGTTTCAGAGTCCAAACTTGAATCCAGGTCTTTCTGGCTCCTAGACCATTCTGATACATCATATGTAAAGCACTTTAAAATGTATATAAATTGGGGCAGGTAGGTGGTGCAGTGAATAGAGCACCAACCCTGGATTCAGGAGGACCTGAGTTCAAATCCAGCCTCAGACACTTGACACTTACTAGCTGTGCAACACTGGGCAAGTCACTTAACCCTCGTTGCCCTGCAAAAAAACCAAAAAACAAAATGTATATATATCACCTTTTTTTAAAAAGCACAACCCTACGAGAATCTGTGCAAATAATAACTCACATTTCTATAGCACTTTGGGATTTGTAAATTGCTTTCCACATACTAACTTTATGTAAATTGTGAGCTCCTTTAGGGTAGGGACTGTCTTTTGCCCTTTTTGTTTTTTTTTTGTAACCCCAGTACTTAAGTATATTGCCTGGCACATAGTGGACACTTAATAAATGTTTGTTGAGTGACTACAAATGTAATAAGCTCCCATTTTTTTTTTAAGTGAGGCAATTGGGGTTAAGTGATTTGCCCAGGGTCACACAGCTAGTAAGTGTTAAGTGTCTGAGGCCGGATTTGAACTCAGGTACTCCTGACTCCAGGGCCGGTGCTCTATCTACTGCACCACCTACCTGCCCCTATAAGCTCCCATTTTACACAGGAGAAAACTGAGGCATTGAAAGGCCAAATAATTTGCCCTTAGCCACAAAACTAGTGTCTGAGACAGGATAATTAATAATAATAATAATAATACATTGATGAAGAGCTTTAAAGTTTCCAAAGTAATCAACTATGTTATCTCTTCTTTGCTTCATAATCCTGTGAGGTAGGTACTATAGGGATTATTATTTGCCTCCATTTTAAAGATAAGAGATCTAAGTTCAGAGAATCTAAGTGACCAGGCCATGGTCACAAAGCTAGTGTCAGAGGATAAATTTGAAAACAGGGTTTTCTGTCTCCAAGCCCTGTCTTTAAAACATTAGTGCAGTGCCAGAGTATCTCTTAATAAAAGTATTTCTATAAGAAACAATAAATCATGTGAATTTCCTAAGGCATGGTTGATTTTGCATCCACTAGCCATTGTGATGATCATGATTGACCCCTGAGGTCTCATGACTAATAATAAATGACTCTTGTTCACAGTGCTAATAGCTAACATTTACATATCACCTTAAAGTTTATAAAGCACTTTATACACATTGCCTTATTTGTGTATCTCAACAACCATGTGAGGAAGGTTCCAGAGGTATTTTCATCCCATTTCATGGATGAGAAAACTGAGGCTCAGAGAAAGGGAAATTACTTTCTCAAGATCACCCAGATCATAAATGTAAGAGGCAGAATTAGAATTCAGGTCTTGTCTTCCTGACTCCAGGTCCAGTAAGCTACCAACCATGCAATTCTCCCTCTCAAATTATATTATAATTATTTTTCTATTATTTCATCTCAAGCATTAAAGGCAGATAGTTGGCAGAGTGAAGACTGTGCTAGACTTAGGAGTCAGATAGACCTACGTTCACAGACACTTCAACAATCAATAAGCATTTATAAAGCAATTACCCTGTGCCAGGATCTATGCTTAGTGCTGGAGATAGATTATTTATATAGGTGCGTATGTGTGTAGATGTGTGTGTGTATGTATACACACATATACACACACATATATAGGGTATATTATATATACTGACATATATAAATACTAATATGTATATAAGTGCTGGAGATTAGATATATGGATGATAGATGTTGAAAGAAAGAAAGGTTGATAGATAATAGGTAGATAGGCGACAGAAATGATTATTAGTAACCTGTGATTTGGAGAAATCCAAGAGTTCCCCCTTTTCTATTGTCCTTATTTCAAAAACTCTTTTGAACTAACTCTCTCCTCTTTCAGACCCCACCCAACCTTACAAGGAATCTCCAATCTAAGGGGAATTCCATTCAATCAAACTTAGGTGAAGGTGGATCCTTTGATTAGATTGCCCAAAGCAGAGGAAGGTCTGGGTACAGATATAGTTTCTTTGTGGTGAAATGATATTACTCTAAGCCCTTCAAGTGAGAGTGAGCTCACTTCTCTGTAAAGTCCACTTCTCATTACTTGTTAACCAATCAGAGTTGATTGCTGCCCTCTGGAACATCTACTTTTCCAAGTCATATAAGCCATGAGGGTCTTTGTCATTTAAGAATGCCTACTCTACAATTTCTCAGCCTGAGCTAAGGATCCTTTAGCTTCCAGAACCATTCTGAGTCTGACCTCTTTCACACACGGTCTCTGGAAGAATTTCTCTGGGATTTCAGCTCTACTTGGCTGTGTCTCTCCCTCAGCCTCCTTCCACAAGGACCCACAGGGTCTCTCTGCGTCATGTCCTACCAAAGCCCAGGGGGAGGTAGTTATCTGGACACATTGTCACCACCCTCTATGATACCCTTTGGAGCCACGAAGACAAGTTCTATGTCTCACTAAAAAGCTCCAGTTCCCCCCTGCACCCAACACAACAATTTCTGCACTCAAATGACACCTAGGAACTGCCCATTGTTGTCTCCTGCTTGCAAATGGAGAAAAAAAAATTCTCCACTCACTCTCCTTGAGAGGAGTCAAGCTACCCTCCCCCTCTCTTTCAGCCTAAGCTTGTAAAACAGTATAGGTCAGCAGCCTATTTCCCAGTTTGCCCCTCGAATTAGCATCGGATATACCATTCAGGGGTAAGTAGAGGAGTTCCAAAGAGGTGCAAATTAAGTGCAAATTGTACAATATATTAATAGGTTCCACCAGAATACCATAGCCCTGGATACATCATTACATATGTCAGAGAACCTTATTTCAAATCCTAACTTTGCCACTTGCTAGATGGGTAACTGTGAGGCAGCTGTTGGTACAGAGACTTGAGAGCTGGCTCTGGGGTCAGGAAGAACTGAGTTCAAATCTAGCCTCAGACACTTACTATCTGTGTAACACTAGACAAGTCACTTAGCCTCTGTTTTCCTCAGTTTATTCATCTGTAAAATAAGGAAAATAATAGCACCTACCTTAGCAGAGCTGCTGTAGGGATCAGATGAGATAATCACTGTAAAACGCTTAGCATGGTGCCTAGCATGTAGTCACAATTATCTAAAAGCCTTTACTGTGGGCTAGTCATTGAACCTCATCTGAAAGATGTTAGTTCATTTGTAAAATGTGCTGCTAGGTCATACAGTGGATAGAAAGCTGGGCCTGGAGTCAGAAAGACTTCCTCAGTTCAAATCTGGCCTTAGTCACTTACTAGCTGCATGACCCTGGGCAAGTCACTTAACCCTGTTTGCCTCAGTTTCCTCACCTGTAAAATGAGCTGGAAAAGGAAAAGGCAAGCCTTTCTAGTAGCTTTGCCAAGAAAACCCCCCAAATGGGGTCATGACAAGTTGGACATGATTAAAACAACTAAACAACAATAAAATGAGGATAAAGATATGTATCCCACCTACCTCACTGGTTCATTGTAAGAGAAACATAAAAATGTTAAATAAATTGTAAACTACTATAAGAATCTAAGTTATAAAATCTTTGTCTCTCTACTTGTCTTTGGCTCCCTGTGTCTCTGTGTCTGTCTGTCTCTCTCCAGATTCAGTTCATCTTGACCAAGGAGAAGTTATTAGCCTACAATCCCTAGTATATCCGTTTTTTGAAGATAAATGATTGGTTTGCTCCTGGAGTAAACCAGATGTCATATGGCAGAATAGAAAGCACCCTGGACAAAGAATCAGAAGAGTTTGGGCTTTAATTATGCCTCTATCACTTTTAGCTTTGAGACCCTGGGCAAGTCATTTACCTTTCCTGGGTTTTAGCTTCCTCACCATCAAGCAGTGAGTTGGCATAGAGGATAGAATATTAGAGATGAAGTTAGGAAGATCTTGGTTTGAATCCTGCCTTAGACACTTGCTAGCTGTGTGGTTCATGGGAAGTCACCTAATCTCTGTGCCTAAGTCTCTTTTTCTATAAAGTGATGGGATTGGGCTAGAGGGGCTGTAACATTTCTTCCAGCTCTAAGTCTAAGGTCCCATATACCTGTATCACTTTATTTCCTTTAGCTTCAGTTCTTCATGCATAAATGCAGATGTTGATGCTATACCTATAGTTCATGATCAAATGAGACCACATATATAAAATACTTTGGGACTAAAAATGTGTATTACAAATAGAAGTGTAACTGGAGTCCCAAAGCCCACTGGTATGGGACTCTCTTCTCATTGGTAAAGAACAATATCCCAAACCTGAATCAGGGGCATGGCAGAGTTGGAGAGAGTAGGAGAGAAGAAAGCTCCAGGATCTTTGGTGTCTTGACTTTCTTTAAGTTTCTTCACTCTCTTTGGGCTCTGCAATTGCTTCTAGCTCTTTTGACTTCCTTCTTCAAGACAGAAGGTCAACAATATCAACCCCACTTCAGTTTACTGAAGGGAGAAGAAGGTTCTGGGAAGAAGCAGACATGCTAGCGATCTCCTCCACATTCCTACCGCCAGCTTGCTACACTAGAGACCTCAGAGAATCCCTGCTTAGGTGAGATCTGTAACCCCTTTCTCTCAATGGATCTGAGCTATCTCACTCCCAATGGGACAGCTCCTTCACTCTGTTTTAACCGGTATATATTCTCCTATGTATGCTTTCTCTGATTTCTGTTTTGCTACAGATTTGGATAAATGGACATCTTTTTTATTTCCCATGTGTATTCATTGTAGAACTGGTATTTGGTGGGGAGGGAATCAAGCCTTGGATATAAAGCTTGGGGTCTGCTTTTCCCCATCATGGACATCAATCAGATGTTTAGCTTGAATCTGAAAATGTCACCCCGTAGACTAGGAAATATTTAAGAGAGTGAATAGACAAAATTCGAACCCAGCACCCAGTTTCTCTGAGGAGAGCAGAGGGGCCCAGCTCCCGGCACCAGACTCCTGCTTTCCCTCCTGGCAATAACTAAAGTCTCTCTGGTAGAAAAGTGGAGGAAGAAGAAGCTGAAGCTATCCTGCACCCTTTCAATCCACACAACGTGGGGGGCAGCCCTCCATGCATGAGCTATTATTATTTGGCATTAATTAACAGTTACATGCCTTTGGCGTTAATTATTTTGCATTAATTAATTGAATTAATGAAGTCTTTGTTAAAATTTTTTATCCATCTGCCAAAAGCCTGTGATTTTATTATTTTAGGAACTCTCTCTACCAATGGAGATTGTAACTTTTCTGTAATTTAGTAGGTAAGTCTTAGAGAGTTACCTGACATGCAGAGAGTTTAAAAGACTTTATCCATGGTCACACCACTCATAAACGTCAGAGATGGGATTTGAACCAGGTCTTCCCGTTTCCAAGTCCAGCAGTCTACTCATTCCGGAAGGACTCCTCTTCTGACAATATAGTAAATGAGGATGCATTTTAATGTCCACAAGTAAGCCTGACCTTTCATACATCAAGGTTTTTTGGTGACTGCCATCAATCCATAAGATCTCACTTCTGTTAATAATAACTAGCCTCCACAATAATAACTGACCCTGAGATAGCATTTTACATGCAATACTGTATTTCATTTAAGCCTCACAACCACATTATAGTGGCGACTTTTTAAAAAAAAAATTTTTACAGATGAGGAAGTTTGAGGAATTCAGAAATGTAAAGTGACTTGCCCAGGATCACACAGCTCATGTCAAAGGCAAGATTCAAAGCCAGGCCTCCCTGGTGCCAAGTTAGACACCCTATTCAATACCCCCACATCATCTCTTCTTAATAGAAGCAGAAACAAAGCCAGGCTTCATGGATTTGCTAATTGTTTTTCCTGGTTTTTTTGGTCTTTAGCCATAGCAGCTGCCACACATCAAAGACCTAGGAAAGGAGTTGGCAGCGGGACAAATGTAAGATGAAAGAAGGAATTGCTCCTTATTTCTTTTAACCATTCAAGTCTTACAGAGATGGAATCAAACTGTAAGGCATTATTACATCTTCTAAGAAATGAGAGGAAGGAGGAGTGGGAGGACTTTTCCAAAGGAGGTTGAAATAATACAGGCACCTGGTTCCAAATGAAGTCCCCCTATCATGGACTCAAAGACCCTTTGAGGGCCTCCTCACCAGGGGCACAGGAAGCATACATTTTGTTTCACAGCTGGCAGGCCCCTGGAGGACACAGGAGAAGAAGGAGAAGCCTGGCACTGGGTTCAGAAGGCCACTTGAACATCATGAAAAACTAGAAACTGGCTCCAAGGTTCAGGCTCTTCCACACCAGCACAACTGCGGGCTGGTCCCTGCTCTCTATGGTTCAGAGGGGGTGGGGGATGGGGGACCAAATAAGATGGCAGAGGCAAAGGAAAGCAGGTTTGGGCAAGGCTGGAGAATTGAGACTTAAAACTCCCATGAGGCCTTGAAAGTGTACACTGAATCTATTGATTTTGTTTTTGTTTTTGTTTTGCGGGGCAATGGGGGTTAAGTGACTTGCCCAGGGTCACACAGCTAGTAAGTGTTAAGTGTCTGAGGCCGGATTTGAACTCAGGTACTCCTGAATCCAGGATAGGTGTTTGATCCACTGCACCACCTAGCTGCCCTGAATCTATTGATTTTGAAGTATGCACTTCTGGAAGGCAGAAGCAGTGTCTTTCTTTGGTTAAAAGAACTAGTGATATTTAGCCTGGCAAAGAGAAGACTGGGGGCGGGGGGGGGGGGACGGTAGGGGACAGGGGACATGATAATTGCATTCAAGCATTTGAAGAGTTATGTGGAAGAGAGATTAGGCTTGTTCTGTTTGGCCCCAGAGGGTGGAACCAGGAATAATGGGTAGAAATTGTGAAGGGCCAGTCAAGGCTTAAGTTTGTTGTTAACAATTGGAAATATCCGAAACTGAAATGGGTTATTTTGAGAGAAGGTGGGTACCATGTCCTTGAAAGTCTACAAGCAGATACTAAATGACAGGTAACTATTATAGTGGGGATTCCTTTCATATATGAGTTCTAGTGGAAGGCCACTAAGGTCTTTTACCACTCTCAAATTCAGTGATCCATTTCTGAATACTTTTCAACAACTAACATAGGTCTTTGGCCATATGAGGTGTTTCATAAATGCTAAATGTCTCTCTAATACATTTCTTATTGAACTCACATTTCTTACATTTATTTTTTCACTTTTCTTTTTTATTAACTTGTCATCAACAAACACACAAATTCCAATGTACAAAAAAAAACAAAAAAAGGATTCCGTGTGAAATTAAGTCATAGCTTTTCCAGGCCACTGTTCCATTGCTGGCCATGGTTGTTAGAAAGTTCATCTTTGGAGGGGGGGGGGGGCAGTTAGGTGGTGCAGTGGGATAAAGCACCAGCCTCAGATTCAAAATCTGGCCTCAGACACTTGATACTTAGTAGCTGTGTGACCCTGGGCAAGTCACTTAAACCTCATTGACCTGCAAAAAAAGAAGGAAGGAAGGAAGGAAGGAAGGAAGGAAGGAAGGAAGGAAGGAAGGAAGGAAGGAAGGAAGGAAGGAAGGAAGGAAGGAAGGAAGGAAGGAAGGAAGGAAGGAAGGAAGGAAGGAAGGAAGGAAGGAAGAAAGAAAGAAAGAAAGAAAGAAAGAAAGAAAGAAAGAAAGAAAGAAAGAAAGAAAGAAAGAAAGAAAGAAAGAAAGAAAGAAAGAAAGATAGAAGTCCCAAAGCCCACGTGCACATACCTTTTACAGACAGAAATGTACTTTCTACTTTTCAGGATCTATTCACAAAGAGTCACAACATCACAACTGGGAGTTTCCATCTACCTCAGAGGCATCTAGGACATTCACATTTAAAGAACCATTCAGTTTGGAACTATACCCAAAGGGCAATAAAGCTGTGCTTATCCTTTGACCCAGCAATACCACTATTAGGTCTTTTTCCCAAAGAGATCATAAAAAAGGGAAAAGGACCCACATGTACAAAAATATTTATAGCTGCTCTTTTTGTGATGGCAAGGAATTGGAAATTGATGGCATGCCCATCAATGGGGGAATGGCTGAACAAGTTGTGGTATATGAATGTAATGGAATTCAATTGTGCTGTAAGAAATTATGAGCAGGCGAATTTCAGAGAAACCTGGAAGGACTTAGATGAACTGATGCTGATGAGCAGAACGTTGTACACAGTATGAACAACATTGTGTGTTATCAACTGTGCTAGATTTAACTCTTCTCAGCAATACAATGAACCAAGATAGTTCCAAAGGACTCATGATGGAAAATGTTCTCCAAATCCAGAAAAAAAGAACTAAGGAATCTAGATGCAGATTGAACCATACTATTTCTATTTTTTTTTGTTTTTCTTTTTTGATGTTTTTCCTTTTTGCTCTGATTCTTTTTTCACAGCATGACTAATGTAGAAATATGTTTACTGTGATTGTACATATATAACCCATATCAGATTGCTTGTTGTCTTGAGAAGGGGGGAATGAGGGAGAAAAATTTGAAACTAGAAATCTTATAAAAACAAATGTTGAGGGGCAGCTAGATGGCACAGTGGATAGAGCACTGGCCCTGGATTCAGGAGTACCTGAGTTCAAATCCGGCCTCAGACACTTAACACTTACTAGCTGTGTGACCCTGGGCAAGTCACTTAACCCCAATTGCCTCACCAAAAAAAAAAAATGTTGAAAACTCTCTACATGTAACTGTAAAATAATAAAATACTTATATGAAAAAAAAAGAACCATTCAGTCAGGAACTGAACAGAGGGAGAAAACAATAAATGCATCAAAGAAGGTTTTGTGATTCCATCTGCAAGGGAATCCCTTGGTGTGGGAACTCCCTCCATTGCTGAGTACAACCAGCCCATCTATAGTATTAGTAAGGCCTAGAGTGTTGCCTGAGGAAAATGACTTGACCAAGGTCACTCTAGGGCAGGGTCAGAGGTGGGATCTGAACCCAACTTCTCCTGACTCCAAGCCCAGGCAAGCCAGAGCACATTTAGGATCAGTGTTTTAAGGGACCCTAGAGACCATCCTTGGTATTTTATAACTGAAAAACTGGGTCTGAGGAAGGTTTAGTAACTTGCCCAAGTTCACATAGGGAGTCCCTGGATTCCAAATGCAGCACCTTTCCCACTTCACTCCACTGCCTGTGGTATAAACTGTGGCTCATGGTCAATGATTATTGGATTCAAATGATCAAGAGGACTTGGCCCCAATATGATCTCGCATGTATGAGAAGAATCCATGGAAGGGGAGTGGGGGGAAGAAGAATGTATCAAAAATATTTTATACACTCTAAATGTTGAGTAGACCATATTCATGCTTAAAAGAAATAACAATATGATTGTGATGGAATATTATTGTGCTATAAGAAACGATAAGCAGAATGATTTCAGAAAGGCCCAGAAAGACTTTTATGAACAGATGTATAGTGAAGTGAACAGAATCAAGAGAACACTGTGCACAGAGACAGCAATATTGTTAGATGAAGAACTGTGAATGACTTAACTATTCTCAACAATAAATGACCCAAGACGAAGCCAAAGGACTAATGATGAAATATACTATCCACCTCCAAAGAAAGAACTGATTGATATTGACGGAACACAGACTGAAGTATGCTATTTTTCACTTTCTTTTATTTTTTTTCTTTTATTCAAATTTTCTTATATAAAATGACTAATATGGTAATGTTTTACATAATCGTACATGTATATAACCCATATCTGATTGTTTGCCGCCCCAGGGAGGAGAGAAGGGAGGAAAAGAAGGAGGAATAAAAATTGGAACTCAAAACTATAAATAAAAATATTTATTACTTAAAAAATAGGATGTTTCTTAGCTGTGTTACCCTGGACAAGTCATTTAACTGTTACATGCCTGTTTCCTCATCTATAAAGTGGAGATAATAATTATACCACACACAGGATTATTCTGAGGATCAAATGAGAGAATATCTGTAAAGTTCTTCGTAAAATTTCCGGCACATAGTAGGTATTTAATAAATACTTCTTTCCTTTCTTTGACTTGCTCCAACCTGGGCCAATTCATCATTCATCAGAAAGCCTAGTGGCCCCACACTCCCAAAAAGTTCACTATATTAGTAGTAGACTCAGTCAGAATACCTGATTGACATTAGCCCTCTTATAGCTCAAATCTCCCAAATTCAAGCAGTTGCCAGCCTCATCCTCTCTGGTAGCAGACAGACATATGCTACCATGACCAGCTCTTGAAGTTTTCAAAGGACTTATAGCTACACCTAGTAGGCAATGAAGACAAGACTGGACCTCCCATTCCAGTGTGATTTCCATTCTTCTAGACTTTATCCTCCTGATCTATTAATTAAAAACCCTAGTTACAGTTTATAAAGAAGAAAAAAATCCATCAAAGGAAGAAAATGAATGCTCAAACTAAAGAACCTTGCTAAAATGCTAGATCTGCATGGGATACATACCATTTAGCCACCTCACTGGTAGGAAGACTGACTTACCAGGATGCTCTTGTTCCCTCAGCATCACACCTTAGCAAAGTAGGGAGGAAGGGGAGGAGATTCACCTGTGGCACAGGTGGAGTGATACAGTGACCACTAGGGGGTGGCCAAGAGCCAGGAACAGATGACTTGATTCTGTACCTGACTTCAGCCGTGTGCTGGGGACAGTTAAGGCATCCATCTAGGGAAGGAACCAATTGCTTATGAGGCAGTGGCAAGGAGAGATTCTGATTCCAGACTGGGTCAACACACCAAGAAACCTGCTCTCAAATTCACAAGCCCAGCAGCCAAAGGTCAAGGTAACAGCTGACACATTTGTTCATGAGAGGCCAAATGTGGGTAAAAGTGTCAGAGCCAAGTCAGAAAGCCGGCAGAACATTTAGGGTTTGAGGGAAGGAATTACTTTGGGTGGTCTTGGCAATTTACTTGTCTCCACCCTGTTTTTAAAGCAGGAGTTTAATTTTGCAGGCCTCATGAGTCAGGGAATTAAAGGATCCTTTCTGCTTTGGCTTCCCTGGAGTCTGATTTTTGTTGTTGTTTGTTGTTGTTGTTGTTGTTGTTGTTGTTTAGTCCTTTTTATTCATGTCCAGCTCTTTGTAACCCTTTTGGGGGTTTTCCTGGTAGAGATACTAGAGTAGTTTGTCATTTCTTTTTCCAGCTCATTTTACAGATGAGAAAACTGAAGTAAATAGGGTTGTGACTTGCCCAGGGTCACAAAGCTAATAAATGTCTGAGACTGCTTTTAAAGCACCCTATGCACTGTACCACCTAGATACCCAGGCACTAAATCCTATCAGATGGGGTCTAAAGATGATTAATCTACTGGATTCTGAATTATGTAAATAATAACATAGCTTGATTCCAGTGAAAGAGGGAAGACATTTACAAAGTAAAGGAAGAAGAGACAAGGAGCAAGGGAGAAATAAAAGGGGGAGAGGTAGAAAAATTAATCAGTCAAGCATTTATTTCATACTATGTACCAGGCACCATGCTAAAAATTGGGGATACAAAAAGAGGCAAAAGATAGTCCCTGGTCTCAGGGAGCTTACAATCTAATGGGGGAGGGGGTTGAGTAACACTGAAACAAGTATATACAAAGCTATATACAGGATAAATAGGAAATTATTAGAGAGAGAGAAAAGGACTGGGGAGAGGAAGCAGAGGAGAAGAGTGGGAGGAGAACAGATGAGAGAAAGGGAGATGGTGTGGAAATCAGAGACAGAGACAGAGACAGAGACAGATCGATCTTAAACTCATCAGTATTACTGGAAGAAATGAAAGTCATTGATCAAATCTTATTAACTCTTGTCACATTGCATGGCTCCCAAGTTCATGGTAAAGACTCATCTAACATCACCCAAACACATGGTCCTGTTTCTCCACCCCTCCCACCATGCATGTGTATGTATATATAAAAATAAATCAAATAACAATGATGAAATATGCAGAAACAAACAGGATTCATATTAAAACAATTATTTAGAGACAGAGCAAGGAAGGGAGGGAGAGAAAGAGAGAGAATGTGTGTATGTGTACCCCCACTCTCCTTGCTCCTCACTCAGCTCCCCAATAAGATTCAGTGCTTGATGTTTTATTACTGGAGAGGCAGCTAAGAGGGTCATAAACCAAGAATGGAAAACTCTAGATGGTTCCAGAGCTGCAGGGAAGAGAGCTCCACTTTATCATTCAGGGTGCGTATCGTTGTGTGCCCATGGAAGCTCTTGCTTCCCTTGCCCACATGTTCCTCACCTCAGCCTGGTGCTTTTACCTGATCAAACCTGCTGGGTGCATATCAGCCACTCTAGACTTGGGTCTTGCCTTATTATTCATTCAACCAGCAGGACTAGCACCTCTGCTATGAGGACTTGCTGAGCTCTTTTCAGGGCTACTCATCTACCTTTGGTCCACCTTTCACCTAACTCTCACCTGTAGCATGTGCAGCAGTCACACCCTTTAAAACATCTCCACAGACTGGCTAAACCAGGTTGAAGGTAACTGATGGGCCTCAAACCAGTCAGTGAGTTAATGGGGTGTCTACCCCAAGCATGTGAAGACTTCTCCTGGAAAAAGAGGCAGATGAGAACAATGTGTTCCAACAACCATGCAGGCAGCTGAAGCAGGCACTGTGCATTGCTTACATCTTGGTCAGACATTAAAGACGCTGAGGTCATCCACTGTGTCCAGAGCTATCATCAGTCATCCTGACTTTTGTCTTGACACCAACTTTGATGATGGAAGAGAGAGTGAGGCTGATGATTTTATGCAATTCTGCTTCAATTAAATATGCATGAGTCAAGACATCACCCTGTGACGTCATTGTCCTCTTTGAAAACAAAGGACGATCAACAACTAAGTACCAGGCTTTATGCTAGGTGCTAGACTGTTGCTGTTGTTTGTCCTTCACTCTCTCTCTTTTTTTTTTTTTTGGTTTGTGAGGCAATTGGGGTTAAGTGACTTGCCCAGGGTCACACAGCTAGTAAGTGTTAAGTGTCTGAGGCCGGATTTGAATTCAGGTACTCCCGACTCCAGGGCCAGTGCTCTATCCACTGCGCCACCTAGCTGCCCCTTGTCCTTCACTCTCAGTGAGGACCAATGACATCAGGAGGGTGATGTCTTGACTTGCAACTGAATTAGATTTAAGCAAAGCCATTAGCCTCACTCTGTCCTCTAGAATCATCAGAGTCCAATGGCAAGACATAAGTCAAACGGCTGGCAATGGCCCAGAGGTACTAGATATGCAAAGATAAAAGGACAGAACAGCCCCTGCCTCCAATGAGCTTCATGAGTAGAGGACAGAGAGTGTTGGACTTATGCTGGTTCTTCATCCATACCATGCCCACCAACCATGGGTGTCCCTAAAGGTTTGGTCCTGGGTCTTCATAAGTCTTCACAGTATACTATCTCTTCAGCTTCCAAAGGTTCAATTATCTCTATTCGGAAGATTCTCAACTCTATTTATACAACACTAGCTTCTCTGCTGGGTTATATCCATAGATCTCCAACTGTCTCATAGACATACTGAACTGGAGTTCCCGTAGGCATTTCAAACTCAATGTGTCCAAAACAAAGCTCATGACCTTTTCCCCAAAATGTTTCCTTCTTCCCAACCCCTCTATTACTGTGGAGAATATTTCCATCTTCCCAACCATTCAGACTCACAACGTTGGTGCCATCCTTGACTCCTCACCTATCCAATCTATTCCAAAAACTTGTCATTTTTACTTTCCCAACATTACTCCCACAGTCCTCTAAGCAGCTAGGTAGCACAGTAGATAGAATACTGACTATGTAATCAGGAAGACCTGAGTTTGATCCAACTTTAAACATTTACTATTTGTATAACCATGAATAAGACTCAACCTCTTCAGCCTCAGTTTCTTCAACTATAAAATGAATATAATAATTGTACCTACCTCCCAGGGTTGTTGTGGGGATAAACTAAGATAGTCATAAAAAGCTTAGCACAATGACACATTGTTGTTATTCAGTCATATCCAACCCATGGTGACCCATTTAGGGTTTTCTTGACAAAGACCCCAGAGTGGTTTGTCATTTCTTTCTCAACTGGATTAAAGCAAATAGAGGATAAGTGACTTGCCCAGGGTCACACAGCTTGTAAGTGTCTGAGCCCAGATTTGAACTAAGGAAGATGAGTCTTCTTAGCTCCAGACCTGGTACTCTATCCATTGTGCTGCCATAGTGACTTACCTGAGGTCTAATAGCTAGGAAGTAGCCAAGCTAGAAACTTGGAACCATGTTAAGATTTGCTGGCTGAGGCAACAGGCAACTTTTTGTTATCAAGCTTTTTTCTCAGTCTTGACACTCAAGAGCTATTCTCCTGCTTGCTTAGGGTAGGCCCCTTAACCTCTTCAGGATCTCTGGGATCCTCAGGGGTGACTTGGACCTCTAATCACTGCTCTATGATATTTGTGTCATGCTGCTTGTTGAGCAGGTGCCTATACTTTTCATCCCCCATTTTGTTCTCAGGTATTTGCGTTTTCCTGAAGGCAATGTACTGTAGGAGGAGGAGCACTAAATTTGGAGTCAAAAAGCTTAGGTTGAAATCCAACATTGAGTGCAAATCATAATCTTTCTGGGCCTCAGTGTCTTCATCTGCAAAACAGAAAGAAAAGGAAACTAGGTAAACTCTAAGGTGGGGGGTTGTTAATCTTTTTTGTGTCACAGAGGCCCCTTTGTCAGTCTGGTAAAGCTTAGGGACCCCTTTTCAGAACAATGTTTTTAAACAATCAAAAGAACCATTAGATTTCAGTTAAAGGTTAATTGAAATAAGGATGCAATGTTTTTTCCCCATCCAAATTAAAAATCCCTGCTCTCGGGGGCAGCGAGGTAGCACAGTGGATAAAGCTCTGGCCCTGGATTCAGGAGGATCTGAGTTCAAATCTGACTTCAGACACTTGACACTTTCTAGCTGTGTGACCCTGGGCACATCACTTAACCCTCATTGCCCTGCCAAAACAGATAGATAGATAGATGGAAATATAGATAGATAAATGGATGGATGAATGAATGAATGAATAAATGAATAAGTCAATCAATCAATCAATCAATAATCCCTGCTCTTAAGTCCCTTCCAGACCTAATTTGTATGACCCTAGCCACCTAACTACCTGCCTTGCCTAAGACCCCCTCATTCCACTGTCTGACTCTGACTTGTCCATCTGGTCTTTTCCCATAGCTTGTCTAGTGAAAGAACCCTCAGATATAAGATGGGTAGCACGGTAATCGCATTATTTCTTGATGTGACTCTTTCATACCTAAATCTATATGAATTCTATTTACACAGATTTCCTCCAGAAGTAGTAAATGAGAGCAAGAACCATGTTTTGGCCTTTGTATTCCCCAGTGTTCAGCTCAGTGCTCAGCCACAAAGCTAGTGCCTAGTATTTGCTTGCTGATGGATTGAAAGTAGATTGCCCACCACCAGAGGTCTTCAGGCCAAGGCTGAATGACCATTTGTCATGATTTAAAGATTGGAAAAAAACCAGGGAGATTGCCTATTCCAACTTTGACATTTTACTGCTGAGAAGAAGAATCAGGTCTGAAGGAGTGATCTCATTTGGTCCTCACAACAACCCTGGGATTTGTTGTGGGGCATAGGGGGTTACCTGGAGAGAGGCATGTTATTATTATCCTCATTTTACAATTGAGGAAAAGGAAGCAGGTAGCAATTAAGTGACTCCCCCATAGTCATAGACAGGTCTTTGGACTTCATCCAGCAATCCTTAGATTATATCTCAGTACTTCTGCTGTACAGGTGATCTCGGTACCTGTTGATCTCATTGGCCTCAGGGTCTCACAGTTTATCTGGATCCAGTCTTCTAGGTTGCCCTTAAGCAATGATTTGTAGACCATTCTCTTAGCCCTTCTCACTCCTACTCTCAGCCTCTCCATAGTTAACTTCGCCTCTACTTTTCACTGCAAGCTGGCTGCTTGTTGTCTACACTCCTGGCACTGACCATGGGAAATAGGGATGAATGAGGAACTTTAAGGACCTCTAGGGATGAAGAATATTTGAATGCTCAGCTCTTGCTTGGAGACAAAAAGGAACAACCAAAGCCAGAACACATTAGAACAGACTCTATATACCACCACCCTAAACTTTCAGGTGACTTAATGGGAACAAATTTTGAATATGTTATTTCCCAGTCTCTGAATTGGAAACTGGTACCCTGAGTCAAATCTAATTTACTGGGGCCTGATGACAGATTGGCTTTGCTATTTTATAAAACGGATTTAGCTGCATGACTCTAATTGGGATTCTCTCATCTCAGATTTCGTCTGTGAAGCCGTGGGAGAAACAGACGGCAAGAAGGATTGTCTTAATCCTTCAGGACCAGAAAGACCGGCACATTGGAGTCCTGCCATCAGGGCTCCTCAGTATAGAGATGAGGTGTGGGAAATCAAATCAAATGCATTGGCGAATCTGGTCCAATTCATTGACATTCAACCAGAACTAGCATTATAAAGAATAAATTGAGAGGCAGAATAAGGCCTGTCAGGGCTGCATCATCTCTGACTGGACCATTATAATGGCCTCTTAATTAATCTCCCTTCTCCCACCTCTAATTCATTCTCCCCACAGCTGCCAAAAAATCTGCCTAATGAATACCTCTGACCATGTCACTAACCTGCCCAGAAAACATCTGTGATTCCCCATTGCCTCTAGGATAAAACTCAACTAGGCAATTAAGGCCTTCCATAACTAACTTGGTTCCAAGTTACCTTTCAATTCAATTCAGTAATTCAACAATAATCTTTAGGTGTTTACTTTTTTTTCTTTTTTTTGATGAGGCGATTGGCATTAAGTGACCTGCCCAGAGTCACACAGCTAATAAGTGTCAAGTGTCTGAGGCCGAATTTGAACTCAGGTCCTCCTGCTCCATCCGCTGTGCAACCTAGCTACTTTTAAGCAGATATATAAGGCATCATAAAAGCTCCTTAAAATACACAATCAACTCTTTGCACTTTGAGGACAAGGTCTGATTCATTGTATCTTCATATCTCTAGAACTTGGCACACAGTGCTTGGCATATACTAGATGCATAATGAAGGCTTGGTTGGTGAGACTGTGAGTTCAGATGCTTCTCAAAGTGTTGCTAAGCCACATTTCTTGCTGTGCTTCAAACTCCTCCCCTACATAAACTCCATCTAGAAAAACAGGCTTGGTACACTGGTCAGTGTTTAATGCCCCACTCTCTCAAAAGACATGATACACTTTAAGCTTAATATGCATCATTACCATTTTCTCCATCACTTTCTTAAGTCTGGACAATCAATAGAACAATAAATCAAGCACTAAGAAATTGAATAGAGGGGATCCCTGTGCAAGCAGGGAACAATATGAGGCAACTGAGAATATTTCTAGAGGGAGAAGAGGCAGAAAGTCATTGAAACAGCTACATATAGTGTAAAGGACTCTCTGGTTTTAGACTCAGAAGGGCTGAGTTCAAGTCCCAGTGTTGTCATTTTTCAACCTACATGACCTTGTATAAGTCATATAACTCCTTTGCTATTGTTTCCTAAATAGCAAAATAGGGATACTCCCAGGGCAGCAAGCCATGGTAAAAATGGGAAAAGAACTAGATTTGAAATCAGAAGACCTGGGTTCAAATTATGTTATTAGCTTTGTGATCTCTTAGTAAAGGAAGTAAACAGTTCTCGATTTATGTAAATTCATATAATACAAATTCAACTCCTGGGTGCGCCTGCTCTGGCTCCCCTGACACGGAGTCACTGAGTGGGGTGGGGCCATGTGGAGGAGGGGAAGGTCTGCAGAAAGGTCCACTTCTGAGTGGACTGGTTATATGTCAATTGCCCTGTGTTTCAGCTTCTCATCTGTAAAATGAGCATAATAATACCTGCATTACTTACCCCACAGAGATGCTTAAGAATTAGAAAAGATAATGTCAGTAAAAAGAATTTGTAAAATGTGAAACCTTGGTATAATATTTGCTGTTCTTCTAGGGCCTAGCAATAGTGTTCTCCTCACAGTAGGACCTTGAAAACCTACACTGAATTGAAAGCAAACTGAGTGCCCTGATTTTGCAGAGCAGTGTGTTAAGCTTCCTGGTCATGTAATTCTAAAGGGCAGCATCTTGTGTTACAAGAAGCTAGATAGTGCAGTGGATAGAGTGCCAGACCTGGAGTCAGGAAGATTCATCTTCCTGAGTTCAGATTTTACCTCAGACACTTACTAGCTGTGTGACCCCAGGCAATTCATTTAACCCTGTTTGCCTCAGTTTCCTCATCTGTAAAACAAATGGGAGAAGGAAATGGCAACCTGCTCCAGTATCTTTGCCAAGAAAACCCTAAGTGGTGTCACAAAGAGTCAGACACAACTGAAAAACAACTGAACAACAACAGCATCATGTGTGGATATGCTCTGCAATGTTAGAGTCAATGGAAGATTGAATAGCAGGGCGCTAAAATAGAAGAACACAGGTGGGTCTAGGGCAGGAACATGCCTGAAATCTATATTCCAGGACCACAGTTTTTTGTTTTTGTTTTTTTGCAGGGTGATGAGGGTTAAGTGACTTGCTGAGGGTCACACAGCTACTAAGTGTCAAGTATCTGAGGCCAGATTTGAACTCAGGTCCTCCTAAAACCAGGGCTGGTGCTTCGTCCACTGCGTCACCTAGCTGTCCCTCAGGGCCACAGTTGAGCATAAGATGAACAAGCAACAAGATGACAGCATCACTCTGTTACCATTTAAACTCACCAACATGGTTATTTACAGATTATACTCTGGAGAGATTGAAAATGTGATAGCCAGGTAAAACAAAGAGGAGCATACCAGAAGGCCAGTCTTTGTGGCCTGGGGCTCCTGGGTGCCTTCCCCTTTGTCTCTGTTTCTGTGGACATAGACATTACCGGATATTCTGGGAACAGTAGGCAGGTATAAAATCAGTCTATATATCTATCCTCAGTCAACTGTTTGAGTCCACCATTGAGCTATGGGGTTGCCTCAAAATTATAGATACAGATCACAGTACTTGAGCACCCAAGCAATGCTAAGTTGTGTCCCAGATATTCAACCATGAGTTGAATATCTGTCTATCAGCTGAGCTTATTCCCCTGGGTTTGAGGAGTATGTCTAGCCAGAACTAAGGAAGACAGCTGAAATCACCATCATCAACGAATTCATCGCCATCATTGTCGTCATCATCATTATTACTGATGGTAATACCTAACATTCATATAGCACCTATTATGTGCTTTACAATTATCAGCTCAACTGATCCTCACAACAACCATGAGAGGCAAGTATTATTATTATCCCCATTTTATAATTGAGGAAACTGAGGCAAATAGAGATTAAGGGACTTGCCCAAGGTCACAAAGCTATTAAGTGTCTGAAGCTGGAGTCAAATGCAGGTCTTCCCGACTCCAATTCAACTC
Organism: Dromiciops gliroides; assembly: GCF_019393635.1. NCBI lineage: Eukaryota > Metazoa > Chordata > Mammalia > Microbiotheria > Microbiotheriidae > Dromiciops > Dromiciops gliroides. The sequence continues at coordinate 100,685,073 of NC_057861.1, forward strand.
TCTATTGATCTGAAGAGAAACCAGAGTATCAACTCTCTGTGATACTACCATGTTTCTATTATTATTTTTATTAATTAAATCACAGAACTACAGCTCAATGAGCTAAAAAGAGCTTTAGAAGTAGTTTAGTTCAACTCCCTCATTCTAATAGATGAAACTAGGATCCAGAAATGTGAAATGTAAAGGATATAAAGCAAGTTCACAGCAGACCCAGGCCTACTAAGTCCTTCCAGTGTACTGTCTACTGTAACAGGCCTTTTAGGGATATCATACCCCACAGTGTGAAGGAGAATCGATTGTCAGATATCAATATAGGCACTCCAGAAAGAAGGCATGAGTCAAAAGCTAAGCTTTGGGATCAAATGGGTCTATGAGATCAAACCATTAGAAGTGTAGAAAAGAGTGATGGATTTTGAATCAAAAGAACTGGGTATCACTTACTACTTGTGAGACATTTACATTCTCTTGGCCTCAGTTTCCCCATCTGTAAAATGAAAGGTTGAACTAGATGGCTGCCAGGTTCCTTTCTGGCTCTGTATTTATGATCATGTGTCTCTAGATTATTATTAAAAGCAAAACATCTGGAGGTACAAGACCTGAGTTTGGATTCTAGTCCTGCCACTAATTACCTATGTGACTTTGACCAAAATACTACACATCTTGGGCCCAATATATCAGGCTGGAAACACACATGCTTCATTTTATTCCCTGACCATCTTGCTGGCATCTGAGTAACCTCCACCATCTCTCCTCTTTCCATTTCCTGAACCAGAATTAAGTCAAACTGCCACAAAAACTCAAAAGGATGTGTCACCATCCTTGTAAGTTTCCAAACCAAAATGCCACTATCTACCACTCTCCTCTCTGTGTTGTTTCTCCCTATTAGATTGTAGGTTTATTGAATGTAGGGACTGTTAAAGTACTTAGCACAGTGCCTGGCAATTAGTAGGTGTCACATAAATGCTTATTTCCTTCACCCCTTTTCTTTTTGCTTTAAAATTTGTATCCCTATTTATTCAATGAACATTCATTAACTATCTACTATGTGCCAGGCACTGTGCTAAGTGCTACGGGCATACAAAAGGAAGCAAAAGACAGTCCCTGCCCTTTAAGATCTCACAGTCTAATGGGAGAGACAGCATGAGAACAAATATATAGAAAGCAAGCCATATACAGGAGAAATAGGAAATAATTAAAAGAGCAAAGACACTGAAATTCAGAGATATTAGGGAAGGCTTCTTGTAGAAGGTAGAATTTTAGCTGGGGACTTAAAGGAAGCCAGAGAGGTTAGGACTTATCATAGTGCTTAGCACATGGTAAGCAGTTAATAAAATCTTTTAAATAAATTTTTAATACTTTTTTCATTCATTCATTCATTCACTCATTCATTCATTCATTTTTCTCCTCCAGTAAAAAAGAGGTGTGATGAGGCCAAGGGATCTTAATCATTCTGTGCCGTGGACCCCTTTATCAGTCTGATGAAGCCTAGGAAGCCTATTCCATCTCATAATAATGTTTTTAAAGGTGAAAAAATACATAGGATTCCAAAGGAAACCAAATATACCAAAATTTCATTGTCAAAATAATTTTTAAAAACTAAGTTCACAGACCCCAGGTCAGGAATCCCTGGACTAAATGATCTCTAAGATCTCTTCTGACTTGGCTGTTCCTGTCAGGTCGTCACTCAGTCACCAATGACGGAAATCTGATTTGAGTCTCCACTAGGGACAGAAGGAAGCAGAAGGCAAGCCAGAGAGGTTCAGAATTCACAGCTCTGGCATTTCAAACTAAATTAAACCGTCTTGGCAGCCAGACCCACTTACCCTAATCAAATCATAGGCTGCTTCTGAAGGCGAAAAGGAGCTTGGAAAGGTGTTACAGCAACTGCTTTTTGGACATCGACTAGCTGTGAGGAGCCAATGCTGGGATTTGATGACCTAAGTGAAAATGAGTCAGGAACATGTGGACTGAATTACCTCTGACAATTAGAGCAAAGGGAAAAAAGCTGAGAGAGTGCATCCTGGGTTAGATAAATCCCCGTGGCTAGGGCATGGTTCAAAAAAATCTACCCATATTAGATAATGTGGAACCATACCAACTCCTTACTCATTCAAATACAAACATTATGAAGGGCCTACTGTGTTATCAATCGATAAATAACCAAGCATTTATTTAATGCCTACTGTGTACTTGGAGCATCTCTACATTATGATCATAGTAGAGGGGAAGGAGAGATAACTTACCATCAAAAAAAATCTATGGGCCATTGAGAGTAGAATCTTCTGGCACTAAAAACATATATATTTATAAGTCATTCTACATTGCTACATGGTAGTGAGACTATAACATTTTCCAAAGAATTAAAAATATATATCATACAAAAGGCGAAGGAAAAATTCCTGATGGGTGTGCATAGGCTGCAGTACAATCAGTGAAAGCCCTCAAGAAGGAACAGTATTAAAAATAATCAAGGAATAGGGAGATTATAAGGAGGGGGAGGGGGAGGAGCTAGCATTTATATAGCTTTTAAACATTTGAAAAGCAATTTGTAAACAGTGTTACATTTTATCCTTTCACGGGGCAGCTAGGTGATGCAGTGGATAAAGCACTGGCCTTGGATTCAGGAGGACTTGAGTTCAAATCCAGCCTCAGACCCTTGACACTTACTAGCTGTGTGACCCTGGGCAAGTCATTTAATTCTCATTGCCCTGCCCCCCCAAAAAATACCTTCTCAGGTGCTATTATTATTATCCCCATTTTACAGGTGAGAAAACTGAGACAGACAGTAGTTAAGTGACTTGCCCAGGGTCCCAGAGGTAGTAAGTGCCTGAGGCTGGATTCAAACTAGAGTATTCCTAACCCTAACAGCAGGTCCAGTGCTCTAGCTAGTGCACCTAGCTGCCTCAACTAGCCAAAGTGCCTCTTTTGTGACCTTGCGCTGATAATAATAAGAAGTAACACTTATGGAGCACTTCAAGGTTTACAAAGCGTTTCATATGTATCCTATCATTTGATCCTGTGACTCTAGTACTATTATTATTCCCATTTTGTAGGTGAGGCTACCAAGGCTCAGAGAGGGTAAGTAACCTATCCAGGATCACACAGCTAATAAGTGCCTGAGTCAGGATTCAAACTCAAGTCTTTCTGTCTCTAAATCCAGCCTTCCATCTACTTCTATACCTAACTGCCCTATGATATCAGGAGAAAACAAAGACAGCCTTCAACCTGTTGGGGTGGATACCCTATAGCAAATTTATGGGAAGACACAATAATAGTCACACAGGGTGGTCAGGCATGAATGGGTATAGATTTTAGAGGGAACTTTTGAATCCATGGGATCACAGAACCATGCAAATCTATGAGTGGATTTCTAAAATGGGAGGCAGCAGAGTATAACGACTGCTAGAATTGGAATTGGGAAGACCCGGGTCCCAGTTCTACTTCTGATGCACACTGACTATGACCCTGGGAAAGTCATTTAGCCTCTCAGTGCCCCAGGCAATTCTCTGAGACCATAAGTTGAAGAGTGGCTGCCCAGATACAAAAGTAGAGGGTACTTTTCTCTTTCAGTGAAATCAAAGGTTCAAAAAACAATTCTAGGAAAGTCCCTTTAAAAAAATATATTTTTAAAAACCTAGACCATTTTTGTTTGTTTGTTTTGTTTGGAAACTGAAAGGATGCCTATCAAAGAAGGAATGGCTGAACAAGTTGTGTTATATTATTGTGATGGAATACTACTGATCTGTAAGAAATGATGAAGGGCATAGAGAAACCTGAGAAGACTTTTATGAACTGATACAGAGTAAAGCGAGCAGAACCAGAAGAACAGTTTATACAATAATAGCAATATTGTAAAAGACAAACAGCTTTGAAAGAGTTAGGAATTCTGATCAATAGAAGGACTAACCATAATCCCAGCAGACTCAATTAAATATGCTATCTACTTTCTGATAGAGAGGTGATAGACTACAGAGTACACATTGGGATAAGATAGACAGACAGACAGACAGATACATAGATAGATAGATAGATAGATAGATAGATAGATAGATAGATAGATAGATAGATAGATAGATAGATAGATAGATAGATAGATAGATAGATAGGTGGGTGGGTGGATAGATGGATGGATGGATGGTAAAAATTATTTGTGGCATAGGCAGCTTTTGAAGGACCACCCCTTTTAGGGGAGAAAGGATTGAATGCTCCCTGAAGGGAGGTTAGAGGGCACTTCAGGAACACTAGCTCTCAAGTCACATCGGGAACGCTAGTTTGCTCTCTAGGGACTGCTGTCCTGGTGATGCGCGAGCAACCTTAGACTGGCAGGCTGTTCAGGTGTTGGGTGAGTTACTTACATAAAACCCTAAATTCCTTTGAACTAGCTTAATAGAAAATGGTCTGGGGACTAAATAGGCTAAGTTTAGAGTTAAGAATATCTATCTGTATTTCTATTTTCCTTTTTCCTTATCTTTGATTTTTATTAGTTTCACCTTTGTTGTTTAATTAATTCCCAAATAACAAAATCTGATCCTTTTGTGAACTAAAGCTTAGAGGTTCTTTTCTTATTGACCTGGGAGAAATATCTAAAAAGGGCAGTTCAGAGGGGAGGGTTAAACCTAAAAGGTCCCTCATATTTTCGGGACCCCAATATTAAGGTGAGTCACCCAAATAATGCTCCATATATAAAATTTTGGCCCTCACAGATGGATGGATGGCTAGGTAGGTGAATGGAGGGAGGAATAGACAGAGAGAGAGATGGAGGAATGGATGGAGGGAGAAATAGATGATAGATGGATAGATGGATGGATGGATAAAGGCAGACAGATAGATAAGATATAGATGATATAGACTTACACATACATGCATATATATACACATATATTTTACATAAATATGCTGGAGTTTGTTTTGTTTGACTATGTTTCTAACAGGTTTTGTTTTTCTTGCTTTTCTCAGTGAGGGAAGGGGATTGAGGGTAGGGCATAGGGAGAGAATGTAAATCTAAAAAGAAAAGAAAATTGATCTTTTCAAAAGGGTCTCATAGGCTTTCCCTTAGTATGATATCTCTGTGGTTGCCTCTACTACAACCTCTTGTGGGGAAGCTTTTTCCCTTTCACCTGCTTTGTAGTGCCCTCCCCTTAGTCAAATTATCTTGTTTGTCTGAGTAAATGTGGTATCCACTCCACTTCCCCCAGGAAAATTTAAATTCCTTGAAGGCAGAGATTGAGTTTCATTTTGTCTCTGGATCTTGAGCACCTATTCAGCCCAGTGCTTGGCACCTGGACTAGTAAGTTGTTGAATATTGAGTGAATGATTTCCTGGCCTACCCTTAGTTCTGACTCTAAGATCTAAAATTCACTGAGCAGTGGAGAAAACACTCATTCCCTCCTAGCTCCCTCCTTCTGTCAGATGCTGCAGTGTGGGAAAGGTGTCTCAGACCTAGGCCATCTCCATCTGAGGGACAGATCATCAACCTAGAAAGCATGACTGGAACAGTCCCAAGGCCTTGAGAGCCCAGCTATTGACCTTTAGGTCCAAACTCTTATCTGAGGGTTTTTTCTTGTTTTCTTCTAATAATTCAGCTACTCTGGTGGTAAAGTAGCCAACTCCTCAGTGACTGAGATTCTACAAAAATGTGAAAATTAGTTTCAAACAGGCACTGTAAACTGATTCACATGTACTTTTAAAAATCAGGCATATGCTTAATTTTCTCTGGACTTCCCAAACCAATAGGACAGCCTTTCCTATGTGACCTGAATTTATCACACTGAATTTCTACCCAAGCACCAAAGTCTCCCCTAATTTTGTTAAGCCCAAGGAAAATTTCTTCATTTCACGGAACCCAGAGGGGAAAGAAAAGTGCTGGATTTTGAAAATGAACAGTGACCTGTAGTCAGAGGCTTCACGTAATACTATCAGACAGATTGCTGAGGAAAGCAGGTCATGAATTTTTTCCCTGTTACCCACTTATCTTCCTTTTTAGAACTCAGTGGTATAAAATGACTCCTCAGGACAGCCTAGGGCAATAGGAAGGGTACAGGAAAGTAGAGTCAGGACACCTGGCTTTGAATCCCAGCTCTGCTACTTAATAGCCTTTGTGATAACAGCCATAGTTAGCTTTTGGTTACTCTCCTCATCAAGAATGCCACTCCCTTCTGGTTCTCCTCCTCCCTATCAGACTATTCCTTCTCTGTCTCCTTTGCTGGATCTTCATCCAAGTTATACCCACTAACCATGGGCATTGCCTTAGGCTCTGTCCTAGACCCCTTTCTCCTCTCTCATCTCCTCTATACGTGGTGACCTCATCAACTCCCATAGATTCAATTGTTTCTATGAATATGATTCCAGATCATATTCTAGCCCTAGTCACTCTACTGAACTATAATCACACATGAAGTGACTTTCCCAAGGTAACATTTTTTTCCTCTTCCCCAACATTCCCTGTTTATTTCCTTGTCTTTCACTCTACTTTCTCCAACAAAGCCTAAGGCAATGGCTGTACCAAGATGTCTTCAAAAACCTTACACCAGTGGTGGACTACTTTCCTTTCTATTCATCCTTTCCAAAACAGAACTGATCTTTCCCCGAAAGCTCTCTCCTTTTCCAAATTTCCTTATTACTGCACAGGACACCACCATCCTCCCAGTTACCCAGGCTCAGTGTTACTCTTGACTACTCATTCTCACTCACCCAACTTATCCGATTCATTCCAAAGTCATATTATTTCTACCTTCACAACATTGTTCATGCACATCCCCATTTTCCTCTGATGCTCCCACAACCCTAGTTCAGGCTCTCATCACCTAGACTACTGCTTTTCACTTGTTTCAGTCATATCTGACTCTGCATGACCCCATTTTAGGCCTTCTTGGCAAAGAAACTAGAGTTATTTGCCATTTCCCTTCTCCAGATCATTTTACAGGTGAGGAAACGGAGGCAAACAGGGTTAAAGGACTTACTCGTCCAGGGTCACACAGCTAGTAATATTCTGAGGCCAGATTTGAATTCAGGAAGATGGGTCTTCCTGACTTCAGGCCTGGCACTCTACTCACCCACTTGTCCCACCTTGAACATACGATTGTTGATCATAGAATTTAGATGGGTAGACAGAGAATTTATCAAGAACTCGCTATGTGCCAAGCACTGGGTTGATGCTGGGGATGCAAACAGAAGAAAACAAGATGGTCCTTGATCTCCAAGTATTTACATTCTAAAAAAGGAAGACAAAACATGAAGGGAAGAAGGCCAGGAGAAGATGTGTCAGTCCAAAAAGTGAATTGAGTCTGTCAATAATGTATCAAAATCAGATCAGCGAGGTAATCCATAAATAAAGGTGTTTATTCAGGGTAGAATTGCAATCCAAAGCAACCCACGGTTTTAATCAGAAAGGGAAGTTCAGTGAGGGGAGTTAATAAACACAGGTTCTATACACACAGGAGGGGCGGCTGGGTAGATAGAGGAAACAGTCTGTAGATCATGAGTTATTTATTGCAGGTGATAGTACCTTCCTGGAAAAGCCACAGGATAGGTTTAGGCCACTTCTCACCAACAAAGGCAGACCTCTGACTGTGCCCCTAGCCAGGGTCACCTGTAGGGTCAACAGAATAGCTGCACTGCAGAGAGGGAGGGGTTGCAAAAATGTCCTTAGAGCTCGTCTGTTTGAGAACTGGGGCAGATTCCCAAGAGTTTACCTTGGCGATAGGGGATGGTGAGAAATTACTAGTCAGAACAATATAGGGGTCTCAGAGTTTTCCAGGGATTGACAAGCCAGGCCTGAAATATGCAAGGCTAGAGCCCTTCAGGAAGTGGGTGAGTGAGCCAGGGACTCACCAACAAGTAAGATAGGCACTGGAATAGTCATCTCAACATGGGCGAGGCTGTTAGTGAAAAGATGGAAAAGCTGGGACAGTGAGTGGAGCTGGGAGCATTCTATGTTCTAAGACCTCTCTGAGCTGTAACATTATATGTTGTTAGAGCCCTCCCAGCTCTAATATTCTATGTTCTAAGGCCTCTCCCAGATCTAACATCTTATGTTCTAAGGTTTCTCCCAGCTCTAGCATTTAATGTTCTAAGAACGCTCCCAGCTGTAACATTCTGTGTTCTTAGAGCCCTCCCATCTTGAACATTCTAGATTCTAATATTCTTTCTAGAATGTATGAATCTATCATATTCATATGATATCATGTGACAGAATAAGATGTCCTTGTGGGTTCCCAAAGACTATCTGACATAGGTCACTGAGCTTATGATCTTATTTGGAAGAAAAGAGCAGCATGCCTGAAACAATTAGAGACTCTAGAGCAGGATATAATCATGTGCCAACAATATCTGATGTAGGCAGTAAGTGCTCTGGGCAGATAATGGCATGAGTTGATTCTGCATCTTGTATGAATCAAAGACATTTGCTCACAGGCTCCTTTGGAGAAATTGGGGAAACATCCTGTATAATGCAATCATCCTTTTCCTCCCCCCTCCCATCCACAACCCTACACACACACACACACACACACACACACACACACACACACAAATAAGTGTTACCAGGAAACACTGTAGTGAATCTTAGAGGCACAAGGCATGGACCATTCATGCACCTAGTCCAGTATGCCAAAGCACCTCCCAAATGGGTTTTATTTGGGAGTCTGATGTAACTGGAAAGGATAGATTTCCTGCCAGTGAACAAGATCCTGAATAATGATTATTTACCTTTATGTCATTCTTTATGGATACAAAGCATTCTCACATATACTCTATCAGTCTTAATATAGGTCATCCCTGAAGAATAGCTAGTATTTATAAAGCACTTGAAAGTTTGCAAAGCTTTTTTTTTCTTTTTTCTTTTTACTTTATCTATAAACCAACCTTGTATGTGCTATTTATTATCCCCATTTTACAGATGAGGAAACTGAAGCTGAGAGAGGTTAAATGACTTATGCAGGATCACACAGCCAGTAAGCATCTTAGACAAGATTCAAACTCAGGTCCTGATGCCAAAATGAAGCACTCTATTGACTGTGCCATCTAGCTGCCTATATAAGACACATGCCATTTTAATGAGATCTCTGAAGGCAGAAAATATATTGGCATATATTTCCTTGGCAAATAGTAAAAAATAAATATTTGGAGGGGTGGAGCCAAGATGGCGGAGAGGAAACAAACAGCAAGCTGCCTGAGCTCTCCTTCTGTTCCCTCAAAAAGAACATTAAATCAAGCCTCTGGACAGATTCTGAAACTACAGAACCTGCAAAGAGACAGAGAGACATAGTCTTCCAACCAGAGATAATTTAGAAAACTTCAGGAAAAGGTCGGTCTGACTCGGGCAAAAGGGAGGCCCAGTGCAGGGCAGCAGCCCAGCGTCGAGGGGGTCGGAGCAAGTCAGCAGGAGCTGTGGGCCACAGCCAAACAATTGAGGCCCCTGGAACCTGGCTCAAAAAATCTGGTGGCCAAGAAGGACAGTGGAAAAACCTACCTGCACCAGCCGAGAGGGCAAGTTGCCAGCAGTAGGGCCACGAATAGGATAGGCATGACAAGGCACACAGACAGCGCGCTTAGACAGGAAGTGCAGGGGGGCAAACTGCACACACTATAAAGGCCTCAGAGTAAAAAGCTGGTCACACAGCACCTATACCCCTGCACAAGAAGCCCAAAACAGGGACCCTGGTGCCCCCAGAGCAGACTTAAACTTAAAAAATAAATAAATAAGCTGCAATAATGAGTAAGAAGCAAAAAAGAGCCCTCTCCATTGAGAGCTTCTGTATCAATAGGGAAGAAGCCAACGTAAACTCAGATGAGGACAATACCCTCAAATTGCCTCCTGAGGAAAGCCTCCTGAGGGAAGGTGAATTGGTCTCAAGAACAAAAAGCCTTCCTGGAAGAGTTCAAAAAGGATTTCAAAAATCAATTGAGAGGTAAGAGAAAAAAATGGGGAGAGAAACTATGAAAAAAGAATAAGCAGCTTGGAAAAGGAAGCACAAAGATTGACTGCAGAAAACAATTCCTTAAAAAATTCATCTGGCCAAATGGAAAAAAAAGTGCATAATTTCACTGAAGAAAACAATGCCTTAAAAAATTCATTTGGCCAAATGGAAAAAAGGTGCATAATCTCATTGATGAAAACAATGCCTTAAAAAATTCATGTGGCCAAATGGAAAAAAAAGGTGCATAATCTCAGTGAAGAAAACAATGCCTTAAAATATTCATTTGGCCAAATAGAAAAAAAGGTGCATAATCTCACTGAAGAAAACAATGCCTTAAAAATTAAAATTGGACAGTTGGAAAATAAGGAATCCATGAGACATCAGGAATCAGTCAAGCAGAATGAAAAGAATGAAAAAATAGAAGAAAATGTGAAATACCTCATTGGAAAGACAACTGATCTGGAAAACAGATCCAGGAGAGACAATTTGAGAATCATTGGACTGCCTGAAAGCCATGACCAGAAAAAGCATCTAGACACCATATTCCAGGAAATTATTAAGGAGAACTGCCCTGATATCATAGAATCAGAGAATAAAACCATCATTGAAAGGATCCACTGATCGCCTCCTGAAAGAGACCCCAAAAGGAAAACTCCAAGGAATATTGTAGCCAAATTCCAGAATTAATAGGTGAAGGAGAAAATACTCCAAGCAGCCAGAAAGAAGCAATTTAAATATCATGGAGCCACAGTCAGGATTGCTCAGGACCTGGAAGCTTCAACATTAAAGGACCGCAAGGCTTGGAATATGATATTCCGGAAGGCAAAGGAGCTTGGATTGCAGCCAAGAATCTATTACCCAGCAAAAATGTTCATTCTCTTTCAGGGGAAAAGATGTACATTTAATGACATTGGGGACTTTCAATCTTTCCTGGTAAAAAGACCAGAACTGAATAGAAAATTCGATCTTAAGATACAAGACTCAAGAGAAGTTTAAAAAGGTAAACAGAGGGGGAAAAAAAAGGTTACTCAATTAGGTTAAACTGTTTATATCCCTACATGAGAATATAATACTCATAACTCTTAAGAACTGAAAATATATTTGGGCAGAGAGAAGGACTTTACACAGAGGATATAAATATAAATTGTCTTTTATGTGATGATACAAAGAAAACTAAGGGGTTAAAAAGGGAGTCTATGAGGAGGAGAGGAAAGGGGAGGTGGAATGGGGTGAATTATATCTTATGAAGAGGTGAAAAAAAGTCTATTACAATAGAGGGAAAGAAAGGAGGGGTGAACATTGTTTCAACCCTACTCTCATTAGATTTGATTCAAAGAGGGAATAACATATACATTCATTGGGATAAAGAAACTTAGCTCATTCTTTAGGGAAGCAAAAGGGGAAGGGAAAGGGGGGGACTGATAGAAAGGAGGACAAAAGCAAGGGAGAAAAGGGTAAAGAAAAGAGAGGGGAGTGATAAAAAGGGAGGGCAGATTGGGGGAGGCAGGGGTAAGAAGTAAAATATCAGTGAGGAGGAATAGGGTGAAAAAAGGTGGGGAAAGTACAAAGGGGGTAAATAGAATGGAGGGGAATAGACAGTCAGTAATAATAACTGTGAATGTGAATGGGATGAACTCTGCTATAAAACGGAAGTGAATTGCAGAGTGGATTAAAAACCAGAATCCTACAATATGTTGTTTACAAGAAACACATTTGAAGCAGAGAGATACACACAGAGTAAAGGTAAAAGGCTGGAGTAGACTATATTATGCTTCAGCTAAAGTAAAAAAAGCAGGGGTAGCAATCCTTATCTCAGACAAAGCGCAGGCAAAAATAGATCTCATTAAAAGAGATAAGGAAGGAAATTACATCTTGCTAAAAGGTACTATAGATAATGAACTAATATTAATATTAAATATGTATACGCCAAGTGGTATAGCATCCAAATTCTTAGAGGAGAAGTAAAATGAGTTACAAGAGGAATTAGACAGTAATACTATACTAGTGGGGGATCTGAATCTCCCCCTCTCAGAATTAGATAAATCTAGCCAAAAAGTAAATAAGAAAGAAGTGAAAGAGGTGAATAGATTACTAAAAAAGTTAGACATGATAGATGTCTGGAGAAAATTGAATGGGGATAGAAAGGAATATACCTTTCTCTCAGCAGTACATGGCACATTTTCAAAAATTGACCATGTATTAGGGCACAAAAACATCATAGTCAAATGTAGAAAGGTAGAAATAGTAAATGCATCCTTCTCAGATCATGATGCAATAAAAATTACATGTAAGAAAGAACCAGGGAAAAGTAGAATGAAAATCAATTGGAAACTAAATAATTTCATTCTAAAGAATGAATGGGCCAAACAAATCATAGAAACAATCAATAACTATATCCAAGAGAATGACAATAATGAGACAACATACCAAAATCTATGGGATGTAGCCAAAGCAGTACTTAGGGGAAATTTTATAGCTCTAAATGCTTACATGAATAAAAAAGAGAAAGAGGAGATTAATGAATTGGGCATGCAACTTAAAAAGCTAGAAAAAGACCAAATTAGAAATCCACAATTAGATACTAAACTAGAGATCCTGAAAATTAAAGGAGAAATTAATAAGATTGAAAGCAAAAAAAAAATCATAGAATTAATCAATAAAACTAAGAGCTGGTTTTATGAAAAAAACCAATAAAATAGATAAAATATTGGCTAATTTGATTAAACAAAAGAAAGAAGAAAACCAAATTACCAGTATCAAAAATGAAAAGGGTGATGTTACCACCAATGAAGTAGAAATTAAATCAATAATTGGGAATTATTTTGCCCAATTGTATGCCAATAAATTTGACAATCTAAATGAAATGGATGAATATTTACAAAAATACAAACTGCCCAGGTTAACTGAAGAGGAAATAAAATCCTTAAATAAACCCATATTAGAAAAAGAAATTGAACAAGCCATTAATGAACTCCCTAAGAAAAAATTCCCAGGGCCAGATGGATTTACAGGTGAATTTTACCAAACATTTAAAGAACAATTAATTCCAATATTATACAAATTATTTGGAAAAATAGGTGAAGAAGGAGTTCTACCAAATTCGTTTTATGACACAAATATGGTGGTGATAGCAAAACCAGGCAAAGCAAAAACAGAGAAAGAAAATTATAGACCAATCTCCCTAATGAATATTGATGCTAAAATCTTAAATAAGATATTAGCAAGGAGATTACAGCAAGTGATCACCAGGATAATACACTATGACCAGGTGGGATTTATACCAGGAATACAGGGCTGATTCAACATTAGGAAAACTATTAACATAATTAACCACATCAGTAAGAAAACCAACCAAAATCATGATTATCTCAATAGATGCAGAGAAAGCTTTTGACAAAATACAGCACCCATTCCTAATAAAAACACTAGAGAGTTTAGGAATAGGTGGAGCTTTCCTTAAAATAATAAATAGTAACTACCTAAAACCATCAGCAAGTATTATATGCAATGGAGATAAATTAGAGGCCTTCCCAATAAGATCAGGGGTGAAACAGGAATGTCCTTTATCACCCCTATTATTTAATATTGTCCTAGAAATGTTAGCTTTAGCAATCAGAGAAGAGAAAGGAATTAAAGGAATTAGAGTAGGCAAGGAGGAAACAAAACTATCACTCTTTGCAGATGATATGATGGTACACTTAAGGAATCCTAGAGAATCAACTCAAAAATTACTTAAAACAATCAACAACTTTAGCAAAGTAGCAGGATATAAAATAAATCCACATAAATCATCAGCATTTCTATACATGACCAACAAAGTCCAGCAGCAAGAGATAGAAATAGAAATTCCATTTAAAGTAATGGTAGATAATATAAAATACTTAGGAGTCTACTTGCCAAGACAAACCCAGGAACTCTATGAACACAACTACCAAACACTCTTCACACAAATCAAATCAGATCTAAATAATTGGAAAAATATCAATTGCTCATGGATAGGCAGAGCTAATATAGTAAAAATGACAATACTGCCTAAATTAATTTACTTATTCAGTGCCATACCAATCAGACTACCTAGAAATTATTTTATAGAGCTAGAAAAAATAATAACAAAATTCATCTGGAAAAACGAAAAATCAAGAATATCCAGGGAAATAATGAAAAAAAATTCACAGGAAGGTGGGTTAGCGGTACCAAACCTGGAGCTTTACTATAAAGTCATCAAAACTATCTGGTACTGGCTAAAAAATAGAGTGGTAGATCAATGGAATAGGCTAGGCTCAAGAAATGCAGTAGTAAATGACACTAGTAATGTAGTGTTTGATAAACCCAAAGACTCCAGCTTCTGGGATAGGAACTCAGTATTTGACAAAAACTGCTGGGAAAACTAGAAGATAGTATGGCAGAAATTAGGCATAGACCAACATCTTACACCTTATACTAAAATAAGGTCAAAATGGATACACGATTTAGACATAAGAGGTGATAGATACCATAGGTAAATTAGGAGAGAAAGGAATAGTCTACCTATCAGATCTTTGGAAAGGAAAACAGTTTATGACCAAACAAGAGATAGAGTATATTATAAAATGCAAAATGGATGATTTTGATTACATTAAATTTTTAAAATTTGTACAAACAGAAGCAATGCATCCAAAATAGAAGGGAGGCAGAAAGCTGGGAAACAATTTTTGTGGCCAGTACTTCTGATAAAGGCCTCATCTCTAAAATATATAGGGAACTAAATCAAATTTATAAGAATCCAAGTCATTCCCCAATTGAGAAATGGTCAAAGGATATGAACAGGCAGTTTTCTGATGAAGAAACCAAAGCCATATATTTCCATATGAAAAAATGCTCTAAATCACTATTGATTAGAGAGATGCAAATTAAAACAAGTCTGAGGTACCACCTGACACTTATCAGATTGGCTAAAATGACAAAAAAGGAAAATAATAAATGTTGGAGAATCTGTGGGAAAATTGGAACACTAATGCATTGTTGGTGGAGCTGTGAACTGATCCAACCATTCTGGAGAGCAATTTGGAATTATGCCCAAAGGGTGATAAAGCTGTGCATACCCTTTGACCCAGCAATACCACTTTTGGGTCTTTTTCCCAAAGAAATCATGGAAAGGGGAAAGAGACCCACATGTACAAAAATATTCATAGCTGCTCTTTACGTGGTGGCAAGGAATTGGAAGTTGAGGGGGTGCCCATCAATTGGGGAATGGCTGAACAAGTTGTGGTATATGAATACAATGGAATACTATTGTGCTATAAGAAACGATGAGCAGGAGGAGTTCAGAGAAACCTGGAGGGTCTTGCATGAGCTAATGATGAGTGAGATGAGCAGAACCAGAAGAACATTGTACACAGTACCATCAACCTTGAGTGTTGATCTACTGTGATGGACTATATTCTTCTCACCAATGCAATGGTACAGAAGAGTTCCAGGGAACTCATGATAGAAGAGGATCTCCAAATCCAAGAAAAAAAAAAGAACTGTGGAGTATAGATGCTGAATGAACCATACTATTTCTTTTGTTTTGGGTGCTGTTGTCTTTTTCTATTTTGAGGTTTTTCCTCATTGCTCTGATTTTTTCTCTTATAACATGACTAATGCAGAAATAGGATTAATGTTATTATGTGTGTGTGTGTGTGTGTGTGTGTGTGTGTGTGTATATATATATATATATATATATATATATATATATATATATATATATATATAAATCCTATATCAGATTACCTGCTGTCTAGGGAAGGGGGGGTGGGAGGGGAGGGAGGAAGAAAAATCTGAAATTGTAAAGCTTGTGTAAACAAAAGTTGAGAACTATCTTTACATGTAATGGGAAAAAAAATAAAATACTTTATTAATTTTTAAAAAAATAAGTGTTTGCTGATTGGCTGTTGATTGACTGACTTCAGAGATTGGTAATTGCATCTGTGTAGATGTCAAATCCATAACTGGGAATTCTGGCTCCTAGGGTCAAATTCATTTGGGGGAATGAAAGGTAAGATCACTGTCCAGGGGATGGCTTCTGTTTGTTCCTGGACTGCCAAGGAACCATGCTACCTCTTTCCAGGATAGAATACAAGGAGAGATCCTCACGGGGTCCCTTATCAGAGAATGAGAAGTGATCTGCAGAACCACAACCTTTTACTGGGCACCACCTCTGTTTTATAGGAAAAGCATCTCTCCAACAGACCCTGCCTCAACCTTCTCATCTTGAAACCAACCCACTATGGACATGGAGTTTCCCTCATCTCCCTTTCCCTCTTCTTGGTGAAGAACAGGCCACAAGGAAGAAATAAAAATCTCAAGGATATTTCACCCCAGGAAAAAGCCCCAGGTGCCTTTGCCTCCCTGGGGCTTTGGTGGATGCTACTTCCAATGATATACATCACAGATAACCATGGCTCAACAGGCCATGCAGTGGTATAGTTAAATAAAAGAAATTTCCTTCTGGCCTTTGCTCTGGTGGACAATCTTGCTTAACATAGCAAATTAGGTCTTGGGAAACAGACATTTCAAAGTTTTCTCTTGAAATTTTCTAGCTTGGTGAAACTATCCTAAATTTGAGATAGGTTTTTAACAACTTAGGGTCATCCCAAAGAGGCTTCAGAATAAGGCTGTAGTGAAAGAGAGCAGTGCATACCAAAATCATTGCCAAAATTTACCTTATAAAAATTTGTCATGCAAATTTGTCCCAGATTTTTAAAAAAGCTTCATTCATTAAAAAAATTCAAAATCATTCTCTTTGTCTCCATAACCTTTGCAGTCATTGTCTAACTAAGAATAGAATTATAAGTCACATTCAGGTTTTAAACAAGCCAGATTTGGGCCAAAAAAAGTATAGTATATATTTGTATTAAGACAGTATCACATCATTTGATCTTCACAATTCTATGGTGACAATTCAAGTATCACTTTCCTCATGTTCTAAATGAGGAAGCTGATATTCAGATTAAGTGGTTTGTCCATTGAGGGGGAGAGTTGGGATTTGAACCCAAGTTCTGATGTTACTGAGATTGTTGTAGGGATGCGGTGCAGTTAACAGTCAGTTTTCTAAAAGCACATCAGGGCCTTTGACAAGTGGCCCATAGAGTGTTAGGAATAAGACCAAAACCTCAACAAAAATCCCACTCGCACATTTGTTCTCAAGAAAAGAGCTATTTATAGATGACCCAAAACTTAAAGCACATGAACTATTTCTGGAAATTTTCTATTTCTCCTGAATAGGCAAACCACAGACAAAATAGCAACTACAAATGCGAGATCTACCTTCCTCTAAAGCTGTAAATGGTTACCCATGAAACATGGATGGCCTCCGTCACTGGAGGGAGTACCCAGAACCAGTGAAATCATGGATCTTTCAAATCAACAAAGTACAAGAAAAGATAAGAATCCCTGGCCTGACTATCTCACAGTGTGACTGTGAGAATCCAATCTGAGTTAAATTGAAATCTTTATGGGACTTCTTTCTTTTTTTTCTTCTATTTTTATTAATATCTTTTTAAACCTAACCTTCATTTCTGAACATATTCCTTTCCCCTTTCTCTGCCCATGGAGGCATGCTTTTGACAAAGATTTAAAAAGAAAGTGGGGGTGGAGGGGAGTGGGAGGAAGAAGTTCAGCAAAACTGTGTCTGATACTACATACAATATTCCACACCCAAAGGCCCCCACCTCTGCAAGGTCTGCATGACTATTTGGCAGGTTTCTAATAGAGAGTATACTTGCTCCTGTATGAGATGGACCCATAAAAGTAAAGCAATACTATTAACCCCATTTTGTAGGGGAGGAAACTGAAACCCAAAGGAATAAAACAACTTGTCCAAGGACAAACAGACCTTGTAAGTAATGAAACTGGGCCTTGAATCTATGTCCTGATAGCTTATCCAACAGCTGGTACTTATATTGTATTCCATGGTTTATAAAGTTTATACTTCAGCACATCAATGGGCCTGTGTTTTCCCTTATAGTGCATATCACAACCCATCCACCCATGCCTCCTCTTGTCCATCTGCCATCATCCTCTAATAAAGTCCTTCATGGGGTTCACCGATAGGCTGGGGGCCCTCATCTATGTCTTATAACATTGTGTGTGTGTGTGAACGCAGCATGTAGGAGGCAGTGAGGTTGCTCAGTGGGTAGAGCACTGGACCTGGAGTCAGGAAGACCTGAGTTCAAATGTGGCCTCAGACACTAACTAGCTGTGTGACCCTGGAGAAGTCACTTAACCTTATTTGCCTTAATCCACTGGTGAATAAAATGGCAAACTACTCCAGTATCTTTGCCCAAATAAAAAAAAAACAACAACAACCATGGATGGTATGGTCCACAGTGTCATGAAGAGTTGGACACAACTCAAAAACTACAATAATATTATTGGGCAGGTAGGTAGCATAGTGGATAGAATACTGGGCTTGGAATCTGTAAGATTCATCTTCCTGAGTTCAAATCTGGCCTCAGACACTTACTGGGTGATCCTGGGCAAGCCACTTAACCCTATTTGCCTTAGTTTCCTCTTTTCTAAGATAAGCTGGTAAAGGAAACGGCAAACCACTCCAGTAGCTTTGCCAAAAAAAAAAATGGGTTATGAAAAGTTGGACACAGCTGAAACAACACAAAAACAACAGGTGTTGCAAACATGATTATCCTTATTTATGGGGCCAGGTGGTAGAGTGGATAGAGTGCCAGTCTAAAGTCAAGAGGGCCCGAGTTCAAATCTGTCCTCAGACACTTATTAACTCTGTAACCCTGGGCAAGTCACAAAGAGTTGGAAGTGATTCTTTGGAAATTTGCTGGTATTCTATCAGTCAGAGCATTATAGCCACATTGGAGGAATTTTGGTGTTTAAAGAATGTGTTTTTGTTTTAGGGAGAAGTTTGGACTTCTAAGAGGCTCACAATTTCCTAAATGCAATCCCATTCTCTGTCTTCCTTCAATGAAAGTCTGGACCCACCTCGCCATACTACTGCAGTGTCTATCTGTGATGTATGTACCAGGGGACAATCCAATCAGCTGCTCAGCCAACTATAAATCATAGTAGAAGAAGGAGGCATTCTTGTTCCACTTGGCATTTCTTGTGTGGAGTGTCTTGCCAAACTCTTTTCCGTGCTCATGAGTTTCATTAGGCAGCTCTGCAATGTTCTGGGACTTAATGCAATCAGCAAACAAAAGCTTCTGGAGGGCCTTTTTCTCTTTGGACTCTCTGCTGGGCATCTTCCCTTACAGCAGTAAGCACCTCTAATGAGCATCCCTCTCCCTGCTATATGCCTTGCTTGACATTAATCATCAGTGCATTGGTTGTCAAACAAACCTATTTCTGTTGTCGCAGTTATCAAGGAATGTTGCATGATATTAACATATGCATGGGAAACATCTCATTGGAAGACAGCCTTTAAGTCTCAATTCTGCTCCATTGAAATCAAACTCCTTTTTTAAACCATCAAGAAATAAGCACCAAGGGAATTTGTTTTCTCTGTGTCTTTTAGTCAATTATGTTTGAGAAGATGACGTGGGCTGTAGAATATCATTTATGAATGTCTATCTGTTCAGCATGGCCCTCAAGGAAATGACACCTCCCCCCAACTCCTTGGCAGGGGGAGAGGGAAATCCACAGCTATAGAAGACTGCATGTGTCTTCAGAATTTTTCCATGTATTAATCACTTTTGCCGACTGTACTTTTCCCTTTCTTTTTCTTTAAAAAAAAATATTCTTTGTTATGTAGAGTGACTCTCTGGCAGTATAAGGAGTGATACGGGGAAAATTGAGACCATTTAAAAATAAAAGATATCAAAATTTATTTTTTAAAAGTCTACCTGGGGGCAGCTAGGTGGCACAGTGGATAGAGCACTGGCCCTGGAGTCAGGAGTACCTGAGTTCAAATCCAGCCTCAGACACTTAATACTTACTAGCCGTGTAACCCTAGGCAAGTCAACCCCAATTGCCTCTCTCTCTCTCTCTCTCTCTCTCTCTCTCTCTCTCTCTCTCTCTCTCTCTCTCTCTCTCTCTCACACACACACACACACACACACACACACACACACACACAACTCTACCTATTTCTTTTTCACATTTTCAACAAAGGTCTTCTGGAGAAGTGGGGAATTCATTCCCATAAAGATTTTGACCAAGTGTGTTGGTACATCCTTATGATCCCCACTACTAAGTGAGGCTGAGACTGGTAGATCAAGTGAGCTGCAGGAGGGCTGAGGTTGATCCCGTATTCTCACTTTGTCCAGCAGCACTATAAGCCACCAGGAAGGGGCAACTAAGTGGCACAGCAGATAGAGCCCTGGCTCTGAAGTTGGGAGGACCTGAGTTCAAATTTCACCTCAGACACTTACTAGGGCAAGTCACTTAACCCCAACTGCCTTAAACATCCAGGGCCATCTCCAGTCATCCTGATGTATAGCTTGCCACTGGACCCAGATGACTTTGGAAGAGAGAGTGAGACTGGTGACTTTGCACAGTCTTCCTTCACTTATATCCAATTCACTGCAAATCATGACATCACTCTGATGTCACGGTCCTCTTCGTGAATGAAGGACAAACAAGAACAACAAGTCCTGGGAACAAGAGGGTCACCAGGCTGACTAAAGAGCAAACCAATCCAGGGCAGGTAAAACAAAGCAGGTCAAAGCTTCTATTCAATCAGCAATGGGATCAGCCCAGGAGTAACCATTTTACTTCTACCTTCTGTGAGACAGGGAGACCTAGTCATTAATAATAATATTACTACTCTCACTATTAATAATAATAGCTAGCTAACATTTATATAGACCGTACTATGTGCCAGACACTGTGCTAAGTGTCTTATAACTATTATCTTGCTTGATGTAGAAAGATAATAAAGGAAAAATAAACAGATTGATAGAAAGATAAATGGAGAAAGAAAGAAAAAGAAAGAGAGAAGGAAAGAAAGAAAGGGAGGGAGGGAGGAAGGGGAGGAGGGAAGAAGGAAGGGAGGGAGGGAGGGAAAGAAAGGAAAGAAGGGAAGAAAGAGAAGAAGGAAGGGAGAAAGAGAGAGGAAAAAATGGAAGAAAGGTGGGAAATTAAGCATATGGCTCACTGGTTAGTGATTTCCTATAACCCTCTTTTCAGCAATGATATTGCCCATTGTTGTTTTTTCCTCCACTCATATAATCACAGAGCTATAGCCAGAAGAGACTTTGGTGGACACCTAGTCCAAACTGCTCATTTTGCCAATGAGGAAACTGAGGCCCAGAGAGGTTAAATGGGTTGCTCAAGGTCACACAGGTGATAAGCATTAGAGGTGGGGTTTGCAGGCAGACCATCTCTTCCATTACACTGTATCTCATTACCATCCCGTCCTTCAGGTATCTTGAGGATTGATCTCTCACTGACTTCAAAATCATGTTCCCTCAAGCACAATCCTCCTGTCTGTGTACTTGGTCTGCTTCTCATATCTGTTTTCTCCAGGGCCAATCTTATTTCCTCATTTGGCACATCAGAGACCAACAGCAGTAAAGATCTATCCTGAGTGGGAGGGAGGGACTGATGGGATCCACTGTCATTGATAAATAGTTTGCTGTAGAAACATTGAAAGAAATATTTTTTCTAATTTTCTTTTGCTTATTTCCCTCATTCCAGTTTCAACTGTAAATGCTCTTAGGGTGGTCTGACTTAATTGGGTTCACACAGTCTGCAAACAGTATTTGCCTTCACTGCTCCTCAGCCCATGCTGCTTGTAATCTTCAATCATCCTCCTCCACTGAGCTTTTGAAAATAAGCTTCAATTGAAGGGTCACAGAATCTCAGAGTAGGAGGGGTCCTCAGGGACCAACTAGTATCCAGTACAACTTGTACCTGAACAAGAATCCCTTCTCTGCCAGGCAGAGGGGAGCGCTAGGGACACACCTGTAATCCTGGCTACTAGGTGAGGCTGATGCTGGGGAATAGCTTGAGCTCAGGTAGGCTAGGCTGCATTAAGGTTAACATTGACCAGATGGCCTCTCTGAGTCCAGAACCAACATGGGGCAGGAAGGAGGACACTGGACTGCCTAAGCAGGAGCAAAGTGACCTGAGTCAAGGATCAACCCTGATTATGTTTCCAGCCAGGCCAAGACATGGAATAGAAGTATAGATAAATAAACTGATTGATAGAAAGATGGATAGTTGGAGAGAGAGAGAGAGAGAGAGAGAGAGAGAGAGAGAGAGAGAGAGAGAGAGAGAGAGAATAGAGATAAACAAAGAAATAAAGAAAGAGGGGAAGCTAGGTGGCACAGTGGATAGAGCACTGGCCCTGGAGTCAGGAGGACCTGAGTTCAAATCTGGCCTCAGACACTTAACACTTACTAGCTGTGTGACCCTGGGCAAGTCACTTAACCCTCATTGCCCCACCAAAAAAATAAAAGAGACAGAAAGAGAGAAAAGAAAGAAAACTCAAACAAAAACCTCCCCAACCTTTCTGAAATGTGGTTAACTAGCCTTTTCTTTAAAATGGCCCACTATCTACCACAACAATTCACCCTGCTTTTGGACTGCTATCATTGTTAGAATGATGGTTGGTCCTTGCAGCAAGCCTAAATTTTTGCCATTCATTGCTCCTACTTCTGCCCTTTAAGCTGACCTTTTCTTCAGGACAGCCCTTCAAATTCTTGAAGACAGTCACCATACTATTCCCTAAATTATATCTTCTCTAGGCTAAGTAAGGGGGAAGGGAAGCATTTATTAAGCACCAGCTGTGTACAAGCACTGTACTAAGCTCTTTACAGATATTACCTCATTTGATCCCAAAACCAATCCTGAGAAGTAAGGGCTATTTTACCCCTATTTTATAGTTGAGGAAACTAAGCAGGCACAGGTAAAGAGAGTAGTCGAGAGTCCCACAGCTAGTAAATGTCTAAGGTCAAATTTGAACTGGTTCCTAACTCCAGGCCCAGTACTCTACCCACTTCACCACTTAGCTACCCAGTTTTTTCAACCAATTCCTACAATGGTATGATCTTGAAGCTCTTTATCATCTCAATTACCCTTCTCTGAACACTCTCCAGCTCATCAATATCCTTTACAAATTGTGGTGCACAGAACCAAATACTATACTTTAGATATGACCCATTCAAACCAGCAAGATTATTGATTGACTAGTCCTAGACAATGCCTCTCTTTATAAAGCCTAAAACTGTATGATTTTTGGCTGCCATATAACATGATTAACTCATGTTGAGCTTGTAGACCCCTAAAATGCTCAGATCATTTTTAGACAAAATTATGTTGTCATATCAATCCCCATCTTGTACTTCAGAAGTTGATTTAAAAAAAAACTAAATGTAAAACTTTACATTAGTCCATAATGAATTTTGTTTTCTAAGATTCAGACAGATATTCTATTCAATTCAATATAGATTTATTAAGCCTCTACTACTATGTGCCAAGTATTGTGCAAAGTGCTAGGGATACAAGTAAGAAAAAGATAGGCAGTTCCTGCCCTCCAGGAGCTTACAATCTAATGAGGGGAGACAATACACAAAAAGAAGCTGGAAATTAAAGATGCAGCACCAGGGGCTGTGGTAGGCAGGGCGTGGTCTTCCTTAGAGTTGGGTTTCTTAAACTTTTTCCATTCCTGATCCCTTTTCACCCTAGAAATTTTTACACGACCCCAGGTATATGGGCATATAAAATAGGTATACATAACCTTTTACAGTTGCCAAATTTTTCACAACTCCCACATTCAGTTAGCCCACCCAGTATGGGGTCACGAGTGCAAAGCAAAATCAGAGCTGCAGATGGAAAGTAGAACATTAGCTAGAGAATCCAGGTCCAGCCTTCCTTTAGAAAGGAAAGTTTTGGGTGTTTAATGCTCCACCTTCCAGCTTTCCAATCAGAAGGAAGAAGAGGCTGAGAGCATTGGCAAGTTCTAGCCTATCTAAATTTTTTTATATTAATTTTTCTTCTGTGTTAACTATCCCTTCCAGCCTTGTATTGTAGACAATAATAACAATAACAATTATAACTTATAATAATAATAATTATTATTATATTGTTTGCCTTATCAATGGGTTGAGAGGGGCTGGAGGGAGGGAGATAATATGGAACTAAAAATGTTTAAAAGAAATGTTAAAAAATTAATAATGATAGTGTGTGCTTTAAGGTTTGCAAAGCACAAAACATATATTACCACCTCATTTGAGTCTCACAATTCTGTGAAGAAGATTCTATTTGTCCCATTTTACAGATAAATAAACTGAGGCTGAGAGAGGATAAATGTCTTGCCCCAGTCATGCAAGCACTATAAGAAGCAGGGTTTCAACCCATATGTTCCTAACTCCAAATTACAACAGCCCTGGGAAGTAGGTGCTATTATTATTCTTATTCCTTTCTTACAATTGATGAAATTGAAGCAAATAGAGGCAAAGTGACATGCCCAGGGTCAAGCAACTAGTATCTGAGGGCAGAATTTGAAGTGCAGGCCCAGTGCTCTATCCACTAGCCCCCTCAGCTTGATAGTAGCAGAAATGCAACTAATACATACTCTATACAGGTCACTGCAAACTTCTCCCTGTTCTCTACATGTTCTGTAAATGAGATCCTCAATCCTAGAATCATCCTTGCTTTTTAGGTTCTATGGATTAGGTTCTAAACCAGCACTATTGGCTTCTCTTCTTTCGACAAGAAGATCAAGTATTTGCTGGCTGGGGCATTTTTTAGTGTTTGAGATCCTCTTAGTTGTGGCAACATGGCATAATGAACAGAGAGCTAGCCTTGGTACCAGGAAGATCTAAGTTTCACCTCTCACACCTGCCAACTGTGACCCTGGACAAATCAGTTAAGTTCCCAATACCTCAGACAAGTCTCTAAGACTATGAGAGAAGGTGCCAACCTGCACGGATTGAGTTTCTGCACCCAGGAGTTCCTTGTTTTGTTTTGTTTTGTTTTGTTTTGCGCAGGGCAATGAGGGTTAAGTGACTTGCCCAGGGTCACACAGCTAGTAAGTGTCAAGTGTCTGAGGCTGTTGCTTTATCCACTGTGCCACCTAGCTGCCCCCACAGAAGTTCCTTATACCCTTTTTTTGAAGCATCACAACTTACAAAGCACTTTCTCTATATTGCTCATTTAATCTTCACAACACTCCCACATAAAGGACATAGGGGAAGTATTATTATTCCCATTTTAGAGATAAGGAAACCAAGACTCAGAAAAGTTAAGAAACTTATCCAGAGTCAAAAGTAGCCAGTGGCAGAGCAGGGATTTGAATGTGAGTTTTCTTATTGCACGTTCTTTACACTTCATTGTCTGGATTAAGTTTCTCTGGGAGGGAGAGAAGCATTGGACAGGAGATAGAAAAAGAGGAGGAAAAAGGAAAGGGCTATATTGGCATAATGGAAGCCTGTATGTGTTCACATGCATTAGAAAATCACACCTATGAGGCCTTCATTAGGGCTGTTTATTCTCTTTACTTTTATACAGTTCTCTGATTTATTATATATTTACACATACACTTTACAAATAAGTGAAAATGGAGCATCTGTCCCATAAGTATCGCTTGTCAAAGTGTGATCCAATCATTCCAGCCCTACAGACAATCTGCCACGGGAATGTGTTTTTCAATTTCAGTTTGTGAATTTCAATTCACAAAGCATTTATTAGTCACCTACCATGTTCAAGGCCCTGTGTTAGGTGCTGGGAAATAAAGATGAAAAACATGGGCCCCTTAAGGAGTTTATTTACTATAGAATTTAACATGAAATAAGAGATACAGAATCTCCATGTTGGATGAGATCCCTGAGGTCATCTCATTAAATTGGGGCCTGACTAAAAATCCCTTCTTCAACATCTTTGACAAATGGGCAACCAACCTCTGTCTGGAAGGCCATTAGGAGGAGAAATTCTCCACCTCCCAAAGTAGCCTAGCTCACTTTTCAAACACTCTAATTGTCAGGAAGTATTTCCTTCCACTGAGCGTATATCTGCCTCTGACTCCAATCCATGATTCCTCTTTTTGTTTTATGAGGCCAAGTAGAATGTCTAATTGCTCTTCCATGAGCATGCTTGAAGTCAGTTAACATGTTCCCCTGAGTCTTCTCTAAGCTAAGCACTCCAAGTTCATTCAACCAGTCTTCATATTGTCACCTAGAGACCTTTTATTATTTTGGTTTCTATCTGGACACCCTTCATCTCACCAATGCTCTCTTTAAAATGTGGTTCCCAGAACTGAATATATTCCCCAAGATATGGTCTGCCCAGGAAGAACAGTGGAATTATCACCTCCTTCATTCTGTGCTCTGTCACCCAAAGCAGCCCAAGTTTGCACTAGCGTGTTTTGGCAGTCCTATCATATGGGTGACTCATATGGAGCCAGCGGTCTACTAAAGCCCTCCAGATCTTTTTCGGCCTGTAGGACCATAGAATCATAACTCTAGAGCAAAAAAAGGACCTTAGAAGTCATCTAGTCCAACCCCCCATTTCACAGATGAGGAATATGAGGCCCAGGGAGGTTAAGTTTCTGTCTCATCACATATAACCAATCAGTTACCATATCTTTTCATTTTTACCTTCAGATCTCTTCACAAAATCTACTCACTACTCACAGAAGCATCACTTTGGTTCAGACCCTCACCCTTGTCAACAGGCAATTACAACTTCATGAAATTTATGTGAAAACTAGTTTTATTACCAGAGAAATGAACACACATGTGGAACCCAAAGGGTTCATAATCTATACAGAACTCTGCATCTTTATAACAGCAAGACAAAGAAAGGAAGAGATAGCTCTCCACCTAAAGGGTAAAGGTACAGTAAAGGTTGTTGTTTGTCCTTTGTCCTCGAAGAGGACCATGACATCAGGGTGATATCATGACTTGCGCTGAATTGGATTTAAGCGAGTGAGGGCTGTGCAAGGTCACCAACCTCACTCTCTCCTCCAGAGACATCTGAGTCTGGTGGAAAGATAGAAATCAGGACTATCTACCACACCACCTGGCTGCCCCACAGTGAAGGTAGGAAAAGGACAAAACACCTCCCAAAAGGGAGGAAGCAAGGCGATGGCAAAAGCTGCATTTGATTCCCCTAGTAGACTGTGAAGACAGGATGGTCTGCCTATCTACAGAGTCCCAGATGCCCAAGCAAATTTCCCCATCTGGTACGGACTGGCTGGTGCCTGTCTTGATTTCCAAGGACACACAGGAAGTCCAGTTTGGAATGTAAACAACAAATTATGTCAATTGGGGGTGCTTTGTCCTGGACACATTCAGGGCCTCCTGCAGGGTCTGGGTCCAGGGTTTCTGGAAAACATGGCAACTCAAAAAGCCAAGTTCAGGAGCCCCTTTAGCAGTCCTGTACACCCTTAATCTCACCTAAGACTACTGAAATGGCTTCTTAATGTTTTGCCCTGCCTCGAGTCTTTCCCCCACTCCAATCTATTCTTCATACAGCCATCAAAATGACTTTCCTCAAGCAACCATGTAATTCCCCTACCCAATAAACTACAATGACTCCTTATCACTCATCTGATCAAATGTAAACTTCCCTATTTGACTGTTAAATCTACCCTTTCACAGCTTTGCCCCAACCTACCTCTCTAAACTTATTATACATTATTCCCCTTCCACCTGTTTATCACACAGAGTCCTCCTCCTCCCATCTACCTGCCTTTGCATTGGCTGACCCTCATTCATGGAATGCATGGTCACTTGCACCTCCTACAATGTATTATTTCCTTTAGGACTCAGCTCAAACACCAGCCCCAAAGGAAGTCTAAACACACACACACACACAGAGTAACCTTCCTTCAAACTATCCTGTATTTATTTTCTATATACACATTTCTACATGGTGTTTTCCGTGATGAAATGAAAACTCCTTGTGAAATCTGGGGCTGTTGCATTTTCATCTATGGAGCTTGGCACATAATAGATACTTAATATATTCTTGTGGCTTACTTGTTTGCTTGATTGCCTGAGGTCACGTGTATAGCAAGCATAAGAGGTGAGATTTAAAGCCAGGTCCTCTCAGTGCTATTTCAATTATGCCACATAGGCCCCTGAAGCTAATCTTTTGAACACATGTAAGACTTCGCATTTATCTCTGTTGAATTTAATTTTGTTAAATCCAACCCACTGTTCTTGGTTGGCAAGATATTTTTGCATCCTGACCCCTTGCATCCAATGTGTCAATTACTCTTTCCACCTTTGTGTCATTGTAAATCTGATAAATATGCCATCTCTTCTTTCACCCAAGTCACTGATAAAAAATGGTACTGCTGAAAAAAATATTAATCAGGTGTCAGTAACCTAAGGTGCTCTGACAACTGAAGACCAAGTTTTATTGAAAAGGTGTATGCAAAAGTTTTCATAACTAAGTTGGGACCCTTGAGGGCATTCTTCAGACAGGAATTTGTGTTTAATAAATAGGGATTTAAAAGATTTGGTGCAATCTAGTCTGTCATTTGGGAATTGCCTCTGAACAAATAATGTTAAAATGACATGACAAGGCCTAAGAGAGCTGGGAACAAGTGCTAAGAGCTTATCTTATGCTGACCAGGCAAGAAACTCAAAACCTGTTCTATGTTCATACATAGAGAGAGCCAGGTCTCCAAAGGCCAACAGGGTCAGGACCACAGTGAACAAAGAGACGTTTATCTACAAGTCTTTTTCCCAAGAAAAAACTTAGAATCACAGTGTAACAGAGGGAACAGGGATGGGCCTGCCTTCTGCTAATAATCCACATTTTGCTTCCAAAAATGTTTGATGGAGGGGTCTTTTTCTTCCTGAATTCAGAGCATGCAAAGGCATCCTGACCGTTTGCTGCTGACTTAAGCCTGGCTACTGAACCAGAAATTAGTATATACACAAAAGGCAAAACAGAAGAAATCTCTTCCCTTTCCCTGGTGGCTTTCAAGGGATAAAGAAGAAATATTGCAGGCATTCCAGCAGGAAAGAGAGGTGGCAGCTGACCTGCCTTGGGAAAGGAAGTTTCTTCACCTGGAAGTTCCCCATGATAGTGAAATCAAAGGTCTAATTCTTTTCCCTTTATCAACTCCACATTCCAGTCTTGCCATGCCTTGAATGCAAACATTCCATCTATTCCCTCTTACATTCACATAACCTAGGGGGCATTTTCACTTTCCACTTTCTCCTGTAGAAATCTTTCTTTCTCTTACTTCAAGGTTCAGCTCACTTGTCCCTTTGAATCCTTCCTTCCCTAATCTTTGTGCTTGAAAGTGTTCTTCTCCAAAAAAAATTTTTTTAATTAAAAAAAAAAGTGTTCTCTCCCTCTCTCAATGTTCCCTAGAACACTTTCTCTTGAGTTATCCTTTGCCCTCAACACTTTCTACCTAGTGTCATATTTATTTGTGTATATATCTGATCTCCTCTATTAAACTATAAATTCATTGAGGGCAGGAATTGTATCATGGTCTGCTTCTTTGTATATCCACTACAGTGACGTTCATTCATTCAAAAAACATTTGCTAAGTGAATAAATGAACGAGAAAAAGTGGAAGTGCTATATAAATGTAATTTTCTAAAAACAAGGAGATGCTCTAAAACAATGTATATAAAAGCATCTTTTAACTATAAAGCACATAGAAATATATTACTATTTTTATGTAGTTTGTGACTATGTCAAGTCAACTAAGTTTTATGATGGCCCCACTGGGTGTCTTATTATTTTAGCCCCTAGGGGCAGGGAGGGAATGATATAAAATATCTCTGAGATTTCATTCATGCCCTCAGGTAGTTTATAATATTACAGCATTGTCAGATCTGCCCATTCTGAGCTCCAGGAGAACAGAATTGTGGGTCTGCTCAGTCTATTGTGTTTTATGAATAATGTCAAAACAAGGAGATAATTAACTTCTCTACAAGTATCACTTTATAGTGTGTTTTTATAGAACATTTGATCCTGAGGTTGGTTCCCTTAGTAATTAATGAACATCGGTGTGACAATTAAAAAATTGAGAGACATAGTTTCTGGGTAATTTAATCATTTTATTAATAAGGTTGACAGTTTATTAATAAAAGGGTGGTCAATTGATGTCTCTCTCAGGCCAAAGACCAAAATGGCAGTGGACTCACAGTTTATATACCCTTCTTACTGTAGGTGGTCCCTCAAATAACAATCAAATCAAATTGGTTAACAGTAATCAAATCTAATTGGTTGACATGTTTGGAGGTAGGTTATATAAAAATGAGGTTTGGGGATACTTAGATAATTCAAATCTTGGTCAAAAAGACATCAAAAAAAGAATGTAGACCCCACTCAAGCTGATCTGAGCACAATAGTTTCCACCTAGTAAAAGAAAGTTATTCCAAATCTTATCAGTAAAGTACTTCAGAAAAAAACTGAAGGACGTAGAATTGGGGAGGGAGGGTGGTACTGAACCTTCCCAAAATATTGATTATTAATCATTATTTCTCACATTGGTTAATTACATAGAGGTAGCCAGGTGGCACAGTGGATTGAGCACTACACCTGGAGCCAGGAAGACCTGAGTTCCATGTTACCTTCAGATGCTTACTAGCTGTGTGACTTTGGGTAAATCCCTTCATTTCTCTCACTCTCATTTTCTTCATTGGTAAAATGGAGATAATAATATTATCTACCTCCCAGGATTATTGTGAGTCTCAATTGAGATAACATTTGTAAAGTTCTTTCTTAACTTAAAGCACAATAGAAATGTTAGATGTCACTGTTGTTATCAATTCATTAATTCTAAGAAGTCAAGTTAACAAGCATTTAAGTGTTGACTTTATGCCAGCATGTTAAGCACTGGGAATGTATATATGAAAAAGACAACACCCTCCTCAAGTCTAAACAGGAAGTAATATCTGCTTCCCCTTTCCTAGCTACATATCTATTATACAAAAGGAGCAATCATTGAAGATTTGATGTCAAGTTAAAAGCAGATCTCCTACAAAAAGCCCTAGGTATGTAAAAATAGTTGGTGGTAATGATGATGATAGTAGCAGTAATAATAAGTGGCAATTCAATACAGTACAATAAACATTGATTAAGCACCTGCTGTGTGCCTGGTACTTTGCTAAGTTCTGGGGATACAAATAAGAAAAAGAAAACTAGTCCCTGCTCTCAGGGTAAGACAGCACACAAAAGGAAGCTGGAAAGTGGAGATACTTAGCACAAGGGCATCATGTTTCATAATCACAACCAAGCAGGACTGCTAATGGAAAGTGGAGAGTTAGAATTTCTATGATGCTTTCTAGTTTACACAACGTTCCACATATATTATCTCATTTGATCCTCGCATCAACCCTCTAAGTGCTGATGTTAACCCCATTTTACAGACGAGGACTTTTGACCCTTTTTATCATTTTTATTAATGACATGGATAAGGTATAGATGGTATACTTATGGAATATATGGGCGATACTATGGAGGAGGGAACAGTAGCTATACTCAGTGACAAAATCAAGATCCAAAAAAATCTTGGCAAACTAGAACATTGGATTGAAGCAAATAAAAATATATTTAATCTGGATAAATGCAAAGTCAATTTAACAAAAAGAAGGCAAGGTAGACACAGCTACACAGTAGTTTGCCTGAAAAAGATTCCAGGGGTTTTAATGAACTTCAGGCTTAATATCTGTCAACGATGTGATGTCAGCCAAAAAAAGCTAACGAAACCTTAGGCTGCGTCACTGTTGTCATTTCAGTTGTGTCCAACTCTTTGTGAACGCATCTGGGGTTTTCTTGGCAAAGATACTGCAGTTATCACTTCCACATTGCAACTTTCCCCATAACAGTTTTGATATATTGTGGGATTAACACAGGAAATTAAATGGGAATTTTGGGGGAGTTTTGTGGAAGCCACAGAGGACACATGAAGGTCAGCAGATAACACAGAGCCTATGACCAAATACTTAATCCAAATTTTACAGTGAGGTACTGTCAACACCACATAAAAGAAAAAGAAAAAAATTCAGAATTCTTCTCTGGTATGAAGAAAGGGCCAAAAAATCTTATGCAGATTTTCTAGAGTATAGGTGTGCTGCACCCCTAGCCCCTGTGATGTGGAAGGGATAACTGTGGAGTGGTTTGCCATTTCCTTCTCCAGCTCATTTTATAGTTGAGGAAACTGAGAAACTCAGAGGTTAAGTGATGAGCAGGGTCACACAGCTAGTAAGTGTCTGAGGCTGAATTTAAACTCAGGTCTTCCAGACTTCAGGCCCAGTGCTCTATCTATCCACTGCACCATCTAGCTGCTCCAGGCTTCATTAAGAGGGGCACAATGAGGCAGTTAGGTGGCATAATGGATATAATGCATGGCCTAAAGTCAGAAAGACCTAAGTTCAAATCTTTCCTCACTTACTAGCTGTGTGACTCTGCTCAAGTTACTTAACCCCTGTCTTCCTCAGTTTCCTTACCTGTAAAATGGGAATAATATTATCTACCTCCCAGGTTGTTGCAAGGATCAAATGAGATAATGTTTATAAGTGCTTTGTAAACCTAAAAGTGATAGATAAATAAATGCTAGCTACTATTAGTGTCCAGTAATAGGGAGATGACATTTCCCTGGTGCTCTGCCCTAACCAGATCACATCTAGAATAGCATGGGAAGTTCTAGATGCCACATTTTGGGGGGGGGGGGTTGTGAGGCAATTGGGGTTAAGTGACTTGCCCAGGGTCACACAGCTAGTAAGTGTTAAGTGTCTGAGGCCGGATTTGAACTCAGGTCCTCCTGAATCCAAGGCCGGTGCTCTATCCACTGCGCCACCTAGCTGCCCCCAGATGCCACATTTTATGAAAAGCACCGATAATCTTGAAGTGGTTCATAGTCATTGTATTTGAGGCTTAGTTGAAAGAACTGGTCTAGTGAAGAGAAAACTGGGGAAATGAGGGAAGGAGACGGGATAACTGTCTTTTTGTATTCAAAAGGCTGTCACCTGGAAGAGGGTTCTGTTTGGTCCCAGAAGTCAGAACTAGGAACAAGGTGCAGAAGACACAAAGAAGTGAATGTTGGCTTGATTCCAAAAAAACTTCCTAACAATTACAAAAATACTAATGTGGAATGGATTCTTTCAAGGGATTGTGGGTTCCTGCTCACTGGAGGTCTTCACGCCAAGGCTGGATGAGCATTTGTTGGGTAGGCTGTGGAGAGGGGATGTTGTTAAGACATGACTTGGATGAAATAGTCTCTGACGTCCCTTTGAACTCTTAGAGTACTATGATCTCTATGTGACAGATTAAGCACCTTGGAGAGATTAAGAGATGTAACTAAAGTTTCACAGTGTGTAAATGACAGAGCCAGATATTGAAAGAAGCTTTTTGGACTAGTCCAGTGTTCTTTATACCACAGGACACCGCCTGTTCAATAAAATGGTGATTATAGTTTTGTGTCCAAAACCCACACAATGGAGCGAGGTGGGGAGGGAGGGAGTGGCCAGTGGGCAGCTAAAAAGAAGGGAGGGAGGGAGGCTCTACTGTCTCAAGAGCAGGTCCAGCTATTCTGGTCTTAGTATTCATCCATGTGCTTTGACCCAGCAGCTAATCTCCTTTTGCCTCCTTTTCTCTCTGACTTTGCACCAATCTGAAAAGCCAATAAGCTCACTGAACATTTAACCAATTAGACAGGGCCCAGGCTTTTGAAATTCTCTTTAGTTTATTTGAGTATAGTTTGCAGTCGCTGCTTTATTTAATCCCCTGTGTCACCACTGCTGTGCATTCAGTGACAAATCTTCCTTTCCAACACAGTAATTATTACTCTCTTCCTCAAGCTCAAGTCTGGGAATGTCTCCAGGTAGTTCCCATTCCTTTGGCACTAGGGAATTACCACTCATAAAAGGGGATGGGAAGTAGGGTGGAAGGGAAAAAGTGATACACACACATATACACACATACATACATACACACATACATACATACACACAGAGACAGAGAGACAGAAGCAGACAGAGAGAGGCACAAAGAGACAGAAGGACAGAGAGACAGAAAGAGGGAGAATAATCATCCCAATTAAAGAATGGATATCCAGCCAGGTGTTGTCATGGGATCTCTAGATCCTAGAAGACTTGAGGATCAAAGAACATCCATCTGGGACATTTTTCTTCAGCTCATCAGCAGGTTTTCATGAGTTACTAAAGCTAGGCAGACCAGATTCAAATGAATACCTTTGGTCATTTTTATTAAGACCTCAGGGCTTTTTCAATAGAGGATAGAAAACACTAGACTTGCAATCAGAAATAAGTGGGTAGAAATCCTACTTCTGACACTTGCTAGCTGTGTAGATATGGGTAAGTCACAATCCATTTCCTCCTCTGCACAATAGAGATAATAACTCTTGCATCATAAGTTTGTTTTGAGTTTCCAGTGAAATAATCCATGTAAAGCATTTTTCCACCCTATTTCTATTTTTTCAATAGAAATGTCAGTAATTTTACTTTTTGTCATTTTCCCCCTCATCACTAGGTAGCTGAATGGTGCAATTTGCCATATCTATGTGATCTTCTTGGGTTACCATGTTTGATAAATACATATCCTCACCTAGTGGTCAACCCTGGCATCTATACTTAACTCAGCTATGGGTAGGACAACGTAAATAGCCCACCACTGAGCCTATGTTGAAAAGTAAGGATCACCTCCATGCCACAAAGGTACATGTGAGGGGGGAGAATGATTCTTCATAATTTTATTTAAATTATGGTAAATGTGAAGGGGGTGTAGTTTTTGTGGGGTTTTTTTTGTTTAAGTTCAGAATTTTTAAAATAAACAATGTGCATTCATACAGATTATCTCATATGAGCCTCATAATAAGGCATGCAGGGGCATGGGTAAGGTGTGGCTTCAATAAGAACTGGTCAAACCAGACTAAACTTATTTCCCCTTTTTGATGCAATTGAATATAGACTGTTGTGTCTGGGAAACTGCTAAAAGATATAACTAGTCTAGATTTTGGCAAATCATTTGGCAAAATTTCTTATTTGATTCTTATGGAAAGCTCATGATACATGAATAGATGATAGTGCGGACATTTTGGGGTGTGTTCAGGTAGGGTTTGTTTCTTTCTTTACATAATATATACATTATAGAGGCAATGCAGTCACTTATTTATGTTGTACCTAAAATTTCCACTGTTTATGCTAATAACCTATAGCTTAATTGGGACTCCTTGGAGTAAATTATGTCCTACTAATAAAAAGAGCATCCATCACCTAAGTTTTCTTGAGTCCTTGGCTTAATGTTGTTTGTGATTTAGGTTTCTGGTTCTATGACTGAGTCTTCGCTACTACTCTTGATATACCTACTTCAATTCAAATCAATTCAAAATTCATTTACAAAAAACTCCTTCATTTATTTATTTTGCAGAGCACTATGCTAGGTGTTGAAGGACATAATAATGTTTAGCTGATGTGATGGGAATAGCCATTGAATTTGAAATTGGAGGACCTGGGTTCAAATCCCAGCTCTGTTACTTCCTATCTATGTGACCCTGAGCAAGTCACTTAGCATCCCTAGGTCTTATTACCTCATCTGTAAAATGACATGGTTAAACTAGCTAGTCTCTAAGGTTACCTTTCAGTGTTAAATGTATTAACCTATCATCCTAATAATAGAACACATAATTAAAAACTCATTTTTCTAAAGTACTTCACAGTTTACAAAACAATACATAACAGGTGCTTAATAAATGCTTGTTGCTTGGTGACTTATTGAAGTAAGGATTTCAAGTGTTGTTCCTTGGCTTTCCTTGTATCATGGTCTTTTCAAGGTCAAGAGAAACATTAAGAAAATATAGATTTACCATAGTACTTTCCTGTGCCCACATATCGAGGAAATCAGCTCTGAGAAATAAGCTTGCTGTACAAAACACAGGTCAGATCCCAATTCCTCCTATACTACAGGACTTCACATAGAAAAAAACACATCTCTCTGTCTTCCCATTCCTATGATGCTGAAAGGTATTGATTTACCTTTATCTTCCCTCTGTTGTTTTTTGTTCCATTTTTGTTTTGTTTTTTACTCTTCTTATGATATATTTTAAGCCAAACCTGAGTCTGGCTGGTGTAATGTTTCAGGTTCAGAATTGAAACAAAATAAATCAGTCACTGACCATTCATCAGTGAACAAAAAGAGGTTTGGTCAGCCATAGCATGGAAAGGACATTCATCAAGGACATAGCATTTGTTCAGTTGAAAAAAAAAAGCTTCCGACTTTATATCAGTCATGCTGGTACTCTAGTCAAGCCTAAGGGAAAACAATCTTCGCCTCCTCCTGGGCTGCCTTATGGACCCAGGCCACCAGGAATCTATGTTATTGGCTTGACCCTTCATATCTTGAGTCAATCAAGCATTGAAAATGGTGTCTATACCTTTTAAGGAAAAATTAGCCTAGTCTACATGACAGATACTACATCTACCCCAGATATCACTGGCATACGTGGGCACAGTTATAGGAGATATTGTAAGCCTTCTTCCCTTGATGTGTTGACCCTGGTTCCTGTTACAAGTTTACACAGTTTATAGAAGTATAGGCCACATTGATGTTATCCACCCATGGCAAGACAGGCAATTTTGTACACAGCTTTTGATTAGGGCAGAAGATTTGGAGTCAGAAAGGCTGGGTTCAAATCTTACTTCTGACTCTTAGTGTCTGGTAATCCTGGTCTAGTTAGTTAATCCCTTCAAACCTAGATTTCCTCATCTATAAAATGATGGGGTTAGAGTATATAGTCCATAAAGTCACTGAGTGTAAAGATACACCTTATATTTGAGCTGATACAGTTACTTATTGGGCTAAGGAAAACCTGGAACATAGCACAGAAATTGCCTTGATGGGGGGACGAATGGTACTTTTACTTTTGTTTTTGGAAGTGCCCCATAAATGAGTTTTGAGGTTGCAGCATCACGAGTTGGGGATAAATGGGCATTACAAAGAACTGTCTAAACCTAAGTCAGTTGTACAGGATCATGCCCTTTTAATTAGCAAGAGACATAAGCAATTAAAAGAAGGAACTTAATCGTAGCCTGGAGTTGTGCCAACCAGCTGTCTTTGGCTTTCTTTAGCCAAATGTGGTAGCTCCTATCCTAGAAAAGGATCAGTGGGATGAGCTCCCATAAGATATAGGAGAGGGTGGGGTTGAGGATATAATTAGAGGGGCAACCAGAAAGATGATTCCTTCCTCAAAGATTGAACAGGTGAATATGTAGAGAGGTTTTCATGTATGAAAGGGAGATGAAGAAGATCATGAGGGATGGCTTCAATTGCTTCAATAAAGTAAAGAAGCTAAGGACATCTGGTAAGACATATGAGGGTCACGAGGAGAAAAGAGAATATTTTGGGCAGACACTGGGAACAATAGCAGAATCTCAGAGTTTAGAGGGACCACAGAAGCCATCTAGTTCAATCCATACATGAACAAGAAAATCCTTTTTCTGATAACCTCCAATGAAGAGGGATCCACTAACTCCCAAGATATCCCATTCCACTTCTTGATAGCTCTAATTCTTAGGCCGTATTACTTACAACCCTAAAACTGCTTGTACAAGTTCAACCCATTGTTTCTGGTTTTGCCCACTGGGACCATGCAGAAATTGAATGCTGTTTCCAAGCAACAGTCCTTCAAATGAATGTTATGGCATTTCTGAATCTTTGTCCCCCAGGTTAAACATTCTTAGTAACATCAACCCATAGTCAATATTCATATGCCCTATAATGGGTGCTTAATAATGCTTATTGATGGATTAAGTAATATTGCATGATCTTGAAGACCTTTGCCATCCTGAGGATTATGTTTTCAGGATACTCTTCAACTCATTAATGCCCTTTTGAAAAATGTGGCTTCAAGAACAAAATGCAATACTCCTGATGCGGTCTTACCAGGACAGAATGCAGGGGAACTTACTCTTCCCTCCTTAATCCTGAACACTCTGCCTCTCTTAATGCAATCTAACATGGCATTAGCTTTCTTGGCACTGTATTACACTATTGACTCAAATTTAGCTTGCAGGCCACTAAATCCCCAGAACACTTTTAGCCAAACTGCTGTTTAGCTGCATACCTATCTCCATGCATTTGTGAAGTTAACTTTTAAAAATCCAAATACGACACTTTATATTTGTTTCTGTTAAATGGCATCTTATTAGATGAGCCCAACATCCCAATATATCAAGATAATTTTTTGAATTCTGCCTTTATTATCCATTGTCAGCTATTTCCCCAGATTTGTGTCATCTTCAAATATGATAACTATGCTATCTATGTCTTCAGCTAAGCCACTGATGAAAAGTTAGATAGCACAGAGTCAAGAGCAGGTCAACGCAAGTAGGTGGCACACTGAATAGAATGTTGGACTTGAAATCAAGAAGACTTGAATTCAAATCTTGCCTTAGACACTAACTGTTAAACTTGTGTCTGCTTCTGGAATCATCATCTGGAGTATGGATGGACTAAAATGGAATAATAATAGCAACTACTTCAAATGAGATAGTTATTTTTTTTAAGTGAGGCAATTGGGGTTAAGTGACTTGCCCAGGGTCACACAGCCAGTAAGTGTTAAGTGTCTGAGGCCAGATTTGAACTCAGGTACTCCTGACTACAGGGTGCTCTATCCACTGCACCACCTAGCTGCCCCCGAGATAGTTATTTTTAAAGTACTTTCTAAACCTTAAGTTGTTGTTGCTGTTCAGTCATTTTTCAGTCATGTCCAAATCTTAACGGCAAAGATACTGGAGTGGTTTGCCATTTCCTTTTCCAGATCATTTTAAAGATATGGAAACTGAGGTAAACAGGGTTAAGTGACTTGCCCAGGGTCACACAGTTAAGAAGTATCTGAGGCCAGATTTGAACTCAGGAAAATTAGTCTTCCTGACTCCAGATCTGGTGCTCTATCACTGCACAACCTAGCTGCCCTACAAACCTTAAGGCACTATATAAATGCTAACTACTACTACTACTACATTCCTGGGGCATTCCCCTAGAGACCTCATTGCAAGTTAACTTTGAAGCCTTAATTTTTAATCTTTGGATCTAAGTCTTCAACCAGCTCTAAGTACACCCAACTGTACTGTCATCTAGTCCTTTTTATCTTTTCAATAAAAACAGCATGAGAGACTTTATCAAAGGCTTTTCTAAAATCTAAATAAATGGCATCTGTAACATTCCCATTACTAATCAAGTAACCCCTAAAGAAGGAAACAAGATTCATCTGGCCTGGACTGTCCTTGATGAAACTATGCTGGCTCAAACTGCTTCTTTTCTAAATATTCATTACCTGTCAAAGAAGAATAAAAGTTCTGCCATAAATTTGGAAGGATCTAGTTTATGTTAGACAATATGAATTCGTAGTGGACCCATTTGGCACAGCAGTATAACTTCCTCCAGTAGAATCCAGTGTCCCTGGAGTTAGAATGAAGAAGGTGGGGCAGCTAGGTGGCACAGTGGATAGAGCACTGGCCCTGGAATCAGGAGTACCTGAGTTCAAATCCGGCCTCAGACACTTAACACTTACTAGCTGTGTGACCTTGGGCAAGTCACTTAACCCCAATTGCCTCACTTAAAAAAAAATGAAGAAGGCATATTCTGGGGGTGATTCAGAGTTGAAGACTGGCAAGGCATGAGTAACAGTAGGATAAAAGGTCAAAGATGTCAAGGGTAGAAGACCAGGCATAGTTGACAGGGATAGAAGTGAAGCCAGATCAGGAGTAGTGACCTAGAAAAATAGGGAATGTGGAGGAACTAGAGGTTGTAGAAAAGGACAACGAATAGTTTAGGATTAATATGGCAGAAAAAGATGTGGAAGGAGAGGAGATTATGATAATAAAGGAAAACTTCAAAATTCAAAATCATGGAAGTAGCAAAGTTATAGGTGATGGTGAGATCTGAAGTATACCTATCTCCTTGGGTACCTGAAGTAGAGGATAATGAAACATTAGTATAAATGCTTCCTCTCATAATATTTAGGGTCAGTAGTGATGGTGGGAAGCAATCTGGGTCAAAAGTCTGGTTCCCAGTAACTGAACAATCAGCAAACTCACCTCCCTGTGTCTTTATTCTAAGTTGTCAACCTGTACATGCCTACCTCCCAGAGTTGCAAGGGAAGTGCTTTATAAATTACAAATCACCCCATAAATGTGAATTATTTGTATGATTGACTAGTCTGCTGCTCTGTTCAAATAAGGAGACTGAAGACAGTAGAAGACTTCAGCTGTCCAAGACACAAAATGGCACCAAGTCAACTGTGTTCAGTTTACAAAGATCACAATATCCATCCTTAGATCACTTTCCTCTGACACTTGATCTGTTGTCTGCCAGCCAAAGATTTCTGGCTTTTCTCACCAAAGGGCTTTCTGCTGAAGTTAATGCCAGATCTGTATGAGGATTAGAAGCAAGGTTCAAAGCACTCATTTAGATTTTCAGTTTAAGTTTCCAGGTCTATGGGGTATGTTTTAGTTGAACAGAACGGTATCAGAAAGCACAGTCGTGCAACTCAGAAGACCTGGGTTCTAGTGAGAGTGGAACATTGCATTGACACAATTTCTTACATTACCTAGTCAAGCAAGTTTTGAGTATTGTAGCACATCCCCCCGGCATTGAAAATTGATCTTGGGGCAGCCAGGTGGCACGGTGGATATAGTGTCAAGCCTGAAATCGGGAAGAATCATCTTCCTGAATTCAAATCTGACCTCAGACACTTATCTGCTATGTGACCGCAGACAAGTCACTTAACCCTGTTTGCCTCAGTTTCCTCATCTGTAAAAATGAGCTGGAGAAGAAAATGGCAAACTCCTCCAGTATCTTTGCCAAGAAAACCCAATTGAGGTCGTAAAGAGTCAGACGTGCCTGAAATGATTAAACAACAACAGCAACAAAAAGGATTGAAAAATATATGCCACCCCCCACCCCCCGCCCCCCGCAGTGCGTGTCACTGTCCATTGAGGTTAGAACTCTGTGGTTCGGTGTATGGGAAGGGAAAAAATGAACTACTTGACCCAAAGATGGACCTTTGTTATCTGTGGACCCTGGCCAAGATTAGCAAACAAAACACCCATTATCTGAAAACACACACACACACACACACACACACCTATCTACTGGAACCTTTATTCTTCATAACACTTGTGACTTTCCTAGGATAAGAAGGCAAGATTTGTTTTTGTCTTTGTACCCTTAGAGCTTTGCACAAGGTCTTTGACACAACAGGTACTTAAGAAACGTTTGCCAAAATGATATTAACTGACTTTACACACAAGAAATCCCTCTCTTCTCTTTATGTCTGATAGAAATGTCTTTATGTGCCCAATTGAGAAATGGCCAAAGGATATAAACAGGCAGTTTTCTGATGAAAAAAATCAAAGCTATCTATGGTCATATGAAAAAATGCTCTAAATCACTATTGATTAAAGAAATTCAAATTAAAACA
This sequence comes from Dromiciops gliroides, assembly GCF_019393635.1. Lineage (NCBI taxonomy): Eukaryota > Metazoa > Chordata > Mammalia > Microbiotheria > Microbiotheriidae > Dromiciops > Dromiciops gliroides. The sequence goes on from NC_057861.1 coordinate 100,726,335, forward strand.
ACTCTGAGGTACCACCTGATATCTATCAGATTGGCTAATATGACAAAAATGGAAAATAATAAATGTTGGAAAATCTGTGGAAAAATTGGAACACTAATGCATTGTTGGTGGAGCTGTGAACTGATCCAACCTTTCTGGAGAGCAATTTGGAGCTATGCCCAAAGGGCTATAAAGCTGTGCAATACCCTTTGACCCAGGAATACCACTATTAGGTCTTTTTCCCAAAGAGATCATAAAAAAGGAAAAAGGACCTACATGTACAAAAATATTTATAGCTGCTCTTTTTGTGATGGCAAGGAATTGGAAATGGAGGGGATGCCCATCAATTGGGGAATGGCTAAACAAGTTGTGGTATATGAATGTAATGGAATACTATCGTGCTATAAGAAACAATGAGCAGGCAGATTTCAGAGAAACCTGCAAGGACTTAGATGAACTGATGCTGAGTGAGATGAGCAGAACCAGGAGAACATTGTACACAGTATCAACAACATTGTATGTTGATCAGTGTGCTAGACTTGACTCTTCTCAGCAATACAATGATCCAAGATGGAAAATGCTCTCCAAATCCAGAAAAAAGAACTATGGCATCTAGATGCAGATTGAACCATACTATTTCTATATTTTTTTTGTTTTCTTTTTTAAGGTTTTTCCTTTTTGCTCTGATTCTTCTTTCCCAGCATAACTAATGCAGAAACATGTTTAATGTGATTATACATATATAACCTATATCACGTTGCTAGCTGTCTTTGGGTATGGGGAAGGGAGGGGAGGGAGGGAGAAAAAATTGAAAGTAGAAATCTTATAAAAACAAATGTTGCAAATTATCTCTACATGTAACTGGAAAATAAAATACTTTTATGGAAAAAAAGAAATGTCTTTATGCCATAGGGATTTTCTAGCATTCAGGATGATAATAGTAATAATAATAATAATAATAAAGCACAGTGCCTGGAACAAAAGTAAGCACATAATAAATACTTGTTGACTTGACTTGTTTTCATAATAATAAATATAACTAGTATCTATATAGAAATTTAAGGTTCATAAAGCACCTTACAGGTTTTATCTCTAATCCTTATAACAACCCTGTGAGGTACATGCTATCATTATCCCCATTTCACAGACAAGGAAGCTGAGGCTAAAAAAGGCAGAAGTGGGCTTTATGCCCAGCTGGGCCATGGAGAAGCTGTCGGACGACAGAGGCTTGGAAAGGAAAGGGACGCAGTGTTTGCACTAGGCTACAACCATGCCATTCTTTGATATTCAAACCCAGCTGGGCATCAGTGTTGACAAATGGATGACAGGTATGAATGCTAAACAACCTTACAAAATGCCATATACCATGCTTTTGAGAAGGAATTCGAGTGTGCCCATGAAATCGGTATGACCCGAGCCAAGAAAGAATGTGAACTGGAATATGATGATTTGTCCCATGCTTTGTCCCTTTTTTGGATGGGTAGAATACTCTGAGATTTATAAGTGGCTGATCTGGGGTTCAATTCAATTAATGACTAAAGCTAATAGCTTCATTTTTATTTTATATGATAGATTTGGGATGTCTTCCTGTTGACTGTATTGTTTTATACACTTTAGTTTTTTTTTTTAGAAAGCTTAATCTTTGGGGCAGCTAGGTGGTGCAGTGGATAAAGCACTGGCCCTGGATTCAGGAGGACCTGAGTTCAAATCCAGTCACAGACACTTGACACTTACTAGCTGTGTGACTTTGGACAAGTCACTTAACCCTCATTGCCTTGCAAAAAAAAAAAAAAGAAAGAAAGAAAGCTTAATCTTTGTAGATTCATTCATTCGTTTATTTGCTTATTCATTCAACAAAGATATAGCATGATCGTTGATGAGCAGGAAGATACTCTGCCCTCAAGGAGTTGACAATCTAGTGGGTGGCTAAAACACCAAGACAATATTATATTCAACATTGTGGATTATGATGTCCAAAGGACAATGTCATTACTGAGAGCATCTTGTAATGTTTCCTGAAAAATGTGACATTTGAGTTGGGCTTTAAAGGATGAAAGGAATTTGACAAAGGCAAAGAGAATGAAAAACAATCCATACATACAGAATAGGGTGAAAAAAAAATACATGGAGAACAGAGAACATGGAAGAAGGGTGGGGAAGAGTGGTAAGCAGAGTATAGAGTGGAATGATAAGAGGTAAAGCTAAAAAGGCAAGGTAGTGCCAGGTTATGAAGGGCCAGAAATATCAGCCAATTAGCTAGTCAGGCAGAAAAAAAGTTCAATGTATCTTGGGCAAGGGTGCCACTGATGATGTTTGAGTGGAGGAATACATGGTTACTTAAAAATAAAATGAAAAAATCATGAGTGTTGATGTCTTCCAGTTTCCTAATAATAAAAAGAAGTTTTCACTGTAAAAGGGGAAACAATATTTAGCACCACAAGAAATAATATTGATGCTCATTGTGCCCATTAATATATCTCAAACTCAGTACCTTGTTGTCTAATTTGGACAACGTTGAACAGATTCAAAACGGTATTTCCATTAAAGAAACCACAATTGTGTTACACCTTCAGAAATACCACCCCTGTTTTTCATAGACTTATAGGATTTAGGGTTGTAAATTACTTTAGAGAACATCCAGCCCAGCCACCTCTTTTTTTTTCTTTTCTTTTCTTTCTTTCTTTCTTTTTTTTTCTTTTTTCTTTTTTTTGGCGGGGCACTGAGGGTTAAGTGAATTGCCCAGGGTCACACAGCTAGTGTCAAGTGTTGAGGCTGGATTTGAACTCAGGTCTTCCTGAGTCCAGAGCTAGTGCTTTATCCACTGTACCACCTAGCTGCCCTCCAGCCACCTCATTTTTAAAGATGAGGAAAGTGAGGCTCAGAGAGAAGAGATGACTTCTTCAAGGTCACACTGGCAATAAGTAACAGAGATATGATAATGAGGCTTAGGAGAAGGACCTTAGAGGCTACCTTATATAGCATAAAATATATATGGTTTCTAAAAGAAATAGTAAAATACAGTCAGTTTAAAATAGAAGAACTCAATACTGCACTAAGACTTTTGGGACACCCTGTATAGGAACGTTGAATCTTCATTTCTTTCTTCCTTCATTTTGTCATATTACCTTTTTTTTTTAGTGAGGCAATTGGAGTTAAGTGACTTGCCCAGGGTCACACAGCTAGTAAGTATTAAGTGTCTGAGGCCGGATTTGAACTCAGGTACTCCTGACTCCAGGGCCGGTGCTCTATCCACTGCGCCACCTAGCTGCCCTGTCATATTACCTTTTTAAAAATTCATCATATAGCTTTTCCCTACTTTAAATAATAAGGAAATGGATTGTGGTAAAATACTATTTTTCTTAGATAACTATTATAGTTGCCTACACTTTCAAATCAGAAAAAAATATTGAGCACTTTTTCTCTCTAAGGACCAACAGGGAGTGTGTGAAATGAAGAGAGAACTAGAATGGGAGACGGAGCTGGGTGGCTAGTCTCATCTCTACTAATTAAGTACACAGCTTTAGAACTGTCTGTAAAATGAGGGATTCATCGAGAAAAATATCCTTCCCAGCTCTAAATCCCCAGGACATACCTTGAACTTTAAATTTCTAAGCCTTTTACCTTACCATGCCAACTCTCCTCTATACTTGTCAAAATCTTGCGCATCTTTCAAGGCATAGAATAAATAATTCCTTCTCTTTGAAATTGAGTAGTCACTTCTGAACTCCTGTAACTATCTGCTAACTAGGTGTAACTCTTATTTGGAACATCATAAACTATTTTGTGATTTGTTTTTCACATGTATTTGTCTTCTCTTTCCCATTAGATTGTAAATTCTTTGAAGGCAAGGATTATATCTTCAATCTCCTTATGTACCCTACAGCTGTATGACCTTGGGCAACCTCACTAACCTCAGTTTTCTCCTCCCTAAAATCAAGTGACTGTACTAGATGACCCCAAAGGTCACTCCCAGCTATACCATTCTATTATGTTCTAATTATAAAAAGGTCATTTGTTTTCTTTTAAGATGAATTATTTACAGCTTCCTATATCACTCCATGATATTGATACTGCCTTTTTTTTTTGGTGAAGCAATTGGAGTTAAGTGACATGCCCAGGGTCACATAGCTAGTAAGTGTCCAGTGTCTCAGGCCAGATTTGAACTCAGGTCCTCCTGACTCCAGGGCCAGTGCTCTATCCACTGCACCACCTAGCTGCCCCTGATATTCAATCTTTAAAAAATAAATACTTCTACTTTGGTGAAGTAATTTCATGAAGAAGTCTACTAATCTTTTTCAGTTAACCATGCCTATGGACTGCTTACCTGTTTGATCCACTAGGTCATAGCCAAAGCAACCCCACTCACCTGGTGGTAGTATTCCCTAATTTCACGTAACTTTACCTAAAAGGAGAAATATGGCCTCTTCTACACTGATCTTGCAACCTTAATTTAAGTGACTGGAATGTCTCGGTAAGAGGTCATACTTTTTTTTCTAAATGAAGGGGTGCCCCCAAAGGAGATAAGTATTGTGATTCTATATCCCATGAAAGAGGAAATAAGCATCTCCAAACACAGTCCCATTTCCAGCTGGCTGTTTGGTATGCCCCAGTGCTCTTTATAGTGTGTTTAAATTTAGTCTCCTTGCTGCACACATTCAGTTCTATAATGGCCCATCAAAGATTCATGACTGAGCCTTCTCTGCAGGACTGCCCACTGATATATACCCTATGATGAGTTTCCCCAGAGCATTAAATCCATTAGATTTAAGGGGCTGCAAATGTCTGGACATTTTTCTCATCACATCCTTCACCCCATTCACATTCTAGTAAATGGCATCTAGTATATTTAAAGCCTGCTCATCTACCTCTCAGACTGACAGTACTCTCAATAATGTCTAAGGATTGAGGACCTAAGGTGCCCTAGTCATACCTGTTTTTATTCTCCAAGCATCTTCCTGAGTGGAACACTGTGTGTGATACTTGGGTATCATGTGAAAGCCAAAGGACAAGAGAAGATAACACAAATCTCCAGAACATGGGTTCTTAATCTTTTCTATGTCATGGACCCCTTTGTCAGGTTAGTGAATTTATGGACCCCTTCACAGAATAATGTTTTAAAAGGCATAAAATAAAATACATACAAATATAAAGAGAACCAATTATATATAAATCATAATAAATGTTAAGTTCAAGGACCCCAGGTTAAATACTGTCCTAGAAGTTGGCATTGTTTGGACCCACCCATTCTGGACCCAGAGCTATGCTAGGGAGAAGGACAAAGATGAGTGCTTGATATCTGAGACAAAGGATAAATTGTTCAGAATAAGAGAATAATGAGGCGAGGTATGGGATGTGAAGAGAACCCTGGATAAGAAAGACCTGTATCTAAGACTTGGCCACTACTCTTCTCGATTTTGTGTGTCATCTTTGCGCAGGGGTCATGCTAATCTTCACTGTATTGTTCCAATTTTAGTATATGTGCTGCTGAAGCGAGCACTGGCCACTACTCTTTTAGTCTAACTCATAATCCAGACTCCAACCTCTGGGACCCTTGGTTGTGATCAGTAAGCCTTCTTTACTCTATTTTGCCAACATCCAGTCTACTATGCCACTTCCAGACCATTTCCATGCCATGCATCCATGCATATTCTCCATCATAATCTCCATCCCCAAATCCCTTGCCAACTCTTGCCCCAAGAATAGAAATCAAACAAACACTATCATGCTTGGACAAGACATGTGAATCCACTTATTTTATTACAATTTCCATTTCCTCTGACTACCCTGTATGAAGAAAGAGGCTGCCTGGTGTACTGGATATAAAACTGGGTTCAGTTTTCACTTCTACCAATACAATACAATACAATAAACATTTACTAGATGTGTACTATGTGCTAAGCACTAAGGATACAAATAATATAAAGAAAGGCAGTCTCTGCCCTCAAGGAGCTTACAATCTAAAGGGAGAGACAACACATAAAAGGAGGAAGGAAAGCAAAGGGTGGATGATACCCAGGAGTACCTGGCTTGGGAACATCTTCTTCTGTGGAGTTAAAGTCAAGCCAAGCAGCTGGTGCAAAGTGGAATGAGCTGAGTGTCCAGTTTCTGCCCTCTAGGAAGGAAGCACTGGGAGAAGTTTGGGAGTCCACCTTCCAGCCCTCAGTCAGGGGGAAGAAGAAACTGAGGGAGGCAGTGTCTGTCACCACCTGAGTTAGCAGCATGGTGGTGAATTTAGAAGTGATGAGCTTCTCCTAGGGTGAGCATCTTGTTCTGTGAGGTTGAAACCAGACAGAACAGAAGATACAAAGTAGAGTGATGTGTGACTCTTGGCAGGTCGCTTAACTTTTGAGTTTCCTAGTGTGAGGGCCAAAATTTGATATACGGAGCATTATTTGGGTGACTCGCCTTAATATTGGGGTCCTGGAAATATAAGGGACCTTTTAGGTTTAAACCTCCCCTCTGAACTGCCCTTTTAAAATATTTCTCGGGGCAGCTAGGTGGCGCAGTGGATAGAGCACCGGTCCTGGAGTCAGGAGTACCTGAGTTCAAATCCGACCTCAGACACTTAACACTTACTAGCTGTGTGACCCTGGGCAAGTCACTTAACCCCAATTGTCTCACTAAAAAAAAAAAAAATTTCTCCCAGGCCAATAAGAAAGGATCCTCTAAGCTTTAGTTCACAAAAGGATCTGATTTTATTACTTGGGAATTAAACAACAAAGGTGAAACTAATAAAAATCAAAGATAAAGAAATAGGAAAATAGAAATATAGAGAAATGCTCTTAACTCTAAACTTAGTTTATTAGGGTTTTCCATAACTAAACTCACCAGGCACTGAAACAGAGCAAACACACACCATCACAAGGGGAATTGGCAGACAGAGAGAATGCATGAACACGAGCCGCCAGCTCAAGGGCCCAAGCAGGAAGAATGAGAGTGAGCTTGCGTACCAGAAGTAGCCTGCCTCCCTTATGGGAGCGTTCAATCTCCCCTCCCCCAAAAGGGGAGGTCCTTCAAAAAGCTGACTTTGTAACCTCAGGGTGGGCCAGGTGTGGCCCCTCCCAAATGAGTTAGTCAAAAACGGGAATATTAATCTTTACCACAAATAATTTTTACCACACTAGGCAGCTTTCTAATAGTGTAAGTTGCAGAGAAGGTATTAGACTACAAGGTAGGAGTTTCTTTACCAGGGAGTTTTCTACACAGTTAGTTATCCCCTCCACATTACAGGGGCAAGGGGCACAGTGCTCCCACAATCTGGAAAATCTGCATAAAAAATTTTGCCCCTCGCTTCATACCAGAGAAGTTTGAGTTTTTTTCTTTTTCTTTTATGGAGTGTTTACAGTACCTTATTGTAAAATTGGGGTTGATAGCATACAATTTCTGAGTTTCTAAACTTTTTCTATGTCATCTGTGGCTTCTGCAAAACTCCCAGGAAATTCCCATTTAATTTCTTATCCTGACCCACCACATATCAAAACCACAATAGGAAAAGTAGCAATGTAGAAGGGATAACTATACTAATGAAATCAGAGATCCAGTCCCCATTCTGTATGAAATACTCTGGGCCAGCAACTTCCCTTTAGGTGTTGTCTGACCCTATTAGAATATAAGCTCCTTGAACGCAGGAACCATCTTATGTGCTACTATTTGTATTCCCAGCACTTAGAATAGTACTAGTCCATAGTAAATACTAAATAAATGCTTTTTCATTCATTTATTCAATTCAAAAATTGCTCCGGACCTCCTCTTGACAGTGGTAAACACATCTACCTGTTTTATGCCTCACCTGATATTAATAATCAAAGAATCACTGAACAAAGTTATTTTTATTGTTATAACTTTCAGGAACAATTTACAATTTTGACATATGTGTGGGAGAAACCTTGTCAGATAAAAGCCTTTAAAGCAGTATTTTGCTCTATTGAATCAAATTATTTTTCAAGTCAACAAATAAATAATAAGCACAGTGGGATCTTGTATTCTCTGTACCTTTCAGTCAATTGTGCAATTGTAGAGATATGTTCTATTATGGCATATCATTTACAAAAACCTGCCTGTTCCCTTCTCATATCTCCTTAAAGGATGTCAAGATGGGCACTAGAATATTCTCATAAAAAATTTGAATGGATAGAAATGCAAGTCTATGGCTAACTCAATAAGAATGAACCACTCAACAGGCTTCTCATTCCAGTCCAAGGTCCCAAATAGAGTTTCAGACAAAGAGCTGATGAGGCTCTAATAGTAGACTAGTAGGTAAAATGAGGCAGTGAGGTTGTGTAACTGTAAATATGTAAATCAAGATATTTTCTTAGTTGCCCAGTAAGGAGTGAGAATAAAGAACCCAGGAATTTTTTTTTAAATAATAAACATATTTATTTATAGTTATGAGTTCCAATTTTTATCCTTCTTTCCCTCCCTTCCTTCCCCCCTCCCTTCCTTCCCCCCTCCCTGAGGCAGCAAACAATCAGATATGGGTTATAAATGTATGATTATGTAAAACATTACCATATTTGTCATTTTGTACAAACTTGATTAAAAGAAAAAATGAAAGAAAGTGAAAAATAGCATGCTTCAGTCTGTTCCATCAATATTAGTTCTTTCTTTGGAGGTGGATAGTATGTTTCATGATTAGAACTTTGGAATTGTCTTGGATCATTATATTGTTGAGAATCATCAACTCATTCATAGTTCTTCCTCAAACAATATTGCTATCTCTGTGTACAATGTCCTCTTGGTTCTGCTCACTTCACAATACATCATTTTATATATGTCTTTCCAGGCCTTTCTGAAGTCATCCTGCTTGTCATTTCTTGTACCATAATAATATTCCATCACCATCATATGCCAGAGTTTGTTTGACCATTTCCCATTCAATGAACATCCCTTTAGTTTCCAATTCTTAGCCACCACAAAAAGAGCTGCTATAAATATTTTTGTACAAATAGGTCAATCTCTTTTGGGGGAGAATCCAGAAAATTTAACTTTAGTACAATAAGCAAGTGTGGGGGGAGAAGAGATCAGAAGGTCAGGGATGCCCCCTGGTTTCTGGGTCAGAAAGACCTTAGCATACACCTTTACTTGGAGCTAGGGCCTAAACAGTCAAAGTGTTTTCCACCAGCTCACATTGATCCAGCCAAAATGGTGTTCTCTCTGTTCTTCAAATGACACTCTAGCTCCCTCTCAGTGCCTTTGTAGTTGCTACCCTGGGTTATGCTTGCCCCCTACCTGCACCTCAAAGAATCCCTCTCTTCCTTTGAGTTACAGCTTGACCTTGTTACACAAAGCCTTTCCTGATTTCCCCAACTGTTAGGACCTTCCCTAACAAACTATTTCCTATTTAATTTCTTTGTATTGCTTATCTTTATGTTTATTTGGTATTTTCTTCACATGGACTTGTCTTCCCCATTGGAGTACAAGCTCAGTATGAATACAGATGGTTTCATTTAGTGCCTTTGTATATCTGATACCTAGCTGTATAGAATAAATTGTTATTTGAGGTTTTTATTTTTTTTAAGTGAGGCAATTGGGGTTAAGTGACTTGCCCAGGGTCACACAGCTAGTAAGTGTTAAGTGTGTGAGGCCGGATTTGAACTCAGGTACTCCTGACTCCAGGGCCGATGATCTATCCACTATGCCATCTAGCTGCCCCTATTTGAGGTTTTTATGACACCATCTTTTGGCTAGCACCTCCACAAACAGCATGGTGCTCCACTCACTGGTTGTAGCCATTACCATGGAGCTGGCACCTCATATCATCACCACTTGCTGACATCTATATGGGGCTGGACAAATTATAATGACTGAAAGCCCAGTGAGGGCAGTCATGTGACTGTCAGTCAGAGCTGCCAGCCAATTGGCTTGGGGCTGTGTGTGGTCAGCCTGGAGTCTGCTGGGAAGAAGAAGGGAGGAAGTTTGACATTCTAGCTTGAAGCTGGAAGGCAACAGGATGCTGCTGTGTGTTCTCAGCTGATTCCTGGGTGGTGATGTTATTCAGGTTGTATTATTTCCCTTTCCACATTTTATTTCCTTTCCCTTAATCCTACTGATCCTGTTTGTGTTTTTTAAGTTTGTTCTTGTTAAATAAATTCTGCTCTGTTTTGAGGGAGGCTGTCGGTCTCCTTCCATGCCCCAATACTGTGGTGAGCCGCCTAGCTAACACTCCCCAATAAGAAATTGGTCCCTACATAGCTCAATGCCTGGCATAAAGTAGACACTTAAAATTCTTATTGACTGATTGTTGATTAATTCCTCTCTCTCAGATATATAAAGAATCACCCCCTTAATGTCCTCAACATTGTGTCACATTCAGCACAAATTTCCTCTAGATTTGTTCTAGCCCATGTATTTTTCTCATCTTTAGTGCGTGTGTTCCAGGTCATTTCTCCTTGTTCCTGGAGCAGGCCTAATACTAAAATGTTAAAAGCTAAATAAAGTCATTGCACCATCTTTAGTAGTGAATAGTTTCTTACAAATGTGACATCATTGGATTGACCAGCCTACTCTCTTTATATAGCCAATCTGAGGTAATTCTTCCTCATTCTCTTTAGACTAGATCACTTTTCTTTTCTTTTCTTTTTGAGAGAACACAGTTTTTATTCTTTTTTTAAAAAAAACAAGTATTTTCTTAAGTTGAGATACCTCTTCATTTGAGGATTAATTAGTTTTCATTGACTAATGGCATCTGTCCACTGCTAGTTCCCAATCCCTTCCCTACCTCCCATTGCCAACTCCCATTACCCATAGAGAACCTTCCTTCTTAACAAAGGACAACTAAATAAACCTTATGTTGGGAGTACCACTATCCTCCTAGTTACCCAGACTCTCTTCCTAAGTTTCATCCTCAACTCCTTACCTCTCTTACTTCCCACAGTCAAACTATTGTCAAGTCCTGTACCTCCTTAACACCTCTTGTATACTCCACCTTCTCTCTTCTGACACTCCCACCACACTGATACAGACCCTCACCTAGGGCCTGGATTGTCACAATAGCCTCCTGGTGGCTCTGCCTGTCTCGAGTCTCTCCCCACTCCAGTCTATCCTCCATTCAGTTGTCAAAGTGATCTTCCTAAACAAGTCTAACCTCAACGTCCCTATCACTTCCTGAATAAAAAATAAAACTCTCTGTTTGGTATTTAAACCTTTTCATAATATGTACCCTCATACCTTTGCAGCCTTCTTACGCCTAACCCCACCCCACAGTATTCTGCAATTAGTAACTCTAGCTTCTCTCTTGTTCCTTTCACAAATCACCGTCTCCTTACTCTTCATTTTCACCTTCTGTCCCCCAGGCCTGCAATTCTTTCTCCTCATCTCTACCTCCTAGTTTCCCTGGCTTTCTTCAAGGGTCAGCTAAAATCCCATTTTCTACATGAATCCTTTCCCAATCCCCCTTAATTCTATTGTCTTCTCTGAGTTTGTCATATCCAATGTATCCAATCTATATCTTATTTATATATAGTTGTTTGTATGTCATCTCCGTCATTAGACTATAAACTCCATGAAAGGAATGACTGGCTTTTGCCTTTCTTTGTATCTTCAGCATCTAGCCCAGTACCTGGCATAGTCAGGCAGCTAGATGGGGCAGTGGATAGTGTGCTGGGCCTGCAATCAGGAAGACTCATCTTCCTGAGTTCAAATCTGTTTTCAGACATTATCTATGTGACCCTGGGCAAGTCACTTAACTTTGTTTGCATCAGTTTTCTCATCCGTAAAATGAGCTGGAGAAGAAAATGGCAAATCACTCCAGTATCTTTGCCAAGAAAACCCCAAATGGGGTCATGAAGAGTTCGACACAACTAAAAAAATGATTAAATAACAAAGGTGCTCAATAAATGTTCATTCACTGATATGTTTTCTCATTTGATCCTCAAAACAATCCTGAGAGGTAATGCTACTATTATCCCAGTTTTATAAATGAGGAAACTGAAGCAGACAGAAGTTAAGTGACTACCCGAGAGGCACACAGCTAGTAAGTGTCTGAGACCAGATTTTATTTCAGTTCTTTATAGTTCAAACATTCAATCCACTGTGCCACCTAGTTGCCTAACAAATATGCATAGTCATTCAAAAAAAACTTTATTAATTTAAAAAAAATTTTAAAAATAAAACCAAAAAATAAATAAATAAATAAATAGTTCCCTAACAATAAGGTAAATTAAATAATAACAACATTAGTACTCATTTTAAAGCAAATTCAGGAATCATAAATATATAATAATCCACACATAAACCTGGGTCATAATCTCACCAAAGTGAATTTATCTATGGAAGAAAATGGGCAAGCATTTATAGAAACCTACCAAAGAGAACATGAAAAAGGAAAGCCCATGTGTAAGAGGCAATACAACTTTAGAACTACAAACTTCAAGATCCCATTTCTGACACAGAACTATCCATAAAAGTTCTTTTATGAACATGGTTTTTGTGGTCAACAGATACTTCCACTGGTATAGCAGACATGATCTACTCTGTACTTGATAAAAACTTCATTGGACATGAAGTCTCAGAAAAACTATTCAGTGCTGGGTTGGTTTCTCTGATTTTAAAATATTCCTATGTTTGGCTAAACTTACTTCTCAAAAGAAACTGTAATATCTTTCACTTCCAACTTGAGGCTTAGCTGATGCCATTCTGAAATCTGTTCTTTCACCTCTTTCTCTCTTATCTTTCACCTCATGAGTAATAACCCCCTCCTTGTCTTATTTCTATGATTAGATAGATAAAAATAAGAATACCAGAATTGTTTTATGATTATGTGACAAATTGCATTTTCCCACAGTTATAGAACAGTTTATTATCCTTATTTCCCCAGTTATTAGCCTAAAAGTTCTCCCATTCTTCAATAGGAGCACATGATATTCTTTACTCATTCCAGCATTCAAAATCATGTCACATTAAAAAAATTAGCAAAGTTTGTCTTGAAAGTCAAAATCAGGGGCAGCTAGGTGGCGCAGTAAATAAAGCACTGGCCCTGGATTCAGGAGGACCTGAGTTCAAATCCAACCTCAGACACTTGACACTTACCAGCTGTGTGACCCTGGGCAAGTCACTTAACCCCAATTGCCTCACCAAAAAAAAAAAAAGTCAAAATCAGGGCATGTTTTTTTTTTTCCCCAACCATGAGCAGATCTGTGTTCCTAGGTAAGTAAATTGTCAACAGCTCTAGAACTGCTTTTCTTAAGAGCAGCTATATCCTAGACAATTGAATTGTAACTCTTTTAAAGGGTCACTCATACAAATTTCCTTGGTTTCTCTAAATCAATACCTTTTAGCATTTCTTATAGGGCAGTAAGATCTTATTACATTTATAAACTACAGTTTGTTCAACAATGCCCTAATTGATGGACACTTCCTTAGTTTCCAGACCTTTACTACAACAAAAAGTATTGCTGTGATATTTTTGTACAAACAGATGCTTTCCCTCTTTCTTTGATCCCCTTGGGTTATATGCTCAGTAGTCATGTTGTTTGATCAAAGGATATGCAAAGTTTAGTGGCTTTTTGGAAATACTTCTAAATTGCTTACCAATTCTTTTTCCAGACCTCCTGTTTCAATTTCTTTTTTTTCTCCTACTTCAGTACTTCTGGGTATTCTTTGAACACTTGTTGCCAAGATCTCTTTTGCTCTAAGACTCTGTTGATGCTATGGAATTATTCTCTTCTAGATTTTTTTCTTTTCCATCTCTGGATCTGTAATATTTTTTCATGTTGTTTGCTATTCTCTTCTGTTTACTCGTATCTCTAGCTTTGGTTTCTAATTTGGGATTTTGTTCCAGGGCCAGATTCCACCCCTTCCTGCACTGTTGGGGAAGGTAATGGGATCCTATTTGGTCCTAATCTTGATTTCTGGGTTCCCGTTTCTAGCTTCCAGTTTGTAGATGGGGTGGGAGGGGGGCAGCTAGATGGCACAGTGGATAAAGCACCGGCCCTGGATTCAGGAGGACCTGAATTCAAATCCCACCTCAGATACTTGACACTGTGTGACCTTGGGCAAGTCACTTAACCCTCATTGCCCCACCAAAAAAAAAAAAACCAGTTTGTAGACAGGGCACTGGCAGGTTTCAGGTCCCATCAGACCAACTGGGTACAGAGCATTGTGGTCTGTAGGGCTTTCTGGAGCATCTCAGGTCAAAATATTGAAAACTTCCTCTGTCTAAGTGCTGCTGGCTTTTAGCTCCTTCTAGTTTTCAAAACATCCCATCTCTATAACCATCAAGTAGTTAGGTCTTCCTGTGTCTGGGTGTTGAGAGCCTCTGGAGATTATCTGGTCTGTTAGCAGGCTCCCATCTTGTTTACCTACTCTCATACCCACTTTTCTGGCAGGACTCTTCACAGTGACCACCTGCTTTTAGCTGTCTTTTTGTGCAGCCCTTGACTAAATGAACAAGCTTTCTAGAGTTTCTCTTTGAATTCTTTGATCATTATTCAGTCTGGTGTTCTTTTTAGATACTTACTAGAATACACGTGTGGTTGCAGAAGTCCTCCACAGCCATTCATTCACACAGCTAGCTTGACCTTGCCAAGTCATTTTCAAACTTGTGTTTCTCTCCACTGCTTCTTGCTGCTTTACAATGTGACCCTGCTCATAATCTTCCCACATTCTTCTCTACAAGATTTTACACAAATTTTTCTATTTTAATACCATGTTGCCCTTGGCAGTCATAGTTCTTACTTGGTAAGGAGATGGATAATTAGCTGGCTGAGGTGGTTTCTAGGCTCAGCTGATATCATTTGTGATAATGAAGAGACCAACTGAAAGAGACTGGAAACTTCTTCATAAAGCTGTTGTAATCAGTGTCAAAAAGCATTTCTCAACTGAAAATCGAGAAGAAGAATTAGTACCAACCTCAGCAGGTTTACAGCAGTACAGTACACCAAAGTTGGATGGTACCTCCGAAGCTATGTCATACACCTCAGACACAAACCCAGAATTCCTACAATATAACCAACAAGTGGTCATCTAAACTCTGCTTGCAGACCTCCAAGGAGAGGGGAAGGAAAACCGTTCAACACTTGGACAGCCCCAGTTCTTAGGAATCTTTTTTTTATCGACATCGAACCTGCATTTGTCTCTCTTCAACTTCTACCCACATCCACTGCTTTTACCCTCTGGGGCCCAAGAGAACAAATTTCCCTGCACATAACAGCCCTACATATTATAAAAGACAGCTCTTATGCCCTTGCCACTGATTTTCTCTCCTCCAGGCTAAGCATTTCCAATCCTTTCACCTGGCATGATGTTGAGGCCCTTCATCATCCCAGCTGCTTTCCTCTCAACAACGAGTCAGTGAGAAAAAGTAATTCCTCCATTATTGTTCTCCTATGCTGTATGTTCCTGGAAAAGTCTTGTCCATTTTTGTAAGGATAGCACAATCCTTAAAGCACTATAGAAATTCAAGTTATGATTATTAACTGTAAGGGATTATGATACTAATATTGTGAATTATCCAATGATGCTGAAATTTTTAAATAGTGATGTCACCACCTTATCACTCACCGATCCCTGGAGCATGGTGTTGAGATAGATAAAAATCAAGGGAGTTCTATATGTATAACTCCCAAGCCAGTTCCCATAATTCCTGTCTCTATAAGATGACATAATAACGATAATGACAATTGTACTGCCTATCTCACAGAGTTATGCCTTCTTAACAAGGTACATGTAGTTTATAACCAGACCCAGATAAATCATTCTTTTCCTTTCCCCCTTCCCAACAACATATGCACATGTTAGTTACTCACCTCATAGAATATTACTATAATTTACAAAAAAAAAATTCCTAAAGCCCTTTGTTATCAGGTTTTATTGTAGAGAAAGGAAATGAGCCATTGTGAAAGATATGAGCTCTATGGAAGCTGGAACAATGTCTTAATTATTTTATATCTCCCCCCAGTACCTAGCAATCGGTTTTGCACCTAGTGGTTACTAAAAAATATATATTATTTAAAGAATGAGAGGAGTCTAGGCATTGGGTTTATGCATAATTCCCAAAACTCATTCATAAATTGAGATAAATGCTCAGCTTTCCCAAAGGATAATAAACATCTCAGCATTATCTAAACTCTAGCTTCTTAAACTGTGGGTCACAACTCCATATGGGGTCTCATAACTGAATCTGGCAACAGTAAAAAGTTATGTATACCTATTTCATATACCTATATACTTGGGATCTCATAAAAATTTCTCAGGCAAAAAGGGGCCCTGAGTGGAAAAATTATAAAAAGTCCTGATTAAAAATAACAAAGTGCTGAGAGAGAGAGACAGGAGATATCAGGTGCCAGGGTGGGTCAAACCATCACCAGCAGCTCCCCCCTCCCTGCCCCCCACCCATCAGACTGAAATCCAGTCTCTCAATTTCTATCCCAACAATCTTTTTCCATCATATCACAATGCAACAAGTGAAAGACAAAAGACTTCTTTCTGGGTCAAGTAACTAGTTAGTACCACTTTTATTCAGCCTTTGGATGGGCTCATTTTATTTACCTCACTCAGTAAATATACATTTATTAAGCACCTACCATGCGCCAAACACTATGCTAAGCACTGTAGATACAAAGAGAAGCAAAAGACAGTCCCTGCCCTCAATGAGCTTATAGTTGAATACTTCTGAATGTTTTCATCTGAAATGCCTTCCTCTCCCACTCAGCTTCCTCCTCTAGACACAGAGGGAAGGTCAGGGCTCCTTTGCTGCTATGGACCTAGGGTGAAGTTATTAAGTTATTAAATGCATCCTCCATCTTTTACTTGCTCCTTGAGAAAAATTTGCCACCAGTGACTGATGAACAGCCTCCATCTCTGGTGCTGGATGGTCTGTCCCAGGCTTCTATGACTGCCAGAACCCTTGTTTGTATAGCTATAAGTAGCTTCCATGACACTCCTTTCCACAACAGTTATTCAAACCCTAGTATGTGATCAACCAGAGTTAAAACTTCTTGGATTTGGGGGGGGAGGGTCTTTTTTTAGGGCAAATATACTACCAATGAAGAGTTGACTGGCTGGAGAAGAGCCCACCTGGGTAAAGGGAACCTTTTTGGGGAGGGGGTCAAATTAACCATCTGGCAAATTCCTATTTTAACTAATCTTGCTACGTAGAAACTAAGCTCTGTTGTTTGGAACTGACAGCATGTGAAGTCTGCACCTTCTAAATGTGGTGTCCTACAGAATAACCCTATTCACTGCATTCCAGAAGGAAAGATGAATGAGGGCTTCATGGGATGTGGGGGTGGTATTTGAGCTCTATCTTTGCTGACACTATCAGA
Source organism: Dromiciops gliroides (assembly GCF_019393635.1). Taxonomy (NCBI): domain Eukaryota; kingdom Metazoa; phylum Chordata; class Mammalia; order Microbiotheria; family Microbiotheriidae; genus Dromiciops; species Dromiciops gliroides. The sequence goes on from NC_057861.1 coordinate 100,743,575, forward strand.
AAAGCAGGGCATTTAGGCTGAGGGAAGAGGAAACAGCTGCTGTCAATATCCTAGACAACATTACACTATGAGATATGTGGAATATAGAAAAGGTATCATCATTGCAGCTTGTGATGTTACAGAAATTTCAGACTTATATGTCACCTTGCTTCCAGAAGTCTGTGAAGTATATAAGGCAACTATAATATCTCCATTTTACATACGAGGAAACTGAACCTCAGAGAAATGAAAGGGAAACTAGTATGTTTTGGAAATGGGACTTGCGCCAAGAACTATCTCCAAGACCAGTGCTTTTTCCACTAAGCAATGCTAATTCCCAAGCAAAAGATATAGTTCTCCTCCTTAAAGAACTTGCAATCTAGTTGGAGAAGCAAGATGTGCAAATAGAGATGTCCCATAGGCATTTCAAACCCAATATCCAAAACAGAACTTGCCTCCCAAACCCAACCTTCTTCTAAACTATTTCAATTGAAGGCATCAGCACCTTCCAATCACACAGGTTTACAACTGTGGAGGCATCTTTGACTCTCCATTTTCCCTCACCCCATATATCTGATCAGTTGCCAAGTCTTGTCAAATTCTACCTCCATGGCATCTCTCATATATGTCCCCTTCTTCCCCATCCCCTCAAACAACCACCACCCTAGTTCAGGTCCTCATCACTTCTCTTCTACATTACTGTAATAATCTCTTATCTGGTCTTCATGCCTTTTGTCTACTCCTGCTGCAATCCATTCTCCACACTACTACTAAAGTTGTGCTAAAGCACAAGTCTGACCATCTCATTCCCCCATTCAATAAATCCCAGTGGCTCCCTATTTCCTTTAGAAACAATTGGAAACTCCTCTAGTTGTCATTTTAAGCCTTTCACAACCTAGTTCCAACCTACTTCCCCAGCTTTTTTATTATTGCATTCTGTCTTGTCCTCATGCACTCTTTGGTCCAGCCAAACTGGTTTTCTTCTTGTTCTTCAATCAAAACACTCCACGTCTGGTCTCCATGCCTTTTGAAATCCCTGTTTTTCTTAAGTCTCCACTCAGGGGCCTCCTTTTCTGCATGGGCCATTCCCGATCCTATCAAATGTTAATGCTTTATTCGCAAAAGTTATCTTGTATTTGTATTCTATTTACTTACAAATGTGCTGTATCTGGTTAATATAGAAATATGTTTTGCATTACTTCATGCGTATGATAAATATCACATTGCTTGCCTTCTCAGTGGGCGGGAATGGGGCTAGAGGGAGGGAGAGAATTTAGATGTTGATATTTAAAGATGAGAGAGGGGAGAGGAGGAGGAAAGGACGGGAAGAGAGAGATGAGAGAGAAAGAGAGAGAGAGAGAGAGAGAGAGAGAGAGAGAGAGAGAGAGAGAGAGAGAGAGAGAGAAACTAGAACATTTAAAAAATGCACTGTAATTGTTTTCTAACTAGATGACGTATAAACTCCCTGTGGTAAGGGAATGTAGAATTTCTGCCTTTGTCCAACACCTAGCACAGCAACACATAAGATCATAGATTTCAAGTTGGAAGGGACCTCAGGAACATCTAGTCCAATTCCCTGTACTCTGTAGATGATGAACTGAGGCCCAGATACTTTTTATGACTTTTCCAAGGCCTCAGAGCCCACACGTAGAAGGGACAGGATTCAAACCCATGCTCTCTATTTCCAAATCCAAATCTTTTCAACTGTGCCATGTCGTCTTTCTCTATTCCACCCTCTCTGATGATCAAACTTAGGACCATCAGATTCCAAGCCTGAAATGCTGCTTAACATACCGTGAAAGACTTTTTGAATACATAGCAGGTGTGCAATAAATGTTTGCTGATTGATTGATGTTTGTTTATAAGGAACAAATTGGAAGCAACAACAAAAACAGAACACAATGATATTTTTAAATGGTTATAACCAAGTGCCAGGATAAATAGAAAAGATGGTAAACATCAGAAAGGAGACATCAGTGCTAGATATATCCATTCATTCAACAGATATTCATTAAGCATCTATTCTATTCAAGGAATTGTGAAGGATATAAAGATGAATAAGACCAGGTCCTTGTCCTTGGAGCACTTATTACCTAGTAGTAGAGTTGAAATGTGGACACAAATAACCAGATACAAAATAAATCACTATAGGTACAAAAGAGATCCATAACATCCTCTAAGAGCTTTGAGAGAAGCAAATAATTCCCCCAGCCGGAATAATTAGGAAGGCTTTAGTGGTAGTGATGGCAGCATTGGAGCTCTGTGTTTGTTGTAATGCTCAAGGAGGCAGGAAGACCCTAAGAAAAGTCTCAACCTCTCTTAGGCTCAGAAGCATCTTGTAAGCAGTACATAAAAGTAGGGGGAGAGATGGTGTTTTTCTGAGCTGGACCTTAGCTTGTGGCTGTATGTTGGGGGTGGCAGTCCATTTTCTAAGAGCACCAATTGTGGCATATAAAATTATATGGGGTTGCCCTATTTCTGTCCCAAGTTTTAGGGAAAATTATCTGGGGTCCTATTGCTACTTAGAAATTAGAGGCTACTGCACCAGTTTTGGCACATTAAGCATTTATTAAAGCATATTAAATATTAGTAAAGATAGAAGGCACATGGCTCCGAAAGATCAGAAGGCCTATCTAGGATAGAGGGGAGAGAGAATAATCTGCATCCTGTCTCCTTGAGTGTTAAAAGCCAAGAAAGCATGTCAGAGCAGAAGCTTCCTGCAGGTCTGGAGGAGAGACAGCCCGTCCACACTGCTCAAAGCTAATTGGCTAGCATCATTCAAATCTGCTGGTTTACTGGGCTTGAGGAGGGTGGTCCATGAGCTAACTTCCTTTAGGTAGTCAGGAAGTTCAATCTACATTTCCTTTGAAATTCTCCTGACCCTGGACTGACCTTAAGAAAGGTCAGCCAGGCTCTCTGGGTCTCATAGAACCCCATTATTTTCTCACACCAATGATATCATAATGATGAAATTAGATTTAACTGAGGAAGAGCTCAACAAAATCAGTGGTCTCATTCTCACTTCCAGAATCATCAAAATCCAAAGTCAAGATAAAGCCAAGACAACTGTCAATAGCCCAAGATGCTTTGGATGACTTTGGTGAATTTTATATCCATTCAAGCTCAAAGAGTCCCCCAGGACCTGCTTCAGCTGCCTTTGTGGCCATGGGAACAGATTGTTCTCATCTATCCATTTCACTAGGGGCAGTCTTCACACGCTTGGGGTAGACATCCCTTTAACTCACCAATGGGTTCAATGCCTGTTGCTTACCCTCAACCTGGTCTAGCAACACTGCCAAGACCATGGCCACTGCACGTGCTCTAGCTTCCTGGAGGCATAGGTGAGAGTTGAGTACTGGGTGATCATTGAAGGTGAATAAGCAACCCTCACAGCAGAGATACAGATCCTGGGCAGTTGGAAGGAAGGATACGTAAGAACACAGAATTCTTTTCATTTCATAGCAAAGCTATGTATATCCCATAGTCTGGTCACCTGGTAGCTTCCCCTTTGTGTCTGTGATTGTGTTCCCCTAAGTGCTACATCCCTGAGAAAGTCTCGTACATTGGGCTGTGTTGAGCTCCCTAAGGTCTTAGGCACAAACTATCTAGCAGACAATGAGAAACCATTGATCATTGCCCAACATGTGAATGACTTGATCATACTTCACAGTGTGTGGAAGATGGGTTAGAGGAGAAAGTAGAGACAGGCAGACTAGTTGAAATAATGCAAAAATCGAGGCAATAAGTAATGAGAGCAAGTACTTGAATCATGACAGTGAGAATTAAAAAGAGGAGCTACACGTGAAAGATAAGGATGAGATGGGAACAGAAGGAAAGTCCTGGGCAACAAGCCCAAGCTAGAATGCTGTAATGGGACCATGGATGGATCTGGAGTCAGACCTAAAGTCATCTGGGTGTAGTAATGCAAGTCTGACTGAATTTTGAAATTTCATTTTGATAAGCAAATAGCCCCATCCTCAATCTGATTTAGCTTTTCCTGCAAGAGTCAGGCTTGATTGATTGTCTGCAGAATTTTTAAGTGATTATTATAGAAGAGACAGGAAAGGAAAAAAGAGCCAACTCCTCACTGTCAAAAAATATATTCAACTTAATAAACATTTATTAAGCAATTACTCTGTTATCTGGCCTCAGATACCTACTAACTGTGTGACCCTGGGAAAGTCACTTAACCCTGTTTGCCTCAATTTCCTCATCTATAAATGAACTGGAGAAGGAAATGGCAGACCACTCCATTACTTTTCCAAGAAAACCCCAGTTGGGGTCATAAAGAATAAGGTATGACTGAAATGACTGAATGATGAATGTGACAGGCACTGCCCTAAGTTCTAGGTGCTAGACTCCATGGCCACTAATATACCTTCCAATTCTAATTCTATGATACTAGGTCACAAATCTAAGTTACTAGAAGACTTGTGGTAGGTTTGACAATTTCAGGAAAGCTGAGAGAAGGAGGAGTTTTGTGGAAATTTGTATTATATTTTAGGCATATTGAGTCTGAGAAAAAGTTATGTTTGATGTAAGGTAAAAGTTGCTAATAGGGGGGCAGCTAGGTGGTGCAGTGGATAAAGCACCAGCCCTGGATTCAGAAGGACCTGAGTTCAAATCCGGCCTCAGACACTTGACACTTAGTGGCTGTGTGACCCTGGGCAAGTCACTTACTCCTCGTTGCCCTGCCCAAAAAAAAAAAAAAAAAAAGTTGCTAATAATTGGACCTATCCAAAAGTGGAATGGGCTACCTAGAGAGGTGATATTGTCCTTCATAGTCAAACAAGGGAAGGGGATTAGGAGACAAGAGTAAGCACTGGCATAGCCAGGCACCGTGCACTCTTATGGATAGTCTCTCATTTTTTAAACAAAAGCCTGTTGACTCCAAGGGTATCAGCAATGGGAGAGTAGGGATTCTTGTTCAGTTATGATTCAGACATGACATGAGATCCTGTGATTTTGAGATGCCAAATGGCTATCCAGCAGGCAACTGGTAAAGTACCATCTATGTCCAAAGCCCCAAACCAGATCCATAAGAAGAGACAAGGTCTATATGTGACATGATCCCTGAACTCATAGTATTTAGTCTAATAGGAGCATAACACCAAAATATAGATATCATATTTCAAATTATATTTCAAATATGTGTGATATCCATGTTAAGTGCCATAAGGACTGGATCTATGTTTTCATTGATATAGGACACTAAAAAGTGAAGAAACTCCCTCTACCAATGCAGGTCAAATGATATAATATTTGTAAAGCACTGAGTACAGTGCCTGGCACAGACGAGGCACTGTATAAATACTCATTTTTTTAAAAAGTCACCAGCTGATCTGCAACCTAGAGAATTAGAAAATTGCTTAGATGAGAACATTGCGAGATTAAGTCCCATAACCAGGGTGGGTCAAAGTCAGGACTTGAACCCAGGTCTTGATTCTGAGGCCCTCTCTATCGCTTATGCCACACTGCCTCTCACAAATATGTTAGAGAGATGAAAAACAAAATATTATGTGTATGCAATGGGAAAGGGCATGAAGGACAAAGGGGAATCAAGAAAACTTCTTAAAGGAGGCAGCATTTCAGTTGGATTTTAAAGAATTAGAGCAATGAGAGCCATGAATCCCAGTTGGGGAAAAAGAGAAAAAAAAATGTTTTAAAAAGGGAATATTAATTAATAATTTAATTTGACCAAGAACACTTTTTTTTATAAAATAAATTATAAACCCAATCTATCAAATAATCCACCAACAGGCATTTGTTTGTTTGTTTTTTGTGGGGCAATGAGGGTTAAGTGACTTGCCCAGGGTCACACAGCTAGTAAGTGTCAAGTGTCTGAAGCCAGCTTTGAACTCAGGTCCTCTTAAATCCAGGGCTGGTGCTTTACCCACTGCACCACCCACCTAGCTGCTCCCCAATAGGCATTTCTTAAATGTTAGACACTGTGCTAGGCGTAGGAGATACAAAGAATACAATGAAACAGTCCTTGACCTCAAGAAGCTTACATTCTATTGAGAAAGACAATGTGTATATAATATGTAACAAGAAATAAGGTAACATTAAGAGGAGGGGGTGGAGCTAATATTTGGACCTAGAGGCAGGAGAGGCTTGTATGGAATGTTTCAGTGTATCCCTTGTTCAGAGTTTTGAAGCAAAGAAGGAACTCTGAGAGATGGAACTGAGGTGCAACGGGGAAACAGAGAGATGATAAATGTCCTAAGGAATTAGGTAAAAGGGTGTACACAGAGATATCCAAGCTAAGGAGAATTAATAAGAACTGTGTCCAAAGCAGGCCCTTTCTCTACACTATGTAATTGACTTTGCCTCACTCCTCATTGCCTCCAGGTTGATTATAATGGTTTCGACAGGCCCTGGAGAGTATTTCTGTGATCATTTAGTCTATGGAGGGGATGAGGCAAGCCCTGGAATGGGAGTCAGGAAACCTAATTTCTAGGCCTGGCTCTGCTACCAATTCTCAGTGAGACTTCCTTCAAGGCATGACATTGTGAGCTTTGGTTTCCCCATTTGTAAAACGAGATTCTAAAACTATATGATCTGGGGCAGCTAGGTGGCACAGTAGATAAAGCACCGGTCCTGGATTCAGGAGGACCTGAGTGCAAATCTAGCCTCAGACACTTTAAACACTTACTAGCTGTGTGACCCTGGGCAAGTCACTTAACCCTCATTGCCCCACAAAAACAAAAACAACAACAACAAAAAACAAAACAAAACCCTATATGATCTTTCAAGGTCTCGCAGAGGTTTTTGTTGTTGTTGTTGAGTCATTTTTCAATTGTCTCTGACTCATCATGACCCCATTTGGGGTTTGGCAAAGACACTGGAGTGGTATGCCATTTTCCTTCTTTAGGTCATTTAACAAATGAGAAACTGAGGCAAACAGGGTTAAGTGACTTGACCAGGGTCACACAGTTAATAAGTGTCTGCAACTGAATTTGATCTCAGCTCTTCCTGACTCCAAACCTGGCACTCTATCCACTCTGCCACTGAGCTGCCCTCAGAAATCTACCATTCTCTGATTCTAGGTTTACGTGTACCTAGTGGAAAAGGTCAGAGTTCTTTGGTTTGTGGTATAATGGAAATGGAAATGGATGTATCAGAAGATGAAAGTTTAAATCCTAACTCTGACACTTACTGCCTCTGTGATTTGAGGCAAGTCACTTAACTTTCCTGAATATCAATTTCCTCATATGTAATGTTGAACTGGGCAGGCAACGGGGTGGGGCGGGGGGGGGGGACCTTTGAGGTCCCCTCCAGTTCTGTGTCTATGCTTCCATAACACCTAGTATTCTTCTTATTGTCTGGGTGACTTTGGACAACTCACTTCACATCTTAGAGCTTCAATTTCCTTATCTGTTAAATGAAGAAGCTAGACTTGGTGATCTCTAAGGGCCCTTCAGACACTGAATCCTATGATTTTATAAGAAACAGGGGACTGCATTCCTGAAGGCATGACCCCAACTGTGGTTTCTTTTTCAATTCTAAAAAGTACACACACCCTACACAATTCAATTTAACAAACCCCTGGGGTAGTAGCAGAAAAGGAAGGGTGTTAACAGCTAGCCAGCTGTTCTCCTGCTGCAATCTACCATAACAACCCTTTAAATACTGAGTTTCCTTAGTGCATTTAAACTGTTGTATTAGTATGGTTCTAAATCTCAAGGAACAAAAACATAATAATCATTATTAAAAGGAGCAATTTACATAGTGCTTTAAGTTTTATGAAGCACTTTTAAAAGTATCTTATTTGATCCTCACAACAATCCGATGAAGTAGTTGCCATTAACATCCCCACTTTGCAGATGAGAAAATTGAGGCTGAAGTTAAATGTCTTACTCAAGGTCACATAGCCGGTTAATGTTGAATGAAAGATTCAGATGATTCCAGGTCCAGTGTTCCATCTAGGCCACCTAGCTACCCCCACAGCCACCTCTAATCTAGCAGCAGAGTTTATTAATAGTATGCAAACCACTGTTGAAGCACTCAGTCACACACAAAGAAAACAATTCAAGAACACATGTGCATGTACTTCACTGCTACCCTTAGGTCACACTGGTGGTCAGCTTCTGCAAAGTAAAAACATATAAAGCTATGACCCAGTGAAATTTGGATTTGGATGGGCCTGAGGCAACTGAGGTTCTGTGTGATTTTTTTTTTTTTTATTGAGGTAGTAAAAGGGAGCTGGAGCTTTTTTACAAATGAACCAATTTAAGGTAAGCTAAACCAAGGTACCTTTTGAATACCAATATGCCATTGTGAAGGGACAACTAGGTGGTAAAGTGGAGAGAGCATGGGGCCTGGAGTCAGGAAGACTCATTTTCCTGAGTTCAAATGGGGCCTCAGAAACTCACTAGCTATGTGACCCTGGGCAAGTCACTTAACCTCATTTACCTCAGTTTCCCCATCCATAAAATGAGCTGGAGAAGGAAATGGCAAACCATTCCAGTGTCTTTTCCAAGAATACCCCAAATGAGGTATAGTAGCAGCCTGGTAGGCCTGGGTCCAGTTAGGGATGTTCTGGTCCTGAGGGAGACACTATGACCATGGAGAAATATGGTTGATCAGCTTGCTGGGGTCAGTTAGAGATGACTCTTTCCTTGTAGAAGCAAAGTAGCTGATTAACCAGGTAGTGGTTGATCAAACAGATAGTGAAGCAGACATGTCAGAAATCTGGGTGCCTTGAATTTATAGCATGAGCTTAGTTGGGAGCCATTCATGTTTGCTATGTGATTAGGACCAGGTACCTGACAATAATCTCAAATTAGAAATGTGGATTTTTTTATTATTCATGTATGCAAACAGCTAACATCATCCTTTTCCATACTGCTATAACTTTTCAGTCTTAAGTCTGTTCTTCCACCCCCTTCTCGCCTCTATAAAATTGTCATCTTCTTTGTTCAGAGAATTGAAATTTAGACTTCTTCTCATGGCCATACCTCTATGTGCTATGATAACTACAAAATTTACTGAGAACTGATTCCCCACCCAGTCCCCCCTTCCCAGACAAATGAATTGCCTGGGGCTAACCAATCTTTGTCAATTCCAGACTCTAGATGGACTTATGGACCTTCCCCTAAGCAAAATGATCCCTGCCTTACTTCTCTGGACTTTATATGTAAAAAGGATCCGCCTAAGTTAAGTAGTTTCTATTTAGAGTTAGTAGCATCTATACTTAAATTAGGAGCAGTTCTATTGTTTCTTTTGTTAAAGGTTCATATGCATTAAGTAGTTGTATCTGACTCTTGGAGCAATCTTTGGGTTCGCTTTTGTTCTATTACCCCATAAAAAGCCTGTCCTCTGTCCCATCTCTGGGTATTCCTAGCTTCTGGCTTTGTGATATGAGGATACCATGAGCTATATATATAGTTCCTCTGCCCTAATTAAAGACCTTATTGCTGGGGCAGCTAGGTGGCGCAGTGGATAGAGCACCGGCCCTGAATTCAGGAAGACCTGAGTTCAAATGTGACCTCAGACCCTTGACACTTACTAGCTGTGTGACCCTGGGCAAGTCACTTAACCCCAATAATAAAAACTTTTACTTAACTTTTGATTGGATTGTGTGGACAAGTAATTCTTTGAAAGAGGAATATTTTCAGAACCAATTTAGCCACAAGGAGTGGGGCACAACTAACTAAACAACAACAACATACCATTCAGAAGTAGGCCAAGTAGGAATAAATCGAGGGGTTAGGAGAATTTCTTTGGAGTCAGGAGCTACACAGATTCATTAGCCACTCTAGCTGTTTATGTCTACACTTATTCTTTCCCCCCACCCCACCCAAAGGGCCTGCCATGATCATAAAGTTTGATGCAATTTGCAACACTTTATTAACTCAACATTCTGGGATATGACTCATAGCTTTCAGGGATATGACCATTGTTTATAGAAAGACCTGCTTGTGGTAATATGTATTGAAGGAAATAGGACCGAAGATCTAAGCTAAAAAGGTCCTCAGAGGTCATCTAGTCCAACCCCCTAATTTTGCAAATGAGGGCCAGAGAGGTGACTCCTCCTTTGGTTTGAACAAAGCCCTGGATTTGTCTAACATCACACAGGTAATAAATTCTAGAGCCAGAATCTGAACTCTGGTCTAAGGACCCAAACATGTTGGCTAAAGAAATGTATGTGACAAGACATCAAGTGATGGCTAATGATAAAGGGACAATTAGAGACCTTCATTAAATTCAGATACTGCAACACCCTTCTGCCTTGATTGTCTGTTTCAGTCTTTTGGAGCAGCTCATTCCCTGGAAGAATCTGGAACAGAATGGGATCTCAAAGGAACACTTCACTATACTTGGCATGCCTTCTCCAGAGTCCATGTCGTTTATAGGCTATGTCTCCCCCATGACTGCAATTCACTCCCTCCCCATGCCCACCACTCCCAGAATCCTTACTTTCCTACAAATTAAAAAGCAATCCTTCCTACAGAACCCTTTCCTGATTCCTTCCAGTTATCAACTGGCTGTGGTTCTTTGCAGCTTTCCTCATGAATATACTTTGTATTATTGTATATATGCTTTGCATTCATTTATCTGTGTAGACATTGTAATTCCACCCTGGCCCCTCAGTAGAAGGTCAATTTCTTGAGGGCAGTTATTATTTTATTTTTGTGTAAGTCTCCCAAGTGCCTAACACAATCCCTAGCATACAGCAGGTGCTTAATGAATTTGTTGAACTGAATCATCTATTCCAACCTTTTTTATTTTGCAAATTACTAGGCTCAGAGAGAGAAAGCAGCTTTCCCAAGGTCAAACAGCTAATTAGTGACTTATTGAGCCAGAAGCTAAATCCAGGCATCTTGACACACACACACCCATCCATAGTCTTTTCATTACGGATTCCTAACTTAGGACCCATGGACACATTTTTTCAGGGGGTCCATGAATTTGGATGGGAAAAAATATATCTTCATTTTCACTAATCTTTGTAAAGATTGTTTGGGACAAAATTGCCTCAGTTTACCCAAATAACTCGAGGAGACCACCAAGTCAAGCAGAGGCAGATTTATTACATTCTCATGAGAATGGGCAACCCCATGCAAGGGATGAGGAGTGCACTAATGGGCTCATGAGTTGGGTTTTTATGGAAGTTTTGGGGGGGGGGGTCCCTTCATGCACAGAGTGAGCTCACAATCTAACATCCAATCCTGTCTCACCCAAGATGCATGTTAAATTCATGATCATGGTATGGGTACATGTTCCAAAAGCAAGGGGGAAGGGGAGGGGGAAAAGGTGAAACCACTCCACCCATGTAAGGAGGGGCAAGGGGGAAGAGGGGAGAGATGGTACTAGGAGGTGGGGCTTAGGAATGCAGGTATCTGGGTGGGGTCTGTACTACCAGGAAACATCTTTCCTGCCTGATCACAGAACAAGGGGGGAGTAGGAGATGTGTTGTATCAACAGCATGGTTAACAACAACAAGGACTAAGGGCTTGGAATGTAGGCAGGGAGGGATGGTAAGATGGTACCAGGGTCAGCAAAGCAAAATACATGATTTCTGTTATTAGCAGTGGAATAAAATATGAACAGAATAATCTAACAATAACAGGGACTGGGGGCTGGGTACTTTCGAGACCCCATCCTCAGAATCTGAACTGACTCAAGTTCACCTATCCCACGAAAGATTAAAATGTAATGTAAGATTATATTATATAATGTAAATGTAAACAAATATAAAATTTCATGTGTAAAAACCATAACACTAAAGTATAAAATATAATAATGTTTCCTTTGTAAAATGTTGTATTTTATTTTATGCCTTTAAAAACATTCTAAGGTGTCCATAGCTTTGCTAGACTACCAGAGAGGTTCATGACATATACAAAAGGGTTAAGAACCCCTACTCGATATCATATTACCTCCCTAAAAACCCTGCCCCCAAAATTTTCCTTTAAGATGATTCTTTTTTATTTTTTTGTGTGTGTGTGTGTGTGTGTGTGTGTGTGTGTGTGTGTGTGTGTGTGTGTGTGAGGCAATTGGAGTTAAATGACTTGCCCAGGGTCACATAGCTAGTAATTGTTAAGTGTCTGAGGCCGGATTTGAACTCAGGTCCTTCTGAATCCAGAGTTGGTACTCTATCCACTGTGCTACCTAGCTGCCCCTAAGATGATTCTTAAAGCAGAGACAAGGACAGAAAACTTTTACAAAGTAGATGTGATTTTCCAAAATATTTCAGTGATGTTATTTCAAGCAACACTTGATGGGAGGAGACGTGCTCCAAGGTTACACTTGGTCCAATTCTCTCCTCCAAACCCAAGCTTCAGGAGGAATTGAATCCTCTGAAGCAGGACAGAAGCAATGTAATGCTTTAACACCCTTCAGTAGTTAAAATTCAGAAAAATGATGTTTCTTTTCCACTTTTCTAAGGTATACATCAACCAACCCATTCAATTCAAAACCTCACACTGTAATTTTAAGCAAGTCATTTCCTTAATCTGGGTTACAGTCTACTTATCTGTGAAATGAGAGGATTAGATTACATTATCTCAAAGGTTCCTTATAGAGGTAACATTCTCTAATTATCTGAGGCATGAAGGTGGTATGGGAAGCACACTGGAGTTGAAATCAGGAGGTATCCAAGTTTGAATTCTGCCTCAACTACTTATTTTTGTGACAGTATGGTGCAGTGGAAAAGACCTTGGCTCTGAAGTCAAAGGACCCAAGTTCCCATGTGACTATGGGCAAATAGCATAACCTATTCTAGTCCTCAGTTTCCACATGTATAAAAATCAGGGGGCTGGACTTAATTGCCTCTGAGGTCTCTTGTAGCTTTCAATCTATATCCTAGGTAGTTAAATTAATCTTTCTGAGTGAGCCTTAGCTTCCTTATATATATAAAATGAGGGTAATAATAGCTTCTCTGCCTATCACATAATGTTGTAAGGAAAGTTTTGGGGGAGCCTTAAATGGGCGTTAACAACATAATAATGCTAACTATCTACTGAGTCAATGAATAAAAAAACAATTATTAAATGTTTATTTTGTGAAGGCCCTAAGTTAAGTATTGTAGTTACTAATTACAAGCCAATAAGATAGTTCCTGCCTTCAAAGAGCTTACATTCTTTTTTTTTTTTTTTTGTGAGGCAATTGGGGTTAAGTGACTTGCACAGGGTCACACAGCTAGTAATTGTTAAGTGTCCAAGGCCGAATTTGAACTCAGGTCCTCCTGAATCCAGGGCTGGTACTCTATCCACTGCGCCACCTAGCTGCCCCTCAAAGAGTTTACATTCTAATAACAATGACATTTATATAGCACTTTAAGGTTTGCAAAGCACTTTACAAATATTATCTCACTTGATCCTTACAACCCTGAGAGGAAGGGGCTACTATTATTCTCATTTTACAGAAAAGGAAACTGAAGCAGACTGAGGTTGATTGACATGTCCAGGGTCACATATTTAGTCAGTGACTTATTTGAACTCAAATCTTCCTGACTCTTAAGTCTAGCACTCTGTCCATTGTCACCTTTCTGAGTAGAGGAAGGAGTGCTGGCCAGGGAGACATCACAGGGTTGGTAATAGGATCCAGAGGCAATTGATTACTATATCTTTTCTACTATATTTATATTTCTACTATATTTACTACATTTTATTCTCAGAGTCAGAGTTGGAAAGTAGGAAGTGTTGGGTCATAGAGAAGGCCAAGAAGTAGTATTAAGGGTCTGGGTCTGGGCTAGATATGGTGGTTACAGACCATCCAGAAGTCCAAGCTCCAAGTCCAGTATGGGACCTTAAATTGGACAAGGAGGCTGTAAGGAAGAATTTTTAAATCCCCTCTATATCAAACAAAACAAAAACAAAAATATCCAACCTCTGTTTGAAGTTCTCCACTGAGAAGAAATCTACCACCTCCTGATGTACCCTGTTCCATTTGGGGGCAGCTCTAATTATTGGGAAGTTTGCCTGTATGCAATATCTACCTTCTGGTCCTTCTTTCTGTGCCTAGTGAGAATAAGACTAATTCTTTTCCATCACAGATCTCCAAATAGTTGAAGGCAGTTTATGACATCTCCCTTGAATGTTCAGTTCTCCAGACTAACCCTCCCCATTTCCTTCAGTCGAATCAAGATTTGCTATGATATTGTATTCATTCTTTTTGTCTACCTCATCTCCCCTATCTAGATATAGTCCCAAATGTCAGTGTCTTTCCTACAATGTGGTGCCTAGCAGAAAACACAGTATTCCAGATATTGCCTAATCAGGGCAGAGTACAATGGAAATATCAGGTTGCTTGGTATAGATGTACTTGTCTCTCTCCCAATGCAGGCTCAGAGAGATTTCATTATATTTATTCTCTCCTCCATCCCTTAGACTTTGAGCTCCTTGAGAGCAGGGACTGTCTTTTGCCTTTCATTGTATCCGTAGCACTTAGAGCAGTGTCTAGCACCTAGCAGATACTTAATAAATGCTGACTGATAGACTTATTGCAATCCACTAATAATAGCCCCAGATCTTTTTCAAAGAAACTGTTTAGTCATGTCTCCAGTGGATCAAATGAGATTTTTGTAAAGCACTTAGCATAGTTCCTGGCATATAGTGAGTGCTTAATAAATTTCTTGTTCCCTCCATGCCCTATCCATTTTATACTTGTAAATCTCATTTTTTGAACTCACATTTGAAGACTTCTCTGTCACACATACACACACACACACCCTCAATAATCTGAATGGAAGTCCCTCTTGTTAAGGCTAAAATTCTAGCTAAACTGTCTAAAATATCTAATGAGTGGTCGCCAATAAATTATAAGCTTTAGCAAGAGTTAGACTTTTAAGCATTTATTAAGGAGAATAAGAATTTGGTAAAGAGAGAGAAAAAGGCCTAGATTCCTATCTATTAAAGGGAGAGCACATTTCTAGCTCCCTTCTCCGCCAGAGTCCAGAGGAAAAAGAGTGAGACCGAGCGCCAGTCTCTTCCTTCCTCCTCCCACTAGTCCGCGTCATTTCCTGAAGCCTGGTCTTGCCCTCAAAGACCTTTGCTTCATGGGCAGAACTCTTCTACAGTAAGTCTCCAGCAGGTGGCGTCATTCCAATCATTACAGTCCCCCCTGTTGTTCCTCAAGAAACAAAATGTTTCCTTGACGGAACAGTAAAAACAATATAATAACTATTGCTAACTAATAATATGTGAACAACAATATAGAAAAGGAAGAGAGGAAAGTTTTGTCCAGAGGGGCGATTTTTTTTTTTTGTCCTCATGAACCGACGCTTTGACATTGGTCTTGCAAAGGGAGGGCCTCTGCAGAGAATACATGTTACAGATGGTGTATATTATAACAGAAAGAGAAAAAAAAACAACAAAAACAACAAATCAAAACTGTTCATTTAAAGTCTCTGAAAGTCTTTTCTCAGATGTCCTCTAGGTGTAGTCATGGAATGGAAGTCTTTTCAGGGGTTGAGGTATGGATGCTGGTAATCAGCCAGGAAAATTTCCTACAAAATTGAGCTTAACACAACTTTAAAATAGCTTTGTCAATAATAAAATCAAACAATGAAAGTTCTCAAAAACATGTCTAAGGGAATACAGAATCTTAGTTGTTACACATGAAACATATAATAAAACAAAAATTGAAACATTCTTTAAAATTATAATATTACTATAGTCCCCCCCTTATGGAGGGTAATTGAGAAGACAATTGCTGCAATATTAATTATTAAAAATAATTTTTATCTGTTTCATCACTTTTTGCATCATCTGCCTAATTATCCTCATGCCATTATGAGAAATTTTAAAATCTAATATAATTAGTAACAGATGTCAAGGCCAAATTCAACACTGTTATTTATCATGACACCTGAGATAATTATGGGGGTTACCATAAAAGAACAGAGAAATGATGGGATATGAGCATTCCCACACTTGAGCAATATGTACTGCCCATACAGTATGCCAGGCTTAAAATAGGTGGATGGAATATACGTCCATGCCACCGAACATATTGGAGGAAACTGAGTCAGACTTAATCAGATGCATGGGATTGAGATGGTCCATGGCATCAGGCATATAGGAGGGAGCATAGAAGCCAGGTGTAGAAGTGAGATGGGTGGGATCAATACTTCCAGCCATCTGTACAATATTGTGGGGAAAAATAAAATAAAATATTAAACCAAGAGAATCCAACCTCAACATTTGTCAAAAGCCGTTCCCTTGGCCATACCTTGACTTCATGCATGTCTCCCCTCATGTGACAGTTCAGTGTCTGCTCTTGCATGTATTCCTCTTGTGATTGGATGGCATCTTGGCCAACTGGCATCTGATAACTCAGAATAAAGGCAATTAATGTCTTAAATGATAAGTTCCCATAATCCAAGTCTCATATGGATTTAAAAATTGAGGATAATAAATGATTGCAAAAAATGTGAATACATCTTGACTCAGAATATAATATATAATTATGCAACAATTTCAAATAATACCTTTTTTTTACTTAGCATACAATTACTTTTTTGAAAAATCTGAACATATTTAAATACAAGTTAAAGCACAACACAATCTCAAAGACAACTTTTACAAATGTTCCCCTCTTTTTTTTTTTTTTTTGGAATATGCTTATCAAAAATAATACTTCTAGAATCAATTTACACTTGCCATGGCAAACAGTTTGCTAGGGAAATGCTTTAAAGAGTTTGATCAAATAATCAGTTGAGAAAAAATAACAAAAACAAACAACTCAGAATATGGGAGCACAATACTCCTAGAATTAACATTGTATTATGAAATCAAAACCATCTTGCAATGTTTCAAAATTAGAGAGATGAATAAATAGAAAAAAATACACACGGAACAATAAAAGACAATGAAATTCAAACTAGGGAAATCTAAATGAATATGAACTTAATATTAATAAGAGTATTATAAAATATAAACTTGATCACATGACTATAAAAAACTTTTACAGATATTCTCCTTGTTTTAGAAACTAAGTATAAGACCCAATCTCAAAAGCATGAAAATCTCTATGAAAATAAACCCATACCATTAATTTCAAAATGTATATATAATAGCATAGAAATCCTATGTAACCTCTGAACTGATACTATTACTCTGAGTGAATTCAGAACACTTTTGATTCTGATATCTAAAATCCCCAACACTCATATCAATACCTTGCCCCTTACTTCTACATTTCTGTACAATATATACCCTTCCATGGCAAAAGCAGCAGAGTCTTGAACTATGTTGATGATTGTCATTCTTATACAGCTTAAATTTTTCTTCTTTAACCCCTCTATATTGTCTGTCAGTCTTTTCACCATACAAATGCTTTATAAGATTACTAATGAAAGACAAAAGCAGGTTAGCAAAATTATGAACAAATCGAGCATATCTGGAATTTAAAGGGTTTTCTAAGGTTGTCTCAGAAGCACAGCCAGGCTGGGGAAGGGCTGAGCCTGAAGCTGCAAATGTAGTTAGAGAAAGTTGCGCATGAGCATCAGATCTCTGGACTTCCCAGGCAGGGGAAGCAATGGGCTTGGCCGTGGGAGGAGTAGAGGGTGGGGTCTGGAGAGGAGGGGAGGGACCAGCACAATTTGAATCAGACTTGATTTTGAACTCAGGCCTGGATTCCTCTTCCCCCACTTTGCCTCCAGGTGCTAGGGGATTAAAAGCTTCTAGAGGGTGGGTCATTGCCTGCAGGCATGCAAAATTAAAGCAACAATTACTGTTAGAACTGGGAAAAGCTGCGGGAATCTCTTCAGGTTTCTCTGAAAAAGCATGGTTGGGAGAGGGAGAGATATTTCCTTGTGTGAGTAAGTTGCTGGCTCTTTTAACAAAAATAAAAAGAAAAATAGAAAATCCACAAAAACAAAGCATTAACATGATCTTATCTCCCATTTGTCTGGTTAAACAGACTAAAATCAAAAATAGGATAATTAGGGAGTTTAAAAGGTCCATTCGAAAAAAATTTAAAGGAAAACACAGCCAGTACACCAGTACTTAGCAGTTAAAGGGAGAGGGAGGGGAAATTTCTTACCCAACCAGAAGATCAGAAGAAGACTGAGGGTTAGCTTTCCTCTTCGTGGTCAGCCATCTGTTAAGGCTAAAATTCTAGCTAAACTGTCTAAAATATCTAATGAGTGGTCGCCAATAAATTATAAGCTTTAGCAAGAGTTAGACTTTTAAGCATTTATTAAGGAGAATAAGAATTTGGTAAAGAGAGAGAAAAAGGCCTAGATTCCTATCTATTAAAGGGAGAGCACATTTCTAGCTCCCTTCTCCGCCAGAGTCCAGAGGAAAAAGAGTGAGACCGAGCGCCAGTCTCTTCCTTCCTCCTCCCACTAGTCCGCGTCATTTCCTGAAGCCTGGTCTTGCCCTCAAAGACCTTTGCTTCATGGGCAGAACTCTTCTACAGTAAGTCTCCAGCAGGTGGCGTCATTCCAATCATTACACTCTCAAGTAAAGTTGATATCAGCAGCATAAATATGATTACAAACAAAGATCATACACTATGAGCAGGTGATATTTATGCCAGGAATGCAAGGCTGATTTAATATTAGGAAACCTATCAGCATAAGTGACCATATCAATAACAAAACCAACAGAATCATATGATTATCTCAATAGATGCAGAAAAAACTTTTGGCAAAATAAAACACCCATTCCTATTTAAAAAAAAAAAACTAGAAAGCATATAAATAGAGCTTTTCTTAAAATAACAAGTAGTGTTTATCTAAAACCAATAGCAAGTTATTATCTATAATGGAGAAAAGCTAGAAACCTTCCCAATAAGATCAGGGGTGAAACAAGGATGCTCATCATCAACATCATTATTCAATACTATACTAGAAATTCTAGTTAAAGCAATAAGAGAAGAAAAAATTAAAGGAAGTAGAAGAAGCAGTGAAGAAGCAAAACTATCACTCTTTGCAGATGATATAATATCATACTTAGAGAATCCCAAAGAATCAACTAAAGAACTAGTTGAAATAATTAACAACTTTGACAAAGTCACAGGATACAAAACAAGCCCACATAAATCATTAGCAGTTCTATATATTAACAACAAAATCCAACAGCAAGAGATAGAAAGAGAAATTCCATTTAAAATAACTGTAGACAATGTAAAATACTTGGGAATCAACCTGCCAAGACAAACCTAGGAACTATATGAACACAATTACAAAACACTTCTTACATAAAGTCAGACCTGAATAACTGGAAAAATATTAATTGCTCATGAGTAGTCCAAGCCAATATAATAAAAATTATAATTCTAAGTAAATTAATATACTTATTCAGTGCTATTCTAATCAGACTACCAAAAATTGTTTTATAGAGCTAAAAAAATAATAACAAAATTCATCTAGAAAAGGAAAAAGGTCAAGAATATCAAGGGAATTAATGGGGAAAATGTGAAGGAAGGTAACCTAGCTATAACAGGTTTCAAACTGTATTACAAAGCAGTAATCATCAAAACAATCTGGCACTGCCTAAGAAATAGAGTGATGGATCAGTGGAATAAATTAGGTACACAATCAACAGTAGGAAATGGTTATAGTAATCTTGTGTTTGATAAATGCAAATATCCAAACTTTTGGGACAAGAACTAACTACTTGACAAAAACTGCTGGAAAAAGTGGAAAGCAGTTTAGCAGAAATGAGGTATGGACCAACAAACACCTCATGCCATAATGTCAAAATACTTAAAGGGTGATAACATAAGCAAATTAGAGGAGCAT
The DNA here is from genome assembly GCF_019393635.1 of Dromiciops gliroides. Classification (NCBI taxonomy): domain Eukaryota; kingdom Metazoa; phylum Chordata; class Mammalia; order Microbiotheria; family Microbiotheriidae; genus Dromiciops; species Dromiciops gliroides. The sequence goes on from NC_057861.1 coordinate 100,763,253, forward strand.
GGAATAATTTCCCTGTCAGATCTATGGATAAGGGAAGAATGTATTACCAAACAAAAGATAGACCGCATTACAGAATGTAAAATGGATAATTTTGATTACATTAAATTTAAAAGATTTTGTACAAACAAAACCAATACAGACAAGATTAAAAGGAAAGGAGAAAACTGCAAAAATATTTCATAGTAAGTTTCTCTCATAAAGGCTTCATCTCTCAAATATATAAAGAACTAAGTCAAATGTATAAGAATTGAATCATTCCGGGCAGCTAGGTGGCGCAGTGAATAGAGCACTGGCCCTGGAGTCAGGAGTACCTGAGTTCAAATCCGGCCTCAGACACTTAACACTTACTAACTGTGTGACCCTGGGCAAGTCACTTAACCCCAATTGCCTCACTAAAAAAAAAAAAAAGAAGAATTGAATCATTCTACAATTGATAAATGTTAAAAGGATATGAACAGGTAGTTTTCAGACAAAGAAATCAAAGTTATCTATAGTCATATGAAAAAATCTTCTGTATCACTATTGGCTAGAGAAATACAAATTAAAACAACTCTGAGGTACCACCTCATAGTTATCATATTCACAGAAAAAGACAGAAATATGACAGAAAAAGAAAATGACAAAGGTTCGAGGGGATGTAGGAAAAGTGGGACATCAACCTGCCAAGACAAACCTAGGAACTATTATTATTATCACTGTTATTGAAGTTTTAAACTGATCCAAACATTGTGGAGAATAATTCGGAACTATGCCCAAAGGCTACAAAGCTGTGAGTACCCTTCAGCCTAGAAATACCACTACTAGGTCTGTTTCCCAAAGAAATCAAAGAAAAAGGAAAGGACCTATATGTACAAAAATATTTATAGTAACTATTTTTGTGGTGGCAAAGAATTAGAAATCAAGAGGATACCTGTCAATTGGGAAATGGCTGAACAAGTTGTTGTATATGATTATGATGGAATACTATTGTGTTATGAAAAAAAAAATGGGCAGGATGGTTTCAGAAAAGCCTGGCAAGACTTATATGACCTGATGCAAAGTTAAATGAGCAGAATCAGGAGAATGTTGTACATAGTAACAGCAACACCGGACAGTGATCAACTATGAATGACTTAACTATTCTCAGCAATACAAAGATGCAAGACAATTCTGAAGGACCTGTGATGAAAAATGCTATCCACCTTCAAAGAAAGAACTGATGGAATTTGAATACAGATGGAAGCATACTGTGGGGTTATTTTTACTTTATTTTTCTTTGGAATTTTTTACTGTGTTTTCTTTCAAAACATGATTAATATGAAAATATGGTTTGCATGATTTTACATGTATAACCTTTATCAAATTGCTTGCCTTTTCAATGAAGCAGGAGAGGAGGGAAGGTGGGAGAGAATTTGGAACTCAAAATTGTAAAAAAAAAAAATGAAAGTTAAAAATTGTTTTTACATGTAAATTGGAAACAAAATATTGAAATGTTTTTCTAAAAAAAAAATACATGATTACAAGCAAGAAGTCTGGCCTCTGTTGCAACAGCACTACAGTCCAAGATCATTTTACCACTGTCTGTACACTTCAGCAGAGCAAATCACATCCTCTTATTCATAAAGCAGCACATTGGTCTACACCTGCCATAGCAGCTCCAGATGTTGGGAAGACTTTTAAATCCAGGTCTTGAGTCTCCCTGCTTTTGCCCTGTCTCAGCTGCACTGGAAAAACGAATCACTTAGGTCTTTTCTCTGGGATCCAATTATTGAATAGAGCCCAGGCTTAGTGTTGGCTGACCTTCTCTATCTCTGTAGGGTTTCACGCCCTCTTAATTTAATAGCCCCTGGAAACTAAATGCACATTTTGATTCTTCTAGGTTGCTTCCTTGTTTTTAATGAACACATGAAATAAAAAACTGACTTCCCACTGATCCCTAGAGCTCCTTTGCACACTCTATTCCCTTCCCCCACTGCTCCTTGACAAGCTGCCAGTTCTGACTGCCCTTCTCCTTACACTCCCCTCATTCATAAAACAGTGATCCTGGCCAAAGTACTTGGAATTCATTTCCCTAGCAAAGCAGTTTATGAAGCTGCCAGATCCCAGGCGCTAAAGGTCAGTTGCATGCAATCCAGCCCTGGACGATCATCACCTAAGGATTGTGCTATATACTTCCCCAAAGCAACCAGGTCCAGCCAGTCAGATTGGCTCCTCACAGGCTGAACTACACCTTATGTGAAAAGGACTGCTTTTAGGACCTTGTTCTTAGTGCCATTCCTAAAGATTTATCCAATCTTATTCAAAATAAAAAGGATGTGCCCTTTAATCAGGGAATGGCTAGACAAATTGTGACAGATGTAGGTAACCGAATATTATAGAGCTGTAAGAAGCAACAGATAGGAGAAATTCAGAGAAACTTGAGAAGACACATATGAGCTGATATGGAGCAAAGGAAATACTGTAGAAACAGATGCAATAATAATAGCATTTATAAAGAGTGCTTCGAGATTTGGGAAGCACTTTACATATATTATCTCACTTAATCCTCACAACAACCTTGTAAGGTAGGTGCTGTTATTATCCCCTTTTTACAGATGAGAAAACTGAGACAGGTTAAGTGGCTTTTCAGGAGTCACTCATTTAGTAAGTGTCTGAGGCAAGGCCTGAATTCAGACCTTCCTTACTCCAAATCCAATGATCTATCCACTGTGTCTCCTAGCTGCCCACTGTAAACAGCACTAAATAACATCAGAAGTCTAAGTAATGCAATGTCTAATCTTGACTCCAGAAGACTATTGGTAAAATAAATATGCCTTAGATTGAGCTTGAGTCAGAAAGACTTATGAGATACTCACTAGCTTTGTGATCCTAGGCAAGTCACTTTGTTTGCCTCAGTTTCTTCATCGATAAAATGATTTAGAGAAGGAAATGGCAAACCACTCCAGTATCTTTCCATAGAAAAGCCCAAATGGGGTCATGAAGAGTCAGACATGACTGAAAACAACTGAACAACGAGAAAAGTTGGACTATTACAGTATAAAATGAGGCCAAAACTCTAAGACATGACCAATATCGGTTTGTTTTGCTTGACTGTACTTGGCTAGAAGTCAGGAAGACCTTAATCATAGTTCTGCCTCAGATACATAATATTTGTAACCCTAGGCATGTCATAAAACTCCACCCTCAATTTTTTCATCTGGAAAATTAGAGAATTGACTAAATGACATTTAAGGTCTCTTTCTTCTCTAAATCTATAATGCTATAGCCCTATTTGTGAAAGGATTGTACTTCAAGACCTACAAGACTCCTTACAGCTAGCTCTAAAACTATGATTTGAGCTTGTTAGGTTCTTTTGCAATCTATCTTCCAAGTCTTGCCCCTGGATAGCTCTACCCCAGGGCTCTGTGATGAGTCCTGCCTTCTCTATGTGAACTCACCTCTCTAGATGATCTCATCAGCTCCCATAGAATCAACTATCATCTGCGGATGACTCCCAAGTCTACATATCCAGGCTTCATCTCTCTCCTGAGCTGTGGACCTATATTTTCAACTGATTGCTCCATGAGCCTCTCAAATTCAAAACATTTATAGTAAAACTTATCATCTTTTCCCCCTAAACCATACTCCTCCTTTTCCATTTCTGCCAACAGCATCACCACTCTTCCAGTGACTCAAGTTTGCATTCTGTTAGTTATCCTCAGTTCTTCAATCATTCAATATTCTCTACTTATATCACAATTACCCTTGTTCAAGCCCTTACCACCCCATACCTGGACTATTATTACAATTACATCATAATTAGTCTCCCTGTATCTCCTCTCTCCTCTCTCCAATGTATTGTCCACAAGACTGACAAATTGATATTCCCAAATAACTCCCTATTGCCTTCAGGACAAAATACATACTTGTCTCTTTGGCATTTAAAGCCTTTCCCATTCTGGCTCTAATCCACCTTTGCAGTCTACTTATACCTTAAACATTCTGTTTACATTCTGTTACACATTCTCACACATTCTGTTCCAGCTAAGCTGTCCTACTTGTTGTTCCCCATATATGATGTTCCATCTTTTGCCTCTGTGCCATGGTATAGACTATCCCCCTTCACATTCCTCTTCATCTTCAACTCTTAGAACCCTTACCTGCATTCAAAGCTCAATTCAAATGCCAACTCCTTCAAGAAAGTTTTCCTGCTTTCCCCCAGTTGTTAGTGTTCTCGCCTCTCCTGCTGTCAACAAGCACTGCATATGTTTTGTACATAACATTAATTTACTCGCCTACAAAAAATGTACTCACTCAGTAAAATGTGAGCTTCTTTGGGGCAGAGACTATCTTAATTTTGTATTTGTGTCCCTGATTGCCTGATTCCTCCCAGAATCTCCAATTTAAGGAGGAGGCCCAGGCCAATCAAGTATTGATTCCTCTTCAGGCTGCACTGCTGACTCATCTCCAAACAGGACTTTTTCTACCAAGCCACCATGCTAGATAACCTCCCCACCCCAATCCCTTTTCAACCACCTTTGGTTGTCTTCCCCCATTAAACTCCTTCAAGGCAGGGAATGTCTTTCTGCTTGTGTTTATATTTTTATAACAATGCCTATAGAGCACATAGTAATCACTTAAGAAATGTCCCTTCTTAAAGAATGGGAAGTAAATAAGCATTAATATAGTACCTACTAAATGCCACACACTGTGCTAAGGTGCTTACTTTCTACAAATATCATCTCATTGATTTGTTGGCATGTGAAATCTTGGACAAGTCATTTGTCAATCTCATATTAAGCTGAGTATGCCTCTGAGGCTCAAAATTTCTATTTACAAAATGGAGAAAATTCTACACAAACTCACTGGGTTTTTGGTAAGCACTTAGTAAACCATAGACTGCTAGAAAAGTATGAGCTCTTAACAGGCTCAAATAATGACTCACAATTCTAAATGCATTTGGAATACTTTATGGTTACAAAGCACTGAAGTAATATAAGACTATACAATCAAGTGTGAAATCATTTTAAATGTTACCTAGTTCCATAGGAGATAGAGATAGAGATATATAGAGAGATACACATATACATACATACATACATACATATATACATATATATGTGTGTATCCAATAGATAGATGATAGATAGGTACGTAGACAGATAGACAGCTAGATAGACAAACACAGACATTTATAGGTATATAGTTCTATAGGATTTTTTACAGAATCATAGAATTTGGAATTTGGAAGCAATGTCTGAGACCATCTATTTCAACCAAGACTTGAATAAGAATCCACTCTATGGCCAAGGCATGTTAGAGGAAACATTGAATTTGAAGACTTAGATTTAAAGCCTGCCTCAGACATTTACTAGCTGTGTGACTGTGAGCAAGTCACTTAACCTCTCTGTCGCTCAGTTTCCTAATCTGTAAAACAAAGCAGTTAGACTTGATCACCTCTACGTCCCCCTAGAGCTCTAAATCCATGATCCTATGAAGAAGGAAGGAGGGAGGGGGGAAGGAAGGAAGGAAAGAAGGAAGGAAGGAAGGAAGGAAGGAAGGAAGGAAGGAAGGAAGGAAGGAAGGAAGGAAGGAAGGAAGGAAGGAAGGAAGGAAGGAAGGAAGGAACTCTATCTCCTAAGGCAGCCCATTTTACTTATGGATAGTTCTAATTTGAGAAAGTTTTTCTTTAAATCCAGTCTAAATTTGCCTCTTTCTAGCTTCTACCAATGGCTCTTAGTTCTTCCTTCTGTCATCAAATAGAGTGAATTTAATTGCTGTTACAAGTAATAACCCTTGAAATCCTTGAAGACAGCTATAATGGTATCTGTCTTCTCTTGCCCAGGATAAACATCCTCAATTCCTCCAACCAAACCTTCTATATCATGGATCACACTATCCTGGACACTTTCTACCTCAGTAATGTCTTTAGTGAAATGTGGAACTCAGAGTATGGAACATTGTATATAATAACATCAATGTTTTATGATGGTTAATCAGTTTTTCTGAATTCTTTTTCTTTTTCTCTCTGCCCTGCCCCCCATCTTTTTTTGGAAACTGGCTCTCCCTATCTTGCCTGGGTTGGAAATGTAGTGGCAATTCACAAATCCAATTTTACTGCTGATCAGCATTGGAAGCTTTGATCTGCTCCCTTTCTCCATCCTGTGCTTGTTCACATTCCCTTGGCAGCCTGGTGACCCTCTTTTCCCAGAAGCTCACCATATTAATGCCAGACAAAGGAGATATCCAATCAACTTTAGCCCTACTGTGGTTTAGAACTCCCAAATTCAAGTCATTCACCAGCCTCAGTCTCCCTAGTAGCAGGGATTATAGATATGAAGCACTATGCCTATTCCTTTCCCCTTCTCCCCATTAGAAAATCTTTATTATAAGAAATGTTTCTCTGGAAAGGGGAGAGTAGGGTTACAGGTAGAAATCTTGACAACATAAAAATAACTGATATGAATACAAATATTTTTAATATAGCCCCAAAAGCCAAACAAAATACTCAAATGACCAGGACTGGACACAATAGGACTATCACCAGCCTAGCTCTGGAAACTATGCCTCTCAGTGGAACCCTAAAATGGAAAGGGTTTTCTTAACTGCCAAGAGATAAGAAGAACTCCACGAAGGTTTATTTGAGGAGCCTTTCTGGTATGAATTTGGGAAATCACACAGCCTTTCACCTCATTATCATGCTGAGCCTGAGGTCAGCCCCAACAACCTACTTCATTCAAAAGGACAATCCTTTATCGAGGGTGGGGGGTTGTGTTACAGCTCACACCATCAACCCTCATCTCTCTGGGGATGGGAGAAGCATAATGGCTCAAAAGCCAAACTCTCTTAGGCTGCCTAGCACACTAACAGTCTTCTCTGGAAAGGGGAACCAGGAACAAGGTCAGCTGATGGGGTAAGCCTGGATGGGATACTACTACAGTATCACCAGACTACACTGGTATGTGCTGGAGGAGGAGTCAGACAAGAGTAAACCTCTTGGGCTCCCCTACTCCTTCCCTGTAATCACTCGAAATTATAGACTTTGAGAGTTGAAAGGGACCTCAGCAGTCAGTGTAATAAAGTAAGATAGCCAAAGGCTCTGGATGCAGAAGCCTTGGATTCAAATCCTGGCTCTCAAACTAACTACCTGTGTAAATCTGGATAAAATACAACCTCTCTGTGCCTTAACTTCCACATCTGTAAAACGAAGAGATGGCTACTGAGGTCCCTTGTAGCTCTAGGTCTATATAATCTAATCCAACCCACATGTAAAAGGAATCCCTACTATTTCATTTCCAATAAGGGGTCAACAAGAGTCAACCTGAAGACATTCAAGGAAAGGGAATACAATACATCCAGAGGCAGCTAATTATAGTCTTTACACAGCTTAAATTGTTAGACATTTTTTACTGTCATCAAATCCATATTTGTCTCCTTGTAATTTCATCCCAGTTCTGCCCTTTGAATAAATCTAATTCTTTTTCTGTATGACAACTTTTCAAATCCTTGAAGACAGCTGCCGTGTGTCCTGAGTCTTTTCTTCCCTGGAATAAATATTCCTAGTTCTAGCGATGAATTGTCATATGACATGAACTCCATAATGTCATGCAAAATACTGCTTCTTCCATCATATGTCCATCATATCTTTAAACACTCTCTCTTCTCTCTACTTACCCAAACCTAGGCCTCTCTGCTCCACCTCTAAATGTCAGTGGCCCTACTAATTAGAAAACTACCATAAGAGTGGATATCACCCTGCAGTTTGAACCTGAGTTTAAATATGTCCTCAGACATTTAACTAGCTATGAGGCATTGGGTAAGTCACTTAACCATACTCAGCCTCAGTTTTCTTATCTGTAAAATGGGAATAATAAAGACAGTGACTTTCTCATAGGAATACTGTGAGGATCAAATGGGATAATATGAGTACAATGGGGAGAGAAACTGGTCAATGAGGACATACTCTTTAAAGTGGGGGCAAAATCCTCTGTTTCTGTCCATCCACCCATATGAAGGCTCAATAAACCTGGTTCCAGAAATTCATGATGGAGGGACCTTTACCCTCCTCAGCTTGGAAGAGTCACAGGTATCTTCTGACTGTTTCCTGTCTGCACACTGCATAGATGGTTAAAAAAAAGTCTCTATTGGCTACTGAGCCAGAACTGAGGGTGGATACAAATGGTCTGAAGCCACAAACTCTCACCCTCTCTCATTCAGTGGCCACATATCTGTGAACTCACAGTGCTACTATTTCTTTTGGCTCTCTGTATTTATTCTTTTCTGATCTCAGGTGATCTTGGGTTTTAGAGATAGAAGAGACTAAGCTTTGAAAAGTTAACAAAGCTATTAAAAGCCCTTTCTCCAACTGGAATTGGTAGAGCAATAGCCAAGAGGTGCCGATGCTAAGCAGCAACCAGCTTAAACTAACTCAGCAGTGAATGGGCCCAGTGACTGAGAGAATTCCCGTAAACAAGGGAGCCACAAATTCATTCACTATGCCATACCAAAAGTGAAATTGGTAGGGAAACATTTCATAGAAAACATTTAAGTTTGAGCCCAAACTCCCTGAGGACTGAGTGGGTATATAGAGGGTAAAGCACTTAGCACAGTGCCTGGCACATAGTAGGCACTTAAACGTTTACTGATTGATTGGCCAATTGATTAAAGTGTTCTCCCAGTTTGGGGAGTAAAGATGGAGGAGATATTTTTGTACTTTGGTCCTTTCTATATTCTCTCTGGAAATATTTCTTTGTAAAAGCTAATTAACATTAATTGGTTAGTTGATTTTGGAAAGATGTTGATTGGCCAGTTGACATTGGGGTTTTCACACTGGATGGTAACTTATGAGCAATAGTAGTAGAACAGATTATCTCTAGAACCCTGAGACATGTAACATCTAGCCACACTCTGGGGAGCTAATTTACTAGTCTGAGCAGAGACTGGGCAGGTGAGCCCAGAGCCTATGCTACATGCATTTCTTGCTTTGCAAACTTTAAAGTGCTATGTAAATGTAGATGTTACTATTGAGAGGTAGTGTGACATAGTAGATAGAGAGTTGTCCTCAGAGCCATGAAGATCTGAGATCAAGTCCCAGCTTGGAGACATATTGGTGGTGTGACCCTGGGCAAATCACTTCATTCTCAGGACTGTAGGAACTTTAAAAATACAAAATAAGTGGGTTTTTATAATTGTTTAACATGTAATTGCAGGAAAATAAAATATATTAAATTTTTTTAAAGAATACAAGTTGCAAAGAAGATGCTAACCTGCACTGGTAGAGAGTTTCCTCATCTGGGAGTTTCTTATTTTAATCAGATCATAGGCCCACTCCTTATCCATAGCCTAATAACACTACTATTCCCTGATACTACCAAATCCCCTATGATCCTGAATCTGAGGGCTATGGAAGAAGCTTACCCTCAGAGCTGTCCACAAATGAGAGTCATCTTCAGGAAGGAGTAAGTTCTCACCCCAACGGAGGTCTTCAAGCAGTGTTGGATAAGGATTTGTTGGCACTCTTGCCCAGGGGATTCTCACATCAAGGAGGTGCCTATTAAGCTGCCTATAGTAACACTAGTGGGCTTCTCCATCTCCCAGTACCAGAGTAACAGAGACTCCTGACAAGGTCTGGAACGTGCTTGCACAACACCCTTAGCTCAAAGCGTTCCCTTTAAAATGCAAAGCAAAACAGGAAACCATGCAAGTATCCAGAAGCATTATAAAGGGGAGATTTCAAGCAGTGGTTTAATGCCAGGCTTCTCATTCTCTCCAGGCTACCATATTATGTGGGGGAGAATCTATTATTTATTACTTCGGTGCCATCCAGAGACACATTTACTGAGAAATATGAGACACACTGCTCCATCTCTAACTCTATACTGCTGCCAGAGACCTCTGGCTGCAAATCATGTGTGGCCCCTTGTCTCCTGGGAGGTATGAAGAGATTCCAGGTTGAGGGAAACCATCTCTGATTGGAAAACAAGTTGGCAGCAACCTAGCCACTAAAACATAGACCCCATTAGTCAGTCTGCTGGAATTGGAGCTATTTAAGTAGACCACTCTCTTGAGAAAGCAAAGACTCTCCTTCCACTCTTAAGGGAAATGTTAATTCAGGAAATTCTAGAGTTGGAAGAAACCTCAAAGGTCAGCTTATAGGCACCTGCTTGATTCAGGTATCCCCTGGGCAACAGCACAAAGTACTCATCCATTGCTTCTTGAACACCTCCATCCTTGGGGAACTCACTACCTCCTGAGTTTGCCTATTCCATTATTAGACAGCTCTGATTATTAGTAAGCTCATCAAGATGTAAAATGAGAACTGACCCTTGGACCCAGCAATACTACTACTAGGTCTATTTCAAAAGATGATTAGGAAAAACTTCTAAAACGTTCTAAAACGTTTATAGCAGCTCTCTTTGTGGTGGCAAAGAACTAGAAATTGCAGGGATACCCATCAATTGGGGAATGTCTGAACAAGTTGTATATGATTGTGATGGAATACTACTGTACTATAAGAAATCATGAGTTCAATGAACTTAGAAAAACATGGAAAAACTTGCATGAAATAATGAAGAAAGAAATGAGAGAACCAAGAGAACATTGAATACACCACACAATATGACATTGAGTGAATAAATCATTTTGACTATTATAAATATCCAAATTAACTATAAAGGACGTATGAAGAAAGATGCTATCTACATCCAGAGAAAGAATTGATAAAACAAAGTTTGTATAGAATAATTTTACATATGTGTGTGTATTTGTGTATAATGTGAGTTATCTCTAGGGTGGAGCAGGAAGAAAAAAGGGAAAAAAAGAAATTTACATGATAACTTTATTATACATTTAAAAGGAATAGCAAGTTGTTCATAATAGATTTGCAATTTCATGTGCAATCATACTTTTTATTACACTGTTATGGAAATGCTTGTTTGGGAGGCAGCTAAGTGGTGCAGTGGATAAAGCACCAGCCCTGGATTCAGGAGGACCTGAGTTCAAATCTGGCCTCAGACACTTGATACTTACTAGCTGTGTGACCCTGGGCAAGTCACTTAACCCTCATTGTCCTGGAAAAAAGAAAGAAATGCTTATTTTATGCCATAAAGTAAAAATAAAATAAATAAGTATATTTTTAAAAGATGGAGAATAAGACATATATATATTTTAGACATGGCCAATGTGATCATTTGGTTTGGTTGACTATGCATATTTGTTATATGGGTTTTGTTTAGCTTTTCACCCCAGTGGGGGTAGAAGAGATGAAAGGGGGGGGGAAACAAATTTTAATTGAAATAAATTTGTTTTAATTTTAAACAAAGAAAAGTCTATGATAGAGTATTCTAATAAAAAGAGTTAGAGGTATTATACCAAAAAGAATTAAATCTAACTCTTAATAGCTATACGACTCTGGACAAGTCACCTCATCTCTCTTGGTCTGTTTCCTAATCTGCAAACAAATGTGTTTTACCAGAAAATCTCTGAATTCTCTCCCGTTCTAAATCCTACTATCCTAGTATGATAATTCCCATTTATACACCTCTTAGTGGTTACAAATCACTTTCCTTTTCAGGCTTACAACACTGTGAGTTAGGTAATGTAATTATCATCTACATTTTGTACATGAGGGAACCAGCTCAGAGTGGTAAAGGGACTTATTCAGGGCCACACAGTTAATATACATCAGATCCAGAATCTAATCATAGACTCAAGGTACAAGCCTCCATGAAGCATTCTTTCCTACACAGTATACTTGTTGAGTTTTTGTTTCTGTTCTTCATAGCTTTTCCATTTAATCCTTGACCAACTGGTTAGAGTCAGTGCACAACTTTTTGCTCAGAGATGATTATACCCTCAATGCAGTCTCTGAAACTGAGATGCAACAGAGTATGAATCAGTTCTTTGCAGCTTGGGCTAATTTTGGTCTGAAAATTAACACCAAGAAAACAGAGGTTCTCCACCAACTATCACTGTACCATCCATATGTGCAACCACTGATTACAGCAAATGGAGAAATTTTGAATGTTGTGGATAAGTTCACCTATCTTGGCAGTATACTTTCCTGGGAAGTACACATAGATAATGAGGTTGATACACACATTTCTAGAGTTAGCTGAGTGTTTGGGAGGTTCCAAAGGAAAATGTGGGAGAGAAGAGGTATTAGGCTGCCTACCAAACTGAAGGTTGACAGAAATGTTGTGCTGACCTCATTGTTGTATGCCTGTGAAACCTGGACGGTATACTAGCACCAGTCCAGGAAACCGAATTGCTTCCATTCAAATTGTCTTAGGAAGATTCTGAAGATCACCTGGCAAGATAAAGTACCAGACACTGAGGTCCTTTCTCAAGCTGAACTGGCAAGTTCACACTGTACTGTAGAGACTGCAACTCAGATGGACTGGCCATGTGGTTTGAATGTCAAATGTGCATTTGCCTAAAAGACTATTTTATGGAGAATGTACATGAGGTAAGCACTCACATGGAAGTCAAAAGAAGTGATAAAAGGACATTCTCAATGTCTCTCTGAAGAACTTTGGAATCAATTGTGAGACATGGGAGCCACTGTCACAGGACAGACAGTCCAGCATGGCATGCCCATATCAAAGAATGTACTGTGCTCTATGAGGAAAGCAGAATTGCAGTAGCTCAAATGAAATATGAGATGCATAAACTTAGAAACATGCCCATTCCTAATGTCCATGCAGATTATTTGTACCCTACCTGTGGCAGAGCCTGCTGAGGTCATATTGGTGTGATCTGCCACAGTCAGATACACTGTACATTGACCGTGACATAGTGATGTCATTTTGGTTCTCTTTGAGGATGAAGGACAACAGCCAGTTGGCATTTCTTAGCCTGTCAGGGTACCCACCTGGAGCAGTCTCTTTCCCTCTTACTAATTTGTAGCTTCTAATCAGATGGAATCATGAAAATCACCAAACTTGCTACCATCATGCACTAAATGAAAGTAAATGATTTGTGGATACTACTTCTATTGCTTCCAAAAGATTGTCCAGAGCCTGATCAAAAGAGAGGGGAGCATATTTTAAAGATATGCTACCAATGGTACCAGTAATACTTAATTGACACCTTATCCTAGGCATAATCATAAGGACTGGAAGAGCACTAAAGGAGAGAGAGCTATGGAAATAAAATGAGCAAATGTCACAAAGGAATTTATGTCAAGAGCTGTTACTCACGGCCGTCCCCTATCCATGGAGATGATGTTCTGTAAACAGAATTGGCATTCATTAATACCAACCCAGAACAAGTTATTCCCCACCTCTACTCTTTGAAGTGGCTATTTGCAAGACAGTAAAAAAGAGATCCTTGACCGACCTGAGTACTGATGATACAGTAAATGCAGAGACCACTCCATAACACAATTATCTAGCTTAGGAACTCAAGGTTTTGTAGATGAGGAACAAGGGCCCAAGGGAACTGTAGATTCTAATCAGCATCTACAGAGATAAGAATTTTAAAAATCAGTGAATGGTATGAAGACCAGAATTAGAAACCTGTTGAGATATATGCAAGTCACACACAAGGAAACAGAATAAGAATTCCAGAAACGGCCATGATGACAACAACCCCCTCATTTTACAGATGAGAGGAACTGGAGCCTAAAAGAGGAAAGTGACTTCCCCAAGATTGCATATCACATTAGTATGGGCCAGTACCAGAACCTAGGTTCTTTAATTCAGGATTTAAGGTTCTTTTCACTGTATCAAGCAGTTTTTGGACTGAAGATAAAAGATAATTATCTACAAAAAAAAAGTTTGTCCTAGAATGATTCAAGTTTTAGTGTCTGGATGAAACACAGGAAAGCTGAAATGAGGTGTTAATAAATCAGTGTTATTGCTAAGGTTTGACTGGACCTTATCTGAGTTATTGTCCTCCCAATCACAATATTAATATGAGGGCGTATTGTCTGGTGATTTTAAAATTGGATTGATTACAAATATCTTATCACCCAGATTTATTCCCTCAATTTCCTGTCTTCCCTTTACTTGGAGACAGCATGATGTAGGGGAAAGAACAGTGAGCTGGGAGTCAGGAGGCCTAGTTTCTAGTCCTGCTTCTGTCATAAACTGATTATTTAATTTTGGGTATGACATTTCCCCTCCAAACTTGTTTTCTCAACTATAAAATAAAAAGATAATATGTATACCCTAAGATTCCCTCCAACTCTAACATTCTATGTTCTAACATTCTGCTCTCTAATAGTCTATGTCCTAAGCTCTCTTCTAGTTGTAACATATACTACTGAGTTTACAGGATAACAATAGGAACTGGACTTGTGATTTCACTGGTATAGGGAACTCCCCTTGAATGGCAGAGTTCACAGTGTAGATGGGATCCTCTTCTACTCCAGAAAGCGTAAGAGAGGGATAACAAGAGTTGTAGAGCAGATGAAGCAATATATTATTACCAGGAACTAGGTAGGCTAGTCTACTAGCTGAAAGGGGAATGAGGTAGATCACACCAGAGGGGGAAACAGTGTGGAAATTAGAGAACTCTAAGAAGATATAATCATGGGTCTAATGAGAGGTAACATTAGGGTTTCAGGCTACAAGAGTTAAATTGTAGGAGATTGCAGGACATCTAACTAGACAAGAATGCAAATGTCATTTGCCAAATTCAAGGACTGGTACATGCATATTTTAAGCCCAGCTCTGTACTACTGTTTGCCAAGAAAAACCCATGGACAGTATTCATGTGAGATGGTCCAGAGGGTCACAAAGAGTCGGACATGATTGAATGTACCAGTACCAGTGTATTCTGTTTCCCCAACTAGCCCAAATTCCTTTCAGCTAGGGAGCTACTTGTTCTGTTGCTGCCCATGATTTACGCAGAAATTACATGGCAGTGAGTTTTCTTACACCATTATCAGCTGAACCTATCTCCGCACTGCCTTTGCCTTCATTAACCCCCCCACCCCCATAAAAGGTACAAGGTGGTAGATATTGTGCCTGAGAGAGGAGTTGCCTTGAGGCTACCTTGGATCTCTCTCATTCCTTCCTAAACACAGCAGGGAAAAAATGGGACTAGCACCTTGGACAGCCACCTTTAGCAAGACTGCCTACCTCTGCTCAAGGCTAAGTGCCTTTGCATTGAGAGAACTTTGACCAATCACTGCGACTCAGGAATGAGATCAGAGCAACACTTAGAAACATGTCCTGTGCATGGGGGAACCAAGTTCATTCACCTGGTCCTGTCAAAAAAGCAAAGGCAGAAGGAAGATACCAAGCAAACACAATAGGAAAGAAGAGATGCCAGCACCTAGAATTTACCCAACCAGAGCATTGATACATATGGCCTAATGGAAATTGTAGCAATGGTATACAAGAAAGCCATCTCTTTTCTATATCCTATGGAACACAAATTTATACTCATGACACCTCAGTTGCATTTAATAATTTCAAAGATCTGTGCTCTCATCAGCAAAAGTACTCCTTCTACAAAGGCAGATCAGCTATATATTCAGAGAACATGAGTTCAAATCAAGTTTCTGGTCCTTCCTACCTGCATAAACCAAACAAGACTCTTAACCTCCCTAGGCCTCAGATTCCTCATTTGTACAGTGAGATGATTGGACTAAATGTCCTCTAATGTCCCTTCCAGTTCCAGATTTATGATTCTACGAGCCTCTCTTTACTCTAGGCAGCTAGATGACATCATCCTGTGGTGGATATATCATTTTGGGAATCATCTGTGTAGAGATGATCATTGAACTCATGGAAGCTAGACTTTGAGTAAGGAAGATATGAGTTCAAATACAGCCTCAGACACTTAATAATTGTGTGACTCTGGGAAACTTGTTAACCTCTGTCTGCCTCAATTTCCTCATCTGTAAAATGAGAACAATAATGATAGCACCTACCTTTCAGGATTCTTGTGAGGATCAAATTAGTATTTGTAAAACATTTTATAAACCTTAAAATGCTATATAAATGCTAGCTGTTATTATTATTCATTAGTACCTGTGGCTGGAAAAAAAGTCAATTTCCGGGTGTCCAACCCTCTGACTTTGGACCTTTCCAACTTGGGCAGAATAGCCCTAAGGTCTACCAAGTTTTTCAGGGTTTGTAAAACCTGCCAGACCTACAGCTTCATGGACACATACTGCAAGAACACAGGGTTATCTATATGCCAAAATAAACTTAGGGAAGGCTTTAGGGACTTTAGGGAAGGCCTCTTCTTATGCATTTAAATGTAATTTCAGATTTTAGCCATCTGTACACGTGTCAGAGCTCTCCTACTTAGATGTAAGCTCCTTAAGCATTGGGACTATAGTTTATTTACATTCTATATGTTTTATATATACTTATATATTTTTATATCTTTATATTATATTTTATTTATCTTTCTATTTGTATTTCCCTTAACCTCCACCATAGTAGCACATTGATTCAGAGGTTGAATTTGTCCTCACCACAACCTTGAATAGTAAAAAACACTGACTAGGTCACCAATTTTCTGAACCAGTTGGTGGAGAAAAAATATTCCTGTGATGGGCTGATGGTCAGAACCCTTAACATTGATGCCAAATATAAGACTGCAAGAGATCTCACACCTGATTCATGCTGGAGAAGGACTTCTTGCATGATGTGAGGGAATACTCTGGCCCTATTAGTAGAGACTGCCTAGCTGGGTCAAGGGAAGGAAGCCAGGAAACTGAAGGGCTCCTGACTACCTATGACAAGGGCATTAAGGATCTATAGGATATCTTCAAGTTAGGGGATATATTTTACCTAGAATTTGGAGAAATATCACCAGACACCTGAGGTTCTTGGGCTTCTCATTACTTTTTTGTTCAGGCAGAGGAAATCATGACCCCAGACCACTGGCTTAAGCCAAATACCATATGGGAGATGAATTTTTTCCAATTTATCTGTCTCTCCCAATCTACCCAACAGTAATTCTATCAACTAGCATTTGCCGAGTGCTTACTATTTGCCAGCACAGTGCTTAATATTAAAAGTACAAAAATATGTCAAACCATAGCCATGAGGGCAAATGGAGAATGAGAGGGGCATTTTCCTACACTTCCTCTGACAACCTCCCTGGGATCCAGTTTCTCTTCATGTAACATGGGGACAATAATACTTTCATCACCTATATCGAAGGGTTGTTGGTAAGAAAGAATCTTTTAAAACTTAAACCTCAAAATAAATTGGAGCAATTGTTATCACACATCAATATCCAAGAGGAAGAGTAGACTGAATATACCAGCTCCGGCAATGATTTTTTTTTTTTTTTGGCGAGGCAATTGGGGTTAAGTGACTTGCCCAGGGTCACACAGCTAGTAAGTGTCAAGGGTCTGAGGCTAGATTTGAACTCAGGTCCTCCTGAATCCAGGGCCAATGCTCTATCTACTGTGCCACCTAGCTGCCCCAGTGAATTTCTAATTAATCTTGAATCTTGGAAATTCCAATGAATTTTTCTTCATTTTCCCTCCTTGAATAAATCCTTGCTTAACTCCAGAGTTGAAAACTACCCCTGCTAAGATGGTGGGTACCTAATATTCTGATCATGGGCCTATTTAATGGTTGTTCCTATCTCTGATAACTTGGTGGCCTTTTTCCTTGCCAAGCCAACCCCTGTACTAGATCCCATCTCCTCTAATAGCTTGCTTCCTCAATCATACCTCCTCTTTAAATTTCACTCTCTCCTAGCACTCACTCTTTCTTCGCCGACTGTAAATATGTCCATTTTTCCCCAACCTTAAAAATCATTACTTGTCTTTGTCATGTTCTGTCCCTTCTCTTTTACATAGCTAAACTCTTTAAAGTCCCACGCTCCATCTCTTCATCTACCTCTCACTCTTCTACTTGTAATCTGTGTTTTACCCTGCTACTTGACTGAAACTGTTTTCCCTGAGGTTACCAATAATCTTTTGTCATCTAAATAAATCTAATGGCCTTTCCACAATCTTTATTCTACTTGTCATCTGCAACTTTGAACATTATCAGTCACCTCCTCTTCTAGAATAATGTCTTCTCCCATGGAGTCTGGTGACAGACATCATTCATTCTTGCTTCTCCTCTTATCTGTCTGACCACCCCCTTTAAAGTCTCATCTGTTATATAGTTATCTACGAAAAGTTTATGAAAAGCTTCCTCCATCAGAAAATTACTTTTATCAAATAAATGCAGTTAATTAAAAATCCTGTCAAAGACCTGAAACCAAATGTATTCTTTGGTTCAATGTTTGACTTCTTAAACCAGAGAATGAAAGATCCAAAACCACCAATCAGCTTTATAACCCACCCAACCATCCGCTTAGGCCATCTCACCTTCTGTCTCCCACTATTGAGCTGTTCTTCCCTTGCTGACCAGAACCCTCCCCAATAGACCTGAATCCCAGACCCACACTCTCAGGTCTTCCTAGGAGGAACCTCAGTCCCTAGGGAAGTTAATCCACTTATCTTTGATGCTCCTGCTCTATGGTCCCATCTGATTTACTGGTGACTGCATGAGTACAGATTAGTCAACTTAGCCTACTATATTTACTACCTAGCCCTAGACACCAGACCAGGCTTCAGGTTCCCATCCTATTCAGGCAACCATTGAGACCATCTCACATTTTATCTACCATCCCACCTATCCCTCACCTCCACTCTCCACTTCCCATCCCTGCTCACCAATCCCCTATATGTGTTGTCTTCCTGATTTGAACACAAGTTCCTTGAAGACCATGTCTCTTCTTTTTTAATGTTTATATCTTTATTGGCACAATGCCTGACACATAGTAAATGTGCAATAAGTGATTTTTCATTCATTCATCAGTAAAGCATGGATATTCTCTGAGGCTTCATCCTGCTGCTTCTTCTCTCTGTTTCTCTGTCTCTGTGTGTCTCTCTGTCTGTCTCTCTCTGTTTCTATCTCTCTGTCTGTCTTTACCTTTGTCTCTATTGCTCTGTCTTTGTCTTTCTGTCTCTGTCTGTGTGTGTCTCCCTCTCTGTCTCTGTC
Source organism: Dromiciops gliroides (assembly GCF_019393635.1). Taxonomy (NCBI): domain Eukaryota; kingdom Metazoa; phylum Chordata; class Mammalia; order Microbiotheria; family Microbiotheriidae; genus Dromiciops; species Dromiciops gliroides. The sequence continues at coordinate 100,782,185 of NC_057861.1, forward strand.
TTTCTCTGTCTCTGTCTCTCTCCATTCTCACCAGATTCCTTGGGTTCTATGATCATCTCTACACAAATGATTCCCAAAATGATACATCCAAATCTGTTCTCTCTTCTAGTCTGCAGTCTAATCATCAGTTACCTTCTGGACATCTCCAGCTACATGTCCTATTAACATCCCAAACTCAACATGTCCAAAACTGAACTTTTCATTAAAAGAAAAAGAGGGAAGAGCAGCTCATCAGTGAGAGACAGAGGGTTTAATGGCTTCAGTGGATGGCCAAGTGGGAGGTAAAATCTCCAGACAACTCTCCTTTTCTCCTTCTTAGGGTGCCACCATCTTCCCAATCACCCAGGTCTGCAATACCTTTGTGCTTTGATAAGGCCATTCCATCTGCTTTCCTCTGAGGGGAGTATTCTCTACCAAAAGAAAACACAACACAGCAACAAATCCAGAACCAAAAGTGCCTTACCCAGCAGATATCCATTAATCCTTCTACCTTTGAAGGCTAGGTTGAGCAGGAGAGCAAGTATAGGGCCCAATTAGTAAGAGGTGACTTAAAAAAAAAAGTTCTAAGTAAATCTTTGCTAAATTAAATGAATGAAGTCAATTATGTTACCTTATTCCATTTTCCTGGATCTCTCTGTACCTCATCAGCATAAACTAAAAAAAAAAAAAATGCAATCACCTTACTTCCCAGAAGTAGGAGAATTGCTCAATTAGCAGTAAACATGCCAAAGGTAACAGGTGATATATAAATAGTAATGCAAGTACATATCTGAGATTCAGCTTCCAATTAACCAGGTTTGCCAATGTGTTGACTCTCCCATGGAAGCTTCAGATGCCAGTTGGCGGCTAAATTGGCCTTTAGACAAGGCTGTACTTGGCACCAATTCCATGGAATTGAATGTACATCATTACTGAACTGTGAAAAAAGCACCAGTTCTAGTCTAAAAAACAAAGGTTTGAGAAATTTGGTCCAAGGATTATGGCTGAGACAATCAGAGACTCAAAAAAGAAAAGTTCATAAGGACATCTCATTCATTTAATTCAGTTCAATGTGCCATTTAATCAGCACTTACTACATGCAAGGTCCTGAGAGAAATACAAAAGTAAATGACACAGTCTCTGACCTCATAGGATCATAGAATTTGATCTAGAAGCCACCTTGGGTACTGTTTAATCCAAACACTTGTTTTTGCTCTACAGTCAAAACAATTTTCCCTAAGGGCAGATGTGACCATGTCACTCCACTACTCAACCGACTCCCATAGCTTCCAATTACTTCTGGGATAAAATGTAAACTCTTTAGCTTTTTAAAACCCACTACAGCCTGGCCCCAATATATTTTTGCCAGACTCATTGGATATTACTCCTTTTCCCTCCCTCTACAATCTAGTCAAAATTGTTTTCTCTTTGATTCTCATACACAACCCTCCATCTCTATGTCTTTGTCTGGCCATCCCCATCCCTAAAATATAACCTACTCAATACTCTCTACCTGATGGAGTCAATCTATCAGTCAGTCAGTCCACATACTTTAAGCACCTACTATAAGTCAAACTCTGTGCTAACTCCTGGGGATTCAAAGGTAAGAGAAAATCCCTGCTCTCAAGAGGCTCACAGTCTAATGGGAAAAACAATATGCAAATAACCCTACATGAAAAAAATATAGATAGATACATAGATGATGATGACAGATGATAGATAGATGGATTGGGAGAGAGAGAGAGAGAGAGAGAGATGATAGAAGGTAGATAGTAGATGATAGGTAGATAGGTAGATAGATAGATAGATAGATAGATAGATAGATAGATAGATAGATAGACAGACAGACAGACAGCAAGACTGGCAGGAAGACAGACAGATAGGGGCAGCTAGGTGGCTTAGTGGATAGATGGATAGAGCACTGGTCCTGGAGTCAGGAGGACCTGAGTTCAAACCCTGCCTCAGACACTTAACACTTACTAGCTGTGTGACCCTAGGCAAGTCACTTAACCCCAATTGCCTCACCAAAAAATATATAATTAGATACATAGATAGATAGATAAATAGATAGAAGATGGATGGATGGATAGATGAAGGGGTGGGAGGATGGGTGGATGAGATAGAGATAGAGATAGAGATAGAGATAGAGATAGAAAGATAGATACTGTTCTCTTTGAGTTAAATTTCTTAAATCAAATCAGAAAAGTTCCTCTCTTTGAAGCGGTTCAGCCTTTCCAGGTGTAAATCAAGTTGCCTCCCTAATTGCCAATAAATCATTGAAGGCATACCCTGTGTACTGTCTAAGTTGAAACATAAAACTAAGCATTGCAACAAGTTACAAAAATAGTTTGGCCTAATAACACCTCAGTGACAGGAACCAACAGAAGGAGAGTTGTTCTCTTAAAGGCCACCTAATTGTCCCCATTGAAAAGAACCTTGGATTCAGATCTTAAGGACCCAGGTTCCTAGTTCACATTTGGGTCTGATACTGCTGCATGGGTTTCAGCAGCACCCTGCTCTGCTGCTTATCACCTTGTGACTTTGGGCAAATCACTGTACTATTCTGGATCTGTTTCCTCATTTGTAAAAAGTAGGGGTTGGACTTCTTGTTGTTCAATCATTTAAGTTATGCCCAACTCTTTGTGACCCCATTTGGGGTTTTCTTGGCAAAGATACTGAAGTAGTTTGCCATCTCCTTTTTCAGATGAGGCAAACGGGGTTAAGTGATTTGCCCAGAGTCACATAGCTAGTAGTAAGTGTCTGAGGACAGATTTGAACTCAGGTCTTCCTGACTATAGGTTCAGCACTTTATCCACTGTGCCACCTACCTGCCCTGAGGGTTGCACTAGATGAGCTCTAAGATTCTTTCTAGCTCTATTCATATAAAATATGCTCCAAGCTGCCCTTCTTGGTTCTAGAACATTGCTAGGGAGCTTCAGGAGCAGCTTCCAAACATGTATGACTCATCCCTGAGAGGCCTGCACTGTGAAATGGCAGAGTCCCCTAACTGGCTGAGGAACCAAAGGAGAAGATCACTCAGAGGAGGTACAAAAGGGCCCCTCCTTTTTTAATCAATCAATAAACATTTATAAAGCACCTACTACGTGTCTGGTGCTATTCTAAGTGGTAGGAATACAAAAAGAGGCAAAAGGCATTCCTTGCCCTCCAAGCTATAAAAAGGAAATAATTGGGGCAGCTAGGTGGCAAAGTGGATAGAGGACTGGCCCTGGAGTCAAGAGGACCTGAGCTCAAATTAGGCCTCAGACACTTGACACTAGCTGTGTGACCCTGGGCAAGTCACTTAACCCCAATTGCCACACACACACACACACACACACACACACACACACACACACACATTTTTTTTAAAAAGGAAATAATTAACAAAGGGAAGGCACTAGAATTAAGAGAGGCTTTATGTAAAATATGAGATTTTAGTCAAAACTTAGAATGAGTAGAGGAGGGAGAGCATTCCAGGCATGGAGGACAGCCAGAAAAAATGTGTGGAGGGGCAGCTACGAGGCACAGTGGATAAAGTACCAGCCCTGGATTCAGGAGGACCTGAGTTAAAATTCAGCCTCAGACACTTGACACTTACTAGCTGTGTGACCCTGGGAACCCTCATTACCCCACAAAAAAGAAAAGAAGGAAGGAAGGAGAAAAGAAAATGCCTGGAGCCAAAAAAATTGAATGTCTTATTTGTGAAATAGGAGGCCACTGTCACTGAATGGAAGAGTGCATGGTGAGGAGTGAGGTATAAGAAGATTAGAAAATCTCTCTCTTCTTCTCTGGCTGGGAAACATGTAGACTGTTTCCAACCATGTTCTGGGAGTCAAGTGGGGAAAGAAATACTTCCACTCTCCTATCCAGAGTTCCATTTCGATGAAAGCACATGACCATTAAAATACACTTCTTGCTGAGGCAAGACTAAGCTTACATTTTGGAGGCTTCTTTTTTGTGCCTCTTCCCCTGAGGAGGTGGCCAAGCTGCGACTTCCAGATGGACAGGTCCAGGCTAGGAATAAATTTTGGTTGGGGTGAATCCTTTCCAACTCTAACATTCTATGGTTCTGTGACCAAAAAGCTGTCTCGACATTTCTCAGTCTAACCATAATAATTAATTCTAAATTTTTAAAAGCTATATTTCTCTATTTTACAAGATAACTCTTGACAGTAAGCATTAGCAAATCAATTAATTTTTCTCAGCTTTGCCTTATGAATGGCCACACACTGACCAGACATACATCAAAGCACTGGCTCTGGAGTCAGATGAGCTGAGTTCAAATCCAGTTTCGCACACTACCTTTGTAACTTTGACCAAGTCATTTAATCTCCCTGAGCTTCAGTTTCCTCATTTTTAAAATGGAGATATTGGATTATATAATCTCTGAAGTCACTTCCAGGACCAGATCTATGGTCCTATTTCTTTTTAACAAATTAAGGGAGCCAAGGAAACCTAAACATGAATACCAAGCAATAACCTTGAAGAGGTCAAACATGTTTTCTTGACCTGGGATCACTTGCCACCAGCAAAGAGTAGCTGGAAAAAAGTATGGCTTCTTTCTTGGTAATCTGGGGTGTTTCATTACACTGATACTTACAAAGCTAGTTTTCTTTGAAAATCAAACAAAAAGTCAGGCAAGAACTCTTCATGTCAGAACAATGTGTCCATAGGAGTCAGATGTTCCTACGTGAATTTCCCTAAGGAAGTCTTGTGCTGAGAGCTGATTTCTATACATGCAGCATGATATGAAAGAAAGATCACTAAAAGCAAAAGAACTGGGTTCAACTGACTAGAGGTATAACTAGGGAAGACCAATCAGGGTTTTGTCACAAGGAATCAAAATTTAAAGGGTACTAAATTTTAATATAAGTACTTTTTCAGTATCATAAAACCCATTCCAGTAAATAATTCCTCTTCCCACTTAACTGAATTTATCTTAATTACTTGTGTTATTTTTATATCATGAATCACAAAGATAGTTTCAGGGCAGATTTCCTGATGCCGCCTAGGCACTTTTCAAAGTGTGTATGCCAAGTACCAAAATTGTTAGTTAATGACCTTGTCCAGGGCTCTATGTTGAGTACGATCATCAGGCCTGAAGAAAGTAACAGCTTTTCTGAGCTTCAAATTCTCATCTGAATATTGGGAATAAAGCTCAATTCCATATATTTCACCATGTTGTTGTGAATATCAAGTGAGATGATAGATATAAAAAATATAAATCACTATATACATGTAGGCATTGCTGTTATTAATTAATCAAAAGGAACTATACAGTACTTTCTAGCCATGAGCTACTCATATAAAATTAGGAAGGAAAAGATACTTTTCTTTGTCTTTGGATTTACAAATTAAAAGTTAAGATGGTTTGGGTTGGATTATAAGTCAGATTACCAATAAGGAGGGGAATGGGATAAAAAAGGCATATAAATAATAAAGTATACAAATAAAGAATGGAACAAGTCAGTATAAATATATGCACAATATACTGTGGTACTTTAAAATTTACAGAGCTCTTTATATACATTACCTAATTTGATCTTCACCAAGACCTCTCTGAGGTGAGTGGAGACAGTATTACTATGTCCATTTTTCAGACTAGAAAACAGACTCATAGAGGTTAAATGACTTGTTTGAGGTCTCATAACTGCTAAGTAGAAGCAGAGGCAGCAGTATATAAGGTCAAGTATCAAGAACACTTCATTTAAAGTCAGAAGGTCTAGTTTCAAATCATCACTGACATACTATGTGACCATGAGCAAATCATATCACCTCTCTGAGATTCAGTTATCTCATTTAGACAATGGGACCAATCATCTTATACCACCTAATTCCACATGATTGGTGGACATGAAATTCATTTGCATTCATAGAATATTATGTAAATATGAGTTCTTACATATTAAAGTAAATTCAGACCCTCTCTCTTCAGGTCCAATGCTCTTGCTGCTACTCCTCCAGTTCTGTCATGTCACAACAAAGGGATGATGGATTTTCCTTCCATCTCCATAATTAGCCCCTCCTGTCAAATACCTTGGCAGCTCCTGTTTGTTGCTGATCTAACAGGATGGCATACAGCCAACAGAACTAATTCACCAAGGACTCAGGATCACAAACAAACTGATGTCAGTGTCCCTATGTTTAACCTTGATGTTAGCAGAGACTACATTAGCATGCTGGAGAGACCAGGCAGTCAGATTTCCCTATGATTTGCCCAAATGTATACTTTGTTCAAAGTATAGAGGTAGGAAAGAAGGAAGGAAGGAGGGCAGGAAAGAAGGCAGGAAGGCAGGAAGACAGAAAGGAAGAAAGGAAGGAAAGAAGGAAGGAAGGAAGGAGAAACAAAGTGAATGTCCATCAACTGAGGAATGTTTGAATCAACTTTGTTACATAAATGTAGGATAAGAAAAAAACTGAACTTGTAATTTCATTGATAAAAAGAGCTCCCACAACAAGAAACTTCCTCTACCAATGAAAGTTGGTTCTGTGACTTGTGATCTTAGAGTGTTAGACTAGACCACCAAGAGATTAAATCAATTGCCCACGTTCATACAACTAGTATGTTTCAGAGGCAGAACTTGAACCCAGCTCTCCCTGGCCTCCCAGCTCTTTACTCACTCTACAATCTTTCTTCTCATTCCATGTGAATGGAATAGAATGATATTGCACAGCAAGGTGCAAATTTGAGGAATTTAGAGAAACATGGGAAAATTTCTATGAAATGATACACAGTAAAGTAAGCAGAACCCAGAGAATAATACACATAAGCTATAATAATATAAGGGATAACAATACTAGAAAGCCATTGTAATAAACAAGATTGGTCTCAAGGAAATATAGCTTCTTTCCCTGAGTAGAGAGGTGGGAACTACAAATTTGGAAGATGATATACACTGTCAGACTGTTGCTGTTTTGATGGATTCTGCTTAAATGTTGTCAGTTTTTTTGTGTTGTTGTTATTGTTACAAATCCCAGGTCAGATAATTGGAGTCTCCAAAGCAGAAGTAGAGGTAGAGGTGTAGTTGGAAAGTGAAACTTTTATAGTGTGTCTGGATTACAAAGTGAATTAGCCATGATGTTTCTGCAGTATTACTTCAATAAGAAAGGGAACAGGGTCTACACCCTAAAGAAAACAGCAAGAGCCTACAGGACAACAGTTCTCAGCTCACCTGGTCAGACTCTCCCCTGATGGTAACTAGTCAAGACATTGTATCACTATCAGGAAGAGATTCAGAGTTCTCATGACCCAACGTGAATTGCTGACCCACCAAGCAATGGCAAACACCAAGGCCTCTGGCCCAAAAGCCTCTTCCTATATCTAGGAGATCTCATTCCAAAAGAGTTCAAATCTTTGACTTTTTAACCCCTTCTCACACATTGAAACTACTCCCTTTGTACACTTGCTTCTTGGATTCTAGTCTCTATTTACCTGTGTACCTGGTGGCAATAAATTTACAATGAAGAAGTCTAAAGTTAATATATCTTCTCGATCAATGCTGTAGACTATTAAAGCTGAAATTATTTAGAAAAAAAAGAAATGTTCAATGTAAAGGACAGTTTAAAGGGAAATTACTGAGGTAGGAAACAACAAGGCAACAATAAAATTAATTTTTAAATTAGTTAAGGATAGAGGGGAGTAGTTAAAAGACTATCATATAGGAATCAAAAGAACCGGGTCTGAGCTTTGACAATTACTAATTGTGTGATCCTTGACAAATCAATTAATTTCTCTGAGCCTCAGTTTCCTCTTCAACAAAATGGGGATCATAAAAATATTGTCACTATCACCTCATGGGACTGTTAGGAGAGTTTTTTGTAAACTCCAAAAGTGCTTTGAGATTTACATGAACTGATACAAAATGAAATGAGCAGAACCAGGAGAACATTGTATGCAGTAACAGCAATATTGTACAATGAATAACTGTGAATGACTTAGTTATTCTCACCAATACAGTGATCCAAGATAATCTAAAGGATTCATGATGAAACATGCTATCTGTATCCAGAAAAAAAAAAACTGATACTATCTGAATATAGACTTAAGCATACTATTCTCGCACATTCTTTCTTCCTTTTTTTTTTAATTCAAGTCTTTTTGTACAAAATGACTAATACAGAAATGTTTTACATAATTGCACATGTATAAACTATATCAGATTGCTTACCACCTTGAGATGGGGAGGGGAGGGAGGGAAGAGCAGAATTCAAAACTTTTTAAAATATTTTTTAAATTGTTTTAACAAGCAATGGGGGGGGATAAAGTATTTTTCTTTAAAAGTACTTTGGAAATGTGCTGTTTCTGTTATTATTATGTCATGCTCATCTTTTTAAGGGAGTTCATGTAGAAACAGTGGGAGGATTAATAATTATCTTGCTATTATTCTTTTATGTTTATTTTTCTGTGTACTCATGAAGGTGGATAAAAGACTTTTATAACTGAAAAAGAGTATTGAGATGTCAGCTCATATTCTCTAGAATCAATGAGAGCATCTTCAGAACAAATACCATAGTAGACAGGAGAGCAGGGATGATGTGTTCGCATCATCTTGCTCCCACATGGTTTTAATTTCTTCAGTCTGGTCGCTTTATTTTGAAAACTTTTCATTCATGCTGTTTGAGAACTACAATTATTCAATATGGCAACATCTATTAAAATTGCTATTCTTGAATTTTGATGGATCAGTGTTATGCACAAGCAATTTATTCATTCATTCATCTATCCAGTAGGCTTCCTGTGACTTCCTATCTGTTTTCAAGAATGCAATACAGGAGGCAGCTAGGTGGTGCAGTGGATAAAGCACTGGCCCTGAATTCAAAAGTACCTGAGTTCAAATCCAGCCTTGACACTTACGAGCTGTGTGATCCTGGGCAAGTCACTTAACCCCTCATTGCCTTGCAAAAAAAAAAATGCAATACAGTGTACTTAAAAAATACATACTGAAAAAAAAAAATACATACTGAGTTTGAAATCAGAGAACCTTTGTATATTGGGAATCTGGCTTTACTACCTGTATGAATTGTCTTGGACAATCTACTTTAAACCCTGCAGACCTCAGTTTACTCATTTACAAATTAAAGGGGCTATGTCTAAGGTTTGTTCTAGCTCTGAATCTTATATCCTAAGCATCTGAAGGGAATTCCACATGGAACACAGGCATGTAAAAATGAACACAGGACAAAGACATGATGTAGGAAGTAGATGTTGGTGGAAAGTATCATGTCAAAGCCTGACCAAAGCAGAATAGATGAGAGGATTTAATGCTAAAAGAGGCTGTGTAGGAATTTCTTCGAGCTGCTACAAAGTGTGCAAAGAAGTCAACAGGAGGTCATTTGGGATGATCAAGGAGCACACACTGGGCAGAAATATCAAAATTCTAGAGATGAGCTGACATCTCAATACTCTTTTTCAATTATAAAAGGATTTTATCCACTTTCATGAGTAGACTGAAAAACATTGCTATCAATCAAGCACCAGCTAAGCTTATTCAATCAGAATGTTAAAGAGATATCACCAAATCCTAGATGCCCAGTCCAACCCCTATGTAAACCATTCTCTATGCTACAACATCCATCATTGCTGGTCCTCCCACTCAGTCCCCACTTAAAGACCTATAAGCATGAGAAACACACTATCTTCATGTAAACTCATTCTGTGCTTGGTAGCTCTAGTTGTTTAGGACAATTTCTAATTGAAATTATAGAATCATATATTTAGTTCTAGAGGGAACTTTAGAGATCATTGAGTTCTAATTCACCCATTTTGTAGATGAAAAAGAATTGAGGCACAGAAAGTTTCAATGATTTAGGCAAAGTAAAATGAGTATGTAACAAAGCCACTATTTAGACAACAGTCCTCTGACAGCAAATTCTGAACTTCTTCCACTATATTATACTACCTCAATATAGTTTGCCTGTCTGAAATTTCTACCTATTCTGCCTCTGTACCTAGAGAGGCAGCTAGGTGGTGCAGTGTTTAAGAGCAATGAACCTTGAATCAGAAAAGACCATAGTTCAAATCCTACCTTAGACACTTACTAAATGTAACCCACTTAGCCTCTCTCAGTCTGTTTCCCATCTATAAAATGGGAGTCATAATAGGACCTGCTTCACAGGGTTGTTGAGAAAAACAAATGTGATAATATTTAGAAAGCATTCTATGAATTTTAAAGTATTATATAAATATTATCATTATTACCTATCACTACCAGTTCTGTCCTTCCAGATCAAGTAAAAGAAATATTCCATCTTCTGCACAATAGCCCTTCAGACACTTGAGAGAATAAGATTTAGAGTTAGAAGGGGCCTTAGAAATAAAAGCTGAGGTTTGTAGAATTTGTGATTTGCCCAAGTTCACACAGAAAGTAAAGCCAGAATTCCAACATAGGTCCTTTGACTCCAAACCCCCTGCATTTTCCAGTAAACTATTGCATTCTCAAAAAAAAAAAAAAAAATACCACGTTTGATACCCCATCCACAGCAGCTACCCTGCCTCTCATCAAGCCCCAGACTACTCACAGTGGAAGCATACACTATGCCTTTGGCCTTTCCTCTGGTTAGCTGGTTCTTCCTAGACTCTCCATTTTAACGGAAAGGCCCAGTTTAGCTATGGATTCATCTTCACTCTCCTTTCAAGCTCCCTTTATGTCTTGTCTTCCTTCACTGGAATGTAAGCTCCTTGTGGACATGGACTTCTTTCTTTCTGCTAATATTTCTCTTCCCAGGTCTTAACACATTTCCTGGTACATTTTCTTGTTGTTATTCAGTCATTTCGGTAGCAGTTTTCCTTGGCAAAAATATGGGAGTGCCAGTATCCTTGCCATTTCCTTCTCCAGTAGATCCAGTGGGTCCATTTTGTCGGGCAATCAGAGGTTAAGTGACTTGTCACACAGCTAGGGTCAACTAGGTGGCACAGTGGATACAGCACCAACCCTGGATTCAGGAAGACCTGAGTTCAAATCCAGCCTCAGACACTTGATGCTAGCTGTGTAACCTTGGGCAAGTCACTTAGCCCTCATTGCCCTGGGGGGAGAAAAAAGCCACGCAAAATCACACAGCTAAAAAGTACCTGAGGCTAGATTCGAACTCAGATTTCCCCAACTCCAGACCCTGTGTTTCATCCACTGAAGCCTGGCACATAGTATCTGCTTAATAAATAATTGTTGCCTGGATTTGACTCCCCCCGTCACAAGTATTTTCTTCTCCAAACTTCATTTGGAATAGTTTTTAATCCCTTTACTATCCTCATCACAGCTTCCTCAAGACTCACTGAAGTTTGTCAGTACACTTCCTAATATGTATTGCTATATTCCCCAACCCCAAGTGTTCAAGAATTACTTCCACCTGATGGGTGGAGGTTATTTTCCTAATGCTATCCATTCAAGTTTCTAATATCAATCACCTGTTAGAGTTACTATCTCTTGTATCATTGATTGACCCAGGGCTTAGTGCCACAACATCATTGAACCAATTAAAATTAATTAATTTTTACAAGGGATATTAGTGAGAAGCTATAACTAGAACAGAAGTATAAAACATACACTAAATTAGGAGCATACCCTCTCCTACACCATGTAGGTCCTTGGGGATAATGGGCTCCAACTTAAATGGTTGCACAAAGCATTCACCCCACCAATGAAGGAGCTAGGTGTCGCTATGGATAGAACACTGGTCCTGGAGTAAGAAAGACCTAAGTTCAAATTTAGCCTTAGATACTTCTTAGCTATGTGACCCTGGACAAGCTCCTTAACTTCTGTCTTCCTCAGTTTCTTCAACTATAAAATGAGGGTAATGACAGCACCCACCTCCCAGGAATGTTATGAGGAAAAAATGAGATAATATTTCTAAAATGCTTGGTACAGTGCCTGGTACGCAGTAGGTGCTAGATAAATGCATATTTTCTCCCCTTCTCCCACCAAATTTGCTTTTGAATGCACTGTAACTGAAGGACAGAGTTAATCCCTTCCTTGCTGCAGTGGAGCACTGTTGTCTAAATGTCAATCCACTGCTGGGCTGAGTCAAGCTGTTCACTCCTCAGGGCTGTACTAGTGCCTCATCTGGCTTGGATAAACCAGCTCTGGGACAGACTCCAGTTCCTGGACCCCTGATCGCTTCCTTGACCTTTTGAAGCTCACAAGATCACAGTCTATTCTGTCTCCAATACCCCTTCACCTAAGAGAAAGGAAAACAATCAAACAAAGGAAGAGAAAAAGAATCAGAGGTGTCATGTTCAAGGTCACATGGCAGCCTGGGCAGGGCAATAGGCAGCTGGCTGACAGCTGGAGACCCCTGCTACTTCCTCTCTCTACACCCCATCTAGTAGGGGGTCAACGAACATGGTGGATCTGGAATCAGAAGATGTGGGTTTGGAAAATCATCTAACCTCTCAGGGACTATTTACTCAATTGCAAAATGAGGAGATTAGAGAAAGTGGATCTAATGTTCTTTCCAGCTCTAAGTTCTATGATCTATGAACACTGGAGACCCCAGCATCCTCCTTAGAGTGTCTCTGCAATAAAGATATGAACACATGGACTCCAGGCCCTCTGCAATACTGCAGCACCAACAGGGTGAGTCAGGGACAAATTTGGAATTCAGGTCAAAATGTCTTGGCTTTGGGATTTTTGTTCTGGTTACTCAGACAGGCTGTGGTTGATTTTTTTTTTTTTACATTCAATTTCTCCCCATCCCTCCCCCAGTCCCCTTAAAATGAAATGCAGAGCAAGGGGAAGAAAAAATAACACACAAGCATGAACAAGAAGTACAAAAGAAAAGCAGAACTCAGCCCTGGCTGCAAAAATGTCTTCCAAAGGTTATTAGCTCAGCCATTTTCCATTAAGAAAATAAATCGCTCAGAAACATCTGGGCCACATTCATCAGGAATCCATGACACTCTAGCATTTCATTTTCAGAACTAAAGTCTTTTTGGACCTACTGCAATGCTTTCAAAAACAACCAAAGAAAGATTCCAAAGCCTGCCATGTCTCATTTGGGCCCCATCTCTTTCACTCCCAAAGCCACCAAACACACTTAGATATGTAATGGGGGAGGGGGAGGCAGGGGTGTGATTGTGGTTATTGCCGTGTTTATTCTTTCCTTTTTTCTTTCTTTAGTTCTTTTCTTTTTTCTTTTTCTATCTTCCTTCATTCCTTTCTTCTTTCCTTCCTTTCTTCCTATCTTTCTTGCTGTCTTTCCTCATTTCTCCCTCTCTTCACCATGCTTCTTCCCCTCCCCCACCCTTTCTTTCCATTTCTGGCTGGAAACAACACCCTTTCTGCCAACTCCTAGCCCCAAGGCAGTTTTTGCAGCTGAGTCTGGAGTCCAGAAAAGCAAGCACCACAAATGGAAATGTGGTCCAGCCTTAAAGACAATAGCAGGGGTGAGTTTACTAAGCAGAAGGTACTGTGAGGAGTATTGGTGATGAGAAGTTTCCTGGAATCCTACCTCACCCCGTTTCCTCAACCCTCACCCACTCCCTTTGCTTCCTTGTTGCTCATGGTTCCTGAAGGATTCTCACAACTCATTCTAGTCTCTATCAACTGAAAAAAATGAGCCAAATAATAGTAATACTAGCTAGCAGCTATATGGTGCTTTAATGTTTGCAAACCACTTTGCAACTATCTCATTTGATCCTCACAACAACCCTGAGAGGTGGGTGCAATTATTATCTCCATTTTTCACATGAGGAAACTGAGACAGAGCAGTTAAATGACTTGTCCAAGGTTGCATAAGCCAGTAAGTGTCTTAGGTGGGATTTGAACTCAGGTCCTCCTGACTCCAAGTCCAGTACTCTTAACCACTGTTCTTCTCAGCTGCCTTCCTCAATCCAAAGCTATCTGCTAGAAATGGGAGATATAGTCCAAAAGCCCACCTATTCTTGACATCTCTGTATGACAAAGGCTAGACACAAGTCTGTTCTCCTAATCCTTGACACCCATTGTACAAGGATTAGCCTGAGAATTGATTCCCCACCCAGTCCCCTCTTTCCCAGGCAAATGAATTGCCTGGGGCTGACTGTCTTTGTCATTTCCAGACTCTTGATGGACCTATGGACCTTCCCCCAAGCAATTTATCCCCTTCCAATGTTCCCCACCGTACACCCCCCCCCCACACACACACACACACACACTTTACATTATTATGTTAAAAAGGGTCCACCTACATTAAGTAGTTTCTATTCAGAGTCTGTAACACCTATACTTAACTTAGGAGCAGTTCTATTGTTTCTTTTGTCAAAGGTTCATTTACATTAAGTAGCTACATGTCCCTCTGGAGCAATCTTTTGGTTCCCTTTTTGTTCTGTTACCCCATAAAAACCCTGTCCTCTGTTCCCATCTTTGCGTATTCCTAGCTTCCAAGCTTTGTGATACCTGGAGCTATAGTTCCTCTGCCCCATTAAAGACCTTATTTCTCCAATATTGATTGTTTCCTTAATGTCCGGTTAACAGCCTAAAGTCTGAGAATGGCTTTAAGAATTGTCACATTGGTTGGACTCAGAATATCATTGCTCCCAGAGTCCTCCACTTAAGTTCTCTAATGCTTCATCTTAGAGTGGGCATAGCCCACAGTCCTTGAAGGCTACACCAAGTAGAACAGAAGCTCAGAAGAGCCTATTGAGTTAAAGAGATTTTCAGTTTGGGATGGGAACAAATTGTAAATATAACGACCAACTTAAAGTTAGGGGGTGATTGAGGGTGTTGGAAAGAAGGTGAGATAGAACTCAAGAAATGTCTCATTATTGATGCTCATTACAGTACCCTTCTGCCGAATAAAGTCACTCTGCTAAGAATCAGTTAAGGGCAGCTAGGTGGCACAGTGGATAGAGCACTGGTCCTGGAGTCAGGAGTACCTGAGTTCAAATCGGGCCTCAGACACTTAACACTTACTAGCTGTGTGACCCTGGGCAAGTCACTTAACCCCAATTGCCTCACTAAAAAAAAAAAAAAAAGAATCACTTAAAGCGGGGGCAACTAGGTGATGCAGTGGATAAAGCTCTGGCCCTGGATTCAGGAGGACATGAGTTCAAATCCAGCCTCAGACACTTTACATTACATTAACACTTACTAGCTGTGTGACCCTGGGCAAGTCACTTAACCCTCATTGCCCCACCAAAAAAAAAAAAGAATCAGTTAAAGAGATTTATCACTCTGAGGTTAACAACTAGGTAACACTCTTTTTTTCTGCCCCAACAACCCATGAGAATTTTATATTAAAATATAGAAGGCATCTGTGATCTATATCTGTGGAAAGAACATTCAGGGGAACACTGGGGTCCCCAGAAATCCTATAAAAATCATTATCAATGACTAACCACAATTCCAAAGGACTCATGATGAAACATGCTGCCCACCTCCTGATAAAAAGGTAATAGAATGTAGACTGAGACATTTTTTAACTTGGCAATTTGTTTTGCTTGACTATAACAAGTTTGTAACAGGAGTTATGTTTTTCCTGCTTTTTCAGTGGGAGCTGGGAAGGGAAGGAGGAAAAAAGGAGAAAAGGCATATTTTCATAAAACAAATAATATTTTAGGTTTTTTAAATCATTGTCATCAAAAGCAGTCTTCAGACAAAGAAATCAAAGCAACTTATAGTCATATGAAAAAATGCTCTAAATTACTATTGATTAGAGAAATGCAAATCAAAACAACTCTGAGGTACCACCTCACACCTATCAGGTTGTCTAAGTTGACAAAAAAGGAAAATGAGAACTGTTGGAGGCTATATGGGGGAAAATGGGACACTAATGCACTGTTGGTGGAGTTGCAAAGTGATACAACCATTCTTAAGAGCTATTTGGAACTATAAAACTATACATGCACTTTGAACCAGCAATGCCACTGCTAGGTTTATCTCAAAGACATTAAAAGGGGGCAGGGAAGGACCTATTTATACAAAAATATTTATAGCAGCTCTTTTTGTTGTGGCTAAGAACTGGAACCTGAGGGGATGCCCATCAATTGGGGAATGGCTGAACAAGCTGTGGTATGTGGTTGTGATGGAATATTTTTGTGCTATATGAAATGAAAATCAGGATGATCTCAGAAAACCTTGGAAAGATTTACATGAACTGATGCAGAGTAAAGTGAGCAGAACCAGGAGAATGTTGTGCAAAGAAAACAGCAATATCATGAGCCACTTAGCTGTTCTCAATAATACAATGATCCAAGACAATCCCAAAGGACTCATGATAAAATATGCTATCTACCTCCAGAAAAAGAGCTAACATTGTCTGAATACAGACTTAAGCATATTATTTTTCATTTTCTTTCCTTCTTCCTTCCTTCCTTCCTTCCTTCCTTTCTTCCTTCCTTTCTTTCTCATTCAAATCTTCTTCTACAAGATGACTAATATGGAAATGTATTACATGCACACATAGAACCTGTATCAGATTGCTTACCCTCTCAGGGAGGTGGGAGGGCAGGGAGGGATAGAGTTTGGAACTCAGAACTTTTAAAAAATGTTTTAACATACTATAACTAATATATATTTTTTAAATTTGTCATCATTCTGACTCCAGGTCTGGCACTCTATCCACTATCCATTCTCCTAAAGTAATAATCTTTCAGGAGAGTCACTTCCCGTGAGAGAACCAATTTCTGAACAATTGAATAGCCATAGTAGCTATTTAAGCCAATTTTCAATCACAGTATACCATAGTAATTTAGCAATGTTAAGAATACATTTCAATGGCACCTTGATATATAACAGTATTGTGTTTATAGTATAACAATTGCCTGGCCTATAAAAATCACATCAGAAAATCTCCATTTCAGAAAAAAATATAAAAGAAAAAATATTTAACCAATCCTTATGATATTAAATTATCCAAAACTGAAATTCCAGAGAAGTACCCACAATGTTATGAATGGGGAAGGAGGGAGGGAACCTCATACATGAACTCTTCAAAGGTCACCTAAGGCTACCTTGTGGGTAGGCATCCACTGAAAACCATAGCTGGTAAGAAGATTCCACTTTTACCAGGCCAAGCAAAAGACATTTTTATCACACTCCATAGCAAAAATAATCACCAAGAAATTGTCCCCCATACACACAGGGGTATATACCCCCAAAAGTAAGCACGTTGTTTCTATGAAACACAAAGAACATGCCCAGAGGGGCATATACAAAGTAAATGTATGAGGACAAAGAATTCAAGTGAGTAAGGTACCATCCTTCCAGTGCTACAAAGCAGCTGATGTCCTCCGGGGCTGCCATTGAAGTGCTCTCTCCTTTCTCTTCTGAGAGAGCAGCAGACTGCACATGGGCTCCTGTGTCCAGTCCCAAACACTTTGTCTTACAAGGGACATTGACAAATCAGAGTGCAGCAGAGATAAGCAACCAGGATGGTGAAGGGATGCCAAATTGCAACCTATAGGAATCGCTTTAAGCAACTAGGGATGTTTACCCTGGAGAAAGAAAACTTTGGGGATGCATGATCACAGTCTTCAAGCATTTGAAAGAATGTCCTGTGGAAAGGGGAATGGCCTTCTGCTTAATCTCAGAGGGCAGAACTAGGAACAATGAGAGAAAGTAACAGGAAGGAAGATTTCAGCCCAACACAGAAAAAACTCCTGTTGATCCAAGCTTTCCAGAGTAGAACAAATGCTTTAGGGGTATGAGGTCACTAAGGGCCTTAGGGAAACTAGGTGGTAGATTGGATAGAGTGGCAGGAAGTCAGACTTATCTTTCTTGAAATCTGGCCTCAGACACTTTCTAGTTCTACTTACTTAACTCTATTTGCCTGTTTCCTCATGTGTAAAATGCTCTGGAAAAATAAATGGCAAACCAATCAGTGTCTTTGCAAAGAAAATCCCAAATGGGATCATGAAGAGTCAGTCAGATGTGATAGAACAACATGAGTCTGGGATGCTAGGGAAGGCATTCATCCTTCAGACATGCACTGAATCCACTGATCTTTAAGACCCCTTCCAACTCTGAAATTCTATAATCTTATTATTTCCCAAATAGGAATTCAAGGGGTGAAGGAAATTTTTCTTCCCTAAATCCTGCAATCTGCTTATCTCCAGTTTCTTCATACATATAGCCCTTCTCTTCCTTTCTATAAGGGATCCCCAACCTTTCTGTGAGAAGGAGCTACTTTTCCTTTTCCTTTTCTTTTCTTTTCTTTTCTTTTTTTTTTTTTTGCGGGGCATTGAGGATTAAGTGACTTGCCCAGGGTCACACAGCTAGTAGTAAGTGTTAAGTGTCTGAGGCTGGATTTGAACTTAGGTCTTCCTGGCTCCAGGGCCGGTACTCTATCCACTGTGCTACCTAGCTGCCCCAGAAAGCTCTTGAAAAAGGAAAAGTAGGGGCAGCTAGGTGGCAGTGGATAAAGCATCGGCCCTGGATTCAGGAGGACCTGAGTTCAAATCCAGCCTCAGACACTTAACACTTACTAGCTGTGTGACCGTGGGCAAGTCACTTAACCCCAATTGCCTCACCAAAAAAAAAGAAAGAAAGAAAGAAAGAGAGAGAAAGAGCTTTCAGAACCCAAGGAGTGGTAAGTGCTGACAGTGAAGTCTCTGGACATGTCCATAAATAATAAAAGTCCCTTAGGGTAACAGGGAAAGGAATTGTATTGTACACCAACCAATAAGCAAGCACTTATTATGCTCTGACTATGGGCCAGGTACTATGTAAGATTCTGGAACACAAAGACAAAAAATGAAACCATACTTGCCATCAGAGAGCTTACATTTTTGGGGGGGTTGAGGCAATTGGGGTTAAGTAACTTGCCCAGGGTCACACAGCTAGTAAGTGTCAAGGGTCTGAGGCTGGATTTGAACTCAGGTCCTCCTAAATCCAGTGCCGGTGCTCTATCCACTGTGCCACCTAGCTGCCCCCTTACATTTCATTAAGGAAGATGACACAGACACATATACACATACTTTCAAAATCTATATATAATAACAGAGTAATTAGGAGATGAGGTACTAATAGCTGGGAGGACAATGCAACAGGAAAGGCCTCATGTAGGAGGTGGTGCCAGAGCTGAGCTCTGAAGGAGACTAGTGATTCCAAGAAGTAAAGGTCAAAAGGGAGCATGTTACCAAAGTGGGGGACCACCTTATGCAAAGTAGGATATGCAGGAGCAGGAATATGGTAAGTAATATTAAGTAAGCCATTTTGACTGGACATTGATAAGAAATAAAAAGACTGGAAAGGTAATGGTTATGAGTCAAAAGGTAAGTCAATATACATTTGTTAAGCACCTACTATGTGCCAAGATACAAAAAGAGGCAAAAGACAATGCCTGCCCTCGGCAGGGTGGGGTGGCTTATGTCTGGGGATGGATTTGGGTTCAGGGCTTCCTGGGTCCAGGGCTTGTGCTTTGTCCACTGTGAGGAATGCACTGGAAGAAAGGGAAAGGGAGAGGTGGAAGGGTGTCAAGTAGCTCACATAAAAGAAACAAGAAAAAGCTTATGGAGTGGAGGGGAAAATGGGGAAGGGGGGGAAGTCAATGAGCCTCACTTTCATTAGAATTGGCTCAAAGAGGGAATCATATAAACACTCAAGTGGGTATAGTAATAGATTTTGCCCTGAGGGAAAATGGGAGAGGAAGGGGAAAAGGTGGGGAAAGGTGAATGAAGAGAGTGTAGATTGGGCGAGAGAGCAGTAAAAAGCAAAACACTTTCAAGGAAGGATAGGGTGAAAGAAGATAGAAAATAGAGTAAATATCAAGGGGAGGGAATAGGATGGAGGGTAATACAGTTAGTAGTAACTGTGAAAGAAATGATGAGCAGGATGCAATCAGGACTATGAAAAATGCAAACCATCAACAGAGGAAGAACTAATGGTATTTGAATACAGACTGAAGTTTAATGTTATTTGTTAGTTTATCTTTAAAGTTATTCTATTTTCTTTCACAACTTGACTAATGTGAAGATGCTTGGCATAACTGCACATTTATGATTTACATTGAATTGCTTGATTCCATAGAGAGGGTCAAGGAGGGAGTTAGGAAGAAAATTTAGACCACAAAGTTGTTTTTTTTTTTAAATCAATGTAAAGAAATGATGAGCAGGCAGATTTCAGAGAAACCTGGAAGGACTTACATGAACTGATGCTGAGTAAGATGAGCAGAACCAGGAGAACATTGTACACAGTATCAACAACATTGTGTGTTAATGAACTGTGATACACTTGACTCTTCTCAGCAACACAATGGTCCAAGATAGTTCCAAAGGACTCATGATGGAAAATGCTCTCCAAATCCAGAAAAAAGGAACTATGGAATCTAGATGCAGATTAAACCATACTATTTCTACTTTTTTGTTTTCCTTTTTTGAGGTTTTTCCCTTTTGCTCTGATTCTTCTTTCCCAGCATGACTAATGCAGAAATATGTTTAGTATGATTGTGTATATATATATATATATATATATATATATATGTATATGTATATATATATATATATATATATATATATATATATATATAAAACCTATATCAGATTGCTTCCTGTCTTGGGGAATGAGGAGGAAGGGGAAGGAGGGAGAAAAATTTGAAAGTAGAAATCTTACAAAAACAAATGTTGAAAACTATTTCTATATGTAATTAGAAAATAATAAAATATTATATAAATTAAAAAAAAAAAGACAATGCTTGGGGCAGCTAGGTGGTGCAGTAGATTAAGCACCGGCCCTGGATTCAGGAAGACCTGAGTTCAAATCCGACCTCAGACACTGTATGACCCTGAGTAAGTCACTTAACCCCTGTTGCTCTACCAAAAAATAAAAAGATAATGCCTGCCCTCAAGGAGTTTATAATCTAAAGGGGGGGGGGCGGAGAATGACAACAACATGCAAACAAATATATACAATCTATACAGGATAAAAAGGAAATAATTAAAAGGAAGAAGGCACTAGAATTAAGAGGTGTTGAGAAGGGCTTTCTGTAGAAGAAAGGTTTTTATATGGGACTTAAAAGAAACCAGGAAAGCCAGGAGGCAGAGCATTCTAGGCATAGGAGACAGCAGAGAAAATTCCTGGAGCTCACATGTGGAGTGTCTTTTTTGTGGAACAGCAAGAAGACCAGTGTCACTGTATCAAATAGTACATGGCCAGGAGTAAAGTGTTAAGAAGAAGGCAAAGGTAGGAGGAGGTTAGGTTGTCAAGGGCTTTAAACACCAAACAGAGGATTGTATCTTTAATCCTGGAGGCAATAGGGAGTCACTGAAGTTTATTGGGGAATAGAGGAGAGAATGACATGGTTGGATCTTCTCTTTAGGAACATCTTCAAATGCCAAAGAGATATTTGCCTGTGGTGCTAGAGGTAATAGATTGCCATTACAATTTATTGAATAGTGGCATGACATAGTAAGAGCTGAGGTTTTGAAATATCACTTTGGAGGATGGACCAGAGAGGGAAGGGTTTGAGCAGATCAACTAAAAGTCAATAGTCCAGAGGGGATTGATACAAGAATTCTTTGGAATTAGAATTGACAAGAGCTGGAAAATAATTGAATATGTGAAATGAAGGAGAATGAGTAGCCAGGGATGACTCTGAGGTTATGAACCTGGATTAGATTTGCTAGGAAAGATAATGAGATTCATTTGGGAGTTTGCGTGACATCCAAGTTGAAATATCCAATAGCACATGTGTCATATGAGACTGGAGATCAGGAGAGAGTTTGGGGCTGGATATATAGATTTGAATACAGGAGAACTAATGAAGTCAGAGAGAAAGAAAAGGAGAGAGGGAAGGAGGGAGGGAAGAAGAGGAGGGAGAGAGAAAGAGACAGAGAGGGGAGGGGAGGGGAGGGGAGGGGAGGGGAGGGGAGAGAGAGCCCACACAGTTCGTGAAAAGGAGCTGTTAAAAAGGTAACAGGAGAACAGAGAGATAGCACTGTCCAAAACCACAAAGAGGAGAAAAGGCAATCACTACCGTCAAATGCTGCATTGAGGTTATCAGATTTGACAGTTATGAGATCAATGTTAACATTGGAGAAAGCTATTTCAAGTAAATGACAAGACCAGAAGCCAAGTTGCGAGGATTTGGAGAGGGGAGAGAGGAAATGGAAGTAGCAAATATAGGCAGCTTTTTCAAAGAATACAAATATATTGTAATTTATGCAGTAAAAAAGAGCACTGGGCTTATAGTCAAAAGACCCAGGCTTGGATGCTAATTCTGCCATTTTTAAATGTATTTCTTTTCTCATTGGGGTAAATATTTTCTCTACCTAGGCCATGGGATAGAATAAAATGTACACTGAATTTCAAGTCAGAGGACATAGTTTCAAATCCTGACTGTCACTTTTTGTGCAAGTTTGGACTAATCACAAAATCTTCTTGGGTGTCAGTTTCCTTATCTGTAAAATGATGACTATAATTATTAAGCTACATATCTCTCAAGATTGTTGTGAGGAAGAAACTTTCTAAACTTTAAATATCTTTATAAGTACAAGTTATTTTTATTCTTTTCTAAGATTTCTTCCAAATTCTAACATTCTATTATCTAATATTACACAATCTAGCTCTTGAGGAGCTGCATGGAGCAGTGAATAGAACACTGTACCTGGAATCAGGAGCATCCTGCTTTAAATTTAGTCCCAGATACTTACTAGCTATGTGGCCCTAGTCAAGTGACTAAATCACTTTAGCCTTGTCTGACTCAGTTTCCTCAATTGTAAAATGGGGATAGTACCTCCCTCCCAAGGTTGTTAGGAAGATCAATTACAAGAGAATTTTAAAGTGCTTAGCACAGTGCCTGACAAACAGTAGGTGCTTAATACATGCTTGTTTCTCCTCCCCTTCCCTTTCTATTGTTCCTTCCAGCTCTAAATTTCCCTATTTCTGTTTAATAGAACATAGAGTCCCATTTCCTCAACTAAGTTCCCAAGCTCTTTCCCAATCACTAGAAATCAAAGGGAAAAGAAAACCCTTTCCCAAAGAAGTGGTGTTAAAATTGCTTAAAAGGAAAATATGGTAGAACCCCAGTTAAGGAAAGAAATAGACTGGTAAAGAGCTCATTAAGCCTTTGAAGGGAGTGAGGGGTGGGGATGGGGGTGGGAAAAGGAAGGTGGGTTTCTTTTTCACCTTAGTGGGAGGCCAAAGAAGAAGAAAGGTATAGACCAGAGTTTCCAAGCCCCAGGACTTTTCCAACACATCAAGTCTTACCTAACTCCACTGCCAGCAAGCTCTCTCCAATGAGGCCTCCCATGCTCTCGGCTTCAAGAAAGGCTGATGGAATGTGCTTCGCACACTGCCAGTGGGGCTGCTGACCCCTGAAGTGCTTGGCGTAGGCAGCCGCTAAGAGCTGTGGCCCTGGTGAAAGATGCTACGTGGACTTCTTCCTCACAGGCTGGGAGAATAAGAGAATGGGAGGAGTAACAGATAGGGAATCAAGAAACTTGAGTTCAATGTGCCCATTTTATAGTTGTATAGCCCTGAGAAAGTCATTCCTCCAGGTTTTGAGGCCAGTGGAGGGGCCAGAAATCCCTGCTTGGTCCTGTGCTATTTAATGTTACTTTTGGTCAATGATTTGGATAAAGGCATAAGTAGAAAAGGTTTGGAAGGGCCACTATGGAAAGTGAGATAGTGAGTTGCTAAGGAAGTATAATAGGATTATCTAAAGGTAGTGAGGGCCCAGATGAGATTGTTTAACATAAATTTGTTTGATCTAAATCTAGATCCCATCTAAAGTATTGTGTTCTGGGTACCATATTTTATTTTATTTTATGGTTTATTTTGTTTTTCATCTTACCTTTCTTTTTAATTCTTCAAAAAAATCATTTTAATTAAAATTTTTTGATTAACCAAACTCTACCCTTTCTCCCTCATACCTCCCTCCTCTCTGTGGAGAGATAAATAAAAATAAAACTCTTGTCATAAATATTCATAGTCAAAGAAAACAAATTCCTGCATTGACCATGTCCACTATATATGTGTGTGTGTGTGTATGTATGTATGTATGTATGTACATACATATGTATGTATGTATATACTCTGACTCCATCTCTCTGTCAAGAAATGAGTAGCATGTTTCTTCATGAGTCGTTGCAATCATGGTTGGTCATTATGTTACTCAAAATTCTTGTCTTTCAAAGTTGTTTGTATTTACAATGTTATTGTTACTGAATAAATTGTTCTGGAAGTTTATTTCGCTCTGCATCAGTTCATTTGAGTCTTACCAAGCTTCTCTGAAACTGCTCCCTTCATCATTTCTTGCATTCATTTATGACAACTTGTTAAGCCATTTGAGAGGCATTCCCTCAGTTTCCTCTTCTTTGCTACCATAAAAAGAGCTACTATAAATGTTCTTGTAAATACTTTTTCTCTTTCTTTGACCTCTTTGGGTGATAGACCCAGTAGTGATTACCACATTTTAGGAAGAACATTGATAAGCTGAAGATCAAATAGAGTGGAGGGTCCTTAAATTTTTCTATATCATGGGCTCCTCTGGCCATTTGGTAGAGCCTGTGGATGCCTCCTAAGAATAATATATTTAAACTCATAAAATAAAATACAAAGATTACAAAGAAAACTATAATGAAATAGGGTCATCAAAATATTTTTAAAATAGGTTCACAGACCCCATGTTAAGAGCCCCACAAAAATAGCAACCAGGATGGCAACAAATGACTTGAGATTGTATGATATGGGAACCACTTAATGGAATTGAGTATGCTTATATTGAAAAAAAAAGACTTGGGAAAAAGTGGGGAGAAAGATATAACCTAAAAAATTATATGGCACTATGTGATAGATTACCAAAAAAAAAATAACTAAAATTTATATAATGTTTAACAATTATTATCTCTTTGGTTCTCAAAACAACCCCAGGTGCCAGATGCTATTATTATGCCCATTTTACAGATGAAGAAACTAAGGCAAACAAAGGTTCAGGGTCCATACAACTAGTAAGTGTCTGAGAAGGATTTAAACTCAGATCTTTCTGACTCCATATTTGGCATTCTCTCCACTGTGTCATCTAGGTACCCAAAGTGTGTGAAGTATGAGGCAAATATGTGAAGGTCTGTTTTGTGGGGAAAGAATTAAATTTGTTCTGCTTGGTCTTCTGACAGAGCTAAGAGCAGTGGGTAGATGTGGCAAAGAGATAGATTCAGATTCTTTGAAAGGAAAAGCTTCCTAACAATAAAAACCACCCCAAAGTAAGATGAGCACTGTGTTTGGAAACAGTGAGCTCCCCATTATTGGAAGTCTTCAAGAGAAGCATGGAAGGCTGCCTCTCAAGAACATTGTAGGGGGCGGCTAGGTGGCGCAGTGGATAAAGCACCGGCCCTAGATTCAGGAGTACCTGAGTTCAAATCCGGCCTCAGACACTTGACACTTAACTAGCTGTGTGACCCTGGGCAAGTCACTTAACCCCCATTGCCCTGCAAAAAAAAAAAAAAAAAAAAAGAACATTGTAGAAGGAATTCTTAGGAGATCCCTTCCCTACTCTGAGGTTCTGTGGGCCCTGATATGAAGGGGATAATTAAAGCTCTCCAAGAAAATACCTGAGATCGAATAGTCTGTATTCTAATATTCCTTCAATCTCTGACGTCCATTATTCTAAGGCTCCTTCTGTCTTCCTTCCTTCTGTGGTTCTCTGACCCATAGGGAGAAACAGCTTGGGTGAATCTGGCTGGACAGGGCTTCCAATGCTGGGTGAGAATGTCATCTGTCTGATCGACTGTGAATGACTTGGTCATTCTCAGCAATACAATGATCCAAAACAATTCCAAAGGACTCAGGGTGAAAAATTCCATCCTCCTCCAGAAAAAGAAATGATGGAATCTAAATGCAGATTGAAACATACTCTTTTCACTTTAATTTTTTCATGGGTTTTTTTTTTTTTTGGCTTGGTCTGTGTTTTCTTTCACAACATAACTATTATGGAAATATGTTTTTCATGATTGTACATGTATATCCTATATCAAATTCCTTGCTGTCTCAGGGAGGGGGGAAGGGGAAAGAGAGGAGAGAATTTGGAACTCAAATTTTTAAAATTAATGTTAAAAACTGTTTTTACATGTAATTGGGGGAAAATAAAATATTATTTTTAAAAAGAATATTATCTGTCACCCTTTTCTATAAATACAAACTACAGAAGAGCGTTGTCATCATTTTTATCTTTACCTGAGTATGAATGGTACTTTATACTTTCCAAAGGATTTTGCATTCTTGTTTGATTCTCACAACTGCACTGCATGAGTTGGAATAGTAATGGGTGCTAGACCTCAGATTTCACTCTGGCATAGGTGAACTCATTGATTGGTGCAGGGCAGCACCCTCTTCTCTGCATCTTAAGTATTAAAGACTTTTAAGCACAGAGATACTAAATGATTTGCCCAGAATCGCCCAGCCAGTTTGTGGCTGAGGTAGGATTTAAACCCAGCTGGGCCTGCCTCTAAAGCCTGCTTACTATCTACTTCACCACAAAAAAGACAAGCACTCCTCATTTTCACACGAGGAAACTGAGGCATGTATAGGATGAATGACTTAAGCATAATTAGTGGCAGAAACAGGATTAGAATTCAAGTCTCCCAACTCACCACCCTGTGCTAAACCACAATCCAGGTGCCTTAAGTAAAAAATTGAGAAGTGGGACTAAGGTACCTTCAACAACCCTTGTCTAGTTTTAGTGTCCTCTTTTTTCCCCCCAATACCAGCCCTAGGCCAGCTATGATCCAGACTTGTTTTCTTTGGCTTAGAACCCTTCTGCAGCCTGCAGTTTGTTAAAAACCAAATGTCTTCCCTTTTCCAACTCCTTCTTTCCCTAGTGAAATATATCTGCTTGCATCTTTCACGATAGGCTCCAGGTACTTCCTGACATCAGACAGGTGACAGTTTGATGGACTCTTCCCTACTGATGTGCTCCCAAGAGGGAGCAAGCACACTGGACCCTCCATCAGAGCACATAGCAATGAGAGCATTTTAATAGGGGTTGCCTAAAAACAGCTCTCCCATTTTAGTGCTTTTACTCAGTGTGCCAGGAAGGGAACTCAAATGGAAGTCAGGAGACTTGGTTTCTAGTCCTGTTTATGACTTTCACTCATTAATTTGTAAACATAAGAAATATTTCCCACTAAGCACTGGGAAGATTGAATGTTAGAGAAGACGTTCCTGACCTCACGAAGTTTCAAGTCCAGCAAAAGAATAAAGCATAGACTCAAATAATCACAATATGCAATGATAAATCCAAAGAAAAAAATGCTTTAAAAAAGTATTATGTTAGGGTCATAGGATCATAGATTTAGAGCAAAACTCCCTCATTTAATAGATGAGGAAACTGAGGTTCAAAGTGGTTAAATGACTTGCCCAGGGTCACACAGTAGTAAGTAGCAGAGATGGAATCTTACCTATGTCTACTAACTCCAAAGCCATCATAATTTCTATTGTACCATGATGCCCCCAAAGGGGAAAGAGATGATGGAGAAGCTTGTCCCCAATCATGGGGATCAGGGAAGGTTCTTAGATGCAGTAGCATTTAATTTGAGCTTCAAAGGTTGAATAGGACTTTAACAAGAGAAGAAAGGAAAGGAGGGCATTTTAGAAATAAGGAACAATATAAACAAGGATCTGGAGGCAGGAGAGTTGTGGATATGTTCAGAAGCAAAGATTAGTCTAATTTGACTGAAGAAAAGTAATATAAGAAGATACTGAATTGGAAGGGTTGGTACCATGTCATGAAAAGCCCTCAATTCCAGATTAAGGAATTTTCATTTACTCAGTAGGCAATAGGAAGCCACTGAAAATTGTTGAGCAAAGGAGTACATGGCTGGATCTGTGTTCTTATCAAAACATTTCAGTTCTTTTATCTCAGGACACTTATCCAAGCCAGATGTCCTCTCAGACCCCTTCTAGCTTTAAAATTCTATGATCCTATAAAGAGTGACATTGACATTGATAATTTCAGCCTAACTATAGAAGAGGAAATCAGGCAGGAATCCTCATCTTTACCCTGGCCATCTTTTGCCTTGCCACTACTGTTTCTACTCTCATTATGCCCTCCAAAGCAGACCACCAGAGGCCAAGCCTACAAGAAGCCAAGGCAGAGAGAGTTTCATATTTCCTGGGACATCCATCTTCATCCTCCCCTCAGTCAATTGTAACCAGATCATCACTACCATTACCTCTGGAAAGGATGTGTTAATGGACAGCAGTTGTGTTCCACCCAATATCATTATGACTGTTCAAACTATAACTCCCTTCCCTGGCCACCACTTCCCTATGTGTACCTTCTTCCCATTAGAATATAAGCTCTTTGGGGATGAGGACTGTGTTCCTATTGTATTTGTATTTCTGGAACTTAGTCTAGTGCTTTGCACTTAAGGACTTTTTTGAATTATTCATTCATTAATCAGGTTGTAAACTAGATGCTACTTTAGTTCATCAGCAAAGTCTGAGCACTCCATCAAAAAAAGATAGAAGGTCCTTCATCCCAACACACTGTACAGGACTGGTAAGGAGATAAGCTATCTGTTCTCTGCTCTGATCAGATATTATCTGAAATACTATGTGCAGTTGTAGATACCACAATTTAGAAATATCACAGATAAGCTAGAACAGTTCCAGAAGATGGTGATCAGGATGATTTGAAGACTAAGGAATAAGTCACAAAAGGACTGGTTCAAGGAACTGAGTGCAGTTAGCCTTGAGAAAGAGAAGACTTAGCTGGGAAGTCATCTTCAAGTATTAGAAAGACTGTTATGTATCTGGCCTGTCCCCCAAGATCACAAGTAGGAACAAAAGGTGGAAGGTGTAAAGAGTCAAATGTAGGCTTGATATCTTGTGGAAATACAGATTGGATTAGATAGCCATTGGGTACCCTTATATCTCTGAGATTCTGTGATTTTCTAATCCATCTAAAGGGCTGGCAGCTACCCTGAAATCTCAGGGAAGGATGGTGGAAGCGGACTCCCTTCCCAAGAAGCAAGATCTTGGGCTAATGCTCCTGAGCAAAGGGGGGGGGGTGGTGTGGGCTGTCTATAAATTGGGTCTGGCCATCAGGTCATTCTCTTTCTCCTGTTTCTCATAAACACAGGAGCAACATCAAATGAAATATGAGTTTATTCAGGGCTGGTGGATTTCCTAGTGTAGAGAAGGTGATAGCTGTAGACATATGGCAGGCAGGCGGCTTTCAGAGAGTTACTGTGAAAATTGAAGTCAAACATTTTCCAGGCCAGCACTTTGTAGGTGGTCCAGGTTCTAAAACCGTAAATCAGCAGAGGGGGAACTATTTTTCCTGGCCCATCATGTGATACAATATAAAGTTATTGTGCTTGGAACAAGTGATGAGAGTAGGGAGAGGAATTGGAATTTAGAGTGTTTTTTTTAATTCTCTTCAAACTTCATAATATGTAATACTTCATAATATATGATATATGTGTTTATATATATATATATATATATATATATATATAAACATCAATCCTTCAAGAATCCATGATTTCTTTTGCATATGCCCTTCTTCCACATGTAAAATGGGAAGAAAAATATTTTTCCCTACCTATCATCCAACACTGATATGAAGATCAAATAAGATAATGGACACGGAAGTAGTTTGGAAACTCCAAATCTCTACATGAAGACTAATAAATGAATACAGATGGTCCAAAAAACTGCATGGAAAAATTGATGAGAGATGAGGTGTTGGGCAAAGAGCTGGGCCTCAGAGTCAGTAATGACTGACCGAATGAAAAAAGCATTTATTAAGCAATTCCTATGTGCCAAGCACCATGCTAAGATCCACACCGACAGAAAATCGACAGCCCCTGCTGTCAAGGAGCTCACATGATAATTGGGGGAGACAACATATAGAAGAAAGTTTAGCTACAGGGAAAATGAGAAGCCCTTAGGGTATAGCCATGGGGTGATTGGCAAAGTCCAAACCTCCTTAGGACACCTAAGTGACAGTACTAGGCAACTCCAGGGAATAAAGGCAGGTACCATGGTAAGGCATAGAGTTGTATAGGATACGATAGCAGGACAAATAGAAGGACCTAATGGTCCTCCATTTTATAGGACCAAAAGGAATTGTTGAATCCCACCTCATTCCAGCCCTGTACAAGCAGTTTGCCAAGGTGGCTGAATCAGTAAGGTGGGGGAGGCAGAGTGCACCACTCTGGCCATGACTGGCCACCCTGAATGTGGTCTGGGAATATCCACGGCCTGGAGGAGGAGGCAAGGGGGAAAGCAAAGTAGGTTCAAACCCCACCATTAACACACTCTGGTTGTATAACCTTGAGCAATTAAGTGTTCTAGTCCAGATAATTCTCTAGGAATATAAATTACAGAATGTGATAAAATAATGGAATTTGGCAGTCACCCAGGGGCCCCATCTGATTGATTTAGTATTGTTTGAATTGGGTGAGAATGAGAAACCGACTAAGTACCTACTTGGGGATGATTAGATATAGGCCACACCTGGCCTGCCCTGAGTGACGTGTTAGTGTGCTACTGACTTCACTAGGGGACCACTCTCAGCCAAACAACTTGAAGGACCTCCCTTTTGGGAGAGAGAAAAAGTAGAAAAAGGGAACGCTTGCTCAGAGAGGCTTTTTTTTCTTTTGTTATTTTTTTGTTTGTTTGTTTGGGTTTTTTTGAGGCTTTTTTTTTCTTTTGGTGAGCTTTGAGAGCAGACCAGAGAGGGACTGCACAGCTGACTCCCTTTGAAACTACTGACCCCAGGTGGTGAGTTATTAGAAGCAAGGCCAGCTCTTCGAGCTGGCTGAGCTGGCAGCAAGTTTGGGGTTTGAGTCAATCTTTGCTAGAGCTAGGGAGCTTATCTGTTTTTCTCTTCCCCTATTTCCTTGTCCCTGGCCTTATTAACTTCACCTTTGTTGTAAATTTTATGCCTATTAAGAAAACCTGATTTGTTGTGGAAAAGAGGCTTTTAATCTCCTTTCTTATTAGCCTGGCAGAAATAACTAAAAAAGGCAGTTTGGAAGGGAGGAAATTTTGGACCTAGAGGTATCTCATTATTTTCTGAACCCCAATATTATGGCAACCCACCAAATTAACTCTCCCCATAATAAATTTGGCCCTTACAAGAACAAGTGCCAATCTGCATTAGCAGAAGGTATTTCTTCATTTGTTGTTGTTCAGTCATGTCTGACTCTTGAGACCCCATTTGGGGTTTTTCTTGGCAAAGATACTGGAGTGGTTTGCCATTCCCTTCTCCAGCTCATTTGACAGATGAGGAACTGAGGCAAACAGAGTTAAGTGACTTGCCCAGGGTCACATAGCTAATAAGTGTCTAAGGCTGAATTTGAACATAGGTCTTCCTGACTCCAGGCACAGCGCTCTATCCACTGTACCACCTAGCTGCTGTCATTTTCTCATTAAGAATTCTCTATACCAAATGAAATCACACTTCTAGACCCCCCCCCCAAAAGCTTATAGATGGTTTTAAAAAGCCAACATCTGCCCCTTTTCCCCTATGCAGGCAGCCCCAGGAATGAGGGCCATTTTATAGTTTTCTTTGTTTCATGAGCAGCCACGGCCAATGCATTAATAACCAAATGGTCTGCTTGTGAGTGATGTGCCCTTCGACGCTTAGATGGCCTTTACATATCCATCTATGATTAGGTAACTAAACATTGTTCTTTGTCCAGCCTTGGAAATAACCCTTGTGAATTGGAAAAGGCCCTGGGTTTCTCTGGTGAAGGTGACTGGTGGAAAGGGGAGTTTCTTCATTGGATAAGACAACTACCAGCAGGATGATGTCCAAGTATTCTTTGCACAACACAGAATTGGGGTGAAATGTGGCCAGACCTGTTCAGTGGTTCCATAATTCATGTTCTGATATTTGTGACCCCACTGTCTAACAAGGTCATAGTAGTTATAAGTTATATTACTGATTACTTCTTACAAATGTTCATTGTGAGAATCATTTAGGATTTCTTTTGTATGTGAGGGAATAAATGCCTGTCCCATACCCAATTCATATATTATATTGAGTACCATTCTACTTTTCCCTTTGGGGCCACTCTAAACATAAGCTCCAACACAATTTGTAATTAATTTTATCTGGGACCACCAGAGTAGAAGAGTTTAATAAACTAAAGAGTGTGGGGAAAAGGGGAAAAACCTAACCTCTCTCATTGAAGGGCATGTTCCTCCTGGACCAAACACAGTCCAGACTGAATATGTGGGTTCAATGCAAATGGGCCCCTGAGTAGAAAAGGAATGGTATTTATTAGTGTCCCGGTCCCTCAGCTCTGGCAAACAGTTTTTATTATTAGATAAGGAAAGCATTCCTAAGGTTATAATAATCCCAGAATGGAACGGGATGCCTCAGAAGGTATTGGATTCCCCTTCCTAAAAGTCTTTTTTTTTAAAGGCTAGATGACTACTCATTGGTCATGATAAAGGGAGGATTCTTGTTCATTAATGAGTTGCTCTAAATGGCCTCTAAAACTACTTTCAGCTATGAGACCCTGAGAGTCTAAGGTCCCTTCCAGCTTTAATGTTCTAAGATTCTGTGATAGTCTGGATTTCATTTTTATTTTATTTTTTGTGGGGCAATGGGGGTTAAGTGACTTGCCTAGGGTCACACAGCTAGTTAGTGTCAAGTGTCTGTGGCCATATTTGAACTCAGGTCCTCCTGAATCCAGGGCCAGTGCTCTATACACTGTGCCACCTAGCTGCCCCTAGTCTAGATTTTATAAGGGGGAAGAAGGGAGAGGAGGAGAAGAGAGAAGAGTAAAAGAAGGGAGAAAAGAAAAAAGAGAGAGAGAAAAATAATGAGGAAGATAGATAGCCTTGGCAATGGAGCTTTAAAGAAATCTGGAAGAGGACATAGAATATATTTTTGTTCATTTGTTTGATTTTTGTTTTATTATTATAGGACAACTCAAAGCTTAAGATTTAATGCCAACCACATATAAAATTAAAAAGTAGGAATAAGGAGCAAAGGTTCGGGGTGATGTGGGAAGCCCTTATCATAGCCACTTATAGTTGGTTTGGTCATTACATTTACCCACTTCTTTCACTTGAAAAGGGCTGAAAGACTCATAGGCTGGGAGACAACTGAGGTGCCAGGTAGCCACATAGCCTTTCTGATCCTTATTTGGCAATACCTGAAATGAACCTGGGGACACAGTTTGTTGCTGTTGCTCAGTATGTTTTCAGTCATGTCTGACTCTTCATGACCCCTTTGGGCTTTTCTTGGCAAACATAAAACTGGAGTGGTTTTCTATCTCCTTCTTCAGCTTGTTTTACAGATGAGAAACTGAAGCTAACAGGGTTAAGTGATTTACCCAGGGTCATACACTTAGTAAGTGTCTGAGGCGAGATTTAAGCTCAGGGAGATGAATCTTCCTGACTACAGGCTCAGCACTCAGTAGATTGGAATCAGGGAACCTAGGTTCAAATTCTAGCTTTGCTACTTTCTACCTGTGTGACCTTGGATAAGTTTTATCTTCTCTGAGTCTCCCTTTTCTTTTTTTTTTCTTTTTTTGCAGGGCAATGGGGGTTAAGTGACTTGCCCAGGGTCACACAGCTAGTAAGTGTTAAGTGTCTGAGGCCGGATTTGAACTCAGGTACTCCTGAATCCAGGGCCAGTGCTTTATCCACTGCGCCACCTAGCTGCCCCTGAGTCTCCCTTTTCTCAATTGTAAAATGAAAGGGTTGCACTAGATAACTTACCTAAACATTTCCTTTCATCTCTAATCTTTGATCCTGTGACTTTTTAATCCTAAATCAGATAAGGGTTTGGGACAGGGTTATTGGCCTTGGTGAGAAAAAAAATGAGGTTCAAGAAGAGATTAGATTCTGCAGGCTCTAATTGTCTGGCTGGCTTTTCTGAAGAGTTTGGCACCCATGGGGTAAAGGCTCTCTTTCTAAAGGAAACAATCCAAGGCTCCTGGAACTGACTTATTTCCCTCTTGTTAAGGGGAGAAATGCAACTAGGGGTTTTCCCCTTGCTATGTGAAGGGCTGAAGCTTAAGTCCATGGGCACTAAGCTAAAAGAGAGATAGTATAGCCCATTCTAAGATGAAGTATCTCTGATGAAGGATTCTAACTGAATCCAAAAGCTGGAAGCAGTAGAAAATTCTTACAAACACATGCCAGCAGTATCACATCTAGTAGTGACCATGAGACCAGCGTCTAGAAACCAAAACTAGAGCAGCTGAGCACCACCTAGCAGAGGATTTTACACCCACAGGAAAAATAGTCAATAGAAATGGTAGAGATGAAACCACCAAAAGACCCAGGCAGGGGGCAGCTAGCTTACACAGTGGATAAAGTACCAGCCCTGGATTCAGGAGAACCTGAATTCAAATCCAGCTTCAGACACTTGACACTTACTAACTGTGTGACCCTGGGCAAGTCACTTAACCCTCATTGCCCCAGGGAAAAAAAAAAGACCCAAGCAGCCAGCCCCATTGGATCAGTTTTGAATTATCACTTCACAAATTTTCCCTAGGTATATCCATTCTTCTATGGTCTGGGTATTTGTATGAGAGAGTGCCCTAGGTTTGTGGGGGAAATGTTTGATAACTATTTTTCTTATTATGATATGTTACTAAATGCTTCTGCTTTTAATTAATTCTGACTTCTGGCTGATTAGTAGAAGGAAACAGAGCTTATGAGCGCTGAGTTTTTGAGTAGGCGGTGCTTTGAACCAGGGGTGACTTGAATGGTGGCACCCAACTGCAAGGGGTTGGAACCCCAGATGTTACATTAATATGTTTGTTTTGTAATAGAACTGTCATTTTATTGGTAGAGGGAGTTCCTGGCATAGAGATCCCCTTTACCAGTGCAGATCCAGAACTCCTCTGAAACTTCTGGTCTTAGAGATCATTGAGGGCACCTAGTGATTAAGTGACTTACCCAGGGTCACCCAGCATGTAGGTATCAAAGGCCAGAATTGAACCCAATTCTTTCTGATTAGGAGATTAGCTCTCTAGCCACTATGCCATACTACTAGTATTATGTTCATTGGTTTTTGTCCCTTCCTATCCAATAAGGAAAATAGATTTAGAGCTGAAATGGACCTTCAAGACCATCTCTTCCAACCCCTACATTTTGTAACTGTGTTATCTGAGACCCAGAAAGTCCAAGGGACTGAGCCTCAATTATCCACATTGTGAGTGGCAGGGCTGAGATAGGAACCATGTCCATTGACTCAAAATGCAGTGCCCTTTCAACCAGGCTACACTCCCTTCCAGATGATGCAAATAGAACAAAATTGGGGCTTTTACTTAGAAATCTAGCTCACTGTTGTTTGCTAATTAGCAGGAATTGTAAATGCTGGATTTATCACAGCAATGCTTTTCTTCTTCCTTTTTTCTTTTTTGGTGAGGCAGTTGGGGTTAAGTGATTTGCCCAGGATCACACAGCTAGTGTCAAGTCTCTGAGGCCGAATTTGAACTCAGGTCCTCCTGACTCCAGGGCCGGTGCTCTATCCACTACGCCACCTAGCTGCCCCCCTTCCTTTTTTTAATAGAGTCTACAATCAGAAAATACTAGCAATCACACCAGGGATTAAACTGGGTCTAGTCTCTTCTAGGCCAAATGGATCTGGTTAATGATACGTCACATTGATATGGTATTTTATAGTTTGTAAAGTGCTTCCCTCAGAACCACCTTGTGAGGTGGGTCGTATAAGTATCATTGCCTCTATTTTAGAGATGACTAACCAACATTTCTGAAGTCATACAGATATTAATGACAAAACTAGGATACATACTCATCTTCTAACTCCAATCCAATATTCTTTCAGCTCCACCGCACTGCCTCTCCCCTCTCTCCTCAGAGAGACAGGAATTAGGAAAGCAGGATTTAAAGCTAGAAGGAAGAACTTAGAACAACCATCTTAGAACTGGAAGTGACCCAAGAGAACAGCAACTGATCCAATCCTCTCATTTTACAGATGAGGAAACTAAGTTCCGGGAACTTGTGACCCGCCCAACTTCTTGCCCAATTGGACATGGAAATAGAAGAAGATAAAGCCACCCAAAGTAAGCTCAGGAATAGGCCAATCAACCAAATTAAAGGAGGAGGGGGAAGAAAGTTATAAGGATAGAATGAATTTAAAATTCAGAGCCCTTGCTTTGACCTCCAGAACTGAACACCCTGGTGTAAACGCCCTTCCTACCACAAAGATAAAGGGGTAGGGAAAATGCATACTTCCGGACTTTGTTTTAAAGACGGAGGGTTCAGCTCAGTGATCACTATGGGGCCACAAACCACAGGTCCCTGGTTCCTCCCATTCCATGTGCAACCCAGAGACAGCCTCACATTCCTGGCCTGAATTTCAACTCTACATATCCCAGCTTGAAAGAAGACTCAGAATTACCAAGAGCCAAGCACAGTGCTGTGCATTCAGTAAGCACTCCAAAAATATTTCTTGATTTTTAGAAAATTCAGCCAGATTGGAGGGGGTGATGGAGTGGGCAGTGGGGAGCCATTCAAGTTTTTTGAGTAGAGGAAAGGTGTGGTCAGCTCGGTGAGTTAGGAAGGAGACTAAATCAGAAGAGATAGAGTAGAAACAGGATTATAGACAAAGCTAGAAAGGACCTTAGAGTCCTCCACTCTCGGTAAGCTAGGATTTGACCATGGAACTTCAGCATGGCAGATGGAACGGTCATTTGCTTTTGCCACGTGGTGGCAGGGTTCTTATTGAGTAGACTTAGTCAAATGTTTTACCACCCCCACATTTTACTTTTACTTTTTTTTTTTTTTTTTTTTTTTAGTGAGGCAATTGGGGTTAAGTGACTTGCCCAGGGTCACACAACTAGTAAGTGTTAAGTGTCTGAAGCCGGATTTGAACTCAGGTACTCCTGATTCCAGGGCCAGTGCTCTATCCACTGCGCCACCTAGCTGCCCCCCCCCACACACATTTTATAAATGAGAGAACTGAGATCACCCAGGTTAAGTGATTTGGTCAAGGTCACAGAGGGAGTAAGTTAACAGAGGTGAGATTTAACCCAAATCCTGCCTTCTTTTCACTGTACCACTCCTGGTTAGGAAAGCTATGACAATAATTTTCTAGGTGAGAAGAAAGGAGGGCCCAAACCAGGATGAGTACAATGAGAGAGGAAGAGGCAGATTCAAGAGATTAAGCTCTCTGTTGTCCATTGATAAAGTCCTGCCTGGCTTCATGGTCATCTACAATCTGGCCCCAAACTATTTTACAAATCTTTTCCAGTTGGCCTCAGAAAGGTTTTTTGTTTGTTTGTTTGTGGTTTTTCTTTTTTTTTTTTTAGCCCCAGTTGTTTTGATTAGTCTACCACCCCACACTCCTCCCTACTTTGTACTCATTTCATGATCCTTTGTAGGGAATGAGGCCAGGACCCTGGTATTGGTTAAGTACATTTAAATCATCACTTGTGCTCCCCTGTGATTTGACATGTCAACCCTTGCCCACAGGCCAGGACCTCTAACATTAACATAATCTGGAGCTGAGCTCTGTTCCAGCAGAGGTTGTTTCAGGAAGCTAAGTGACTCACCTTCCATTCTCCTCTGAGGCCATTTGGTCAGTTAGGTGCTGCTAAATCAGACCCCCAGAGGTGCTTTGCGGTAGAATAAAAAGAAAAGAGGTTGGGAGGTTTTCCCACCCTGCAAATCACTGGTGCAATGGGAAGATTCAGGCCCAGTCTACCCCTAACAAGGAAGGGTGATTAACTGAGGTCATTCACCAGCTAATTCAAGTCCAACTAAAAATGGCAACAGGATTTTCTTCAGATGCCTAGACCATTTAAGACAAATTTGTTTTCCCCTCCATTCATACTTATCTCACGTGTCCTTGGATCATAGTTCACTTTTAAACTCCTTTAGAGAAAGGTTGTGTTTAATTTGTTAGTCCTTTCTCCTCCTCCTACCCCAACCCCTAAAATTATTTTGTATTGACTGAATGTATATTTAGTCTTTTTTTATCTATGGAAATTCTTCCCTTCCCCTTCCATAGAAGTTAAGTTCATTGAGAGCACACTATTTTGATTTTTCTCTTTGCCTCCCTAGCTAAATGCCTACAGAGTTGGTGTGTGCTCATTGAGAGAGGGAGACAGAGACAGAGAGAGACACAGACACAGACAGAAATACAGAGAGAGAAAGAGAGGGGGGCAATAAAAATTTCGTCTGGGGTGAGGATTAATAATTACCCCTAACTTGGAGGTGTAAAGAATTCATTGTTAATTAAGGTTTTTATGCCTCCCCTTCCACTGGCCTGAGGCTCCGCAAACCGCATGGTGTTCCACCCACTGGTTGTAGCCATTGCCATGACGCTGGCACCCCACGTCATCACCACTTGCCAATGCCTACATGGGCCTGGCAAAATTATAATGATTGGAAGCCTAGTGAGGGCAGTCATGTGACTGTCAGAGCAGCCATCCCATTGGCTGAGGTGGTATGGGGTTTTCTGGGATTGGGGGAGGAGAATTGGGCATTCTAGGTGGAAGCTGGAAGGCGACAGGCGTCCTGCTGCGTATTCTCAGCTGATTCCTGAGCGGTGGTATTTTTTCAGGTATTATAATTTCCCTTTCCTCATTTTATTTCCTTTCCCTTGATCCTACTGATTCTGTTTGTGTTGTTTTGTTTTTTTGTTTTTTTTTACGGGGCAATGGGGTTAAGTGACTTGCCCAGGGTCACACAGCTAGTAAGTGTCAAGTGTCTGAGGCCGGATTTGAACTCAGGAACTCCTGAATCCAGGGCCGGTGCTTTATCCACTGCGCCACCTAGCCGCCCCGCTGTGTTTTTTTTTTAAGTTCATTCTTGTTAAAATAAATCCGGTTCTGTTTTGAGGGAGGCCACCAGTCTCCTTCCTTGCCCCAATATTGCAGTGAGCCGCTTAGCTAACACTCCCCAATTAAAAAGTGGTCCCCACAGAGGGGTGGTCTGTGATCAGTCCTTCATTTTAATATAGCCTACTTTCAAATCAAATTGACCAATCAGAAGTGATTAGGAATCCCTCAAGAACAACTCCTCTTCAAAGGGTACATAATCTGACCCCACCACCAGAGTGTACCAGAAGCAGAACCTAAACCCTTGTCTTCCTGACTCTAAGACCAGCTCTTTATCCTGTATGGCCTATTGCATCTCTGCCTTGCAAATCATGACATTTAATAAATATTTGCTGAATAAACAAATGCAAGAATAATGATCTGGATAATTCCTGCAGTGTTCCCCTCTCCTTTTGCCAGTATAGACCTGGTCCCATTTTGTTTCTCATACTTTATACTATCATGAGCCCCTGATCCTCCATATAACTTTTAGAGTCCTCTGAACCTCCCTCCAGGACCATCACTAGGACAAACCATACTTTCTCAGGCCTCATGTAAACATAGACATCTGGGCAGGAGATAACTCAAAAGAGCCACAGGATTCCTGAGGGGATTGTGTGGAATAAATGGTGGTGGTGGGAGGGGGGGGTTCTTGTTGCCAGGCAACTCACCATCACTTTGGTTCTGACTAACTTCCAGCTAAAAAAGCCACTTTCTTCACTGTCTCCCTGAGTCAATGACCTAGCTGCCTGGTCCCTGGGAGGAAAATGGCGCCTCAGAGAAAGAGAGAGGCCAGGTGCTCCAGCTGCTACCAAGTCAAATCAACAAAAGAGACAACCCTAAAGTGTCTTTCTGTTTTGGGGGTTTTTGCAGGGCAATGAGAGTTAAGTGACTTGCCCAGGGTCACACAGCTGGTATGTGTCAAGTGGCTGAGGCTGGATTTGAACTCATGTCCTCCTGAATTTAGGGCTGGTGCTTTATCCACTGTGCCACTTAGCTGCCCCTAAAGTCTCTTTTCTGTTTAGAGTCAGTGACCCTGGGACAAAATGGCCATGAGCCCTGGGGCAGGACTGGGGTTAGTTAACTATCACTAATACAAACACTTTCAGGTTTACAAAGCACTTTGCATTTATTTTGCCTATTTTGATCCAACCCTGGGAGGTATTATAGCTATTATTACTCCCATTAAGAAGCTAAGCTAGATGGCACAGTAGATAGGCTGCTGGGCCTGGAGTCAGGAAGATTCTTCCCAAGTTCAAATCCAGCCTCAGACACTTACTAGCTGTGTAACCCTGGGCAAGTCACTTACTGTTTTATCTCAGTTTCCTCATCTCTAAAATGAGCTGGTGAAGGAAATGACAAACCACTCTTGTATCTTTGCTAAGAAAACTCATAAAGAGTCAGACACTACTGAAAAACAAAAAAAGTGGGCAAAGGGAAGTGACTCCCTAAGGCTACTCGTTAAGTAGCAAAACAGAGACTGTCTTCTGTCTCAGAGCCAGTAATTTTTCCATTATACCACCACCTGTCTCCCAGATACTAAGTAGTCAATCTAACATGCATTTCTTTTTCTTTTTTGCAGGGCAGTGGGGGTTAAGTGACTTGCCCAAGGTCACACAGCTAGTAAGTGTCAAGTGTCTGAGGCCGGATTTGAACTCAGGAACTCCTGAATCCAGGGCCGGTGCTTTATCCACTGTGCCACCTAGCCGCCCCCCCTAACACGCATTTCTTAAGCACCTACTATGTACCAGTGCTAAGTGCACTGGGGATATAAAGAAAGGCAAAAACCAGTCCCTGCTCTCCAGGAGCTCACAATTAATTCAGAAAGTTTATGCCAACCCCTATGGCGAGATTGGGACATTATAGGTTTAAATTTCAGTATTCTATAACTCAACAATTATAATTTCTTTAAGTTTGTTTCATGCCATTTTGGGGGAAGGGGGTGGGTACAGCCCGCCATAATTTCCTGGCTATAGGGAATTCTGATTGAGGAGATTCTTCTACCCAAAAGTATTGACAGTTCAGAAAAGGCCAAAGTTGATCTCAGGAGGATGTCTTCCTAACTCCAAGTCCAGTACTGTATCCACTGCATCACCTGACTGCCCATCCCTATGACTTAAAGAGTTGCCTTATACAGTCTTTGAACCTAGGTTTTCCTGACTTCAGGTCCAGCAATAAGCTTGGCACCTCCTAGAGGGAATAAAATCCCTGGTAGGATTGAATCTAGTAACTTTCCTTCCTCCCTGAGTTTATTTTCCTCATAGGATCACAGAGTTTACAAGTGGAATGGAGGGGGCAGCTAGGTGGCGCAATAGATAAAGCACCAGCTCTGGATTCAGGAGGACCTGAGTTCAAATCTGGCCTCAGACACTTGACACTTACTAGGTATGGGACCCTGGGCAAGTCACTTAACCCTCATTGCCTGGCAAAAACAAAACCAAAAAACAAGTGGAATGGAGCCATAAGGGATCTTTGAATTCATGGGAGCATAGATTTAGAGCTAGAAGGGAATCATTGAGTTCTACCCCTGGCTTTATAGATGTGGAAACTGAGGTAAAGACTAAGTTCCTTGCTCGGTATCTGAGTAGGATTCAAAATCAGGTCTTCTTAAATCCAAATCTAGTCCTTTATCTACCACCCCACCTAGTCACCTCTGATTTTATCTCCTCATTTTACAAATAAGGAAACTAAGGCTCAGAGAAGTGAATGTGATTTTCCCAAGTCATAGAGATAATACAGCAGACACAGGGTTTGGATCTGGGTCCTCTTATCACATATTTAGGGCTCTTTCTACCTCAACAACATTGCAGGGAGCCTTCAATGCACATGTCCAAGGGCATTCAACCATATTTGCCATATCCCAGGATGGTTCTGACTATGTCCTAAGCATATCAATGAGTTTCCATTTTCTGAAGCCCTGGGATAAACTCTAGTAGTCCCTGTGAAAAAGATTTTACTTCTGGGTTGCTAAGGAGCATCAGAATCCCTTCCCAGCCACATTCCTCCCCAAATGACTTCAACAATGAAAATTGATGGCCCCTTGAAAATATTAATACAAAAACTGTACCAGCCCACTCCCCATCCCAGAAGGCACACCACTAATGAAATGAGTATGCATTTTTTCTTCCTGTTCCTGAACTATAAATTCTAACTCACTCAGTCCCCATGGGTGGGAGGCTACTTCTCAGACTGATTTACAGCACAAATTTCCCAAATCATCTAGTTCATTACCCGAGCACAGAAAGATCCTGACACCCATGTGCTCTCCCAGTGCCCCCCTCCTCAGCTGTCCCTCTTTCCAATGCCTACAGCATCATCATTCTCTCTGTGGTGAGCTGTTAATCTAATCTGCACCATCTTATTGGACTCAGTCATGAGTCATCTTTGTTCTTTCATCATTGTCCCCTGCATTTCTTTCAGCCTCAGAGAAATCAGCCACTTGAGATCATTCCTGTCCTTGAGGCCTGTACTTGAGGCCATCTGGTAGTCAGGATGTGCCAAAGTCACCTATTAGGCCTGAGCACTCTTTGTCATCACCCTTGTGATTGTTGCTCTACCAGGAATATTTAGGACATTGTTCACTGTTCTAAGTATTACATTAAAATCCTCTCTTTCCTCTGTCTCCTTGCTAGACAGTCCTGCCTGGAAGGTCTGAGATCATTGTATTAGATAATGCTACCTATGACATACTAAATAATATTATTCCTTATTATTCATTCCAATAACTTGCTTTTTGAAGGGCTAATAATACAGACTGTTTTTTAAAAAACAGCAGCATTCCCTAAGTCCTTGGCTCTGAAGAGTAGGCATTATCTGGAGTCACCATCCTCATCCTTCTCATTACTATTATCAACAGCCACTACTGTGTGAGAGGCACTCTGGGCTTTGTAAAGCAGACAGGAAAACACAATAGCAGACTAAGATAAAATTCTTCTAAGACAAAATTCTACCATTTTCCCAGAGAACAGAAAGATACAAGGACATAAAGACAGATCCTTCAGTGCATCTCATTCATGTGCACCCCCTCCAAAGATACAGATCATACATAACCCATCCAAACCTTTTTATCCTATGGAACTTGAGTTCAGACCATCTCAAAAATTTTTCATGGGACTTTTGCCTAATGTACTGGAGGATTTCCTTGAGCTTTCAAGACATTGTATGGATACCAATGGAAAACACTGATTGAAGACTAGGGGACTGTGATGGCTGCCCTCAAGCATTTGAAGGGATGCCAAATGGAGGAGAGATTAGACTTGTTCTGCTCAGAGCAAAGTAAAGACCTAGGAATAATGGGGAGAAGTTTCAAGTAGATTATTGTTTGTTGGTGTTGTTCATCCTTCATTCTCAAAGAGGACCAATGACATCAGCAGGGGGATGTCTTGACTGGCAAGGGAATTAGATTTAAGTGAGACAGAGCTGTGCAAAATCATCAGCCACTCACTCCTCCAGAGTCGTTGGAGTCCAATGGCAAGACATACGTCAAGACGAATGGTGATGGTTCCCTTCAAGGAGACAGATTTATGCTCAACGCCAGGAAAAAAAATCCTAACCTTTAGAGCTATACAAAAGTAGAATGGGCTGCTTCAAGATTTTGATTTTGTTTTTGGTTTTTTTGGTGAGGCAATTGGGGTTAAGTGACTTGCCCAGGGTCACACAGTTAGTAAGTGTCAAGTGTCTGAGGCCGAATTTGAACTCAGGTCCTCCTGAATTCAGAGCCGATGCTTTATCCACTGCGCCACCTTGCTGCCCCCTGCTTCAAGATTTTGTAGGCTCCTCCTACAGCAGAGGCTAGATGACCACTTGCCAGGTATGTTAGGGTTGGAATTTCTTTGATGTATGAGTTGGATCAGATTGTCACTCCAGTCCCTTCTAACTTTCAGATTTTGTGATTCCATGTTGTCCAACAGCTGCCCTTCACTACTTAGCCAGCCAACATCTTTCTGCAGTCATATATTTCTTTGGGGATACCTCTTGCACTGCTTTTCCTATACAATCTCTTGAAGGTGATATGTTGCAGCTTTCTCATGCCCATGTGAAGCTTTAATCCATCAGAAACTGTGATACTCCATGCTTTACTGACCTATAGAGAGGCCAGTAGGCTGTTTAATGTTCCTCTCAATGACTTGGATAAAAGCATAGATGACATGTCCATGAATTTTACTAATGACACAAAGCTGGGAGGGCTAGCTAACACACTGGATGTCATAATCAGGATCCAAAAGTATCTTGTCAGGCTAGAGCATTGGACTGAATGAAATAATATGAAATTCAATAGAGTTTAAAGTAGAGTTATGTACCTAGATAGAAGACATCAACTTCACAAGTATAAAATTGAAGAGACAGTAGTCGTGCTGAAAAACATATAGAAGTTTTAGTGCACTGCAAGCTTAGTATTAGTCAGTAGTATGATGTGGCAGTCAAAAAGAGCTAATGTGATTTGGGGTTGAATTTAAAAGGGACTTAGGAGAAGCTAGATGGTGCAGTGGATAGAGCACCAGTTCTGGATTCAGGAGGACCTGAGTTCAAATTCGGCCTCAGACACTTGACACTTACTAGTTGTGTGACCCTGGGCAAGTCACTTAACCCTCATTGCCCCTCAAAAAAAAAAAAAACCAATTAAGAGAGACATGGGTGTGTTTCCAGGCATCAGGGAAGGAAGACACAGATTTACATCACTCTTCCCAAAAGTCTTTAATGGTTCCCTATTGCCTTTA
Organism: Dromiciops gliroides; assembly: GCF_019393635.1. Taxonomy (NCBI): domain Eukaryota; kingdom Metazoa; phylum Chordata; class Mammalia; order Microbiotheria; family Microbiotheriidae; genus Dromiciops; species Dromiciops gliroides. The sequence goes on from NC_057861.1 coordinate 100,826,555, forward strand.
GGGGAAAAAAAATTTAAATCCTTATCCTGGAATTTCCAGCCCTCCACAATGTAGTTCTCATCTACCTTTCTAGTATTGTTGCCTTTTCTTCTCCTTCAGTCCCTCTTCATCCCAAAGCAGTAATCCTAGCTGGCAATTTACTGCACAAATCATTGAATCTCTCAGCTCTCTACCTTTGTACAGGTGGTCTCCCTAAAATAGAATGTACTCCCTCCTCACTCCTGACTTTTGAAACTCTTGGCTCCATTCATGACTAAGCTCAGCTGCTACCTTTTAAACAGAGCTAGAATTAGCCCAGGATAGAAGAGGCTTTTTCTCAGATACTTCTATCCCAAGGGAGCATTCTCAGCCTCTCCTTCAACCAGAAGTAGGATCAGCTAAAGAATCAACAGGAAGTGTATCATACTCAGGCCACCATCACCCACCTATAGCAAACTCAACTTTAGCCCCCTTCAAATTTTATTCTTTCCACATCCTCCTTTTGTAATATTCCTTTTAGAACCTTCCTTGAATGTGAGACTGTGGGAAGATTGAACAGCCAGGTAGTACAGTGGATAGAGCACAGTGGATAGAACTGGAGTCAGGAGGACTCATCTTTTTGAGTTCAAGTCTAGCAGTGTGACCTTGGGCAAGTCACTTAACCCTGTTTGCCTCAGTTTCCTCATCTGTAAAACGAACTGGAGAAGGAAATGGCAAATCCTTCCAGTATGTTTGCCAAGAAAATCTCAGATGGGGTCACAAAGAGTTGGAAATGACTGAACAAGTGGAAAGATTGCCGGACCTTAGTTTGCATCCCAACTGCTATTTACTACCTTTGTGGACCTTGGCAAGTTAATGCCACCTCTTTTAACCTCTGTTTTTTCATCTGTACAATAATGAGGTCGAACTGCATGACTTCCAAGTCCTGCCCAGATCCAAATCCGTGATCCTATGACCCTACATCCCTTCTTCTCACAAACCTTCCATCTTCCAGTGTTCACTGAAACCGAGTTTCCTCTGGCAGACACTAGATTTCTTGGCCTCTTCTACAAGCCTTTCTCCTCTTTCTCATATACTCTCAGATACATAGAGACCAGAGGGATTGACCTCCTTGCTTCCCACTGCCATTGTTGCTCAGAAACTGCCTCTTCTCCCTTAAAGTGAACTCTGTTCTATCCAGATCCTTATTGTCATCATCAGTAGACCACTAAGTGACTGTCTCTCTCTCTCTCTCCCAGTAAGTAAAATACCTGGCTCACAGTACTTTTTTTCCACCCCAATGCCTGATTTATGGAATATTACAGCATCCCAGTTGCTCAACCTCCTTAACTCTTATGACCAGTCTACAGTCTACCTCAAACAAGCTCATGGGCTTTAAGAGCCAAATGAATTGGTCCCAGGTGCCAGAATTCCTAATTCTGGCTCTGTTCCTAAATAAAACCTTTCCTGATGCCTCCAACTATTCTCTTCCTCTCAAAATTTTAATAGTAACTAGCATTTATACAGCACTTTAAGGTTTACAAAGTACGTCACACATATTATCTCATTTTATCTTCACAATGACTCTGGGAGGTAGACACAATTATTAATCCCATTTTACAGATGAAGAAACTGAGACAGAGGCTAAGTGACTTGTTCAGGATCACTTTCTTGTCCAGCTAGTAAGTATGTTAAAGTCATATTTGAACTCAGGTCTTCCTGACTCCAGATCCAGTGTTTTCACCACTGCACAAACTCAGCTTCCTGTTGTATTACTTTGCTATCTTACTGTATACCTGTTGAGTGTCCCCAACAATAATAATAATAGCTTTTGTTGTTATTTGTTGTTCAGTCATGTCCAACTCTTTGTGACCCCATGGACCATAGCAGCTCAGACTCTTCTATTCTCCACTATCTCTCAATGTATGTCCAAGCTCGTGTTCATTGTTTCCATGACACTATCTACCCTTCTCATCCTCTGTCTTCCCTTTTTGCTTTTGTCTTCAATCTTTTCCCACATCAGGATCTTTTACAATGAATCCTGTCTTCTCATTATGTGGCCAAAGTATTTATGCTTCAGCTAACATTTACATAATACTTGTTTGCAAGTTGCTTTATACATAGCATCTCATTTGATCCTAGCAACAACCCTGTGAAGCACCCGTTACTACTACCATCATCCCCACTTTACAGATGAAGAAACTGAGCCTCATCGAGATTAAGTAACTTGCCCAATGTCACATAGCTAGTAAATGTCTGAGTCAGGATTCAAACTCAGGTCTTCGTGACTTCAGGTCCTGCACTCCACTGTTAATTACAAGCCCCTTGAGGGTAAGAACCTATTCCTTTGAATCATTGTATCTGTAGCACCACTACAGCACAAAGTCTTGTACATTATAGGAACTTAATAGATATTTGTTGAACTGAAATTAATTGAACCTCAGTTTCTTCATGTGTAAAATGAGGCTAGATATTTTCTCAGGTTCCTCCCACCTCTACCATCCTATGAAGAGGCAGCCCCTTACTCCATTCCACATGGATGTCTACAGAGAGAGCACTTCGGGAACCTGGTGGAGTGACAAGTAACCCTTTCTATATTTATTTATTTTGGGGTGGGGCAATGAGGGTTAAGTGTTGTCCAGGGTCACACAGCTAGTAACTGTCAAGTGTCTGAGGCTGGATTTGAACTCAGGTCCTCCTGAATCCAGGGCTGGTTCTTTATCCACTGCGCCACCCAGCTGCCCCCCAACCTTTCTATATTTAAAGGAACCAACGAACTAAGATTTTGCTGACAATGAACATTTTCCCTATGAAGTCCCTAAAGAATGAAGTTTATAACAGCCCACATTGTTTGGAACTCATGGGGGGGAAATGAATTTATTCTCATTTCATTCTCTGCTTGTGCACACTAAATTTGTGTCACATTAGTAAACACAGTTTATTCCTCAGGGAGGTTTGGGAGAGGGTTTTTTTTTTGTTTTGTTTTGTTTTTTGCAGACCATGGAATTAATGTTGTGAAGGAATTGTGGGTTGCAGTCTCTTTGAAGTCTTGTGACCCTATCGCAAGAATAGAAATGAACTAGCCTTGTTAGTCATTTTTATCCCTCAGGTTGGTCTCTAATGGCCCTTCCAGAGATAATGTTCTGTGATCCCATGCATTTCATATATTAAGCTCACAATAGCCTGCTCTTGATTATCTGGAAACCAAAAAGAGCACTATAAATGTGAGTTGTTATTATCATCTGCAGCCACCTGGCCATTGTTTCTGCTTTACTCTCACTATATTACCAGCTCAAATCCTTTCATGATAGATGAGATATAAAATTTAAATAAGAGGCCCTGCCCTCATAGAACTTCTATTTTGACTGTCAAGACTTTCAATAGATCTGTGATCTTATCAAAGTGGTTCTCCCTCCAAGGACAAAAATCATGACTCATCCACAGCTTTTCAACTTCTCTTCCTCTTGGTCACATGCTCCCACACATCTTTCACATGCTCTGGACGTTCCCATAGGACCATGCAGTTCCTCCTATACAAAGTTCCTCCTTTACTTTTTTTTTTTTTTTGCGGGGCAATGAGGGTTAAGTGACTTGCCCAGGGTCACACAGCTAGTGTCAAGTGTCTGAGGCCAAATTAGAACTCAGATCCTCCTGAATCCAGGGCTAGTGCCTTATCCACTGCACCATCTAGCTGTCCCTCACATTGACAATTTAATATTAAGTTATCATAAACTGATTAGAACTGGCTCTAGCAGATCACTTCCCCTAAGCTACCTTCTCATTCTAAATCTATGATCCTAGGATACCAAAACCTACCGAGAGATGAGAGGGATAATGTTTATTCTAGACTACTAGATGAACTTTTATGAGAGGTCAACAGGAATCATAATATTAAGAGGCTTCAGAATGAAGGTCTCCTTGTTCTGCCCTGAGCCTTATCAAAGCAAAAAACTGTCTCTCCCCCTGTGACAGGGAAGCTCTGAAGAATTCCCACCTGCTATACTGAGTGAGAGTTTAAAACAGAGCAACTTTTTCTCTTGAAAGGTGTAAGTAAATGGGATAGAGGAGGAGAAATGGAAAACCTAGGAGATAAAAACATTGTTGTTTAGTCATGCACAACTCTTTGTGATCTCCTTTAGAGTTTTCTTGGCAAAGATACTAGAGTGGTTTGCCATTGCCTTCTCCAGCTCATTTTACAGATGAAGAAACTGAGTGAGGGTTAAGTGACTTGCCCAGGGTCACACAGCTAGTAAATCTGAAACTAAATTTGAACTCAGGAAGATGAGTTTCCTGACTCTAGGCCCAGTACTTTATCCACACAAAGGATATCAAATAAGTCATACAACTAGATTTTTTTTTAATTTTAAGAACTACAAGTAGAGTCAAGGAAAAAGATCTACCTAATTTTTCATTTTGTTTTAAGTATTTGATTTTCTTTTGTGAGACTGAGTCTCCTTATCTTATCTAGGCAGAAAGTACAGCTGATACTTACGGCCTGATTCCACTGATGATTTACCTAGAAATTCTGACCTGGTCCCTCACCGGGACTCAGACTGGTGCCTCCACTCCACCTCCATGGGCTCAGCTTATTGATGCTACACTTAGTGTGGAGGCCCAACTGGTTTTAGCACCATTGCAATGCAGAACTCCCAAGCTTAAATGATCCAATGGAATCTCAGCCTTGGCTGTGATAGGTATTACAGGCATGGGCTACCACACCTGACTCAGAACTGCTAGAGAATTGTAGGAAGAATAGAGGAAAGGGCAGGCAATAACTGATGCCACTTCCTGGGAGCTTGGGAGAGCTCCAGGTAGATCCATGTGATGAAGAACCACAAGAGCAATGGCTGCTAGGAGCAAGACTACATCCATATAGGTCCCAGGTTAACAGATGCTACTAGGCAGGTATCATTATTTTTTACAATCTCTTTTATGAGTTCCACTTTTTTTCTTCTACCCATAAATAAAATGTTTTTTTCAAATTTTTGAATCATATGCTTGCAGGAGATAAAAGATGGGGTTGGTTTTACAGTAGGTTCCAAGATTGGGGGGGGGGGCTGGTTAAGAGGATGGAGAGAGAAGGGTGGCAATGATCCAAAAAGATGAGAAATTCCTCTTCCAGGCCAATGTGAAATCCTCTGACACAAGGGTTTTATCCTACCCAAGTTTCAGAAACAGCTTCCTTTCCTTGCTTTTTAAAATTCTCCTGATGCACACCCTTCCTTCCAGAAAACCTGGCCAGTTTCACTCACTAGGTATTGGGTCATCATTCTTCTCCTTTTCATCATGTTGTGAAAAGAGCACTGAATGGGCTTGGGTTCTACTCCTGCTCCACCACTAACCTGAACAGGCTTTTAAAGACAAGACTGGGATAGAGCACCGGCCCTGGAGTCAGGTCCAGTTCAAATCCGGCCTCAGACACTTAACACTTACTAGCTGTATGACCCTGGGCAATTCACTTAGCCCCAGTTGCCTCACCAAAAAAAAAAAAAAAGACAAGACTGGAGAGCTGGCTAAAATAGGAAGATGGTGTGACATGGTTGCAAAAAGCACAAGGGGGAGTTGGAAGACCTTGATTTGAATCATTACCTGTATGACCTTGAGCAAGTAAGTTCCTCTCTTTAAAATTAATTTCCATCAGTTCTAAAATGGCAGGGGTGGGGGAAGTGGAGGGGAGTTCTTGCCTCACAGGGTGGTAGTGGGACTAAGTGAAATAATAGAGATAGCCACAAAATATAACATTTGTCATTATCGTTGTTCGGTAGTATCTGACTCTTCTTGACCCCATTTGGGTCAAAAATGGTAAATTGGCAAATGACACTGGAGTGGTTTGTCATTTCCTTCTCCAACTTGTTTTACAGGTGAGGAACTGAGGCAAATGGGGTTGTGTGGTTTTCCCAGGATCACAAAACTAGTAAGTGTCTGAGGCCAGATTTGAACTCATTAAGATGCATCTTCCTCATTCTAAGCTCTAACCATTGCACCATCTAGCTACCCAAAACATCATATAAATGTAAACTATTTTGTACTGATAGAGTGAGTTTACAAAGACACCAACATCACAATCTTTTCTAGTGGTTAGGAACTTTAGAACACAGACTGCTAAAACTGAAAAGCCCTTAGAAATCACCAGCTAAGTCCCTTCACTTTCCAGAGGACACAGAAACTCAGAGAAGGAAAGCAACGTAGCCTAGGTCACACAGCAATCTAGTGATAGAATTAGGGGTGGAAGCAGGTACCCCTGATTTTCGGAGCACTGTCCTTTCTAGAACAATACCTTGTCTCAGCTCATGCAAATACAGTCTTGCCTATAGGTTTGGGTGACAGCTTAACTACTTTCTCATCAGAAGAGTCTATGTATCCTCTCTCTTCCACAATAAGGGAGATGGAGCCAAGATCAATCACTTGCCGTGCAGTTACACAATCTGAGGCTATACAAAGACACTAGATTCTACTAGGTTGGAGGTGTTACTTCCTAATACACAACCTCTTCTCCCATTACATCTCTGACATAAGCCAGGCAGGCAAAGAGACAAAAAATCATCTCCATCACTATTGAAATACATAAATACAAAAAGATCACTGCACATGAACTAATAAACTTCCTATTTCTTGTTTCAAATGTGCATCTCATTAAGATAGTAACAAAATTGTGTTGCTTTTTCTGTGACACACCCCACCCCACCCCACCCACCATCCCCCACACCCCCAATCCCCACCTGAATTTTTGCTCTGTGCCTGCATCTAGCTTTTGTTGCTATTATTACTGCAGCCTGTGTGCAAATTGTTCTTTTGGTTTCACTTTCTTCAATCTGCATCGACAAAGCCAAGATCACAACTCACTGGGGAAGAAATTCATTATTCAATAAAAACTATTGGGAAAATTGCCTAGCAGGATGATGAAAAATAGATTAGATCCACATCTCACATCATATACCACAATAAATTCCAAATGGGTCAATGATCTACATATTAAAAAGCACATCATAAAACAATTAGAAGATAAGGGAACGGTTGTTGTGGTTGAGCTGGTATTGCAGTTGTGGATAAGCAAAAAAATTCTTAGCTATTTGACAAATAGATAAAACTATGAGATCAAGTGAATGGATTAAGTTATACAAAAATAAAGACATTTTGTGCACCAAAAAGCAATGCATCTAGAATAAAGAGGAAGAAATGGATTCAGGGGAAAAAATTTCAATAAGCATTTCTGAGAAAAATCCAACATCAGAATCTACAAGGAACTGACATAGTTATAAAATAAGATGTATTTTCCAATGAATAATCAGAGGATATGAATAAGCAGTCCTCAAAAAGAAGAAATATAAAATGTTAATATCCACATGAAAACATATCCAAGCTCTCTAATAATTAGGGAATTGTAATTAAATAGTTTAAATTTATCAAATTCAATGCTGATGCAGCAGCAGGAAAAAGTCATGCTGCTGGGAAAGCTATAAATTAGTGCAATCTTTTTTTGGAAAACAATTTCCCTCCCCATGCCCCCCCAAATGTATGTGTGTGTATAATATATATACCTTTACATGTATACATATATGTGTATATTTACATGTGTGTGTGTTTGTGTGTATCTTTTTTAAACTCACAGGAAGTCTGGAGTGCTTGGAAGGAAAAACACAGGCCACTGGGAAACCTGCTGCAGTCTGCCCTCTGATGAGGACTTCCCAGAGGAACAATGATGAAACATATTTCCCATCTCCTGATAGGTGATAGACTAGAGGGGCAGAATGAGACATACATTTTCTCTTTTTTTCCCCAAACAATATTTTTAATAGTACTTTAATAGTATTTTACATGTAATTATGGTTTTCAACATTCATTTTTTTTATTTTTGTGGGGCAATGAGGGTTAAGTGACTTGCCCAGGGTCACACAGCTAGTAAGTGGCAAATGCCTGAATCCAGGGCCAGTGCTCTATCCACTTCACCACCTAGCTGCCCCCTCAACATTCATTTTTATAAGATTTTGAGTTCCAAATTTTTCTCCCTCCCCAAGATGGCAAGCACTCTGATATAGGATACATGCATGCATGCATGCATGCATGTATTCATGCGTACATGCAATCATATTAAACATAGTTCTACATTAGGCATGTTGTGAAAGAAAAATCAGAGCAAAAGGGAAAAAGTTCAAAAAAGAAAAAAACCACAAAAAGTAAAAATAGTATGGTTCAATCTTCATTCAGATCCCACCATTCTTTTTCTGGATGTGGAGAACATTTTCCATCATGAGTCTTTTGGAATTGTCTTGGATCATTGTACTGCTGAGAAGAGCTAAGTCTATCACAGTTGATTATCACATAATGCTGCTGTTACTGTGGACAGTGTTGTCCTGGTTCTGCTCACTGAACCCAACATCAGTCCACTTAAGTCTTTCCAGGTTTCTCTGAAATCTCCCTGCTCATCATTTCTTATAAAACAACAGTATTCTATTACATTCGTATACCACAACTTGTTCAGCCATTCCCCAATTTATGGGCACCCCAGATTTCGAATTCTTTGCCACCACAAAGAAAGCTGCTATAAATATTTTTGTACATATGGTTCCTCTTCCCTTTTTTATGATCTCTTTGGGATACAGACCTAGTAATGATATTACTGGGTCAGAGGGTATGCACAGCCTCATAGCCCTTTGGGCATAGTTCCAAATTGCTTTCCAGAATTGTTGGATCAGTTCATAACTCTACCAACAATGCATTCGTGTTCCAATTTTTCCACATAATTCCCTAACATTTATCATTTTCCTTTTTTGTCATATTAGCCAATCTGGTAGGTGTGAGGTAGTACATCAGAGTTGTTTTAATTTACATTTCTCTAATCAACAGTGATTTAGAATATTTTTTCAGATGACAATAGATAACTTTGATTTCTTCATCTGAAAACTGCCTGTTCATATCCTTTAACCATTTCTCAATTGGGGAATAACTTGTATTCCTATAAATTTGATTCAGTTCTCTATATATTTTAGAAATGTGCCCTTTATCAGAAACATTGGCTGTACAAATTGTTTCCCAGCTTTCTGCTTTCATTCTTATCTTGACTGTGTTATGTCTGTTTGTACAAAAACTTTTTTTTTTTTAATTTTAGTGAGGCAATTGGGGTTAAGTGACTTGCCCAGGGTCACACAGCTAGTAAGTGTTAAGTGTCTGAGGCCGGATTTGAACTCAGGTAGTCCTGAATCCAGGGCTGGTGCTCTATCCACTGTGCCACCTAGCTGCCCCCAAAAACTTTTTAATTTAATAAAATGAAAATTATCCATTTTGTATTTCATATTATTCTCTATCTCTTTTCTGGTCATAAATTCTTCTCTCCATATATCTGAGAGGTGAACTATTTCTTCCTTTTCTAACTTGCCTATGATATCACCCTTTATGTCTAAATCATGTACCCATTTGGCCTTTTTGGTCTATGCCTAGTTTCTGCCATAGTATCTATCTATCTTTCAGGAGGGGATTGGTGATTTTTTTTTTCAATTTCTATTTTACCTTCTGCTTCTAGAACATCAGGGCAATTTTCCCTGACAATTTCCTGGAAGATGATGCCTAAGCTCTTTCCTTGATCATGGTTTTCAGGTAGTCCAATAATGTTCAAATTATCTCTCCTGGATCTATTTTCTAGGTCAGCTGTTTTTCCAAGGAGATATTTCATGTTGCCCTCTTTTTTTTTATTCATTTGTATTTGCTTTATTGTGTCTTGATTTCTCATAAAGTCATTTGCTTCTATTTGCTCAATCCTAATTTTTAAGCAATGATTTTCTTCAGAGAGCTTTTGCACCTCCTTTTCCATTTGGCCAATTTGGCTTTTTAAGCTATTGACCTTTTTTCATGACCCTCCTTCAACACTCATTTCTCTTTCCATTTTTTCTTCTACCTCTTTTACTTTTCTCTCTACCTTTCTTACTTTATCTTCAAAGTTCTTTTTGAGCACTTCTATGACCTGAAACCAATTCATATTTTTCTTGGAAGCTTTAGATGTAGGAGCCCTGATGTTGCTATCCTCTTCTGAGGGTGTACCTCAATCTTCCTTTTCACTAAAGAAACTTTCTATGGTCCTCATCTTTCTCTATCTGCTCATCTTGACAGAGTGGGACAGTATTTCCAGGATGTACTATCCCGATCTTCAGGGAGTCTAAGGTAGTATTGAAGGAAGGGCAGGTTCTTCACTCACCTGGCCTGTTCTCTGGTCTGTAGGTAACCCCAGGCCAACTTGCTAATTAACCAGGCAGCAAAACATTATGTGCTGTGGTTGTTAGCTCCAACAAGCCTGCTCCCCTCCTCCACCTGGTCCACCACCACTCAAGTCTACTTCCTGGTCCCCAGCAGGAGTGAAACACCCAAGTTCTACCTCAGTACCAGCAGAGACCCCTGTAATCTCCCCCCAGCCAATAACTCAGCCCTCTCACCAGACCGTGAGCTTGGTTCCAGAAGATTCTAGAGCTGCAGCTGATTCAGAGTGTCCAGGGGTCTCTCTCTGGTGAGGCCTGCCTGGGACTGGATCTGTGTCAGAGTGACCTCGATATTGGGCTCCACTCCCATCCAGCACAGCAGCCCCCTCCTGCTGACCTTCTAAGCCATCTTTGGGTAGAAAATAATCTCAGGCATTCTTTTGTGGATTCTACTGCTCCAGGAATTGTCCTATGACATTATTTTGAGGTTTTTTCAAATGATTGTGTCATGAGTTCTGAGAGTTTACTGCCTTTCCTCCACCATCTTGGCTCCACCCCAAAAATCCTCTGCCATAGTATCTTTCAGTTTTCCCAGAGACATACATTTTCAAACATAGCCAACATATCAATTTATTTTGCTTGACTATGTTTACTTAGGAAAGGGGGGGGGAATAGGACAAAACCATCATGTTTAGTGAAGATATCTCCCCCCAAAAGAATGACAATAAAGTATCTTTACTTCACAGAAGGGAGCAAAAACGAGTTTAAAGGGAGAAATAGACAGGGTCAGCTTTGAAAGTCATATGTTGAATCTATATTATACTTTCTAATATATATATATATACACATATATGCTGTGTATGATAGAGATTTATGGTTTTATGTTCAATTTTCTATTTTTTTAACATGTTCATGTTTGTTGGTGTTTGTCAGTTTGAACCTATTTGTGTCTAATAGTAACCATAATGAGTGGGGCAAGGGAAGAAAAAAAAAGAAATTTACATTATAATTCTGTCGTATATTTAAAAGGAATAGGGGGCAGCTAGGTGGCACAGTGGATAAAGCATCAGCCCTGGATTCAGGAGGACCTGAGTTCAAATCTGGCCTCAGACACTTGACACTTACTAGCTGTGTGACCCTGGGCAAATCACTTAACCTTCATTCCCTGGCAAAAAAAAAAAAAAAAGGAGTAATAAGTTGTACACAATAGATTTGCCTTTTCATGTGCAGTCATCTTTTTTATTATACTATGTCATTCTTGTTTTATTCCACAAATTAAAAATAAAATAATTTTTAAAAAATAATAACAAGTATAGCCCATGTGTACTCTAAGGACCCATAGTCCAACTCCCAGTCCCAGTGAAGAGTCAGGTCCCCAAAGCTTGGTTACATCCTCCCCTTCAGGGTTCTAAGGATATCCCCTAGGGAGTCAGGGACAATTCTCTAATGTCAATTCAGTCTCCCACCAATGTGCTTTCCCTTAATGTTATTGGTTGAGAATCAATTTTGTCTGCCAGTCTTAAGTAGTTCCTAGAAAAGGAAATTTACCAAATTTAATAAGAACAGTTGGTACAAGACATTTCCCCAAATGTCTGTGACACACACTATCTCACAAGCACAGAGTCCAGGAGGAAGTGGGCTCAAAGTTTAGAGAGACCACATGTGGCAAATGGTAACACAGTTCCTGATTGCTAAGAGTCTTTTGCTTCCCTTTTTGAGGTGCTCAAGAGATTCCCCTTAAAGCAGTTTCTTTGCTGGTCTCCTTATAGAACCTTTAACAAAGAATGTCCTTTACTCTTGATGCATCCAGGCACTCCAGGGGTGCGACTAGAACACCAGTAGGAAGATGGGAGCTATTCTTGTCCCAAGAGGATGATTCTAGGAAACTGATGGAAAGATGGGAGATCTAACCTCTTCCAGATGTTAGAAAACTTGAAACTCATAAATTTCCCTTCCACAGTCAAGGGTTTTCCTTCCCCCTAGGCATTTCCTTCCCTTGCATGTGCTGGAAAGCCTTCCAGGCTTGCTCCAATTTCTGGAAATCAACCCGTTCTCAATTCATTTGATAATTTATAGATGATCCCTGGGGCATATCCAAGTTTCCTGGGCCTATATGAACATAATTTTTATGCAATCCACTCCATTTTGAAAGCCTTTTATCATGTAGTGTAAGTCCTTCCAGACTTAACGTTCTATACTCTATTCACTGGTTCTAGATTGGCCCTATTAAACCATTAAGAACCTCCTTACCATGTTAAGTGGAGTTTCTTAACCAAGAGCAGAAGAACCTTAATCTCTCTGATATATTTACACTTATCTTTTGGCATGCCAGGTATCAATTTTCTTTTCTTTAAAGTCAGCACAACTTCATCTTTGGATACAAACTTGGACCTCATTCTGTCTAGATCTAACCATGCCTTTCTTCTATGCACACTCCCAAATTACTCTTTATCTGCTTTTTGTCCTCTTTAGACTGGTTACCCAGCTTACCCTAACATCCCTACACTTTAACATCTTTCAAGCATCATTTTATCATAGTCCAAGGATGATAGTCCAATGAATGTCCTTGAGCTGGACAACCCAAAAACCTTCATGATCATCACCATCATCTCAAGCAGGCTTTTTTGAGTCTCTATTTTGTCTCAAGTCAAATCTAAGATTTGAACCCAGGGCTTCCTAATAATCAGATTGGTGCTCTAGTTGAAGTAACCAGGAGCCCTGAGGGAGATTCAAGAGGTCCAAGTCAAACCACCACCACTATCTCCATCTTGACCACCATCTCCCCTCAAACCCCAATGGAAACATCCCAAGAGGCTTGGGAATAGAGGTTTCCCCCAACCTATTAATCCTGCTTCTAATCCAGCCCCTGTAGCCATCACTGAGAGGACAAATCATTGTGAAGAGGGGACCCACCTTCCTTGTCACCACCAGCAGCAACTGTTGGCCAATTGCTACCACTAAGAAGATAGTAACAAGAGCACTGGAAGTGGCAATACACACACACCCAAATCACTTGTCCTGCTTCCAACCCTCAACCAAAAAAGTAATCCCTGTGAAGAAAGGGGCCAACCATACCCAATAAGTGCCAACTAATTGCTATTCATGGGGCCAACCTAGCTAAAGAAGCAAAGTATTGGAAGAGAGAGACAGGAGGCAGCATGTACCTGGCAGGTCAAGTCAGTACCACCACCACCACCTTGATTGCCATTTTCCCTCAGATCTCAATGGAGACAGCCCAGAATCCTTAACCTAAGAGACCTGGGAGAAGCAATGTTTTGCAGTCCAGTGCCCACAACCATCATCCCGGGAAACAACCTCTGTGGAGAAGTAGCCTGGCCACTGCTCCTGTGGGGATTCCAACCACATTATCGATGACCCAGAAAACAAAGTTCTGGCCACAAAAGTGCTTGACATTGCCGAATGATTCAACAGCAGAAGCTGTTTTTTCCCCAATGAATATGACATTAAAGAAGAGCCATGACTATCTGCTTTGCCTCTGGACTCTAAAGACCATAGGACCTTTCCATATGACTCACAGCTGAAATCTATATATAGATTGTCTTCCACCTTTAGAATGTGAGCTCCTTGATAGCAGAGATTATCTTGCTTTTCATTGTATCTCAATTACCCTGCATCTTATAAGCATTTTAAAAATATTTCACTCATTGATTCAATCTACTATTCTGCCTTGATTCTCATACTGTGTGGCATATCTGAGAAAATTACTTAACCTTTCAGTGTCCCAGGCACCTAAATAAAACTTTAAATTATAGAACCATTACTGATCTACATTGATAGAGGACATTTCCTCACCAATGAAATTATAGGTCCAGAGAGAGAGAGAGAGAGAGAGAGAGAGAGATGGACAGATGGATTGATAACTAAATGATAAATGAATGAACAAATATATATGTATATATATATATATATACACACACACACACACACACATGCATACATACATACATGCATGCACATGGGATGAGGGGAATTACTGCTAAAGCTCAAACTTACTACCCCAATATTCTAGACTCTCAAAATACAAAGTCAAAACAAAGCAATGCTCACTCTCAAGTAACTTTATGTTCTCTTGGGTGAACAACATATAAGAAAGATCAAACGTATATGGAAGTTTGCTCATAATAGAACAGGGAGCACAAAGAAAAATATTTGAAGGATAGATCTTACATGGATGTTTATAAGGGAAGAGAAAGTGGTACTCAAGGGGGAAGTTTCAGCCTAGGTATCCCACAACTCTTCACATATACACAGGATAGTATATCAAAGTCTTCATAGTAGCAAGATAATGTTGATTTGATTGTCAATAATTGAAAAGGAGACAGGGAAGGGGTGAGATAAGCATAAGGCAATAGAAAACAGTTCTTAATTCAACCTGACTGGGTGAGGAAATAGAGATGTTTAATCTAGAGAAAAGAAGACTCCAAAGGGAGAGGATAGCTAACTTCATGTATTTGAACTCTGCTATGTGAAAGAGGAATTAGTCTTGTTCTGAATGGTCTAGAAAGTAGTTATAAAAGCATAAGGCAGGAATTGCAAAGAGATTAATTTTAGCTTGATGTTGGAAAATTCTGTCTAAAAATTAGTTATCCAAAAGTGGAATATGCTGCCTCTGGAAGTAGTAAATTTTCTTTTTCTTTCTTTCATTTTTTCTTCCTTTACTCCTTTCTTTTCTCCTTTCATTTTTTTTTTACTTTTTAAAATGTTTTATTAATGCCTTTTTCACATTGTTATCCATTTCTCAATAATCAGCTCCCCCACCACATCTTCTAAAAACTAGACTATTAAGGAAAACAAACTGACACTGACTCTGTCTAGCAGACTATGCCTTATTCTGATCCTGTAGTCTACCATCTTTTCTTTCACTAACTTTATAATTATATTAATCTGAATTCTGATATATTTTACTGTTGTTTCTTTTTATATTCTTACAGCCATTATTCCTACTGTTCTTATGTTTCTGGTTACTCTGCTTTGCCTCAGTTTATATAAATCTTCCTAAGTTTCTCTGAATTCTTCATATTCATTATTTTGTACAGAGTAAAATGTTTCATTACATTCATATCTCATGATTTGTTTAGCTCTTCCTCAATCAGGTACCTCCTTCATCTCCAGCTTTTTGCCTCATATAAAGCACTCCTATAAATATATTGATATATGTAGGACTTTTCTTCTGTTTGTTTTTTTTTACCTCCTTGGTGCACACTATAGTACTTGTATCACTGAGCAAATGGGTATGAACAGTTTATTCACTTTCCTAGCACTTTTCCAACATAAAGTTATAAACTCTTTTCCATAATTTTTGAACCAGTTTACAGCTACCCCAACATTGTACCAGTGTGTGGATCTTCCCATGTTGACTTTCCATCTTTTACCATCCTTATCCATTTACTAGGCTAGAGGTTTTTATTAATTTATTATTTATTTTCTTTTTCAAGTAACATGTATTTTCATTGATCTGTCTCTCCTACTACCATCCCCCCAAATTGAGCAATTTATAAAACACCCTGAAAAATAAATCCTTAATACCTGTCTACATTGTCTACAGAAACAAATTCCAACATTTTCCTTGTATAAAAATATATCATATTCTGCATTTTAAATTCACTTCCTCTCTGTCAGGAGATGAATGGGATGTTTCAATTTCATTCTTTTTGGATTTGTAGTTTATCATTGTGTTGATAAAAGTTCTAAAGCCTTTCAAAGTTGTGTTACTTTATAATGTTATCATTGTATAAATTGTTTTCTTAGTTCTGATCACTTTGTTCTCCATCAGTTTATAAAGGTCTTCCCAATTTCCTCTGAAATTGTACATGTCATCATCTTTATGACACAATAATAATCCATTGCATTCATGTGCTGCAGTTTGTTTATCCATTCCCCAATAGGATAGCTAAAAGACACAGTGGATAGAACACTGAGCCTAGAATTAGGAAGACCCAAGTTCATATCTGATCTCAGACACTTACTAATTGTGTGACCATGGACTAGTCACTTTATACTGTTTGTTTCAGTTTCCTCATCTATGAAATGAGCCGGAAAAGGAAATGGCAAATCACTCCAGTATCTCTGCCAAGAAAACCCCAAATGGGGTCATGAAAAAGTGGACAGAACTGAACAACAACAATAGGAAGACACCCCTTTGTTTCTAATTTTGGGCAACCTTGAAAAGCTGCTATAAATACATAAATAATTTTCCTGTTTCTTTTGGGTGTTGTTCTAGTAGTGATAGAACTGATCTTCTTTGCCCAATAGTAAAGAGGAGGTAACCCCTTTGTTCTCTCCCTTCAAGTGGACAGTGAAGTGCCTTGAGCCCATGTCATTGTGGATCAGTTGAAGGAATGGAGCATTTAGTCTAGGGTGAAGTGGGAGAGGAATGATGGTTGTCAGGGGCAGCTAGGTGGCGCAGTGGATAAAGCACTGGCCTTGGACTCAGGAGGACCTGAGTTCAAATCCAGCTTCAGACACTTGACACTTACTAGCTGTATGACCCTGGGCAAGTCACTTAACCCTCATTGCCCCACCAAAAAACAAACAAACAAAAAATGATGGTTGTCTTGAAAGCTATCTTTTGTCTTGAGGCAAAGAGATTGGGGGAGCAGCTAGGTGGTACAGTGGATAGAGCACTGGGCTTGGAATCAAGAAAAGTCATCTTCATAAGTTCAAATCTGACCTCAGACACTTACTAGCTGTGTAACCCTAAGTAAGCCACTTAACCCCCTTTGCCTCAGTTTCCTCTTGTATAAAATGAGCTGAACATGGAAATGACAAACCATTCCAGTATCTTTGTCAAGAAAACCCACAATGGAGTCTGACAAAGAGTCAGGTATGATTGAAATGACCCAACAGCAACAGAGACTAGACTTGTCCTGCTTGGCAACTTGCCAAGTTGCTAAGGGCCCAACTGAGACCTAAGGAGCTGAAAAACTTCCCAACAATGAGAGCTGTCCAAAGATTGATTGGAATAGATAGCTTTGGAAGGTTGTGAGTTTTCACTCATTAAAGCAAAGGTGGGATGACCACTTAAGGAGCATGTTACAGCAGGAATTTCTTTTTTCCAGCTCTAGGCAGAACTAGATGACGCCTGAGGTCCCTTCTAACACTGAAATTCTTCGATTTTGTGATTCTGTGACTTGTGATCCTGAGTCTTTTTTTCACTGTGCCCTGCTAATATATGAAGCTATTAGTGAGTAATAATAACAGAGGGTAGCATCCAGTGTTAAATTTCCAGCTCTAGACTGAAGCTGGAGGCTAAAGGAATTCTGAGAAAAGAGAATACGATGGCCTCTTGTATGTTGTCAAACATCCACTATGTTGTTAAAACGTGTTTCTACCTCTGAAAAATCTGTCCCATTTATCCACCTCTCATCACTCAAACTGTCACCACCCTGATTCAGGACCTCATTAACTCTCTTCTGAACTATTTCAATAACCTATTAGTTGGTCTTCCTTCCTCAAGTATCTCCCTATTAATTTCCTTCTCCACACAGCTGACAAAATGATTTTTTTAACAGTACAAGTCTGACAGTGTTATTCTACGGAATAAACCCCCTCATTAGCTCATGAGCTCCTCCAGGTGGGGACTCTTTTCCCTTTCTTTGTACCCATGACAATTAGCAGTTGCTAGCACATAGTAGGCACTTAATAATTATTGACTGACTATACACCAGGCACTGGTCTAGGCAGGTAGGGATATCAAAACAGGAAGGAAATAGTCTATTTATAACAGAAGGTAAATACCCTCATGGAGCTTACACTATATTTGGAGGGATTTTGTTGTTGTTCAGTCATTTTTCAGTCATGTCTGACTCTTTATAACCCATTTGGGATTTTCTTGGCAAAGATAATGGAGTGGTTTACCATTTCCTTCTCGAATTCATCTTAGTGATGTGGAAAAGGAGGCCAATAGGGTTAAGTAACTTGCCCAAGATCACACAGCTAGTAAGTGTCTGAGGCAGTATTTTATTTTATTTTTTTTTTAGTGAGGCAATTGGGGTTAAGTGACTCACCTAAGGTCACACAGCTAGTAAGTGTTAAGTGTCTGAGACCAGATTTGAACTCAGGTACTCCTGCCTCCAGGGCCAGTGCTCTATCCACTGCTCCCTCTAGCTGCCCCTGAGGCAGTATTTGAACTCATGAATATGTCTTCCTAATTCCCAGCCCATTGCCCAGCCCACTGCACCACCTAGCTGCATTTTTTTTTTGGTGAGGCAATTGGGGTTAAGTGACTTGCCCAGGGTCACACAGCTAGTAAGTGTCAAGTGTCAAGCTGGATTTGAACTCAGGTCCTCCTGAATCCAGAGCTGGTACTCTATCCACTGTGCCACCTAGCTGCCCCTACCTAGCTGCATTTTAATACTGTCCATGGGATTGTTCTTGGAAGATGAACCCCTCAGGTGAGAATGGCCTGCTGTGATTTTGTCCACAGGGTCATGAAGAGTTGGACATGACTGAACAACCAAACAACAAATGGCAAAAATAGCTAATTGGTTTGGGCAGCTAGGTGGCGCAGTGGATAAAGCACTGGCCTTGGATTCAGAAAGACCTGAGTTCAAACTCAGCCTCAGACACTTGACACTTACTAGCTGTGTGACCTTGGGCAAGTCACTTAACCCTCATTGCCCCGAGGGGAAAAAAAATAGCTAATTGGTGACAGACAATTTTTTTTTTTTTTTTACCAAATGCCCTTGCCTTCGCTTTGTGTATAGTTGTCATTTTCAGACCGCCATATTTCTAACAATCTATATAAAAATTATAAAAATGCTCTAGGAAAAAACATACTCTATCAGAATAAATGAGGCTCAGAACAAATGCATGTATTTACAGGGATTGTTTAGCCTAGAATTAACAGTCAGCAAACAGATTGTGTCTGACAAACATTCATGGAAGGTGTCAAATTCCAGAGTCAAAGTGTGGCTGGCACCAGTCTGGTTCTTGAAAACATCCACACCCTTATTTTTTTTCTGAGTGTATTCCCATCCATTCCTCACCATGGTGCCTGATCTCTGCCTCCCTGTGCAGCTGTAAGGCAGGGAGCCTCCTCCAGACCAAACTTAGAACATTTCTGCATTCACCAAGTCAGATTTGTGAGGGATGAAAGCTTGCTGTGATGCAGCATTGTCCTGTAGGGGATCTGGTATTCTAATTCCCTCTCTGGCACATATGAGCTGTAGGATACAGAGCAGATCACATCCCCCTTCTAGGACTCTTTTTTCCCCTCATCCATACAATGGGTATGATGCTTCCCAATTTTTCTCAAAAAGTTATCATAAAGGTCAAATGAGATGGTATTCACATTGTAACCTAAAAGGATTTTATAAAGGTATGTTATCATTATTACCCTGAGATAAAGGTCCTTTGGAAGGATGCAGGAATTCTTTAGGTTGCTAAGGAAGGGCCATCCTTAAAGAAAACTGGGGAATAGGAACTTTGTCTTTGGTGCACCTCCATACCTTCCATTTTACCACTCACCCCCTCCTCAGTTCCCTCATTTCTCCCCTGGGGTTGAAAAGACGTCTTGCTGCTATCTCTCCTCCTCCCCCTCTCTTTCTTTCTCTTTTATTCTTTCTTTCATTCTCCTCTTTCTCCCCCTCATTCCTTCCATTCATCCTTTCTTCTCTCTCTC
This sequence comes from Dromiciops gliroides, assembly GCF_019393635.1. Taxonomy (NCBI): domain Eukaryota; kingdom Metazoa; phylum Chordata; class Mammalia; order Microbiotheria; family Microbiotheriidae; genus Dromiciops; species Dromiciops gliroides. The sequence goes on from NC_057861.1 coordinate 100,846,340, forward strand.
ATCTCTTCTCTCTCTCTCCTCTCTCTCTCTCTCTCTCTCTCTCTCTCTCTCTCTCATCTCTTCTCTCTGTTTTCTCTCCTCCCTCTCTCTTTTATTTCTGAGAGGACAAGATGTGATTGGTCAAATTAACTACTATATATCCATAATCACAATATACCTGAGCATTAATCCAGATAAGCATCATGCCTTAACCCAACTTAAATCAACAATTCTTTTAATAACACTTTGAATTCAATCCACTCAGTGTTTCAAAGCAGCTACCCCCATACAGAATATTGCACTGGCCACTGGCAGAGATTACATTATACAGTTTAAGTAAAACATGATTCCTGATACCATATGACATATGCCTACAGTAAGATACAATATTGAGGGGCAGCTAGGTGGCGCAGTGGATAGAGCACTGGCCCTGGAGTCAGGAGTACCTTAGTTCAAATCTGGTCTCAGACACTTGACCCTGGGCAAGTCACTTAACCCCAATTGCCTCACTAAAAAAAAATTAAATTAAATTAAATTAAAAAAAGATACAATATTGAGCAACTGATCTGTGGCAAATTCAGAACTCAAAGCCAGGTCTTCTCGCTTGAAGTCTGGTGCCTGTTTAATTATACCTTGCTGCCTCATTCTAGAATTTGAGAGCTAAAAGGGACTTTGGCTGGTTTTTTTTTGAGATGAGGAAACCGAGACTCAAGTCCCATGAAGCTCATACATTGAATGTTTTAAGTCAGAAAATTATTTGATTTCAATGGAATAAACAGTATTCCTCTTCCTAAAAATGTTAACAAAACTTCCCAAATTGCCCCGTTCCCTCCCAAAGCACATCATGGAAGGAGAATCATACCCAGAAAACCTTCAGTAATAAGATCATTAACTCATTAATTTATGTAGGTCTGCTGGGTCATATTATGACAACTGTTGGCAGTCTTGTGCTTGGAATATTGAAAATGCATCTTTTGTTATTTAAGCCAGCATTACTTGTCAGCTGAATAGAAATAGAATGAGTCAGATTTCCGGGTGTCCATCCCCTACTCTCTAACTGCTTCCCTCAGCTTACTAATTGACCTGCTAGGTTCTCATCAAGGAAAATGATTTGGCCCATCACAAGGAACACCAGCTGTACTGAGAAATTGTTCTGAGCCCGTGAGAGCGGAAGAGTGATTACCAGAGCTGACTGGCTCACTCCCTGAACATGATAAAAGGTTTGCCTTCAGGCCTACCGAGTTTTCATTATGGAAATAATAGACTACAAGAGAAAGAATGAGGGGGTGAGGTGGAATGATGTGAAGATTATGCAATTCTGAGTCATGGGATGATACAGATCTGCCTCAATTGACCAGAATTTGCAGATGATAAGAATTGTGACTAACTGAATTTCTAGCTTACCTGAAGATGAACTTGGACCCTCTTTTTAACAGAGAGGCAGCATGGTCTAGTAGAAAGAGAACTGGGCCTAGATCCAAGAGAACTGGGTTTGAATCCTGTCTTTTTCATTTAATAGACAGGTGGTAGAGGCAGCTAAGTGGCATAATGAACAGAAGATTGGACATGGAGCCAAATACCTGAGTTCAAATTCAGCCACAGATGCTTACTAGCCCTGTGACCCTACTCAAGTTACTTTACCTTTGTCTCAGTTTCCTCTACTATAAAATGGAGATAATAATGGCACCCACTTTTCAGGGTTATGAGGCTCAAATGAGATAATTCTTGTAAAGCACTTAGCACCATGCCTGGAACAAAGTAGGCACTTTATAAGTGCTTGTTTCCTTCTATGTAATCTTGGACACCTTATTTAATCTTTCTAGGTCTCATTTTCCTCATCTATAAAATAAAAGGGTTCAAGTATATGAACTGCAAGATTCCTCTAAATCTATGAAGGTCTTACTATTGAAAATCTAAATAAAATGTCTTAGTATGTATTTTCTCTTTGTTTATTTTTTATTTATGCGCAATCTACTTCCAAGGGAACAAGAGAACAAGAAAATGGTCCAAAATCTTTGCAATCATCATTAGCATTTTTAATGTTCAAAAATTGAAACACAATCCAATACACACACACACACACACACACACACACACACACATTTGGGGAAAAGAGAGAATAGAGTCCATTCCATCTACAGGGAAGCAGAATGATTAGATACTACCCAAGGCACCTGAAATGAGCTGATGAATACAACTAGGTACAGATTTAGCTCAAAGCATTCCAATTGCAGATGCACAAAAGGAGAAACAAACTGAGTTGCATCACTTTCATTTCCTGCCTAGGGATTGCATATACATTCAACTGAAGAAACAACTTTTTCCCCAAGTCCTGTTTTAGTAAGCAGAGGGTCATGGACATAAATTAAACTTTGATAACTGAAATTCCTGCCAGAATTTAGGGTCATCACTCTTAACTATCCAAGATTGAGGAAGGAGATAGAGTGTCACAAACTCTTAAGTTGGAAGGGACCTTATAGTCCATCTTGTTGAACCCATCTCTGAAGAGGGGATTATCTCAATAGCATCCTCAACAAGTGACCATCCAGCTGTTGCCTAAAGCCTTCTGGTTAGGGGGAAAAGACTATCTCAGAAGGCAGCCTATTCCAACTTCTCAATGCCTTTCATTATTGGGAAACTTTTCCCCGTTAAGCCAAAATCTCCCTCTCTGTAACTTCCAATCACTTTCTCCTATTTCTGATATCTGAAGGGCCAAACAGAGCAACTCATAGAATCCATCACAGAATCACAGGATCTGAAAGCTGGAAGCAGAACCCTCAGCAACCATCTGGTCCAACCTATACACTAAAGGAATCCCCACTAAAACATCTCTACTTGAAGTCTTCCAATGGGACAGAACCAGCTCTCTTGAGGCAGTCCACTCCACTCTCAGATTGCTCTCATTTTAGATAGTATTTTTTTCCTGACATCAGGGTTTTTTTTTTAATTTTTTATAATTTGTGAAATAAAACAAGCATTTCCCTAACATAGTATAATTTTAAATGATTGCATAAGAAACTGAAAATCTATTATATACAACTTGTTATTCCTCTTAAATATATAAAGTTATCAGGTAAATTTCTTTTTTTTCTTCCTTCCCCTCCTTCCCCCACTCTAGAACTGGCTACCATTACACATAAATACGTGTGTATGTAAAATCATTCTATACATATCACTTCTACTATGATGTAAAAGAAGATCCAGCTTCATATTCTAACATCAGTTCTTAAATTTTCTTTCAGTTCTTCTCTCTAGGGCCAAACAGAACAAGTCTAATTCCTCCTCCTGCTGACAGTCCTTCAGATACTTGAAAACAGCTATCACAATTCTCTGAGTCTTCATTTATCACTCTAGACATAACCAATTATTTCAAGTGATCCTTTCATGGCATGGTCTTGATACCCCTCATCATGTTGGTCACACTCCTCTAAATGTGCTCTGGGTTTTTAACGTCCCTTTTAAAATGTGGTTCGCAGAGCTGAATGCAATGCTCCAGGTGGAGTATGATCACAACAGAAAACAATGTCACCATTACCTCTCTAGTCCTGGGAACTACACTTTTCTTAATACACTCTTCACTGTCATGTTACACTGATATTAAGCTTTCAGTTTATTAAAACATTAGGGGGCAGCTAGGTGGCGCAGTGGATAGAGCACCGGCCCTGGACTCAGGAGTACCTGAGTTCAAATCCGGCCTCAGATACTTACTAGCTGTGTGACCCTGGGCAAATCACTTAACCTCAATTGCCTCACTAAAAAAAAAAAAAATTAAAAATTAAAAAAAAAAAACATTAGGAAGCATTAGGAGAGTTGACTACATTGAACCCAATCCATAATCTAAGAGTAGTTTTTTGACAAAATATCAGCATTATAAAATAATTTGCATCTTTCTCTGCAAAGTAGAGTGTTTGGATGGGGGGAAAGGGGAGAGGGGTGTCCCATACAATTGGAGGTAATGAAGAACTAAGTTCTAATTAGTTATTTCCCCACAGTACTGGTTGCCTTGTGGTTCCACTGTCTGTGATATCTTTGAATCTCAGCAATCTTGCCACAATTTTTAATGCAAGGAAGAAAAAAAAAGACACAAAAACTTGGATTGAGCAATGTAATAAAAGGGAGTGAGTTTAGTGGAGATAATAAAGTTTGAAAGGGCCAGACCATTCTCATCACTGCCATCACTCTCAGTACCATTTCCATTATGACCATACACAAATATTTATTTTGTGCTGTTGGCACACAGGGAACTGTGCATACAAAGAGGTTGGCATCAAAAGTACCCTCAGTCTGACACCATCCTATTTTTCTGACCTTATTTCTTTTTTTAAAATAATATAAGTATTTCATTATTTTCCAGTTACATGTAAAGATAGTTTTCAACATATATTTTCATAAGATTTTTAGTTCCAAATTTTTCTCCCTTCCTTCCTTCCCTCCCCCCTCCCCAAGACAGAAAGTTTTCCAATATAGGTTACATATGTACAATCACATCAAACATCTGACCTTATTTCATACTCCTCCACAATATGTACTATCAATTGTAGCCAAATATGACTTCTCACCAATCCACATGTACTTCAAGACCCAACTCAAGGGTCACCTCTTCAATGAACCCTAGCTTGATTGTCCCAATAGAAAATTACCTACCATCCCCAGGGCCTCCCAAAATACTTTGTACATGTCTTTTGTTTAAAATTTAATGTGTTTTATTTTAGATTAGCCTCGAGTCTCTCCCTACTCCTGTCTGTTATATACACAGCTACTACAGTTATTTTTCTTAAGCATATATCTGACCACAGCACTCCTCTACTGAATAAATCATAGGAGCTTCCTGTTGCCAGTAGAATCAAATATAGACTCCTCTAATTAGTTTTTAAAGGTCTTTGCAACCTGGCTGTAACCATTCTAGTCTCATTGAACATTACTACCGCTTTCCCACTCAGTGATCCAGTCCACCTAGCATTCTCTCTGTTCCTCACAAACAATACTCTATCTTCTGTCTCTGCCATTGTACTGGCTATCCCCATACCTGGAATATACACCTTCCTTATATCTGACTCACAGAATCTCTCTTTTGCTTCAAGAATCATCTTAAATACTCCCTTCCACATAAAGAAGGATCCTTCTTGATCCCCCCAACTGCTAATGCTCCCTCTCCCTAAAAAAGCTTTATTTAACTATTTTACTTTACTTGTATTTACTAACCTTTTTATATTTGTTCTCCATATATATACATATGTGGATGTATATGTGTGTATACATATACATATGTATGCGCGCATACACACTTATTGTGTCCCCTGATAGGGCAGCTAGGTGGCGCAGTGGATAGAGCACTAGGCTTGGAATCTGAGAGACTCATCCTTATGAGTTCAAATCTGGCCGCAGATACTTCCTACCTTTATTACTCTAGGCAAGTCACTTAACCCTGTATACCTTAGTTCCTATTTGTAAAATGACCTGGAGACCGATATGGCAAATTACTCCAGTATCTCTGCCAAGAAAACCCCAAAACAGGGTTTTAAAGAGTTAGAAAGAACTGAAACAAGTCAACAACAAAATCCTCTCATAGAATGTAAGAGTAGGGATTGTTTCATTCATTCTATTTGTATTCCCAGTGCCTAACATAATGCCTGGCATATAGACACATAACAAACGCTCATTGATTAATCGATTGATTGGTCAATTATGTTTCTGACAGCAGAAAGATGCCTGGTGTATACAAGTAATCTGTAGCATTTTATCATTAATCACAAGTGTGAAAACTAGTGTAAAAGTTATGTTATTAAACATCATGATTCTCAATGATTTAACATATTTGTACAATTCGTGTCTATATGTTCTAATTTACCAACTAATTTTTTAATTTATTCATTTTGAACTTATATACAGCATGACCAAAAAAATGTTTCTGTGTACACAGTACAATGTAAAAAGAGGATTCAATATAAAACCATGAATTTCCATTTCACATTGTTTACTTTTTTTTGGAAAACTATGTTATAAATACTGCACATCATTTTCAAAACTATCCTGCTTTTCTGCACTTCCTTTTAAGTTTTCTTTTGTTCTTTGCTATGCATGTTTTTTCTCCCTCCCTTCCCACTCTATCTTAGAGAATGCTACCATTAGTCACAAATATGTGTGTATGTGTGTGTGTGAATCCATATTATACATACTTTGATTTATCAGTTCTTTCTCTGGGTGTGGATAGTATCTTCCTTCATAGGTTCTTTGTAGTTAATTTGAGTATTTATAATACTCAAAATGATTTGGTCATTCGAAGTTGCTCTTAGAACAATATTGGCATTACTGTGTACAACATTCTCTTGGTTCTGTTCATTTGCTCTTTATTATTTCATGATTCTAATTTTTTAGCATTAATATTATTCTAGTGGTGCTATATCACTGCAAGGTAGTGAACACCCAGTCTTTAAGAATTAAAGTTGTGGGTCATTCAAAGAAAAAAGGAGAGATACATTGCAAGTATGACTAGGCTGCAACACATGATCACATAAATGGGCAGGAGAAGCATCATTAACGATATCATGAGAGATGTAGGAGCAAAAAAGAAAGTGGGCCAGTCACAGAGCCTGCTGCAATGGTATCTATAGAGTAGTAAAAGATCTAGAGAGGGGGTAGCTAGGTGGCTCAGTGGATAAAGCACCAGCCCTGGATTCAGGAGGACCTGATTTCAAATCCAGCCTCAGACACTTGACACTTACTAGCTGTGTGACCTTGAGCAAGTCACTTAACCCTCATTGCCTACAAAAACAAAAGACAAAAAACAAACAAACAAAAAAGAGATCTAGAGAAAGGTTCCTAATACATTAAGTGGGCCCAATGGGGAGGTTTTATGTGAAGACATTGACAAAGGTTAGTAGGGTCACAAAGGATGAGAAATTATAGACAGTTTTCAATCTGTATTATAAGAGAGAGTTGCCACATCAATGTATTCTTCCCATGATGTAGGTGACTTAACAAATATTTATTAAATTAAGGCATGAGACAGTCTTTGCCAGAGATACGCAGATACATATTTAAGAACCAGATCTACAAAAAAGGAGGGGAGACACATAACACATTTTTAAGTCAAGAGTTTCTCAAGAGTTTCATTGTCAAGAGTTTCTCCATCACTTAAGTCTAAATAATCATTAAAATAATAAAGCAGGCCCTGGTTTGTAGCATTGCTGATTTCCAAGGTGTAAATGCTCACTATGAAAATTTAAAAATCCTCTCCCAGGTCAAACTGCCTCCAGAACACCTCTGGTTTCTGCCCTCTATGGAGCTTACAAGGTAGTGAGGGAGATAGAACAGGTGTGTTAAAAGATGCCTAGTAGGGGCAGCTAGGTGGTACAGTGGATAGAGCACCGGCCCTGGATTCAGGAGGACCTGAGTTCAAATCCAGCCTCAGACACTTTACACACTTACTAGCTGTGTGACGCTAGGCAAGTCACTTAACCCCAATTGCCTCACCAAAAAAAAAAAAAAGATGCCTAGCAGATAGTGCTTTGCATCATACCCAGAAATGGTATAGATGGTCATTGATGCTCTGGGACAGGGATTCTTAACCTTTTTGTGTCAAGGGCCCTTTTATCAGTCTGGTAAAACCTATGAAAGGGAGCTAGTTGGCAGAGTGGATAGAGCACTGGCCCTGAAGTTGAGAGGACTTTAGTTCAAATCTTACCTTAGACACTTCCTAGCTATGTGACCCTGAGCAAGTCACTTAACCGCATTGCCTTAAACATCCGGAGCCATGCCCAGTCATCCTGATGTATATCTTGCCTCTGGAGGAGAGAGTGAGGTTGATGACCTTGCAGAAGCCTCCCTCACTTAAATCTAATTCAGTGCGAGTCATGACATCACCTCGATGTCATGGTCTTCTTTGGGAACAAAGGACAAACAACAAAATCTATGAACCCTTTCTCAGAATAATGTTTTTAAGTGCATAAAGAAAATACAAAGGACTAGAAAGGAACCCGGATATCACAAACCCCAGGTAAAGAGATTCTACTTAGGGAGATCAGAAGAAGCAGTGATCACTGTGGGTCAGAGTGGTAAAGGAAGGTTTCCTCCAAATAAGATACTGTCATATTCGATCAGAGGAATTAGAGGAAGTGGGCATGGGCTCAAATCCTCCTTCTAGTGTTTTCAGCCTGTGTGATAATGGGCAAAAACAGTTTTCTTGGATCCCATTTTCCTCATCTACTAAATGAGCAAGTTGAACTAGATTACTTCTGGTTCTAGATTTCCAGTTTTAGATTTGTGATCCTATGAATGAGTAAAGGAGGACTCAAGTTCTAGAACCACAGTGTTATAACAGGTCCCCTCAAATCATAACATGTGGGCAACCAACAACTCTGCCTATGGTTTTGTCTGGGCCTGCTCTTGGATATGAGCTCAGATGTGAAAAAGACCTAACCCAGAACCAGCCTTGAACAGTAGGGTATAGGGAGGCCTGTTCAGTCATTTTTCAGTCGTGTTCAACTCTTCCTGACCCCATTTGGGGTTTTCTTGGCAAAGACACTGAAGTGGTTTGCCATTTCCTTCTCCAGCCAATTTTACAGGTAAGGAAACTGAGGCAAACAGGGTGAAGTGACTTTCCCGGGTCTCACAGATAGTAAGTGTCTGATGCCAGGTTTAAATTCAAGGAGATGAGTCTTCCTGACTTCAGGCCTAGTATTCAATCCTCCGTGCCATTTAGCTACCCCATAGGGAGGCCTACTTTCCTTCCAAGATGATTTTTCATCCACCTTCCCTAGTTCCTGCTTTCATCATAGCAGTCTTTTTCCCCTCCTGGAAGCTTGTCAAACCTTTAATGCTTTCTAATCATTTGGAACCAACTGCTTATCTTGATGTTGAAGCAAATTGTTTTCTTACTGCAGTCAATTAAGGATTTCTTCCTAGCTCTGATTGAAGGCCAACTCCCATGTGGATGGGCCTATCTGCTTCTCAACTGCAAGTCATGAACAAGTTGTTCTGTCAAAAAGCCATTAAACTGAGGCCTAGGACTAATGATCTTGGACATCTATCATCAAGCAGACCCCTGGCTTGCCTCAATAATCAAAATGGTTCCTATTGGCAGCCTGTCTGGTTCCAGACAGATCAACCTCATTCAAACCTAGCACCCAAACTGTTTGAGGGAAATAGTGATAGCCTGACCAGCAAATCTGTAATGACTAAGAAAGGAGAGAAAGGGTGGAGGGGCAGAGAGAGAGACAAACAGAAAGACAGATAGAGAGAGACAGACAGACAGACAGAGAAGGAGGAGGAGGGAAGCAGAGGGGAAAGGGGAAAGAGATGGGAGAGAAGAGAAAGGATAGGGGATAGGAGACAATATGAAACCAAACACGAAATTAAGGCAGATGACAGAAGAGGAGAAAAATAAAAGATAGAATACCAGAGTTGCGTGGAACCTTAGAATAACAGAACCATCAAATTAAATTTAATTCATTAATCATTTATTTAGACAGGAAGCATGGAGTTGTGCAAAGAACTCTCAATGAGGAATCAGAATGTATAAATGAATGAAAAAGCATTTATTAAGCATTTACCAGAAGCCAGGCACTGTTCTACGGACTAGAGATCAAAATGCAAGCAAACAAGAGAGCCCTTCCTCTTGAGGAGCATATAATCCGATGAAGGAAGACAGCACTCAAAAGGGAGATAGAATGGGGACAGCAAGATTTCAAAGTGACTGGTAAATGATGTGAAAGCCTGGTTCGGGTCAATATAAGCCAAAAGCTTATCAGACAGAGCTCGGGGTGCCAGTTTCCAGAGCCCAGGTTGCAGGGAAGAGGATGAAAAGGATAACTGGAGCACAGGTGGCATGGTTTACAAAAGACTGGACAAAAAGATCTGGATTCAAATCCTGACTGTTGCTTGTCTCCTCCCTGCTTAAAAATTTTCACTTGATCTGATTGTCCCAGGTATCATTTCTCCAGTAAACCCCTTGAAAAATGGCTGAACTAAGTATCTCACCTCCTCTCCTCTCACTAGCTTCTAAATCCTCTGCAGTCTCATCATTCAGTAGAAAGTGCTCTCCCAATGGTCTCTTAATTGTCAGATCTAATGGCATTTTCTCAATCCTCATTCTTTGACTTTCTCTGCAGCTTTTGATACTGACAATCACCTTTTCCTGGATACTCTCTTCTCATTAGGTTTTTGAGATACAGGCCTCTCCTAGTTCCCCTGCTACCTGTCTAACCACTCTTCATTCTTCTTTGCTTTATCTTCATCCAGGTCATACCAACCAACCATGGGTGTCCCCCCCCTCCCCGAGTTCTGTCTTGGTCTTGGTCCCTCTTCTCCCTCTATACTACCTTGCTTATGATCGAATCACCTCCCATGGATTCAATGAACACCTTTCCCCAGGTGATTCTTAGTCTCTCTCCTGAGCTCTACTCCTCCAAGGGAGGATAAACTACCAAACCTGACTCTGTCCCTAACTGATTTCAGAAGCTCTCTTATTATGAACCACATCTAATAAGAGCTTCTCCAACCTGCCTTCTCATTTCATCACCTTCAAATCTCCAGATAAAGTCTAAACAGGGTAGAGTCTAACATCATCATTCTATGAACTCTGTAAAAAGTTGGGTTGTCTTATCCACTTATACACTGCAGACCCACATTGAGTTTGCAGGGAACTAGAATACCCACTTGTTTTTCACAGCAATTGCTTCTAGTCACACCCTATCTTGTATAAACTGCCTCCATCCTCTATAATTCAATTGATTTTATGAACACAAATACAAAACTTTACATTTTTTTACTATTAGATTTCATCATATTAGGTTCAGTCCCCCATTCCAGCCAGCTGCCATATTTTTTTAATCTCAAATCTGAAATCCAACATATTAACTCTTCTTCCTAGCATCTGGTCTCTAACCATTTGACCAGCATTCAACCAATGCCATAATCTAAGCTATTGATAGAAATGTTGAACAGAAAAAAGCCAAGGGCTGAGCCTTGAGGCACTGCACCAGAAACCTCCTTCCAGGCTGACATCTTAACCATTCATCAACATTCATGGGGTCTAATGGTTCAATCAGTTCAAACCACTCCTGAGCATCCTGTCATCTATCCTCCATCTCTCATATTTTGGTAAATGCTTACCGAAATTCCTTTAAACTCTACCCATATCATTCCCCAATCTGCTTTTCTGATAATCCCATTTGACATGACTTTGTCTTCATGAACCCATCTAACCATTTCTTACCTTTCCAAATGCTAACAAGCCATCCCTATAATCATCCATCATAGCATTTTGTCGAGGATTATCATCAAGATCACTTATTTATACTTTAAGGTAACTTTTTTTTTTTTGAAAACTGGGATATTTGCCTATCCCCAGTCCAACATACCTTTTTCATCACCTAATCCAGCCCTCCCCCATATTTTACAGATGAAAAAATTCTAGTGTAGAGAGAGGTTAAGGGATTTGGTCTGGGTCATACAACTAACTAGTTTCAGAGCTAGAGTTTAAACCCAATTCTTTACTCAAGGGCCCAGAAGGAAAAGGCCAAGTTCCAGAAGAAGCCTGCCTCCCTTCAGCGAGTGTTCAATCTCTCCTCCCCCAAAAGAGGAGGTCCTTCAAAAGCTGCCTTTCTGAGCTCAGTAGCATACATAACCTCGGGGTGGGCCAGGTGTGGCCCCTCCCAAATGAGTTAGCTAAAAATGAGAATATTAATCTTTACCACAAATAATTTTTACCACAACACTATAGCATAGTACCACCTACACGCACAGCTCAACTCACCATACTTCTCCTCCTCCTCCTTCTTTCCTACCCTGAGGCCCCATTGTCCTAACTGGTGGATGTCTTCCTAGGCGATAGTTTCAGTGGAGGCTCCCAGAGACCAGTCACAAATTCCTGCAGCTGCAGTTTCCTAATCTATGAAATGAAGGGACTGGATGAGTTTGTTTCAGAGGTTCTTATAGCTCTACATTTAGATTCTATGTTTCCTGCTACAAAATCCTGGGTTCTAAGGTCCCTTCTAACTCATTCTATATTCTAGTAAGAAATGTTCTAAGGTTCCTCCCAGCCCTAATGCTGTATGGTCTAAGGTTCCTCTCTACTTTGACAATCTATCTTCTAACATGCTATGTTCTAAAATGACTTCTAGCTTTAACATCCTATGTTCTAAGGATTCTCCATACTCTAACACAGTAAATATTTCTAATTGGAAGGAACACTGACTCTAGAATAACAAGACCTGGGTTCAAATACCAATTCCTATACCTATTCCCTGTGAAGTCAAGTCACTTAAGCTACCTAGGCTTGTTTCCTCAACTGTAAAGGGAGGGTATTAAACTATTTGATGTCTAAAGTCCCTTCCAGCTATAGATTTATGATCCTATATTTTAAGGTTCCTTCTAGCTCTAAATTCTATTCTCTAAAGTCCCTATTAATTCTACTGATCTAAGTCCTAACATTTTAAATTCAAAGATCCCTCCTAGTTCTGATAACATTCCATGCTCTACAGTACCACCCAACTCTAATATTCCATGTTCTACAGTCCCACCCAACTCTAACATTCTAGGTTCTAACGTCCTGCTAATGTCGTATATTCTATAACCTCACCCAGCTCCAACATTCTGTATTCCAAAGTCTCTTCCATTTGTGATATTCTCTATTTCTACTTCTATATTTCTAAGCCTGACAATAGAAGGGTGAACCAGAGCCCCACTCCCCTTTCACTTTTACCTTCTACATCTTTCAATCTCTCTCCTGTATCCAAAATCCCAATATAAACTGAGGTTAATACACCTTATCTAAAAAATAGTCATTTCTAAGAAAGGCCTGGAAGACATGTATGAAATGATGTATAGTGAAGTGAACAGAACCCAGAGAACATTGTGCACAGAGAGAGTGAAATTGTTTGAGGAAGAACTGTGACTTTACTATTCTCATTAATACAATGATCCAGGACAATCCCAAAGGACTATTGATAAAACATACTATCTACCTCCAAAGAAAGAACTAATATTGATGGAACAAACTGGAGCATGCTATTTTTCACTTTCTTTCATTTTTTATTTTAATCAAGTTTTTTTTTGTAGAAAATTACAGATATGGTAATGTTTTACATAATCATATGTGTATAACCCATATTTGATTACTTGCCGCCTCAGGGAGGGAGGAGGGGAGGAAGGGGAGAAGGGATAAAAATTGGAACCCCAAACTATAAATAAAAATGTTTATTACATTTTTAAAAAAATGAATATTATTTAAATATTATTATTTTAAAAGAATATTATTTAAATATTATTATTTTAAAAATGTTTCACATGTAATTGAGAAAAAAAAATAAAAAGATTCTTTTAAAAAAAAAGAATAGTCATTTCTGTAGCACAGATGAGTTCCAAGCAAGAGAACCCTGCTGATGCCAATGGAGGCTCAGGCTTCACAGGAAGTCCAGATTTTGGAAAATAATAGTCAGTGCAAAGATGAAATGACCTTGTTCCCCACTTCACTGTTTGTAATAGCAGTCTGGCTAAGCACCATAATGAAATAACCTTGAGAAACAGATGATTCGGGCCATGGGCCAGAATGAATTTTTACAGACTGTTTGATTTACCATGTTGAAAAGAGGAATATTTGGAAGGAGAGGCAGGAATAAGAGATTGCAGTGTTTGCTGACCTGGGAGATGACTCAGCCCAGGGTCACAAGATGCCTGCTACACACACAGTCATACAGGAACCAAATCCAATGTACAATACTGAAATTCAGAATCAAAGGATCTCAGAGATAGATGGAAGCCCAGAGGTAGGTCATCCAGTCCAACATTCTATTACCTTCTGGATCAAATATAAAATCCTTTGTTTGACATTAAAAGATCTTCTTAACCTGGCCCCTTACCACCTTTCTAATCTTACCCATTACTCCCCTCCAAGCACTTTACAACCCAAGGATACTGGCCAACACAAAATGGCCCATCTCCCATTCTCAAACCATGGCATCTCCCTCCTCATCTATTCCCCTCAGAATCCCCAGACTCCTCCAAGACTCAGCTCAAAGGCCAAGTTCTGAAGGAGGCCTTTCCTCATCCTCACAGGTGCCAGGGCCTTCCCCTCTAAGATTACAGTCTTATACCTATTTTCATATATGGATATACACATACATATATATTTATATATGTATAGATACACATATATCCTGATTTATATGTATATATATATATAGTCTCCTTTATTATCATTAATAATAATAGTTACCATTTATATGGGCACTTTAAGAACCACAGAATGCTTAACAAATATCTCATTTAAGCCTCACAACAATCCTGGGAAGTAGGTGCTCTCATGGTCCCCATTTTACAGATGAGGAAATTGAGGCAACTGGAGCTTAAATTACTTGGCCAAGGTTACACAGCTAGTAAAGTCTCTGAGACAGGATTCAAACTCAGATTTTTCCTGACTTCAAGTCCAGAACTCTATCCACTAAACCACCTATTGTTTGTTTGTTTTTTGTGAGGCAATTGGGGTTAAGTGACTTGCCCAGGGTCACACAGCTAGTAATTGTTAAGTGTCTGAGGCCAGATTTGAACTCAGGTCCTCCTGAATCCAGGGCCAGTGCTCTATACACTGTGCCACCTAGCTGCCCCTAAACTACCTATTAAAACGCCTACTAAAATATAAGTGTCTTGAAAGCAGGGACGGTTTTTGCTTTAATAAACACTTAATAAATCCTTATTGAGTGATTGTATCCCTTGTACAATATCCCCAGCCTTCATTTGAATAACTCCAGTGATGGGAAACTCACTACCTCCTGTGGGAGTCCACTTTATTTGGAGGGAATGAAAAGTTCATCAATTCGGTAAGTGGTGGGGAAAACCCACATTATGTGCTGGCACAATTTAGTCTCTATTGAGGATTCAGAGGGAATCTCAATTATATCTGTAAGAAAGGAGGGGTGAAGGAGGAGGCAAGAAATGAAAGTGAATGAACTCTCTTCCAGAGAGGAAGATTGCCTTCCATTTGGGGGAAACCCATTTAGGTCGGGGTAAGTATGAGTGGGCAGATGTTGATTCTGAAATGTCACAACGTTCCGAGCACTGCCAGCTGTTTATAATAAGAGTGAAATGGTACAGCTCACATTGTATACTGCCTCCCTGCCTTCTCTAATTGTGGGCTGATATTCAGCTCTGCAGAAATAAACACTGTCTTCGTCGAGATAAAATCTGCTTTGAAGAAGAAACTTTGAAGGGAAATAGTCGGCAATGAATATTTCTGTCTGTTCCCTGTTCCGGCAACCTGAAGGCAAAAGTTAGTTGTTATCTTTCAGGAGACATGGGCTCTCAGGTTAGAATTCTCTTTCCTCCTTTCAACTCCTCCAGAGTCAATTCCCTTGCCTGGAACACAGGCCTCCTCGGCCCAGGCAGCTGTGGATGGAATCAACAGTTCACCATCAGGTGAAGGCGTCTGGAGTGAGAGCCACCAGGGAGACAAGATAACAGCCAATGTTAGCTACAGATGTCAAAGTTGGAGGATCTCCTAAGTATACTCCTGGTGAACAGCTTATCGAGTCAATGAGAAATGTAAGAATCCAGGGCTTCTTCAAGTGGATTCCCTGCTGGAACTCTAAGGGGTCCAAGTAACTTATTACCTGTGGAAAACTGTTGAAATGTTAATATGGATCTGTGTGGGCCTAGAGGAAAGAAAACACTTATTTTCCCCTCAATCTAGTTCATGGCTTGACTCTGCCCCTAGTTAACTGTGTGACTTTGGGCAAGTCATTGTACCCCTCAGGGTTGTAGTATCTTTAGAAGGGAAAATGACATGACCTCATCAGCATGGGAACTGCCTCCAACCCTGACACTTACATTCTTTGAGAGTTATCTAGGGGTATTGGGATTAAGTGATAGGACCAGGATTACATGGCTACTATGTGTTTAAGGCAGGAGTTGAACCCAGATCTTCAAGAATCCAAGGCTGGTCCACTCATCACTATACCATGGTACTTCTTACATGCTCAGGGGGTAATAATGCATATATTACATACCTCCCAGGGTCATTGTGGAAAAAGTGTTTTGTAAAGCATGCTGGAAATGAACTATTACTTTCACATCTTGAAAGATGTATGTTGGTATTGCCTCTGCTGATATGGATATCCTTGATAATAATGCTACACATTTTTATTGTATCTTTAGTGCTTCAAGGTTTATAAAACTCTTGCTTCACAAGCTATCATATCATCCTACCTCTCTGAAGGATGCAAAATGGTGGGTATGGAAATGTGATAGGGACTACAAAAGTCTTTTCTTGCTTCCCAATCCCATACCACTTGACTTTTCCCAGCTGATGTTTTTGCAAAAATAAAGGTCTATATAATCAGTTTCAGTGATCTGCACTTTCCTATAGGAGCATGCATTTAGAACTTGAAGGGACCTTAGAAGCCATCAAGTACAATCCCATGAGTTTACAGATAAGGAAACTGAGGCTCAGAGGAGTTAATAATGTGACTGAGACAGAGCTTGAATCCAAATCTTTCTACAAACCAGCCAAATTAATCTTTTTTTCTGTTTCTCACTCAGCACACTCTATCTCCTAACTGTAACTTGTCTCCACCTCATAGATTCCCTCTCTCTTTAAGATACAAGATCCCAAGAACCATCTTCTGCTCAAAGACTTTCCTGATCTTCTAAGTATTAGGGCCCTCCTTCCCAAATTAACTTGTATTTAACTGCTTTGGATATATTTGACTTAAATTGAATTTTATGCTGAATATACTTTTATATGTACTTGATTCTCCCATTAGAATGTAAGCCCTTTGTGAGTAAGTATTGTTGCATTCTTTGCACTTGTATTCCCAGTGCCTAGGACATGAATATTTCTTGATTGATTGATTGAGCCAAAGATCAAGCCAATTATTCTCTCTTCTCTCAGTACCTTCTGGGTCCCCAGCAAGAAGTATTAATTGCCAATTTCTCTACTTTCTCTTTCTGGGATACTTTCACCCAGGATAGAGGATTGAACTTGAAGGTCTTGTCCATTTAAAGTGTCTCCTAGTCCCCATAGGCAAAGCCATTCAATGTTGCCACTCAGTCAGGAACACATTGATAATTAAATTCACTAAACATTTATTAAGTGCCTACTATGTGCAAAACACTTCTCTAGATGTTGAGAATAGATAGAAAAAAGAAAGCATCATACTTGCCCTTAAGAGAATATTATATATGCAAAGATAATTAATACAAGGTTGGGTATGAGGCAAACAAAAAGACTCTAGGAATATCTGAAAAGGGAGATAACACCTTCAGATTGAGAGATGAGGAAGACTAAAACTGAGAAGGCTAATGGTAGGGATGAGAAAGGATGGCATTCCAGGAATGAGGGAATGGCCTGCAAAAACACAGAGGCAAGAAATGAAACATTGAGTTCAAGGAATAGTGACTAGTTCAGTTTGATTGCAATACAGAATTACACAAGGGGGAGTAAGGTAAAGCAAGGCTATGAAGTAGGTGGGATCCAGGTTTAAAAATTGGGTTTTGGGGGTTAGCTAGGTGGCACAGTGGATAAAGCACTGGTCCTGGATTCAAGAGGACCTGAGTTCAAATCTGGCCTCAGACACTTGACACTAGCTGTGTGACCCTACACAAGTCACTTAACTGCCATTGCTCCACCCAAAAAAAACAAAAACAAAAAAACCAGGATTTTTATCCTGCACAAACTTCTATTTAGTGGCCTATCTAGAGTCATGCAAGGAGAAAATGAGTGAGCCAGAATTCCAACACAGGACCTGGGAGTCCAAATTCAGAAGGAACTGCATGTAATTTGTTCCAGTGGAGGGAGATCTCACCCTGAAGGGCTTGGGGATCTCTCAGAATATCCAGAAAGCTTCCTCACATCCATCTTCCATCGGATACTGCCTTGCATCCCCCCACACATGGTATGCTCATTCCCTTTGTCTAGAGTTCCCCGCTTCTCTTTTTTCCATCTAAGCCAAAGTCTTCCATCTTCCTGGATCCAGCTCAAGCTCCATCTCTTACAGGAAGCCTTCCTTGAACACCTTCATCTTCCCTGATCTCCCTCCTCCAACCCCCTGCAGCATTTATCCTTCTTACCACACCATTTAGTGCTTAATCATGATTCAGTATGTCTTTGTGAAGAAAGTCCTGGGAAGATTTGAGTTTGAGTTCTGGGCTTGCCTGACACTTAATAACAGCATCTCAGAGTTGGAAAAACTCAGCTAGATAAAAACAATCACCTGCTATGTACCAGACACTTCAATATGTGCTGTGGATACAAATATTAAAAAAAAAGTATCTGTCTTCAAGAAGCTTATATTCTCTAAAAAAGAATATGTATATAGACGCAAAACAGACAGGTGAGATACAAAGTGCTGGTGTCTTCCCTCTGTTGGTTATTTCTAATTTATCCTGTGTATAGTTTGTTTGTACACAGTTGTTTACCTGATGTCTTTCCCATTAGACTATGAGCTCCCTGGGGGCAGTGAATAAAATCTTTTGTCTTTCTATCTCTAGTGTTTGATACGGTACCTGGCACATATTGTTCTTCGGTCATTTTTAGTCATGTCTGACTCTTCTTGATCCCATTTGGGATTTTCTTGGCAAAGATACTGAAGTATTTTATGCTGAAGGAAATTTTTTACTGAAGGAAATTTGCCATTTCCTTCTCCAGCTCATTTTACAGATGGGGGAACTGAGGCACACAGGGTGAAGTGATTTACCCAGTGTCTGAGGCTAGATTTGAACTCATGAAGAGACGTCTTCCTGATTCCAGGCCCAGCATTCTATCCACTGCACCACCTAGCTGCCAGCCTGGCACATAGTAGGTGTTTAATAAATACCTGTTGGGTTGAAAAGGTAGTTTTTTTGGAAGCAGATGCAAGTACTAACGTGCAAGGAAATCAGGAAATGTCTCATGTAGAAGGTGACACGAGCTGAGTCATAAAGGGAGAAAGGAACTCTCACAGGTAGAGACAAACAGGGAAAACCATCCCTGCCTTGAAGGACAGTTTGTGCTGAGGCTCAGAAATGAAAGCTAGGATTTCATGAATGGTAAATAGTAAATCCGCCATTTTTACTATAGAGTTCACAATTTGACCTAATATGAAATCAGTCTGGAAAGATAGGTTGAAGGCAGACTGTGAAAACATTAAAATGCAAGATGAACTAGTTTGTATTTTATCCCAAAGCTCCCTGTCACTTTCTGAGGAGGGTAGGAATATGGGCAGACCTGTATTCTAGAGATAACGATTTGGCAGCTGTGTGAGAGAGAGATTGGAGAGGAGAGAGACTGCAGGTGGAGAAACAAATCAGGAGATTATTGCAGTAGTCCTGCTGAGGGGTGATGAGGCCTGAATTAGATTAACTGTAGTGTGACTAGAGGGAAGAGGACAAAGTGAGGGAAGTAAGCTCAGCCAGTACAATTTACAAGGTCAGCCCTCATCTGGATCGGACCCCAGCCTTTGTCCTTATTAATCCCTCCATTTCTGGTGTTAGCTCAGAACACTGCTTTGGGAGTAAGGATTCTAGACCAGCATAGACACCCCTGAACACCTCTATAAATAATAAAAACAATTGAAAAGGAGAAATACTGAGGATCCAACAGCAGAAAGTACCACAGTCATACTGATCATCCCTCCCATCCTCACATGGTCTCTTCTCCTAAACTTGTACCACTCATTACACTCAATTTCTTTCATTCCTATATTAGGCTGTCAGATCAGGGATATATTCCAGCTCCCTCCCCACTGCTCCCTGTTATAATCAGCCACCCCTTCATGCCAGGATTCCCTAAAACCTGAGCACCAAGAGAGCATCCCAGGGGAAGCTCCCCAACATTGTACAAAACAGCATTTACTCCTCCTGCATCCCTGATGAGATATATTCCAGCTCCATCCCCACTGCTGGCTTCTTGGTATAATTAGTCACCCTACCATGATGAGGTCCCCTGAAACCTGAGCCCCATGGGAGCATCCCAAGGGAAGCTCCCCTACATTGTTCAAAATGTCATTTATTCCTCCTGCCTCCCACCTCATAGTACTCCATTCTCCACTTTGTGCTGACCCATGGATCATACCATACCATACCATACCATACCATACCATACCATACCATACCATACCATACCATACCATACCATACCATACCATTGTTAAGGGCTAAAATTCTAGCTAAACTGTCTAAAATATCTAATGAGTGGTCGCCAATAAATTATAAGCTTTAGCAAGAGTTAGACTTTTAAGCATTTATTAAGGAGAATAAGAATTTGGTAAAGAGAGAGAAAAAGGCCTAGATTCCTATCTATTAAAGGGAGAGCACATTTTTAGCTCCCGTCTCCGCCAGAGTCCAGAGGAAAGAGCGCGAGACTGAGCGCCAGTCTCTTCCTTCCTCCTCCCACTAGTCCGCGTCACTTCCTGACTCCTGAAGAAAAGACTCCTGGTCTTGCCCTCAAAGACCTTCGCCTCATGGGCAGAACTCTTCTACAGTAAGTATCCAGCAGGTGGCGTTATTCCAATCGTTACAGTCCCCCCTGTTGTTCCTCAAGAAACAAAATGTTTCCTTGACGGAACAGTAAAAAGAATATAATAACTATTGCTAACTAATAATATGTGAACAACAATATAGAAAAGGAAGAGAGGAAAGTTTTGTTCAGAGGGGCGATTTTTTTTGTCCTCGTGAACCGACGCTTTGACATTAGTCTTGCAAAGGGAGGGCCTCTGCAGAGAATACATGTTACAGATGGTGTATATTATAACAGAAAGAGAAAAAAAAAACAACAAAAACAACAAATCAAAACTGTTCATTTAAAGTCTCTGAAAGTCTTTTCTCAGATGTCCTCTAGGTGTAGTCGTAGAATGGAAGTCTCTTCAGGGGTTGATGTGTGGATGCTGGTAATCAGCCAGGAAAATTTCCTACAAAATTGAGCTTAACACAACTTTAAAATAGCTTTGTCAATAATCAAATCAAACAATGAAAGTTCTCAAAAACATGTCTAAGGGAATTCAGAATCTTAGTTGTTACACATGAAACATATAATAAAACAAAAATTGAACCATTCTTTAAAATTATAATATTACTATAGTCCCCCCTTATGGAGGGTAATTGAGAAGACAATTGCTGTGATATTAATTTTTAAAAATAATTTTTTATCTTTGTTTCATCACTTTTTGCATCATCTGCCTAATTATCCTCATGCCATTATGAGAAATTAAAAAATCTAATATAATTGGTAACAGGTGTCAAGGCCAAATTCAACACTGTATTTATCATGATACCTGAGATAATTATGGGGGTTACCATAAAAGAAGAGAAATGATGGGATATGAGCATTCCCACACTTGAGCAATATGTACTGCCCATACAGTATGCCAGGCTTAAAATAGGTGGATGGAATATATGTCCATGCCACCAAACATATTGGAAGAAACTGAGTCAGACTTAATCAGATGCATGGGATTGAGATGTCCATGGCATCAGGCATATAGGAGGGAGCATAGAAGCCAGGTGTAGAAGTGAGATGGGTGGGATGAATACTTCCAGCCATCTGTACAATATTGTGGGGAAAAAGAGAATAAAATATTAAACCAAGAGAATCCAACCTCAACATTTGTCAAAAGCCGTTCCCTCGGCCATACCTTGACTTCATGCATGTCTCCCCTCATGTGACAGTTCAGTGTCTGCTCTTGCATGTATTCCTCTTGTGATTGGATGGCATCTTGGCCAACTGGCATCTGATAACTCAGAATAAAGGCAATTAATGTCTTAAATGATAAGTTCCCATAATCCAAGTCTCATATGGATTTAAAAATTGAGGATAATAAATGATTGCAAAAAATGTGAATACATCTTGACTCAGAATATAATATATAATTATGCAACAATTTCAAATAATACCTTTTTTTTTACTTAGCATACAATTACTTTTTTGAAAAATCTGAACATATTTAAATACAAGTTAAAGCACAACACAATCTCAAAGACAACTTTTACAAATGTTCCCCTCTTTTTTTTTTTTTTGGAATATGCTTATCAAAAATAATACTTCTAGAATCAATTTACACTTGCCATGGCAACCAATTTGCCAGGGAAATGCTTTAAAGAGTTTGATCAAATAATCAGTTGAGAAAAACAAAAACAACTCAGAATATGGGAGCACAATACTCCTAGAATTAACATTGTATTATGAAATCAAAACCATCTTGCAATTTTTCAAAATTAGATAAACGAATAGAAGAAAATACACATGGAACAATAAAAAACAATGAAATTCAAACTAGGACTAAATGAATGTGAACTTAATATTAATAAGAGTATTATAAAATATAAACTTGATCACATGACTATAAAAAGCTTTTACAAATATTCTCCTTGTTTTAAAAACTAAGTATAAGACACAATCTCAAAAGCATGAAAATCTCTATGAAAATAAACCCATTACCATTAATTTCAAAATGTAGATGTAATAGCATAGAAATCCTATGTAACCTCTGAACTGATACAATTACTCTGAGTGAATTCAGAACACTTTTGATTCCGATATCTAAAATCCCCAATACTCATATCAATACCTTGCTGCTTACTTCTACATTCCTGTACAATATATACCCTTCCATGCCAAAAGAAGCAGAGTCTTGAACTATGTTGATGATTGTCATTCTTATTCAGCTTAAGTTTTTCTTCTTTAACCCCTCTATATTGTCTGTCGGGCTTTTCACCATACAAATGCTTTATAAGATTACTAATGAAAGACAAAAGCAGGTTAGCAAAATTATGAACAAAACGAGCATATCTGGAATTTAAAGAGTTTTCTAAGATTGTCTCAAAAGCACAGCCAGGCTGGAGAAGGGCTGAGCCTGAAGCTGCAAATGTAGTTACAGAAAGTTGAGCATGCGCATCAGATCTCTGGACTTCCCAGGCAGGGGAAGTAATGGGCTTGGCCATGGGAGGAGTAGAGGGTGGGGTCTGGGGAGGAGGGGAGGGACCAGAGCAATTTGAATCAGACTTGATTTTGAACTCAGGCCTGGATTCCTCTTCTCCCACTTTGCCTCTAGGTGCTAGGGGATTAAAAGCTTCTAGAGGGTGGGTCATTGCCTCCAGGCATGCAAAATTAAAGCAACAATTAGTGTTAGAACTGGGAAAAGCTGCAGGAATCTCTTCAGGCTTCTCTGAAAAAGCATGGTTGGGAGAGGGAGAGATATTTCCTTGTGTGAGTAAGTTGCTGGCTCTTTTAACAAAAATAAAAAGAAAAATAGAAAATCCACAAAAACAAAGCATTAACATGATCTTATCTCCCATTTGTCTGGTTAAACAGACTAAAATCAAAAATAGGGTAATTAGGGAGTTTAAAAGGTCCATTCGAAAAAATTTAAAGGAAAACACAGCCAGTGCGCCAGTACTTAGCAGTTAAAGGGAGAGGGAGGGGAAATTTCTTACCCAACCAGCAGATCAGAAGAAGACTGAGGGTTAGCTTTCCTCTTCGTGGTCAGCCATCTGTTAAGGGCTAAAATTCTAGCTAAACTGTCTAAAATATCTAATGAGTGGTCGCCAATAAATTATAAGCTTTAGCAAGAGTTAGACTTTTAAGCATTTATTAAGGAGAATAAGAATTTGGTAAAGAGAGAGAAAAAGGCCTAGATTCCTATCTATTAAAGGGAGAGCACATTTTTAGCTCCCGTCTCCACCAGAGTCCAGAGGAAAGAGCGCGAGACTGAGCGCCAGTCTCTTCCTTCCTCCTCCCACTAGTCCGCGTCACTTCCTGACTCCTGAAGAAAAGACTCCTGGTCTTGCCCTCAAAGACCTTCGCCTCATGGGCAGAACTCTTCTACAGTAAGTATCCAGCAGGTGGCGTTATTCCAATCGTTACACCATATCATGTCATGCCATGCCAGGTGATACCATATGATATGATAAGATATGATGCAATGCGATGTGATGCAATGGGATAGGATACAATACAATACAATACAATATGCACTGATTAAGTACATATTGTAGGAATTGTGCTTAGCACTGGGGATACAAATAAGAAAAATAAAAAGTCCCTGCCCTCAAGAAGCTTACAATCTAATGAAGGAAGACAATCCACAAAGGTGGAAGGAGGATCACATGATTGGAGGCATGATGATGTTGGGAGTCCAAACCAAGCAAAGCAGCTGGTGGGGAATGAAGAGATGGCTAAGAATGTTAAGCCCTTTCTATTTTTTTTTTTTTTTGGTGAGGCAATTGGGGTTAAGTGACTTGCCCAGGGTCACACAGCTAGAAAGTGTTAAGTGTCTGAGGCCGGATTTCAACTCAGGTCCTCCTAAATCCAGGGATGCTTTATCCACTGCACCACCTAGCTGCCCCTCTCAGTGTTATTTTTATTTTTATTTTTTGAGCCCTTTCTAGAGGGAGGCTTTTGGAGGAGCCCTCCTATCAGAGAGGTAGAGGTAATGAGGGTGTATGAATAATCAAGCTGAAGAAATCTCCATGATGATGAGTTTCCTCCTGATAAGCTTATTCTGGGAAGGGCATGAGGCAGTTGCAGTTGAAGCCAAGGAGAGCAACTAGTGGGAAAATGTATATGAGATTTACAAAGTTCTATGTGAAAGAAGGAAAAGGGGAAGAGGAAAAGATTCTAACTGAAGGATGATAGTAGGACAGAGCGTATGACAGTTGGACTTGATCTTGAAGAGTGAGGGAATAACAAGGCAACAAGCATTTTTAAGTGCCGGCTAGCTGCTGTGCAGTGTGCTAAATGCTGAGAATACAGGAATAAGCAAAAAGAAAGACAGGTCCTGCCCTCAATAAGCTCATACAGTAATCCCTTCCACATCATAGGGGTTAGGCATAAGGCACTCCTGTAATCTGGGAAATCCATATAAATTTTCTACCTCTTCTTTGGTACCAGAGAAGAAGTCTGAATGGTTTCTTTTTCTTTATGGGATGTTTACAATTCCTTAAAAGATAAAATACATTGATGTTATACAATATAACACATATATTTTATGTGTTTCTGAGTTTCTAAACTTTTTTATGTCATCTGATGGACTTCATGTGTCATCTGTGGTTTCTACAAAATTCCCCAAAAATTCCCATTCAACTTTTTATGCAAACCCAAGAGGTATCAAAACCAAGATGGGGAAAGTCATGATGTGGAAGGGATAACTGTATGTTCTAATGCAGGGGGAGACAACACACAAAAGGAAGATACCCATGAAAGGCACCATGTTGAAATCCAGAAAGTACAGGGATGGAATTAAATCTGGCCATCCTGGGAGGACAAGAGAAGGGAACCAGCAAGGCAGAGGAATGAGAAGGTTGAAAGGACGGAAGAATGTCCCAGGGTGAAGAGAGCCCAGACTCTAAGGATACTTCCAGGGTAAGACTACAGCTGTGGCATGGTGTTGAAGCCTGGAAATTCAGAAGCAAAGGCAGGCGAAGAATGATAATAACAACTATTATCATGACTCACATTTCTACAGAGCTCTGAGGTTTGCAAAGTGCTTTCTTTGGGGCAGCTAGGTGGCGCAGTGGATAAAGCACCGGCCCTAGATTCAGGAGTACCTGAGTTCAAATCCGGCCTCAGACACTTGACACTTTATAGCTGTGTGACCCTGGGCAAGTCACTTAACCCCCATTGCCCCGCAAAAAAAAAAACAAAACCAAACAAACAAACAAAGTGCTTTCTTTGCAACAACCCTGTGAGGAATATAGTCAAACATTATTGTTCCCATTTTACACGTGAGGAAACTGAGGCTTGTCAAGGATGTTTCCTACCTAAAGGGATACCTCCTACATGTAGAGAAAGAAATCAGGAAGCAATGACTTCTCTGTAGCCAGAGGACCTAAGTTCAAAACCCACCTCTGAGCCACTTAACTTCCCTGAGCCTCAGTTTCTCCATGTGTAAAATGGGAGGGGGGTTGGACTAAAGGACCCTTCCAGCTCTGGATTTGTACACCTATGATCTTTATTCCTCTTCCTCTGTCTTTCTTTCCTTCCACATGTTCCCCAAAGAGAAGCATCTGCATTTTATCAAGTGCTAACTTTTGTTTTTCTCCTGTATAGTTCTCCTCAACTCCTGGCACAGGGAACAGTTCTTTTGGAGAAAGGCATCCTGCCCTGGCCAGAAACACCTTTTTCATTATGTGTGTGGTGCACAGGATACAGCCTCCCTCCCCATTGCAGGCCTTGCCACTGTTACCCAATCCTTTGTGGTCTCCTTGCAAGATTGCTGCAATATGTTCTCCTTGGAACCATCTCTCAAGACCACCCAGAATTGTAGGCGACAAAAACATAGGCCCTTTGGAGAGCTTCACCCAGAGGTCTATGGGGACTTTTTCAGTTAGTTTCAAGTTGAGGGAAAACCCAGCCACACCAACCAGCACATAGCCACACACCCATGCCAGGTGAGATAGCACTACAGACCACAAGAGAGCCAGATAAAAGGCTCTGATTCACTTCTGTTCAACAAACCTGATTGTGTGTAAGGCACAGGGCTAGGCACTGGGGATAGAAAGATGAAAAATGTTCCTGCCTTCAGGGAGTTTATATTCCACCAGGGGGAAATAACACATATAAAACATATAATACACAGAGAGAGAGAGAGAGAGAGAGAGAGAGAGAGAGAGAGAGAGAGAGAGGGGTTCCCTGGATCTATAAATATGAAATGCACAAATTTAGAAACTTCTTCCCAAATGTTCATATGGACTATTTGTGCCTTTCCTGGAGTAGAACCTTCTAAGCTCATAGTAGACTGATCAGCCACAGTCGGACACATGGCACATTGACCCCAACATCATGTTGTCACTTGGGTCCTCTTCAGTTATGAAGGACAACAATGAGACCGATGAAATCATTGATCTAGAAAAACTACTAAAAACAATAATAACAGCATTTATGTGGCACACTAAGTTTTACACACTGGTTTACAAATGTCATCTCATCTGATCCTCACAACAATCCTGAAGGGTAGGTACTATTATTATCATTTTATACATGAGAAGACTGAGGCAGAGAAGAGGTGAAGTGACTTGTCCACAGCTAGTGCCTGAGGCAGGATTTGAACTGAGGTCTTCATGACTCCAGGTCCCGCACTTTAGCTACTGTGCCAACTTTATCATTCAGCCATTTCAGTTGTGTCTGATTCTTCATGACCCCATTTGGGGTTTTCTTTGCAAAAATACAGGACTGGAATGGTTTGCCATTTCCTCCCCAAGCTCATTTTACAAGATGAGGAAACCAAGGCAAACAAGGTAAAGTGACTTGCCCAGGGTCACTCAACTAGTAGGTATCTAAGGCCAGATTTAAACTCAAGAAGATGAGTCTTCCTGACTCCAGGCCCAGTGCTCTATCCACTGTGCCACCTACCTTACAGATCACAAAACCACAGATGAGGAAACTGAGGCTCACAGAGTTAAATGACTTGCCTGTGAACATTAGTATAAATGAACTTACCCATTAGTACATTACCCCTTGCTCTACCAAGTGTCGAAGTTGGCCCAAATGAGCCATTCCAAATCGAGAGTACTTTCCATGACACAATACTGACTCTCCAAATAAATAGTATTCTAAGTGTAACAGAAGAGGTCATAGGTTCATAGGGTCTAGAATTATAAAGAGTCTTAGAAAACTTTTTTTACAGAAGGGGAAACTGAGGCCCATAGTAGATTCAAGCCCAAGTCTTTGGACTCCAAATCTCCCTTGCTCTTTGAGCTAATACCAGAAAGCTGCCTCCTCCTCAGGATGAGGGGCTAGGTGGGGGGGGGGAGCAGGGGGATGGGTCTCCCTCAGCAAGTAGTAGTATAGAGTTCACTCACAGGCCTTATCCCAATACTGATCAGCACAGAGGTTTTGACCTGTTCCATTTCCAAACAGGTTTGCCCCCATTTTAGCAGCCTGGTATTCCCCCACACCTTAGTGTTCACCTTATTGGTGCCAGACAGTACAGATTGCATCTCAGAACTCCCAAACTCAAATGATCCACTCACCTCCGCTAGAGTAGGGATTATAGGCATGTGCTACCACACACAGCCCCCAGCCCCCTTCACTTAATTTTCTTAAGGGACCTTAAGGGAAAGGAATAAACATGTATATAGCACCTACTATGTACAAATAGTATCTCTTTTGACCCTCACAACAGCCCTGGGAAATGGGTGGTATCATAATCCCCGTTTTACAGATGAGAAAACTGAGGCAACCAGAGGTGAAGTGGCTTCCCCAGGTTCACACAGCTAGTCAGTGTCTTAGACTGGATGTGAATTCATGTCTTTCTGACTCCAAGCCCAGAGCTTTTTCTACTGGGCTACCTAAATTTAGGCCATATGTTAAAGAAAGCCATGTAAACTAGAAGAAATCGAAGTTAACTAGGAATCAAAAGACCTGGGTTCTCAGGTCCTTGACCTGCCATTTAATTGCTTTACCTCTCGAGACCTCAGTTTCTTCATCTCTAAAATGGAGGGCAGAGGTTAGGGCAGTGGAAGGAATGGTACAAAATTACTTGTAAGGTTCCTTACAACTTTGAAATTTCTAATTCTATGATCTATTTCCTATGGTCCAAATTTCCTATTTAGCGCTCATTTAAAATGCAGCATGCCTTTAGGGAAATCTGTGCCCAATTACAGATGTCAAAAACCATCCAGAGAAATGGAAAGGGCAGAGGATTGTTGGGAGAGGGCTGGAAGAAGTCTTGTAAGTATAGATTTGTCTGGTGCAAATTTATTGGGTTTTAGAAATTGGTGAAAGTCCAAGAACTCTCTCGTGACATTTTAAATCAGCTTAAATATTCTAAAAATGCAGCATTCTAGAGGCCCACAGGACATTTTCAATAGCATGCATTTGGAATTAGAATTGTCTTTCTATCTTAGACTGAAGCAGGATGGCGTCTATAATCAAAGAAATACTCAACTAGACTCAGCTCTGTCAGTAACTAGCTGTGTGCCTTGAAGAAAGTCACTTCCCCTCTCTGGGCCGGTCTCATCCTCTGTAAAATGGGAGAATTGGATGAAGGTTCCAACTAACATTCCAAGGGTGATTTTTTTTTAAACGTGTGGTTCATGTAGTCCCCCGTTGGTTTAGTCACTCCGACGAGATAAAAAGTCAAGCATGTCCATAAATTGAAAACAGTTTTCTCTCAAAGAGAATGCCAGTTTTCAGGGGGAAAAAATCATAAAATACACATAAGATTTATGGCTATAAAATTAAGTGCCTGATTTTTAAAAGAAATATCTCAGACTTAATGTTTATCAATTCCTGATTCATAGAATGTAGAGCCAAAAGAGATCTCAAAGATCACCTAATCAGCCCCCCCCACCTCCACCCCCACCCCCTGCCTTTTTGCAGATGAAGAAAAAGATTTTAGAAAAATATTCAGAAATTGCCAAAGACCACACAGGTGATAAGAGGCAATGCCTGGATTCAAACCTAGGTCTTCTTTTTTTAATATAATATTCTATTTTTTCCCCAATTACAGGTTAAAATAATTTTTAACCATTCTTTTTTTTTTTTTTTTGCGGGGCAATGGGGGTTAAGTGACTTGCCCAGGGTCACACAGCTAGTAAGTGTCACGTGTCTGAGGCCAGATTTGAACTCAGGTATTCCTGAATCCAGGGCCAGTGCTTTATCCACTGCACCACCTAGCCGCCCCCTTAACCATTCATTTAAAAGTTTTGAGTTCCAAATTCTATCTTCCCCTCTCTCCTTTCCCTCCTCACCCCAAGATGATAAGCAATCTGATATAGTTTATGCATGTGCGATGATGTAAAATATTTCCATATTTGTCATTTTATACAAGAAGACTTGAATTTTAAAAATGAAATAGAGAGAAAGAGGGAGAGGGAAACTTTGATCTGTATTCACACAGTATTGGTTCTTTCTCTGAGGGCAGATAGCATACTTCATTGTTAGTCTTGGGGACTGTCTGGGATCATTGTATTGCTGAGAATAGTTAAATCATTCACAGTTCATTGTATAATATTTCTGTGGACAACATTCTCCTGGTTCTGCTCACTTCACTTTGCATCAATTCATGTCAGTTTTTCCAGCAAACCTAGGTATTCTGATTCCAAAACCAATGCTCTTTTAAGGAAGACCTGAATTTAAATCCTGCCTCAGATACTTACTAGCTGTGTGGCTCTGAGCAACTCACTTAACTTTTTTCCTCATCTGAAAAATGGGTATAATAATGCCTCCCGCCCTGAATTGGTATGAGGCTCAAGTGAGATAATATTTGTAAACTACTTTCCACAAACCTTAAAGCACTATATAAATGCTAGCTACTTTATGCCATATTGTATATATCCAAATGAGAGGTTTCCTTTTAAATGGTTGTCATGGGAGGATACCCTCAGTTTGTCACAAAAAGATCCAACATTGATAGCTAGGATAGAGCACTGGACCTCCAGGCCCAGGGGAAAACTGAGGGGGTTAAGTGACTTGCTAATAAGTGTTGGAAGCAAGGTTTGAAATCAGGTCTTACTGACTCCAGTTCCAGTACCCTATCCAATACACCATCTACCTGCTATATAAATGTCTATTTTTAAAATTCTCATTCTCATTGTTATTATCATGAGTGTATTGGAGGGAGATGAGTCTTCCAATCACCTTCAAATAATAGCAGAGATCAATACAGCTAGATAGAAGCAAAATTGCAGATTTCTGAGCTGAAGGGAATGTTAGGAGAGAGAAAGTGAGAGTCAGAAGAGATTTTATTACATAGAAAAGCTAGACCTAGAAGAAACCTTAGACATTAACAAGCCCGGTCCCTCAATTTTACAGATGAAAAAAAAATCAGGGTTTCAATGTGGGGCTGAGATGCCAAACTTTGTCACAGAAGAGTCCATGAGCAAGGGGCAGGGATGGCTCCTTTAGATATTGGTAGGAAGAGAAGACCTTAGGTCCAGCCTGGTGGGGTCCCCCTACCAAAAATGAATGTTTGGCTCAGATTCTGTGGTTGCCAGCCAAGGTTGGTGTATTATGGGCCATATTAGAGACAGGGTAATCACTAGTCAGAGTGTGGTGTAGAGAGCATTCATGTTCAGAAATTGAGCAACAAATATTTCTTCAGCATGACTATATACAAGGTGATGTGCTAAGATGACTTCGAACATTCCAACTCACAGTATGTGATTCTGTTACAGAACCTTGGGAAACCTTCACCTTAAAGGGTAGGGGAAAGCTCTTTCAGTCAAGATAATATGATTCTGGGGCAGCTAGGTGGTGCAGTGGATAGAGTA
This sequence comes from Dromiciops gliroides, assembly GCF_019393635.1. Classification (NCBI taxonomy): domain Eukaryota; kingdom Metazoa; phylum Chordata; class Mammalia; order Microbiotheria; family Microbiotheriidae; genus Dromiciops; species Dromiciops gliroides. Next base: position 100,877,498 of record NC_057861.1, read on the forward strand.
CCAGTCTTAGAGTCAGGAGGACCTGAGTTCAAATCTGACCTCAGACACTTAGTGCTTACTAGCTGTATGACCCTGAGCAAGTCACTTAACCCCAATTGCCTCACCAAATATATATATAAGATTCTGTTATAGAAACTTGAGAAATGTTCACCATAAAAGGTTGGTAAAAGGCCTTAGAGTCAGGAAAGAGAGGCAGTGTTACAGAGTCTGAAGGAAAAAAGAGGTTTTAAGTTTTTAAACTTCCTGCTGAGATGCCATGGTATTTTTTAAGTGTGCAGAATTCTAGTTATTTTAATCAAGTATATTTTGTTTTGTTTCCAGAGAACTACCATAGGCAACTGTAGAAGAGCAAACGAAATCTATATTAATATACTACTTCTCTTTCAAAAACCTTAAGGAATGTTCATTTTGCTTGAGCTTTTTCTATGATATCAACAACCTCGAGTGATCATGATTCTGCCTCTAGGACAAAAACCACCTTCCCCCGAGAGATATCTGCCAATTCTAGCCTGCTCACAGAGGGGATTCCACTTACCTGGTTCATCAAAATGCTCATTCTGAATATCTAATGAGGCACTATTGCCATATTAAATATAATTATCCTGAAAGTTCCAGGAGAATAGAATTAAAGCTACAAATTGTTATTGTTCCTCCGAAGTGGCCCAATTTATCTTTAAACCCCCGCCTGAGATAATATCCAACACATCAGGGTCCTTCTTCATCTGGCTTCTTGTGTCCCTGAGTCACAGAATTCCAAAACTACAAGAAAGCTGGGACCAACTCATTTTATAGCTGCAGAAGCTGAGGCCCACAGACATGAAATGACTTGCCAAAAGTCACACAATAAATAGTTAATCTGATATTTAAAGCTAGTTCTTTCTGGCTTTGTCTTCTGCTCATTCCTTTTGAATTTTTTTTAAATTTATGGAATAAAATAAGTATTTCCATAACATAGTACGATAAAAAAGACAATTGTGCATGAAACTGCAAACCTATTATGCACAACCTGCTGCCTATTCATTCCACTGTACCACATTACCTCTCAAGACCTCTGATGCAGCCTCATTTTAGAGAATAAGAACAGACTTAGAAGGTGGTGTCAAGGATGCAGTCAGCTAGTGCTGACCTGGTGAAATACAATCATTCTCTCCCAAACCTTTGGGATGGTCTCTGAGCATAAGACCTTGGACAGCTCACAGGATGTCCTGACACAAGATTGTGCCAAGGTGAGGAACCACTCTGAGGAGTACAGAAATAAACCAGAAAAGCCATCCAGAAATAACCGACCTCAGAAGCTATGTTGCTCCATCAGACCAAGGTCTCACTTGGTCTGTTGCATCTCTCACCCTCAAGGATAATTGGCTAGTAACTATAAATAGTGGTCCAGCCTATAACAAACACCAGTTCAGAGGTTATGACTTCCTACTTTATCTGCTTCCTGCAGGCATTCTCAGAGTGGGAGAAATCAGTGTCCTCCTTAGGAATGCTACCATCCTGGCCCCACAGTTCAATTGCCCTCTTTCTCTGATTGTGGTAACATAACATAGGACATGGACCAGTTTAGTGAAATTTCAGTAATTTAAGCTAATTAAGCAGGAAACAGGAGGAGGCAGAGGGAGGAGGAGAATTAGATTAGTGAAATGCAGGAATCACTGAACAACTTGAAGAAAGGAAGTTGTATTCCTTTCAAGAGTATATAAAGGCTTTAATTAGGTTTGCCCAAACCCAATGTCACTAATTTTAGTTCCACAAAAACATATTAGACCAAACAACGTTACAGAGTGCAGTGAGTTCCATAGGACCAATGTCATAAATGTGTTTTCTATCAAGATATATTCCTGGTGTTTATAAGATTAAAGCAGAATCCACTTATGGTCTATTAACAACTTCACTGCAAAACGATATTGATTAGAACTATATTATAGGTGGCAGCTAGGTGGTGGAGTGGATAAAGCACGGGCCCTGGATTCAGGAGGACCTGAGTTCAAATGTGACCTTGGACACTTGACACTTACTAGCTGTGTGGCCCTGGGCAAGTCACTTAACCTTCATTGCCTCACAAAAAACCTAAAAACAAAGAAACAACAAACAAAAAACAACTAAACAAAAATCTATATTATAGCTTAGTAATCAATCAATATCAATCAATTTATAAAGTATTTAACATTTATTAAGTGCCGATTACATGCCAAGATATGTGCTAAGGGCTGGGGATACCAAAAAAGAAGGCAAAAAATAATCCCTGCCCTCAAGGAGCTCACTGTTTAACGGGGGAGACAAATATGCAAACAACTATGTACAAACAAAATGCAGACAGGGTAAACTGGAAACAATCAATAGAAGGAAGGAGGATCAGGAAAAGCTTCCTGTTAGACTGTGAGATTTTATCTGGGACTAGAAGGAAGCCAGGGAAGCTAGGAGGGAGGTGAGGAGGGAGAGAATTTCAGACATAGAAGAAGAGTCAGTGGCAATACATGAAGTTGAGAGAAGGAACGCCTTGTTCTAGGAACAGCAAGGAGGAAATCCATTGGGGCTTGTTTGAATGAATAGATGAGAATAGTTTATAATAATCCCATCACTTCAAGTGATCCCCATCCCATCAAGTGAAAATGACTGAAAGGCTTTCAAGCAGTTTGGAATCATCCAATGACAATCCATTCCTAGTTGTACCTTAAATATTCTCTCTCTCTCTCTCTCTCTCTCTCTCTCTCTCTCTCTCTCTCTCTCTCTCTCTCTCTCACACACACACACACACACACACACACACACACTCACTCACTCACACACACACCATAATTACATTTTTATTATTCATCATACTTAGAAAGCACTTTTATCAAGGATAGATTCTGAAGGAAGCAAAATATGTCATAGGAAAAGCACTGGATTTACAGTTAAAGGGCCTGTCTTTGAATCTCATCTCTGCCCTTCACAACTTATACTTGCAAATCGACTTACCTATCGGGGTCTTAATTCACTTTCTGTAAAGTGAAAAGCATTGACCAGAGGATCTCTAAAGTCCATTCTAGATGTAAATGCCTCTAACTCTGGAGTCAGAGCATCTGAGTTCAAATCTCACCTCTGGCAATTACCATCTTTCACCTTTGGAAAACCATTTAACCTCCCTGGGTGTCAGTTTCTTCATCTACACAATGAGGGGTCTAGTATAAATGGCCTCTGACATCCCTTCCAGCTCAAGATCTATGATGTCCCAATCCCACACATGCTTCTGTTTGGGCTCTGTCTGAATCATCATAAATGCCAAATTTGTAGAGTCCATACTGGTAACCCAGTAGAACACTGAATACACTTTGGCATCCTCCTTATGATTGTACTCAGGTTGGCTCCATTGATGGTAGGCATGAGCTGAAATAATCCTTCAGGTCATTTCTTCCTGTCAGGTGAGTTCATCACATTACCTACTGCTGCCAAACATAGCATTCGCTGCCAAACAACCTGCATCAAGATTGCAGACTCCCGGGGGCGGCTAGGTGGCACAGTGAATAGAGCACTGGCCCTGGATTCAGGAGTACCTGAGTTCAAATCCGGCCTCAGACAGACACTTACTAGCTGTGTGACCTTGGGCAAATCACTTAACCCCCATTGCCTCACAAAACAAACAAACAAAAAAAAGATTGTAGACTCCCACACCAGTAGCAAAGGAGGCCTGGAAGGGGAAATTCCTGTAGGCTTCAAGGATTTCCTTCTCTTTTCTCTTGATGTTAAAGAACACTCTACATATATACATGTACTGCTCCCTCCCTCTTTATTGGGACCTGGAACAGCACCAAGCAGGAGCAAAAAAGCAAAACATGATCCAAATGTAGTGAAAAAACCAAAAGGATGACATGCCATTTTCATATTTTTTTCTTTATCTAAGCTGAGGTGAATGACACCTAATTGGCAGCCCCAGTTCCCCCTGTTTGCTCAAGGAAGAACAAACAGAGAAAGGCTGTTTTCCAACATTCCTCAGTCTTATCAGTTCCCTCCCTCCCTCCTCATCCCAGTCCTGGCAGTGAAAGAATATCTCCATGTCAATCAGTTAATCAGCAAGCATTTATTAAGGAAGGGCCTTCCTTCAAAGTGTCAGGCACTGTATTCAGCCCTAGAAATACAAACACAAAAATGAAAAAGTCCTTCTCCCAAAGAAGTTTAAGCAGGGGGTTAGCCATACAGACAACATGTGTGTATGTGGGATTCTGGAACCACAGGCAAGATCCATGAATCGGGTAAAGGGGAGTTGAGTGTGTGTGGAGGGGGGTGCAGTCGGTGGTCCAGGTCAGTAATGTTAGTGACAAAATAAGCAATCAACCACAAATCCAGGTCACCCAGATATTGGGGGAAGGGACAGAAGTAAGGAATAGAGATGCATTGTCCACATGTTATTTATTCCAAGGGGACTGAGGCAGGTAGTTAATGTTTCCTCATATGTCAATGAAAATAATAACACTTGCACTTCCCTAGTTCATAGCTTGTCATGATAAAAGTCCTTCATATAAATGTTAAAGCGCTACATTGGATTTAACCCATGATGTCACTGGTCCCCTGAAAATGAAGGGAAAACAGCAATAAAGCACTACATAGGGTGTCCCAAAAGTCTTAGTGCAGATGTAAGCTATTGGCGGGAAAACACCAAATATTAACATCAATAATGTTGTCCTCTGACACAAAAACCCATATTTTTAAACATTAGTGCAGTTATCCTTTCTACATTACAGGGATTAGTGGCACTATGCGTCCATGATCTGGAAAACCCACGTAAAAATTTTTGACCCTCCCTTCCCACTAGAGAAGTTTTCTGGCTTTACAGATTTCCTACTCTTTTTTTCTTGATGTTATACAATACTATGCACATATTTTATGCATTTTGGAGTTACTAAACTTTTTCTGTGTCATCTGTTGGCCTTCCTGTGTCATCTGCAGCTCCTACAAAACTCCCCCCAAAATTCCCATTTAATTTCTTATGCTGACCTGAGATATATCGCCTCTATGGGGAAGATGGGAAAAGTCAAAATGTGGAAGGCATAACTATATTCTCCTAAGGATGCATTGTGGCTGCTCATCATGAAACATCACAATCTCAGATGAATCAAAATGACAGGTGACCCAAAGGGCAGTTTCTCCCCATTCTTGGCCCTTGTTACCTTTCTAATCTTCTTACAACTTACAACTGCTCCTCACACATCCCCCAGGTAATTTGCTATCCATGGACACTAACCTCCTTGCTATTCCTTGAACAAAACACTCCATTTCCCAACTACTTGTGTTTTCACTGATGGTCCCTCATGACCTAGAAGTCCCTCCCTCCTCATCTCTACCTCCTAGCTGGTTTTCTTAAGTTCCAACCAAAGTCCCACCTTTGGCAAGAAATCTTTCCCATGCCTTCCCTCTGTTGACGATACCCTAAAATGGGTATAGCACAAATTTCTCATTTGTACATTATTGTTTGCATGTCCTCTCCCACTGTGAGTTTCTTGAGAGTAGAGACCATCTTTTGACCTTTCTTTGTATCCCCAGCAGTTAGCATAATGTCTGGCACATGGTAAGAACTTAATAAAAACTTGTTGACTGATATGTTAACTGCACCACTTAGCTGCACAAGAGGCCATACTTTTTTTTTTTTTGCAGGGCAATGAGGGTGAAGCGACTTGCCCAGGGTCACACAGCTAGTAAGTAGCAAGTGTTTGAGGCCGGATTTGAACTCAGGTCCTCCTGAATCCAGAGCCAGTGCTTTATCCACTGTGCCACCTAGATGTCCCCATACATTTTGCTAATTTCAGTGATTTTAGTTTTTGCAGCAATAAAGCACAGTCACATTTATCTCTTGCTCTTTTTTTTTTTTAATGCAACAGAATCTATTTCTCTGATGACAAAGGTGGGATCCTTTTAAAGCTAGACAATCACAAACAGTGGTCAATTGACAGAATGCCAAGGGAGACCAGGTAGAAGACAAAGGATCTGTGGGCTTTGACCAGGAGCTGCAGGCAAAGGAACCAAAACTGAAGACCTTACAAAACCCAATGGCCACGACATCAAAGAGAACTCATTGTGAGCTATTGCTAGAACCGCTGCCCAGAAGCTTCTGCTACCTTTTATATTGAAAGAATGAAAGCCCTTCTGCCCAGCCCCCTACACAGAGCCAACTCTTTTGTTCTCGAAGAAGCTGGTCCCCTACCTGAAAGTGAACTTTCCCTAACAGGTTGCACTGGATGGCTTCTGAGATTCTTTCCAGCATTAAGGGTATGATTCTATGATCCTATCCATCACAGTGTCCCCCTCAGTAAAAAGAGAATAATGATAATGTGTGAAAAAGCCTAGGTTCTGGAGTCAGAGGCCTTCCTCTGATACTATTTTTTTGACCTTGGCCTAATAGTCACTTAACTTTGGTTTCCTCATCTGTAAAATAAAAAGATTTGACTAGATAACCTTTGGGGTCCCTCCCAGCTCTAGTGTTCTAAAGTGTTCCTATAAACACTTGATATATTTCACAGTGAGTCCCAAAATAGATAATATATGTAAAGGTTTGGTTAGGGACCAAACTCTTGATTTCATTAGGATAGGAGACTCCCAGATGAAAAAACTCCTTATACCAATATAGATCTGCAACTTTTTTTAGCAGCTAGGTGGATAGAGCATCAGACCTAGATTCAGGAAGACCTGAGTTCATATCTGGCCTCAACCGCTTACTAGTTGCATGACCCTAGGAAAGTCACTTAACCTTATTTGCCTCAGTTTCTTCATCTGTAAATGAGCTAGAGAAGGAAATGGCAAACCACTCCAATAGATTTGCCAAAAAAAAAAAAAAAAGATCATGAAGAGTCAGAAACAACTGAAAACAACTGAATAATAGAGAGTAACCTAAAGTGCTGACTTGTCTAGAGTCACACAGCCAGTATATGTGAGAGGTGGAGCATGAACCCAGGTCTTCCTGGAATCTAGGCTGGTTCTTCTCTATCTACTGCTATGACGCAGTACCCATATGTAAAAGATCAGCTATTATCATTGTTACCACTACTATTGTTGCTGCTGCTACTACTACTATACTACTAGTAGTAATAATAATAATAATAACGATTTGCATTGTTGGGAATTGTATCTAGTCATGAAATTTTAAATTTTGGTGAGCTTCTAAGTGATTATTAGAGCACCTTGCCCTGAGTGGACACATGCTTTACTATTCCTACTAAAGGGGGCAGCTAGGTGGCGCAGTGGATAGAGCACTTGCCCTGAAGTCAGGAAGACTTGAGTTCAAATCTGGCCTCAGACACTTGACACTTACTAACTGTGTGACCCTGGGCAAGTCACTTAACCCCAATTGCCTCACTAAAAAAAAACAAATAAACAAACAAAAAAAACTATTCCTACTAAACCCATGTGACTCTAGGTATTAGCCAGCTTCAAGAATGACCAGTATATATAATTGTTACTAATATCTACATTAATGATACCTGGTTACTTGAATACAGTGATCTACAATTTACAAGATGCTTAACGCATAGTAACCATATAAAGTAAGTAGTATAAGTAATATTATCCCCATTTAACAGGATGAGAAAACTGTGGGTCAGAAAAATAATAACCCACCCACAGGCACAAGGCAACTAAGTGGCAGAGTCAGGATTTAATCCCAGGTCCTATGACTCAAAGTCTAGTGCCCTTTCCACTATATCAGGCAAAGCCAATAATAGACTTTAAAAAAAAAATAGGGTGATTAGTCATATTACAAATGGTTCATGATCACATTCCTTTCACAGTAGGTACCTAAGACTTTGTGCATCGCTCAACAGGATTTTACAAGACTGGTTCTATGAAAGCTCATTTTGTTTTGTTTTGTTTTGTTTTTTTAGTGAGGCAAATGGGGTTAAGTGACTTGCCCAGGGTCACACAGCTAGTAAATGTTAAATGTCTGAGGCCGGATTTGAACCCAGGTACTCCTGACTCCAGGGCCGGTGCTCTATCCACTGTGCCACCTAGCTGCCCCGAAAGCTCATTTTTTTTCCATGAAATAAGTATACCTAAAATTCCGACAGCTGCCAATTCAATTTAATGGAATTTAACAAATAATTATTAAGTACTTAACATGTGCCAAGCATGAGATGAGAGGCTAGAGGAGATGCAAAGTTTAGAAAAGACATAGTGTCTTCCTTTAGAAAACTTCCAATCTAATTATTGCATGTAATGCCTGGAGAAATAATTCTAATACAAAATAATACATATGTGCATTAAGCAAAGTGTTTAATTGGGCTCCAAAGGGTAAGAGTTTACTACTGACTAGGAACATAAAGAAGGCTTTCTGAGAGGTGCATTTCAAAAAATGAATGAGTAGGCAAGGCATCCCCAGATTAAGGAATAGCACTCACCAAGGCATTGACACAAAAAACACATGCCATATACAGTAATAGAGCTAGCAGGTAGTCCAGTTCAGCTATAGTGTGGAGAGCATAAAGGAGATTAGTTATGAGACAAAACTGGAAAATGTTTGCTGAAGTGGGCTAAAAGTCAGAATAGTCTCAAGCCTGGAATACCAAGTAAAGGAGTTTGATTTTTTTCTTTTGCAAATAATGGAGAGTCATTGAAGGACTCTGAGTTGAGAAGTGATAGGAGACGTCAGTTGATAAATAAGCATTTTTTTTCTTTTTCAAGGCCATGGGGGCTAAGTGTCACACAACTAGTAAGTATCTGAAGCTGGATTTGAACTCAGGTCCTCCTTACTCCTAGGCTGGTGTTCTATCCACTGAACCACCTAGCTGCTCCTAAATAAGCATTTATTAAGCACATACTATTACCACTGATCTCTTCATTGATAAGTCTAATGGCCTTTTATCATTCCTTATTCTTCTGCCCTCTCCACAGCCTTTGACACTGTTAATCACTATCTTCTCTTTGATGTTCTCCCTGGGTTTAACTTCTTCTGTTCTTTCTAAAGGCTGGAGGTTAGACAAGAGATGATCCAGCAGGAACTAGAAGTCCTGCTCCACGCTGACTTCCTTCTTCCTCTTCTATTACAAGACAGAAACAACAGTAGATAAAAATCACTCCTCGCCTGAAGGTACACATCAGGTGGGTACAGAAATGAGTAGAATCTCTTATTCAGGGGAAGATGTGTATGTCTATTCCTTTTTGACAAAAGGAATAAAAAGGCTGATGAAGAAGGATGAAAAGATAAGGGTATGGAGGTTTGTTTGGGGTTTTTTTTGTTTTATTTCTTTTATTTTTAATTCATGGAATAAAACAAGCATTTCCATAACATAGTATCATTTTTTTTCAAAAAACCCTCATTTTTTCAAAAAATGAAACGGCAAATCTATCATGTACAACTTCCTATTCCTTTTCAACATATAATAAAGTTACTGTGTTAATTTCTTTTTTTCCTTCTCCCACCATCCTGTAGAGATAGCTAGCATTAGGCACAAATATGTATATTTTGAGAAGCAGAGTAAAGGAGTAATCCAGGATAACTACTGAATGATTTCATTCTTCCCTGGGAAGTTTGAGGCTAGTCTTCTATCACTGGTATGGGAAATGGACATGCACTTGAGGAAATTAAGGAGAGAGTAAAAGATTTAGAATGGTCATTGGGGAAAATAAGCTAGGAAGGCAACAAGCATAGAGGAAAGGTTGTAGAACAAAAGTGAGAGGACAGATTAAGCTCTGCCCTGTGATTTGTAGTAGGTAATATCAACTCATAAATTTCTCTATACATCCTGGGAGCAGCCCAAGGAAACAAGGATTTGAATGGGGAACTGGGGATGATGCCAAAGGTTGAGAATCAGTAGGTCAATAATAAAGGAGATCTGGGGATAAGGGACTCTAGGGTGGTGGCTAATTAAAGTGTCAGAACTTGGCATCAAGGTTGCATGTGGAGACAAGTGATAACAGAGTAGAGAATTGTCTAGGAGAGTAGAGATGGGGTCAAGGAACTAATGGTCACCAAGTGAATGAAGAGAAAACTAAGTGGGAGTAAGAGAGTGGGAGAGATAAAAGGCTATAACCAGAGAGTCCCATATGCTGCAGTTCTGAAAGATGATAAAGTCTAAGGTATGAAAATGTTGGAGGAGGATTGGAGGAAGATTGAAGACTGAGGAAGTATTATGTGGTTAGAAGGTAAAAAGAGTGGCCAAAATCCATCAAAAATAGGGAGATAGATTTTAAGCCAGAACTTAAATATCATCAAGTTCAATTGCCTCATTTTACAGATGAAGAAACTAAGAGACAGAAAGGATAAATGACTTGTCCATGCAGCTAGTAAGTAAATGAAGGCAGATTTGAACCCAGGTCTTCCTAATTCCAAGTCCACAGCTCTGTCTACTATTCCAAGCCCCTTCTCAATTGATCAATGGGCATTTATTAAGCACTTACTATGTGGCAAGCACTTTGCTAAGTACTGAGGGTACAAAGACAAAAATGAAACATAGGACACCCTGACCTGTAAGCTCTCTGATCTCAAGATGCTTACATTATTTGGGGTGAGATAATACATATACATATAAGTATGTGCAATGTATAGGTACACATATAAATGAACTTTGAAGTTCTTCAGGATAATGAGAGTAGATGTGGTAGTGAATTATATACTAAAAGCATCATGACAGTTGGGAAGTTACCCGGGATCACCTAGAGTTAGGAGATAACAGTAACAAGGAAAAGGAGAGGATCATATTAGTATAAATGGAATGGAAGGACTTTCACAATAGTCCATGTTGCATGGCTTAAAATCTGAAGGTTGTCTCAAAAAAGATAAGTCACACAATTAGTCTGGAAGCAGATTTATTGGTGTCTATACCTGGCCAAGAAGCATTTAGTGAATTCCTGTTTGGGTTGATGTACGGGGTAAAATAGATTGCTTCTCTGGCACAGATAGTGCCAGCATCCTGTTAATTAGACTTAGCAAGGCTTGATGATTTATGTATATATCCATCCTGAATAAAGAAAGGAAAGAGTTCACCTCTCCTCACTGACCTAGACATTGTTGCATGTACCAGATAATGAGTTAGCATGGGATGGGCTTACAAAACATTCAACCTCCTACAGAATGACCAGAGAGACTAATTGTCCAAAATAGTTGAGTCTTCCTGACTCTAGGCCCGGTGCTCTATCCACTGCATCTGCTAGCTGCCCAAGTTCAGTGCTAGGCACTTAATAAAGACTTATTGATTAATTGATTAATTCCCTCACACAGTTGTGACTTGAGCAAATGAGACAATGTATGTGCGACATCTTTTGATAGTGCCCCCACCCCACCCCAGCACTAGACAAAGGTCAGCTATCATCACCATTATCATAAATCTCCTCTCTCAATTGTACCAAGTGGGAGTACCCTCTCACATATGACACAGCATCACATGGGGAATGGAGCAATGCCAGAAAACTAACTGACACTTGATTTAGTAAAGCGGCTCTAGATGCCAAGTAGGCTTTTGGATGCATTTTCTGGTCCCCCTCTTGCAACATATTTTGTACGCCTACTTGTCATATTACTCAGTGTATGTGACAAAACAATCTGGGATTCAACTGACAATTACTTCTGTTATTCTGAGAGTCGAATTTCCTTGGCAAGGATGTCTCCTGCCAGCTTCAGAAGCCCTTGCACAAAAGAAACCAGTGGGTGATGTTACCTCCTCCCCTCACTCACACATAGGCCAGCCAGAAGGCGTGGCATTAGGACTGAGGCTAGGCAACTAAAGCTTGGATCAGTCAGCCCTCTACCCTTCCTTTATGTCCCTGTGGCTAAATTATTTAAAGGAACTTCAAAAATTTGGGAGGACCATTCCGTAAGTATCTAAGTGCTTCAAAAGCCAGTTCATGTTCATTTCAAAAGAACCTTTCAATGGAAGTTATTATTATGTTTATCCAGTTTGCCTAGAAAAGAGACTAAACCTGGGATTATCTCCTGGGGGATCCTCAATATTTTCTTATCATGCAATCTAGAAGGTCATAAAATCATGGATTTGGGAGCTCAAAGAAACTTGAAAGTTCATCTGGTCCACCGTCCTCATTTGACAGAGAAAGAAACTGAGGCTGAGGGAAGGGGAATCATTTGCTCAAGAAATAAAGTGAGAGGCATCCCAGAGTAAACAACTCTATTCATCTCATTGCTACCCTCTGACTCTAAGTCTTTTGTCCTCTCTAGGTACTCAGTGGATAAAGCACTGGGCCTAGACTCAGGAAGTCTCAGATACCTACTAGCTGTGTGACCCTGGGCAAGTCACTTCACCCTATTTGCTTCAGTTTTCTCATCTATAAAATGATCTGGAGGGGCAGCTAGGTGGCACAGTGGATAAAGCACCAGCCCTGGATTCAAGAGGACCTGAGTTCAAATCTGGCCTCAGACACTTAACACTTACTAGCTGTGTGACCCTGGGCAAGTCACTTAACCCCAATTGCCTCACCAAAAAAAAAAAAGAAAAGAAAGAAAAGAAAAGAAAAAAATGATCTGGAGATGGAAATGGAAACCACTCCAGTATCTTTGCCAAGAAAATCTCAAATGGGGTCATGAAGAGTTGGACATCACTGAAACCACTGAACCATGGGAGACCATGACAAAAACCCTACTACCTAGTGACCCAGCCTTCAGATTACACTCACTTGAATCCCTACTGCCTATACATGATGCCAGAGAAATCTTGCTAATATATGAGGCTGTTTACATCACCCTCCTACCAATTAGTCTGAATCCCTTAGGCTAATATTCGAGGTTCCCTACAAAACAGTTCCAATAACTTTCCCAGCCATATCTCTACCACCCCTCTTCATGAACCTCCAATCTAGTCAAAATTAATTACTTGCCAATTTCTTAACATAAACATTTTTCTGCGCCCATGCCACCCTGACTCACAATGTTCCTTTACATCTAGGATCCCTCTCCCTCCTCCCTCCTCCTATCAACTCTGACCTCAGGAAACTTACATTCTACTAATCCTTTCTAACTCTTAAGTTTCTATTACTCTATGACTTAGGACAATGGGAACAGGAGAAAGGGAGGAAGACTGGCAGAGGAGACCTCATTAACCCTGGAAGCTCCTGAGCCAAACATCCTTAAGCAATGGAAAAGTAGCTGACAACCACTGGGACTTCAAGGAACTGTGGTATAATGAATGTCTTATGAACTTCAGATACATTGGCAAGAACTCCTGCCAAGTTATAGCTATAAAAAGATGATTTACAGATGGAGAAAGGGGAAAAGTATGTTCAAAACCTATCTTAAGTTATTGTCTCCCTTCAGTTAAACACTAGATCTTTGTTGTAACATTGTCGAGATCAAGCTCATGGATCTAGGTGATTTTCCCAAAGCACTGGTCTGACCATGTCACTTCTCCTTCTCTATAAACTCCAATAGCTCCCTATTACCTGTAAGATCAAATATTAACTCATCATCTGGCATTGGAAAATATTCACATCCTGACCTCTGGCATCATCTGGCATTGGAAGATGTTCACATCCTGATCTGTTCCTAACCCTTCAGTATGTCTACACATTAGTCCCTCCCACAAAAAACTCCAGCTCCCACCTTGTCATCCCACTGGCTATCCCCATGCCTAAAATGTTCTCATTCCTTCACTTCTGCTTCCTGGAGTCCCTGATATCCCTCAGGATTTGGTTTAGCAGTACCTACTGAGGGAGGCCATTTCTGATTCTCCAAGCTGCTAATGCTTTCCCCTCCAAGGGGGGTTTGGGGGGTGGATATCTCTTTAATGTGGAAGCTCCTTGAGGGCAGAGATTGTTTCCCTTTTGTCTATGCATCTCCAGGACTTGGCACAATATTTGGCTCAAAATAAGTTCTTATTGATTGGTTGACCACATTAAAGAAAGACACTACCAGTCCTTTAGTTGATTAAATCTCATTGTGCAGAATCCAAGACAGGCCATATTATACCATGTTCTTTCTTCCTTGCCCTAATTCCTTATACTCCTGTGGCATTTAAAATTATATGGGGTGGGGCAGCTAGGTGGCTCAGTGAATAAAGCACCAGCCCTGGATTCAGGAGGATCTGAGTTCAAATCTGGCCTCAGACAATTGACACTTACTAGCTGTGTGACCCTGGGCAAGTCACTTAACCCTCATTACCCTGCAAAAAAAAATTATATGGGGTGCCCTATGTCCCAAGTGTTAGGGAACTTAGCTGGGATTTCTAATATATTGCTACTTAGAAATTAGAGGCTAAAGCAGCAGTTTGGGGCATTAAGCATTTATTAAAGCATATTAAATATTAGTAAAGATAGAGCACATGGCTCAGAAAGTTAAGAAGGCCTATATAGGATAGAGAGCGAATAAAAGCACCTCTTCTCCTTCCAGCGTTCCAGGGTCAAGAGAGCAAGTCAGAGCGGAAGCTTCCTGTGGGTCGGGAGGAGAGACGACCCTTCCACACTGCTCAAACCTAACTGGCCAGCATCATTTAAATCTATTGGTTTACTGGACTTGAGGGTGGTCCACTGTAATATGCACTAAGGTCAAAGTACAGAAGATAGACCCTCTGGAGGGAAAGGCTTTCAGGTAGGTGTGGTTGTAAACCTCTATTGTCTGTATTCACAGTCCAAGGTCCAACTTGACTGACTCTGAGTCAGTCCTAAAAGTTCAGGGAAGGGGGAGCAGCTAGATGGTGCAGTGGATAGAGCACTGGCCCTGGGTTCAGGAGGAGCTGAGTTCAAATCTAGCCTCAGACACTTAACACTTACTAGCTGTGTGACCCTGGGCAAGTCACTTAACCCCCAGTGCCCCAGGGGGGAAAAAAAAAAGTTCAGGGAAGGCTCTCTGGGTTAGGCCCTCAAGTGGGGACTTCTGGGAGTCCCAAAACCCCATTATTTTTTCACATTTCCAAACACATACACACAGGTATGACTTTTTAAAAATTATTTATTCAATGCATTTATTGTAATTTCTATAAAAACATTGACATCAACCATAGCATCATAGATTTCCAGGTGGAAGAAACCTTAGAGGTTATTGTATCTGATTCTCTTATTGTAGACATGAGAAAACTGAGGTCCAGAAAAGTTCAAGGTCTTGCACAGGATCACACAGTTGAGGTAAGATTCGAACCCAGGTCTTCTTGGCTGCTGATCCCATTCTCCATTGCTTCTCAATCCCTCAGGAAGGAATGTGAACCATTAAAACAGGATTAGTCCTATGTGAAAATTCAATTTGACCTGTTATTTTTTTAGGACCCTTGTCTCCCTATCTTGGCCAAGTTGTCACTTGTGCCACAGTCACTCATGAGCTCTATCCCATTGCTGCCAGCATCAAAGCTTGACCTGTTCCATTTCTGACTTGAGCAGGTTCACCCCTCTTTAGACAGTCTGGTAGCCCCCTACTTCCAGGGGCTCACTATATTGGTGCCAGACTTAGAGTGAACAAATCAATCAGCTTTAGACCTTGTAGAGCTCCGAACTCGCAAACTCAAGCAATCTTCCAACCTTAGCGTACTATCGAGGAGCAGGGACTACAGGCATACACCACCACCCTCAGGAGACCTATGTCATTTCAGCCAGCAGCATGTAAAAACTTAACCAGGTCTAAGTAAAAGGGCTACTTATATTTACAGAACTTTCTATACTCTAATTTTCTTTAAATTCCATTTTCTTTTTTAGTAAGAGAGCTAAAACTTTTATAACATTTATTTCTATGTTTTTAAAACTCAAGGGGCTATTTTCTGAAAACTTAAGACCAGCAAAATTCTCACTTAAACTTAAGCAATTCTACCTATTTCTGGCAACAGGCAGAGTAGGAAAGAGGATAATAAACAAAGGTAATATAACTGCTACCTCCCAACAACCTCAAATAAAGTCAGTGTTCTTTAAAAACCTATCGCAGTTGGATATGGAAGTATTTAAGGTATAAGAAATTCTGAGGCATCTAAGTGTTATGTGGTAAAATATGAAAGTTTTTAACAGTCCGTTAGGATAACTGAAAGACGCCAGTTTTTCAAGGACCACCCTTTTGGGGAGGAGATGAACAGTCCGCCTGCTGCGCATGTCAGACTGCCTGCCGGGTACAGTCCGCCTGCTGCGCATGTCAGACTGCCTGCCGGGTTTTTTGACTTCCGGGGTGGAGAGAAGGAGGGTAGGCCTTTTTGCCTGCTTGGCGGGACTCCTGGCGGCGCGGCACAGACGGTCTCCCTCACTCCAAAGGTGGCCTTTTTGGTTTGGTGAGTTTTTATAAGAAATATAGACTAAGCCTAGATTTAAGACGATTTCTACTGTATTTCTACTTTCCTCTCTTCTTTTTCTGTATTGTTGTTCGCATATTATTAGTCAGCAAAAGTTATTATATTCTTTTTACTGTTCCATCAAGGAAACATTCCATTTCTTGAGGAAGCAAAGGGGGGAAATGTGGTAAAATATGAAAGTTTTTAACAGTCGGTTAGGATAACTGAAAGACGCCAGTTTTTCAAGGACCACCCTTTTGGGGAGGAGATGAACAGTCCGCCTGCTGCGCATGTCAGACTGCCTGCCGGGTACAGTCCGCCTGCTGCGCATGTCAGACTGCCTGCCGGGTTTTTTGACTTCCGGGGTGGAGAGAAGGAGGGTAGGCCTTTTTGCCTGCTTGGCGGGACTCCTGGCGGCGCGGCACAGACGGTCTCCCTCACTCCAAAGGTGGCCTTTTTGGTTTGGTGAGTTTTTATAAGAAATATAGACTAAGCCTAGATTTAAGACAATTTCTACTGTATTTCTACTTTCCTATCCTTCTAATCAACAACACCTTATATACAATAAAGGCTCTATCTAGAAAACCAGAAGCTTCTTCCATTTACTAGTCTGGGAGATAAATTAAGGGAAAAGTTAAGTAGGGGAGATTTATGATCTAATATCCAATTTTAAATTTCACAGTTACAATAGATAGAGTGCCAGGCCTGGAGTCAGAAAGACCTAAGTTCAAAGCTAATCTCAGACACGTCTATCTGTGTGACCTTGGGCAAGTCACTTAACCCAGTGTGCCTCTGTTTCCTCCAGTGTAAAATTAACTAGAGAAGCAAATGGCAAACCAGTATCTTTGCCAAGAAAACCCCCAATGGGGTCACAACACATTGGACATGACTGAAACAACTGAACAAAAAAACAAGAAATTTTCCTCTCTTAAGAACTCAGGATTACTCTCCACAATGAAGACTCTGATGTCTAATGTAAATCCAAGTGAACTTTAAGGCTTTTTCATGTTTATGTATCACCTATCTAAACCGTATCCATCCTTCAAGGGCCAGATGTACCTTTACCAACTCTGTGAAACTGCCCTTAATTATTTCTATCTGTATTGACCTCCACCAACCTTCCTTGACTGTATCACTTATGTTTATTTTGACCCTTAATCATATGATACCAAAAAATAATATAAAAACAAGTATTCATCACCCTCTCTGTGTGGAGACCTATACTAGGTGCTGGATAAATACAAAGTATATATGGCAGTTATAATTACTATTTCCCCATCCCACTACCCCAGGCTCTTTGTTTATATGGGGCTCAAGTGTTGTCTTTCTTAAGTCTATGAAGAGAAATATGTCACTGTATTAATTATCCAGAAAGGAAGTGTATATTTCTACCAAATGTCATACTTGATCACCAATCCAATGGCCTTCTGAATTTCTATCTTGGACATAAGTAGAGTATGGAAAGCCATCCTAATAATAAGGAACCCTGGCTAAATCTCTCTTTTGGTCACTCCCACCAATTATTCTTAATATCCCCACTAACAAAAAGATGATGCTCAACTTGAAAGCATCTAGATCACTCTCCCTTCATCACCAATCCCACACTTCACAGCAGTCTTAAGCAGCAATTTGAATTAGCTCTTTCTAACTGAATTCAACAATCGATATAGAGGATGAAATGAATTATTGTTTATATTAAGAAATCAAACTTTCCCAGCCCCCTCTTAATTCTAGTGCCTTCCTGCCATTGGTTTTTACTATTTTTCCTATATATAGCTTGTCTGTACATATTTTTTGTTTGTTGTTTTCCCCATTGGATTGTGAGCTCCTTGAAAACAGGGAATGTCTTTTCCCTCTTTTTATATCCTAAGCACTTAACACAGTGCTTGGCACATTAGTCGTTGCGCAGTCATTTTCAGTTGTGTCTGACTCTTTGTGCCCCATTTGGGGTCTTCTTGCCCAAGATACTGGAGTGGTTTGCCATTTTCTTCTCCAGCTCATTTTGTAGATGAGAAAACTGAGGCAAACAGGATTAAGTGACTTTCCCAGAGTCACACAGCTAGTAAGCATCTGAGACCAGATTTGAGCTCAGGATGATGAATCTTCCTCGACTCCAGATCCAGCATTCTATACCTGTGCCACCTAGCTGCCAAATAGTTGGCACTTGACAATAGTTGGCCATTATCTTGACATTTATTAACTGACTAACTGTTGACTGTACCTAACTCCCCATCTCATCTGGGTTCTACTCTCTCAGTTCACTTCTAGTATAGAATTATTATATTATAGTGTATAAAGCACTGATTTTCAAGTCAGAGGGGGGATTTTGAACCTGGCTAGTTACTAGGCATACAATCTTGAACAATTCATATCATCTCTATGGATGTCAAATTCTTCAGGTATAAAATTAAATGGGTAGAATTCATGATCTCTAAGGACTTCTTCTAGCTCTAAATCCCATTTCATCCTATTAGATATCTTCCAATAAACTTATAAGGATCTTTTGAACAATAATTTGTCCCATTTTACCATACTTTGGTGAGAAAGGATGTTGTGCACAGAGCTCCAAAGAGAGCATCCCAGGCATCCCTTATGTCCTGTCATTTCTTTTTAGTACCAGAAAGAACAGCTTATTTGCAGTACTATATCATCTGCTTTCTCTGCTTAGGACAGGATGTGGGATGACTTCAAAAGTTGGAGATAGGAACTTATGATAGTAGAGGTATGTGTATCCCTCAGGAAGAAAATGTCTTTAACCCCTGGTAAATTGGAACCAATAGCTGATGGAACCTCATGAAGTGGATTGTGGCCTGTGGTTAAGATTTGGCAGATCTCAGCTGGGAATTTCCTTGGCTTTGTCTCAGGAAAGCTGGAACTACTCTTCAATAAGCAATCTCCCCTCCTCCTCCCCCCCCCCCCCAAAAAAAATTCCCTATCACACACCTGGTTTGCATCAAAAGTTAATTAGAAGTTTAAAAAACAGATTCAAGAAATACCTCCAAGCTCTTACCCCAACCTGATAGTTTAGCAAAGCCCTGGATTTGAAGGTAGAATACCCAAGATTCAGTCTCTGCTCTACTGTAACTCATTGGCTGTATGACTCTTGATAAACTGAGTCACCAGCCTGTGCTTTGTTGTCCTCATCTATATCATGAGAGAATTTGATTAACTGGCCGCTAAGGGTCCTTACAGCCTGAAAGGTCTATCAATTCTGCTATTCAGTCAGGTTTGAAAGAAACTTTTTACTTTTCATAGTTCAACACTGAGTTGTAGTAGAAAGGGCCACAGGGAGTGGTATAGACAGCTGATCTAAGTTCTAGTTTCCAATCTGCCCTAAACTAGCTATGTGATCTTAAGCAAGTCACTTCATCTCTCATCCTCATTCTCCTCAAGATTAAGATTCAAGGATTGGGTTCACATTTCCAGTTCTATCATTCTAAGATTCTATGATTCTAAGGCATCTCTGCAACAAGTACAATCATGTTACTGGAACTGAATGTGCTAATTAATGTTCCTAGACTCCAATGGCTCTAAGAGCTCATTGATGTGGGTCCTCCCTCCAAGCATTCAGATCACAATTCATCCTTGCCAGTCCATCCTCTGTAGCTCTTGCTCATGCTCACATGTGCTTGCCATCAGGGCTCCTTCTAGGTGTCTTTGTGTCATCTAAAGATTCGAGGATACGAAGGACATATGTATATATTTAATTAACCTCTCTATAGCTTAGATTCCTCACCTGTAAAATGTGGTAATTAGATGGAATAAGTTCTAAGGTCCCTTCTACTTCTTTCTGGGGGGCGTGAGGGGGCAGGGCAATTAGGGCTAAGTGACTTGCCCAGGGTCACACAGCTAGTAAGTGTCAAGTGTCTGAGGCCGGATTTGAACTCAGGTCCTCCTTAATCCAGAGCCAGTGCTTTATCCACTGTGCCACCTAGCTGCCCCCCCCTTCTATTTCTAACATTCTATATTCTAATGCTCCATTAAGATGGTGGTGGTAAATAGATGTTGTGAATACAACTTCTGTAACATTTGGAAATTTAGCAAATCAATTCAACAGACATTTGATAGCCTACTATATACAAGACTCCGTGCTTGGCATTAATGGAGACACAAAGGAAGTTACCTTGTATCTACATGGTATGTATGTTGTATGTGTCTATATATGTCTACCCCAGCATGTGAAAGCTTCCTCTGGCACGATTCTCAAA
This sequence comes from Dromiciops gliroides, assembly GCF_019393635.1. Classification (NCBI taxonomy): domain Eukaryota; kingdom Metazoa; phylum Chordata; class Mammalia; order Microbiotheria; family Microbiotheriidae; genus Dromiciops; species Dromiciops gliroides. The sequence continues at coordinate 100,897,848 of NC_057861.1, forward strand.
ATACCTTCCCCAATAGGAAATATATTACCTTATAAAGTAGCCCATCCCCTTGCTGGACAGTTTGTTAGGAGATTAGCATTTATATTGAGCCAAAATCTGTCCAAATCTCCATTTTTGTAACTCCACCCATTCATTATTTTTAGTTCATAGAATGTTAGCGCATGAATCTTTTTTTTCTTTTCTTTCTTTCTTTTTTTTTTTTTTGGCAGAGCAATGAGGGTTAAGCGACTTGCCCAGGGTCACACAGCTAGTAAGTGTCAAGTGTCTGAGGCCAGATTTGAACTCAGGTCCTCATGAATCCAGGGCTGGTGCTTTATTCACTGTGCCACCTAGCTGCCCCACTTAGTTCATGAATCTTGAGATCATCTAACCCAAATTTCAATCCTTTTTACACATAGGGAAATAGGCCCAGAGAGGTTAAAGCACTAGACCAAGGTCACACTGCTAATTAATGGCAGGGTAAGGACTCAAACTCTGGTTTCAGGAGTCTTCCTCCATTGTTCTTCCTACCACCTCACAGTTTCCCCTAATACACATGAAGTGCTGACTATCATAATGACATTCCTGAAGTGAAACGTGATAAATGTAAAGATAACATACAACTGAAAACATCATCAGCAAGAAATGACCTGTTTTGTCCCAGAACGTACAATTAACCTTTGCAACAGACATCATGAAGACCTGCCAAACTCTTCAGTATCCTTTGCTGAAGCCACAAACAAAGAATCCCTTCCTGCAATCCTATAATTAGGTGTATTCTGGAGTTTGCAGTAGCTGGTACTGATAATTAGTTTGTCCCAAAACTATGTGACATGATTAGTGTTTTCTGTTTGATGTGGAACACACTCCCCCAAAATGAATGCAGGAAACCTCAGGTAGAGGCTAAATTTAACCTTCCTCCACAGGGGAAATGAAAATCAAATAATTACTATTTTGAATTCCCTGCAGTAACTGATTTAACAAATCTCTACTATCACTAAATATTATGAAGGCTACATTCCCTGAAAGAAAAAAGCATGTAGGGCAGTGGAGGAAGCTCTGGCCTGAAAGCAAAGGAGTTATCTTCCCTCCTGGAGGCCCAAGAGAAGTGAGAGCAATGGGTGCAATTTACTGGAAAGCAGATTTCCATTCAACATAAGAAAGAACTTCCAATAATCAGACGTTCCCTAAAGTAAAATTGCTTGGTAGTGAGTTCCCTAATAAGAGGGGTGTTCAAATTAAGGCTGTTGACAACACTGTCAAGAAGATTCAAATTTTAGTATGGATTTTACTAAGGAGTATACTGGTAAATGTTTAACAACCTGATTGGGAGGCAACATAAAGCAATCCTAAGTTTAATATTCATTATTACCATTTTCTCCATCACTTTAAGCCTGGACAATTGGCAAAATAAGAAATCAAGCCCTGACTTGTAGCATTTGCTGATTTCTGATGCGATTGCTCATGCTGTAAATTTAACAATAGGCTCTCTCATTCAAGTCCATCTGAGCTGGCTGCAATTCATCAAATGAACTGATTGGATGGGATGACCTCTTAGGACTCTTCCAACATTCTCATTAAATCAGGTGTCATGGCCACTCAAAACTTTCAAAAGACTCCTCTCAATTTCCCTCTGAAATTAACCTGGTCAAATAGATAATGAGCCCTTCAGAAGAGACATGGGGTGATGATATAATGTGAAATATCAGGAACATATCATTCATACAACTTTCAGCTAAAAAACAAAAAGGAAAACAGGTATTAAGTCCTACCAGTCTGATTATCAAATCTTCCAACTAGTTTCACATCATATTTGTCAGCAATATATAGGTGACAGCAGAGGAAAAAAAATTACACACACATACTGACAATTGACAAAGAACCAATGGGACCACACACCAGCAGCAAAAGCTGTACCCATTTGGGAAGAATAAACAGCAAAGTAGCATATAAAAGTACTACTGAGCTCCCCCCAAAACTCCTCCAAACAGATCTAGAAAATGTACCAGGAAGAATTCTGATTGGAAAATCCAAGGGAAAAAAAAAAAAACATTTTTCCAGCCCCAAATTGACATAGGGAGTCACTGAGGGTGGAGGCTGTTGTTCAAATCAAGGCTGTTGGAGATGTTATAAAGAGATTCATATTTTAATATGGGTTTTTCTAAGGAGTATACTGGTAAGTGTTTAACAACTAGCTTTCCAGAGGGAAAAGTTTGGTACAAGATATACAACACCTTACCAAAGCAATAAAACTCCATGAAAATTAGAATGGATCAAATAGAAGAGAATGACTACATGAGACTACAAGAAATATTAAAGAACAGATCTCAGATGCTTAAGCACCTTGAGCACTCATGATGAAAGTATATCTAGGGGGCAGCTAGGTGGCCCAACAGACAAAGCACCAGCCCTGGATTCAGAAGGACCTGAGTTTAAATCCAATATCAGATACTTGACACATTAGCTGTGTGACCCTGGGCAAGTCACTTAACCCTCATTGCCCCACCAAAAAAAGTATATCCAGATTAGAAAAATGTCCTTTCCTTAGCAACCAGTCAAAGATCTTCCTCCCCCCCAAAAAATGTAATTAAAAGGGGAGTTCCTTTAAAGGGACAATTTATATTCCTGAGACTCTACAAATTCATATATGAATTTGGAGCCCACTTCCCTCTACTTCCCAGGTTTAGTGAGCTGTTTGGGGGGGTCTTCCACTATCTAAACCTCAGTCTAAAACCCCAATCATTCCATCTCCATGTCAAGTTATTTAACAAACAAACATCAAAGACCTATAACTCCAAAAGCAATAAAGCATTTAATTGATATTGAATGGGAAGGTAAATAACAAGGAAGTGAATCAGGTAGTAAATTTTATCCCCCCCCCCCCTCCGTATACAACATGAGCACCAACTCCCTCACTGCCACACAGCAGAAAAAAAAAGTAGCTTATTTCAACTTAGCACTGGTGCTGAAGTTGAAGGTGTGATGTCATCTTTCTTGTCAGTTTCTCTTATCCGGGCTTCAGGGAGAAGTAGGTTAGAGCAACCCTGAAAGTTTAAGGCTGCCTTCCTTTTCACTGAAAATCTAGAATCATCCTACCAGGTCTAGACCACGCAGACCATATCACACAGCCTCCTTCTGTGTCTCCTATAGCTCTCCAGCGCTGCTGCCAGACCTACCTGTCCACTATGTATCTGCTGAGATATTAAGGGGAGATAACCAAGGGATATAATTTCTGCTCAGCTATATCACTCTCCTCCAAGTTCATGCTGCCTAATCTATAATTGCTACTCTATGTGACTGGTCTGTTCTTTTTCTAAATCCACAGGGCTTGTTCTTCCTTCAGAAACAGATGTTCCCTCTGCTCCACGTGGTTCCATCAAGCCGAACTCAACTGATATAATCTCACATACATGCATAAGGTTCATGTCCCAGAGCTTTTGTTAATAAATGACAGCTCTGCCTATGTCACAACCGTGAGCTAACTGAAGCATCTTTATAGAATATCCATTAAGAGAAAGAGGCAATCTCCTCTCATATCAGTAAGAGCATGTTGTCCAGTAAGCACCCCCAAGAAAATATACGTGATGACTATAGCAATGTAAAAGGAAAGAACAGTCACAAAATGAATAAAAAGGGAATGTTTTGGGGGCAGCTAGGTGGCCCAGTGGATAAAGCACCAATCCTGGATTTGGAAGGACCTGAATTCAAATTTAGCTTCACACACTTGACACTTACTAGCTGTGTGACCCTGGGTTAGTCACTTAACCCTCATTGCCCGGCCCCCAAAAAATAACAAAAAGGGAATGTTTTAAAATTACAAAGAAAAAAGATAGCCCCCAAAGAGGTATGAGACCATATCTGCCCAGTACCTTTGCAGAAGTAGAAAGATCATGAATTTGGAACATTGCACATTTTTTTTCAGATTGTTTTAATGAATTGATCAATTTTTCTGATTGTTCTTCTCTATTCTTTCTCTCTTTTGTTGGGGGGGGGCAGGGCAACACGGGATAAGTGACTTACCCAGGGTCATACAGCTAGTAAATGTCAAGTGTTTGAGGTCAGATTTGAACTCAGGTCTTCCTGAATCTAGGGCCAGTGCTTTATCCACTGTGCTACCTAGATGCCCCCCAGAAATATTCTTTATAATAACAATGACTTTCTGGGAGGAAGAGTGAGAAAAGATACAGAGGGAAATTTAGGTGAAGTAAGAATATATCAATAAAAAGTCTTCATTTTTTTCTTTTAAAGAGTAGTTTAACTTTCCATGAGTCTACTCCTTGCCTCATCAACTCAATCTTGTCTTCCAACAATTACTTTTTTTCTAGTAATTTCATTTATTATATCAATCTGTATTATTACAGAAACAAAAGAACATAATATGATAATAATATACAAGTTATTATTAGTAACAATAATAATAAATTTCCTTTCACCATGCATCTCCACTATCTTTTTTTATTCTTTTTTAAAATGTATTTTAGAAAAAAAGAAAAAATAAATAAATAAATTTTTTTAAATGTATTTTAGGGGGCAGCAAGGTGGCACAGTGGATAAAGCATTAGCCCTGGATTCAGGGGGACCTGAGTTCAAATCCAGCCTCAGACACTTGACACTTACTAGCTGTGTGACCCTGGGCAAGTCACTTAACCCTCATTGCCCAGCCAAAAAAAAAAAAAGAATCATAAAAGTATAGAATGTTAAATATGAACTCCCAGAACCTCCACTTTGGAGAAGGTCTCTGATTCTCTAGGGCAGGGACTTTCTTTTTGCTTGTATTTGTATCCCAAGCACTTAGCACAGTGTTTATTATGTAGTAAGAACTTTAAAAATGCTTGTTGACTGACTGGCTGACCTAAAAATGTCATTTCATCCCTGCCTGATATATTAATCCTTCTATAACATCCTTGAAATATGACCATCCAGTTCTTTTAGAAATGATCCATTCAAAGAACTCACCAGCTACTTAAATAGTAGAAAGCAGCTAGATGGCACAATAGATAGAGCACTGGGCCTGGAGTCAAGAAGACCTGAGATCAAATCTGGCCTCAAATATTTACTAGCTATGTAACCCTAGACAAATCATTTAAACTCTATCTGCCTCTGTTTCCTCAACTATAAAATGGGAATAATAATAGCATCTGCTTTCCAGAGTTGTTTTCAAGATCAAAAGAGGTAATATTTGTTTTTGTTATAAGTGTCAAGTGTGTGAAGCTAGATTTGAATTCAGGACCTCCTGAATCCAGGGCTTGTGCTTTATCCACTGCGCCACCTAGCTGCCCACTTCACCTCTCTTAAGATTCATTTTCTTTGTCTGTAAAACAGGGCTAATATTTCTATCTCACAAAACTATTGTGAAGTTTAAAGGAGATAATGTATGTACTTTTTGAACTTTAAAGGTCCACAAGAATGCCATTTATTTATTAATTAATTAATACTGGACATTGGCAGTGTCCGACTCTGGTGCTGTGGCCTTGGCCCTAGCTGTTGTTTTTTGTCTTTTTCAAAGACCAATGACATGACAGGGCAATGTCTTGACTCGTGTATGAAATGGGTGGAAGTGAGGTAGAATTGTACAGTCATCAGCCTCATTCTCTCTTCCAGAGTCATCAAAGTCCAGTGGCAGGACAAAATTCAAGATGACTGGCAATGGCCCAGGATGCAGTAGATGAACTTAGCATCTTCAGTGTCTGACCAAGCTCTAAGCTCTACACAGTGCCTGTTTCAGTCATCCTCAAGAACGCTGTAACAAATTGTTCTCGTTTGCCCATTCCACTGGGTAAAGTCTTCATATACATAGACACCCCACTAACTCATCAAAAGATTTGCAGCCCAGGGGGCAGCTAGGTGGTGCAGTGGATAAAGCACCAGCCCTGAATTCAGGAGGACCTGAGTTCAAATCCGGCCTCAGACACTTGACACTTACTAGCTGTATGACCCTGAGCAAGTCACTTAACCCTCATTGCCCCGCCAAAAAAACAAAACAAAAAAAAAGGTTTGAGGCCCATCAAGTTATCCTTAACCTGGTTTAGCCTATTTCCTGAGACAGTTTACCCAGGTGTGACCACTGAGCATGTTACAGCGTCTTAGAGACACAGGTGAGAGTTGAGTTCAGGTGGACAGCAAAGGATGAGGAGCACTGAAAAGGGCTCAGCAAGCCCTCATACCAGAGGTGCTAGTCTTCCTGAACACCCCATAAACCCATATGCCTACCTTTCCCTATCATCAAAGATCTAGATTGCAAACCTGAATTTTTGGCTGAGCTTAAAAAATCTAATTTGTTATTAAAACAGATCAACTTAACATTAACCAACATTATGTTTAAAAGTAACAATGGGGGCAGCTAGGTGGTGCAGTGGATAAAGCACCGGCCCTGAATTCGGGAGGACATGAGTTCAAATCTGACCTCAGACACTTGACACTTACTAGCTGTGTGACCCTGGGCAAGTCACTTAACCTCAATTGACTCACCAAAAAAAAAGGTATTAATAAGATTTAAGTAAATGGTACAATTTTCTACCTATTTCACTAATGCTTAGCTGGTAGTATTTCTAGTCCTTTCCTCTTTTTTTTTCCCTTTAGGTCTTCTAAACCCTGAGCTCTCTCTCCTTCACCTCCCATTTGTTCCAGTGTCAAAACATTCATAAAGGTCCTTTTAGCCTGGCTTAACTCTCTGTTATGGCAGCTCAGCCTTCTCTAGTGAGAAACCTTTCTGTGCTGATATCCCACCTTATCAGGGAGAAAAGCTTTAGTCTGGAAATACCCTCAGAGGAATGACGTCTTTAACCATCAACAGCTTAGCATGAATTTGTTTTATCAGTGACAGAAGTGAGAAAGAAGGGGAGAACTGGAGATGGAAAGGGGTGGAAAGAGGGTCTCAAAGGCAAATTTGGCTTCCTTCACAATTTTCCCAAAGCTATCCTTAAGGTGATGTTTCCCCAGTCCCATGACAATCCACAGAAGGAAGAAAGAGGCTAACTTGCAGAGAAAAGGATTAAGGATAGGTAATGTTTGATTTGGAAACAGAAGTAATAGCTGGATGATGAAAAAGCAAGCTGCCTTGGGAGCCATCCAATTGTTCTGCAGAGAGGAAGGTCAAAAGGTTGAGCATGCAGCTGGACCACTGGTTTCTCCTATGTAGGGTCATTCCAATCTGGAATTTGAGGAGTTGGGTGTAACTGGAGAAAAATCTTGAGCTTGGAGGACCATGGTTCATGTAAATTACACAGTAAGAAAATATCAGTCAGGTTTACTCTGAGGAACCAAAATGTAGAGGAAAGAATAGCGATTTGGGATTCAAAGGGACCTGCTTTAGAGAGCTGGCTCTGCCCACTTAAATGATTGATCTTTATGAAATGCACAACTTTTACATATATTATCTATTGCGTTTGAGCTTTAGGCCAGCTCTTCAAGGTAAATGCTACACATACTATTTTCTCTATTATACAGATTTGGAAAGTCAGGCTCAGAGGGATGAAATGATCTGTGCATGTAAGTGAGCTTTGGCAGTAGAACCTGATCAGGCAACCAACTAATCAATCAACCAGTATTTATTAAACTGTCACCTATGTACCAGTGCTTGGCACTGGGGACACAAGTAAAAAGAATAAAACAATACCTACTCAAGAGGAGCTTCTACTCTAATGGGACAAGCAACAATTACACAGAAAGGGTATCCCAGAAGTCTTCATGCAGTTTTAAGATGTAATAGCTTTAATAGCTCACAACCACACAAAGACTTTTGAGATATCCTGTATAAACATATACGGCATAAACATAAACATGATAAATACAAATATATACAAAGTAATTTGGGAAAGAAGGCATTAACAGAGTGGGGATGGGGGGAGGAAAGGACAGGGATCAAGAAAAGCTTCATGTAGAACAGAAGTGGCAGTTTGCTGGCCATAAAAATCCTAAGTATGGCTTGAAGAGATTCAAATGTAATCAGGAAGCATTTAACAAAATAAATAAAAATACAATAGAACATGTCTACTGTTAATATGTGGTTTTCTAAGTCAATATGCAACCAACAGGAATCCTTATGTAAGATTTAGTGGGCCCTATTTGTTTGACAGAACTGATGTAGAAGATGGTGCTTTAGTTATGTCCAACAGGGAGAGAGGGACTCTACGAAGAAGTAAGGAGGGAATACATTCCTCTTATAGGGGCTGGCCAGGGCAAAGGCACAGACATAGCAGATAGATTATTGTATTCAGCAACAGAGAAAAGACCATTTTGACTAGACTGAAGAATGTGAGAGGAGGAATAACGTCCAACATGGCTGGAAAGATTGGTTGAGGCCAGTACCATAAAGCTTTTTTTTTTTTTTTTTTTGCAGGGCAATGAGGGTTAAGTGACTTGCCCAGGGTCACACAGCTAGTAAGTGTCAAGTGTCTGAGGCTGGATTTGAACTCAGGTGCTCCTGAATCCAAGGCTGGTACTTTACCCACTGCGCCACCTCGCTGCCCCTACCATAAAGCTTTAAAAACTAAACAGAGGGGGCAGCAAGGTGGTGCAGTGGATAAAACACCAGTCCAATTAATTCTGGTAAGCTCATATAGGAAGCTACAAGGACATAAATGTGGTTTTGAGAGGAGGAATAGTTGATAATCAAGGGTATATTCTACCCATGAAAAAAATGGATGCTCATAGCTATGGTCAAGTCTCTATTATTGTTGGATTTCTATTAAATACATGTTCACCCAAAGATTGATTGATGACCAAGGAAGTGTGTCATGGTCTGGGAGATAGCAGAGATGGTGAATGGAACGTGAAGGCAGTAATTGACCTCCCTTTTTCAAAAACAATGGCAACGATGATTTTATTACAATTCTCCAAAAAAAAGAGATGGAAAGGAATAAGGGTACAGCCAGTCAGAAAATGTCCTAAATGAAAGCGTATGATTAGGTCTGGGAGAGGTGAGATTTGGTGAGTTCTCACCAATCAGGATTTAAAGCAGGGTCAAATGAGATTGTATACAGGCAGAACTTTTAACTCTAAAGCTTTAGGTAAGTATGAGCCATTATTTAGCACTAACTCCATGCCTAACACAATGCTATCTGTCTAGAGACATCAAGATCTAGTTGAGTAGTTAAAACTAAAACTAATTAAATAATTAAGTGCTCTACCACTTGGTTATTTTATCATTTCACTTTCCTGGGACTCAGTTTCCTCATCTTGAAAATGGAGATAATAAAGTTGTTGTGTGGAAAGTAATTTGTAAACGATGAAGTGCTAGATAACTTTAAGCTATTGCCATTTTTTTTATTGTTACTACTATTAAAAAAATTTGTTGTTGTTCAGTCATTTCAGTTGTATCTGACTCTTTTTTTGTTTGTTTGGGGTTTTTTTGCGGGGCAGTGGGGGTTAAGTGACTTGCCCAGGGTCACACAGCTAGTAAGTGTCAAGTGTCTGAGGCCAGATTTGAACTCAGGTACTCCTGAATCCAGGGCCGGTGCTTTATCCACTGCACCACCTAGCCGCCCCCTATATCTGACTCTTTATGACCCCAGTTGGGGTTTTCTTGGCAAAGGTAAAGGAGTGGTTTACTATTTCCTCCTCCGTCTTGTTTTATAGATGTGGAAACTGAGGTAAATGGAATTAAGTGACTTACCCAGGGTCACACAGCTAGTGTCTGAGGCTAGATTTGAACTAAAAAAGATGAGTCTTCCTGACTCTAGACACAGTATTCTATTCACAGTGCCACCTAGTTGCCATTTAAAACAATAGGAGTTCCCAAAAGTGAGATCAATATGGAATAGAATAGTCCAAGAGGGCTTCAGGGAGAGGTGAAACTTGAACTGAAGAAAGGAATATAAGGGGAAAAATACAGAAATTACTAAAGATCACAAAAGGAAAAAGAATCAGGTAAAAACTTTGAAAACAAGCAGATAAATCAATAATGAAGATATTAATAACCAAAGAGAAAATGACCTCTAGGACATTTAAACAAGACCAAAAACTGGACCTTGAAAGATAAGTAGGATTTAGGTAATTATCTATTGTTTTTTATTGCCTAAAAGACTATTAATGTAGTTTTGAGGGTAGGAATAGCTTACAATGAAGGGTATATTCTGCCCATGAAAAAAAAATAGATGCTCACAGCTATGGTCAAGTCTCTATCACTGTTGAATTTCTATTATATACATGTTTACCCAAAGGATAATGAGTCTAATTTGAAAATATCATTCTCCATTGTTCTCACTCACATTGCAATGATTGCATTCAACCACTTCATTTAATGCAATTATGAGAAAGAAAAACACATCTCAAATAAAATTAAAATGGCAACTAAGGAAGATCCGTTTAAAGCATTACAAACGCTTTTGTTTAAATTTAAATAAAAACAACTCTGAAATTGCTCTATTAGAAGCAGGAATGACACCAAATGAAGAATGACAGGCAGCAGGTCAAGATAAATATATTGGTCATGCCCCAGAAAGATGATTTCTTTTAAAATACAGAGAGAAGGCAAATTGTTATGATTTATCATTACATGGAAATAATTAGGGCACATATAAGGACTGCAGAAGGTGCATGGATGACTATCAAGGTGCCACTGGCTTTAACTACTAGGGTCCTGTTACCTCTGACCCAGGGAAATGTTCAGAAGCTGTTGCCTGTGATAGCTTCACCCAAATCCTTCCATGTTCTCAGAGTCCAAGACTTCCAGCAACTCATACCCCAGCACGGTACCCAAGTTTCCCCCCAGGAACATACATTACACAGAGGAGCTTAGAGAAACAAAGGGAAAACCCAGAGGGATAACCACAGTGCTGTGTCATGAAGAAATCCCATGTGGTTCTCTCTTTATGCCACCTGTGAGCACAGTCATCTCTACAAATACAATCTAAGAACTAATTTAGGAAACACCAGTCAAAGGGCTCAGTCTACCTGCTTCTGTTCATTGTTCAAAGGCCTCTTCAGAGGCTCTCACTGGGGAAACTTTGGCTTCCTACTTCTTCAGTTCATCTACCAGGCTTCCCAGAGAGAATTCAACAAGCACTTGTGAGGAGTAATAGTGACTTAAACAACAAGATGGAAGGGTAGACATTTTGTCTGATCCTCCTTAATTTTCCAAATATCTCAAAATAAGAATTAAACAGAAGATTTGAAATAATTGCCACTTTCTCCATAGACCAAGGTACCAAGAAGTCTAATGAAATAACAACCTAATAAATTAATAGGAGAGAAGTTTAAGACCTGATGAGCTCACTCTAGCACCCACAATCTCCCATACTCTGGTAGGGCAGAACAAATTGACCCATGGGTCAACCCAATTGGGCCTCCTCCCTTTCCCTACCCTGTGGAAAACAGGTGGGTGCTCTGCCTGTTGAATTACAGCAGTGCTCAGCCAGTAAACTAAAGAGGGCAAGGCACCAGTATGTGGAGAATTTGCCTGAAGGCTGAAGAAAGGAAAATGGAATCCAACTGAAGCCATTTCTGAACCCCTAGAAGTCACCTGGGACAAGAATTCAGGTAAATGAAGAGTGAAATGAACAGTGTGGAAGGAAGACAAAATAGCTTTGAGGTCCAACCATTTGGGAATCCATCTTCAAAGGGGAAGGAGTCAGAAAGTGAGTGACAAGAAGGGAATATAAGGAAAAATAGGGAAATTACTAAAGAACACAGGAGGAAAAAAACTCATTTTAAAACTTTGACCACAAGCGGAAAAATCTATAAAGAAGATAATAACTAAAGCAAAAATGACCTGTAGGATATTTAAACAAGTCCAGAAATCTCTGAATATTGCAAGACAAGAGAAAATTAATCTGATGAGGCAAAGGACTTTGTGAGAAGAGTAAAGGAGAAATAAATTAAATTGTCATGTTGTGATTCATGTTGACTGTTGGTCATCAAATTAACAAGTATTTCTTAAGTGCCCACTATGTGCCAAGAATTGTGGTAAGTACTAGAGATATAAAGAAAAGCCCCCCCCCCAAAAAAAAAGTACATGCCTTCAAGGAGCTCATCATCTAATGGAGGAGACAACTCACACAAAAATAGTATAAACAAGATATATAGACAATATAACTTTATATAATCTCAGGGGGAAAGCACTATGGGAATTTAGCTGTGACTTGAAGGAAGTATGGGAAGCCAGGATGTAGAGAGAAAGAGGGAGAGAGTTCCAGGCATGAGGAACAGCCAGTGGAAATACAAAGTTGGAAGATGGAATTCGCTGTGCAAGAACATCAGTGTCACTGAATCAAAAAGCATATAAAGGAGAATGAGGTATAAGAACACCAGAACTGTAGGAAAAGGCAGGTTATAAGGGACTTTAAAGGCCAAAGGGAGAATTTTATATTTGATTCCGGTGATAATAAAGAGCCATTGACATTTATTGAATAGGGAAGGTTACACAGTCAGGCTGGCACTTTAGTAAGATCGATTTGACAGCAGAAGATGGAATAAAATAGGGTGAAACTTGAGGCAGGGAAACAATCCAGTAGGCTATTGAAATATTTCAGGCATAAAACAATAAAGGCCTGCACCAGAATGTTGGTAGTAACTGAGGAGAGAAGAAGACGTATAAGAGATATTACAATGTTGTCATCATCATTGATGACATTTTCTCATTGTTATCATGAACAATAATCATCATTAAGTTTCTTTATTAAGTACTTAATTGCATATAGAGTACTACTAGACCTGAACTCCAAGCAGTAGGTGGCACAGTGGATAGATTTCCAGGCCTGGAGTCAGGAAGACTCATCTTCCTGAGTTCAAATCTGGCCTCAGACCCTTACTAGGTGGGTGACCCTGGACAAGTCATTTAACTGTCTTTCACTCAGTTTCTTCATCTATAAAATGAGTGGGAAAAATAAATGGCAAACCACTCCAGTGTCAACCCCCACATGGGTCATGAAGAGACAGACACAACTCAACAACAACAATGACTTGAACTTAACCTAGGAATAATAGTCATACTCCATCTGGGACCAGGGCATAGAATTGGTGCTAACAGGAAGTAAGATTTTGGCTCAATATAAAGAGTTTCCAATCAATTAGAGGCATCCAAAAAATAATGAGCTTCCATCATAGGTACTAAGTTCTTTGACACTGGAAGTGTTTGAGCAGAGGCTGGGTGGCCACTTGTTAGGGTCATTATAAGGAGAATTTTCACTTCAGGAAGGGTGACCACTAAAAATATCTTTCAATGCTAATATGCTTTGTTTCTATGATTCTAAGTGTTATTACAAAAAAAAAAAATCCAGTCACTGCCTTCATTAAAGTGTCATTTCAAACTGGAGTCAGCTTTCTCTATAACAGGGGCTCTTAACCTTGGTGGTTTTATTTTTAAAATTTTGATAACCAATATAATTTGGGTTTTTTGTAATCTTATGGATTTTGTTTTATACATTTAAAAACATTATTCTGAGAGGGGTCCACAAAGTACTCCAGAGTGCTAAAAGAGTCCATCATACAAAAAAAGTGGTTGTGGGAAAAATGACTAAAGAAACTATAATAAACCACAAAAAGAGGAGGTGACAAATGGAAGGAGTCAAGCATTTAAGAATTTTAAATCAATAAAATAAATTGCTATTAAATACCTAGTATGTACTGTGTTAAGTAGTAGTAGACATGGAGACAAAAACAAGAAAGCCCTTACTCCCAAGGAGCCTACCATCTTGAATATATAAATGGATGAATGGACAGAGGGATGGAAGGAAGGAAGGAAGGAAGGAAGGAAGGAAGGAAGGAGGGAGGGAGGGAGGGAGGGAGGGAAGGAAGGAAGGAAAGAAGGAAGGAAGGAAGGAAGGAAGGAAGGAAGGAAGGAAGGAAGGAAGGAAGGAAGGAAGGAAGGAAGGAAGGAAGGAAGGAAGGAAGGAAGGAAGGAAGGAAGGAAGGAGGGAGGGAGGGAGGGAGGGAGGGAGGGAGGAAGGGAAGGAAGGAAGGAAGGAAGGAAGGAAGGAAGGAAGGAAGGAAGGAAGGAAGGAAGGAAGGAAGGAAGGAAGGAAGGAAGGAAGGAAGGAAGGAAGGAAGGAAGGAAGGAAGGAAAGAAAGGAGTGAGGGAGGAGAAATGGATGAATTCTAGCAGAGAATATACAGGCAAATAAATAGTAAGTTGAGGAGAGAGAAAGCATTTAAAAAAAACCTTAGCTGGAACAATGAAAATATCACAGAGGAATAGGCATCACCTGAACTGAATCTTGAAGGAAGATAATAAGTATTCTAAGAGGCAGCTGTAAGGAGGAAGTTCGTCCAGGCACAGGAGATAGATCTTTGATTTCTCTGACTCATTGTTCCCCCCACCCAGGTTTAACTTGGGGAGTATCTAGTACTCCCCAAGGAGAGCCACCATGCATCTTACTCAAGCACTCAGGTTTATAAGACTCAAAAGGTAGAGCAGATTCCTTTATAAATTAAAAGACACAGAAAAGACTTATGTCTAAGCCAATAGAAAGTCAAGAAAACCTTTCCCACCCCCCCATACAGACATTCATATTTCAATGGGCCAACCTCCCCCCCCAGAAACCTGTGCAGTCTCTGTGACTCATAGCACACAGGTTTCTGAGGTCCCTTTGTATAAATAATGCTGCTCTTTCTCTCAGTAGTCCACTAGTCTGCTATCCCTTCCATACTTACAACAAGCCTTTGAGAGGGATTCTATAGGTATTATTATCCCCATTTTACAGATAAGGGAAACAAGATTCAAAGAAAGGGAAGTGACTTGCCAGTGGTCCCAAAACTAGTAAGTATCAGAGGCAGAAAGTGCACCCAAGTCTTCCTGACTCCAAGTCCTTTACAGGGTTGTTAGAGAACCTTTCAATGCTGCCATCAGTCATCTCTGCTTCACTGCTACCTATAACTTATCTTCCCTCCAGCAGAAGATGCTCATCTCCTCCACCAATCCTCGATTCAATTTGATTCAATAAACATTTAGCACCTACTTACGCCAGGCATTGTGCTAAGTGTGGGGGATACAAATAAAAAAGACAGTCCCTTCCCTCAACAAGCTTCTAATCTGATGGGGAAGATAATACACAAAGGATGCTGAAAAGGGGTGATGAGATTTCAGCTCATCCTGGGGGAGGCATGTTGTTCTTGGGGATCAGAGTTGCTCATGGAAAAATGCAGAGTTTTAAGCAGCTAGCCAGTAAAAAGATTATTTAGGTCCTGGGCTGATAGTACTACAGTACCTGTATAATGCTAGGAAAGAGTATGTCCGGTATTTTTAAACACTCCTGCTTATTTTATACCTTCGTTCCACAACCCTACCTTCCACACAAAGGATCACAAGTCAAGACATCCCCCTCCTGATGTCATTGGTCCCCTTCCAGAATGAATGACAAACAACAACATGGGATAGAGAGTGAGCCACCAAAAAAATGCCTGAAGGGCTACTCAGAGTAGATGAGTCTCTGCTCTAAAACATATCCATGTTATGTTTGGATCCAAGAAATCACATGTCGCCGAACTCAGAATTCTGTTACCCATGGATTAGAGGTCATGTGTGTTAGAAATTTAAGTCTTCATCTTAAGTCTTCATGTGTCTAGCATGGTCATTTCCCCTTAAGAGTTTGCAATTTCAAGATTATAAGACAAAGGTTGTATGGCATAACAGAAAGAATGCTAGACCTGTAGAATGGAGAGAGATTCGTTTAAGTCTCTGATATTTAACCAATTCTACAATCCAAGGTAAGAGAGTCATTACATCTTTCTGAGTCTCAATTCTCACACCTGTAAAATGGAGATACCTACCTCATGGGGTTGTTTTGAAGACCAAATACAAGAGTGTTAGTGAAACACTTTGTAATCGATAATGTCTTATATAAATAGCCACTTTTTCATAATAAAAGTACTATACTTCATCTTTTACTACTGAGGAAATAGGCTCAGAGAGACTTACTTGTGAAATGTCACACAGCTACTAAAGGTGGAACTAGGGATTCTCTTTGATTTTCTAACTCTAAGCCAGCTTTGTCTCCACTACATCAAACTCAACTTCAAGGAGATCATCTATATCACACCTGGATCCATGCTAATGTTAGGCCTCTGACCAAAGCTTTATCATTAGGGTGGGGTTGATTTTTTTTCATTTTTATACCCATGAAACAGGGTGAAGAGGCACTGAAGAGTAAGAGATGGAGGAAAGAAAGGAGAGACTGAGGTGAAAATGGAGTCACAAATTCATGGAAAGAGTAGAAGAGAGCTGAAAGTCACCTTAGTATTTGCCTAGTGGCACTGCCCATGGTCAACATACTCCTCCGTGGTTTCATAAACTACTGAATGAGTTTTTTGTCCCAAGATTCTTTCCATTTGTCAGTCAATGAATTAACAAGCATTTATTAAACACTGCTGTGCTAAGTGATAGAATATAAAGAAAGGCTAGTGTCTGCCATCAAGGAATTCATGTTCTTTTTTAAAAAACTCTTTACTGGAATGAAACACATCCATCATATTCATAATACTATCAGTTATTATTTTTATAAACTATGAAAAAGAAAATTATTTTTCATCAACAAATGGAATATAAATGTCTGTAATAGTGTTATATTTGTTGCATGTTTAAAATTGTATATGTAGTTATAAAATTATAATAAATTCTTAATTTTATTTGAGTAAAATATGAACTAAGAAAATTTTTTGTATGTATAATTGCATGAAAACAAATTTTTAGCAATTGAGAAATCTGAAAAAGAGGCTAAGGGCTTCACCATATGACATGAAAAGTTCAAGAGACAGTTTGTGGGTAATTAATCATTTTATTAACTATGACTAGTGAATAATTAATAAAAGCATGGTCATTTGGCTTTTCCTCACAAACTAAAACTCTTCATGGAACCCTCTTCATGCTAATATACCCTTGGAAGAGTGGGTATTCCCAACAGGTAGCAATCAACTCTGATTGGTTAATAGTTAATGAGAGAATGAATATTATAATGAGGGGTGGGTCTATTCTAATGAGAGACTGAGAATGTGACTCTGATCATGGCACTGTGAACATTCATCTCTCATCAGGCTATTCCTTCCGCAATCTATACCAAAGGATCTGTACTCCAGCCAGTCAATAACCAATGAACAACAGTGGGTTAAGAATTCCACCTAGATTAGATTCTCCTTGTAAGGTCTTCTAGTTGGATGGGGTGAGAAGCATTTACTGAGAGGTTTTCAGAAATCTCATCTATCAACAATGTCCTTCCCTAGGACTGGATGAATAACCTACAAGGGTTTATTTCTGAATGAGAAAATAGAAAAGGGGAAGTCTTAATCTAAATTAATATTTATTAATTACTAATATGAGAAAAATAATCATTTCTCTCAACCATAGGAGTTCATGTTCTAACAGAGGAAACATCATGAAAAAAATGTGCATATAAGATATACACATGGGAGGTAATCCCAAAGGGAAGGCATGGTGGGATGTGGGTAGGGCTAGAAACAGAGAAGGTCTTATATAAGGTAAGATTTGAACTGTCTTCTTTTTTCTCTTTTTTTTCTAATTTTATTTTTAATTCATGGAACAAAACAAACATTTCCATAACATAATACAATTTCTAAAAAGATGAGTACACATGAAACTGCAAATCTACTGTGCACAAATTGCTATTCCTTTTAAATATACAACAAAATTATCATGTAAATTTCTTTTTTCCCCTTCCCTCCCTTCTCCCCCCCCAACCCTAGAGGTGGCTACCATTAGACCTAAATAGGTATATATGTGTAAAATTATTCTATACATACTTCTATTTATCAGTTCTTTCTCTGGATGCAGAAAGTATCTTTCTTCATATGTCCTTTATAGTCCCATATAGTTCTTAAAACAATATTGCTGTTACTATGTGAGCTGAATCTTGGATGAAACCAAGAGATAGAAATGAGGAAGGAGAGAATTTGAGACATGGGGAGGGGGGAGGACAGACAATGCAAAGGCAAAGAGGAGATAGAGTGTGATATGCAAGGAGTAGCAAGAAAGCCAGAGTTGCTAGATTATGAAGGGAGTAAAACATGAGAAGACTAGAAAGTTGTGAAGAGTTGTAAAACCTAAACAGAGGGTCTTACACTTGATCCTGGGATTTGGTGGATCGATGCTGAGGGTGACATAGTCAGACCCATGCTTTAGTAAATCAATGTGGCAACTGAATAGGGAATAGATTGAGGTGAAGAGAGACTTAAGTTGGGAAGACCAACCAGAAGAACTTAGCATGGGGCCAGGAACATAGTAGGTACTTAATAAATGTTTATTGACTAACTACTGGAATAGTCCAGGCACGAGGTAATGAAAGACTACACCAGAGTAGTGACTGTATGAATGTAGAGGAGACCAAAACACATCATCTCACTTATTCAAATCATATTCACCCACATGCAAGCCATCACAATTAACATTTATTAAGCATGCTGCATGCAAGGCACTAGGAATACAAAGACAAAACCTAAGTCCCTATGTGAGAGGGACTATGTATCCCTAAAGAGACACAATAGATAAACTAAGTACTGTTCATAGCTTCGAGGTGAGAGAGAGCACTAATAGCCAGGGGCATCAGAAAGGGCTTCCTCTAGAATGTCACACATGAAATGAGAGTGGAAGGATGCTAGAGATTCTAAGAAGGACAGGTGAGGCAACAGTATGTTCCATACATGAGGGGTAGCCTATGAAAAAAAATATGGAAGTGGTATACCGAATACCAATTTCAGTGATGAATAAGTAAGCCAATTTGACTACAGGGGAGAGTGAGTGAGAGTAAGGTGAAATGAGCCTAGAAAGGTCATGTGAGTCACACTATGGAGGGTTATGGGGGCTTGCAGGAGCCAGCTCTCCCTATAACAGATTGTAAAATTTTTAGTGTGAGCATTTATTTATACCTTAGAAATTATCAAACTACAAATCATGGCTCGATTTATTGTTTTCTTGATTGTCTAGTCTCAAAGTGATGGAGAAAGTAATAATGCAAAATAAACTTCAAAGTGTGTTGTGAGTCCATTTTTCCCTCAGGAGAGCTCACAGTTAAACATTTACATCCTTAGTTTTAAATGCCAATCTGAGGAGTTTGTATTTTATCTTTTTTTTTTTTTTTTAGTGAGGCAATTGGGGTTAAGTGACTTGCCCAGGGTCACACAGCTAGTAAGTGTTAAGTGTCTGAGGCCGGATCTGAACTCAGGTACTCCTGACTCCAGGGCCTGTGCTCTATCCATTGCGCCACCTAGCTGCCCCTGTATTTTATCTTAAAGGCAATAGGGAACCACTGAAGATTCTTGAGAGGGAGTGGCAAGGTCAACGTCCCTTTATAAAATGATGGTCTTATACAAGATGACCTCTGAATTCCCTTCCAGTACTAAGAGACTGAGTGATATTGTGATTAAAGAAATGGTTCCCTAGGGCCACTGGAATATTTTATTCCAGAGTTCTTCTGCCAAAAAAATGAAAGCTAAAAACATCTCTGGTCAGGGAGTTCCGACTCCTAAGGCCTGAGTCCATAAACAACACAAATAAATCTTCCTCCCATCAATGGGCTTTGGACAGCGCCTGACATGCCACAGCAGTGGTTAAGGAAAAAGGATTGTAAGAAGATGGATGGCTAAAGTGGGGAATGTAAATAACTGGAGAAGACAGATGGCTACCCCTCGGTGTCCCTTCCTGAGAGAGCACACCCAGCATCCATCCTGAGCCAACTGACGTTAAGCAGCACTAATTGGACCTGCCTCTCTTTCTCAGGAATTTCTGGGAAGTTGTTCTGCAGGGAATCTCCTAACCATTGATGAAACTATTTTAAATCTCCCTGTGGACTTTTACATTGTTCTCAATTCCCTCTTTTTTTACCTCAACTTCTCACCTTATGCCTGGGGTGGTGGGGAACCAAATAATATGTGTGAGACTCCTTAACTTGACTCCCTAGCATTTCCATTTAAGAATTCTTCTCTGGATTGAGAGTCAGATGTAGATTCAAGTCTCAGCTCCACTAGGACCTTAGGCAAGTTACCTCTCTGTGACTCAGTTTTCTTGCCTATAAAATGGTCATAATGATCTCTTTCCTTTCTTACAGAGTTATTATGAAGATCAAATAACATAATGGATGCAAAAATATTATAAACTGTACAATTTTATGTAAAAGGAAAGGTATTTATTATTACTAAACTAAAATACATTGTCTCCATGGCCTTTCAATAGCCTGATTTCTCTCAGTCTCTATTAGATATAGTGTGTGTCTTTTTTTTTTTGCAGGGTAATGGGGGTTAAGTGACTTGCCGAGGGTCACACAGCTAGTAAGTGTCAAGTGTCTGAGCCACCTAGCTGCCTCTATAGTGTGTGTCTTAAACATAAATGGAAATAATAATTAATAATGATAATAGCTAATATTTATATAGGGCTTTTATGGTGTACAAAGCATTTTTCATATATTATCTCAATTGAGCTTCCCAACAACCCTGTAAGGTAGGTACTATAATTATCCCAATTTTTAGATGAAGAAACTAAGGACAAGAGAAGTTGTGACTTGTCTAGGGTCAAAAAATCCATAAGTGTCTGAAGCACAATTTGAATTCAGGTATTTCTGACCTCAGGTTCAGCATTCTATCCACTTAACTGCCTAAATGCCTTAAACTCCATATAGTAAAATGTGAAGAGATAAGAATGAATGAATGAATGAATGAATGAACGAATGAATGAATGAATTTTTTAAAAGCATTTATTAAACTCTTACTACGTGCCAAGAGTAATACAAAACTGAAATGATCCCTGCCCTCAAGGAGTTTACCTTCTTGGTTTTTTTTGTTTTGTTTTGGTTTTGGTTTTTTGGTTTTTTGGCGGGGCAATGGGGATTAAGTGACTTGCCCAGGGTCACACAGCTAGTAAGTGTCAAGTGTCTGAGGCCAGATTTGAACTCAGGTCCTCCTGAATCCAGGGCCAGTGCTTTAAGCACTGCGCCATCTAGCTGCCCCATTTTTAATTGTTTTGGGGTTTTGGGGGGTTTTTTTGGGGGGGGGCAGTTTGAGGAGGTTACCTTCTAAAAGTGGAAGATAACTTATAGAGGGGAACCATAGTTGGGAAGAGAAGAATGAAAGGAGGTGTGACTTAGAGATGGCCAAGAAGTATCATGCTAACCTGCCTCTGGGCAAGGTAAGGTCAGAGTTTACCTACCAGGGCTCAAGATTCCAGGGGTGAATTCTGGATTCTGGTAGGAGTCAGTAGAAGGCCAGAGCACAGATGACACAGTTTGGAGGTGGAGGAAAGCCATGTGGTAGCCCAATTCCAGGCAAGACAGGGTGAAAGCTCACCTGTCAGAGTCCAGGGTCCCAGGAGTGGAACAATAAATAGACGGAGTGGAAAAGATATGGAACCTGGAGTCCTACAAGATCTAGATTCAAATTCTGCCTCTGATATTTATCACCTGTGAACCTACAGAAGACATTTAACTGCTGTAAACCATAGTTTTTTTTTTTTTCCATTTAAAAGATGGGAACAGTACCTTTGGCACCCTCCTCACCAGGCTGTTGTGAGGATCAAAGGGGACAATCTTTGTAAAGCACTTTACAACCCTTTATTTGCTACTTAAATATTAGCAATAATTAGAATTGTAGAGGTGAAAAGGTCATTTGACTAAACCCCATCAGTGTACATATGAGGAATCAGTCAGTCAATGACAGAGGTGAGTCTGAGAATAATAGTTTATTTTTATATAGGGCTTTAAAATGTGCAAAGCACTTGCCATAAATGACCTCATTTCAGCCTCACAATAACACTGTGTTATCTATTCTCTTCCCTATTCTACAAGTGACTCACTCCAGGTCCCACAGCCAGCCAGTATCTGAGGTGAGTTTGGGTTCTAGGTCTTCCTTATTCCAGGTCCAAGCAATATGCTACACTGTCTCTAAACTAGAGAACAGGAACTCGAGTCCATAGGCTCTTTCCCCTACGTTGCATTGTCTCAAACAAAATTTTTGTCAGTACTACCAGGGCATCAATAGGCCATTTCAGAGTCTTGACAGAAGCCCAAATGCCACCAGAAGTTAGATGGCTCATTCATCCCACATAAAAATAAAATAAACAATATACAAATAGAAATAATACCAAAGGTTTAAAATATCTCCAAATGACGCCCTACTGGTCTCTAATAAATGTCAAGCATAACACCAGTGGGCAGCCAGGTCAAGAAATAGTCAGAAGTGGACACTGAGACCTGGGAAGTAGTAAGACAAAGAAACGCCAGGCCCAAGATCCTAGAAGCATCCTGTGAAAGTACCTTAGATGCAGGCTTTGTTTGGGTCTCACTAGAACCTTTGCCCTTAAATGTTTAATTTGCTGGAGAAGGACCAGGGTCAGAACCAAAGGGACAGTTGCTTAGCACCAAACAGGACTCCTCAGTATAGCAAAGAAGCCCAGGTTCAGGTACCCTCCCTCTTGATTTCAGAGGTCAGTGTGAGGGAAAAATAACAGAGTTGGAATTATATATATACATATATACTATAT
The DNA here is from genome assembly GCF_019393635.1 of Dromiciops gliroides. NCBI lineage: Eukaryota > Metazoa > Chordata > Mammalia > Microbiotheria > Microbiotheriidae > Dromiciops > Dromiciops gliroides. The sequence goes on from NC_057861.1 coordinate 100,920,238, forward strand.
TCACTATAGTGAAAATAGTATTCGATTTTTGAAGACTTGGGTTCATATCCTGGCCCCTGACAATCCCTAGCAGTGTGACTGTGGGCAATCGATCAATCAGAAAGCATTCACTAAGCACTCACAAGGTAGCAGGCACTGTGCTTTGTTCTGGGGACACAACAAAAAGGAAATAAAAGTCCCTGCCTTCAAAAAGCTTATATTCTAATAATGGGAAGTGACTATATATTAGATATATGTAAACAATATTGTAGATATTATGTATGTGTGTATATAGAGATATCATATTAATATAAAATTAAATATGTATTTAAATATAAGATTTGTTGTTGCTGTCAATCATTTCAGTTGTAACTGATGCTTCATGACCCCATTTGGGATTTATTGGCAAAGATACTGGAGTAATTTGCCATTTTCTTCTCTAACTCATTTCACAAGTGAGAAAACTGCTACAAATGAAGTTAAATAACTTACCCAGAATCACACAGCTGGTAAGTATGTGAGACTGGATTTTAACTCAGGTCTTCCTAACTATAGACCATGAACTCTATCTACTGTGCCACCTAGCTGCCCTATATATAGCTGAGATATCCTATTTATTAGGTATATTATGTATATATAAATATGTGTATCTACAGATTAGATTATATACATACACATATATAGTATATAAGTATGTGTATTACATGTGTATATGAATCTTTTTATATACAAAACACATACAGAGTAGATAGAAAATAACTTTAGAGGGGATGATTCTAGAAGTCGGGGAGGGGGGAGTGTTGAGATTGAACCAGGAAAGACCTCCTTCAGACAGTAGGATTAGAGCAGAATTTGAAAAACTCCTGAAATCCTAAGTGACAGATGTAAAAAGAAAGAGCATCCATCCCAGGCAAGGAGGAACAAGCAATACAAAAGCACTGAGAGGGAGGACCCAGATTCATTGTTCTTTCCAACAGGCGATCCTTGAACATTCCCTTCCGTGATCTACTACTTTGAGAAGAAATGATGAAAAAAGAAAAAGGAGAGGTAGAAGTGAGTAAGAAAGAAAGAAGAACAGAAAGAGCCAAGAGAGCAGCCCCTGATTGCTTGGCATGTATGCAGAAGTGGAAGGAAACAAACTTTATTAAGTGACTAAAAGCTACTTAAGACTGACTGCTTAAATGATTCTCAGCCGATGAGCTTAGGGAGGAAAGCACACCAGTAGGGGCTCAAGCCAATTGTGCTAGAAAATCAACCTGACACCTCTAGGGGTACCTGTAGAACTGTGAGAGGGAGATATTGCTTTGCTCCAGAACCCAAGACTCATCTATGAGAATGGGAATCAGGAAAAGGATCCCCAGAGATGATAAGGGCTACACACTGATTGAGTAAAAACAACAACAAAAACCTTTAAAAAAAGATAAAGGATTATTTTTTCTCCAGCCTACATCATAGTTTTACAGATATCCAAACTGTCTCATTCCTCAATATGTGAGCCTATTTCTCTTGCTCAGGTCCCAAACAGTACACCAGAAAGAGGACCTGAGTTTGAGACAGTACACTGGAAAGACCTGTCGATTTAAAGTCAGAGGACCTGAGTTTGAGTCTACCTGTGAGACCTCATCAAAGTCATTTAAATTCTTGGGGCCCCAGTGTCTTTATCTATTAAATAAGAGATTGGGCTGGATGACCTTTGAAGTCCCTTCCATCTCTGAATTCTATTAGCGATGAGTAAGTCCAAGAAAATGTTAAGCAAAGCCTTCCCACCCTCCCTCCATCACTAAGTCATATACACTAAAAAGTGAGATGGTGCAGAACCTTCTTTGGAGACAGGAAAATTTATACATATTTCCTGAATTTTGTAGAATCCAAAGTAGACTTAGGGAAAGAGTAATTGCCAGGAGGAAATAACCACAGAGTCAGTCAACCTTAGCTCCTCCCCCTGTCCCAACCATAGCCTCAAGGGAAAGGATCTGAATAAGTCTGAACTGAAGCCGCTCTTGCCTCCCAACCACCCATGACACACCTGTCACTGAAACATGAGTTTGGCACTGGGAGACTGAGGTGCCTGCCAGGCACTGAACTTGCAAGAGTTCAGGGTCAGTTCAGCCAGGATGGAAATGCAGCTGGGGCAGATTCCTGCCTGAATTGCTCACCTGGATCTTGATCCAGAAAGGAAGGAGAGGGGGAGGCTCAGGGTAAAATTAAAAGGCTGTCTTATTTATTAATTTAAAAGACATCCCCAGAAAGCACCCTTTTAAATGACTATCTAAATTGGAAGAAAGGAAGGAAGGAAGGAAGGAAGGAAGGAAGGAAGGAAGGAAGGAAGGAAGGAAGGAAGGAAGGAAGGAAGGAAGGAAGGAAGGAAGGAAGGAAGGAAGGAAGGAAGGAAGGAAGGAAATAAAGAAAGAAGGAAGGAAGGAAAAATTACAGAGGGAGAGAGGGAGGGAGGAAAGGATGAAAGGAGGGATAATCAGAGTAGAGTACTCCCTGATAAATTACATAATCTTTTCAATCAACTTGACAAACTTACATGTTGTGGGCCATTTTCTAGAGTAGTACTTTTCAAAGGATCAACAGTATGCTTCTTGAAGATGGAGCAAGATTTTTAACAGAGTATAGACCCCCTGCCACTGAAAAGAATTAATTGTTATTTGAGGTTTTTATGCCTCAGTGTGGGCTGGCCTGGGGCTCCGCAAACCGCAAGGTGCTCCACCCACTGGTTGTAGCCGTTGCCATGGCAGTCATCACATGGCCTCACTAGGCTTTCAATCATTATAATTTTGCCAGGCCCATGTAGGCGTCAACCCAAGTGGTGATGAAGTGAGGTGCCAGCGCCGTGGCAACCATGTGGTTTGCGGAGCCCCAGGCCAGTGAGCACCAAGGCATAAAAACCTCAAATAACAATTAATTCTTTACAGGACCCTGGGCAAGTCACTTAACCCCAATTGCCTCACTAAAAAAATTTTTTTTAAATTAAAAAAAAAATTTTAAAGGGGCAGCTAGGTGGTGCAGTGGATGGAGCACCGGCCCTGGAGTCAGGAGTACCTGGGTTCAAATCCGGTCTCAGACACTTAACATTTACTAGCTGTGTGACCCTGAGCAAGTCACTTAACCCCAATTGCCTCACTAAAAAATTTAAAAAAATTTTTTTTAATTTAAAAAAATTTTTTTAATTCTTTACAGGACTATAGTCACATCATTGAGGCCCAGGAGATCTGTACTTTAAGAACCCTACCAGTTATTGCTTTGAGTAGTTGAGATTAATGTAGGGTTCTTCAAGTGGCAGTTAGGTGGTACAGTGGATAGAGTAGTGGGCCTGGAGTCAGGAGGACCTAAGTCTAAATCTGGCCTCAGACACTTACTAGCTGTAAGTGACTTACTAGCTTACTAGTGACTTGGCAAGTCATTTTACCCTGTTACCTCATTTTCCTCATCTGCAAAATGAGCTGGAAAAATAAATGGCAAACCACATCAATGTCTTTGCACAGAAAACCCCAATTGGAGTCAAGGAGAGTTGGACATAACTGAAATGACTAAACAACAACAACCCTGTGCAGGGGAGAGGGAGTACATATTCACCAGACATTCTGGGGTAAGTCTAACAACTCATTTGAGTGCTTTACTTTTCTGTATCTGTTGTAGACTCCAGTGATCTCTTCACATCCTACATTTTCTTTCGGGTAAAATAAAGGTTGACAAATAAAATCTATTCTAAAAGGTGTTGACAGTTTTGTGTACAATCCTCTTCTTTGTCCTTCTTTATACTTTGAAATGTTCATTTCTGCTGATGAATGCTAAGTGAATTTTTAAAAAGAAAAAAGTTAAATAATGATAATAAACAAAGGCTGTCCCATATCCAATATGCATATATTTTTTCTTTTTTATTTAGAATCCTATTTTTCCCAAATTACATGTAAAAATAAATTTTAACATCAATTTTTAAAACTTTATGTTCCAAATTCTCTTCCTCCCTCCCTCTTCACCCCTCCTTAAGAACTTAAACAATTCAGTATAAGTTATATATGTGTAGTCATGCAAAACATTTCCAAATTATTCAGCTTGTGAAAAAAAACTTTAGAAAAAGGAACTAACCAAAAAAATATGCTTCAGTCTGTACTCAGATACCATTAGTTCTTTCTCTGTAGATGGACTGCATTTTTCATAAGTCCTTCAGAGTTGTCTTGAATCATTGTATTGCTGAAAATAACTAATTCATTCACAGCAGATCATCTTACGATATTGCTGTTATTTTGTATACAGTACATTTCATTTTGTATCAGTTCATGTAAGTCTTTCCAGGTTTTTCTGATAGCATCCTGCTCATCATTTCTTAGAGTACAATAGTGTCCCATCATAATCTCATCCTACAATTTGTTCAGCCATTCCCCAATTGATGGGCATCTCCCCAATTTTGAATTCAACTTTTTTATATCTTTTTGGATATCAACCTAGTAGTGGTATTACTAGGTCAAAGAGTTATGTATATATATAGTACTTTAAGGACCTGTGTAGGTATTGGGGGCTCTATTATCCACATTTGGGTGAGTACTAACTTGAGTATATTTAAACATTTTCCCAGTGAAAGCAACAAGCCAAATAGAGAAAATAACCCTGTTGGGATCAGATCCCTAGGAACAAGCCCCATCTGTGTGAACCTTGAGCTTTGGGGGCCATATATTAAGGAAGGAAGGAAATAAATTGTATACTTAGGACAAACACACTGGTGGGGGTTCATGAGATATGGTTTCAAGTGGATATGAACTTAAAGAATACCTGGAACCTGGGATCACCTTGTCTCAGAGATACCCTTAGGTACTACATTGTTTTTAATTTTCCAAGCCATTATCAATTCATTATTACCCTCCCAAAAAAACCCTCCCCCTTCAATATCATTTTGAAGGGTACTACCATTTCCCCAGTCTCCCAGCCTTACAAACCGAATGTCATCCTTAAAACCTCCCTCTTACTCCCCATATCCAATCTGTTGCCAAGACCCATTGATTTTACCTTCACAGTGTCTCCCCTATTTCCTCTTCTTTCCTCTGACACTACCATCCTACTGGTGCAGTGGGCTTTACTTCATGCCCAGGCTATCACAAGAGCCAACTGATTGCTCTCCCTGTCTCAAATCTCTTTCCCTTCTAGCCCCTTCTTTCAAATTAATCTTTCCAAATTAATCTGTTTTTATTGAACAGATATTCAATAAACTCCAGAGACTCCCTATCCCTTCAAGGATCAAATATAAAATTCTGTTTGGCATTCAAAGTCCTTCACAACCTGGCACTCTTTTATACCTTACATATCCCCACAGATTCTTCAGTCCAATGTCACTGACATTCATGTTGCTCCTAATACAATATACTTGGTCTTCAGATTCTGGAGCATTTTCTCTGACTAGTCCCATGCCAAGAAATGTTCTCCCTCCTCATCTCCACTTTCTAATTTCTTTGACTTCATTCAAGTCCCAGCTAAAATCCTCCCTTTTGCAAGAAGCCATTCTTGATCCCCCTTAATACTAATGCCTTCCTTCTATGATTATCTCTAATTTTTCATATCGAGATTGCTATAGATGAATCTACAATACGTCTTGTTTTTACAAAGTTGTTTTCATGTTATCTCCCCCATTAGACTGTAAGTTCCTTGAGAGCAAAGACTGTTTTTCTTTGTATCCCCAGCACTTAATGCAGTGCCTGACACATAGTAGACACTTAATAAATGCTTATTGACTGATTGATTTTGAACTTTAATACTCCTTGTACTTTCTAGATCTTAAATTTTTCCACTTGTGATACCTTTTTGCCTGAGAAATTTTTATGAAACCCCAGGTATATAGTTATATTAAATCAATATACATAAACTTTTACTGTTGCCAAATTTTTCTCTACCCCTACATTCAGTTATGGGCCCCAAATTTAAGAAGCTTTGTTCTACAGTACCATGCTTCTGTATGAATCTTTTTATATTTGCCCTTATTTCCATCTTCTGCACATGTCTTTTTAACATCTAAGTTAGTAAATACTCTGTGAATGTTCATCAGTCTTACCAAAGTCCTCTTTTTCACCCTTTTTAGAACTGTTTCTCTTAGTATCTTCAGCAATTTATTAATAAGAGCTTTCCATGCTTACTTCTCCTATGGAATTTTGATCCTCAAGATGATACTTCTCTTTCTGAATCCTTTGAAACCTGCTGTCATCTTTCATGGACTGCAAACTCATTATGAACCATCCTTGTGGCAGGGCAGCCAAAAAAAGATAACAATTTCTTAGGGTGCATTAAGAGAAGTAAAGTATCCAGGGTTATAGAGCCACCCTACTCTGCCTGGTCAGATTACATCTGGAGTATTGCGTTCATTTGTGGGAGCCCCATTTCCAGGACATTAAAAAGCTGGAAAACCTCCAGAGGGGAATAACCAGGATGGAGAAAGACTCCAAGACCAAGCCATACAAAGACTGGTTGAAGGAAATGGGCTTGTTTAGCCAGACAAAGACTCAGATGGGATGTGATAGTTGTTTTCAAGTATATGAAGCTAACTTGTGGAATTAGCCTTGTTCTGGTTTTGCCCTAGGGGACAGAACTAGGTGCCCTGGATTGATGTAAATTACAAAGAGGCCAGTTTATGTCAGGGAAAACTTGCTGGCAATTGGAGCTGTCCAAATGCAGAACGAACTACCTCAGGGGGTAGTGGGATTCCTTTTCCTGGAGGCCTTCCCACAAAGGCTGTATGACCCCTGCTAGTATGAAGTAGAGAAGTTTTTTGTGAAAGCATCCTTTGGACTAAATGGACTTTGAGGTCCCTTCAAACTCTAGAATTCTGTAATCCCAATATTTAAATTAGGTGAATGTAAAAAAAAAAGTTTGTGTTCTCTGACCACACACTATTTGGGTCTTGTAAGGAGGAGTTATGAAAACACGAAGTATTTCCCAACTCCTCTTCATTCTAGTGTCTTCCCTTTTTAAATTAAAAAAAAATTTCCTGTATAAAGTTTGTTTGTACAAACTTGTTTGGTTATTGTTTCCCCATAAGATCATGAACTTCTTGATGGCAGGAACTGTCTTTTGCCTCATTTGTGTTCTTAACACTGTGCCTAGCACACAACAGGTGCTTCATAAGAGTTTAATGACTGGCTGAAACATGGGAGCAAGGAGGGTAAAGCTAAGAAGTTGTCTAGATAGGAATTTAAAACACAACCAATGGTACACAAATCAGATATAGGACCACATGGGAATTATCAGTGCCTTCTCTCAATCCAAGCTCACATACTCAAAAGAAGCATATTCAGAAGGGATGATATCTTTTTAAAAAATAAAATTAAGAGGTGAAAAGAATACACTAGGAGAAAGGGAAAGGGAGAGGTGAAATGGGGTAAAGTTTGTCACATAAAAGAAGCAAGAAAAAGCTTATGAAGTGGAGGGAAGATGGAAGAGGTGCAGGGAAGTGAGTGAACCTTACTCTCATTAGAATCGTTTCAAAGAAGAACATATACACTCAATCAAATATAGTAATCTATCTTACCCTGCAGGAAAGTAGGAGGGGAAGAGGATAAGGGAGGGAGGGTTGAAAGAAGGGAGGGCAGATTGGGGGAGGGGCAGTCAGAAGCAAAATACTTTTGAGGAGGGATAGGGTGAAAGAAGATAGAATATAGAGTAAATATGGGGAGGGAATGGGATGGAGGGAAAGACAGTTAGCAATAGTAACTGAAAAAAATTTGAAGCAGAGGCAAGAGCAATATATGAAGATGAGGATGATAAAGATGATGCGAATGACAACAACAATAAAATGTATGGTACTTTGCTGGCCTATTATGAAGAAAATCTTTGTCAGGTATAAGGTACTGAAAACCTATAGCTGACTGGGCATCTGAAAGCTCCTATCTGCCTCGCCAGTCTGTAGGCTCTGTCTTCCCCACTGAGCCAATCTGTAAGGCAAGTTTAAAAAGTCCCTCAGGTTTGTTAAGCCAACCTGTAAGGGTCTGCCCCCTCCCCAACTGCTTCTCCCAGCCTGATAAGAAATGAGATTTAAAAGCCTCCTTTCAATTAAAGCAAAAAACAGGGTTTACTGATATGGAACAAACTTAGAAATAAGGACAAAGAAAAGCAAATTATACAACCTGTCTATCCCCTGCATCTTCTTGTCTCCTCCTCCTCCTCCTCCTTCTGTGGTTGTGACTGGCCCCTGACCCCACCCCCTTCACTCCCCATCTCCCCTCTGCTCTACCCCTGGTCACTCCATTCTTGTGTCCACCAGTCTCCTTCTCCGGTCCCTCCATAGCTCCTTCATTCTACGTTTTCCTTCACTCGGTCACCCCCAACCCTTTTGTCCTTCGACCAACCCCCAACTGCTTTACATCTCGTCCTTAAAAAAACCCTTCTCTCACAGGAAACTTGGGCTGGGCCGCCCACACCCCCTAAGCTAATTCATTGGCCCCTCCCAGGCCACATCCAGCAGAGAGACTCCATGCGAACCTTCGCTTGGCAGAGTGAGTCAGCAGAGGCATACAGGGGAGTGCCCTAAACTTGCGTGGGCTGCCCCCCCTCAAAGGGAGCTGCAGTACACCTGAGGTTTTCTAATTTTAGCCAAAGGTGGGGGTCCCAAATCACAGTAAATTCTTACAGTACTATATAAATGTTGTCTATTATTTTTGTTGCTATAATCAACATTATGGATTTGTTGTAAGGAAATCTCTTTTTAAAGTACTATATAAATGAATTTTACTATTTTTAAAATGACGAGCAGGATGCTATCAGAAAAACCTGGAAAAACTTACATGAGCTGATGCAAAATGAAATGTACTATATACAAAATAACAGCAATATTGTAAGATGATATGCTATGAATGACTTGGTTATTTTCAGCAGTACAGTGTTCTACGACAACTCTGAAGGACTTATGAAAAATGCAATCCATCTACAGAGAAAGAACTGATGGTATCTGAATACAGATTGAAGTTCCTTTCTCTAAAATTTTTTGTCTGTTTTCTTTCATAACATGACTGATGTAGAAATGTTTTGCATGACTACACATGTATAACTTATTTCAATATTTTTGCTTGATTTCTTAAGAGGGGTGAGGAGGAAGGGAGGAAGATAATTTGGAACACAAAGTTTTAAAAATCAATGTTAAAATTTTGCATGTAATTTGGGAAAAATAAAATTCTAAATAAATTTAAAACAAACTTTTTAAAAAGGAGAATATTCAAATTCTACTCTGTTATATATTCCAGTATGATGGAATGAGAACTAGTCCAGGTGTCAGACAACCCAGGTTTTAGTCCCAACTCTATCATTAATTGTAACTGTGGACAAGTCCCTTTCACTGCTCTGAACCTCAGTTTCTTCTTCACTAATTTACCTCTCAGTTTCCTTGTTACTATAAACATTCTATAACTCCAAGGAATACATTAGTCTGGCCAATAGTTAAGGCTATGGCATCAACACTCCTGCTGTAAGAACCTGGGCTAGATGATGAAAGGGGTTTATCTTAAGGGCAAATTGTCTATTGTTCAGCAAGCCACCCCTCCCATTAACTTCTAAACAGGGCTCTGGAAGGAGCTGTCAATCCTTCCTTCATTCATGTATACTCCCACTCACTGGTTACCCTTTGTCTAGTTATATTCACTGACACTTCAGTGTCATGGTAAAACAAGCAGTTTAATTAAAATAATAAAATACAGACAAGATGAAGAAACAGGGGCAGCTATGTGGCACAATGGATAAAGCACCAGCCCTGGATTCAGGAGGACCTGAGTTCAAATCCAGTCTCAGACACTTGACACTTACTAGCTGTGTGACCCTGGGCAAGTCATTTAACCCTCCTTGCCCTGCCAAAAAAAAAATCAAGAAACTATATATATAATAGAAAGCTACATTTCAGTCACTTCTCAGTTTCAACCTCTAACAGAGAAAGTTAATGTCTTCAAACCAATCAGGATATCATTTGCCTAATATGAACCTCCCATCTCTACACATCACAGGTTCTAATAGTCATTCAAACCAATTAATTCTTTAAGAGGGCCCCCTTTCACTCTCACTGGGCAAGATAGCATTGACAGCCCCAGACCTTCAGGTTTCAGTCTATTTGGGTCAACAGATGCTGCTGCTTGTGTCAGGGTCCTGCTCATATCCAGGAGAACACAAGATAATGAAACAGAGTTCTCAGCCTAGCAATGTAGACTTGGAAATAGGGAATGTCTTTGCCCATTGTGACCTCTTCCCTTTCTGCTTTTCCAGCCTTCTAATACTTTACTTGTCTCCACATATTCTAAAATCCAACAACACTAGCTTTCTTGCTCCTCAGAAAGGACATTTCCCCCCATCTCCACACACTGTGCCTTTTCACTGGCTGACTTCCTACCTCTGCCTTCTTGTTTCCCTCGCTTTCTTTAAGACACTGCTCAAATCTCACCTTCCCAAGGATCTCCCCACTTACCCAACCTTCCCTCTGACATTGCCTCCAATTTATGCTGTATATTTTTTGTATGTACATAGTTGTCTCACCCATTAGAATATGAGGTCCTTAAAATCAAAGACTGGGGGAGCTAGGTGGCACAGTGGATAGAGCACTGGTCCTGGATTCAGGAGGACCTGGGTTCAAATCCGGCCTCAGACACTTAACACTTACTAGCTGTGTGACCCTGGGCAAGTCACTTAAGCCTCACTGCCTCACCAAAACAAACAAAAAAAAAAAGACCAAGGGCTTGGTTTGGGTTTGGTTCCTTTCTTTGTATCCCCTAGGTTTAACATAGTCACTGGGACACATAAAGTTCTTTTTTAAAATGCCTTTTGACTAATGAACTAACTCTGTCTCTGTCTCCTCTTTCCTTCAAACTCTCCTTCACCTTGTGTTCCGTCCACAAATCAGTTCATCTCATTCCAATCAAAAACTCTGCCACTAAGCATCTTGGGAGAAAAGGATAAGCAAAAGCTACCCTGAAATGTCTGGTACTGAAAGGCTCCTCTTAACATCTTTAAAACAGGGCAAGTTTTAGGACCCTGTTGGATGACAAGAAATTAGTAAACCAGGCTGCTCTGTGCTGCCTGCAAGCAATTAGCTTCAAGTAAAGCCTCAGTCTTTTGCTTCTGTCCCTTTGAAACCAGCTCAGCCGGGAGCTGTGTGCCACTGTAGTGACAAGTTGAGTTTAATTTGTAAAGTCCCCCCAAAGTACAGGCCCAATTAGCATTGCTTGCAGACACCCTGGCAAATCACAAATTTCTCTTTCCTGTCCTCACCAAAAGAAAAAAAAAAGCATGAAATTTTTTTCATAGGGATACCATGGAGGGAAAGGAGAGTGAAACAGCAGATGAAGGGGGATGGGAGAGAGGGAATGTTGGAGCATAGGCCTAGCAGTTTAGTTTAAACCTCTACAGAAGGAAACGAAAGAAAGAAAAACAAATGTGAAGGTGACTATGGAAGTTCTTTGACTTATAAAGAGAAAGACCTCATGGCTCTGGGCCTAAGAAGTTTCAGTTCTCCACCATAGGAGCAAAATGAAGTGTGGCCTTAATATCACCAGAAGATAATAAATAAATAAATGCTTGTTCCTGTTGGTACAAAGTAGCTCCATCCACCTCACTCCCCATACCCATCCACCCCCACTTCACAGTATCCTGGAATCTCAGAGCTGGTAGAGACCTCAGAGACAAACTACCCACCTAACCCAGAACAACAATCTCTTTCCACAGCAACCCACCTAAGTAGTTATTTAGCCTATAAATGAAGCTAGAACGAATGAAGCCTGATTTAGGTCAATCCCTGCTAGTCCATGTTTGATACTGAAACAGAATGAGACGTTCATAGATCATTCAACAGTTAAGAGAAGATTGACCTCGCCACATCAAGACAAGGCTGTTCCACAAGCACAGGGATTGAGGACATCTCAATGACAGCTGATTTAGCTAAACAAAGTTCCCTCTCCTGAATTGTCCATCATTTCTTACCATGCAAGTGTCAGAGAGAGAACCTGGAGCTTTGTGACCTTTTTATATTCAGGGGACTAGAACGTGTTGTCAACACCTGTAGTCCTTAGTCCCCAGTAGTTCCAATGCCTTTTAAGGAAAAATTCATCTAACTTGAACAGGGCCAGGAGTTAAGACATAGCTCCTACCATACCTGCAAAGCACACCATTATACTTTTTGACAGCTCTAATGGTAAGGCAATTTTTGACTTGCATCCAGCCTAAATTTGTCTCCCTATAACTTCCACACACTGCTAGTAGTTCTGTCCTCTGGGGCAGAATGCTGTGCATAAGTTCACTGACCTTGGTAGAAAACTTTTCAGGGATGCACACGTAGATGATGAGGTTGACATACTCATTGTCAGAGTTTGGGAGGCTCTGAAGCAAAGTGTGGGAGAGAAGAGGTATTAGACTGCCTACAAAACTGAAGGTCTACAGGACCATTGTGCTAATTTCTTTGTTATATACCATTGAAACCTGGACAGCCTACCAGTGCCATGCCAGGAAACTGTCTCTTCCATTTGAATTGTCTTAAGAACATTCTGAAGATGACCTGACAGGATAAGGTAAAAGACAGCAAAATCCTTTCTCGAGCTGAACTTCCAAGCACTTAAATTCTACTGTAGAGATCGCAACTCCAATGGGCCGGCCATGTTGTTCAAATGTCAAATGTATGTTTTCCTAAAAGACCAATATAGCATGTCCTCATCAAAAAAGACACTGGGGCAGCTAGGTGGCGCAGTGGATAGAACACCGGCCCTGGATTCAGGAAGACCTGAGTTCAAATCTGACCTCAGACACTTGACACTTACTAGCTGTGTGACCCTGGGAAAGTCACTTAACCCTCATTGCCCTGCAAAAAAAAAAAAAAAAAGACACTGTATTCTATGAGTGAAACAGAATTGCAGTAGCTCAAAAAAATGTGAAATGCACAAATTTAGAGACAGCTTCACTCCAAATGATCACATGGATCATCTCTACCCAACCTGTGGTAGAGCATTCTAAGCTGGTATTGGTCTGAGCAGTCACAGTAGGACATACTGTACCTTGACCCCAACATAGTGATGTCATTTTTATACTCTTCAAGGACAACAACTAACCAACCAGCCCTCTGGGGAAATGGAACAAGTCTAATTCTCCTACATGATAGGCCTTGAAAACAAACATCATGAAGCAACATAGTGGTGGAAAGAGTGATGAATGTGGAGCCAAAGAATCTGTGTTTTCATCTTGATTCTGCAACTTAATACTTGTGTCACCTTGAACAAGTCCTTAAACTCTCTGGATCTGTTTCCTCATCAGTAAAGAGAAGACACTGGACTACAACATCCCCAATCCCCCTTCTCGCTTGAAATTCTCCCTGTCCCAAGTTCTTTTCTACTAGAAGCACAAAAACCATTATTTGACAAAGGAGCTCTGGATTTAGTCAGAGGTTAAGGATTCAGTTGCTGTTTTCTCTGCCTGTTGTTACCTGCATAACCTTGGGGGAGTCATTTAATTTCTTTGGGCCTCAGTGTCCTCATCTGTAAAAAGAGGGCATTCAATGAGTGAAGTGATGTCAAACTCAAAAAGAAATGGAGGTCGTTAATCCATACATGAGCATCCTACATACTAGATTAAAATGTAATATTGTCTATGTTTTGTTTTATTTTTATGTTGTTAAATATTTCCAATGTGTTTAATACCTCTGGACTAGAGGATACTGAGCTAAGTCTCCTACTTCCAGATCTGAATATCAATTCAGGAGTTCCCTTCAGTGTTGCATATTGGCAGACCATCCTATAAGAACTTGATCCATGTCCTACCCTACCTTGTGCATAAAGGGTGCACCCAGCATGCTGGGGGATTTCTGTGCTTTCTCTTGGCTCAGAGTCAGCTGTCCATCCATCATCACTTGTTCTTGCCACAGGACCAGTACATCTATTCTTCCTATATACAATTCTGTGATAGCATCTTTTAATTCTATTCTTCGAACTTCCTCATTGGCTATATATTGCAACCAACTCACATCCACCATGTACCTCACCACTGCTCTCTGTGTCATTTTTAACTCTTTAGAGGCAGTTATATTCCATATCTTGCTGCCATATATAAGCACCAGAATAATGTTAATATTTAAAAGATATACCTTTCCTTTCATGAGAAAGTTAGAGTCTATAAAATATAGGCTGTTAGTCAACAAGAATTTATTAAGCACCTACTATGTGCCAAGCACTGTATTAAGAACTAGGGACACAAAGAAAGGCAAAAATAGACACTGCTCTCAAGGAGCTCACTGTCTAATGGAAGAGATAACACATAAGCAACTATGTATATACATGGATATAGACAGTATTATTGGAAATCATCAACAACAGAGGAAAGGCACTAGCTTTAAGATGAGAAAAAGGCTCATAGAAAAATGAGATTTTAGCTGAGACTTCAAGAAAACCATGAGACAGAGATGAGGAGGGAGAGAATTCTAGGCATGAGGGACAGTCAGTGAAAATGCCCAGAGTCAGGAAATGGAGTATCTTGTGGTTGAAACAGCAAAGAGGCCAGTGTCTCTGGAATAGCAGAGTACATTGGTGGTAAAAAGGTAGGAAATTTAGGAGGGTGCTAGGTTGTAAAGGACTTTGAATGTCAAATCTTGACATTCATTGAGCCGATCAAATTTTATTTTGTTTCTGTGGAAATGATGGAACATAAATGACTATCAGGGAGTTAATAGCCAAGATAAATAAAAAAGTAAGAGAAAACCTAGATGCTCTTGATGAATTCAAGTCAGCTGAGCTGTAGGAACAACAACCTCAGGTCCTGAAAGAACTGGCAGATGAGATTGTTGTCACTGTCAAAGATATTTGAACAGTCATAGAAAACAGAAGCAAGATTGGGCCTGGACAAATGTTGTCCTGATTTTTTAAAAAGTAGGGGGGGGGGATAGCCAGAGATCTTGGCTTCAGTTTCTGAAAAAATTCTAGAATGTTTCATTAAAGGAATGATTGATAAACATCTGGAAAGGGAAGTGATGATTACAAAGACTGGATTCATCAAAAACAGATCACAACAGACTGACATCATTTCCCTTTTTGATAGGTTCCCTATACTAGCAGATGCAGAGAATACTGTGAATATGGTTTACCTAGATTTCAAGTTTTTGTTAAAGTCTTCATACTTTTCTTGTGAAGAAGATGGAGATATTGGGATTAGATAATACAATAACATGTATTTAGACATGACTGGATGGTCAAACTCAATGGAGAATTGTTAATGGTTCAATATCAAGTTGGCAGGAGGTCTGCAATGATAAGACCCAGGGATCAATACTATTTAACACTTATTATCAATGACTTAGATAAAGATATAGATGGGATATTCATATAATTTACAAATGACACAATGTGAGGGAATAACCAAAATATAGCATATAATAGAGCCAAGTTCCAAAAGAATTTTGACAGGTTACAGCAGTGGTGTCAAATTCACATAAAAATAAGACCAATAAACAATACATAAGGATATCTGCAGATGGTATATTGGCTTAGGAAACCATTTGTTAACATTAGCTATATTGTATTGTATTGTATTTTTATTTATTTTGTTAAATATTTTTCAAGTATATATATTTTTTTTATTTTATTTTATTTTATTTTAGTAAGGCAATTGGGATTAAGTGACTTGCCCAGGGTCACACAGCTAGTAAGTGTTAAGTGTCTGAGGCCGGATTTGAACTCAGGTACTCCTGAATCCAGGGCCGGTGCTCTATCCACTGCGCCATCTAGCTGCCCCTCAAGTATATTTTAATCTGGTTTTAGTGTTAATGATTAGACACTTCCTGGTCTCTTTTGGTCTCATGGTTTTGGCAATTAATTTACAGTGATTACATTTATAGATTGTTGTTGTTGTTTGTTCTTCATTCTCAAAGAGGACCATGACATCAGGAGGTGATGTCATGACTTGCACAGAATTGGATTTAACTGAATGAGGGCTGTGCAAAGTCACCAACCTCACACTGTCTTCCAGAGCCATCTGGGTCTAGTGGCAAGATATACACCAGGATGACTAGAGATGGCCCTGGGTGTTTAGGGCAGTTGGGGTTAAGTGACTTGCCCAGGGTCACACAGCTGGTAAGTGTCTGTGGTGAGATTTGAACTCAGGTCTTCTTGACTCCAGGGCCAGCACTCTATCCACTGTTCCACCTAGTTGCTGGATAAAATTAGTATAGTTGATGTTAATGTCCTTTCTTATCTCTACTTCCCATTTTGATTTTTCAGTTACTTTAGAAAGTAGCTTATAATGAAGTTGTTAACATTGTATTGTAGTTTTTATTTTTACTATTATTATTCCTCCTTTTTGTTTTTACTAATTCTGATCTAAGTTTGGACAAGTTGGTGGTCTAACGATACACAAACAGGTGATTCAGAGGTAACTCCCACATCAATAAAAAATATTTTCCCACCTAGTAAAATATAATTTTTTTTGTGGTAGAGTGCATAGAGTACTAGATTTGGAGTCAGGAAGATGTGCATTAGAATCCAGCTTCAGACACTAGCTACTTGGCTTTGGGGAAGTCACTTACTTAACCTCAGCCTCAGTTCCCTGATCTACAAAACAAAGATAATAATAGCTCCTGCCTTACAGGATTATCATGAAAATCATTGAGATAATATTTGTAAGGTGCTTTGCAAAACTCAATGCACTATATAAGAATTCTAACAGTTATGTTGTTGTCATTGTTGTTGTTGTTGTTTGCCATGTCTAGCACCTACCAGTTATCTACTTGAAGACTTTATTTGTGGTATAAAGACATGGTGCTTCTGTATAATCTACAAGTGTTTGGACTCTCTTTTCCTCCTTTCTGAACCATGCTTTCCCATATTTTCTCCTCCTCACCTTTTTCCACTTTTGAATCAGAATTCCAAAGTATCACAGTATATATTTATTCATTTGAAATGTTCATATCAAGTTGTTTATAGAATTTCCCTACCATTTTGTCTTCAATAAACAATATTGGTTTATAAATTTCAATTAGGTTCATGCTGGTCTTTTTTGCAGATATATATATATGCATATTATTAGTTCTATAATATATGATAACCAAATATCCCATGAAATAATGTCTCTTGTTGCCTTTGGAATACAATAAAATCTATTCAACCAACTCTCCAATGAGTACTTGTGAGCTATCCCTCCATTTAACTAAAACTCCTTTCTTCTGGTTGTGTTTATACAAGGAAGAATTTCATGGTTGATATAATTCAGGCTTCTCCAGCAATATGCATACTTTTTGGTCACTGGACAATGATCTCACATTTTGAATACCAACAGTCAAAAAAGTGTAAACTCTCTCTGCCCTTTCCCACCTCTCTGTATCCATCATAGCAGAAGCAGATGGGGACTGCATAGGACTGAGAGCCATTTAAATTTTTTTTTTCTTTGCTTCATGGATTGCCATGGCCAAAAGAATTCAAACCCAGTTATCCAACCTACCACTTGTATTCTTCTCCATAGTTACTTGGGACATATATGAAGCCCTCCTTGTATGCTTAAACCTTCCAGATCTTATGCTCCACTGGTATAGTTTTCTTTCTTTCTTTTTTGCAGGGCAATGAGTGTTAAGTGACTTGCCCAGGGTCACACAGCTAGTGTCAAGTGTCTGAGGCTGCATTTGAACTCAGGTCCTCCTGAATCCAGGGCTGGTGCTTTCTCTACTGTACCACCAACTGCCCCCCCCCTTTTTTCGGATTCTCAGTTCTTGAAAGCTATACCAAGGGGCAGCTAGGTGGTGCAGTAGAGAAAGCACCAACCCTGGATTCAGGAAGACTTGAGTTCAAATGTGGCCTCAGACACTTGACACTTAGTAGCTGTGTGACCCTGGGCAAGTCACTTAATCCTAATTGCCCTGCACAAAAGAAAAGAAAAGAAAAGAAAAGAAAAGAAAAGAAAAGAAAAGAAAAGAAAAGAAAAGAAAAGAAAAGAAAAGAAGAGAAAAGAAAAGAACTGAGAATCACCTTCATGCCATGATAAGAAATGTATGGATTTTGTAATCCTAAAAGTGGGCCAAAAGAGTAGGCTCACCATTTATGGCTTTATTCTTCATGAAGGGGAGGGACTCTCATAGCCATTCTGCCCTTCTTATATCTTTTCATGAGTAATTAGACTAACTAAATGGTTTGGCCTTAGAGCAGTGAGCCTCCACACAAGGTCTAGAAGTTAATGACAGGTCCTTAGAGGTCATTTTTTAAACAATAGGACAAAGTAAGAGAGGCCTAGGTAGACCAGGCAAGGTGAGCTAAGGAGTTTCAATGTCCCATTCCAGTTTCACCTACATTCCCCAGAACTCAGTCGAATCTGCATTAACAACACCTGTGCCTTTTATTCAGTTGCTAACAAATAAAAAGAACACATATATTCTTCTCAGATAATAAAGGCAACTTTCCCCTTGAATGATAAATTAGGCATGACAAATATTAAACAAAGGCAGCATGCTAAATGTGGCTCTCTTTGGGGAAAACTTGGAGGGCTTTTCAGCAAACAGAAATTGCACTTCACTGATTCCCCTTGTGAGCAATGCTTGCCATGCAATAATAATGTCTTTCATTGGTACAGACCTTCTTGTTTAACAAGGAAGCATTTATTGGATTGTTCCATTTGCTCTTTAAAAAAAACAGTATGCTTAGCAAATGTAAAACAAGCCTCTCAGCCTTTCATCAACTGCAAGAAGAAATACATGAATGGTCAAATGTGGATAAATCAAGGCATAAAAGTATTACAATGGAACCATTACTAATTGTGTCCATCAAGAAACAAAAATATTCTAAGACCTAGAAAGAACCTCATAGGTCATTCAATCCAATCTCTACCATATAATAATCCCTTCTACTTCATCCCGAAGAAGTGATCACCCATCTCATATTTAAAGATAACTAATGAGAGGAGGAGGAAGAGTGGTACTATAGTCCTATAGTCATAGTCATAGTAGTAGCCGTAACAATATTACTTGTAATAACTAACCTATATGGAGCCTGCTAGGTGCCAAGCACTGTGCTAAGCACTTTACAAATATCTCATTTGATTCTTATAACTCTGAGAGGTAGGTGCTGTTATTATTCCATTTGACAGTTGAGGAAACTGAGGCAGAAATTAAGTGGCTTACCCAAGATTACACAGCTAATAGATTTTGGAGGCCAGATTTGAATTTAGGTCTTCCTGACTCTAGGACCAGCACTTTATCCACTGAAATACCTAGCTACCTCATCTTTGAACCCACTACTTCCAAAGACAGACTTCTAAGGTTGAAAGAAACCTTCAAGATCATTGAAACATTTAATAGCAAGGAAGTTGCAAAGTTTAGATTAGGCACAGTAATTGCTAATATATCAGTAGAGAAATAAAATGTAAACACACATAACTATGATTCACAATAAAGGCACAGGAGTTTTGTAAGCATAATATGAATCAGCAATGTGAGATAGCAGCCTAATGCCTAAAGCTAAAAATAGTACATTAAGAAAGAAATAGTGTCCAAGAACAGGGAGGTAATAGTCCTGCTTTCTTCTACCTTCATCATACACTTCAGGAATATTGTGTCCAGTTAAGGGAAGGGGTAGGGAAAAGGAACAAGCATTTATTAAGCACCTACTATGTGCCAGTTCAGGCAACTAAATGGCACATTGAATAGAGCACTGGCCCTGGAGTCAGGAAGGCCTGAGTTCAAATCTGGTCTCAGACACTTCTTAGCTGTGTGATCCTGGGAAAGTTACTTATCCCAGTTTGCCTCAGTTTCCTCATCTATAAAATGAGATGGAGAAAGAAATGGGAAACCACTCCAGTATCTTACCAAGAAAACTCCAAATGGGGTCACAAAGAGTCAGAAACAACTGAAATGACTGAACAACAATGTGCCAGTCATTGTGCTAAGGGCTCGATAAATATTATCTCATTTGATCTATTAAGATAACCCTGCAATGTAGGTTCTGTTATTATAGCAATATTACAGATGAGAAAACTAAGATAGAGAGAGATTAACAGACTTGCCATAGTCACAGAGTTAGTAAGAGTCTGAGGCCAAATTTGAACTCAGGTCTTCCTGACTCTAGGCCCACTCTCTATTCACTTTCACCACGTAGCTGCCCCACATTCATAAACTCTATTTCACCCAATTAAATTCAACAAAAATGGATTGAGTACCTTCTGTAGTACAGAACACTATACTAAGCACTGAGGAAGATGCAATGTTTACCTAAAACAAGGTCCCTAACCACATGGAGTCAAACAAGAAGATATAAGTAATAATATGGGCACAACAATAAAAGCTTGCGGAAAGCTCCTCTCCTATCCATCCTCTCTAGGGAAGGCAGAAGGATTATGCAGTTATGGAGAAGAGGTTCTAAAGTTGGGTTAGTGCTAAAAAATATTGGAAAGGAAGGTTGAAGCAATGAATGATCATTCCACTTTCCATCAGACACAATACAGCTGGTGTTGTACAATGGCCAGCAAGCTATTGAGGTTCATGATGACTACCTTAAAAGACTGGAAAGGTTGACACTGGGGAAGACAGACTAAGCCTTGTCCTACTACATCTCAGAAGGTAAAACTAGAAGCAGTGGGTGAAAGCTGCAGAGGTCCATTGTAAGGAAAATGTAGGCTTATTGTAAGAGAAAACTTCCTAAAAAATAGAGCTACCAAAAGTAGGATGGGCCACTTCATAAGGTAGTGGAGTTCCACTTCATAAGGTAGTGGAGTTCCACTTCACTAGAGATCTTCAACCAAGTCTGATGACTATGTATAGGAATGTTAAAGAGAGGGTTCTTGGGGGCGGCTAGGTGGCACAGTGGATAAAGCACCAGCCCTGGATTCAGGAGTACCTGAGTTCAAATCCGGCCTCAGACACTTGACACTTACTAGCTGTGTGACCCTGGGCAAGTCACTTAACCCCCATTGCTCTGCAAAAAAATAAAAAAAGAGAGAGGGTTCTTGTTCAGCTATTGGTTGGACTTAATGGACCTTGACATCCCTTC
This sequence comes from Dromiciops gliroides, assembly GCF_019393635.1. Taxonomy (NCBI): domain Eukaryota; kingdom Metazoa; phylum Chordata; class Mammalia; order Microbiotheria; family Microbiotheriidae; genus Dromiciops; species Dromiciops gliroides. The sequence continues at coordinate 100,941,171 of NC_057861.1, forward strand.
CAATTCTGGGATTCTATGTATCTGGCCATTATATTAATCCCTTCCTCACTATGGTTTTTTTTTTGTCTTTTTGTTTCCTTTTATATTCCTAACACTTAACACAGTTCCTGACACATAGTAGGCATTTAATAAATATTTATTGATAAATAAAATTTTTAACTCAGTTTATCAGAGGATTTTTATCTCTGAGAACAGATTTTATTTTACAGTGAAAATCAAGGAGAAGATGACATTTGCTTTTCAAAAATTTACTTTAAAGTCAACTCAGTTGGAGTATAATTTCATAAGGGGGGAAATGAAGACAGTCTGGGGGTTTTAGTGGACTACAAGCTCAATATAAGTCAACAGAACAATATGGCAGCCCACAAGGTTAATATGATCTTACATTATCTTGACAGAAGCATAGAGTCTAGAATGATGAAGGGGGTAGCCCCTTTGTACTCTTCCCTGTTCAGAGCACATCTAGAGAACTGTATTTAGTTCTGGGACCCATATTTTAAGGACATCAATAAGTTAGACAGAGTCTAGATGAGGGCAACCAGAATAGAGATAGTCCTCACATTCCATATAAACATAAGTTGAGGACAATAGGAATGTTTGGTTTGTAGAGGAGAAGACTTGGGGGAGAGGAGAAATTGTGAAAACCAGTTGGCCGTCATGCATGAGAAATAATATGGTTTGGCTTGGTCCGAGAAATTTCAAAGAGTTCAATTTAGACTTCAGGTCAGGAAAAGGTTAACAATTGGTTATCCAAAAGTGGAAATGGCTGCCTCAAGAAGTAATGGGTTTCCCCTTGCTTGAGTTCTTCAGGCAAAGGTTGGATGCTCATTTGTCAAGAAATATAGATAGACTCTTTTTTTTCAGGTTGGACTAAATGGTCTCTAAGAATTTTTATAACTCTAACATATTCCAATAACTATTTGACTGTTGTGGACTGTACTTCCAGGTGTTAGTAACATTATTTGCTCCCTACCTTATTTAGACCCTATCATTTTCCAATCTATTAACAAGGAATTTATTAAGTTCCTACTATGTGCTGCTATACTGAATGTGGTAAGAAAATAGCAGATGATGTATTCAACTTGGTCTTTTCCCTCAAGGAGCTTAAAATCTAACTGGAAAACTGAGCTGACTATACACGTTAGAATTCCCCAAAAATATAAACTCCTTGAGGTCAAGGACTACTGTTCATTTTGTCTTCATTTTCTCAGCACCTAGCTTAGTGCCTTGCAAATGGTAGGTTCTTGTTAGATTCCAATGGATTTGACTGAACTAGATTGGCCAATTCTAACCCTGAAGTATAAATCCCCTTTATAATATTCTGAGTCTGTGGTGATGGTAGAGCATCTAAGTGGAAATATCCAGTGAACTAGTAGAAATACCAGACTGAAGCTCTGGTGAAAGCATAGGGATCTGGATAAAAATCTGAGAGTTGTTGATAATCATCAAAGGTATGAGAATGGATTGACAACTCCCAAAGGGAGATGAGGCAATGGTGGGAGTTCAAAACCATAAGCATAGACCCAGTTGGAAGAAAGCAGGGGGGACATATTAATGGTATGTAAATTGTTTCTGCTAAGTGCTTTAAAACAGCTTGTTCTTTTAAGTGAAACTCCTACCCCCTGCAGTAGATGCATTTGCTTAGCATTCATAGATAGTACAAAAGTCAACTCTAACCACCCCCTGGAGGCCATATAAGGAAAGGAAAAGAAAAATGATTTGGAGTTAGAAGAAACTCAGTTCAAGCCCTTCTTGAAAAACTAGGTTCCTGACTATGGGCAGGTCTCTTAGGGCCTCAGTTTCCTCCTCTGTAAAATGAAAAGGCTGAATTTAATGACCTCTGAGATCTTTTGAATGTCTAAGTCTATGATCCCATGACTTCTGGATGCTTTAGTTTCTTCACCTATAAAATGAGGGGAAAGACTAAATGACTTCTAAGATCTTTTCTAGCTCTCTGTCTATAATCTGATCCCCAAATCTAAACTTTGGGGAGCTGAATTAATGAGGCTTTCCTGTATTTTAGGAATTTTCCAATTGATAGTTTCTCGTCCTAAAGGTATCAAAGTCATAGGATCATATATCATAGATTTAGGGCTAGAAGGAATCTTAGACATCATCTGTTAAATCCTCTTCATTTCACATAGGAGGGGAAACTAAAGGGTCAAAACGAAGATATGAATCCACTCTCCAAGACTATAAGGCTATCCACCATACCAACCTTCACAACAGTACCCATGGAAGTAATTTCTGAGAAGCTATCCAGCCATACCCCACATGAAGCCACTTGGGGCTCAGATGATTACCATTTAACTTCCATTGACTAAATAACTTTTGTCTCCTACATGGCCAGGGATTCTTAGTAAATTTGTGAAATAGATGGTTTATATTTGCCACACTCCTATATCTCCTCTTAACATTCTTTCCCTGTTCTGGATACTTTCCTGTCCCCTTGATAGTGATATCATGTGGCTCGCTCCCTGCCACCACCAAGTTCCCATTTTAATCACTCAGTACAGACTTGCACTTCTCAAATGATACACCAATTCTGGGCAACTTTTTGCACCCTTCCCTGCACAGGAAGACAGGATGTTACACTGGAAAGAGTATTGACTCTGCAGGCTAACAAGTTGGGTTCAAATTCTACCGGTTGCTTGCTATCTGTGGGACCTTGGGCCTCACTTCTCTTCAAAATGAGGGAGTTCCTCTAGATTGCCTCTGAGGTCCTATCCGGGTTTAGGGTTGTGATGTCCTGAAAATATAATGCTTAAATATCTCATTTCCACAGGCAACGGCTCTCAGCTGGCTATGAGAATGAGATCTATGATCTCACCTATGCAGCCATTTCCTCCACTGATGCAAAGATAACCCAGCTATACTTTCTCATCTCATAGGACTTTGGGGCATGTCCTGCCATGTCCACTGGCAGGGTACAGAGTTTAATTGGAGGCAGAGAACAGGATGAATTGCATTTGGGAAATGGTGAAATACTTTCAATATCCCCAAGTTTCTCCCTGAAATAGAGGTCCAACTTTTTTAACATCAATAGTCTTTCAGTAATGTTAAATATCTAGGAATCATAGAATATCAGAATCTGACAAATTAAATTTTCAAGTCACACAAAGGGCAAAGGAATGACATATGGTGGGGGTGAGTAAACTGTAGGATATTCTCAGTGAAGAATTATGGCAGATATGGTATAAAAGATAGATAATAGGGAACTAGACATGTGCTTTCATTGATTAAAGGGAACTCTTAGGTAAAGAACCTCCTTTTACCAATGCAGGTCTGCACCTTCTCTGCAACTTAAAATCTTTGAGATTTTCATAGAATACTGAGAAGTCCAATGTCTTGTCCAATCACACATAGCCAATAGGTAGCAGAGTCAGAATCTGAACCCAGGTCTAACTGGCTTCCAAATCAGCTTTCTATGTACTATGGCACACTGCCTCTCAAACATGAAAGCTATTATTAAAGCAATGTATGTTCAGAAAAGGAAGCAGGCTATTCATGTAGTGACAAAAAGAAATAACCAATGGACAGGTTGTGTTCCACCTATGTCTATAAAATGTCTTTACAATAAGGCTATTCCTGTGTCAATTGTTTTCCTGGTTCTGCTCACTTCACTTCACATTTGTTCATAAAATTCTTTCCAGATTTTTCTGAAAGCATCCTCTTTATCACTTCTTATAGAGAAATAGTATTCCATCCCATTCACATATTACAACTCATTCTGCCATTCCCCAGTTGACAAGCAACCCCTAAGCTTTCAGTTCTTTGCCACCACCAAACATGCCATTGTTAAGAGATCTAGGGGGGGGGCAGCTAGGTGGCATAGTGGATAAAGCACCAGCCCTGGATTCAGGAGGACCTGAGTTCAAATCCGGCCTCAGACACTGGACACTTACTAGCTGTGTGACCCTGGGCAAGTTACTTAACCCCAATTGACCCACAAAAAAAAAAGAGATCTAGAAGAATGGCCCCAGAAAGTTGGGTGGAACTTCCCTCACACACTGATAAAAATAACTAATATCTATATAAAGACATCAAGGTTGACAAAACACCCTCTTCAAATTGATGCTGTGAGGTTGATAGTAAAAGCACTAATACCCATTTTATAGATGAAGAAGCCAAGGTTCAGAGGAATGAAATTATAAAATACCAAAAAGGCCATCATCTTTCTCTCCCAAATCTGAATCCATGCCCATTTAAATCTCTGAGGATTATGTGGTAAATGGGGTAGGAACGTCTTCCCAGAACCAGCCCAAACACACAGGAAGATAAACTACATGACTGTTAAAGGAAATGTAAATTCATTAAGTCCCCTAAAAATTCCCAGTACAACTTTATACCTCTTTAAAGAGTCTTCTCACTATTTCTATGAAGGAAGAAGAAGGATGATTACACAACCATGTCCCTTATTATGTATGAAGCAATTTACAAAGCACTCAGAGTAGCCCTTGGAAGGGAAGGTATTGTGTAGGTAAAGAAAGTAAGAGTCAAGAGGAGCTGAGCTATTCCCAGAGTGCCTCAGATGGCCTCTGCTCATGGAAATAAATGTTGGCTCTCTCTCTATGTGAAAACACTAGGGTGCTGTTCCCAGGAGAATTGTGATGATATGTAAGAGGAGCACTTTGGAGAGACTGACTAGAAAGCATGTGTTGACATTTCCTGACTGGTTCTGTTCTGCTAACCATGCATTAAAGAGGAGACTCTTTGATTGCCTACATATCTATCTTCAATTGTCTTGTTTTGGCCTCTGTATTCTTCAGAGAAGAATGTTGAATGTTGAAGGGAGCAGAGGCTACAACTTTTGTGAGTTTGAAACGTGGAGTGGATTCCTCAGCATCCCCTCTTTCAAGAATTTAAGTTTTTAGACAACTCACTGATTCCCCAAGCTTTGAAGACAATAGAACCTTTGGCTTCTCAGACAGCACATGCCCACAGGCATGGTTATTTTGGGGGTGATGTCCAGGAACCTAGCCAACCAACAGCTAAAATAAAGTTTCATCTTGCCATATCTGGATCTGAACTTAATAGAACAAATGCTATGTAGGAACCGGGTGAAATGTTGAGCCTAAACTCCAGCTAAACACACACACACTGTATACACCCCAGGTATCAGAGAGAAATGGTTGTATGTTTGTCCTTACTACAGCTTTGAAATAAATATGCTTTAAAAAAAAACTAATTTGAAATTAAATGGAATTGAAGGTGTAATCACAGGCCCCCTAAAAATTAAAGGGGAAACAGTTGGTGGGGATTCCAGCAGATGGCAGAGAAGAGACTCTCATAACCCCACTCAGAATTACCTGAGAGTCCTAAGGAGGAGAAGTAACATAGTGAGAAAAAGAAGCCAGAGCCAACCATGCCCCATAAGGCATCCTGCACTTAGGCTAATTGCCTAGGTTCACAAGACTCATTAGTGGCACACCCAAGGCTAGAATCCATTTCTCCTCACATCTCCCCCTAGTCTCTTAATTAGAACCTCCACACTGACATCATTCCCTCTTCCTGGAATATCTAAAGGTGGAAGGACCTTAAGAGTCAGAAAGTGCTGGCTAGGGGCAACTAGGTGTTGCAGTGGATAAAGTACCAGCCCTGGATTCAGGAGGACCTGAGTTCAAATCCGGCCTCAGACACTTTACACTTACTAGCTGTGTGACCCTGGGCAAGTCACTTAACCCCCATGGCCCCGCCAAAAAAAAAAAAGAAAAAAGAAAGTGCTGGCTTCATCTCCTTCCACTGGGGAAGGGTTGCTTATTAGCTACATCACCTTAATTTCTCTGAGCTGCAGTGTCCACATCTATAAAATGGGGATTAAAAAAATGCTACAGGCACCCACCTCACAGGGTTGAGGATAGGCTCAAATGAATGTTTGTAAAAAGCTTTGAAAACTTGAAAGCAATATGTAAATGTCAGTTCATTAGTGGTAGTGATGGTAGTAGTGGAGCTAGTAGTAGTCAAAGGCAGTGATGGTGGTAGGAGTCATATATAGTCCTGTTATGGTGGTGGTGGTGATGGTGGTGGTAGTAGTAGTGGTGGTGGTGGTGGTGGTGGTGGTAGTAGTAGTAGTGGTGGTAGTGGTGGTGGTGGTGGTAGTAGTAGTAGCAGTAGTAGAGTGTATAAGGTGTTCAAGGAGGACTAATATTTCTGGTGTGAGGGCTTACCAAGACCTTTTCAGGTCTACTCATCTACCTTTGGTGTCTACTTAGCACTCAAATCTCACCTGTGGCTCCAAAAAGCTATAGTATGCACACCCCAATAAGCAATCTCAGCAGAAAGGCTAACCCAGGTTGAGGGTAACCAATGGACCTCAAACCCATTAATGAGTTAGGGGGATGTCTACTCCAAGCATGTAAAGACTTCTCCCGGTAGAATGGGATGATGAGAACAATTTGTTCCAATGGTCATGAAAGCAACTGAAGTAGATGCTGTGGAGCATTTAGAGCTTGGTTAAGCATTAAAGACGCCAAGGTCGGCCACTGCATCCCAAGCCATCATGAGTCATCCTGACTTTTTTCTTGACACTGGACTTTGATGACTCTGGAAGAGAGAGTGAAGCTGATGACTGTGCAACTCTGCTTCACTTAAATCCAATTTATATACAAGTCAAGACATTACCCTGTGATATCAATGATCCTCTTCCAAAATGAAAGACAAACAGGAGGAGGAGGAGGAGGAATAATGGTAGTAGTAATAGTCATCATAGTGATGGTAGTGGTGGTAGTGGTAATAGTACTAGCAGCAGCAGTAACGAAAGTAGTAGGTAGCCCAACCCTCTCATTTTACAGAGAAGGAAAGGGAGGTTCATAGAAACCAAATAGCCTACCTAAAGGCAACAGAGGTGACCTTATAAATATCAGTGCTGGGCACAAACCAGATTTTCTGCCTCATTTCAGTGCTCTCCACTGCTCCAGTCCCTGTATCCCCTTTTCCCACTCTATAATTACTCTTTTCCTACTCAAGCTTTCCCTGAAGCATCCTTCACCCCCATAACTTTCATGCCTGAACTTTGTTTTCATCAAAGAGTACTATGTATTATGATAATTTTTCTTTGTATCTATCACCCTCCCTGATTGTAAGTTCCTTGAGGTCAGGGACTCTGTTTTATCTCTATTTCCTTCCACCCCCATTACCTAGCTGACTCAATGCTCTACACATAGTAGGCATTCAATAAGTATTTGTGGGGGTTTTTTGGGGTTTTTTTAGTGAGGCAATTGGGGTTAAGTGACTTGCCCAGGGTCACACAGCTAGTAAGGGTTAAGTGTCTGAGGCTGGATCTTAACTCAGGTACTCCTGACTCCAGGGCCAGTGCTCCATCCAGTGCGCCACCTAGCTGCCCCAATAAGTATTTGTTGAATAATTCAATTTAATTGAAGTCCCTGATAATAACTGCTCTACTTGTAAAGGCTTTAAAGTTTGTGAAGTTCTTCTTACATATTGTCTCATTCCCCAAACCCCTAGTAAACCAATCTAGGCCCTACCCAGCCACCATTTATTTGCAAGACAGATTGCACCTACTTGGCTGACCAAAAGTTATAATGCTCCCTAAGTGTCAGAAGAAATGATTTATAGTGGGCAATTCACAATCCACTTAACCAAAAAAGATGATAGGAACATTCCTGGCTGGTACAGATGAGGCCCATTCATTGGCACAAGCTCTGGGCTCAAATTCCTGGCTGAATTTTGGCTCCTCTTGGGAGAGCCAAATTTTGTTCAATGCTGAAAAGACCCAGCTGGCTCCTTCCCTGATGGCTCCCTTCTCCTATGGCTGATGGCCATAGGCTATATTGTCTTGGCTCTGTGCTCCTGGTTTTTCTTTACAATAGGCCGAGGTCGGTTCATTCCTTTGGCTACTGGCTAAGCTTTGTTGTCAGTGAGAAGTCTCCTGGCTCCTGCTGGCTTCTAGGGCAATCCGCCAGGCACTCCTCTCTAGCCAGATCTGTTCTCTGGCCTCTTCTGGCTAATGGCCTTCACTCTGAAAAGCAATTAATTCCCTTACCAGAACAAGAGGTGCCCCTCTGGTTCATCTCTTCTGTTTCCTCTAGAGCTCAGAAGAGACCCTCCTGTTGTATCTGACCAGACCCATTATTAACACTACCAACATCTAGGCTTGCAACATGGCAGGCCTCCATAGGTCCTTTCATGACCCAGTTTCTGAGTCTCTTCTTTTAAAGAAGTGACTTTTCCTTGTCTTCTTTCCCTTTTTCTTTCCCCTCTATATCCTATCTCCCCAATATTTTCCTAGTTATCACCCCAAAATAGCCACTGTCCAGAGTAGAAAGTAGTCAAACAATTTAGAGCTAAAAGGGGCCTTTAAAAACCCTCTAGTCCAGGAGCAGCTAGATGGTGCAGTGGATAAAGCACTGGCCCTGAATTCAGGAGTACCTGAGTTCAAATTCAGCCTCAGATACTTAACACTTACTAGCTGTGTGACCCTGAGCAAGTCACTTAACCCCAACTGCCTCATTAAAAAAAAATAAATAAAATACTATATAAATGGAGTTTACTATTAAAAAAATGATGAACAGGATGCTATCAGAAAGACTTGGAAGGACCTGCATGAGCTGAGGCAAAGTGAAATTTACTGTACACAAAATAACAGCAATATTATGAGATGATCTACTATGCATGACTTGGTTATTTTCAACAATGCAATGATCCTAGATAATTCTGAAGATCTTATGAAAAATGCAATCCATCTACAGAGAGAGAACTGATGGTATCTGAATACAAATTGAATAATAATTTTTTTTGTTAGTTCCTTTATCTGAAGTTTTGTTTTTGTCTGTTTTCTTTCACAACCTGGCTAATGTGGAAATGCTTTGCATGACTGCTCATGTGTAGCTTATATTGAATCACTTGAGTTCTTTTGGGGAGGAAGAGAATTTGAAACACAAAGGTTTTAAAAATTGATATCGGGGCAGCTAGGTGGCACAGTGAATAGAGCACCGGCCCTGGAGTCAGGAGGACCTGAGTTCAAATCTGGCCTCAGACACTTAACACTTACTAGCTGTGTGACCCTGGGCAAGTCACTTAATCCCAATTGCCTCACTAAAAAAAAAAAAAAAAAGATTGATGTCAATGTCTTCATTTTACATCTAATTTGGGAATATAATATTCTAAAAAAGTAAAAAAGAAAGATGAGGAAATTGAAGCCCAGGGGAATGAACCAACTAGTCTATATTCACAGCTACTAAGTAGTATAGGCAGAATTTGAACCCCAATCTCCATGCATACCAAAGCCTGCCTTGCTTGGCCCTTTTCATCTACCCTTCAGATGCCTATTGCCGTCATGGTTGCCCTCTATCTTTCCTAGCTCAGGAGAAGCAATCTCATGAACTCATTCACACTAACCTTATAAGGACTTTTAATTTCTGACCCTACCTATGTATACTTGTACTTTAAAGACAGGCAGGCAGGCAGGCAGACAGACAGATAAATACTTAAGACAAAGGAACAAATTATTAATAGTAGAAATTCAGGCATCTTTAGGGAAAATATTTTTAGGGTAGGAGGGTTTCTCTAGGACTCCTCAAATCATAGCACTTCATGATTATTATCATAACTCATTAAGACATAGCATCTTTTAAATTTTTTAATTTATTTTATTTTTAATTTATGGATAAAACAACCATTTCCATAACATCATATAATAAAAATAAAATTTCACATGAAACTGTAAGTCTATTATGTACAAGTTGCTATTCTTTTAAAATATATAATAAAGTTATGATGTATTAATATCCCCAACTGACAAATAAGGAAACCAAGGCTCAGAGAGTTTGAGTTCATCCAGGCCAAGGTCAAATAGCTGCTAAGTCTATCCATCTACACCAATGGATGGGCAGCTGCTGCCTTGTGCCTCCTCATGACTGAATTTCCCTTGCCTATTCTCAGCTCATTTCTTCTTCTTATCATTTTCTGCCAAATTTCTTGGCTCTAATCTGAACTATTAGGAGAAGACTAAATAAAACATTTAAGCAATTCCAAGGCGGTCAAGATGTTTCAAGGGAAAGGACAATTAATTTGAAATGTGAGGACCTTAATTCAAATCCTAGGTGCAATTTACTAGTTGTATGACCATGAGGAAGTCACTTAATCTCTTTGGCTCTATTTTTTTTCATCTGTAAAATGCGGTAGAGGGGGCATTAGGGAAAAGATCTTATGGAGAAAGGCTATGTTACATGGCCTCTAAGTTCCCTTCCACCTCCAAATATATGATCTTTAAATGAGGACTAAAGAAAATTCAGATTATAATAAAGTCCGAATATTTAGTTCATTTATCCATTTTACAGATCACAAATCACAGAAAAAGGTAGGTAAGCTAAAGCATCCTAATGTAGTACTTTAAGGATTGGCAAATATTATCTCATTTGAGCCTCACAACAACACTAAGAAGTAGGTACCATTATTATTTCCATTTTACAGATAAGGAAACTGAGGCAGACAGAGGTGAAGTAACTTGCCCAGAATCACACAGCTAATAAACATCTGAGGATGGATTTGAACTCAGGTTTTCCTGACTCCACGTTCAGTGCTCTATTTGCTATGCCACCTATTATACTGAAATGTAATAGATAAGATACTTGAGTTACAAATAATATATTATAATAGGATATAAAGTATATTATATTATTTGTAATTCAAGTATCTTATCTATGTAATATTTCTACTTGAGTTCAAAAATTAACTTCACAAGAATAGAATAAAGCAGGCATAGCTAGCAGATAGAAGTTTATCCAAAAAAGACTGAAATTTTAGTGCTCTGCAAGCTCATTATGAATCAATTGCATTTTATGGCATATAGCTGCATTGAGAAAGCTAAGTGGTGCAGTAGATAGAGTGCTGGGGCTAGAGTCAGGAAGACCTAAATTCGAATCTGACCTCAGGCTCTTATTAGCTGTGTGACCTTGGACAAGTCACTTAACCCTGTTTGTCTCAGTTTCCTCTTCTATAAAAATATCTGGAGAAGGAAATGGCAAACCACTCCAGTATCTTTGCAAAGAAAACTCCAAATAGGGTCACAAAGAATCAGACACAACTGAAATAAGCTAACAACAACATCAAAATAAGGATAATAAAATCATCTACATTCCAAAGTTGTTATGAGGATCACAAAAGATAATATTTTTAAATTTTTATTTATTTTATTCTGAATATAAGAAATTAAACAAGCATTTCCATAACTTAAGTAGAATAGAAAAAAAGATGATGTACCTGAAACTACAAAGCTATTTTAATGTACAATTTGCCATTCCTTTTAAATACATACAATTAAACCTTCCACATCCCAATTGAGATATATTGTAGGTGAACATAAGAAATTAAATGGGAATTTGGAGGGAGATTTGCAAAAGCCACAGACCACATGTGAAAGCCAGCAGATGACACAGAGCCTGTGACCAAATACTTAACCTAAATTCTAAAGTAAGGTTCTATAAACATCCCATAAAAGAAAAAGAAAAAAGTCAGACTTCTTCTCTGGTATGAAGAAAGGAGGGCCAAAAAAATTTACACAGATTTTCCAGATCGTGGGGGATAGGGCGCCATACCCCTAACTCCCACGATATGGAAGAGATTGTTATAATAAAGTTATCTTGTAACTTTGGGGGTTCTCCTTTTTTTTCTCTCCTGCTGACCCTCCCCCCTTTGTAAAGCCTCGCACATAGTAGGTACTATATAAACGCTTATTTCCTTACCCTTATGGCAGCCAAAAAAACAACCCCTAAGTATAGGCTGTATAAAGAGAGACATACATTAAGAGACGTATACAGTCCTAGATTACAGTCCAAACTGCTGAATTATGCCCTGGTGACACCACAGATGGAACTGTATCTCCAGTTCTAGGTGCCACATTTCACAAAGGACATTAACAAAGTAGAGCAAGCAGGATGGTGAAAGGTACCTCCCTGTGAAAATCAGTTGCATGAACTGTGGACAGTTAGCTTGTAGAAAAGAATTCTTAATAAGAACATGGTAAATGTCTTCAAGTGTTTGAAGGTATATCACCTGAAGGAAAGATTAGACCTGGTCGGCTTGATCTAGGAGGACCGAGAGCCAGGGGGAGAAGTTGCAAAGAGACAAGCCAGTTCCAGCATACCCCTGTCTTAGCCGAAATGATTGAGCAATGAGGGAGATGCTAAGAGGCTACTGCAGTATCTGTTGCTCTTGGCATTTCAGCCTGCATTGTAAGACTGTTGTCCAACCTTCTGTTCCACCATGAGGGGAAAGTGGAATAATACACTGAACTTGGATTCAGTCCATAAGACCAGGTTCAAGACCTGCCTCAGACATTTAACTATCTGTGTGACCCTGGACCAATCTGTGCCTCATCTGTAAAATGAGGGGGTTAGATTTGGCAGCCTCTAAGGTCCCTCTTGCCTCTAAATCTATGATGCTGTAAAGAATCATAATCCTACAGCTGAAGTCCAGAGATTACCAAATCTACAGCATACCTGAGCAGGAATCTTTCCTACAACAGACCAGCTTGTGCTTGAACATCTTCAGTGATGGGGAAGGTGTTACCTTGCAAGACTGCCCATTCTACTATTGTTGTTGTTGTTTGTTGTTTTTCAGTTGTGTCTGACTCTTCTTGACCCCTTTTGGTGGTTTTCTTGGCAAAGATACTGGAGTAGTTTGGCATTTCCTTCTCCAGTTCATTTTACAAATGAAGAAACTGAGGCAAACAGGGTAATTTGCCCAGGGTCACACAGCTAGAAAGTGTCGGAGGCTGGATTTGAACTCAGGAAGATGAGTCTTCCTGACTCCAGGCCCAGCACCCTATCTGCTATGCCACCTAGCTTCCCCATCCCACTTTTGGACAGTTCTAACTGTGAAGAAGATTGTCTTTATACCAGCTTAAACCTGCCTCTGCAATTGCAATTTATTATTTTTTGTTCTGTCCTGTGTGGGCATAGCAGAAAAATTCAGTGGGGGTGGGAAAAGTTCTGAATTTTAAGTCAGAGGCTCTGGGTTCGAATCTTGTCTCTGCCACTCTTTACTGTGTGACCTTGAGGTAGTCTCTAAAGCGATTCAGGCCCCAGTTTCCACCTCTGATGAAGAGATTGGCTAACTAGCTTCAAGCACTGAATTCTAGGTTAGGAAATCTATTCTCTCTTTCATATGACAGTCTTCTAAATTCTTGAAGACAGACACCCTCCCACTTTCCCCTTCCTTTCCCCCACCCCAGTCTTCCAACTAACATTCTCCTGTGTTCTGTCTTCCATCTCTGACTGAGCTGTCAGTCATCATCAGGCCAGCCAGCTTCCCATCCCAATTGGTTGTTCTGCCAGTCACTGGCTGGCCTGATGCTGATTGACAGCTCAGTCAGCCAGCAACATTGGAGGAAAGAGAGGGGGTATGGCACAAAATTCTTGCTGTACCCCTGCTGGTAATCTAATTTAGAGGAAGTCTTCCAGACATTGCTAGGCTCTGCCAAACAAGCATTGCAGTATTGATGGACTGGCCAATGGCCTTTGACTCCATGGATACAAGAAGTTTTTGCTTAATTTTTTTAGGGAAAAAAATGTTAAAGAATCCTCTGAACTGCAGAAAACAGCTTCCTTGCACCAAGGCCCTCTTTCTCTTAGCTTTTATCCCAGGAAATACTCAGAGAAATTAAAAACGAACTCATCCCCCTGGTCCTTAGGTAGATCACAGAGGGATAACTCAGAAGGCAGTTCTGACACCAGGTGGTGTCTTAGATAAGGAAAACCCTGGCATGTGCCTGCCCTCCACCAGCCGTCCCTATCTAGCCTCAGACACCTCCTTAGCTACAGGGATTTTCCTCTCAGTCACAGGCCCTGGAGCAAGACAACAAAATTGGGAGGCTGGCTCTGAGCTCTATCCTAAAGCCTCAAACACCAGGACTGGGTTAATTTAGTTTTGAAGAGATTGACTTAAAGGAAGCAGAAAAGACAAAATCCGGCACATTAGGGTGATAACAGTGAAAAGCACTAAGGTATCGCCTTGGCAAGCAGGCTTGAAGCCGAAGATTATTATTAAGTTATGAATAAATACCTTGTTGATTAAAATTAAAATCATTAATAAACACCTACTATCTAAGTGCTGGGAATACAGAGATAAAAGCTATGGAGTTTATGCTCTCAGAGAGCTTGCATTATAAGGGGACAGACATACCTTCTAGTCTTTTTAGGAGGAGAAAACTGAAATGTCCCTGATAACTTAACCCAGAGTCACACAGCCAGTATTTGAGGTAGGATTCAAATCCACTGATTGTAGCACTCTACCCATTACACCACGTTGTGGCCCGCCCCAGACTTTATAGATGGTATTAGAGATGGGATTTCACACACACACACACACACACACACACACACCCAGCCCTCTGACTCCAGAGCCAGTGCTCTTTCCATGATACCATGTCCTCCCTAAACCCTCATTTGAAAGTTCTCTCCTTCAGATTTTTCATAATCTCTCTGTTAGACTCATTACCATCTTGTTTGTATCAAACAATATGGTGGCTAGGTGGCACAATGTATAGAGAGCTGGGCTTGGAGTCAGGAAGACCTGAGTTCAAATGTAGCCTTACCCTCTTACTAGTGTGACCCCAGGCAAATGACTTAATCTCTGTTTGCCTTGGTTTCCTCAACCATAAAATGGGGATAATAATAGCACCACCTACTAAGGTTGTTGTGAGTTAATATTTATAAAGCACTTGCATGGAGTATAGCACATATCTGGTGCTATATACATTTTAGTTTCTTTCCCCTTTCTTCTCTATCAGTGAATCAATAAGCATTTATTAGGACCTACTATGTGTCTGGTCAGGACGAGTCATCTTCCTAAATTCAAATCTGGCCTCAGACACTTACTAGCCTTGTGACCTGGGCAAGTCACCGAACCCTGTCTGCCTCAGTTTCCTCATCTATAAAAAGAGCTGGACAAAGAAATAGCAAACCACTGCATGTTCTTTGCCAAGAAAACCCTACAAGGGATCACAGAGTTGCATACTACTGAAATGACTGAACAACAGCCACACTTTGTGTCCGATAGTATGTTGAGCAGTAAGTGCTATAATGCAAAGAAAGATGAGGAGTCCCTGCCCTTGTAGGAGCTTACTTTCTAATGGTCTTGGGTAGGTCACCTACCGGGGCCTCAGTTTCCTCATATGTAAATTAAGTGAATTGGCCTAGATGGACTCTAAGATCCCTTCAAACTCTAACATCCCCTGGACAATATAGAACTTGTTGATGCTGTTCCTAAAATGTGGTGCCTAGAATGAAACATAACCCTCCTGATATGGTGTGACCAGGGTCATGCATCAAACATGAGTCAAACTAAAAAGATGATGCTTTTTCATTTCTGCAATATGTCCTAATGGATAGAGGTTGGGCCTTAGAAGCGGGAAGACATGGGTTCGGTCCCTGCCTCAGACACAAAGGACTAGCCACTTACTTAACCCCTTGGTAGCCCAGACAACTCTTTAAGTTACAGAGCAATTTAGGGAGTTTCAAAATCGATTAACATCACAGCTTCAACAACCAAAAATAAAGGGGATGGGGGGAGAGAGGACAACTCCACAAGATAGAGTCTATCTTTCCTATCTCCACGAGTATGGCATTTAATTAATTTACCTCTGAGTAGAGCCTAACTACAGGAACTATGAAGAGATCTTAATTTATACACTACTCTTGCTAACATTCCCAGCATTCATTTCCTTGATGACCCCCTAGCAATGGCTATAGATATCCCACGGAGAAAAACATTTCCTTCTGTTTGCTCTAATTGATTGCTTTTAATTTCACTGAGTGCTCCTTTATTCTTATAGCTCTTGACAAGGTTAGGAGGCTAACTGACTGAGTCTGGCTACCCCGATAGGGAATTTGTATGGGCCGGGGTAAGGGGAGTCGAAGGCCAGGGAAGAGATGGGAAGAGCATATCCACTTTGCAAAGACAACCTTATTATGTAGATAAACCATAAGAAGCCATAAAGCAAACAAAAACCCCTCCTCTTGAAATATTGATGGATTTATCCTTGGATCTCCTCCAAAGCCCAGAACGGAGACTTGGACATAGTAAGACCTTAATAAATGCTTTTTAAAAAATTTATTCATTCATTCACAGTGCATTCAAGGAGTGGATCCTTAATAAATATGTGTTATATTAATCGGTTAGAATTGTGAATTCTCACTCTGGTTCCACAAACATAAATTAGTATGCCAGCTACTTGGCACAGTGAATAAAAGGCCTGCCTTCAAATCCTACCTCAGACACTTGCTGTGTGACCTTGGGCAAGTGACTTCACCTCTGTCTGTCTGAGTTTCTTCATCTGTAAAATAGGAATGATAATAATAGAAGTTACCTACCAGGGCTATTGCGAGGATCATGTGTGATAAAATTTATAAAGTGCTTTGAAAACCTTAAGATATTATATAAATGCTAAATATCATTATTGTTATTTTTAAGAACAAGATGAAGGAACCTTATAAATCATCTGGTTCAGTAGTTCTAAATATAGGATCCATGAACCTTAAAAGAAATGTTAAAACTATATTTCAGGGCAGCTAGGTGGCACAGTGGATAAAGCACTGGCCCTGGATTCAGGAGTACCTGAGTTCAAATCTGGCCTCAGACACTTGACACTTACTAGCTGTGTGACCCTGTGCAAGTCACTTAACCCTCATTGTCACACACACACACACACACACACACACACACAAAACCTTAGCAACCTTATCTATTCCAGCCTCCCAATTTTCTTTACAGTATCCTTGACAGGGCAGTCCTCCAGCCTTTATTCAAATACCTTCAGTGATGGTGAGCTCACAACTTTCCAACTGCCTCATCTCTTAAATCAGGAAACTAATCAAGACAAATCCTTGCTCTTGCAAACTACCTGTAGAATACTCACTTATTCAAGAAGAATGCAAGATGTGTACCCCACCTCACCACAATCCTATGATCCTATAAACTTTTTTTTATCCCTATTGAATTTCATTTATAAGACTTAGTACACTAATTTTGTTGTTCAGTTGTATCAGACTCTTCATGACCCGTTTGGGGTTTTCTTGGAAAAGATAATACTGGAGTGGTTTGTTATATCCTTCTTCAGCTCATTTTACAATGAAGAAACTGAGGCCAAAAAAAGGTTAAATGACTTGCCCAAAGTCACATAGCTAGTTAAGTGTCTGAAGCCAGATTTAAACTCAGGTCTACCTGACTCCAGGCCCAATATTCTATCCACTATGCAATCTAGCTTCCCTACTACATTAATCCAACCCATAAAGGTCTTTCCCAATCCAGACTCTGAAATCTAATATAGTAGCCAGCCAGCTTCATATCATCTGCCATTCTCTTCACCACCCCCACCTCAAAAAAGCTTCTTGCCTATTGTGAGAGTATAAGACTTATGCTTTAAATAGGGGTTGGACTAGCTGATAGGAACTGTGTTCAAATTTTGCTTCTGGCACTTTCAAATCAATCAATCAGATCAAATGGCACTTATGAAGTGCCTATTATGTGCCTGGAACTGTGTTACACTGATGTCCTGTACAACTCTAGAAAAGTCATTTATCCATCTGGGGTCTCATTTCCCTCATATGTAAAATGATGGCATGAGAATTAGCTTAAGGTCCATCTCTAGATACTATGACTGCTGCGTTCCCTTGAAATTTTATAATTATATGATTCTGCTTAGAGATGCAGGGTGGCAGAATAGACAAAGATCTAGCTTCAAAGCCACAAAGACTTGGGTTCAATGTCTGCCTCTGACACATACTGGCTTTGTGACCTTGGGCAAGTCACGTAACCTCTTAGTGCTTTAAGTCAGTGGTATAAAACTCAATTAGAAATTAATCCCTGCTAGGCCCCATATTGACTTAGAAAATCACAAATTAATATCTATGTTTTATTGTACTTTTATTTATTTTATTAAACATTTCCCAGTAACATTTTAATAGGGTTCCCTCTACACAGGGGGTTTGGGAGTGGGCCCCCAATCTTCCCATTTAACATTTCTATTGTAGACAACGCTCTAAGAGTATGCAGAGAAAGTATAGCCTTATATTGGTAGAAGAAGCTTCTTCACAAGGGAGTTGCCTACACCATTGAAATCACAGTCAAGTATCTATAGCTTATGATTCCATTTAAGGTATTATTATAATAAAGGTAAACAGAAGTCATGGGGCAGCTAGGTGCTGCCATGGATAGAATGCTGGGCATAGAGTCAGGAAGACTAATCTTCCTGAGTTCAAATCTGGCTTCAGACACTTCCTGGGCAAGTCACTTAACCCTGTTTACCTCAGTTCCTTGTCTATAAAATCAACTGGAGAAGGAAATGGCAAATCATTCCAGTGTCTTTGCCAAAAGAAAAAAAAAAAAAGAACCCCAAATGGGGTCATGAAGAGTCGAATATGACTGAAACAAGTAAACAACAAACAGAAGTCATAAAAGGAAGAAAATGTTCAGCTCAATTAAACTGTGCAGTCAGTGAGGAAATCCAAATACGACCCAGGCATTTAGCTTTGTCTAGAAAACAGACTCGTTAAGGATAGTCCAAAGATTTTAGGGGTTTTGTGGCTTCATAATGACCCCAAGAACCTCTTAATACTCTAATTATGAGTAGATTCAGATATGACTAACCACAAGGGTTGGTAGAATTCCTTTCATGTCAGGACAACACCGCGACATTCATAAGTCACTCTGTCTCTCCATAAATTCCGCCCTGCTTCCTCTGAGGGTAGAGGTCTCTTCCAAAAAGCCTGCATCTTTGCTTTAATTAAGTCATTTATTTCATTTCTGCTAAGTGGTATAAAAATCTCCTAGTTCCTTTGATGATCTCATCAGTTCCCAATGGTTCAATTATCATCTGTATGCAAATGATTCTCAGATCTACATATCTCTTCTAAGCTTCTCTCTTACATCATTCTTATATCTTAATAAATCTGAAACTGAATGTCTCTTAGGCATCTCAAATTCAACATATCCAAAACAGAATGCTTTATCTTTCTCCAAAAGCCAGCCCATCTTCCTAGCTTCTTTATTACTGTCAAGGACACCACCATCCTCTCAATCACCCAGAACCTCAGAGTCATGCTTGACTCCTCACTCATATTCAATGCCTGTATCTAATATGTCTCATCATTTCTACCTTCATAAATTTTTCATATATTTTCCACTTCTTTCCAATCACATAACCACCATTTGAATTCAGGCCTCTATCACATCTTACCTGGCTTATTATAATAACTTCTTTTTTTTTTTTTTAGTGAGGCAATTGGGGTTAAGTGACTTGCCCAGGGTCACACAGCTAGTAAGTGTTAAGTGTCTGAGGCCGGTGCTCTATCTACTGTGCTTATTATAATAGCTGCCCCTTATTATAATAACTTCTTAACTGGTCTCCTTGCCTTAAGTCTCTTCCCTTTCTGATCTGTCCTCCACATAGTTGCCAAAGTGATTTTCTGGGTCTAACCAGGTACTTCCTCTCTATTTGTTTTTTGTTTTTGTTTTTTGTGAGGCAATTGGGGTTAAGTGACTTTACCAGGGTCACACAGCTAGTAAGTGTTAAGTGTCTGAGGTCATATTTGAACTCCGGTCCTTCTGACTCCAGGGCCGGTGCTCTATCCACTGTTCCACCTAGCTGTCCCTTTCCTCTTTATTTAATAAACTCCGGAGGTTCCCTATTACCTTCAAGATTAAATATAAAACCCTCTGACTTTTAAATCCCTTTACAACCATCTTCTTCTTACTTTTCTTGTCTTCTTACACGTTAATACCCTCCACATATCCTACTCTCTATATACACTGGTCTTCTTGACATTCCTTATACAAGACACTGATCTCTCAACTCCCATTCCCACACACCATGCCTTTTCCTTGGCTATCCCCCATTCCCAGAATGCTCTGTCTCCACACAAGCCTTCTGGCTTCCCTGACTTCCTTCAAGACTCAGTCTAAATTCTACCTTCTGTAGGAAGTCATTCCCATTTCCCTTCTCTATCCTCCCTCATTTCTCTTCCCCTTCTCACTGCTAGTGCTTTCCATTTAAGATTACCTTCCATTCTCACTGTATATACTGTAGACATATAGATTTACATGTTGTCTTCCCTATTAAAATGTAAACTTCTTGAGGGCAGGGACCATGTTATTGCCTTTCTTTGTATCGCTATCACTTGTTTAATTCCTGGAACATAATAAGTACTTAATAAATGCTTGATGACTTTCTGTCTGATTGAAAATGATGGGAAATACAAGCTAAATCCTAAGGCATTTAGAGTTTATAAATAATAACTTACATTTACATAGTACTTTATAAAGACAAAGCCTTACTGTATGTAGGGCAGAAATTGGACTCCCAGCTCATTCCACTCTCCATCTGCAGCTCTACTTGGTTTCAACTCCATGGAACAAAATGCCCCCACCATTAACCCCTGGTATCTCCCCCCTTTCTAGTCTCCTTTTATCTATTGTCTGTTGAATATTAAAATGTAGTTTTTGTATATGCCTGTCTCCTACAAACAGATCAGAGAAATAATCTTTAATCTCTCCTACAAATTAATAAACAGATCAGAGAAATTATATCTTATAATATCTCCTACAATTTGTTCCCATATCTGTCCTCCTACAAATATAATAAACAGATCAGAGAACATGGTTAAGAACCAGATCTGAGAATTTAATATCTTCTACAAGACAAACCAGATCAAAGACAGACAGGAAAAAAAACCATAATCTCAATTTAATATTTTGTCCCAAGAAGTAATATATAACACATGATCATGTGGAGACTCCCCTCCTAAAAGAAAAGCTCAGAGACCCTCTCTTTTTTTTTTCCTTCAGGGCAATGGGGGTTAAGCGACTTGCCCAGCACACAGCTAGTAAGTGTTAAGTGTCACATTAGATTTTAAACATCACAAAAGAGAGGGTCGGGGGCAGCTAGGTGGTACAGTGGATAAAGCACCAGCCCTGGATTCAAGAGGACCTGAGTTCAAATCTGACCTCAGACACTTTACACTTACTAGCTGTGTCACTTAACCCTCATTGCCCCACACCAAAAAGAAAAAAAAATCCCTAGGTACATACCACCAAAATCTAATGTGGGTCCTAATCTGGCACCCCCCCCCAAACTGGGGGGGGGGGGAACTGGCCAAGATTTACTAATAAATTCAGGAAGATTTTAGGCTCTTAAGGATTTATTAAAGTATATTAGAAGTTAGTGAGAGAGAGAAGTTGAGAAAGCCACCTTTATTTAGCTATCCTCACTTCTATAGAGAACACGTGGAGTAGATCTTTCTACTCTGTTTTGCCCCTGCCACCACCACACCAAAATCCTGGATGAAAAGAGAGAGAGATCCAGTGAGCCAGTCTCAACTTCCTACTTTCTGTCTCCCTCCCCAAAAGGGGAGGTCCTTCAAGCTGATTGGTTGAGAGTGGTTTCCTTTTGATGTTGTAGTCCACAGCCTCTGAGAACAACACCCTACTCAGGGTCGGCTAGTGTGGTCTCGATTTAATCATTCTTAAGTAGATTCTCAGTCAGTTTCTCAGTCTCACCCAATTCAATCAATTCCAAATCAATCTTCAGGTGGGGCCCCTGTGTGTCTGCCAAATCACATTATTGTATCACACCTTCTAAGGGTTTTTAAGGTTTCTTTGCCCATGGGTTATAGGGTGTTGTCAGTTACAATATTATGATACGGAAGCAAAGGCAGTTTAACAATTTCAGTTATAACAAGTATGAAGGAAATATCAAAGCATGATGATAAGACTACAGGATTCCAAAGAAAAGGGTTTGGCAAGATGAGGATGCCGAGATGTTCCTAAGATAGGGACTTTTATCTGCTAGCTATCTGGGTTCATTTTGGAGTTCAGTTGAAGGACATTTTACTCCTGTTAACCTAGGGTTTCATAAAAAATATTTTTGGATAATGAGGCACTTCCATCAAATCCAGGTGAACCATATATTCGTATTAACATGTCTTTCCCCATTAGATTATAAGCTCCTTGAGGGCAGGGACTGAGTTTCTTTTTCTTATTTATATGCCCAGCACTTAGTACAGTTCCTGGCATATAGTAGGCACTTAATAAATGTTTATTGATTGAATTGAATTGAAAAAGGCCTGGACTTGGAACCAGGAGAATGGAAAGTGAACTCTGACTCCAATATTCATGAATTTTATGAAAATATATCCCAATGCATTCAAACAGTCTTGTTACTTAAGAAATTTCACAAAGAATTACACAGACCAATAATTCATAAAGCAACATGTCTTTTATTGTGTCATGCTTTATTCACACCAAGGACAATATAAGACCTAACATGAGTCACCCAAAGACATGGAGGATTTGAGATAAAGGAAGAAGGGTTCAGTGCAAAGGATACCACCAGGTATCAGTCAATGGATGGGCATGGGGGTAGGAGGGACACAACCAAATTTTTTGTGTTTCTTTTGTTTTGTTTTGTTTTTGGTCTTGGGGTGGGGTGGGGTTTGTGAGGCAATGAGGATTAAGTGACTTGCTCAGGTTCACACAGCTAGTATGTGTCAAATGTCTGAGGCCAGATTTGAACTCATGTCCTCCTGAATCCAGGGCCGATGCTTTATCCACTGTGCCACCTAGCTGCCCCCAACAACCAAGTTTTGTGGAAGGTTTATCACCATGCTTTGATGACCTTTTCGGGTCACAATAGGAGAAAGAAGAGTGTTCATTGAAGGTCTTTTAGAAAGCTCCATAATGACATATTTGAACTCATCAGAGTCGAATTAAGCCAAACCTCCATCAAGATTCCTGGTTGACAATCACAGATGTCTGGGTCTTTATTATTTTCATGTTATAGCAGCTCACAGTTCCATGGTGGTTATAGCTTTTTATGGAAATGGAAAACCAATTCTATTTCCGTACTTGCTTCAAGCGTTATAGATGGGAGAGCAAATCAGGAGCTGATAAAGCTCTAAGATGACTTCATCAAGAGGAAACTGTTTCCATTAGGTCAGTACAAATAGCTAATAAAGATATTTACATGAGAATATGGCCTGCAATTATAGGCTACACAAGGGCACAGGGATCAATGAGGTAAGAAGATTTATTTCTTTGAAGCACTGTCACCAGATAACTCAGGTGGTTAACTCTCCGGACCACCATTTTCCCATCTGAAAAACCGGATAATAGAACAGAAGGAAGAAAACAAGCATTTATTAACCATTTACTGTGTGCTGGGCATTATTATAATGTTTCATTACCTCCTCTGTAGGAATTTGTTGGGAAAGCACTGTAAACCTTAAAAACCACTGCATAAATGTGAGCTCTATTTATAGTTTAATATCCCTTATATTGTTTTATCACCACAGCAGCCCTATAACGTATCATCCCTCTTTTACAGATGAGAAAACTATGGAGCAAAAATTTGCTCCAAGTCACAAGGCCAATAAGAACTTGGATTCAAACTGTCAATCAATCAACAAGCCTGCATTGAATACCTGCTATGGGGCAGTTCCTATGCTAGGCACTAGGGAAACAAAGAAAAATGTGAAACAACCTCTGCCCTGAGGGAGCTAACATTTTAATGCTGATGACTTTTACATGAAAGAAATTGCATTGTGCTCTATGTTCTATATGTCCAAAGCATAACTCCCTTCCCAACAAAGGCCATTTCCACAATGAACACACATAGCAACTAGCAAATAAACCCATTTATTCAAGCCAGAGGCAAACAAAAATCAAAGAAAATATACAGGTGAAAATATATACTAAACAATACACAGAATGACTGAGCTCTCCCTTTGGGAGCAAGATATCTCAGCTCCATGAAAATAGAGAGTCCTAGAGCTCAACCAAGGGGAAATTCCCCAAATCTGTAATGTAGTGAGCTGGGGATAATATATAATATTATGGGGATAAAGATTGATGGACCAGCTCTTCTATATATTGGCTTCTTCCCATAGTCTTTCTGTCCCTTCAAGGACCTAAAAAGAATCTGGACCCTCATATTTTCTCTCTCAAAGTCAGAAATCAGAAGATCACTATATCTCCTCTCTCAAGTTCTGTCTCACATAGGCATGGAGCATTGAATAATCAATCTCTACCAATGAGGATAATCTTAATAAAATGGATTTGCTGCTAGGTTTATATCCCAAAGACATCCCCCAAAAGAGAAAAAGACCTATTTGTACAAAAATATTTGTAACAGCTCCTGTTGTGGTGCTAAGAATTGGAAATCAAAGAAATGTCCATCAACTAAGGAAAGGCTAAACAGACTGTGGTATATGATGGTGATGGAATACCATTGTGCTATAAGAAATGACAAACAGGATGACTTCAGAAAGGCCTGGAAAAACTTATATGAACTGATATATAGTGAAGTAAGTGGAACCAGGAGAATGTTGTGTTCAGTGACAGTAATGTTTGATGAAGATTTGTGAATGGCTTAACTGTTCTCAGCAACATAAGGATCCAAAACAATCCCAGAGGAATAATGATGAAGCATACTATCCACCTTCAAATAAAGAACTGATATTGATTAAACACAAACTGAAGCATGCTATTTTTACTTTTTTTCATTTGTTTCTTTTATTCAAGTTTTCTTGTACAAAATAACTAATATGGAAATGTTTTACATAATTGTACATGTATAACCTATACCTGACTGCTTACCACCTGGGCGGGGGCAGGGAGGGAGGAAAGAAGGGATAGAATTTGGAACTCAAAACATTAAATTAAAATGCTTATTACACATATAACTTTTATATTTATACATTGGTTTTGTGAGGGCAGCTAGGTAGCACAGTGAATAAAGCACCAGCCTTGGATTCAGAAGGACCTGAGTTCAAATCCAGCCTCAGACACTTGACAGTTACTAGCTGTGTGATCCTGGGCAAGTCACTTAACCCTCATTGCTCCACCAAAAAAATAAATAAAAACACAAACAAATAAATTGGTTTTGTGCTAAAAAATGTGTTTGAAGCCTCAGGTTACACACACCACATATACAGAAATCTTAGAGAGAAAGCCACTAGGAGCTGAGGTGACCAAGAATGATGTTCTGAAGGTCACACAAGCTGGATCTTAAAATAAACCATGGTTTCTAAGAGGTCAAAGTGAGGAGGAGATGTGTTATAGGTATGTAGTTCAGTTGGTGCAAACACGTGGAAAAAATTTCCCATGTTGTTAATCTTTTGTTTTTAAAGAGGACCAAAGACATCATAGGATGATGTTTTCACTTGTACCTGAACTGGATTTAAATGAGGTAGAGTTGCACAAAGTTGTCAGCCTCACTCTCTCTTCCAGAGTCATGAAAGTCCAGTGGCAAGACAAAAGTCAGGATGACTGGCAAAAGCCCAGGGTGCAGTGTATGACCTTGGCATCTTCGATGTCTGACCAAGCTCTAAGCACTCCACAGCACCTGCTTCAGCCTCATCCATGGCCACTGAAACAAATTGTTCTCATCTACCCATTCCATTGGGGAAAGTCTCCATATGCCCTGGAGTAGACCTCCCCCTAACTCATCAAAGGATTTGAGGCCCATCAGTTACCCTCAACCTGGGTAACTGGTTGGAAACAATAGATGGAATATTCATTATAAATATAAATATATTTATATTTATATGTAAATATATTTCATACATGTTTGTTTATATTTGTATTATTTATATATAAAATTATAAATATAAATGTTATAAAAGTAATAAAGTAAGTTTGGCTAAACCAGAGAGTAATGGAGAAGAATAATGTGTAATAAGGCTGAAACAATATAGTGGAGCCAGGTTGTAAAGGGTTTTAAGTGACAGAGGAATTTCAATTTGATAGGTAATAGGAAGCAACAGGAGTTTGTTGAATAGAGGGATAACATAGTTAGGCCTAAACCTTAGAGAAATCATTTTGGTAGCTATTAGCAAATTGGAGAGGGGAGAGACTTAATGAAAAGACTTGATTTCTAATTAGAAAACTGGTTCAATAATCTAGATGAGAGAGAATAAAGACCTGAACTAGGCTGGTGACTATGGGATTATAGGGGGGAAAAGGATATATATGTTCTGGGGTACAAATGACAGAATTTGACAATTCTTTGGATATGTGGAATAAGTAAGAGTAAGAAATAGAGCTGTGTGTCCCATTTAGTGGTTTAGGAACCCCTTGGGACTTAGTGACAATGGTCATAAACATTCCTTAATGATACCTTAAATAATGAATAATTATAAAGAATATTGTAGAAGATGACAGAGAGAAGCCAAAAAGTTACCTGAGCTCTCCCAAATTTCCCTCAGAAGCAATGATAAGGTAAGCTTCTAAATGGGTTCTGGAACTGCAGAATCTACAAAAAGATGGAGTGAAATAATCTTCCAGATTAAGATAACCTAGAAGGTCTTCAGAAAAGGTCTCTCTCACCTGGCTAAAAGGGGAGTACAACTAAGCACAGAGGGTTTCTAGGCAAGCCAGCAAAAGGCTCTTAACCACAGCACAGATCAGCAGCTGAGGACCCTCACTCCTAGCTCAGCAAGCTAGTGGCACAGCAGGCTTGTTATGAGGCCCCCAGCTTCAACAAAGAAGGCAATCTGCCAAATGGGGTATCTGCTATCCAACAGGCACCACTAGGCTGGGCCACTCCAGTGCAGTGAGTAAACTGCAAGCTGCTGAGACTTCAGAGCAGAAAGCCAGTGACTGGGCCCCTGGCCCCCACAAAAGAAGCTTGGGACAGTACACACTGTACCCCAGCAGCAGAGCTCAACTTTAAAAGTCATGAAATAGGCTAAAATATGAATAAGAAACAGAAAAGAACCCTCACCATAGAAAATTACTATGGTGACAGGGAGGACCAAAACATAAACTCAGAGGAGGGCAACAATGTCAAAATGCCTACATGTGAAGCCTTGAAGGGGAAGAGAAATTGGTCTCAAGACCAAAAAGCCCTCTTGGAAGAGCTCATAAAGGATTCTATAAACCAAATAAGAGAGGTAGAAGAAAAATTGGGAAAATTAATGAGAGTTATGCAAGAGAGAGTCAATAGCTTGGAAAAAGAAAATACCTTAAAAATACAATTAGACAAATGGAATAGGAGCTGCAACTGGGGAAAATAATTCTTTAAGATTCAGAACTGGGCATTTGGAAGCTAATGACTCAATGAGACAACAGGAAGAAGTAAAGCAGAATCAAAAGACTATAAAAGTAGAAGGAAATGTAAAATACCTCTTCAGAAAAACAACAGACCTGGAAAATAGATCCAGGAGAGACAATTTAAGAATAATTGGACTACCTCATATTTAAGGTACTTGTGGGTCATGTAGCATGTAGCCCTCAATACTCCTGATTGTGGCCAGAACCAGATTGAAATGTTATTGGGAAATATTTAACAAAATAGATAAATAAAGATACAATAAAACAATATATACATATATGTGTGTATACCCAATACAACATATATAAAAAGTAATGAAACATATAATATTACATTTTAAAACTAAATAAATATGTGGCCTATAGAGATTTTTATGTACCAATTAGTGACCCTGGTTTGTATTTGAGTTTGATATCACTGCTCTAAAACTATGGGGATGTGAGGGTGTTAAGGGGAGACTACTATCTTTGGTGTGAGGGCTGCTGAGCTCCTTTCAGGGCTAACTTTCCACAGACTGGAACCAGCTTGAGGGTAACCAAGATGCCTCAAACCCATCATTGAGTTACCGGGTGTCTATTCAAAGCATGTAAATACTTTCTGATAGAATAGGCAGATGTGAACAATTTGTTCCAACATCTCATGAAGGTGGCTGAAGCAGGCACTGTGGAGTGCTGAGAGCTTGGTTAGAAATCAAAGATGCCAAGGTCATTATGCAATAAAACTTCATGAATGCACCTTCACAACAAGCATTGGTATTTTATAGACCATATCATTGTAAGGAGAAGAGACAGACAGGACATGAGAGTGACAAAGATTATGTGTGCTGCAGAGTCCTGGACAGATCATAGATTTATCCTTTCCAAGCTAAAGATTCACATTCAACACAAGTGGTAGCCCCAAGACAAGATGACTACCAGAAGACTTAATGTCAACAGATTAGAACATTTCTCTAAGCATAATTTGTTGCTAACTTGGAGCCATAAGCAGAGCCAACACATGGTTGACAACACTAAAAGCAAGAAAAGGAGTTGGTAGCTTTGAGAGATTTGGTGTACAGTACCACATTTACTCATCTGGGCCAGAACACCCACAAACATCAAGATTGATTAGAAAAAATAATAATAATGGGAAAATTCAGAAGCTGCTAAATGAAAAGCAAGAACTCTACAGAGTTTACCAGCAGTATAGTTCATAGAAGGTAGTATTTAACTCCACTAAAAGTAAAATGCACATGAAGCTTAGAGAAATACAGAATTCTTAATTCAGTAAGAAGTCAGTTGAAATATAATTTTATGCTAATAGTAACAATCCAAAGTGCTATTATAATGCCCCAAAGGTTATATATGGGCCAAAGACCTACGGTGTATCTCAACTACTCCATTTATGGAGTCATAGTGGTAAATTATAAGGATATGATCCTGGATGGATGGGCTGAATATTTCCACAGTGTTCTCAAAACACTATCATCAACCAGTGCTGAAGCCAGTGACCAAAAATACCTTAGGCTGAAATAAATCCCTTTCTAGCCAAACTTCCAATTTAAGAAGAAGTTTTAAATGTCATTAGGCTCCTCTCATGTGGCAAAGTGCCAGGTGCTGATTCTATTTTAGCTGAGATTTACAAAGCAGGTGGTTTACAAAAGCTAACAAAAATCCTGTGAGTTACATGGCAAGAGGAGGTTATTCCCTAGGAATTCAAGGATGCCTCCATTGTCCACCTCTATCAAGGAAAGTAGATTGTCCTGTGACAATCACAGTGGGGGGGTTCGTCTCTTTTAGTCATTGCTAGCAACAGTTTTACCAGAGTCTTCCTTAATAGGCTGATTCTTCACCTGGGAGATGGCCATCTACCCAACAGCCAGTGTAGCTTCAAAAAGTGACTAGGAACACTCAATATGTTGTTTGCTATCCAACAACCCCAGGAGAAATGCCAGGAGCAGAACAGAAGTCTGTACACAATGTTTGTTGATCTGACCAAAGCCTTTGATACTGTCAGTCATGAAGACTTGTAGAAGATCATGGCAAAATTTGATTTCCCAGAGAATTTCATCAATATTGTATACTACTTCCATGACAGCATGCTTACATGGGTTCTAGATAAGAGATGATGCTTTTGCACTTTCCCAATCAGTAATGGAATGAAGCAGTGCTGTTTGCTTGCTCCTGTACTTTTGAACTTGATGTTTTCAGCAATGTTGTTAGACAGCATCAAGGTCAGCTACCACATTGACTGTATTTAACTTGAAAAGGCTACAAGCGAATACTAAAGTGGATGGAGAGCTGGTGTGTGACTTTCTGTTCACAGATGATTGTGCACTCATTGCTGCCTCTGAGGCTGAGATACAACAGAGTATGGAGCAAATGAAGTCATTTCTAATGTTGTCGATAAGTTCACTTACCTTAGCAGCATACTTTCCAGGGATGAACACATAGATGATAAGGTTGATGTATTCATTGCTAGAGCTAGCTCAGTTGGAAGCTCTGAAAGAAAGTGTGGGAAGGAAGAGGTATTAAGCCACCTCCCAAACTGAAGATCTACATAGCCATTGTGCTGTATGCCTGTGAAACATGGCCAGTTGACCAGTGCCACACCAGGAAGCTGAATTGCTTCCATTTGAATTGTCTTAGGAAGATGCTGAAGATCACCTGGCAGGATAAGGTACAGGACACTAAGATTTTTTCTTGAGTTGAACTCTATTGCAGAGAGTACAATTCTGATGGGCTGGTCATGTTCGAATGCCAAAAGTACATTTACCTAAAAGATTATTTTATGGAGAACTCACACAAGGCAATCATTCACATAGAGATCAGAAGAAGCAGTACAAGGACATTCAAGGTCTCTAAAGAACTTTGAAATGGATTGTGAAACATGAGAGACAATGTCACAGGACCACCCAGAATGTCTAGAAGGCACTGCACTCTCTGAGCAAAGCAGAATTGCAATAGCTCAAAAGAAACATAAAATGTGCAGATTTAGAGATATCTCCTTGCCAAATGTTCATATGAATTATTTGTACCCAACCTGTGGTAGAGCATTCCAAGCTCACATTGGTCTGATCAACCACAGTCTGAAACACTATACCTTGAATCCAACATGATATGTCATTTAGTCTTCTTCAAGCACAAAGAACAACCACCACCCAAAACAAAGCTCACAAGTCCTCACCAATATGTTTACCTCTAACAGGTAGAAGATACAATTAGCTGAAATACACTGTTAATTTTAAAAATCATCTTTTAGAATAGTGTTGTTACAAAACGTCTTCCTTCCAAACATGGGTTATACTTTTCTTTTTCTTTTTTTTCTTTTTTTATAAACCTTTTTATTTAAAGTTTTGAGTTCCAAATTCTATACTTCCTTCCCTCTCTCCCCTCCCCACTTCTCTGAGGTGGTAAGCAATCAGATTTGGCTATACATGTGCAATTATGTAAAACATTACAATGATAATCATTTTGTATAAGAAAACTTGAAAAAATGAAAGAAAGAAAATGAAAAATAGCATTCTTCAGTCTGTGTTCAATCAATATCAGTTCTCTCTTTGGAGGTGGATAGTATGCTTCATCATTAGTCCTTTGGGATTTTCTTGGATCATTGTATTGCTGAGAATAGTTAAGTCATTCACAGTTCTTCATCAAACAATATTGCTGTCTCTATGCACTGCTCATTTCACTATACATCAGTTCATATAAGTCTTTCCAGGCTTTTCTGAAATCACCCTGCTTGTCATTTCTTATAGCACAATAATATCCTATTACAATCATGTGCCACAGCTTGTTTAGACATTCCCCAATTGATGGGCATCCCTTTCATTTCCAATTCTTAGCCGCTATAAAAAAGAGCTGCTAGAAATATTTTTTATACAAATAGGTCTTTTTCTCTTTTGGGGGATGTCTTTGAGATATAAACCTAGTAGTGGTATTGACAGATCAAAAGGTATGCATAGTTTGATAGTTCTTTGGGCATATTTCCAAATTGTTCTCCAGAATGGTTGGATCAGTTCACAACTCCACCAATAGTGGATTAGCTTCCCATTTTTCCCACATCCCCTCCAACATACAATTTCCTTTTTTATCATATTTGCCACTCTGATAGGTGTGAGGTAGTACCTCAGAGTTATTTTAATTTGCATTTCTCTGCTCAATAGTGATTTAGAGCATTTTTTCATTTGACTATAGATAACTTTGATTTCTTTGTCCCCAAACTGCTATCCTTTGACCATTTATCAATTGGAGAGTGACTTGTAATTTTATAAATTTGACTCAATTCTCTATTATCTGAGAAATGAGGCCTTTATCAGAGATACTTGCTGCAAAATTTCTTTCCCTGTTTTCTGCTTTCCTTATATTTTTGGTTGCAATGATTTTGTCTGTACGAAAGCTTTTTAATTTTATATAATCAAAATTATCTATTTTATATTTTGTTAATTTCTTTGGTCCTAAATTCTTCCCCTGTCCATAAATTTGACACATAAATTATTCCAAGTTCTCTTAATTTGTTTATGGTATCAGCCTTTATGTGTAAATCATGTACCCATTTTGACCTTATTTTAGTATCATAGGGCTTAATTACAATGGAGATTAATGAGCTCATTAAGTAAGAAAAGGGAAGGAAGGCCCTAGGAAAGGGTCTTAAGGCACAGTCATATTCATAGTGGCCTGAGATGGGAGTGATCAGACAGGTAGGAAAGCTGAGTGTTATGAGAAGAAAGTATCAAAGAAGAGAGGGTGGTCAATAGTGTCAGATGTTACAGAGGTCAAGAAAAAATGAGGATTTGGAAAAGGCAATGAGATTTGGCCATTAGGAGATCATTAAGGAAAGCAATAAATTTGGAGAAAGCAATTTCAGTTGAGTGATGAGGTCAGAAGCAATACAAAGGACTGAGAACTGAGTGAGATGAGAGGAAGCAGAGGCAAAAAGTAGATTTCTTTCCTTCTAAGGTTTTAGATGAGAAAGGGGGGAGGAAAAAAAATGATAATGGCTTTCCTTCATGAAGCTTACAGTCTAGTCAGGGTGATAAGATACAATATACCTATGAATATCAAAAGTGCTTAAGAGATACAAAATATTATGGGTTTGGATGAGGAAGAGATCACTACTGACTAAGGAATCCAGAAAAGCTTCATGGAGGAGATGGCATTTAAGCCAAGGCCTTGAAGGACAGGTACAATTTCAACAGGTAGAAATGGGAGGAGGGCAAACTAAGCATTAAGACTTGCATGTGGGGGCAGCTAGGTGGCACAGTGGATAAAGCACTGGCCCTGGATTCAGGAGTACCTGAGTTCAAATCCAGCCTCAGACACTTGACACTTACTAGCTGTGTGACCCTGGGCAAGTCACTTAACCCCCATTACCCCACAAAAAAAAAGAGAGAGAGAGAGAGAGAGAGAGAGAGGAATTGTGAGACAAGAGTAATCAAGGATAATGGTTTTGGGGGTGGTAGGGAACAAGTGAAAGATGAGACTGGAATAAGGCTAAAACTAACTTGTGAAGAGCTTTGGATGCCAAATTAAAGGATAAACTGTTAAGTCATTTACATATTAATGTACATTAAATGACTAAAGTGTTCCTTCCACTGGGGTCATTCTCCTGTTAAGGTCCTACTCAGAATGAAAGGTTTCTTTCCCCTTAAAAGGAATTCTAGGAATGATAGGAGGTTGGGGAAGAAGAAGGTGTGGGGGAGAGAGATAGGGAGAGAAACAGACAGACAGACAGACAGAGAAACAAAGAGAGACAGAGACAGGGAGACTGACACAGAGAGAGAGAGAGAGAGAGAGAGAGAGAGAGAGAGAGAGAGAGAGAGAGAGAGAGAGAGAGAGAGAGAGAGAGAGAGAGAGACTTTTAAGTCAGAAGGAGCCTTTTCAGTACCAGACCCTACTATTCTTTCTCCTCCTATAGTTATCTTCCCATGAGGCTAACCTTAAATGACAAAATTTATTTTAGTATACTCTGCCAAAACCATAGATTTGTTTATTCCCTCTACCTTCCCACCACTCCCACACCAATAAAATTGTACTAGTATAGAATAATTGTTGTTTGGCTGTTTCAGTTATGTCTAACTCTTCTGGACCCCATTTGGGTTTTTTTTTTTTGTGACAGAGTGGTTTGCCATTTCCTTCTAGATCTCATTTTACAGATGAGGAAACTGAAGCAAACAAGGTTAAGTGACTTGCCCAGAGTCACACAACTATTAAGTGTCTGAGGGCAGATTTGAACTCAGGTCTTCCTGACTCCAGGCTTAGTGATCTATCTACTGTGTCACCTAGCTGTCCCCATAGAATAATCACAGCCTCCATTAAAGTCCTCCTCCAACGCAACATCTTGGAACAGGGCTGGATGACCCTGAATTCTCTAGAACTCTGCCTATGGCATATGGGTTCTGGTAGATGATACCAAGCTGAAAAGGCTTTAAGTATGCACCCCAAGACAGATTTAGTTTCTGTTATCCAAGACAAAAACCAGAGGTGTTCATTTTTCATGGCTAAAATCAGAGATATTCATCACCAAAAGGTTGATAACCAGGTGATAAATTTTTTTGGCCAAAGCAATTCAAGGAGACAAAGGCATTCAGAGATGGTGAGCTACATTGGCAGAGGAAACGTCCAACCCAATTAAATCACAGATCCCAGAAGTATTCATTTATGGCTCTATTTGCCTTCTTTTTTTTAATCTTTTTTTTCTCCTTTATTGGGTGTGTCACTCTGTAGCTTCAGGAGATGTCATTTACCTACATAGCTGTCTTCATGTAACTCAGGGCTGCTAAAGCTTTATCCACCTACCCCCCAGGCGGATTATGGCTAGATTCCAAATAACAGCCATTTGAACATGATTTATTCCTCTTCTTCAGCACCACTGAGAGCCAAAGCACCTTTGGGACCAAGCCATTAACTGAAGCAACAATGGGCAAAACTCATCCACTTTCCAGATGGTCCCTTTGCTTCATGCCAGGGATAGAACTCTAACTCTTTAGCTTGGACTAACTGACAGCAAAGAAACCAGAACATGAGAAGGGTTATAGGAATTGGTGTCTTTCGTGTTCCACCTTTTCCCAGCTCCTTCCATAATATTGGCTTTGGCCAAATCAAAGGAATTTTTTCCTAAACAAAGGTCCCTTTATTAGATACTCAGGAATCATTTCCAGGGGTATGCTGCTTAATGTTTAATAATCAGCTCTTCAGGGGAAAAAATGTATTCATGACACATTTTTACATTTAATTGGCATTATTAACATTTTCTCCATTACTTTGCCAAGTCTAGGCAATCAACAAAACAGGAAAGCAAATGTAGTATTTGCAGATTTCCGAGGCGTAAATACCAACACTAAAAATTTAGCAATCCCAGGAGCCAGTTGATCTGGCTCCAGCACACCCATGAATTTCTATCAGGTTTACTGACCAAAGAAGAAGGTGGGGGAAGAAGAGAAGGAGGAGGAGGAACATATCAACACATATTTAAATACATTTTCCAGTTAAAAAGGACATTTCACATATCATTATCTAATTTGATCTTTACAATGACCCTGTGGGGTAAAGAGGGAAAGTATTATCCCCATTTTATTAATAAGAAAAATGAAGCAGTCTGGCCTGAAACTCAGATGCCAATTCCAATGGTCTTTCCAACACATTTCCTCCCTACTTTGTCTCCCTCCCCCACCCATCCACTGCCCTGAGGTAACTAGGTAGTACTGGCCCTGGAGTCAGGAGGACCTGAGTTCAAATCCGACCTCAGACACTTGACACTTACTAGCTGTGTGACCCTGGGCAATTCACTTGACCCCCATTGCCCCGCAAAAACAAACAAACAAAAAAAGGGGGGGCAGCTAGGTGGCACAGTAGATAAAGCACCGGCCCTGGATTCAGGAATACCTGAGTTCAAATGTGACCTCAGACACTTGACACTTACTAGCTGTGTGACCCTGGGCAAGTCACTTAACCCCCAATGCCCAGCAAAAAAAAAACAAAAAAAAAAAGAAATTACACCATTAAAACTTCATTCCTTTGATTTCAGAATTTGCAGCCCATTAAAATACAAGCATCTCAAAGGGTGGTACCTTTTAGCCATATCTCACTTCACATTAGTGTGAATGAGTATATATTTTTTCCCTTGGAGATTTTTAGAGAGAGGGACATCTTCCTGATGTCACCTGATATGGGAAAAAGGTGTAAAAAAGGAAGTAGGGTCAAAGACTGACTTTGCCAATTTTAATTTTTCCTAAGTGCTGCCTTATTATCAGGCCTCCTTGTGTTTGGCATATTTTCCCCCAGTTACTACCTCCAAGTTGACAATGTGAAGATCACAGATTTTCAGTGATAAGGTCTTATCATAGAATTATACTTCATTCATCTTTGGAGGACATAAATTATGCTGGACATAGAATCTGGAACACGTGAGTTTGAATCTTGTTTTAGACATTTACTTAGCAGTATGACCTGGCCAACTTTAGTCACTTAACCTCTGTTGCCTCAGTTTCCTCATCTGTAAATTGGTGACAATAATAGCACCTACCTCCCAGGGTTGTTGTGAGGATCAAATGAGATATGTGTAAAGCACTTTGCAAAACTTAAAGCATTTTATTACTATGTTATGATTACTATGTTATATTATAAAGAATACTGTCATAAAAAATTGAATACCTAGTTGAATCAGGAAATCTCTTTTCTAGTTTCAGCTCTTTCATTAATACTGTGTAACTAACTGTAGGCAATTCACTTCATCTTTCTTACCTCAGTTTCTTAATTGGTAAAATAAAGATAATAAAATATATCCTACCTATCCTATGGGAATTATTGTGAAGATAAAATGAGCTGATAAGTTGTAACTTATTATCTAATAAAATTAGATAATAAATGTAATAAAATTAGATAATAAATGTAATAAAATTAGATAATAAGCAAGTGCTTTGAATATTAAAATGCAATAAACAGATAAAGTATTTTGACAATTAGAGTCTTCTCAGCAGGTATAAACCAGTAAGAAATAACATCTCTCACCCTCCCCATTCATCATCAACTCAGTAGATCCCATCTCCTAATTACAACCTATGTGACCTTTAGCAAATCTCTCCCCTCTCTAAAGCACAGGTTTGATCATCTTTAAAATGGGAGGGGAATTGAGCTAGCATTTGTCTAAAATCCCTAATAGGTCAGAATCCTGTTATTCTATGATCTGTACATGCAGAGCACTATAGTAGTTGCTGTAGAGATATCCCAAGTCTATTCCTCTTCCAAATTTCTTCATTTCTGTCAAGGATACCATCATCCTGCCTGTAACCAGTGGTATGCTCAGCTGGCTTGCTGAAGAGTTGATTGTTAAAGTTTTTACTAAGAGTATTTATATCTCAGATATCAGCAAATGCTACAAATCAGGGTTTAATTTATTATTTTGTTAGTTGTCCAGATTTTTTAAAGTGATAGAAAATGTTAATAATGAAAATGAAATTGAAAAGTGTTTCAGCTACATTTTTTTTTTGAGAGCTGGTTGTTAAACATTTACCAACACATCACAGCCTGTAACCCATATTTACAACCTCTGGGTCATCGTCCCACCTCCCCTCCCCCACTACCCCATATCCATTCAATTCTCAGGTCATAATGATTTATTTCTCATTTCTCTTCCCAACTGTCCCCTCACACTGCCATTTTCCTAGTTCAGGTCCTTATCACCTCTTGTCTGGAATACAGCAATAGCCTCCTAATTCATGTTTCTGCCTCAAATCTTTCTTCTTTTCCAATCACTCCTTCACACAGTGAGCAGACAAAGCACAGAAAACCATGATATTTTGCTGATGAAGAAATTTCAATGAATCTCTCATTGCCTCTAGGATATAACATACAAATTCCTCCATTTAGCTTCGAAATAGTCCCAACCTTTTTTTTTCTAAATGGCATAGTAGTGTAATGAGGTAATCAACTTAGCTCCACAATCCCCATCTGCCATACTCTGGGAAACTTCCAGAAGACCCCATGTGGAGGTTGCTAGTAAGGATTTTGTGGATTTGGAATGATGCAGTAAGCCCTCAGTTCCTATGACAGCGCAAGGAGAGGGTGAGGCATCAAAAGACAATTGGCTGGGAAGAGGGAACTATTTAGTAAACTTTAAAGGGAGTAATAGCTTCTGCTCTCACTCTTTCCCTTCCTCTCTCTTAAACATGTAGTAAGGAATTCTTTTTCTAGGTCTTGGGAAAAGGGTTAGGGAAACATATAGAGAGGAATATAGTCTTCCTTCTCCCCATCTCCCCATCTTCCCCATTGTCAGCAATGATGACTGACCACATGGTATCTAGTGAATATGCTACCTACAGTGGACAGAGATTCTGATCCCTGGTTGCTTCTTTTACTTTATGTGTCTTTCCACCATCATAGGTGACCAAATATCAATTATGAAGATAAATTGGGAGTGGGTAGCTAAGTGGTCATGAGTTTCTGGATACTCTAGTCAGTGATTACTGCATTTCTTGAGTTGCCGTGTGCCCACATCCCCCTGCAGTTGTTACAACCCTTCTAGGACAAGAGTTCTTAATTTTTTTTTATGTCATAGACCCATTTGAAAGTTTGTTGAAGCCTATGAACCCCTTCTCAGAATGTTTTTAGATGCATAAAAATAGGATTACAAAGGAAACCAATTATATTGAAATGCAATTATTTGTACAAAAAAAATATTTATAGCAGTTTTTTGTGGTGGCTAAGAATTGGAAATCAAAGGAATGCCTAACAATTGGGAATGGCTAAACAAGCTATGGTACATGATTGTAATGGGATATTATTGTGCTATAAGAAATGACAAGGGGCAGCTAGGTGGCGCAGTGGATAGAGCATTGGCCCTGGAGTCAGAAGTACCTGAGTTCAAATCCGGCCTCAGACACTTAACACTTACTGGCTGTGTGACCCTGGGCAGGTCACTTGGCCCCAATTGCCTCACTAAAAAAAAAAAAAAAGAAAAGAAATGACAAGCATGGGGCAGCTAGGTGGCGCAGTAGATAGAGCACCAGCTCTGGATTCAGGAGTACCTGAGTTCAAATCCGACCTCAGATGCTTAACACTTACTAGCTGTGTGACCCTGGGCAAGTCACTTAACCCCAATTGCCTCACTAAAAAAAAAACAAAAAAAGAAATGACAAGTAGGATGATTTCAGAAAGGCCTGGAAAGACTTGAATGAACTAATATATAGTGAAGTGAGCAGAACCAAGAGAACATTGTGCACAGAGACAACAATATTGTTTGATGAAGAATTGTGAATGACAACTATTCTCAACAATACAAGGAGCCAAGACAATCCCAAAGGACTATTGATGAAACATACTATCCACCTCCAAAGAAAGAACCAATATTGATGGAACACAGACTGAAGCATGGTATTTTTCACTTTCTTTCATTTTTGTCTTTTATTCAAGTTTTCTTGTATAAAATGACTAATATGGTAATGTTTTACATAATCATAGATGTATAGCCCATATCTGATTGCTTACTACCTCAGAGAGGGGGGAGGCGAGGGAGGGAAGGAGGGATAAAAATTGGAACTCAAAACTATAAATAAAAATATTTATTACTTAGTAAAAAAAAAGAAATGCAGTTATAAATATATTTTTTAAATCACTGATGCCCTGGAATCTAGCTATAAATCCCTTGGGGAATCCATGAACTCCAGGTTAAGGCCTCCTACTTTAGAAGATGACCACTGACAGGAGAATGAGCACAAGCCCTGGCCTAGGCTTCTAGAAGATGTGGAGGTGGAGCAGCTAGGTGGCCCAGTGGATAGAGTACTGGCCCTAGAGTCAAGAGGACCTGACCTTGGACACTTGACACTTAACTAGTTGTGTGACCCTGGGCAAGTCACTTAACTCTGATTGCCTCACCAAAAAATAAAAAATAAAAATAGAAGACATGGAGATAACTGGACAGTATAGAGCCAAGGTGAATGTGAAACATGTCAGGACTCCCAATAAATGTATTGTTATAATGCCTTAAGTATCATCCTACTAGGAGAGTATAATAACATCTTATAATAGTTACTGTCATGATTAAGCCTTTGTCAGTATGTGTTTGGGGGTCTTTTATGGTTTGAGTTTTTTTTCTTATTATTTCTTATGTATGGAGGAAATAACAAGCTGTTTTATGCCTGATCTACATTGTAGCATTCTATTTCCATATCTTTAGTAAGTTCTCTGACCATCAAATCTTGGCTTTCACAATATACATATATGTGTGTGTGTATATATGTGTATTCCATTGCTCTATTTCATTGTGATTTCAATTTGTTGAGGGTTTTTTTGAAGAATGGATGTTACTCCAAAGAAACATTTTTAAAGAAAAAGGTACTTATAACACATTTAAGTTTTATTTGCATAATTAATATTTTCTTCATCATTTCCAGCGGTTCAGGATATTACAGTTCACAAGTCAAATCCTACCTGCCACATATTTTTGTATAGCTTGAGAGCCAAGAATGTTTTTTTGTGTGACCTACAGGCTGTAGTTTACCAATGCCTAATGAATGAAACAAATCAAGCCCAATTTGTAACATTTGTCAATTTTGTTCATTTCTGAGGTATAAAAACATACACTGAAAATTTAACAACCAGCTCTCCGATAGTACATTTGAGCTGGCTTGAGCATACTCTTAAGTCCAGTTTAGCATGTAAGAACTTAGCATTTTCATTAGCTTGTAAAAATACGTATCCAAATAAATATTTGAAGGATGTTTAAAAAAATTTCAGTAGGCCTTGGAGTCTTGCTCCATCAAAGGGAATGATGAACTCTGATCATTTATATTGCTATACTGAGAATTAGAATTATTCTAGAATTGTAGAAATTCCCAAATAGAGATGGAATATTGCAATACCATCTTTTACCTTGCCATATGTCATGAAAGATTTTAAAATGGATCCAGAAGATAGAAATAAACATACTTCAATGGTCTGAGAATTTGCCTGATTTAAACCTCAATAAAAATTTTTGGACTTGACTTGGAAAATGGACTGATTGTCAAAGTTTAAATGCATTTATTATCCTGAGTAATCAAAATATGTTTTCATGGTGAAAATGCGTCAAGATCTGCTAGGTGGCACACTGGATGGAGCACTGGACTGAGAGTCAGGAGGACCTGAGTTCAAATTTGCCTTAGAAACTTACTTAGAGGGGCAGCTAGGTGGTGCAGTGAATAGAGCACCGGCCCTAGATTCAGGAGGACCTGAGTTCAAATCCGGCCTCAGACACTTAACACTTACTAGCTGTGTGACCCTGGGCAAGTCACTTAACCCCAATTGCCTCACCAAAAAAAAAAAAAAAAAAAAAGAAACTTACTTAGATATTTGTCCCTGGACAATTCACCTATCTTCCCTGAACCTCAATTTTCTACAAAACGAAGGTAATAATAGCACCTATACTTCACTGTTGTTATGAGGATCAAATGAGATCACATATGTACTTTGCAAACCTTAAAGTGCTATGTCAACTCTATTATTATCATCTTGTGAACTGGATACTAAATCTTAGAAAAACAAGTGACTGAAGCAAAATGACATATTGCATACTAAAAGGTTTTTAAGATGTGAAAAATTGTAAGGTTCATGGCATTTCAATAAATTTAATTTTTAAAATTTTGTTCTAGTTAATTTAATGCCACTGTATTGCACTCTCTTCTTGTTCTCCTCCTCCTCTTTCTTCTTTTTCTTCCTCCTCTTCTTCTCTCTGTCTCTATTTATCTGTTTCTGTCTCTGTCTCTCTCTGTCTCTGTCTCTCATTTGTATGCGTATTCCCCCCCCCAATCAATCAACAAAAATGTATTCAGTATCTACCACTATGTCCTATCCCTTTTATTTTTTTTATTTTTTTATTTTTTGTGAGGCAATTGGGGTTAAGTGACTTGCCTAGGGTCACACAGCTAGTAAGTGTCAAGTGTCTGAGGCCGGATTTGAACTCAGGTCCCCCTGAATCCAGGGCCGGTGCTCTATCTACTGTGCCACCTAGCTGTCCCTTGTCCTATCCCTTTTAAATTGAAAACTCCATGGGGGCAGCTAGGTGGTGCAGTGTATAAGGCACCAGCCCTGCATTCAGGAGGACCTGAGTTCGAATCCGGCCTCAGACACTTGACACTTACTAGCTGTGTGACCCTGAGCGTCACTTAACCCTCATTGCCCTGAAAAAAAAAATTGTAAACTCCTTAAATTCAGGCTGTCACAATTATCTTTGTATTCAGACAACCTAGCAGAGTATCTTGTATTTAATAAATATTTACGAATAGATGGATAAATTTTCTCATTCTTTTCTCTCCCCAACTTTCTCACTCATATCTCATTACTCCTGATTCTTCTCTTTTCCCCTTCTGTATTTCTCTTTCTACCTCACCTCTCTTTTCTTCTACTCTTCTTTTATCCCCCCTAAATTTCTCTCCTGCTCTCTCCCCTCTTAGGGCCTATTTGAGGGTTTTAGAGCAAGCAGGATGGACCTGGCATCGGCAAGGAGGAAGGCAGAAGGAAGAAAGAAAGAGAAGGAAGAGAACCATTCCATTTCCTCTTCCTGTTCCCATTAGGCTCTCTGCCAGACGATACAGGGCAGTTTAGAAACAGTTGCCTCTTCCAATCATCCTTTCCACCCACAGCTTTTATACCTTATCTTCTCAAGAAAGGCACAGCCACATCAGCCACGTCCACTGGGCCACAATCCTCATCCAAGAGCCCAACATCTGGAGGGCTCAAGAGAACGGTGCAGGCAGTTATTAGGGCTGCCTCTGATTTATTTTATAGCTTCAGTTCCGGCGCATTTGCGTTGGCAGTTACTTATAATATGGAATTTCCCTCTCCAACAGTCGTTTATCTTTGGCAGCGTGCTGGAGCTCAGTTTTGGCAACATTCCTGCGCTGGGGCAGGAGCTTAGCATTGTGCAAGTGAGCACAGGACAGCCTCTGGCTCAGAGAAGCAAGGCTTCGGTGGGTATTCCACAAATGCTTCCCGGGCCTAGGGATAACCTTTCTCAGATGTGCCTCATGTACATGTTGTTGTTGCTCAGTCATTTCAGCCATGTCCAACTCTTTGTGACTCCAATTGGGGTTTTCTTGGCAGAGATACTGGAATGATTTTGCCATTTCCTTCTCCAGCTCATTTTGAGGAAACTGAGGAAAATAGGATAAAGTGACTTGCCAAAGGTCTTACAGCTGGTAAATGTCTGAGGCCAGATTTGAACTCAGGTTGATGAGTCTTCCAGCACTCTATCCCCTGTGCCACCTAGCTGCCCACTCTTATGTGCATACCTTTGTAGATTTTGAAAGAGAAGATGCTTCGGTAACCATCTTCTCCAGCTCCCTCATTTGACAGACGAAGAAACTGAGGCCCAGGAAGTTTAAGCAACTTTCCCAATGTTCACATATACCAAATGTCAAAGGAAGGATTTCAGCACAGTATTGTGACCTGAGCTCCTTCCCCTGGACCACGCTTTAGCTGCTGACCATTAACCATTGACTATTCCTGTTAACAGTATTAGTTACATCATTCCATGAACAGATCAAAAGAAATCTTGTTGGTTTTGCTGGAGGGAAGGAGGTGGTGAGACAGTGAGAGACAGGAAAAGAGAGACAAATACAGTGAGGAGAATAGGGGGGAAAGGGAGGGAAGGAAGGAGGGGGGAAGAGGAAGGAAAGGAGGAAAAAAGGTAGACAGAGAGAAGGAATGGAGGAAGAGAGGGAGGGAGGAGGGAAAGGAGTGAAGAGAGGGAAATAATGAGAGAGAATGGGAAGAAAGAGGCCAGAGGGAAGGAAGGTCAGGGGGATAGACAGGGACAAAGAAGGAAAGGAGGAGAGAGGGAGAGGAGGGAGAACGATCAAGAGACAGAGGGGGGTAAGGAAGGAGGAAGGGTGAAAAGAGACTGACAGAAACAAACAAAAGGAAAGAGTGAAAAGAGAATGGAGGGAAAGAGAAGGGGGTAGAAACAGAAAGAGGAAAAAAGAAAAGAAAAAAAAGAAAGAAAGAGGAAAGAGGAAGGAAGGCCAAAGAGTGGGGAAGAGCAGGGGTGAAGAAACAGAAAGAAAGAGAGGAGGGGGGCAGCTAGGTGGTGCAGTGGATAAAGCACGGGCCCTGGATTCATGAGTACCTGAGTGCAAATCTGGCCTCAGACACT
This sequence comes from Dromiciops gliroides, assembly GCF_019393635.1. NCBI lineage: Eukaryota > Metazoa > Chordata > Mammalia > Microbiotheria > Microbiotheriidae > Dromiciops > Dromiciops gliroides. Next base: position 100,984,342 of record NC_057861.1, read on the forward strand.
TGTCACTTACTAGCTGTGTGACCCTGGGCAAGTCACTTAACCCCCATTGCCCTACAAAAAAAAAAAAGAGGAGGGAGGGAAGGAGACTGGGGGAGAAAAAGGGAGTCAGAAACAGAGAGCAGGAAAGAGGAGGGAGAAAAGGAAGGAGAAGAGAAAGGGAAAGAAGGAAGAAAGAAAGGAGGCAGAAGAGAAGGGGGAAGAGAGACAGAGACTATGTATGTTGGTCTTGCTGTTAATCTGATGCCAAAGTTTTCAGCACACAATTCCTTGGTTTCGAAAATTCAACTTCCCCAGGAGGCCCTAGGGAAAGGGCCTCTCCTGAAGGCAGCAGCAGCAGCAGCACCGCCACCAGTAGCTGCAGCAGCAACAGCAAGCCCCGCACTGTCAGGAGCAGGAAGCACTGAGCCGCCACCGCCGCCGCCGCCGCCGCCGCCGCCTTCGGGTCTATCTGTATTCTGCATGAGTCAGCCCCAGCTTATGCACCTGCTGTGATTTACAAATCTGAATGCACTGAATCCTCCTCGAGATGCTGCTAGCTCCTGCAAACAGATGGCTAGGGTAAAACCAGGGAACGGTTCTCAGTTCTGGGTGTCGGGACCACACGACCCAAGGGAAACATGTCTATGTGAGTACTACGTCCACTTATCCTTATGGATTTTTTTTTTGGGGGGGGGGACCGTATTTGAGGGTAATTGCGGTTCTGTCTTGCCAAGGCTGAAGGTATAAATAGTCTCAGCTTTCCGAGGAGCCGGCTGGGTGATTTCTCCTCTGAGAATGGGAGTCTCAGGAAATTACAATTTAAATGAGCTCGATTTCTATTGCAGTCAGGAGGAAGATACAAACAGGAAAAATCTGGGGAGGGGCCCGGACTCCTAGGAAGGGGGGTGGGAGTGTGGGAGTGAAGCTGGCTGACTCCCCCTACCCAGGGACTAGTTGGGAGAACCCAAGATGTTTTCTTTTGGTGGCTTTATAGCATCTTTGTGGGCTTGGTTTCCCCCAAAGTTCCGTCATTCCTACAGGTTCCCGACCGACCTGCTGGCGATGGGAGGGCAGCAGCCCGCAGCTGCGATTTTTCTCCCGGTGCGGGGCTTGGGCAGGGAGGGGCGGACGCTCGCCGAACTCCGTCTGGGCGGGCCCAGCTGCTCGCAGGGACTTGGGCAGGGGCGGGGAGTTAAGTGGGAGACCTCCGAGGGGACCGCCACCCTTCACTGTGGGAGTGAAGCCCCGCCTGCTTGCATACATAGAATTGAATAACCAGGAGAAAGGCAAAGGGAAGTGGTGTATAGTCAGTTGGGTCCATAATTTACATTATAAAATTACGGACGCCTTCTCCATTCATCAGTGGAGATTGTGGACTCAGCTATATCATCAACACACCCCAAATATTTTTTGAGAAGTGACTCCGTGCAAAGCTTAAGGTTCAGATTCTTAACTCAGTTGGGAAGAGTCTCAAAATGCCTAAGCCACACACCCCACCCAACACACACAAGAAGGAGAGATTTCTTTCTCCCCTTGAGGTGCAAGGGTTCTGCAAGGTTAAGCCCCCTTTAAAGCTAATGGAATTTGCAGAATTAAGTCCCCAGAGAACAATACTTTCCAGTGATGGGTTAGAAAGGCCTCCTCTGTCAATTTCCTTGCTTCATTACCCAAAATGTAAGAGAAGGTAGTGCTCAAGTCATTCAAAAGATATCTACTTCCCCCCTCCCCACACACACTTTAATTTTTTTCTGAACCTCTCTCTCCAGTTGACTTACAACCACCATGTTTACCCATCAACTCAACAAACATTTATTAAACACCTACTTTTTGACAGGCACTGTGCAAAGCACTAGGGATACAAAGAAAGGCAAAAATTTCAACCATGTATTCAAACAAGTCTTCCATCTTTGGCATGAGGTCAGTAATGAAGTAATTGTGCAATTAAAAGTTAATTGACGGGGCGGCTAGGTGGCTCAGTGGATAAAGCACCGGCCCTGGATTCAGGAGTTCCTGAGTTCAAATCCGGTCTCAGACACTTAACACTTACTAGCTGTGTGACCCTGGGCAAGTCACTTAACCCCATTGCCCGTGAAAATTAAAAAAAAAAGTTAATTGACGAATTTTATTTCTTTTTTCTCCTTTTCCCCCCTCCCCTTTGGAGCTGCTAAAAATTGCTAACTTGGAATGTCTGACCCAGAGAAGGTCAGGACCAGGAAAAGGGGAGGGGAATATGGAGGTAGGGAAAGGTCTCGAACCATCTTTATCTTCCTTCTCAAATGGCATTTTCGTTGTTAACTTTCGACTTTGGAGCCTGAAGTTAAAAGCTAGAACAAAGATTTACCTCAGCCTTAGGACACCCTAGAGACTTTTCCTTGGGGCTTAGTTTCAAAGGCTATACAACATATGTTCTGCTCTGGGGAGATAAGCTCTTAGCGGGCAGGGACTGTTTCTGTTTTGTTTTCTTTCAGTCTTTCTATCCCTATATGGGCCGCAGAGTTTGGCACATTGTAACCTAATAAATGTCTATTGAACTGAATTGAAATGAATTAATTATTGTACTCAGGGTCTGAGCTGGCAGCTGCTGGTCTTGTAAGTAGGAAAGTCCTCTGGAGTCTAAAGCTGTGACCTTGAAAGTCATGAGACTATCCAGGTGACCCATTTGCTAGCTTTTTATGTTTTCTTCCCTTCACTGATGCACACCAGCCCCTCCCAATTTGTAGTCTTAGAGTTCCTTAGGATACTGAGGTTAAGTGACTTGCAATTAATCAATCAAGCATCTATTGAGTACTTATTTTACAGATAAGGTCAGAAAGTAAACAGTACAACTTAAACTCCTTATTCCAAATACAGCAGTCTTTTCTCTATACCAGGTGCCCTTTAGAACCCAACATTAACAGATTTTCAACTCCCACATAAAATTACTCCCCCATTGTCTACAAGCAGCTTCTGATTCTGTGGCTCCAACACTTTTCTTCATGACACTGAAAACAAAGGACTGAGGTCTTTAGCTATAATTCTACACCTATCCAGAGGGGAAAGTAAAAAATGAAACCCTTTGAAATTATAAAAGACAACATGGTATAAAAAAAGGATGCTGGATTTTGGAGTCAAGACACCTGAGTTCAAATCCCTCTTCCCATACTTACTAGGCTAGGTAGTGAAGCAGATAGAGCACTGGCCCTGGAGTCAGGAGAACCTGAATTCAAATTCAACCTCAGATGCTTGACACTTACTGTGTGACCCTGGGCAAGTCACTTAACTCCAATTGCCTCAAACATTCAGGGCCATCTCCAGTCATCCTGATATATATCTTGCTACTGAACCCAGATGGCTCTAGAGGAGAGAGTGCACCTGATGACTCCCCCCCCTTAAATCCAATTCACTGAAAGTCATGACATCGCTTCCTAATGTCAAGGTCCTCTTCTAGAAGGAAGTAAAAACAACAGCAAGGCTGTGGGTCCATTAACTGCTAGAATACTCACCTATTAATACAGTTACCTTTTGAGCAGAAGAGGGAAGTGGTTTGGCCCTCATGGGTTACAAGTCAAATAAATGGATCCGTTTAATTTCTAATGGGGGGTAAGTTGGAAGAGATTCACTTTAAAGAGAAAGGAGACAGGGGCAGCTAGGTGGCAGAGTGGATAGAGCACCAGCCCTAGATTTAGGAAGACCTGAGTTCAAATTTGACCTCAGACACTTGATACTTACTAGCTGTGTGACCATGGACAAGTCACTTCTTAACCCCCATGACTCCGCAAAAAAAAAGAGAGAGAGAGAAAGGAGACAATATTATAGCTTGTCAAATTTATAAAAATACAATTCATTCTGCAATTGATAAATGGTCAAAAGATGTGAATAGGCAGTTTTCAGACAAAGAAATCAAAGTTATCTAAAGTCAAATGAAAAAATGCTCTAAATCACTATTGAGCAGAGAAATGCAAATTAAAACAACTCTGAGGTATCACCTCACACCTATCAGAGTGGCAAATATAATAAAAAAGGAAAATGTTGGATATTGGAAGGGATATGGGAAAACTGGAATGCTGATCCACTGTTGGAGTTGTGAACTGATTCAATCATTCTGGAGAGCAATTTGGAACTATGCCCAAAGGGATATAAAACTGGGCATACCCTTTGATCCAGCTATACCACTGCTAGGTTTATATCCCAAAGACATCCCTAAAAAGAGAAAAAAGATACATTTGTACAAAAATATTTATAGCAGCTTTTTGTGGTGGCTAAAAACTGGAAATCAAAGGAATGCCCATCAATTGGGGAATGGCTTAAAAGCTGTGGTACATGATTGTAATGGAATATTATTGTGCTATAAGAAATGACAAGCAGGATGATTTCAGAAAGGTCTGGAAAGACTTGTATGAACTGATGTATAGTCAAGTGAGCAGAACCAGGAGAACATTGTGCACCATGACAACAATATTGTTTGATGAAGAACTGTGACTTAACTCTTCTCAGCAATACAATGATCTAAGACAATCCCAAACTATTTACCTCCAAAGAAAGAACTATTATTGATTGAATACAGAATGAATCATGCTATTTTTCACTTTCATTTTTTCTTTTATTCAAGTTTTTTGTACAAAATGACTAATATGGTAATGTTTTACATAATTGCACATGTCTGATTGCTTACCACCTCACCTCAGGGAAGAGTGGAGTAGACGGAGAGAAAGAAGGATAGAATTTGGAACTCAAAACTTTAAATAAAAATATTTATTAAAAAATTTTAAAAAGGAAAAATTAACTGTATAAGAAAATCAAGGTTACTGTAAAAAGAAAAAGTCAATTGACCTCTTGGAGCCTCTGTTTTCTCATGTAAAAGATAAAGGTAATAGTATCCCCTTCACAGGTTATATGGAAAATCAAATGAGATAGTTTAATTATAACCCTAGATGGCCAAGACCTGGGTTCACAGGGGCTTTGTAGGACTTTCCCGGGGTGACAGAATCTTTAAGCTAAACTATTTGCCAGCATTCAGAAAGATTATTTTGCTTTGGGTTTCTGGGGGGTCTTGAGCAGTTCTCGGTGCCATATAGGAGAGATGGAGAGGCAAGAACAAGACACAAATAGATGAGTGTGTGGATCAGACAGTGAAAGGACATAAGATACACAAGGAGCTGAGACCAGGCCAAATTGGCAGTTATAGCAATTGGTGAGAGTGACATCCAGTAAATAGATTGTTCTCTTTTCCCTGTTTTTCCAGAGCATGATGCTAGGGACTTTTCCACGTAGAAGAATTTAAGCTTTCATCCCTTTTTTTCAGAAACCCCCTTCAAACAGGCTTGGAGAAATATACAGGAAGAGATAAGGAAATAATTCTCACTACAAACTTGAATTCAGCCATCTATACCTCATTTGAATGTTCATTTGTGTTTTTATATTATTTGATACTGCTGTTAAATGACATGGCCAATAACAGTGTTTTTTGTCTAAGCCTATAAGTTGGGGCAGGTAAGGGATACAGTAGATAGATTGCCAGGCCTGGAGTTAGGAAGACACGAGTTCAAATCCAGCCTCAGACACTTCTTGTCCACATGATCCTGAACAAGTCATTTAACCCTGTTTGCTTCAGTTTCCTCATCTGTAAAATGAGCTTGAGAAGGAAATGGCAAACCATTCCAGTATCTCACAAAGAGAACCCCAAATGGGGTCACAAGGAGTCAGTCACAACTGATACAACTGAACAACAACAATAAGTTCAAACTTAAGGGAAGGAAAGCTTGCTCATAAGAGAAAATATTTTCCTTAGGGACAAAGCTAAATAGAGAGCTTCTATAATATTGGATATCTTGGAAATATTCCAGAGCATGCTTTCTAGACTTCCTTTGAACCCAGATCAAGATAATAAATAGGGAGATGAACCAGTATCGGAGAGGAATGATTAGGGTCTGTATGGTTACCCTCTAAGCACATACAACTGAACTGAAAGCACTGTATCATCATCTCTCCTGCTCTCTCTCTAAAAGCTATATAGATAAAGCACTGCATCAGTGTCAGCTATTATTATAGTGAAAGAGCACTATACCAGGAGGAATTGTGATCTGGACTTTGTCACTGTGTGACCTCAGTTATCACATAACCCTTCTGAGTCTCTGTTTTTTTAACAATAAAAATAACACCTGCCTTGCCAAGCTCACAGAGTTGTTATATAGGGATCAAATGAGACAAGGCATGTGAAGGACCATGAATTCAGCATATTATTGGCTATAAGATTCAGGGCATTGTGGTAGGCACCAGGAGATGTATCAATATTTGTTGTTGTTGCTGCTGTTTTTATTGTTGTTAGAGAAAGGTATCCTTTAGTGTAAGGGAATTGTTTTCCCTATATGAAGTACTATATGAAGAGTGTCAGATGTAACACAAGGTCTTGCTTTAATGATTCCACAATTCCATCATCACATATGAATGTAAAGAACTATACATATAGGTACAAAAAATCAATTACACAAATACAGGATGAGAGAATTTGGGCTAGATGAAAATCCATGTGAAAAAACCTAGGCGTTTGAGAAGATTGCTCAATCAGTGGGATTCAGCAACATGAGAGGCTGCCAGAAAAGCTATTACGATCTTAGACTGAATTAATAGAAAAATGGTGTCCATAGTGAAGGAAATGATAATTCCACTGCCCTTCCCTCTGATCAAGCATCATCTGGAATGTTGAATACATTTCTGAGCACCACATTCTAACTGTGGCATTGACGATTTGGAATCTGTCCAGAGGAGGTTGACCAAGATACTGAGCTGTCTTGAAATAATATTATTTGAGGATTAATTGAAGGAATTAGGAGTATTTAGCCTAGGAAGAGGAAGTTTAAGGAAAGCATGATCATTATGTTAAAATATTTTAAGGGTTATTACAGAGAATGCAATTCAACAAACATTTATGGAAAGAACAGTTATACTTATTAGGCTACATTCCAGAGGTCGGAAAGAAGAACAACTTTTAGTTCAATATGAGGAAAACTTCCTAATAATCCATTATATTGTGAGCTCCTCAAGGTCAGGGTCTGTCTTTTGCCTTTCTTTGTATCCCTAGAACTTAGCATAGTTCCTGGCACATAGTAGGCACTTAATATATATTTATTGACAAACTAGTTATCTGAAAATGCAATGGGGGCAGCTAGGTGGCACAGTGGATAAAGCACCAGCCCTGGATTCAAGAAGACCTGAGTTCAAATCCAGCCTCAGACACTTGACACTTACTAGCTGTGTGACCTTGGGGCAAGTCACTTAACCCTCATTGCCCTGCCAAAAAAAAAAAGACTATCATGAAAATGCAATGGTTTGTATTATGAAATGAATGATCTGTCCCTAGAGGTGGGAACTGATTGACAGTTTCTTAGGCATGTTGTAGAAGAGATTTCATCCACTGGACAGGAAATTAGACTAGATAGCCTCTGGAGTGCTTTCCAGTTCTAGATTTCTGACTCAATGACCATCACTTTTGATTTTTACACCAGTTTCCCACCTATCATACTCAGCCATTGTTTCATGACATGATGCTGTATATGTCTTGCTGGTTTTGTTAGTGTCGAAAAACGTAAGCTAACATGCTACCCAGCTAATTCACAGCAACAGATGTTGTACCAATATTGGTGGGCACCTTGCCAAAGCCTCTAAACAGGGCCTTACTCTCAAACTCACTCTTAAACTCTTTGATTAGTAGAAAGTAAAAGGTGGCAGACTGTAGCATCAATATGCATAATCATTAATCAAGTACTTAAAGCATATGAAGCACAGGTAAAAATGAAAATTGGCATTTTATGCTTTCATAGCCAGTACCCATATGTTATTAATGAAAACAGTTCAGAAATAGAATTAGAAGGAGCAAGACTTAGAAAATTCCATTTTATTTTACAGCAATACATATCTACACATGGATCTTTGGAGGTACCCCATCAGAAATCAGTTCTTAAGCCCCCCCCCCACCCACTGAGGATTCTTCTCCTCCTTCTTGAACTTGCTATATTTCAAAGGGCTCTAATCACATGATTTTGACATAATGCATATGTTTCTACAGAGAAGACAAACATGTTTGGATAAGGCAAATAGTTGATTTAATTCTTAAAATAAGAGTACATATACATATAATAAAACAACAAATAATAAACATCTAGCCTATGGATTTGAACCCACTGCTCTCCTACAAACAGCTGATTTGAACATGGGAGTATTAGGAAATACTCCATTTGACTCCCAACTTTGAGGAAGCAAAGGTCTGAGCAACATTGTTCCCATGGGTTCCATCATTCCACAGTTCGGCTCCCACATGATGTCGGATCTCTGATGAAGCCTCAGAAATCGTGGACTTGACAATCTTGGCTCAGTCTGTGGTTCTTAGAATCTGATGTGAACTAGAACACATGAGGAGGGTTGGTCCTTTCTAAAGTCATATTTGTCTGGTCATTGACAGGGACTTCTGACCACTTGTGGTCTCTGGTCCCTAAGCAACCTCAGCAGCTAGCTCTTGCAAGGAGTGGTAAAGAAATGATTCCACCCTGGCATCCTTCTTTTCATCCTTGATCATGGTCCCTCTTTCTGACCTTGACCATTGCTTCCCCTGCCTCCTGAGTCTCTTTCCACCTCCTTTTAATACTCCTCAGCCAAATCCCCATGGATCCTCAAACTAGAGTGAAGAGGGAGTTAGAAAGAAGTGCATCATAAAACTTTGTTCCAATTCTAATAGTCTAGGTTCCAAGGGACATTCCACCTCTAATGGTCTGATTCTGTTGTGAATTTTTCAGTTGCCTTTCCAAATGTTTTTTGCATTTCCATCCTTATCTCTAATAGTCAATGAAAGGCCTTGTCCCTGTTAAGGTTATTCCAAGCATCAGTAAATAGGTTGGAAGGAGGAAATATTTAGACAGACAGAGGCCCCTGAAATTATATGATGTAAGTGGTTGCTCAGAATCCACATAAGGCAGAACTTTACCCCCAAATCAACTTCTGTAGCTGAATGAAAATGAAAGATTCAAAGTGCATCTAAAATAATCCCAAGATCCCTCATAAGGATAAAAGGGCTTTTAAAAGGCTTTTCCAAACCATGCCCCTTAAACATGTATGTAATGATCCAAATAGTTAATTCTGCATCCAAATTGCAGGGCTGTGGCCTCTAATTCTACAGTGGCATACAGAGAGAACAATCCTCAGATGGCTCATCTGCTGAGGAGGTAGCTTTAAAATGGCCTTATCTCTGAAAGTGTATACTACCAGAAAGTTTGGCCCTTGGGGTCTAATTCGAATCCACCAAAGCAAGGAAATTGAAAATCAATCACTTGTGGGCAAAATAGCAGAGCTTAGAAATAGCATGTTGCAAAGATGTGCAGAGTTTGCAAAATCCCTACCGTCTCTTCCTGGGATTAAAAACAGGAACCAAATAACCTGAACCTAAAATACAAGCTATTTAGCTACTCATTCATTCACTCTTTTATGCATTATAAGCATCTATTCAGCACTCGCTATTTGTGCAAGGCACTGTGCTGGGCCCTGGGGTACAAAGGTAAAAGCAAAATATACCTTGTTCTCAAAGAGCTTACATTCTGATGGAGGAGATGGCCTGCTGATATATAGGTGTAAACAGAACACATAAAACAGATACAAAGTAAATAGGGTGGGAAGGTGGTCAGGCTCTAGAAGCTAGGGAAAAGGTCTTTTCCAAAAGGTAGTACCAGGAATTGTAAGAGGTGGAGGTGAGGAGGGAGAATATTCCAGGGCATGAGGTATAGCTTCTACAAAGGCACGAAGATGAGAGACGAGTGTTAGCCACTGTAGCTGCTTTGGAAAATATATAGAGGGGAGTAATATATAATAAGGCCAGAAAAATAGAATGGGGCCAGGTTAAGAGTTTTCAATGCCAAACAGAGCATTTGATCTTGGAGATAACAGGGAGCCACTGGAGTGCATTGAGTAAGACGGTGACATCATCAGAGGGGCAGCTAGGTAGTGCAGTGTATGGAGCAATAGCCTTGAAATTGGGAAAACTTGTGTTTAAATCTTGCCTCAGACACTTACTAGCTGTGTGACCCTGGGCAAGTCACTTAACCCCAATTGCCTTAAACATCCAGGGCCATCTCTAGTCATCCTGATGTATATCTTGCCATTGGACCTAGGTGGCTCTGGAGGAGAGAGCGAGGTTGATGACCTTGCACAGCCCTCCTTCATGTAAATCCAATTCAGTGCAGTTATGAAATTCTGATGTCATGGTTCTCTTCAAGAATGAAGACATCGTTAGAGCTGTGTTTTAGGAAAATCACTTCAGCTTCTGTGTGGAAGCTAGGGTTGGAGTAGAGAAAAATTTGAGGCAGGGAGACTAATTAAAAGGCTACTGAAAAAAAAAAAAGGCTATTGCAATAGGCCAGCTAAGAGATTAGGAGGACATGAACTGAGATATTTGCTGTGTGAATGGAGAGGAAAGAGATTTTGTGTTTATCTGTCATCTATCTATCATCTGTCAACTATCTATCTATTATCTACCATCTATCACATATCTATCATCTATCTATCCATTGTTGAAAATTAAATATAGTTTTTATCTGCCTGTCTCCTACATAAAAAATAATGATAATAAACAGATCAGAGAAATCAATTTTATAATATCTCCTATATTTTTTTTCCATACCTGTCCTCTTATGAACAAAACAGATCAGAGAACATAATGTCTCTCCTACAGGAAAACCCAGATCAGAGACAGACAGTAAAAACATAATACCAATTTATTTCGTCCCAAGAAGAAAGAAACATAATCATGTAGAGACCCCCTCTGAAGAAGGCAGCTCGGGGACTCCCTCTTTCTGAGAGTATATAAGGGGGTTTTTGTCCACTGGTTACAAAGTGTTATCAGTTTCAATAGTATGATACAAAAATTAACCCAGAAGCAAAAGCAGTTTAACAATTTCAGTTATAACAAGTATGGAGGAAATACAGAAGCATCATGATAAGATTACAGGATTCCAAAAAAGGGTTTGGCAAAGATAGAGACACTCAGATTTCATCATAAGATAGGGACTTACTATCCTGAAGAAAGAAGTCACCAGGTAGGGACTAGCTACCTGGGTTCAGTTTGGAGTTTAGTTGAAGGACATTTTCCTCCTATTAACCCAGGGCTTCATAAAAAATATACGTTTGGATATCACCATCAAATCCAAGTGATCCATGCATTCATATTATCACCATCCATCTATCTCTCTTCCTTGTTGAAGGGAAGCCTAAAAATCAATGATTTGAGTAGAGGTTTAATCTCTCTGCCTATCTTTTTCTATCTGCCAAAATTCTTCCTATTTCCTGTCTTTCCGGAAAGGAAATGCATATACATGTTTCCTGGGTTTCTATACCAATGGTATTCTTAGATCTCCAGCCTTTGCTCCAAATTGGTCTTTTATTTCCCTGGGGGAACAGTGCAGAGAAAAAACTTGGGAGGAAGCTCCAAAGCTTCTCTTTGCAGAGTATGTTAATTAAGGAGCTATGTCCCCACCTCCACCCCCACCCCCCCTCCTTCTGTGCCTTTTTGACAACCTGCTCCTCCCACATACAAGAGGAGAATGGGGCTGCATAAGTCAGAGACTGAAATACCAAAACCTACAGTCATTTAATGGGTAGGACTGAAAATTAACATCCTTTGGAATCCAAAAGTGCAGGTGCTAGTGCTGAGTTCAGTTCCATTCAACAAACATTGATTGACCACCTTGCAAAAGCAAGTGCCGTGCCGGGTCTTGCTGGGGGAATGAGAAGATGAATAAATTCAAGTTCCTGCCTTTGAGGGGGATGAGAAGAGAACAGAAAAGAACCTAATGCAAGGAAGGAAATATGACAAGTACCACAAGAGAAGTACAAAGTGCTATTCAAGGCTGGAGGAGAAAAAGAATGCTGCCAATTGGGAGGAGGTGGAGAAAGGGAATTGTTATTCAGTCGTTATGTCTGACTCTTCTGACCTCTTGTGGGCTTTTCTTGGCAAAGATACTGGAATGGTTTGCCATTTCCTTCTCCAGCTCTTTTACAGGTGAGGAACCAAAGCAAACAGGGTTAAATGATTTGCCCAGGATCACACAGCTATAGCAAGCACCTGAAGCCGGACTTGAACTCAGGAAGATGTCTTCTTGATTGGAGCGAGCACCAGCACTCTATCCACTTCGATACCTAGCTGGGAACTAGTTCAATCCAATCCAATTAGAGTGCCTACTTTGTACTAGGTGCTGTGAATACAAAGGCAAAAACGAAAGAGCCCCTGGCCTCAAAGACCTTATAGGCCACAAGGGAGTATAAGACATGTGCACAAAGGAGTATGATACAAAGAAGAGTATGAAAGGGACAAAGGAGAAATCCAGTCAAGGTGTTCTAAGATAATTTGCAAAGGGAGAGAGAACTTTCAAAGGGGGAGGAGGGAGGAATCAGAGGAGGTTCGAGGAGATGCAGCATTAGGGTGGTTCTTGAAGGGCAGGTAGAATTTGGAAAATTAGAGTTTCCCATTTCTCAGTAAGGAGGTAAGGAACTTTGGGGAAAGAATTTTGCATATGCTTTCCATATTCATTGTAATTTGTTATTTTTGCTTAACTGTTCTTTATTACAAGGGAAGATTCAATGGAGTGGGAGGTGGTGTATATTGGGAAATGACTTTGATGCAAAGGAAAAAGTATCAATAAAACTTTTTTTTAAAGAAGAGTAGAATGGGATGCAGGGAAGTGTAGGGATGGGGGAGGTATTCCAGGCAAAGGGAACAAGCATAAAGAAAGGTGTGGAGGTGGGAAACCATGTGGTGTGTTCTGGGAACAGCTAGTAGCCCAATTCGCCTGGGGGCTACAGTTATCAGGGAGTTATGAATGATGGGGCTAAAAAAATGGAGAGTGTATATATGCTGTAGAGGATCCTGAAAAGCATAGAATATTTGAACTACTAATCTAATCATAGAATGTCAGAATTTACTGGAACCTTAGAAACATTCTGATCCAGCCTCCTCCTTTTTCAGATAAAGACATTGAAACCCAGAGAGGTAAGGTAATTTGCCAAAGGTCACAGAGTTAGTGGCAGAGCAAGGAATAAAATCCCTATCTTCAGTCACTCCAGTCACAATTTTCAGTAACAGTGTTATTAGAGTAGATACTATAGATAAACCACTGTGACAATTTCAAATACTTCCTGAGTGAAGCTTTATTCCCATTTTTAGAAGTCATGGAAGATAACTAAGAAAATTGAGCCCTTTAATCAAATTCCTTGATATGATAAAGCAGATTACACTAAATTCCTATCTACTCAGCTGTAAAAAAAAATGCCCTCCTCCCTCAAGCTTTACAGAATCATAAAATCTAGAGTTAGAAAGGACCACAGGGAAGGACTCATTGAAGTGAGAATGAATAAGATCATCAGGGAAAAGAATGGAGAGAGAGAAGAGAATGGAGGGCAGCATGTTAAGAACCAACTTGAGGGACAGGAGCAGAAGGATAAACCAATGAAAGAAACAGGAGTGGCCCAGATAAAGAGGGGGAGAATCAAGAGCATGCAGGTGCAATTTAAGCAAATAAAATAAAATTAGTCCCAACACGGAGGTTACATTACATATATTACCTGAGCAATTTCATGACAAGATATCAGCTTCTCCAATCAAACTCATAGCATTTCAGAGTCCTTAAAGAACTTCATGGCAGCTAGGTAGTGCAGTGGTAGATATAATGCCAGGTCTGGAGTCAGAAAAACCTGAGTTCAAGTCTGTCCTCAGAAACTTAACTAGCTGTGTGACACTGGGCAACTCACTTAACCCTGTTTGCCTCAGTTTCCTCATCTGTAAAATGAGCTGGAAAAGGAAATGGCAAACCATTCCAGTATCTTTATTTTTTGTGGGGTTTTTTTTGTTTGGTTGGGTTTTTTGGCAGGGCAGTGAGGATTAAGTGACTTGCCCAAGGTCACACAGCTAGTAAGTGTCAAGTGTCTGAGGCCAGCATTCCAGTATCTTTGCCAAGAACACCCAAGTTGGGGTCAAGAAGAGTCAGACAGGACTAAAATAACTGAATAACAACAATAAAGAAACATATAGGGGCAGCTAGGTGGCGCAGTGGATAGAGCACCAGCCCTGGATTCAAGGAGTACCTGAGTTCAAATCCAGCCTCAGACACTTGACATTTACTAGCTGTGTGACCCTGGGCAAGTCACTTAACCCCCATTGCCCTTGAAGAAGAAGAAGAAGAAGAAGAAGAAGAAGAAGAAGAAGAAGAAGAAACATATAGTCCATACTCCTCATTTTACAAAAAAAGAAATTGAGGCCCAGAAATGGAAAGTGATAAATGGTTCAGCAACAAAGAAAAACAAAGTATACAATGTGCCATGCAGTTTTCTAATTTCATAGTTACTTTGAGAAAAAGCATATTACCTTTTCTCTAAGGTATGTCAAGAACACATTCAGAATATAATAGGGAGAAGGGCTTTTGTATACAGCTTTTGTCTCTAAAAGGTCAGTAAATAAAGTTTTCAGGCATAATTATCAAGTTCATTAGTGCTGAACATTAAGAAATAAAACTGGAACATTTTCCGTAAAGTTTTACTTCACCCAAGATAAAAGCATAAAGGACAAGTAAATAAACCAATGTGTGTCAGTGTGTGTGTGTGTGTGTGTGTGTGTGTGTGTGTGAGTGAAATATTTATATACATCCTCATTGCTGGAAAGAACCTCACAGTCCTCACCTAACCTTTTTCAATAAGTGATTATCCCGCCTCCCATTAAAGACATCCATCAATGGGGAAAACCTAGTATTTAAGATAGACTTCTAGGTTCTGTGATATTCTCAGTGTGTGTGATTCCTTCATTGATGCAGATTGCAACTTCTCTGGACTCATTGGGAATTCCTACTGCCAATTTGTTGACAAACCTCTCAGAACTTAGGTAGGCAATGTTCAGGCAGTAGACATAAAGTCCTTTTATTTCTTTCTGACTGATTCTCTATCTCATCCCCCACAAACTGACTCTGCTTTTGAACCTCCCTATTTCTATCAAAGTCACTACCCTTATTCCAGTCTCTCAGATCTGGTTGGTTGGTTGTTGTCGTTCATTCTGAAAGAGGACCGAAATGACATCACTATGTTAGAGTCAAATTATAGTGTATCTGACTGTGGCTGATCAGACCAATGGAAGCCTAGAATTCACTATCACAGGTCAGGCACAGTTAATCCATGTGAATATTTGGGTTAGATTCTCTAAATTTACACATCTGTGTTTCTTCTGAGCTATTTCAATTCTGCTTTGCTCATAGAGCACAGCACCTTCTCTGATTAGGACACACCATACTGGGTCTCCAGTGCCAGTGTCTCTCATTGTGATGCAATCAATTCCAAAGTTCTTAAGAGAGAACTTGAGAGTGTCCTCATATCGCTTTTCCTGACCACTGTGTGAGCACCTGACTTCTGTGAGCTCTCCATAAAATAGTCTTTTAGGCAAGTGTACCTTTGGCATCAAACAATGTAGCCAGCCCATCAGAGTTGTGCTCTCTGCAGTAGAGTTTGAATGCTTGGCAGTTTAGCTCAAGAAAGGACCTTAGTGACTGGTTCTTATGTTGCCAGGTGATCTTCAGAATCTTCTTAAGACACTTCAAATGTCTGTCAGGTATGTAACCTCAGCATTATACCAAATGTCTCACTTCCCCTCATTCCACATATCCAACAAGTTGCCAAATTGTGTCATCCATAATTCTGCAACATCTTTCACATCCAACCCCTCCTCTCTACTCACTCAGCCACCACGATATGTCAGGCTTTCATCACCCCATATCACTTAAAAGATTGAAATGGCCTCCTCAGTCTCTCAGTCAATAAGTTATTTGTCACACATGTATTTTTTAAAATATTTTTTTCCAATTACATGTAAAACCAATTTTCAACTTTGATTTTTTTACAATTTTGAGTTCTAAATTCTCTCCCACCCTCCCTGTCTTCTACCTTTCATTGAGAAGGCAAGCAACTTGATAAAGATTATACATGTGCATTCATGCAAAACATATTTTCATATTAGTCCTGTAGTGAAAGGAAACAGACAAAAAAAAAACCCAAGCAAAATAAAGTTTTTAAAATACATGCTTTGATCTGCATTCAAATTTTATCCATTTTTTTCCTCTGGAGATGGATAGAATTTTTCATCATGAATCCTTTGGAATTGACTTGGATATTTGTATTACTGAGAATAGATCATTCATTCACCACTGATCATCGTACAGTGTGTCAGCGAGCATTGTCAGCGAGAAGTGCCTTCTATGTGTCAGCCACTGTCCTTAGCACTGGGAAAACACACACACACACACACACACACACACACACACACACACACACGCACGCACAGAGGCAAAAAACAGTCCCTGTGCTTATAGAGCTCATAATCTAATGGGAGAGTCAACATGCAACCAAGTAGGTACAAACAAGATGAATACAGAATAAACTGAAGATCACCTCAAAGGGAAGGCACTCAGATTGAGGAAGACTGGGGAAAGCTTCCTACAGAAGGTGAGAATTTAGCTGAAACTTGAAGAAAGCCAAAGAAAACAAGAGACAGAGATGAGGAGGGAGAGAGCACAGGCATGGGAGACAGACATCGAAAATGCTAGTATCCAAGAGAGGGAGTGTCTTGTGTGAGGAACATTAAGGGAGCCACTGTCCCTAGATTATACCTCTGTATGTGTGTGTATGTATGTGTGTTGTCTTTTTAACCTGGAGGCAATGGAGCTGGCTAAGTGGCTCAGTGGATGGAGTGCAGAGCCTGGAATCAGGAAGACCTGAGTTCAAATGTGACCTCAGACACTTACTAGCTATGTGACCCTGGGCAAGTCACTTAACCTTGTTTGCCTCAGTCTCCTCATCTGTAAAATGAGCTAGAGAAGAAAATGGCAAACCAGTCCAATATCTTTGCCAAGAAAACCCCAAATGGGGTCACAAAGAGTAGGATATGACTATAGAATAACTGAACAACAAGAGGGAGTCACTGGAGTGTATTCTGGGTAGGAAGGGCGACGTTGATCAGACTGGTACTTTGAGAAGATCATTTTGACAGTTGAGTGAAGGATGGACTGGAGGGAGGAGAGACTTGGAGACCAACCAGCAGGCTGTTTCAATAGTCCACGTGGGGGATGATTAGGGCCTGCCCTGGGGTGGACAGTGTCAGAGAAGGGAAGGGGGCATATAGGAGAAATATTACAAAGGTACAGAGATCAGAGTGAGGCACCAAGAATGATACTTATTTTGTGAGCCTGAGTGACTGGGAGGATGGTGGTACCCTTGACTACAATAAGGATGTTAGAGGGGAAAATTTGGAGGTAAAGAGAATGAATTCGGTTTATGGCATGTTTGAGGTTAACATGTTTATGAAACATTCAGTTCAAGATGTCCAAAATAATTTTACTAAAATGTGGGGGGTCTGTCTATGTAATCTCCCCTTCCCCACTAGTCAATAAATTCTAGTGGCTTCCTATTGCCTCTAAAATAAAATATGTGCCCTCTTTGGCTTTCAGAGCTCCTCACAATCTGGCCCTATTCTAAGGTTCCATCTTTATTATTATTCATTACCTACCCTCCCTCCCCAGGGGCCCCAATCCAGCCAGACTGGCCTTCTCTCTCATCCTCTCACAGGATGCTCCATCTCCCATTATGTGCCCTTCTACTGACCTCCACCTCACCTGATCCCTGTCTTCCTTCCAGACATGGCTCAGGGCTCAAGCATCACCTTCTACACAAAGCCTTTCTTCATGAGACCACTGCTGGTGCCCTCCCTCACCACTTTGTATTTATTTTTTATTTATTCTGCATATGTATGTATGTATGGTGTCATTTGAAATATTGGGGGACTAGCCCTTTTCTGTGCAGATTATTGGGGAGCTAGGCTGGGGTTTCTAAGATATTTCTACTTATAAATTAGTGCCTATTGCACCTATTTAGGAAGTAAGCATTTATTAAATCATATTAAGTGTTAGGAGAGCATTGACTGCATTTAACACAAGCCTAAAAGAGATCTAGCATCATATTGTCTGAGAGAGAGAGAGAGAGAGAGAGAGAGAGAGAGAGAGAGAGAGAGCGAGCACTTGGCTCCAAGTGGAGTTCAGAGGCCTTCTATTACCTAAAGAGAGAGACAGCTCAGCTACTAAAGCCTCCCTCGCCTACCGTGTCCCCCAGAATGGCGTTTGCCTCGTGTTCTCAGTCTCTTTTCCTCATACACACACACTGCTCAAAGTTAATTGACTGGAATCATTCAGTTCCATTGGTTGATCTGACCTGAGGGTGGTCTATGACCTGATGATATAATGACTTAATGGAGAAGTGTGCAAAAAAGACCATCTCTGAAGGGCAAGGCAGATGAAGTCTAGGTATGGTTTCTATCTTTCCTGAGTTAGTCTGATTTCTATTCTCTCTGGGCTGGCTTTGAAAGAGATCAGCTAAGGTTCCTGAGCTAAGCCCTCGAGTGGGGGGGTTCCCCCCAAACCCCATTATCAATAATTATTTTCTCACAGTATGTATTTGGTATATGTATGTATATATATATGTATGTATGTGTATATATATGTATGTGTGTGTCTGTGTACATATTATCTCCCTCAAGAGAATGTAAGCTTCTTGAGAGTAGGGACAGTCCTCTTCTTTGCCTTTGTACCCCCACCCCCACCCCTCCACCCCCGCCCCCTACCCAGAGCTTTATCCAGTGCCCGGCACAGAGCTGTGGCTTTAAGGCTTCTTTGATAAAGTCTGGGATTGGGTTTGCACTTGGAGTCTTCACTTAGTAGGCTAGGCTAGGGTTTGCTTTTCACTGGTACAGCCTTTGACAAGGCAGGGCCTCCAGAACATGATGATGAAATATCAGAGGGGAAGGACTCTGGTGGAGGGTTCAGTTAGAGAAGATATGCATAAAACTCATGCTTACTCTCTAGAGGTCTATAACACTTCCAGTTCTACAATGCACTTTCCCCACAAAACCCTATAAATGGATACAAGTATTGTTCTCCCCATTTTGCAAGTGAGAAAACTAAGTCTTAGAATAGTTAAGTAATTTACCCACAGTCACATGGGTAATAACTGCTACCCTCTAGACTCCAGCACAGCTCTCTCCTCAAGGTCACTCATTAAAATTAAAATTTTAGGGGCAGCTAGGTGGCACAGTGGATAGAGAACCGGCCCTGGAGTCAGGAGTACCTGAGTTCAAATCCGGCCTCAGACACTTTACACTTACTAGCTGTGTGACCCTGGGCAAGTCACTTAACCCCAATTGCCTCACCAAAAAAAAGAAAGAAAGAAAGAAAGAAAGAAAGAAAGAAAGAAAGAAAGAAAGAAAGAAAGAAAGAAAGAAAGAAAATTAAAATTTTAAATTAAATTAAAATATTGTGACATATACACAGGTGCATGTATAAATAGGAATAGATATGTGTGTATATATACACAAATATATACATGTATGTACAAATACAAATACATGCACATACACATAACTATATACAAATACATGTGTGTGTGTGTGTGTGTGTGTGTGTAGACACATACATGCACATTTCTCTTTAGCTCATTAACAATTGATAAGTCCAAAGTATGCAAAATGCTTCCCTTCTGTTAGTTGCATTGAGGTCAGCAGGACACAGATGTCCTGTCAGCTTCCTTCATTACAATGCATTAAATCCAAGCTATTTGGCATCAGAACAAACTGATTTTCAAGCCAACTTCCAAAGTGCATGGAGAACTCACCTTGGCACCGGAAGCATAGCTGAAATGTAGAGGATGCTACCAGCACTTGAACTAGTTTAGCAGGGAAGAACAGAGTTTGGTGTCAAATTATAAAAAATGCTTAGTTTAACGTAGGAAGTTAATTAAAAGTCAAATTCATGAGATCACAGATTCATTAGGGAAAGGGTTCTTGGCTTATTTCGGTCACAGACCCTTTTGGCAATCTTGTGAAATTTAATGGATCCCTTCTTAGAATAATGTTTTTAAATGCATAAAAAATACATTGGATTAAAAAAGAAAATAATTATATTGAAATAGTTATCAAAACATTTTTTTAAATACACAAACTCCAAGTTAAGAACTCCTAGAGGAAGTAATGATATGTCCTACTCCTTCTCTCCACTGGCTTTACCTTAGGTAAACTCTCTGACCCATCCCTATCTTGTTCCTTATGGCAAGCACCAGCTTCCCCCGAAATGGTTTTGCCATGTTCCAATGTCTCTGTCAAGATGGCAGATGTCCTGGGGTCTCTGTCTTCCTCACATGGTTCAGTGTTCCAGGGCCTCTCCCCAAGCCTTTCTCTATGGAATTAGTAACTTCTTAATAAATACTTGTTGATTGAGTAATTGGTTTAAAGTATTTATTTAAGGCTACCTTTTTGTCCTGCTTGCCCATGGTGCCAAAATTGATAGTTATGGTTCTATTTGGAAGAATCTGAAAACTTGGGTCTTAACTTGGAGCAAATGAAGCATCCTCTCCTCTGCCAAGTATATCTGTAACAACTTCCTCTTCTGTGAGAAGAAAAGAAATCTCCAGTCTTCCCATCATTTAAAGTTTCAAGAAACAGCAGGTTCAGGGAGTTGAGAGAGTTCGGTATGGGGAAGAGAGAATGTGTCTGAACAGGAGAGTGAAATATGAAAGAGCACATGTCAACTGGCGAAAAACAATAGCAATGAGGATTCCAGAGCTGGGGATGTTATATCAGTGATGATGTGTAATTGTAGACAAACAGTAGTCAATAATAGTCAACAAGCATTTATTAAGCATTTACTGTGTGCTAGGCACTGTGCTAAGAGGTACTCGGGCTGAAAAAAAAAAAAAACCCCAAACAACAAATCATCCTTTGGTAGTCAATGTGCTAGGGATTAGCCTCTCTGAACTCAGATTGGTCTAATTCATGCCTGTCTGTGGACCAGTATTAAATTCTCTTCAGTTTGGCAGAAAGTGCTAGAACTCGTGTTCTCTTAGCATAAACTTTGAGACTACCCCCAAGGCACTGGAGGAAGACCTTAAGAGAGGAATAATAATAATAATAGCTTGTATTTATATGGAGTTTTATGGTTTACAAAGTGCTTTATATCTGCTGTTTCATTTGTTCCTCACAGCAACCTCATGACCTGGTAAGTGCAGGTATTGTTACTTCCGTTTGATTATAGGAAGAAACTGAGGCCCAGAGAAGTAAAGTGTTTGGCCTATAAATACTGGGTGTCCTAAAAGTCTTGGGAAAGGCAGTGTGGAATGGTGACTATAGAGAACTATCCTCAGGCCCAGAAAACCTGAGTTCAAGTTCCATCTCATACACATATTGACTGTGTGATCCTGGACAAGTCACTTCTCAGTACTGTTGTTCAGTCTGACTCTTCATGACCCCATTTGGGGTTTTCTTGGCAAAGATACTGGAGTGGTTTGCCATTTCCTTCTCCAATCCATTTTGCAGATAAGGAAACTGAAGCAAACAGGGTGAAGTGACTTGCCCAGGGTCACACAGCCAGCAAGTGTCCGAGACTGGATTTGAACTCAGGAAGATGAGTCTTCCTGACTCCAGGTCCAGCACTCTATTCAGTGTGCCACCTCGCTGTCCCAAGGTGTTATTATTATTCCCATTTTACAACTGAGAAAACTAAAGCAAACAGGGTGAAATGACTTACCAAGTGTCACACAGTAAGTGTGTGAGGCCAGATTCAATAAGTTACAAAGATGCCAACATATATTGGTAGAGAGAGTTTTTTCATTTTAAGTCATGGTCTTGGTCCCCATTCTTTGTTGTTTTTCTCAAGAGAGAAATTTACTAGTAACTACCAAGCATATGGAATATTAGGCAAAATACTAACTCAAGCAGTGCAAATATAAATCTACCAACATTTACAGCCATATACTGAAAATAAAATACATAATAATAAATTTTTAAATAAGACACACAATTATTCTTAGAAATAGGATGGTCAATCAATTATATTTGAAAGTTAGAGGATGGGAGAAAGAATATACTTCCATAGGCAAATACAGGGAGGAAGGATGGCACATAAGAATGCATGAATGTATGAATGAATGAATGAATGAGTGAATGAATGAATGAATGAATGAAAAAAGCATTTATTAAGAAGAGGAACATGGCAGGGATGTTGCAGTGAACTTGGTTCTGAGCCACATAAGGTGAATACCAATCAAGAGTTAGTGTGCATAAACCCAAAGACTGGCTAAGAAATAGAGTGGAGGATCAATGGAATAGGTTAGGCACAGGAAACAAAGTAGTAAATTACTTTAGTAATGTACTGTTTGATAAACCCAAAGACCCTCTGGGATAGGAACTCAGTATTTGACAGGAACTGCTGGGAAAACTGGAAGATAGTGTGGCAGAAACTGGGCATAGACCAACCTCTTACACCTTATACTAAAATAAAATCAAAATGGGCACATGATTTATGACCAAACAAAAGATAGAGAATATTATAAAATTCAAAATGGATGATTTTGATTACATTAAATTTAAAAGTTTTTGTACAAACAGAAGCAATGCTTCCAAAATTAGAAGGGCGGGGCAGCTAAGTGACGCAGTGGATAAAGTACCGGCCCTGGATTCAGGAGTACCTGAGTTCAAATCTGGCCTCAAGACACTTGACACTTACTAGCTGTGTGACCCTGGGCAAGTCACTTAACCCCCATTGCCCTCCCCCAAAAAAAACAAAAAGCAAACAAAAAAACAAAATTAGAAGGGAGGCAGAAAGCTGGGAAACAATTTTTATAGCCAGTATTTCTGATAAAGGCCTCATTTCTTTTTTCTTTTTCTTTTTTTTTTTTTGGTGAGGCAATTGGGGTTAAGTGACTTGCCCAGGGTCACACAGCTAGTACATGTTAAATGTCTGATGTTGGATTTGAACTCAGGTCCTCCTGAATCCAGGGCTGGTGCTCTATCCACTGTGCCACCTAGCTGCCCCCAAAGGCCTCATTTCTAAAATATATCAGGAACTAAATCAAATTTATAAGAAACCAAGTCATTCCCCAATTGAGAAATGTTCAAAAGATATGAACAAGCAGTTTTCTGATGAAGAAATCAAAGCTATCTATTGCCATATAAAAAAATGCTCTAAATCACTATTGATTAGAGAAATGCAAATTAAAACAATTCTTAGGTACCACCTGACACCTATCAGATTGGCTAATATGACAAAAAAAAGGAAAATAATAAATGTTGCAGAAGCTGTGGAAAAATTGGAACACTAATGCATTGTTGGTGGAGCTGTAAACTGATCCAACCATTCTGGAGAGCAATTTGGAATTATGCCCAAAGGGCTATAAAGCTGTGCATACCCCCTGACAGCAATACAAAGAGATCATAAAAAAGGCAAAAGGACCCACATATACAAAAATATTTATAGCTGCTCTTTTTGTGGTGGCAAGGAATTGGAAATGGAGGGGTTGCCCATCAATTGGGGAATGGCTAAACAAGTTGTGGTATATGAATGTAATGGAATATTATTGTGCTGTAAAAAATGATGAGCAGGCGGATTTCAGAGAACCCTGGAAGGACTTGCATGAACTGATGCTGAGTGAGATGAGCAGAACCAGGAGAACATTGTACACAGTATCATCAACATTGTGTGTTGATCAGCTGTGATTGACTTGACTCTTCTCAGCAATACAATGGTCCAAGATGGTTCCAAAGGACTCATGATGAAAAATGCTCTCCAAATCCAGGAAAAAAAAAACACTGTGGCATCTAGATACAGATTGAACCATACTATTTCTATTGTTTTTTGTTGTCATTTTTCTTTTTTGAGGTTCTTCCTTATTGCTCTTATTCTTCTTTCACAGCATGACTAATGCAGAAAAATGTTTAATGTGATTGTACATATATAACCTAGATCAGATTACTTGCTGTCTTGGGGAGGGGGGGAGGGAGGGGAGGAAGGGAGAAAAATTTGAAACTAGAAATCTTATAAAAACAAATGTTGCAAATTATCTCTACATGTAACTAGAAAATAATAAGATACTTTTATGGGGAAAAAAAGAGTTAGTGTGCCAGGGTCAATGGTAAGAAGAAGCCAAAATGCTGTAGTCTTGGCCTGGATATGGCATGCATTATATTTATTCATTCAGCAAACATTTTGTATATGGTATTTGCAAGGTCCTGTGCTAGATATCTGTTTGACTCACTTTTCCTCCCTATTTCTGTCCCTCTGTCTCTCAGAATATTCAGAATCTCTCTCTCTCTCTCTCTCTCTCTCTCTCTCTCTCTCTCTCTCTCTCTCTCTCTCTCTCTCTCTTCCCCCCCCCCCGTCAATCTCCCCCACTGTCTCTGTGTCTCTTTCCCTCGGTCTCTGCCTCTCTTTCTCACCCTCTCTCCATCTAGCTTTCTTATTCTCTCTCTCATTCTCTCTTTTCTTCTCTCCTTCCAAATATTTTTGTTGCTATCTCTTTGTATAATAAGCTAAGCACTATGTATAATGGACTGTGTTAGTATATGTATGTATATATGCATGTCTGTGTGTGTATGCCAGTACAGCATATGGGAGGGAGGCTGTCTAGTACACAAAGTGAATGGAGAACAAGGGAAAAAACAACTGTAAGCTGCTACACTTTCACCTCAGATGGTGTGATTATGTGTGATCTTACCTATAATTAGCCTTGCAAATTACGCTGTTCAGACCATGTGTGGGTATTGCTTTGTGTTTTGGTTTGCACCATGGTTCCCATTTCTTCTCTTTACTCTATCCATATGTGTATATGTATGTATGTGTGTATATATATACATATACATATATAATATAATAATATGCACTGTATATGCATATATAATACACACCTATACATACTATATAACAGTATATGTGTACACATGCTTGCATATACATATATCTAGATAGAGATATATACATATAATACACACTTAATGTACATTATACATATGTGTATGTGTATCTGTATATACATATAACTACATAGACATACATATATGATACAATATATTATATACACAATATATAATGCACATATAATGTGTATCTATATGTATATCTATATATACATGTGCATCTCTCTAGATAGAGAGATTCACACATAATATATGCATATAAACATATATGTGATATGCACATAATATATAATATGCATTTATACACACACTGTATCTATAGATACGTGCATACACGTATACATATATCTAGATAAATATATACAGATGCACATGTATATCTGAATTTTCTCCTTATCCAGACCCCCAATAGAGTGTAAGTTCCTTGAGCCAAAGACTATTTTCCATCTTGTCTTTGTATCCCTACAGCCTAACGCAGTGCCCAGCACATATTAGACATTCAAAATAATCTGTCGAACAGATTTGGACATTTAGTGGGGGGGAGTGTCTTACTCAGGGTCATATAGCTACTTACCAGCAGATCTGAGACTCAAGCTCTGGGGGCTTCTCTTCTCCTTACAAGGAGATTGAGAAAAGTGGAGGTGGTCCATGTGTGTAGGTTATGTTCAGGTCCAAGGAGAGGAAGGTTATGTATTATATCACATTAAGATTTGCAAAGCTCTTTACAAGTGTTATCTCATCTTATCTCCACAACATTTTCACCTGGGAGGTAGGTGTATTATTATCCCCATTTGAGGGATGTGCCCCAATTGATGAGGAAATGGAGGTGGCCAGAAGCTAAGTTACTTGGCCAGGGTCATATAACTGGTAAGTGTCTGAGGCTGGGTTTGAATTTAGGTCTTCCTGATTCCTGTCCCACAGCAAATAAACATACCTGTGTGTGTGTGTGTGTGTGTGTGTGTGTGTGTGTTTGTATGTATGTGTGTGTGTGTATCCAAAAGGAGGTCCAAGGCCTGACTATGTTGTATATAGTTTTGTCTTTCTAGAAAGTGTTATTATATGTTTTTAACATTAAAATCAGTGAATTTCTACAACCAAAAAGTGATGATGATAGACAAAATTCTGTCAGTTTCTGGCCAACATGGACTCTAATTACGCAAAAATTATTAATGATATATTAAGAATAGAATATAATTATACTTAATGTAATTTTCTTAACAATACATGTCTACATACGCTCTTACATTTTATATTCAGTGTACACACAGTTCTGAGTGATGGCTTGAAAATGAATATCTTGGGGGCAGCTAGGTGGCGCAGTGGATAGATCATTGGCCCTGGAGTCAGGAGTACCTGGGTTCAAATCCGGCCTCAGACACTTAACACTTACTAGCTGTGTGACCCTGGGCAAGTCACTTAACCCCAATTGCCTCACTAAAAAAAAAAAAAAAAAAAGAATATCTCCAAATACTTTGTACTCTACATTCGTTCACTTCTCTGTTTACACGCTTGTTGATGCTGTTTCATCTCATTATGCACAGTGGCAATTCCATGAATTGTTTTTTAAATGTAGCCTTTTGTGAATTAAGTTGCAATCTGGGAACTTGGGGTATAATTTTATTTTTTTATAATGAAGTATCTGTTTTAACCTTTTTAGTTAGTACTTAATTATAAAAAGTTAAATGCCCTATGTATATCTTTTACAAAATGTATAAAATATTTCTAATGATATTTTCCCCTTAGTTTTCAAATAAATAAGCTCTCATAAAATTATAAAAAATTCACAATTTGGTGAGAACTGAAAAACAGTGGCAATTTGTGAAAAGTTGTAATTTGGAAATATTTACTGCAATGGGAATTATGATAACAAGATATGTGTGATTTTGATTTTGATGTGATTCAATTTTTTATTTTTATTTGTGCTTTAAGAACAAATGTTATCCTTTCCTATTCCATGCCGCATTTTTGTGGCAGGTAGAGCATATGTGGGGGGTTTTGCACATCAGTACAAATCTTGTGTAAAGATTTTTAGCCACTCCTGGAGATACTTTCCTCTCCCCTTCCCTCTTTCTGATCTTCTTCCTTTCACTTCCCTTCCTTTTTCTCCTCTCTCTATTTTTTCACCTTTGCTAAGTTGGACTACCTGAGAGCTGAGATCACTTCTATCTCTCAGATTCTGTGATTATTATGAGGATCAAATGAAAGAATATATGCAAAGTGCTTTGCAAACATTAATGTACTATATAAATATTCATTTGTGAATATCTCTATGTGCATGTGTGTGTTTGTGTGTATCTCAGGAGCTCCCTTTATATTTTCCCCTGACTTGACCTCACACTTTCAAATTGGGTACCTAGAATGACTACTACATTAAGTTCAAGATCCAAAAGATATCCACTACAAAAAACTGTAGGTCATGTGCCCCCACCAGTGTGCTTCCCATTAATAATCATCCAATAGATACATTAGTTCAAAAGCAAAGTCATTTACTAGGACAGCATAAAAAAGCCATGGTTTTGGGTGTTCTATCAACAAATACCTAGAGAGTTCATGGGAAGAGTAGATTCAAACATGGAGTACAGTGTTACTGAGGCTGACTCAGGCTAATTCTCCAGTATTATGGTACCTTGGGCAAGATCCTTTCTCCCCAATGATATCTTTCAGTTGTCAGGACTAACTCTCTCTTGAGTACATAGACAACTCTCTTCTCTGCTACAAGGGTTCATGCTCCTTGAAGCTACTTCTGGACCCAAGTAACTCTCTCTCTCTGTATATATGTTTGTCTAGAGTGTGCATTTCTGCTTCCTCAATGGTGCCTCAGACTCTTTTAAACTGACTTTCTAGCTGCTTCTAGTCTTCCTGAAATTCTATTCATCGGATTCTCCAGGTGCCAGATGGGATTCTTCCTTCCAGGAGTGTACCTCTGCTGCTAGATATTATGGTTGATGGGGAAGAAAGAACTTATCTATTTAAAGCCCCCCAGAGTATAGCCAGTTTTTCTGCTCAGACAATATTGCTTCTGCTAAAATCAATGAAGGCACTTGTTCAGATCTCATAAAAAGATGCATGTTTACATTTGCTTTAACGTCCCCTTTGGCTTTTTTCTTTAAGTCATGGGCTTTCAAAGACCATCTTTTATATATTTATATATATATATATATATATATATGCGCACATACATATATACATATACATATATGTATTTGTGTATATGACTATATATGTGTGTGTATACATACATACAAACATACACACATGATCCTAGAATCAAAGTTTTGGAAGGGACTTTGGACTTCATCTGTCCTTACATTTGTAAACCTTTTAAAAAATATATTATAACGATTTCAATATAATCTATTTCCCATAATCCCATGTATTTTTATTTTATTTTATGGAGTTAGAAACATTATTCTGAGAAGCAGTCCATAGGCTTCACAAGACTGCCAGAAAAATTCATAACTCAAAAAAACAGTTAACAACCCTCAGTCTCATAAAACATCTGAGCCCACACAATAATGTCTATTCTAGCATTGCTAGTTGTGGTAGGAACAGCATCTGTCTTGTGGAGGCTGAACTGGATTATCTTTAAAGGGACTAGGAATTAATCTTTGGTACTTGGTTGTTATGGGAGACTGGGGTCTGAACTATAAATGTGCCTTACTGGCTTCCTGCAGGAGAAAGGGCTTAATTTCTTAGGAATCAACCCTCCTCAGATGACAAAATTCTCACTGCTGTACAGGCAAATATATACCTTTCTGATTGGATGTTGCTACTAAGACAGATGTGGAAGAAGCTGGGATCTACATGGATCAATACTATATCCTAATTGATTCTATTTATGGTTAAGTAAATGTTTCTTTCTTTGCTGGGAAGCTAGGTGGTACTGTGGATAGAGCACTGAGCTGGGAATCAGGAAGACTCATCTTCCTTAGTTCAAATCTGGCTTCAGTCACTTAACCTTATGTGCCTCAGTTTCCTCATCTGTAAAATTGGCTGGAGAAGGAAATGGCAAACCACTTTAGTATCTTTGCCAAGAAAACCCCAAATGGCATATCAAGAGTTGGACATGACTGAACAACAGCAAAAAAAAAAAGAAAAAAAACAACAAAATTCTTTTGTTTGATAAATATTTTATGACTCACAGATGTCTCATTGTGTTCCATTCCCAAGCCTGAATTACTAGACTGGTCTGAGTTAAGCCTGGCCCAGAACACTATGGGACTAAATTTGAAGTCCAAGCATCTGTATTACAATCCCAATTTAGCCAGGACTCAGATAACCTCATCTATAGAATAAAGGTATTAGAATAGATGAGCTCTAAAGTCTCTTCCAGTTCTAAATCCTATTAAATAAGTCTTACTATAATATATTCTTTTTAGCTCCATTAGTGGGAATATGCTAATTGAACACAAAGACCCTGAGAATGCAGAGGGCACAGAGCCATAGCCCAGACGAGGGTCCAGATAATGATCTTTCAGACTCAAGAACAATACCAGGAGTATGTTGTTGGTCTCCCTTGGTGTTGTCCAGACCTCTGAATTTCAGGGAGTGAGGTAAATTGGAAAGGTGTAGCCATCACTTACAACTGATGCACTAATAATTCAACAAGGGAGGGGTTGTATCATCTTATCCTATCACAGTTTCCCAGGAAGGTAGGACCCAAACATTGTAAGGATTTCTAATTTATCACCAACACTTCACAATGGCTATGATCTAGCCTTTGCTTGGAGACCACTAATCATCTAAATCCCCTACCTTGGAGGTAGTCCATCACACTTTGGGACATCTCCCATTGTTTTGCTTGGCTATACACATTTGTAATGGGCTTTGTTTTTCTTACATTCTCAATGAGTGGGAGAGGTTTGAGGTGGGAGGGAGAAAATTTAGAACTAAGAATTAAATAGAGGGGGCAGCTAGGTGGTGCAGTGGAGAAAGCATCGGCTCTGGATTCAGGAGGACCTGAGTTCAAATTTTACCTCAGACACTTGATACTTACTACCTGTGTGACCCTGGGCAAGTCACTTAATCTCCATTGCCCCACCAAAAAAAAAAAACATTTTAAATAAGAAAGTCTACCATGGACTCACTATGATCTCTGTTTATAAACTATGTGACCTTGTACAAGTCATTTAACTTCTTGGAGCTTCAGTTTTCATATTTGTACAATGGGACATTTGGATGAGATGATTTGATCATCTGAAAAATGAAAAGGTTGCTGGAAAGATGTTGGAGCTCTAACTATCTATGTTCTATGAACTAACATTCTGTGTGAGAGACAGTGAGGTCTCTCTAAGTCTCAGTTTCATCCCTGTATTTGGAATTCGTCATCCTAAGTTTACTTACCTATTTTCTTACTTTAGGGCATCAACCGTAAAATGAGGGAGTTCTACTAGATGTTCCCTAAGGTCCCTTAACAGTTTTAAATCCTATGAACATGATTGGCTAGAGAAAAGAATTTGGAATTTGAATTTTCACTTTTCAAGGGAAGTTCCTGTTGGAATTAGAGTGATCATTTTGGTGTTTTACGTATTTTTGGTAGTTGCCCTTCTTTGCTTTGTCTTCCTCATTCTCATCCTCATCCTTAGCTCCTTACTGAGAGGCAATGTGATGTGATGATAAGGCCTTTGAACCTTGAGTCAACAGAACCCTGTGGTCAGATCCTGTCTCAAAGAGTGATTAGCTTTATGACTGAGGGCAAATCATTCATCGTCCTGGGCTTCAGTTTTATCATCTGTAAGCTGAAGATAACTCAGAGGGTTGTTATAAGGGTCAAATTAGATAATGTACAGATAGTGCTCTGCACACCTTAAGTTAAATTCTTGATGGGTTCAAAGACTTTCACAGGTAGAGTTAAAAAATATATATCTTTTTATGATATGTATTTTATATGTGATATACATTTGTATATTTTATATTTATATATTTTAATGATGAAATATATTTTATTGGAATAAATAGAAAGCTCTATACTTGTTAAAAAATATCTACTTTAATATAAGATATTGGAAGCATGCCTAGATAGACATCACTTCACCTGGCCCCTGATCTTGGGGCTTTAGTGCTATGGGCTCAATACATATCTTCAGACTGAGACGGCAGCCACACCCCAGGAGTCCAGAAGGAGGGAGGTGATGATGGACCTGCTGTATTCGGCCCTGGTGAAGCCACGTCCTGAATATTGCATTTAGTTATGGTGACCACATTTGAGCAAAAATATTCATAAGCTAGAGAACATTGAAAAGTGGATCACCAGGAAGGCAGATAGACTTGAGATCATGTCAGAGGAGGATTAATTAAAGGAATTAGAGGTGATGAGCCCCAGGTTGCCTGAGCCCAGGCCCAAACATGGCCCTATAGTATGACCCCAGAGTTAGAGGCCCTTGCCATGCAGATTTCAAAATACTCTAAGGTCCCAGTGAAGACTTTTGAACAGGATTTATAGACATGTGCCACTTGAATGAGCCTCCCTACATCTCTCAGACAGATTTGTTTGGACCATTGAACAAAGTGATGCTAGCAAACATGGAGAAGAGGGCTACCCTCCCCACCCCTGACCCCACCCCCACCTCAGCCCCTCAACCCAGTAATATTCCAAGATACCTTGAGATTCTGTGGCTTCAAAAGAAGCAGGTTGAATGCTGAGTAGAATTAAAGCATGCTGCTGTTGTTGTTGTTGTTGTTGCTTGTCCTTCATTCTCGAAGAGGACTGACACAGATGTCATGACTTGCAGTGAGTTGGATTTAAGTGAGGAAGGTCTGTGCAGAATCACCAGTCTCACTCCCTCTTCTGGAGCTATCTGGGTCCAGTGGCAAGACATATATCAGGACGACTGGAGATGGCTCCAGATATTTAAGGCAATTGGGGTTAAGTGACTTGCCCAGGGTCACACAACTAATTAAAGCATGCTAGAGCTGGGTAAGATCTTAGGGATTAACACCCTTTCATTTACCAGGTAAGCAAATGAGAGGTTGAGTGATTTGCAAGTAGACAATCAAACAGCTAGTTAGTGACATAGCCATTAGAACTGAGGCCTCATTTCTAAAATATATCAGGAACTAAATCAAATTTATAAGAAACCAAGTCATTCCCCAATTGAGAAATGGTCAAAGGATATGAACAGGCAGTTTTCAGGTGAAGAAATCAAAGCTATCTATTGCCATATGAAAAAATGCTCTAAATCACTATTGATTAGAGAAATACAAATTAAAACAACTTTGAGGTACCATCTCACACCTATCAGATTGGCTAATATGACAAAAAAGGAAAATAATAAATGTTGGAGAAGCTGTGGAAAAATTGGAACACTAATGCATTGTTGGTGGAGTTGTGAACTGATCCAACCATTCTGGAGAGCAATTTGGAACTATGCCCAAAGGGCTATGGGATTGTGCATACCCTCTGACACAGTAATACCACTACTAGGCCTATATCCCAAAGAGATCATAAAAAGGGAAAAGGACCCACATGTACAAAAATATTTCTAGCAACTCCGTGGTGTTAAAGAATTGGAAATTGAGGGAATGTCCATCAATTAGGGAATGGCTGAACAAGTTGTGGTATATGAACATAATGGAATATCATTGTGCTCTAAGAAATGATGATCAGATAGATTTCAGAAAAACCTAGAAAGACTTATGTAGACTGATGCTGAGTGAAGTGAGCAGAGCCAGGAGAACATTGTACACATTAACAGCATCATCATGTGATGATCAACTGTGATAGACTTGGCTCTTCTCTGCAGTGCAATGATCCAAAACAATTCCAAACTGTTCTCCATACCCAGAAAAAAGGACTATAGATTCTGAATGCAGATTGAACCATACTGTTTCTACTTTTTGGCTGTTTTTTTTTCTTTTTTGAGATTTTTTCCCCTGTGTCCTGATTCTTGTTTCACAATATGACTAATGCAGAACTATGTTTAATGTGATTGCACATATATAACCTATATCAGATTGCTTTCTGTGTTGGGGAGAAGAGAGGGAAGGGAGGGAGGGAGAAAAACTTAAAACTAAAAATGTTATGAAAACAAATGTTGAAAACTACCTTAACATGTAACTGGAAAATAATAAAATACTTTTATGATTAAAAAAAAGAATTTGGGCCTCTTGGCCCCTGTCCTTTCCATCAGAGGACCCATTTCTACTGTGCTCTGGGGTATTTATCCCTGTGTTCACTTCAGCAGCACGGATACTAACACAGTAGCCCTGTAGGTAAAGCAAAGAAGATTATTCCACACCCTCTGAAATTGCCTTTATCAGCCAAGTTAAAAGACATAAAGCAAAGATTGTTAGGCTCAAAGATTGTTGGGATCTCTGGGGACTGAATGAATCCCATGCATTTTAAAAGAAATTTTAAATCATGTGGGGAACATCATTACTTTGCTCATTAACCTCCCTGGGAAATTGTGGGAATTCTAGATTAAATTGGAAATAAGTTGAGTTTTGAAAGGAAAAAAAAGTAAAATCTGTAATTTTTCTAAATGGGGAAAAAAGTCATCTTACCTGCCTTTCTGACTTGTTTATATGTTAGAAGACAGAAGACAGAGCTAGACTGCATGAAATACACTTGCCATTACACTGATAACATTTGTTTTAAAATTATTAAAAGTTAACTCTCCTGAGAAAAAGGTGGAAATAGTCAATCTTTGAAGGGTTGTGGTAAGACCGGGATACTAATACATCATTGTTGGAATTGTGAATTAGCACAGTCGTTCTGGAAAACAGTTTGGAGTTATACAAATAAAGTGGTTAAAATGTCCATAACCTTTGACTTAGAGTCTACTGCTAGGCATATACCTTCCCCAAGGAAGTCACTGGTAAGAAGAAAGGTTCCATATATACCAAAATATTGATGTAAAAGAGGGAGGGGTATTTTATATGTGCTCAGATTTTTTAATGTATTGATCATATTTCCTGAATTTTTTTCCTTTAAAAAAAATCTAATGAGATCTCTCAGAGAAAGGTAAGGAGAGGAATCTGGGGAAAATAGAGGTGATAGAAAAACAAAGTATATCAATAAAAGCATAATCTATTTTAAAAACTAGCCATTTTGAACAATTCTAAACCAAAAAAAAAAAAGATAAAGAGGTGCTGTTAAGATAGAATTAGGGGGGCAGCTAGGTGGCGCAATGGATAAGGCGCTAGCCTTGGATTCAGGAGGACCTGAGTTCAAACCCAGCCTCAGACACTTACTAGCTGTGTGACCCTGGGCAAGTCACTTAAACCCCATTGCCCTGCAAAAAACAAAAACAAAAACAAAAACAAAAACAAACAAACAAAAGATAGAATTAGGAGGGGGCGGCTAGGTGGCGCAGTGGATAAAGCACCGGCCCTGGATTCAGGACTACCTGAGTTCAAATCCGGCCTCAAACACTTGACACTTACTAGCTGTGTGACCCTGGGCAAGTCACTTAACCCCCATTGCCCTGCAAAAAACAAAACAAAACAAAAAAAAAGATAGAATTAGGAGGGGCAGCTAGGTGGCATAGTAGATAAAGCACTGGCCCTGGATTCAGGAGGACCTGAGTTCAAATGTGGCCTCAGACACTTGACACTTACTAGCTGTGTGACCCTGGGCAAATCACTTAACCCTCATTGCCCTGCAGAGGAGGAGGAGGAGGAGGAGGAAGAAGAGAAGAAGAAGAAGAAGAAGAAGAAGAAGAAGAAGAAGAAGAAGAAGAAGAAGAAGAAGAAGAAGAAGAAGAAGAAGAAGAAGAAGAAAGAAAGAATTAGGAGAAATATTGACAATGGGTGCAAATTGCCAAAAGGGAAATTCATACTTGATATAAAGAAACATTTCCTTAGAGGGATTGCAAATTTGAACAAGCTGTCTTGGGAGGTAGTGGTTTTCCCTTCTCAAAGTCCCCCAAGCAAAGTCTCCTGTACAAAGGATTATTATTATTAATTATTATTATTATTAATATTTCAGGTTCAAAATATTGACAATGAGTAAAAATTACAAAAAGAGAAATTTAAGCTTGATATAAGGAAACACTAATTAGAGGGATATCAAAGTTGAAAGGCTGTCTTGTGGGACAGTGGTTTCCCTTTCTCCTTTAGTTCTTTTAAGTTGCCAAGCAAAGGCTGAGTGATCATTCATCTGGTATGATGCAGAGGGTACTATTATTCAAGTTTGGCTTGCACTACATGGTCTGTAAGGTCCCTTCAGACTCAGATTCTGTGAAATTGAGACAGGCCCAAGATGACATAACATGGTAGCATTAGAGCTAAGACTCAAATGTAAGTCTTCAGACTCCAAGTGCAGGGCTTTTTCTGCTATTGCACACCAAGGTGAAAGTGATTTGTCATCCATGAAGAATAAATCTGTTGGCTACATAAACCAACAAAGCCATAAATCTCCTAAGGGATTGGAGCATCAGAAAGCAGAAGTGTGGAAGGTGTTGATATATAACAATAAATCTGCTATCAAGAGGCAAGTATTATCAAGCTGATAAGAATAAGAAGTCTCCAGCAACATCACAGACACCTTAAAGCGAGCCAAGAACAATTAGGCTCACTCAGCAGCTCTGCATTCCAGGAAGTATTAGTGGCATTTGGTTTAAATAAACATGCATTGAAGAAGAAGACTGGGACTTGCAAGCTCATTGGAATCTTGGTCCATGATCTATGCCTAGGGATGAGTTCTTAGGGATTGCTGAGGAGAGCAATCGTCAGGCATGGGGGCCCATTTTGACATTCCCAGCATGCTGTGCTCTTAAGGCTGGCAGATAGCCCAGACCACGCATGGTCCAGTGATCTTGATCTCTTTGGATTGAAAGACTTCTGTTCCTCCACGGGAAGAGGCGGCTTGGCATCCTCTTGATCATCACACTGGACCTAATGCCAGAAACTGAGCTAATACCTTTAATAGCTTTGAGCACAGAATACACTGGGCAAGTTTGTTTTGATTACTTTTGTGTCTATGTGAATATATGTATTATGCATGTATGTATGTATACACACATACACACACACACACTCACAGAAGGGTGGGCATAGAGATTTGGTTTATTTTCTAACCTAGCTGATGTAATTATACAAAGTAGGGGACAGATAGTAGGGTTAGAGAAGTGTTCATAAGTTCTTGTTTTGTTTTATTTTTTAAGTGCAAACATGTCTATATCCTATTATCCCTTTAAGCAGTGTGGAAGAGTTCTCCCTGATGGTTTTCCCACTTCCCATTGCCTAGCCAAAAAGTGATGGTCTTTAAACAACTGAGCCCAACAGACCTAGAAGCAGTTGAAGTACACTTGAGACAGGAAGCAGCTTTATAGAGTAGGAGGACCCCCTGCACTTCTACTAGAAGGTATCGAGAGAGGAAAAATGTTATTCTCCCCTTGTTACCTTATCCCAATCGATCTTGCATCAGAGCTATGTACCTTATATAAGACACTAAATCCATCAGGTAGCAGCCATGCAGAAAAGACACAGATAATCAGAGGTAAGAAGCAGCTTCTATGGGGCATTGAAAATCCTATATAGTTTCTCAGATGCTATCCAGGCCACTTCCCTCATGTTTTATTTTGGGCATCTTTAGTGTTTGTCTTAGATGTGTGTACTGATGGACCAGCTCTTTTGGCTGTCCAACTAACTGTTCATCGGTGTGGACAACAGGCATCCTTCACCCACTTGTTTTAAACACTTATATTAAAATTTTTGTGAATATGGATTTCATTTAGGAAGTTTACAATTCCCCCAAACTTGATTTAATGCTTTTTTTTTTTTTTTGCAAGGCAGTGGGGGTTAAGTGACTTTGCCCAGGGTCACACAGCTAGTAAGTGTCAAGCGTCTTAGGTCACATTTGAACTCAGGTACTCCCGAATCCAGAGCCAGTGCTTTATCCACTGTGCCACCTAGCTGCCCCCAAACTTGATTTAATGAGCAAAGAAGATCTCATCATCTGTAGGAAATACCTCTTCCATTTAGTCTCTGGTATGGACATCGTGTATGACCATGGCAATCACCTTGGTCAGATCTGACTTCTTTTATTATGCTTTACTTGAAATTCATATATGACCTAAATATAAAGAAAGATATTACAATAAAATGGGGAAAACATGGAAATTAATAACCAGGAAGTTGTAAAAGAAAGTTATCTCCATTGTACATCTTTAAAGGAGAAGTTAATGGACTCATACAGACAAATAGACTGCATAATTGTAACAATTGGGGAGCTCAATGTTATCCTTTCAGATCTAGACAAATTTAGCAAAAAAAAAAAAGTTAAGACCTGAATATGTACTTTAAAAAATTCTTATTGTCTTGTCTAATATTTGAATTTACTTTGCTTAACCATGCTTATTTATTACAAGGGAGGGTTTAAACATTTTTTTTTCAAAGGGGTGGGGAGAGGAGTAGTGATAAAATATATAAAATATACATAAAAGATGCAAAAATTAAGTTAAAAGAATGATAAGAGCATCAATTAAAATACACTGGAGGTTTGGAGGAGAAAGGATAAGGAGAACACCTCTGAATGACTGAATGGATAAAGCATTTATTAAGCACTTACTATATGCAAAGCATGTGTAAAGGGGTTTGATTTGCCTGGCATGTGCTGTCTCTCTCTTTCAAGGTATCTTTCTACTTCAGCAAGGCCATATGTAGCTGTTGACAGTGTTTCTCCCATTATACTGTGAGATCTTCGAGATCACTGTCTTTTGCCTTTCTTTGTATCCCTACCACTTAGCTTATAGTAAGCCTTAATAAATTCTAGTTGACTAACTTGCCTGCTCTATGTTTGGCATTTGCAAGGAATAACTGTCTTTTTCTTCATAGAAGTTGCTTCCCTGGATGCTAACTGGGCTGGAAGCAGTGTCTGGGGAGTGCTACTGTTTCCAAGGCAAATCAAACCCCTTACGACCACAATCTCCCTTCAGTCTGATGGAAAATGCCCCAAATCCTGAGCCTAAGAGCCTCTGTGTGTTGACTCTGCCATTAGAATGTGAGTTCCTTGAAGACAAGGCCTGTCTTATTTTCTATTTGTATCTCACCTGTTTAGCATGGGTTCCAGTGCCCATTTTTCTATTGGTAGCACTTGGCCAGCAGTTGTTGCTGGTAGTGATGAAAAAGTTCATCTCCTCCAAAACAAATTCTTCCCTCAATAGTAGTCCTTTGCTACTAGAATATTAAATTTATTGTATACTTTAGAAAAATTAAAGCTGTATGTAAGGAAGAATTATAGTTTTATCTTTTTTTTTTTTTTGGTTTTTGCGGGGCAATGGGGGTTAAGTGACTTGCCCAGGCTCACACAGCTAGTAAGTGTCAAGTGTCTGAGGTCGGATTTGAACTCAGGTCCCCCTAAATCCAGGGCCGGTGCTCTATCCACTGCGCCACCTAGCTGCCCCTTATAGTTTTATCTTCAAGTCTCTTTTTCTATTGTTTGTAAATTGAAATATTCACTTTTGGGCGTGTTTTTCAGGTTTAGAACAATAAAAAATTGGGGCAGCTAGGTGGCACAGTGGATAAAGCACCAGCCCTGAATTCAGGAGGACCTGAGTTCAAGTCCGGCCTTAGACACTTGACACTTAACTAGTTGTGTGACCTTGGGCAAGTCACTTAACCCTCATTGGCCAACCAAAAAAAAAAAAGGAACAATAAAAAATTGAATTTAAAAAGAAAGAATTTAAGTAAATAGTTGTCCAAATAGAAGACAGATTGGCATTTAGTAATTTTTGTTGCTTGTTTGTTTCTTTTTAAGACTTTTGAGCCAGAAGGGACATAAGACACAATCTTGGCTAGCTTGTACTTGAATAAGAATTCTCTCTGTAACTTTGCTAGAAACTAGTCATCTAGCCTTTGCTTGGAGACCACTAATGATCAGAGGTAGTCCATCACACCTTGGGACATCTCTTGTTGTTAGGAAAATTCTTCTTATGATTTGATGTCTGAATCTATTTCCTTTGCAGTTTTTTAAAAAGGTGCTCCTTGTGGGGCAGCTAGGTGGTACAGTGGATAAAGCACCAGCCCTGGATTCAGGAGGACCTGAGTTCAAACCCATGATACTTCCTAGCTGTGTGACCCTGGACAAGTCACTTAACCCTCATTGCCCCGCCACCCCCCCCCCAAAAAAAGCTCCTGGTTCTCCCTTCCTAGTCCAGGAAGAACAAAATCTACTCCTTCCTTCACATGACAGGCCTTCAGATACTTGACTACAGATTACGTCCCCACTAACATCCTCCCTTCTTCAGGATCAGTGTTCCCAGTTCCTTCATTTGAGGCCCATGTTCCAAGATCTTAAGCTCTTGTCATCCTTGTCATACTCTGTACATCTTCCAGCTCAGAAGTATCATTCCTAAAATGTGGCCCCTAAGCCACCAGGCTTAGCGCAACTCTTTAGATGTTATATGATCAGGCTCTATATCACACCTAGTCCTTGTCACTAGTCTTCTCTTAATGTAGCTGAAGTTCACTTTAGCTCTCTTGGTTTCTGTAACATGAAGACTGTGATCCACTAAAACCACTAGATCCATGTGAACTGGCATCAGCAGAAGCTGCAGCATCACCAATATCAGCATCAGCATCAGCATCAATGGCATAACTAATGGGATAACTATATTATAGTATCAATATGCCAAGTACCTATTAAGGCTAATGGAGTCTGCAGAATTCAATCCTGAGCTCAATATTTTTCAGAGGTTTAGGTTTAAAAGGCCTCTTCTCTTTCCTTTCATACAGTAGAACAATACATATAATATTGGATTTAGAGTTGGGGACCTACATTTGAATGCTGGACTTAACACTCACTAATTGTATGAACATGGGTGAGTTTCTCTTTAATTTTTCCTCCCAGTTAAATGCAAGCTCTTTGAGAGCAATTTCTTTTTCATTATTTTCTTTGTATCTGCAGAAATACAAAATACAGTGTCTGTTACATAGCAAGTGCTCAATAAAAATTTGTCAAACTCAATTCATTTGAATTGTCCAAATCTAGTTTCCTCATCTGTAAAATGGGAATACTACATATACTACCTATGTTATCAAGAGGAATAATATAATGGATAGAGGACTGGCTTTGAAGTCAGGGACGCCTGTGTTCAAATCCTGTTTCTGATACGCACAAGCTGTGTGATTCTTGGCAGATCATCTATTCTTTCAGAGCAATTCTAAGGCTACAACAAGGTTCTGGTTTGTGTAATTAATGAAGCTCCTCCTGTGGTCACATGCCTTCACTGTACCTATTGAAAGTTAGAAAATGGTCATTGGTCTCAGCCCATTGGAAATATGCCAAGAATTTAAATAATGTGACCCCTGAAGGGGGAATTCACAATTCTCACTAGCTATAGTGCAGCTGCTGATATGAGTTGGTAGAGGGGAATTCTTCACTGGGAATTCCCTATGCCAATGAAATCTTAAGTCTGGTTAAAATGGCGGGGAAATGGTTTTGCAGCATTGTTGTAGGGATAACTCTTTGTTAACGTCTAAATATGACTTGTCATCATTCTCTATCTATTAAAGTCTTCCTCATGGCAGAGATGTGACCTGAAGATCTTAATAGCCTGTCAGTGGACTGCAAGCTTTGGCATATTAGTTTGTCAGAAAAGCTGAAAAGATTTAAGGTATGGACTTTGCTCATATACAATCACCAATCTAGACAAACCAGCAGAACTTCATCTCCAGAAATGTAGCCAGCCAGCCAGCAGGGAGTGAATTTTTGGTGGGGAGTGGGGGGGTAGGGCAGAACAATTCATGAAACTGAATACTGAGACATGGGAGTTGTTGCTATCAAAATCAGTGGAGAGAATGCTCACATGGCTGAAATCATGGATCCTTGAAGTATAAAACAGTCATTTTTCTTCCCAGGAATCATTTCTTTTGATTTAATAGGGACCTTTAGGGACTTAACCCAAAGCCAGCACTTTGCCCTCCAAGATGCTCACTGGTTGATTAACCTCCATTTGCCAATGTTATTCACCACCCATGTTCGCTGAGTTCTCCGCCTCTTGAGTTTGCCAATTTCAGAACCATGTCTGTTTGATTTCAGATGGATAAAGTCTCTATATTGCTTTTTGGATGTAGGAAACAACACTTTGGGTTAGGTCATTCTTTGAGTACTCCTTGTCTTGTACACTCAAATTTTTCAGCACAGGCAAAAAAAGTAATTTAACTTCATAGGTCATAGGATGTCATACCTAGAAGGAACCTTGGAGACTAAATGGATCCGATCCTGCCATTTAACAAGTGATATTCCAGAGAAGTGAAACTTGGTCAAATTGACAAAGTCATCATAACAGGAATTCAGATCTACTGAATTCTATTAAAAGTGAAATGGGCTGCCTCAAGAGGCAGTGAGTTCCACCTCACTAGAGGTCTTCAAAGAGGACAGCTAAGTGGGACAGTGAATAGAGCCCCAGGCCTGGAAACAGGAAGGCTCATCTTCCTAAGTTCAAATCTGGCCTCAGATACTTTACTAGCTATGTGACCCTGGGCAAGTCACTTCACCCTGGTTGCCTCAGTTTCCTCATCTGTAAAATGAGCTGGAAAAGGAACTAGCAAACCACTCCAGTATCTTTGCCAAGAAAACTCCAAAAGGGGTCACAGTCAGACACATCTGAAAAACAACTGAACGACGATAGAAGTTTTCAAGCATAGGCTGAATGAATACTCACTTCTTGGATAAGTTGTAGAAGAAATTTTTGATCTGGTGTGAATTGGTCTAGATGACCTCTGAAATTCCTTCCTACCCTTAGATTCTTTTTGTTTTCCCCTTAAATCTCTTTATGACCCTCCCCTCGAACCCACTTCCCTTCTATCTGATCAATTTTAATGTGGCTAGGTCAAGAATAAGAACAATTGGGGGCAGCCAGATGGCGCAGTGGATAGAGCACTGGCCCTGGAGTCAGGAGTACCTGAGTTCAAATCCGGCCTCAGACACTTAACACTTACTAGCTGTGTGACCCTGGGCAAGTCACTTAACCCCAATTGCTTCACTAAAAAACAAAAAAACAAAACAAAACAAAACAAAAGAATAAGAACAATTAGGAGTGACTGGTTTCCTTGCCTCCTCAAGGACTCCCAAACACATCAGACAAATTACTTGGAGTTTCCTTTCCTGCTGTGCTGCTCTGGGCAGCAAGCCCATGGAAGGAACTAAGTAAGTTAAAAGAGCTGATATCACTTACCCAAGGCAAGGCTCTACTTCATGTGGCACAGGTCAGGATTTTCTTTACCATGTTTAACAAGAACAAGACTTACAAGGAAGGCTCTCACATCCACCACCTGTTTTAAAAAGAAATGGGATTTTTTTTTTAAATAAGGTAGAAGGGGCAGCTAGGTGGCGCAGTGGACAGAACACCGGCCCTGGAGTCAGGAGTACCTGAGTTCAAATCCAGCCTCAGACACTTAACACTTACTAGCTGTGTGACCCTGGGCAAGTCACTTAACCCCAATTGCCTCATTAAAAATAGGGGGTGCAGCTAGGTGGCACAGTGGATAAAGCACTGGCCCTGGATTCAGGAGGACCTGAGTTCAAATACGGCCTCAAACACTTGACACTTAAACCATTGCCCAGCAAAAGAAAAAAAAAAGAAAGAATATGATTTTAAAAAGGTAGAATACAGTAAATCTCATGGAAATCTGGTAGAGCTAAAAGAAACTGAAGAACCTCAGTTAAGAAAGAATAACTTGGGGCAACTAAGTGGCTCAGTGGATAAAGCACTGGCCCTGGAGTTCAAATCCAGCCTCAGACACTTGATACTTACTAGCTGGACAAATCACTTAACCCTTATTACTCTGCAAGAAAGGAAGGAAGGAAGGAAGGAAGGAAGGAAGGAAGGAAGGAAGGAAGGAAGGAAGGAAGGAAGGAAGGAAGGAAGGAAAATCTACACAAAATGAGCAAAATCTGAGTACCATTTGCATCTTTTAAAATTCTTATGGATTTTTTTTTGTTTTGACATCACATTTATTTCCAAATATACCACTTCCCTTGCACATTCATGGGAAGGCATTCCTTCTGAAAAAGAATGGGAAAAATGGTAATTCTACAACATACAAACCAAGTCTCATAGTGTATGCAGTATTCTATCCCCATAGACCCCTACCTCTGCAAAGAAGGAAGGAAAGTACATTTTTTCACTTCTTCTTTGAGACTAAGTTTGATCATTATAAT
This sequence comes from Dromiciops gliroides, assembly GCF_019393635.1. Classification (NCBI taxonomy): domain Eukaryota; kingdom Metazoa; phylum Chordata; class Mammalia; order Microbiotheria; family Microbiotheriidae; genus Dromiciops; species Dromiciops gliroides. The sequence continues at coordinate 101,027,202 of NC_057861.1, forward strand.
TACACAGTGCTAAAATATTTAAAATATTTATAGTAACTCTTTTTGTGGTGTCAAAGAATTGGAAATTGAGGAGATGCCCATCAATTAAGAAATAGCTGAACACATTGTGGTATGTGATTGTAATGAGCTATTATTGTGCTATAAGAAAGCAGGATGCTTTCAGAAAAACGTAGGAAGACTTACATGAAATGAGACAAAGTGAAGTAAGCTGAACCAGAACATTGTACAACAACATTTTAACAACAATAGTGTACAATGAACAATTTTGAATAACTATTCTCAGCAATACAATGATTGAAGGCAATACCAAAGAACTCATGATAAAAAATGGCATTCACCTCTAGAGGAAGAACTGGTGACATCTGAAGATAGACTGAAGCATACTACTTTTTACTTTTTTTCCTTCCTTCCTTTCTTCCTTTCTTCCTTCCTTCCTTTTTATCTATCTTTCTTAAATTTAGGTTGCTTACCATCTCAGGGAAGGGAGAAGAGATGGATAGAATTTAGAACTTAGCACTTTAAAAATGTTAAAAATTATTTTGCATATAAATGGAGAAAAATAAAATGTTATTAAAAATAATTACAGTGTTCAGTTTCTTTTGTTATTGTTTCTGTTAACATTATTGATTTCCTGGTTCTGCTTACATAACTTTGCATCTGTTCATTTAAGTCTTCTGAACATAGTTCCCTCATACAAGAATATAAGAGAATTGAGAGATATGCTTAGCTTACACTGATTATGGCAGCTTCCATTTATTTTGTGCCATAAGGATTTTTCTTGCCACCAGAATTCCAGAATTTTAGAGTTAGAAGGGAACACAAAGAGAATATGAATCTTTTCTTATCAGCCTCTGATTGAAGATCCCTACTAAAGACAAAATGCTCAATACAACCCAAACAGCCCATTCCATCTTAACTGATTATTAGAAGTCTTTCCTTAACTTGAGGCCAAGCCTGGTTCTCTGTAACTTCACCAATTACTACTAGCTCTGACCTCTGTGTTGAAGATGAACATATCTAATCTTCTTTTAGCCCTTCAAATACCCAAAGACAATTATCACTCTCTTTTAAGTTTTCTCTCTCACAGGCTAAAAGTCTCCCATTCTTTCAATTAGCCTTGTGAGGTAGCTGGTGTGTTAGTATTTTCATTTTACAGATTAGGAAACTGAGGCTTAGAGAATTTAAGTGAATTAAGTGAATTGTCTATAGTGACATATGTAGTAAGGGGTGGGAGGTTTCAACCCCCTGGTTCCAAGTCAGGTGCTCTTTCTACTATACCACACCACCTCCAGGATGAGGGAAAAGGTGGTCTTTCATAAGGTAACTGGAACGTGTCACTTTCTGACATCTTGAACCAGTTGAGTATGCACTGCCCCCTTTTCCAAGGGCTGTTTAACTTTAGAAAAGCAAACAGAAAGAGTACTGGGCTTGAAGTCTGAAGACTGGGGAAATATAGATAAATTCTACAGAAATTTAGAAGAGAGAGAGAGAGAATATTAAGGTTAAGAAGGTCCAAGAAAATTTTAATGCTGTGTAAAGTCTTGGTGGCAGCTAGGTAGTGCAGTCAATGGATCATCAGGCCTGAAGTCAGGATGACCTAAGTTCAAATCTGACCTCAGACATTAACTAATTGTCTGACCCTGGGCAAGTTACTTAACCCTGTTTGCTTCAGTTTCCTCATCTATAAAATGAGCTGGAGAAGGAAATGACAAGCCACTTGAGTATCTTTGCCAGGAAAACCCCAAATGGGGTTACAAAGAGTTAGACACAACTGAAACAACTGAAAAAAGTCAGGAGACTGAAATGACTGAACAACAAAAGTGGAGACAAGGAATAATTTTTATATAGTTTTATTTTGTGACAGCAGTGGTCATGTGTGTGTATTTCTGCTGATGCTAGGATGACAAAATGTCTGAGGTTTGAATGTCTAAAAAAGCTGTCCTATATGATGATAATGGAATATTATTGTGCAATAACAAATGACAAGCAGAATGATTTCAAAAAAAACCTAGTGAGACTTACATGAACTGATGGATAATGGAGTGAACAGAACATGGAGAATGTTGTACATAGTAACAGCAATATTGTTCAGTGAAGAACTATAAATGATTTAGCTATTCTCAGCAATACAAGGATCCTAGAAAATCCCCAAAGCCTAATAATGAAGCATACTATCCACCCCCAGAGAAAGAACTGATATTATTTGAATACAGACTGAAGCATGCTCTTTCTCGCTTTCTTTCATTCTTTTTTTATTTGTCTTCTTTTACAAAATTACTAATATAGAAATATTTTACATGATTGCACAGGTATAACCTATATCTGATTGCTTACCATCTCAAGGAGGGGGAAGGGGAGGGAGGGAGGAAGGGATAGAATTTTCAATTCAAAACTTAAAAAAAAAACCCAAATGTTAAAAAAAAAAAACTTTTAACATGTAATTGAGGAAAGGGGCAATAAAAAATATTGTAAAAGAACATTTAAAAAGTCTGACCTTAATCGAATAAAACTGGATTAATCTGGTTCCCCACCTTTAATTTTCTATCAACTGAGTCCTAGATTTCATGCTATATACATGTTTCCTTGCTGTCTTTTATTTTATTTTGACTTTGGGGGGTTTAAGAATAAATATTACTCTAAGGAACTATGAAAAATTTGCAGCTCTTAAAGAGCACCCTTCAACTGACTATTAGAGTTATTGCATTGTCAGTTAGTGTGGGGAAGTCAAGTGTTTTAAAGATGATTCAGGACCATAATTCAGTTGCACTGAAGCACAAAGTCAAAAACAAAAACAAAATGCCTGAAACTGACAAACCTGGGAAATGGTCTAAATGAATCCTTAGGAAACAAGCCAAAACCTTCAGAGGAGAACACGAACCAATGTTCAGTACAACATAGGTTCCATATAGAAACACGGCATCTTGGCTATAAAAAGGACCTTCTAGATTTTAAAGCTCAAACCCCATCTGATACATGACTTCCACTCTATAGCATCCCTAAAAGAGGATCCTTCAGCTTGCACTCGAACACATCGGTGACAGGAGATTTAATATCTCACGAAGCAACTGACTCTATTTTCTGATAGCTCTATTTTTTACTGCATGTTCAACAACAACAAATTAAACTAATTTATGTTGAGCCAAAATCTTCCTCCCTATAATTTATATCCTTGGGTCCTTACCCTTCCCTCTGGAGCCATAAAGAACAAGTCTAATCACTTTTGCACATGATAGCCCTTCAAATATTTGAAGATGACCAAGTTTCTATATTCTTCCTCCAGGCAAAACATCCCTTGTTCTTCTAGTCATTCCTCCTGTGAGAAAAGAGGCAGCAGAGCATTAGGATTAGACATGTTCTGCTTGGTCCCAGAGGGCAGAGCTAGGAAATAATGGGTAGAAATTGCAGAGAGGCAGATTTAGGCTTGATATCAGGACAAGCTTCCTCACAGTTAGAGCTATCCCAGAGTGAATTGAGCTGCTTAGGTAGGCAATGTCTTAGTTGATCCTGACAACAGCCCTGTGAAGCAGGTATTTTAGTCGTTATTCTTATCTCCATTTTGCAGATGAGAAAACTGAGGCTCAGAGAAGTGAATTAATTTTTCCTTCTGTAGCCACAAAACTAATAAATGTTTGAGGTAGGATTTGAACTCTGGTCTTGCCAGACTTCAATTCTGGTACTTTTACTATACCATGCTAACTACGTAAGAAGTAGGAAAGATTTTGAGTAGGGAAGTGACACAGACCCATGGAATTGTGGAGTTTAAAAGTGCCTAAGAGATCATTTGCAGCAGAAAGAATTGGGAGTCAGCAAATACTAGTTCTGCTGTTTATTACTTACATGATCTTGGACTTTTCCTTTCTGGGCTTCGGTTTTCTCATCTGTAAAATGAGGGTAGGGGGGATCAGATGAGTTCCAATAGCCCTTCCCACTCAAAGACTCTATGATTCTTCCTATAGTCTGTGACTGTGATTATTTTAAGTCATTAGAGAACTGTTATCCACATGCCCCTCTGCATCTCACAACCACCCAAGATTAATTCTTTCCATCAGATTGTTGCTTAGAGACCCCTTCCATTTCATACTCCATTTCCTGAGCTTCTCTCATTCAAATGGTACACCATGAGATTGGCCAGATTTGTGATCATGTCAACATGAGTTCTAGCATTCCAACATAGGAAAGAACTCAATTGTTCCTGTAGGTCCACCACCTACTTTCATTGAATGGTCAATAACAGCCCCAGCCCTAGTCTCTATGTCTCATTGTTTAGGTTTTGGCTTAGTTTAAATAGCAATTATTTTCTGTTCTGGCTAGAAACTTGGAGGGTCTTTCCCTCCCAGAATAAGATTGTTGTATTGGTAAATGAGGCCATCTTTTGTCTCAATTCTTACCTAGTCCTTAGTCATTGAAAAGGAGTTGCTTTGGGGCAGCTACATGGCGCAGTGGTAAAGCACCGGCCCTGGATTCAGGAGTACCTGAGTTCAAATTCGGCCTCAGACACTAAACACTTACTAGCTGTGTGACCCTGGGCAAGTCACTTAACCCTCATTGCCCTGCAAAAAACAAACAAAAAAAAAAGAAAAGAAAAGGAGTTGCTTTACCATTTGATCTAGCAATACCACTGCTAGGTTTATATCCCAAAGACATCCCAAAAAAGACCTATTTATACAATATTTATAGCAGCTCTTTTTGTGGTGGCTAAGAATTAGACGTCAAAGGAATGCCCATCGATTGGGGAATGGCTAAACTAGCTGTGGTATATGAAGGTGATGGAATATTATTGTGCTATAAGAAATGACAAGGGGCAGCTAAGTGGCACAGTGGATAGAGCACCAGCCCTGGAGTCAGGAGTATCTGAGTTCAAATCCGGCCTCAGACACTTAACACGTACTAGCTGTGTGACCCTGGTCAAGTTACTTAACCCCAATTGCCTCACTAAAAAAAAAAAAAAAAAGAAAAGAAAACAAATGACAAACAGGATGATTTCAGAAAGGTCTGGAAAGACTTGTATGAATTGATGTATAGTCAAGTGAGCAGAACCAGGAGAACCTTGTACACAGGAACAGCAATATTGTTTGATTAAGAACTGTGAATGACTTAACTATTCTCATCAATACAATGATCCAAGACAATACCAAAGGACTAATAATGAAGCATTTCTTTCCAAAGAACCAATATTGATTGAACACAGACTGAAGGATGCTATTTTTCACTATCTTTCTTTTTTTTTCTTTTATTCAAGTTTTCTTATACAAAATTACTAATATGGTATGGTTTACATAATTGCATATGTATAATCTATTTCTGGGAGTTTACCACCTCAGGGAGAGAGGAGGGGAGAGAAGGGATGAAGGATAAAATTTGGAATTCAAAACTTTAAATAAAAATGTTTATTATTTTAAAAAAAAGAAGAAGTTACCTTGGATAAGCTGAGGCTTGGGAAAGATCTTAATTTAGAAGGGCCAAGGTCACCCACAGCATCCCAAGCCATCAGTTGTCTTGACCTATGTCTTGCCACTGGACTTTGATGCCTCTAGATGAGAGAGTGAGGCTGACCTTGCACAACTCTGCCTCACTTAAATCCAATTCATGCACAAGTCAAGACGTTACCCCATGATGATATTGGTCCTCTCTGAGAATGAGGAACAAACAACAATGACAACCTAAGCAAGAATCTTCTCCACAACTCTACCACCATCAGTTAGAAAAAGAACTCATATTTACATAGCAATTTAAGGTTGCCAGAGTGCTTACATTATCTCATTTAATCCCTACAACAATAGTGGGAGGTAGGTGCTATTATTATCTTCATTTTACAAAAGAAGAAACTGCAGATCAGAGAGGTTAGGGTCATAAAGATAGTAAACATCTGAGACCATTTTCAGACCAAATTCTTCTCAGCTCCAACTCTGTTATTCTAGCCACTAGCCACCCTGCTTTCCAACTTCTACCTGTAGACTTCTAGGGATAAAAGATTGACAACCTCATGAAACAGATTCAGGGCATCTCAGAGTCCAGAAGGACCCCAAGGGCCAATTCCTGTTCAGAAATTGCCTGCCACAACATCTCCACCAGTTGTCATCCCATGAGGATGAGATTCACACTCCTTCCCCAGGCAGCCTATTCTACTTGTATATATTTTGTTAGGAAGCTTTTCCTTACATTGTATCTAAATCTAACTTTCTCCAATTTCCATCCAGCACTACAAGTTCTCCCCTTAGGGCCTAAACTGAACAAGTCTAATCTAATTCCTCTCTTTCGAATGTAGCAATCCTTCAGATTCTTAAAGACAGCTGTCAAGTTCTCTCTAAGTGTACTCTTCTCCAGACTAAACATCCCAGTTATTTTATCCAGTCTTTTTTTTTTTTTTTTGGTTTTGGTTTTGGTTTAGTTTGGTTTTTCAGGGCAATGAGGGTTAAGTGACTTGCCCAGGGTCACACAGCTAGTAAGTGTCAAGTGTCTAAGGCTGGATTTGAACTCAGGTCTTCCTGAATCCAGGGCTGGTGCTTTGTCCACTGTGCCACCTAGCTGCCCCTTAACCAATCTTTATATGGCAGCTCCAATCTGCTGACCATCTTGGTTACACATCCCAAATCAACAGCAATCCAGAATGCCAGAATAAAAGGTGAAGCGTGGGGCTGTCACACCTCACTACCACAATAATAGGATACTGTCTTCAAGCCTGTCCAATCAACAATCATTGATTCGATTCATATAATGTGGCAGGCACTGAGTTCAAGGAAGTTGTGTAATTTTGTTTTTTAGTCATTTTCAGTCATGTCCAACTCTTCCTGACCTCTTTGGGGGTTTTCTTGGTAAAGATACCAGAGTGGTTTGCCATTTCCTTCTCCGGTTCATTTTACAGATGAGGAAACTCAGGCAAACAGGGTTAAGTTACTTGCCCAGGGTCACACAGAGAGTAAGTGCCTGAGGTTGGATTTGAATTCAGGTCTTTCTGACTCCAGGCCCAGCACTCTGTCCACTGCACAACCTAGCTGCTACTAAATTGTGTAATATAATACAACAACTATTTACTAAGTATCAGTGCTTGGCATGGTGACTGGCACATAGTAGGTACTTAATAAATATTTATTGATTGATTATTTAGTACATGCAAGGTACTATATTCACTAGGTGCTAGTGATTCAAAGACAAAAATAAAGTAGTCCCTGACAGAGATGACCATAGATGGAAACAGCTAATGTTTAAGGGATTACAGAAAGACTGACACACTCATGCATTGTTGGTGAAAAATCAATCAAACTATTCTAAATAATAATTTGGAATTCTGTGGGGGAAAGTGATGAAAATATCCATATTTTTAACCCAACAATGTCATTGCTAGGATATACCCCCAAGGAAATCAGAGAGAGGGAAGTCTTATGTATTCCATAATATTCGTAGCAGCACTTTTTGTGGTAGCAAAATAAATTGGAAATAAAATGAATGTTCATCATTCAGGCAGTGGCTAAACAAATTATGGTATGTGTTTGATTATCAGACCTATGTTTTGTTTTGTTTTGTTTTAGTTTTTGGTATAGGAAATTTCAGGTGAAGAAATTCCCTTTACCAATTAAGATCAGTACCTGTTCTTCAATGTATAGTGTTCTTTCGTTGCCTGAGGCATTCAGAAGTAAAATGATTTGTCTATGTGTCACAGACAGTATGTATCAGAGGCATGACTTTAACCTGTCTTTCTTACTCAAAAGTTGACAATAATAACAACCAGCATTTATATAGTGCCTGCTATTGATCCTTTTTTTTTTTTTGCAGGGCAATGAGGGTTAAGTGACTTGCCCAGGGTCACACAGCTAGTTAAGTGTCAAGCGTCTGAGGCTGGATTTGAACTCAGGTTCTCCTGAATCCAAGGCTAGTGCTTTATCCACTGCGCCACCTAGCTGCCCCCTTGCTATTGATCCTTACAACAACTCTTACAATGTAGGTATTATTGCTATCCCCATTTTAAAGTGAGCAAATGGAGACAAACAGGAGTTTAATGACTTGCTCAAGGTCACACAATTTGTCTGAGGCCAGGTCTGAATTCAAATCTTCCTGACTCTGGACCCAGCATTCTGTTTACTGAACCATCTACTCAGCCATGCTGATTCACAATATGTGAATATAATGGAGTATTATTGCATGGTAAGAAATGAAACAGGAAGAAAGAAAAGAAATATGAGAAGACATATGATCTATGGAAACAAAGAAACAAAATATACAGTGACTATAACAATGTTAAAGGCAGTAAAAACCAAACAACACTATGTGATTTTAATGCCCAAGCATGACTCCAGGGATAAGATGAGAAAATGCACATACCTCCTTTCTTTTATTGGACAGGGTGGAGGACTTTGGACGTGGAAAGTTGCATGTGCTGTCAGGCATTGGCAATATGTTGGTTGGTTTTAATGAACTTAAAAAAAATCATTAATACAAAGCCCTTTTGGTTAAGGGGAGGAGGAGAGGAGGAGGCAGAATGAGTCAGCAGTGCAACATTCTAGCCAAAAGGGATAGATAATGGGATCCTCTGCATTGAGAATTATTATTGTTGTTCAGTCATGTCCGACTCTTTGTGACCCCGGGACCATAGCACACCAGGTCCTTCTATCCTCCACCATCTCCTGAAGTCTGTCTAAACTCATAGTCATTGCTTCCATGAGATTATCCATCTCATCCTCTGCCATCCCCTTTTCCTTTTGCTTTCAATCTTTCACAACATCAGGGAATGGAATAGGAATAAAACTGACGTAAAAAAAGAATCATCTGGTATGAGGTCTGAGCTGCTGTCAGTGACCATTATAGGAATATCTTTTGAAATTAATGTGATATAAAAATAAAAGCTTTACAGGTATAATGTAATTTAATTCAACTTTTAAAATAAGAAAGAGCCCTTGCTCTCAAGGAGTTTACATTCTATGAGATAAACCTACCATACTCGTTCATACTGTAAGACCATGCAGATTTCCCTGATTTTAGATGTCTAGTTCTACTTCTCCTCTCCACTATGAGATTTGATGTTCTCAGTGAATTTTTGTGGGACTCTTCATGACCTCTGGTTTCCTCTGTTAAATCTTTGGCTTGCATCAGATCACTTTATCAATGGAAAGGTGCTCCTGTATCCCCACCCCAGGCTGGTTGACTGGGTTGAACCACTCAATAGTATAAACCCCATTCTTCTCTCTCAACTGGCACACCCATGCTGCACAGTGAGGAGGGACCAGCTATATTGTCTTATGCCACAACCCAAACTCTTTTATCCCAGCCTGTGGTTCACCTTTTGAAACTGAACTACTAAACAGTAAATGGAGTGCCCAGTCTGGAGTTAGGAATGCTCATTTTCCTGAGTTCAAATCCAGCCCCAGGCATTTACTAAGCTAAGCAGGTCACTTAACCCAGTTTGCCTCAGTTTCCTCATCTGTAAAATGAGCAGGAGAAGGAAATGGCAAACCACTCCAGGATCTTTGCCAAGAAAACCCCAAATGGAGTCATGAAGATTTAAATATAACTGAATAACAACAAAAACCAATGGGTTTGCCAAGAACCAGGCTTGAGAACCCCTGAGATCATTAAGTCTAGTGAATGGCAGTCTACCCTGTGGTAGCTGAAACAGTAGACAATTGCCCCCCCCCCCACACACACACACACACACACTTTAGTCCAGATTTATGTCTCAGGGGACCACACTCATACAGGTCTGACTGGGGAACATTCTGAAGTCCACAGGCTGACCATAACCACAGCCCCATCTTTCTAGAAAATCTAGGCTTCCTATGGCTTGACTTGACAAACCTAGCTATTGCATAGGACTGAAGGCAAGCCACATTCTACTTGGAATAAATCCAGGAGCAGTGTCTATCACAAATCTACAACTCATCAAGCCAGACCGTCTCCCAATAAACCCCAAAGCATGGTTCTTTCTCACCATCAGGATGTTTTTTAGCAATGTCAGAATAGAAAAATTATATTCATAGAGATTCTTGAACTGTTCTTCCAATACTAAGCATATAAACTAGGTGGTGCAATGAATTATGGATCTGGAGTCAAGAATACCAAAGTTCAAATCCTACCTCAGACACTGACTAGATGTGTGGCCCTAGGCAATTCACTTAACGTCTCTGAGTTTCATTTTCTTTAAAATAGGGTTATTAATAGTACCTATATTACAGAATAGTTGTGAGGACTGAATGAGATAATATTTGTAAAGAAATTTGCAAATCTTAAAGTGATATGCTAGTTGGTGGTGGTGGGAGGAGGAGGAAAAGAAGAAGGAGAAGAAGAAAGAGCTAGATGGAGCAATGAATAGAACTAGAACACTGGACCCAGAGTCAGGAAGACAAATTAAAATCCATCCTCGCACACTTACTGGCTATGTGACCCTGGACAAGTCACTTAACCTCTGTCTTTTTTTTTTCCTTATCTGAAATATAATATTACCCACCTTCCAGAGTTGTAGTGGAGATAAAATGAGATATCTATAAAGCACTTTGCAAACTTTAAAGCACTATATAAATACTAGCTATTATTATTACTATAAATAAATGTTTATTAAAATAAACGAAGATTTTTTTCAGCCTTCAGCTTCCTTATCTTCTCTGAAGCTTTTGATACTGTTCACCTTCCTACTTCCTTTTTATTATTGTTGTTGTTGTTGTTGTGTCAACTAGGTGGCACAGTGGATAGAGTGCTGGCCCTGGAGTCAAGAGGATCTGACTTCAAATCTCACCTCAGACATTTACTTGCTGTGTGACCCTCGACAAGTCACTTAACTCCAATTGCCTTAAACATATGGGGCCATCTCCAGTTGTCCAGATAATATCTTGCCACTGGACCCAGTTGGATCTGGAGGAGAGAATGAGGCTGGTGACCTTTCACAGCCCTCCCTCACTTAAATCCAATTCAGTGAAAGTCATGACATCAACCGAATATCATGGTCCTCTTTAAGAATGAAGAATGGGGGGCAGCTGAATGGCGCAGTAGATAGAGCACCGGCCGTGGAGTCAGGAGTACCTGAGTTCAAATCCGGCCTCAGAAATTTAACACTTACTAGCTGTGTGACCCTGGGCAAGTCACTTAACCCTCATTGCCCCGCAAAAAACAACAACAACAACCAAACAAAACAAAACAAAACAAAAAAATGGACAAGGGGGCAGCTAGGTGGCATAGTGGATAAAGCACCAGTCCTGGATTCAGGAAGACCTGAGTTCAAATTCAGCCTCAGACACTTGACACTTACTAGCTGTGTGACCCTAGGCAATTGCCCTGCAAAAAAAAAAGTTTAAAAAAAATGAAGGACAAAACAACAACTTCCTTTTTAAACTCTCTAGATGCCTTCCTTCAAAGTAAATCAGGTACCATCATTTATATAAGTACTTTTTAAGGGGGCAGCTAGGTGGCACAGTGGATAGAGCATCAGCTCTAGATTCAGGAGGACCTAAGTTCAAATCTGGCCTCAGATACTTAACACTTACTAGCTGTGTGACCCTGGGCAAGTCACTTAACCCCAATTGCCTCACCAAAAAAAAAAAAACTTAAAAAAAATTCTCTAGTTAATAGTAATTTCTCCCTCTCAAAATTATTTGCATTATTTTAAACATTTTTTTGTATTTACTTATTTATGTATGTTCAGTCCACCCCCACCTGCAGCCCCACAATGTAAGCTTCTTGAGGGCAGGGATCATTAATGTCTAAAACAAAGAAGATATTTAATAAATATTTATTGGTTGATTGACTGATTGTCTGTGAATTCCCAATGCTTAGTATAGTGCCTTATACATAGAAGGCAAGAAATTGAATCAAATTGAATTTTCTTAACCTAGTCCTGGGAGTACCAAGAGAAGATTGAATATTTGAACTCTGACAAGCATATAGAATAGCATCACAATTTAGGACCAGATTCACTAGTTGCCAGGGCCAATGGTATTTGCTAAATTAGATCTCCAGAGGGTCTATAATCTGACTTGTATAAGGAAAGGAACTGAATGGGAGATACTCTGTATGAATACTAGTCTCTTTCTCCTCGAAGGTTACCTTATACCTACTCCATATGTTTCTTGTAAGTACCTATTTTTAATGACTCCTCCCACTAGAGTATAAGCTCTCTGAAGTCAGGGGCTATTTTTATCTTTCTTTATATCCCCAGGGCTCAGTACAGTGTCTGAAACATAGTAGCTGACTAATGATCATTTGTTGACTGATTGGTTAATTGATTGACTTGGACCTGGAATTTTTTCAGTGTTTTTTTTTTCAAAATTCTGGGAATTATAGTAGACTGCAGTTTCAATATGAGTCTAAAGTGCAACATGGAGGGCAAGATAGAATAATGTGATCTTAGGATCCATTGGGAATGGCATAGTGATGAATTTGGAATCAGCTAGTATGATGGTTGAGCTTTTGAACAATTATAGAGCATGGGAGAGGTAGAGCAAGAGAGGACTGGGCACAAGGAGTCTAGTGGGAAAAGCTGACTTGGAAAGATTTAACTTTTAGTTACTCTTCTCTAATCACAAAAACAAAAAAAAAGTAGGTGACAAGAGAATTTCCATTGCTTAAAAAAATCACAACCTAAACTACTAATCATATTTCTTGATTCCAAAATAATGTTAAGAAATCTTTCTCTTTCCACACAGCTTGAGAAATAACCAGTCTCATGCTTGTGTATTGTTTCTTCAGATTTCTATTATAAAACCTTGTTACGCTTTCTGTTTAGAAGCTGGTTTATTGTGACATATTATGGGAGAATTGTTGTCATTTTAAGAAAACAATTTCAAGTATAACCTGAGATTTTTGAAACTACATCCTCCAAATCAGAGACAAGGTGCTGGATGCTAAGGAAAATGTTGTATTTCAAAATTGGTACTGATAAGAGAAAAGGAGGTCACTCAGAAAAATCTTCACATATAAAATAAATAAACAGGGGCAGCTAGGTAGCACAGTGGATAAAGCACTGGCCCTGGATTCAGGAGGACCTGAGTTCAAATCCAGCCTCAGACACTTGACACTTTCTAGCTGTGTGACCCTGGGCAAGTCACTTAACCTGCATTGCCCTCCAAAAAAAAAAAAAGCACCCCCCCCCCGAAAAAATAAACAGAATAAATAAATTAATGATTGATTGAACAAACAAACAAACAAACAGGAAGACAGTTAGCTGGGGGAAAAAGTTTTTGATTAGGACAGAATGCCCTACAGATAGTGGTTACCCCAGGAATACCTGTTGATGATGATTGGACGAGATAATTACAAGCATACAAATTGACTAATCTCATTCTTTTAGGACTTCTTATCTCATGAGAAAGTGAAACATGAGAACAGGGAGTTTGAAAAAGCAGACCTTTCTCCTGATTTGTAGACATGGAAGATACTCTTCTTTCCAGGCTTTACAAATGGAATTAGAGACAAAAAGAGATTGATACTACTTAAGGAATAGTGAAAAGAGATGCTAAATCATACCTCTTTGATACCTGCCATACTCAGCAACATTAAAGCATGCTAGATGTCTTTAAAATCAAGCCATGTAGCATGCTTAAATGTTGCTGAGTACATCATGTTGGGACAAAAGAGTAGGACTGGGAGTCCAATGAACCAGGAGGAGTCTGATAAGTATTATAGGTCAATAAAATAAAAAGTTAAATTCCACAGGAATTAACTAAGTTAGAAAGGTGTGTTATTGCAGCTTCAATGAGATTACAGATCCCAAGTTACATTAAAAGCAAGCACAGAGCACAAGACAATCAACAGAGAGAAAATAAAATAAGTAAACTTGATTGAGGGGAAAATACTCATAAGAAGAAGAAGCAATCAGGGATGATGGAAACAGATCAGATCTACAGGGCCTGTTGGGAGGAAGGCTGGAAAGTAAAGTCTAGTTGGTTTGGGTAGGGTTCTTACTGGATCAAACAGGACCAGACTTTGGGAAAAGGAGGCTAGATCTGGGGAATAGTTCTGATTTGTGGGGGATGGAGCAGTGGGGTGGAAGGAAGGAAAGAGATTCCTGGGGAATTGTTGGCTTATTGATATTCATACTTCCAGAAAGCAGATTCTACAAACTACTATGATAAGGTGACTCAGGATTTTAGCTTCCCTAGAGCTAAGGTGGCAGCTAGGTGGTACAGTGGATAAAGCACCAGGCCTGGAGTCAAGAAGACCAGAATTTAAATCTGGCCTTAGATACTTTCTAGCTGTGTGATCCTGGGCAAGTCTCTTAACCCTGTTTGCTTCAGTTTGCTCATCTGTAAAATGAGCTGGAGAAGAAAATGGCAAATCACTCCAATATCTTTGCTAAGAAAACTCCAAATGGAGTCACAAAGAGTTGGACATGACTGAACAACAGCAAAAAGAGCTTCTTAATTTCAGGGAGCAGGGAGGCTACTGAAACCTTTACAAAAGGGACATGGAAATTACCATAAATCCAAGTGGGAAGAGACCAGAGATAGCAGTACTAGCTCTGATTCTAGGACTGTTTGCTGTTTATGATTCTATGTTGGGTGTGAACCTATAGGTGTTCTTTGTAGCAGAAGACAAGGAAAAAGAGTTCATTCAGGCTGAGTGTCACGAAGAACTCCATAACAATTGCAATTCTCAATAAGTGAAAATTAGGCTGCCACAGAAGATAGTAGGTTCCCCCTCATTAGAAGCCTCCAAGCAGAGGCTAAACCAGGGCTTCTTAAACTTTTTCCACTCATGACCCTTTTTCACTGGAAGAATTTTTACACAACCCCAGGGATATAGGTATATAAAATAGGTATACATAACCTTTTACTGTTGCCAAATTTTTCGCAAACCCCACATTCAGTTATGTGAACCCACATGGGGTCACAACCCACAGTTTAAGAAGCTTTGTGCTAGGAAACCACTCTTTAGGTACAGTAGAGTAGAGATGAGTGGAGGGTAATAGGTTGAAATGCGTAGCTGCTAAGATTCTAAATGATTCTAAAATTATATGATTCTCTGATTAAACAGAGGACACATGTCTTGATTTTGCCTAAAAGGGAACAGATCTTGTTGGCTATAGGCCATTAAGTTTGACTTTGATCCCTGGCAAATTTCTAGAATGATAATTAAAGGAATGTTTAATGAACTTCTTGAAAAGGTCAGCAGTAATCACAAAGAGCCAATATGGCTTCATTAACAACAGATAATGGGGCAGCTAGGTGGCGCAGTGGATAGAGCACCGGCCCTAGAATCAGGAGTACCTGAGTTCAAATTCGGCCTCAGAGACACTTAACACTTACTAGCTGTGTGACCAAGTCACTTAACCCCAATTGCCTCACTAAAAAAAAAAACAAAAACAAAAACAAACTTTATGAGGCAGCTAGGTGGTGCAGTGGATAAAGCACTGGCCCTGGATTCAGGAGGACCTGAGTTCAAATCCGACCTCAGACACTTGACACTTACTAGCTGTGTGACCCCGGGCAAGTCACTTAATCCCCATAGCCCCACAAAAAAAAAAAAAAAGAACAGATGATGATGGGGCAGCTAGGTGGCATAGGGGATAGAACACCAGCCCAGGAGTCAGGAGGACCTGAGTTCAAATTCGGCCTCAGACACTTAACACTTACTAGCTGTGTGACCCTGGGCAAGTCATTTAACCCCAACTGCCTCAACAACAACAACAACAAAAAGAACAGATGATGCCCAACTTACCTCATTTTTCTTCTTGATCACCTTATTAAACTGGCACATCAGGGGAATATCATAGATATAGTTTACCTAGAATTTAACAAAGCATTTGATAAAGTCTCTCATGTAGTTCTTGTGGACATGATATAGGGGTGGGTTTTAGAAGACTATAATACAATTAGGTGGATTCATAATTGGTTGAATGTTTCACTCCAAAATGGAGTCAAAAATGGTTTTATGGTGATTTGGAATCTTTCTTCCCAAATGCCCCAGGACTTTGAGCTTCTGTTCTGGTTAAAGTTTTTATCAGTATATGAGTGTATCTAATTCAGGTTGCATTTGTATCTTATAATGGGTAACCCTATTTCAGATCAGATTGGGTCATTTTAGGTCCTGTATAAGATATAAAAGAATGCACTCTGCCTACCATTACTACATTAGTAGCATAGATAAAGGAATAGATGGCATGCTTATTAAATTTACAAATGACATAAACCTTTGAGATCTAGGTAACAGTGATCCACCACATTAAGACCCCAAAAGCTCTTGATGGTTAAACCATTGAGCTGAATCTACTAAGATGAAATTTATCAGGGATAAAGTAAAGTCTTAGATTTGGATTCAAAAATTCACCTTCACAAGTACAATATGGGAATGGCATGGCTAGAAAGTAGTTCATCTGAAAAAGATATGAGGGCTTTGAGTGGAGTAGAGCCTCAATATGAGTCAATAGCAATCCCAAAAGCTAACATGAGCTTAGACAACAGTCAGAGGAATGTAGAGTTCAGGACTAGGGATGGAATGTTCACATTATATTCTACGCTGGTCAGACTACATTTGGAGAATAACATTGAATTTTGGATGTCATATTTTAGGAAAGATATTGACAAACTATAGAGCATCCAGGGGGAAGGTGACCATGATGATAAAGAACTTCAAGATAATTTCATATTATAATTGGTTGAAAGAATTTTTTGGTTTCCCATTGTAAATAAATGTTATGTTTACACTATAGTAAAATCTATTAAGTATGCAATAGTATTATATCTTTAAAAATGTACATACCTTAATTTTAAAATATTTTATTGCTGGAAAATGCTAACTATTATCTAAGCCAACAGCAAATTGTAATCTTTTTCTGGTTGAGGGATTAAGCTGAATAGAGGGGGGCAGCTAGGAGAGCCAATGGATAAAGCTCCAGACCTGAATTCAAATCTGGCCTCACACACTTGACACTTACTAGCTGTGTGATCCTGGGCAAGTCACTTAACCCTCAATGCCGCGCCCCCCCCCCAAAAAAAACCCAACTGAATACAGATCAGATGATAAATAAATAAGACAGACTATTCAAGGTGCTGTTGAGGGGTTGGGGTAAGAGTGGGTAAGATCTGGGGTTCGTTATAAAGCTATCCAGAAGTAATTTAAACCTTAAAAATTCAAAATTGATAGCAGGGATATACTAAAACTAACTTGTACCAGTTCCATAGAAGTGATTATTACATTTTCAGAGTGAGTATTTATACCTCAGATTTCTGTACACACTACAAATCAGGGCTGGATTTATTGTTTTTCTGATTGTCTAGATTTAAGAAAGTGGTGGAGAAATGTGAATAATATAGATTTACACTAAAGGCAGCTAGCAGGGGTCAGTGGATAAGATACTTGGCTTGAAGCCATGAAGACCAGAGTTCAAATCCTGCTTCAAATAGTAGGCAAGATATTTAACTTCTCTGCCTCAGTTTCCTTAAATTTAAAAAGAGAGCCTTCAATGTCCCTTCCAATTTTAAATCTATACTCCTTTGGGAAACCCACTATTTCTAGGGCAGTCTATTTTACTATTAAATAGTTCCATTAGGAAACCTAAATTTGACTCTTTGGGAACTTGTATTGAGTGTTCCTTGTTTGCCTTCTAAGGCCCAGTAGATTAGATCTAACCCCTCTCTCACATGACAGTCCTTGAAAGGGCTGAAGACAGCCATCATTTCAATTCAATTCAACGAGCACTCATTAGGAGCCTACACGTGCTAGGCACTGTGTTGGGGATACAAAGACAAGAAGTGAATAGACCCTGCCCTTAAGGAGATTATATTCTACTAAAGGGAAACGACATGCACACAGATAAGTATGTAATACAGAGTAATTCAGGGGAGCAGAGATCTCTGACACCTGGGGGAATCAGATGGTTGGTCTTGACCTGCACCAGGAAGGGAGCTAGGGATTCTATAAGGCAGCAGTGAGGAGGAAAAATATTCCAGGCAGAGGAGGGTGGGGGATTTTCATAAGGAGTGTCCTTATAAAAATCTGGAAGCATTAATAATATGAAATGAAAATGAAAGGATAGGTTGGAGCCAGATTTTGAAGGGCTTTCACTGCCTGGCAGAGAAGTTTTCTTTTATCCTGGAAGCAATAGGAAGTCATTCACTTAGCAAGCAATAATTGTATCTACTGTGTGTAAGACACTGGAGATGCAAAGAGGGGAAAAGTCGCTTTCATGAAGGAACATCTATTCTATAGGACTAAGTAACATATACACAGATAAGTCTATACAAATTCAATATAGAGCTGACCTGTGCCTCATTACCACAATAAGATTAGAGTTCAAATCCAGCCTCAGATATTTCTTAGCTGTGTAATCCTGAGCAAGTTATTTAATCTCTCTGCCTCAGTTTCTTCAAGTGTAAGAGAGGGATAGCAATAGCACTTACCTCACAGGGTTGTTGTGAGGATCAAATAAGGTCATATTTGTAAAGTGCTTGGCATTTGGTAGGTGCTTAATAAATGCTTGTTCCCTTCTCTTCCCAAAACCATGTTCAAAATACATAAAGAACTCACAGTAGTTCCTAAACAATCAATGCCATTCTCTTCTCTTTTTTGATCAAGCTTACTTTCTTCAAGGACACATGAATTCTCTAAACTCATAGTGCTACCCTGAAGTTTGGATTCCCTTCATAAGGGAAATGAAATTCCAGTTGCTAGAAGAGAAACCTTAAACTTTACTGTCTGTCCTTCTTTTACCCTAGAGACATAATTAGCTTTATGGTAATATCTGAAGCATTTGGCTTAACCGGAAGGAAAATGAAGCCCCTGATGCTTCTGGACAAGATGTGGGCTCTAGGGTTATTGATCTGTTAGCTGTAGAGGTGAATTAGAGAGGGGAGAGACCAGAGGCAGCAAGAACAAGTAGGGGGCTATAGATAAAGTCCAGGGCAAAAGATATGAGGGCCTGTACGAGGGTGATGGCAATATGTGTAGGGAGAAAAAACACAAGGAGATTGAAACAGCTTCACATTTATCACCAAGATTTAGTTAAGAGGATACTTATAAAAGAAATCATAGCCTTACAGAATCATAGAAGGGACCACAGTGACAGAATGACCATAGCTAAACAAGAATCCTTCCATAGGTGTGATCACTTAGCCTTTGTTTGGAAACCTGCAAGGCAGAAGGAGGGACAACTTTCTGAGGCAGCCAGTTTGGGCCAGCTCTCACATGTAGGAAGGTTTTCCTTACATCAAGCCTAAATTTGCTTCTTTCCAACTTCTACCATGTTTCTTAATTTTGTCCTCTAAGCTAGGATGTCAAAACAGGGACGTTAGGAAGAGGGAAACATTTGTGGCAAAAGACAGTATTTCCCCAAGTCTTCTCATCTTCATAAAAATACCCAACTTCTCCATGGGGTCCTCACATAGCATTATCTCAAGGTCTTTCACCATCTCAGTTGCCCTGCTTTAGACATACTTCAACTTCTCGATCTCCTTCCTTAAACATGGTTCTCAGGACCAAACACAACACTAAAGAAGTCATCTAATGAGGACAAGGTACTCTGGGACTATCAGATCCAAAGCCTTAAATACTCTACCCCCCTTAGCTCAGCCAAAGAGCAAACTGGCTTTTTTGGTCTGTTATTACCAGACAGTATCATGTAACAGTAATAATACAGCCTGATATTTGATATAGTGTATTCTGTCATATTCATCAAACATTTTTAATGCCTATTGTGGGCAAGGCACTGTGCTAACACTGGAGACACAAAGACAAAAACAGAATAGTCCCTGCCCTCAAAAAATTTGCATTCTACAGGACAAACTGACATAGATTAGTAGACCAAAAAGAAAAAAAAATCAAACTCTATGAGAGTAAATAGATATAATCTGTGGTCCTTAGCCCTAAACTCTGGGATCACATGGAATTATTTCAATCTTGGGGGCAATTCCCAGTAACTTCTCAGCTTCTTATGTCCCCATCCAGACTCTGGAACAATATCCCAAAATAGTTCGTATCTAGGTCTCCACAAATATGATTAAAAGAGTTCCTGGGATAAAATACAAGCATTTGAGGTGACGGTGCATATAAATGATATAGGACAGTCTTTATTCAATGTCACAGATAATACAAAAAACTAAAAGAGTTCAAAGGGGTCAATAAACAATGCAGAAAATAAGTGAAGAAATCTAGAGATGAAAAGAATAATTTATAGTCTAATCAAAATTTTTTAAAATGTACACAAATAAAGATGACATAAGTAAGGTAGGCTGTAATAAGAATAAATAGAAAGTCCAGAAAGGATGGCATGAAGAAATTTGAGGAATGGAAGAGCACGTTCAGCTGGGAAGATAAGGGAAAGTTTCTTAGAGTAGGAGGAATCTCAGCTGGGCAGAGGCGGGACCTGAAGAAGATATAAAAGACTTTCTGTTTCATAGTCATAGCATTTGGTAGCTAGAAGAGACCGGACATTCTCTTATCCACCCTCTTTATGTTAGAGATGGGTTAAATGAAGGCCTATGGTGTGACATCACATTCCTTTTTTTTTTTGTGGGGCAATGAGGGTTAAGTGACTTGCCCAGGGTCACACAGCTAGTAAGTGTCAAGTGTCTGAGGCCAGATTTGAACTTGGGACTTCCTGAATCCAGGGCCTATGCTTTATCCACTGCACCACCTAGCTGCCCCCATGACATCACATTCTTGCATGCATATGTGCTTACTATGAAGCTTATTTGATACCATTTGAACAGAGTTTAGTGGGGCTGGTGAGTCTGAAGGTGACTTGCCAAATACCTTGTTTCTCTGTAGTTTTTACCATGGACTTTGTATCCATGAATAAAAAAAAAAAAGAGAGAGAGAGAGAGAGAGAGAGAGAGAGAGAGAGAGAGAGAGATTCCTGATACATAGGCTGGGATCAACAACAACTACAAAGAAACACGCTGGGATGTAAAATACAAACTCAGTTCTGTGCAAGCCAAGTATCTGGAATCCATACTGCATTTTTTCATTTTTATAATGGCAAGCTTTTGACTGAAAATTCATTCTTTTATGCACATATATACACTTGATTTTTCTAAAGAAATAAATTTTCCTTTAGGATTTAAATGTTCTATATTTGATCATAGTTCAAAGAATGAAACTCTGAAAGACTATATAAAAGTTGAATAGCCCTAGGAGAATTATGAATCCAAAGACATACAGAGGTCTCTTCTATTTGAAGACCGCTGGGAATGCCTGGTATGTGAGGGCATTTTTGCAGAAAAGGGAACATAGAAAGGAAGAAACAAGTGCACAGGATTTAGAACTGGGAGAGAATTTAGATGTCATCTAGTCCAGTCCTTTAATTTTACAGTACAAAGAAACTAACATCCAGAGAGTTTGTGCAATTTACTCAAAGTCATAAAGAATTAATAAGTAGCAGAATGGCATCTAGACTCTAACCCTATGATCCAAGAGGACCAAATTGGTCTGATGGGTCCTCTGATGCCAAATGTAGTGTTCTTTCCACCATACTATCCTGACTTTCACAGACCCATCTGGGTCTGGGTCTGGGTCTTCTGGGAAATGATTTTAAATGTATTGTAGAATCATAAGATTTTGAGTCCAAAGGGACTGGGGAGATGGTCTAATTAAAGTCCCTTATTTTTTTCAGATGAAGAAACTGAGCCCTGGATTGGTGAACTGACTAGCAGGGTCAAAAAGATAGAAAGTAGTAGAGCTAGAATTTGAACCCAGATACTCTAACTCAATACTAGATCTTTTTTCCATTCCTCTCTGACTACCACCTCCTTCAATCTACGATCCCTTCTATCAGCCCCACTTCACTTTTGCTCCTTCCCCTTTTGCCTCCTAGTTTTACTCTCCCTTTTATCAGCACCCCACCCTTTTCTTTCACCTTTCCCCTCTTACTTCCCTATAGGGTAAGATAAAATTCTATACCCAACTGAGCGTGTATTTTATTCTCTCTATGAGCCAGATCAGATGAGAATAAGTTTGAAACAAAGCTCACCCTTCCCTTCTTTCCCTCTATTGTAATAGGTCATTTGTCCCTCTTCATGTCATGTGATTTATCCCATTCTGCCTTCCCTTTCCTCTTCTCCCAATATAATTCTTTTTTTAATGCCTTAAGGTCTTTTTTATATATATCATAACATCAAAATCAACTTATGCCCACACCCTCTGTCTATATGTACTCCTCCTATCTACCTTAATAGAGATACAGTTCTCAAGAGTTACAGATTTCTTCTTACTGTGTAGGGCTTTAAACATTTTAACATTATTGAGTAACATGTTTTGATTTTTTCCTTGTGTTTTGCCTTTTTGTGCTTTTCTTGAGTTTTGTGTTTGTATATTGAATTTTCTGTTCAGTTCTGGACTTTTCTTTAGGAAGGTTTTAAAGTCTCCTGTTTCATTCAATGCCCATCATTTACCCTAAAAAATTATGCTTAATTTTGCATGGCAGTACATTCTTAGTTGTAATTTAAGTTCCTTTGCCCTCCAGAATATTATATTCCAACCCCTCCAATCTGCTCATGTTGAAATCGCCAAGTCCTGTGTAATCCTTATTGTTGCTCCTTGATATTCAAATTGTTTCTTTCTGGCTGCTTGCAGTGTTTTCACCTTTACCTGATAATTCTGGAATCTGGCTACATTATTCCTTGGAGTTTTCCTTTTGGGGTCTTTTTCAGGAGGTGATTGATGGATTCTTTCAATGGCTATTTTTTCCTTTGGTTTTAAGACATTAGAGGAGTTCTCCTTGATAATGTCATGAAGTATGCTGTCCAGGCTCTTTTTTTGATCATGGCCCTCAGATAGTCCAATTATTCTTAAATTGTCCCTCCTGGATCTATTTTCCAAGTCTGTTGTTTTTCTGAAGAGGTATTTTACATTTCCTTCTACTTTTATATTCTTTTGATTCTGCTTTTCTTCTTCCTGTTGTCTCATTGAGTCATTAGCTTCCAAATGCCCAGTTCTGAATCTTAAAGAATTATTTTCCCCAGTTGCACCTCCTTTTCCATTTGTCCAATTGTATTTTAAAGGTATTTTCTTTTTCTAAGCTATTGACTCTCTCTTGAATAACTCTCATTAATTTTCCCAATTTTTCTTCTACCTCTCTTATTTGGTTTATAGAATCCTTTATAAGCTCTTCCAAGAGGGCTTTTTGGTCTTGAGACCAATTCCTCTTTCCCTTCAAGGCTTCACATGTAGGCATTTTGACATTGTTGTCCTCCTCTGAGTTTATGTTTTGGTCCTCCCTGTCACCATAGTAATTTTCTATGGTGAGGGTTCTTTTCTGTTTCTTATTCATATTTTAGCCTATTTCATGACTTTTAAAGTTGAGCTCTGCTGCTGGGGTACAGTGTGTACTGTCCCAAGCTTCTTTTGTGGGGGTCAGGGGCCCAGTCACTGGCTTTCTGCTCTGAGGTCTCAGCAGCTTGCAGTTTACTCACTGCACTGTAGTGGCCCAGCCTAGTTAGGCCTACTGGGTAGTAAATATCCCAGTTGGCAGATTGCCTTCCATGTTGTAGCTGGTGGCCTCACAACAGGCCTGCTGTGCCACTAGCTTGCTGAGCTAGGACTGAGGCTCTTCAGCTGCTGGCCTGTGCTGTGGCTAAGAGCCTTCTGCTGGCTTGCCCAGAAACCTGTGCCAAGTTGTACTCCCCTTTTACCCAGGTGAGACAGATCTTTCCTGAAGACTTTCTAGGTTATCTTAAGCTGGAAGATGGTTTCACTCTGTATTGTAGGTTCTGCTGCTCAGAATCCATTTAGAGGCTTAATTTAACTGTTTTGGGGAAAATTTGGGAGAGCTCAGGAAACCTTCAGGCTTCTCTCTGTCATCTTGGCTCCTGGAACAAGATCTCTTTTTCCATTTGTCATGCTATTGCCTACCAGGAGCAAAAAGAACAAGAGCTATTTCCCAAAAGTAAATGAATATGAATATGCAATTCTCAAAAGAAGATTGTCAAGCTATTGACAATTATACAGAAATGTTCCAGATCACTAATAATTAGAAAAGTGCATATTAAAACTCCAGGGTTTTTTTGCAGGGCAATAAGTGACTTGCCCAGGGTCACACAGCTAGTAAGTGTCAGGTATCTGAGACTGGATTTGAACTAAGGTCCTCCTGAATCCAGGTCAGTGCTCTATCCCCTGTGCCACCTAGCTGCCCCCCACATTAAAACTTTGAGATTCTACCTCATACACATCAGACTGGCAAGGATGACCAAAAAGTGATTGTCCCAGAAGACCCAAAATGAAACTTGTTAGAGGGGCTGAAAGAGAAGACACATAAATGTATTGTTCTTGGAGCTGTGGATTGATTCAGCACTTTGAGAAACTATTAGAACCATATCCCAAAAGGCACTAATCTGCACATGCTCTTTAAGGAATCATTCTTTTTTGGTGGGGCTATGGAGGTTAAGTGACTTGCCCAGAATCACACAGCTAATAAGTGTCAAGTGTCTGAGGCCAGATTTGAACTCAGATCTTCCTGAATCCAGGGCTGGTGCTTTATCCACTGTGCTACCTAGCTGGCCCCATGCACATGCTCTTTAAACCATGAATCCCACTAATCATTGAATGGGCATTGCCTCAGACAAACTGAGACTTGGGAAAGACCTTAATTTAAGATGACTCTACCTCACTTAAATCCAATTCACATGCAAGTCAAGACATTACCCTCATGATGTCGTTGATACTCTTCAAAAAGGAAAGATGAACAACAACAAGCACAAACACTATAGTTTTATAATCTCCCAACCCAACCTCTCTCCTCCACAAAGAGATAAAAGAGTTAGGTGCTTACCTAAATATACAAAAAATATTTATAATATTTTTTTATTTTGGAAAATAACTGGAAACAAATTAGGAATGGCTGAAGAAATTGAGACATATGAATGTAATAGAATTATATTGAAATGAAACCTAGGGAGATTTGTATGAACAAAGTAAGCAGAACCAAGAGAACAACTACATTATAAAGAAAAATAACTGAAAGACTTAAGAACTCTATTTAACGCAAAGACCAGTCATAACTTTGGAAGATAAATCATGCTTCCCACCACTTTATTCAGACATGTTCAATATGTAAATTTGTTTTGTTTGGCTATATCTATTTGTAACAAAAGAAGTCCTTTTTTTGGAGGGGGAAGAATTTGAGGGAAAGTAGTAATAGGGACACCAAAAATTTTAAAAGAAAAATAAAAGAAGAAAAAGAATGTCAATATAAACATTTCTTAAAAATATACAAAAGAGTAGAAGGAAGTTGAAAAGGGGATACACACAATCAGGGTAATGTCAAAGTTATTGAGTTAATCATGGCTTATACCAAAAAGAGAAAAGAACTTGGGGCAGCTAGGTGGCACAGTGGATAGAGCACCAGCCCTGGATTCAGGAGGACCTGAGTTCAAATTCGGCCTCAGACACTTAACACTTACTAGCTGTGTGACCCTGGGCAAGTCACTTAACCTCAATTGCCTCACCGGAAAAAAAAAAAAAAGAAGAGAAAAGAAATCCATAATGGAGATTCACCGTTTTGTGTAAGCAGAGATGTGCTAGAGTCACCTTAAACCAGTGAGAGCCAATTGCTAAATTTTGGGGCATGATTATTTATACATCAGATATCAGCAAGCTTGCTTGATTTATTGTTTTGTTGAATGTATGGACTTAATAAAATAATGGAGAAATCCTAATAATGCAAATTCAACTTAAAACTGTGTCCTAAGTTCTTTGAGGGGGAGGGTAATGGTTGAAAATTAAATATAGTTTTTATGTGCCTGTCTCCTGTAAAAATAATAAACAGATCGAGAGATTAATTTTATAATATCTCAGGGGCAGCTAGGTGGCACAGTGGATAGAGCACCAGCCCTGGAGTCAGGAGTACCTGAGTTCAAATCTGGCCTCAGACATTTGACACTTACTAGCTGTGTGACCCTGGGCAAGTCACTTAACCCCAATTGCCTCACCAAAAAAAAAAAATTTATATCTCCTACAAAAATTAGTAATAATAATAGAGACATGTCTTCCACAGAACAAAACCAGATCAGAAAACATAATGTTTCCTACAGGATGAACCATATCAGAGACAGACAGAAAAAAACATAATACCAATTTATTTTGTCCCAAGAAGAAATATAACATGATCATGCTGGAGACCCCCTCCTAAGAAGGGAGCTCAGAGACTCCCTCTTTCTCAGGGTGTATAAGGTTTTTGTTTTTTGTTTTTGTTTTGTTTGTTTGTTTACTGGTTACAGGGCATTGTCAGTTACAGATCAACCCAAAAGCAAATACTTTAACAAGAATGGATGTAATGCAAAGCAGTTTTAACAATTTCAGTTATAACAAGTATGGAGGAAATACAGAAGCATCATGATAAGATTAGAGGATTCCAAAAAAGTGTTTGGCAAGGACGAGGATGCCCAGATTTCCCCATAAGATAGGGACTTACTATCCTGAGGAAAGAAGTCACCAGGTAGGGACTTTTATCAGCTAGTTACATGAGTTCAGTTTGGAGTTCAGTTGAAGGACATTTTGTTCCTATTAACCTACGGTTTCATAAAAAAATACTTTTGGATAATAAGGCACCTCCATCAAATCCAGGTGATCCATACATTCATATTAACACCAGCATACCTGTGCATAGTAGCCTCTTTTCAGTTTCTTCTTATGTAAGAAAATGTTCCTGGTTTTGATATTTGTCAATTTTATATAATAAAACATCTGAAAAACATATCCAGGAAAAAATTTGAAGTTTCCTTTCTATGCATACAAAACATGTGATTATCTCCATAGTACAAATGAATAGGTATTCAGTTGCCTATTTACAGCAGATGAATATTTCTGGGACAATGGAGCAGAGTAAACATACCAGGCTGCTGTCCAGTGGTTCCCTCAGGCATGGCACAGGACTGATATTCAACATAATTGGATTGCTGCATCCTAAGGGTTGTTTTGTGCCTATTCTCTTCTAAGGGATTGTGATTAAATGAAGCAAGGATGGAAATTAAATGTAAAGATCTCCAATAGTGTAATGGGAAAGTGACAGATGTAACAGTGCCTTAGGAAGTGTTTCTGGAGAGACTGCACAAAAGTTCTTTTTATGGTACTGATTGGGTTCTCCTGCGTTAATGGAAGGGGCACAGGTATTGTGCTTGAGTGAGTGTGACTAGAAAAGCCTCCAGTTTTTCTATTTCAGGGGTAGTGTGACTTGTTAGCACATAGCAGAATGGCCTTAGCAAGGGTTGCAGCCCAGTATTTCTTTTTTTGGGGGGGGGAGGGGTTTGCAGGGCAATGGGGATTAAGTGACTTGCCCAGGGTCACACAGCTAGTAAGTGTCGTGTCTGAGGCTGGATGTGAACTCAGGTACTCCTGAATCCAGGGCCGGTGCTTTATCCACTGTGCCACCTAGCCACCCCTCCAGTATTTCTTTTTAAATGGTATTTCCCATTCCATTTTTCCTATGCTTCTGGCACAAATAGGACTGCTATGCTATAGGATTTGTTTGCATTCCATTGATGTTGCTTTTGGTTGTTGCTTCAGGGGTCCTAAGAGGGACTATTCAAAACCTAGCATACTAGAAATGTGCCACTGTAATAGCCCATTCATGATCTAGGTCAGAATTATCTGTCTTTGTCCATGTTTTAGAGGCAGCTAGGTGGCTCAGTAGATAGAGTGTTAGGTCTGGAGTCAGGAAGACCTGAGTTCAAATCTGGCCTCGAACTATTACAATTCCATGCTGTATGACCCGGGGCAAGTCACTTAACCTCTGTTTGCCTTAATCCACTGGAAAAGGAAACCACTCCAGTAGCTTTACTAAGAAAACCCCATGAACAGTGCTGGTGTGCTAGGACCCATGAGGTCACAAAGAGTCAGACACAACTGAACAACAACAGCAATCCATGTTTTACATTGTTTGATGGTGGGGTTTTTGTTTTTGCAGGGCAGTGAGGGTTGTAATGATTGGAATGATGCCACCTACTGGAGACTTGCTGTGGGAAAGCTCCACCATGAGGAAAATGCCTCAGAGGCATTGTGGCTTTTCCTTGGCGTCAGGAAATGACGTTTGCTCATGGGTGCTGTCTGTCAAGGCTACCAGCCAATCAACTTGAGGAGCCTCCTATTTTCTGAGAGGAGACAGGAAGGAGGAAAGGGAGCCTGCACGGAGAGCTCTTGCGCTTTTTTTGGGTTCCTGACTTGGTGGTGGTGGCAGCAGAGGACTTCACAGGAAATTTGAGGAAAGATAGGAATGCCAGGCTGTTGGAATTCTGTTCTCAATATTTTTCTTTCTATTTTCCAATAAACCCTTAAAAACCTAAACTCGTTTTATCAGTGATTTTAGTCAGTTTCCCCCAAAACTGGGGGAACAGATTAGAATCCACATTTAGAATCCTAAATTACACAGGGTTAAATGACTGGCCCGGTGTCACACAGCTAATAAGTGTCAGGTGTTTGAGGATGGACTTGAACTCAGGTCCTCCTGAATACAGGGCTGGTGCTTTATCCACTTTGCCACCTGGATACCCCCAGGATGGTGGCTCTTTAATACAAGCAGCTACTCTCCATTTTCTCTGAATCCTAAACTCAAACCATGCCATCTGTCAGTGATATCATAGAGGGGGTTATTGCATGGGGTGAAAGGTTAGACTTGGGTGACCTCTCAGATACTGCTCTAAATCCTTTCATTTTCCCTTTAATCTCAAACACATCCTTATTTAAAATGATAATACACTCATGCATACTCCTAAGTACACAAATATATTATGAAAATTTTTTTATATTTACATTATGATAATTTGTCCTGGACACACACAGAGAGAAAATATGCCAGAATATTTTGCTTTATACAAGAGATACTCTAGAAAAAGTCATATGTAAATAAAGTTTTTATAAACCAAAGTTTATTTTTCAATACACTTAAGAGAGTTAATTATTTAAAGGAATCCTATGGTGAATCTTTCTGAAAGAGGGGATAATTATATTACATTATAAATTTCTTAGAAATCTGGTTTTTATGTTGGGGTTTTCCTCCAAGTGAGGTGTACTTGTCCTCTGCACCTGCCCATCAATATCCCCATGCAGAGCCACAAATTGCAATGATTGCACCTGGGACAAAGACAAATTTAGATGAGGGAAGGAGAGAGATGTTAGACTACAAGACACCAGGACCCATGGGAAGACAGACTATGAACTCTGCCTTGTAGGGGTAATCAGAAGCTCCATACTGCCACAAGACTGCTGCTAGGGTGGAAAGAGCAGGGCAGGGCTAACTAATTATCTTTGCTAACTAGGGCCTAACCTCACTTATTTCCACCTAGTGATAGAGTACAAGTATTGTCATCATCCTCTACGTTGTGACATCCTAAAGAAAAGTTCTTGTTGTCCTGCCCTAGTTACACATTTACACATTAATACTGTCCCCGCCCCACGTCACCCCTCAAGGTACATCTGAAGCTATGGTTGAGGGGGGCTTTATAGCACTGATTGATGTCTTCCTAGTTTGGGGGCAGGGAAAACAGTCGCAAGTGGGAACACCTTTCTCAGGCTGATAACCTCTAAGGGCATATGTCCCCTCCCCAACAGATACATTTCAGGCCATGACAGTTTCTTGCTGTAAAGCAAGAACTAGTCATTATTTAGTGAGGGCAAATTGGTCCCTTACAGAAGAGTCATATATTTTCATTGGACAGAAACTTAGAGATCTGATTTCTGGTTATACTAAATAGGGAGTCTAAAGCCTGAAACAGCTTCATCAGAGGGACCATACAGGTGAAGAACCATATCCCTTCCCTAATAAGGAAGGCTTCTTCTTCCTAAAGCGTTGTCCAAGGAAAGTGGGAGTACATTGATTCATAGAGGTTGACCTGAAAGGGACCTCAAAAGCTATCTAGGCCAACCTCATCATGTTACAATATCCAGACATCAGTATTTCTTATTCTGCTGGGGGAGGTGCCAGAGAAGGGAAGAGAGAGAGAGAGAGAGAGAGAGAGAGAGAGAGAGGAGAGGAGGAGAACCACAACTGAGCAGTGGTTCTTCACGGGTATGGTCCCTCTGTGCCATGTTTGTACCT
This sequence comes from Dromiciops gliroides, assembly GCF_019393635.1. Classification (NCBI taxonomy): domain Eukaryota; kingdom Metazoa; phylum Chordata; class Mammalia; order Microbiotheria; family Microbiotheriidae; genus Dromiciops; species Dromiciops gliroides. The sequence continues at coordinate 101,057,140 of NC_057861.1, forward strand.
GAAGATAGTTGTTCTCCACAGTGTATCATGATTTAAAATTTAGAAAACACTTTCAGCCCTGTAAGTTAGTATTGCAATAATTATTATCCCCATTTCATGGATGAGGAAAAACCTGAGGTCATGCCCAAGGTTACAGCTACTAAGAATATAAGAAAAGGCTCAAAGCCAGGTCTCTTCACACCCAGTCCAACACTCTTTTCCAGTATATTACACAATTGACTGGTAACTTAGAAAAGATCAGAGATTGTTAGGGAACCTTTTTATTATTGTTAAGTAGTGTCAGTCATGCCCAATCCTTTCTGACCCCTTTTGTTCTTTTGTTGATAAAGATACTAGAGGTTTTGCTATTTCCAGATCATTTTACAGACGAGGAGTCTGAGACAAATAGGATTAAGTGATTTACCAAAGGTCACATAGCTAGTAAGTATCTGAGGCTGGATTTGAATGCAGGCCCGTCTGCCTCCAGAAGCAGCACTATAGGCACTGAGCCACCCATCTGGGCCTTAGGGAGCCTCAGACATCATCTAATCCATTCCCTTCATTTTTGTAAATTCACAAACTGAGGCCCAGAGGTTAAATGCCTTGCCTGAGGTCACAGAGCTAGTTAGTAGCAAACTGGGGAGGGAAGCAGACATCCTGAGACTTTTTGAAAAGACTGAATCACAATTGAACAAGACCAGAAGATTTAATCACCCTCTCCTGGAGCTATCTTAATGAGCATGGGAGAACTGAAATGACTAAATCCTTTGGCCAAGTCAAAATGATACCACAGTTGAAAAGATACAGCAATGACAAAGCAGAGAGAGAAGGATAATAATTCTTCACATTTATATAAGGCTTTAAGGTTTTCAAAATGCTTCCCATCCATTCTCTCATTGGCGGGCAGGGGGATGGGATGGTGAGTGTTCTCATTCCATTCTGCAGATGAGGAAATGAGAGCTCAGAAAGGTGCAATCATTTACTCTGTCAGCAGCTCATCAGGCAGGGCCTAGAGTCAAACCCTAACCTCCTTCCAAGTACAGTATGCTTGCCACCATACTATACTTCCTCCTAGTTTCTGGCAGAATGCTTGCAGCTCAGCTGTTTTCAGTTCTCTGGGTTTGCTTTACCTTCATTCCTACCAGTCACCAGACTGCTTTCACAGTACAGTTCTTTCAGTGGTATAGTTGGAAGAACTCTGGATTCGGAGTCAGAGAGTCTGGGCTCAGATCTTGGCTCTGCTGCTTATTACCTGTGTGGCTTTGGGCAAGACACTTAACCTCTCTGGGCTTCAGGCCCCTCATCTATAAAACCAAGGGGCTGGGCTAGATAACCAACATCCCTTTGAGCTCTACATTTTACCATCATCTTCCTTGGTATTTACACAATTTGGGGTGAGCCTAAATGATGAAACAAAAACTGTAGAAAGATTTTGAAGATTCAAGTAATCAATATACCTGTTTTAGTTCCTTATCACACACAGAGGATAATTATGGTCATCTCAAGTGGGAAAAGTCAACTATTTAGTATAAATTTAGCTGTGTGCCTACTGTGTGTGAGGTACTGTATAAGACACTGTTCTAGAGGATACAAGACAAAAAAGAAACTGCCCCTTCCCTCAAAGAGCTTACATTCTCCTTGCTACTTCTTTTCAACTGTGTCATGCTTTATACTTCTCACAGTTTTCTTATAAATCCTCTTGTTTGACCCTCACTGCAGCTCTTTGAGGTATAGAACACCAGCTATCCCAGATCCTATATAAGAAATGAGCAAACAGACCCATAGAAGTTAAGTGACTTGCCAAAGGTTAAACAGTTAGGTAGGAGTAGAGTCAATAAAATACTTTGTATACATCTGGCAATCAATAAGACATTTGTTTATGGAATTGCAAACGTCTGGGAGGAACATTAGAAGATATCTAGTCCTTCGAAGAAGGAAGAGAGAAGGAAAGGAAGGAAGGAAGGTGGGAAGGAGGGAGAAAGAAAGGGAGAGAGGAAAAGAAACAGGGAGAGAAGAAAGGAGTGATGGAAAGGAAGAGATAGGAACAGTGGATGGAGTGTCAGGCCTGAAGTCAGGAAGACTCATCTTGTTGAGTTCAAATCTGGCCTCAGACATTTTACTTTATAGCTGTGTGGCCCTGGGAAAATCACTTAACCCTGTTTTCCTCAGTTTACTCATCTGTAAAATGAGCTGGAGAAGGGAATGGCAAACTTCTACAGTATCTCTGCCAAGAAAACCCCAAATGAGGTCATGAAAAGTACGACATGACTGAAACTACCCAACAGCAACAACAACCTAGAACTATAGTCAAAATCTCCTCGTCTCCTGACTCCTTTCCAGTCTAATACCCTTTCCATTATACTATAGTTGTATTATTCACAGTAAGAAAACTTAAATGATCTAGCTGCTGGGTATATAGAGGGAATGGAGTTGGGAATTTAAAGATATTTTATCCCCAGGGGCAGCTAGGTGGCGCAGTGGATGAAGCACCAGCCCTGGAGTCAGGAGTACCTGAGTTCAGATCCGGCCTCAGACACTTAACACTTGCTAGCTGTGTGACCCTGGGCAAGTCACTTAACCCCAATTGCCTCACTAAAAAAGAAACAAAAAAACAAAAACAAAAAGATATTTTATCCCCATGGTAAGTGAGGAAATGGTAAGGGAAAACCTTTATATCCTCAATGAGGTCAAGTTACCAAGGCATGGACAAAGAACCTATATATCAGATATTTTTAAAAGAACTGGCAGATGTAGATTGCTGGTCATAGATCTTTGAAAAACCATGGACTATCAGAATTAAAGTTGGACAAATATTCCAGTTTTCAAAAAAGTAAACAGAATGAGAGGAATCTGTAAACTATATGCCAATGAAGTAGGCATCTATCCTAACCAAAATTCTAAAGCATACTACTAAAAGCATAGTTTATCAGCATTTAGAAAACAAAGCGATTTCTGAGAATCAGGATGAATTCCACCAGGAACAGATTATGCATACTAAACTTATCTCCTTTTTTCACAGGGTTACTAGATTGATGCACAAAGAAAAAACTGTAGATATAATATAGCTATAATATATGGGGAGCTAGGTGGCACAGTGGATAGAACACAAGACTTAGAGACAGAAAGACTTGAGTTTGAATCCCAATTCAAACACTTACTAGCAAGTCACTTAACTTCTCTGTGCCTCAGTTTCCACATCTACAAAATGGGAATAATAATAAAACCTACCTCAAAGAATTGGGAATCAAATGAATAGGTATGTGTATGTACGTATAAAGTGCTCTGCAAACCTTTAAGTGCTATATAAATGCCAGCTATCCGTGACTTTTGACAGAACATTTAACAAAGTGTCTCATGCTTTCCTTGTGGACAAGCTGGGGATGTGTCAACTAAATTATAATATAGGTAGATGTATTCAGAATTGGGTGAATGATTAGACCCAAAGAAGAGTAATTAATGGCTCAACATAAACCTGCATGGAAGTGTCTATTGGAATGTGCCAGGGATCTGTCCTTCCTCCGGATGACATCATAGTTTTCAGAGTGACTGATGAAGACTGACTTATCAAATTCGTAGGTATTGTGAAGCCAGGAGGGACGACTAGTAAATTGAATGACAGAATCAGGATCCAAAAAGATTATAACTGCTGACTCTAGGCAAGATTTTAAAAACACATATAACACGCTATACTTGAGTTTTTTTAATGTTTGCAAACTGTTGTGCATTTTTATTTTTTTTAATTCTGAATTAAATAGATACAAAACAAAATGAGCATTTTCATAGATAGTGCAGAACAAATGGAGATGATTGTACATGAATCTGCTGATCTGTTATATTAAGCTTGCTTTTCCTTCTAAGTATATGCCAACTTCAACATTACACTTGAGTTCAGAACATCAATTGCACAAGTACAGGCTAGGGGAGCCATGGTTTGTCGATGACATCATGATAACAATTCCTGGAAAAGCCAAGGCTCTCTTTTCTCAGTATCTTTTCCACAGTGATAGCTTGAACCATTTGAATAGACACAATTTTGCTTAAGAGAGGAAAAATACTGAGAAATATCATTATAAAAACAGCCAGGTATGTTAAGGGGTGGTAGGTAGGTTTATTGTCCCTGAAAGTCTTCAAATATAGACAACATATAACCCATGGAGTTCATATAAGATGACCTCTGAGGTCCCTTCTGACTATGATATGCTGTAAAAGAACAAAAGTTTTGGGATGTATTCTGCCAGAAGTAGGACTAGGACTCAATAAACAGTGAATAAATTTATTGTCATCTAGTCGTAAAGTTAGATAATACTAATTTTAGTAGACCAAGTTAGCCTGCTTTCGTGGCTTTTTCCATAAGCCCTTAATGGTTCAGGTGTAGGTAGAAGGAATGGGAGGGTGTGGGAAATCAGCTGAAGGTCAAGGGCTAAGGGATTAAAATGATGGGCAAGGGCATTTTAATGAAAGAAACATGAAGCCAGAACAGAAGTGATGGGTTAGAATAGCAGTTCTCAAACTTTTTGGTCTCAGGATCCCTTTTACCCTCTTAAAATATAATTGAGGGAGGGGCAGCTAGATGGCGCGGTGGATAGAGCATCGGCCTTGGAGTCAGGAGTACCTGAGTTCAAATCCGGCCTCAGACACTTAACACTTACTAGCTGTGTGACCCTGGGCAAGTCACTTAACCCCAGTTGCCTCACTAAAATATATATATATATATATATATATATATATATATATATATATATATATATAATTGAGGGGGGCGGCTGGGTGGTTCAGTGGATAAAGCACTGGCGCTGAATTCAGGAGTACCTGAATTCAAATCCAGCCTCAGACACTTGATACTTACTAGCTGTGTGACCCTGGGTAAGTCACTTAACCCCCATTGCCCCACACACACAAAAAAAAATTGAGGACCTGCCAAAGATCTTTTGTTAATATGGGGTTTATATATTTTATAGATGTGTATCCATATCTATATGTCACATTCATATTTATACGTATGTACATATACATATTTGCCCTATTAGAAATTATAATATCTTAGCATGATTATGTAAAGACTTTTGACTTCAACAAGCTCTGAAAGGGTTGGAACTCTCAGAGGTTCCCAGACTACACTTTTAGAACCACTGGATGACAATAATAGGAGCAATCCAGATTCATCTTTGATGAATTCAAAGGGTGGATTTGGGAGTATAGCCACAGAAGACTTGGAAGGATCAGAGGTTTTGTGATCCAAGAGGGGAATCTCAGGGTTCAGGACCTAGAGCTTAAGAGTAGTTTCCAGTGAGGCTAATTGTCTAGGGCGTGACTTCTTTTGTGGGTGGCTGATAATAGAATGAAGATGTGAATCATGGATGTTGAGAAACTTGAGGTTTGGGGTTTAAGAAGGGTCAACAACATGGATATTAAAGTCAGAGAAGGTCATGTCAGGGGATGATGGGAAGAGATGTGTGCTAAAGTAACCGAGGAAGGTGACAGAGTATACTAGCAGTGGGTAAATAGAAAATAAAAGAAGGTGATATGATAGGATGACATGAGCTTCAGTGAAAGAGTAGTAACTAAATGATAGAGGCAAAGGGAGAGTCTAGAAATAGCGGTGGGGAGGAAAGATTATGCCAACTCTTCCTCCTGATCCTGTGAATAAGAGGAGTGGGAACAATATATTGGTATGTGGTGTCCTCAAGAGAAAGACAGGTTAGTGCCAGGAGCTGGAAGGAGCATAAGAGGAAAGATCAAGAATAACTATGAAAGTATTATATAACAGCACTTTTTGTAGCAGCAAAGAACTGGCAACAAATTAGAATGACTAACAAACTGTGGTGCATGAATGTAATGGAATATTATTGAGCTTTAAGAAGTGATGGATATATGAGGAATTCAGAGAAGCATGAGAAGATTTATATGGACTGATGTAGAGTGACCCCAAGCTTCCCATGGAAGCAAAAGCCTATCTTTGCAATACAAATATTGTCTGATGTTGCTTTACAACAGAAAGACCTGCAACATCGCTGCCTCTGAAGAGCTAAAGTTGAGTGTCCCACATAGGGCAAGGGAAAAGTGCATGGTGGATGTAAGCAGGCTGAAACATATAAACAATGAGGATCTCTGAAAAAACAAGAATAAGTTTTGTCATCAAGGAATTGTAACACAGGAAGAGAAAATGGGCTGGTCACATAGCAAGAGCAAGGCACAACAGGTGGACAGTGAAAGTGTTCTACTGGTACCCTGGCAATGTCTGGAGAAAATAACACTTAGGTGGACACCGTGATGAACTTTTGGTAGGACATGGACAAGAATTGAAAAAGAAGGGCAAGCATGGATGGGTTCTTATCTTTTGTCTTTCCTCCTTGGAGGGAACTCCCAAATTGATGAATCATACTGATCCATTTGAATAATAAGATATAGAATGAAGTAAGCAGAACAAAGTAAACTAGACATAATGACTACAGAAATGTAAATGAGAAGAAAAAAAAAAGACAAATGAAACTGCAAGTTCTTTAATTATGATGTCCAAACTTGTCCTGGAAGAAGAGTTGAGAAAATGCACCTCTTTCCCTTCTTTGCAGAGGTGGGGGACTGTAGGCGTGGAAAACCACATATATATTTCTGAGATTTGGTGGTGAGTTTAGATGGTTTTACAGAACCACTTTCTCTTCCTTTTTCAATTTTTTGCATCCTTTTTGCTCACTGGGAGGAAAAGGAGGAGCAATTCATTCAGAAATTAAAGGGATGCAAAAAAGATTTCAATAAAAATTTTAAAAGAGTAATTTTGTTGCCCTTAAGACAACTGGCTGCACAATGTGTTGTTGTCAAGGAATCATAGACTTACAGACTCAGAGAATCTCAGAATTGGACAGGGCCTCAAAAGCCACCTAAAACAAGGAATCCTTCTCAGGAAGGGAGAAGAGAATGAGCAGGCATGGGAGCTGAAGGGACTGGCCACCTTCTCTACTGTAGCCACAGGGAAGAACATCAAACCCTGGAGTTGATGGGAGACAGGTGAGCTTGCCAAGCTGTTTCCTGTTCCCTTCTGTCTTTCTTGTTCACTATTTTTACCTTGTATTTTAATGAAGGATTTTCCTGGCAGCAAGGTCCCCAGTCACTAGCAGTCTGACAGAGGTGATTTAATTAAGGTGTTGGCAGTTTAAGGTATTGGTGACCTGCCAGTTACTATTATGTGTAATTCTCTTAGACCCAAGGAAGAGTCACCCTCAATGGTTGGAGGAGATCCCCAAAATCCACTCACCCTTTTTCCCCAAACTGATTTTCCATTGGTTTCTTTTCTGTCAGGTTTTTGGAGGGTTGTTTTTTGGGGGGTTTTAGATGGTTTTTTTAAGTGTTTCTTTTAACCAGTTTCCATAGAACAGGCTAATGAGATTGCACAACAAGCGACAAATTATCTTGCTTGCAAAACACACTGAGATGTATTTAGGCCTTGGATGTCTGACAAGGGTCCTGTTTATTTTGGCAAATAGGGACAAGTGAGATGAAATTCCTGAGCATCACCTTTATTTAGTCTAAGACAGGTAAGTGTTATGAGTGGATAGAGGACTGGACCTAAATTCAGGAAGATTCGAGTTTACCTTAGACACTAAGTAAGTGTGTGACCCTGACAAGTCATTTAACCTCTCTCAGACTTAGTGTTCTCTTCTGTAAAATGGAAATAATCATAGTACCTACCTCAAAGCCTGTTCTGAGGACTAGATAATATATGTTAAATGTTTTGTAAAATTTAAAGAAGTAAAACTTCTTATTCTTCTTGTTCTTTATTTCTTTCTTCTTCTTTTCCTCCTCCTTCTAATTTATGATGATGATGTGATGATAATGGCTTGTGCCTCTCCATTGATCCAGGAACCTTTATTTCTGTGAGCCAGTCAGCACTCCAAAGAATTCTCCGAAGAACATCACCACTCAGAGCATTTCTTACCTATACGAACTCCAGCCCCCATGCTGTCCCCACCAAACTTTCTCCAAATGTATTTCCCATATACGCTCCCAGTGAAGCAACGATAACAACGGGTGAATGTTCCATAGAATTCTAGAATTGGAAGGGAGCTCAGAAGTCATCTAGTACAATATATGCGTGAACATGAATGGCTTTGAAAATATCCCCAACAAATGGTCATCTGGTCTTTACTTGAATTCTTCTAGTGATGGGAAACCCATTACCATATAAGGTATTTCATTCCCTTGTTGGATAACTCTAAAATTTAGGATTTTTTTCTGTATTTTGAGCCAAAATAGTCTTCTTTGTTCCTTCCACCTAATGATCCTAAATTGACCCTCTAGATCCAAGTACCTTGGAAATTTATGCCTAGAAGATGTGATAGAAGTTAAATATCACTCATAATTTAGAACCATGGATGCCATGAATGTCATAGACACCCCCACACACACCCCAAAATAATTTCATTTACTTTAATTCTGAACTTAGCAAACCATAAATAAAATGAGAAGTTTCTTATACGTAGTAGAACATAAAAAGATTATACATGAAATTGTGACTCTTTATTTTGTTTAGCCTGTATTCCTTGTAAAATGTATTATGAATTCAGCAGGTAATGTTCAAAGCTCTCCTCCTTGCTGGTGATTCTTTCATGCCTTCTGTTTTCTTCTCTGAATTTTCAAAAATGCTTCAATGACCCTTTTTTTTCTTTGTCTTCTCTTTCTTTTGGGGGGAGGGGGTACTGCTAACCTAGCTTAGATTTTCCTTCCTTCCCACTCACTCCAAGGAGAAAAATAAAATCTTTGTAAAAATTATTCATAGTCAAGCAAAACAAATTCTCACATCAGCCACATATGAAAATCTTTATCTTGTTTTTGAGTCCATCATCTTTCTGTCAGAAAGTGGACAGCATTCTTCAGAAATTTCTTCAGTACAACATAAAGTTTTCCAATCTGGCTCCAACTCTCCTTCCCAGCTCTATCTCTCATTATACCCTATGTCAACTGCTTCCTTCCCCAAATCATGTATTTTTGCTCATACTTTTCATCCTGCCTGTGGTGTCCTGCCCCATTTCTGCCTGTTGAAATCCTACCTTTCTCTAAGAACAACCTCAAAACATTACTTTCTTCATTCAGTCTTTCTTGACTTCCCAGGTTAGGGGAGATCAATTCCTCTTCTGTCTGTATTCCTACTGATCTCAATTCACTTTGCACACATAGAACCTTCCCAATCCATATTCTAGGTAAGAGTACCATCCCACCAAGTCTTAATGATACCTAGGGGTTCAAACTGGTTTCAGAAGATCATAGATTCCGGTTTAGGGACCTGGGTATGAATGCTGGCTCTTGCCTTTTACTACTTGTGTGAACTTAGACAAGTCACTTCCCTCTTTGGGCCTATGTTTTCTCATCTGCAAAATTAGGGGATTGATCTAATCAGTCATCATTCAATAAGCATTTATTTGTCATCTCCTATACTCCAGACACTCTCCTAAGTTTTGGAGATACAAAGACAAAATGAAACAGTCCTTTACCTCAAAAAGCTTACATTCTATAGGCAAAGGCAAAACACACTATGTATGAACATATATACTTGTTTGTATCTATATATGTTTGTGTACATATACACATTTATCTATTTGCTATTTCAGCAAAGTATATATTGTATGTATATATGTATGCATATGTATACATACGTGTGTGTGAAGTTTTGTTTTAGATATTTTTCCCAGAGTTCTACTCCAGTATGGGGTCAATGTGATTGAGAGAATTGAGAATAGTGGCCACTCTCTTTTGGGTCAGAATCTATTAATCTTTGTACTAGACCCCATTTTGTGGAAGGGATCCATGAAGGGTGGGGTGAGAGTGGAATCTGGATCGGAAAGGTCTTCTAAAGGAGCCTATTTTTGAACTGAAGTAAGCTAGAGATTGGCTGTGAAAGACAGAAGTAAGGAGGGAGTGCATTGCAGGCATGGGGGATAGACTGTGAAAAGGAGATGAAATGTTAGGTGGGAATTCTACATGCCTTCCAAGGTCTAAGATCTGTGATCCTGTGAACTAATGATAATCACCACATTCATCCAAATATTGTGAGTATTTTTTTACTTGCCTTATTTCCCCTCCTGATCGGTAAGCTCCTTCAAGGCACCTGTCTTCTGGATCTCTGCATCCCGAGGAATGCCCAGAATATGGCTTTACACATATTAAGTGGTAGTTACATATCAAGAGTGGTAGTCACTCTATAAATACTTAACAAAGGAATAAACATCAACTTTGGCACATCAATGGAAGAGCATTGTTAGCATTCCAGCCTAACAAGGTTTCCAAAAATAGGAATCTTCTTCCTTATTTTTAAAAGACAAAGAATCCTTTATGCAATAATATGAATGAAGCCAAACTTGGGTGGTGTTTCTGGGTAGGCAAATTTTTACTACATGACTTTGCTATCACCATAAAGGAATTAGGTGTGTCCATCGTACAAAATCCAGCCTAACCCAACAAGTATTTATTAAGCACCTGCTTAATATTATTAAGCACAGAAAGGCACTGTGCTAGGCTCTAGGAGTGCAAAGACAAAACAAAAAACAGAGTTCACCTTCAAGGGTAGTTCTGTCAGTCAATAAGTATTTATTAAATGCCTGCTATGTGCCAGGCACTATGCTAAGCTATGAAGATAGGCAAAAGATTGACTCCTCTCTCAAGGATATCATGTGAGGGAGGAAAACAACATAAAAACAACTATGTATAAACAAGATATATATGGTATAAATTATAAATAATGAACAGAGGAAAGGCACTATCATTGAGGGGTATCAGGAAAGGCTTCTTGTAAAAGGTAAGATGTTGTGCTCACTTTGCCAGTATATATAATAAAAGGTAAGATTTTAGCTGGGATTTAAAAGAAGTAAAGGAGGCCAGGAGGTGCAGATGAAGAGGATACCTATTTCAGACATGATGGCTGGTCAGTGGAAATGCATGGAGTATGGCAGTGGATTGTCTTATGATAGAAGCAGCAAGGAAGCCAGTGTCACTGGATAGCCTAGTATGGGGAAGAGAGGGAGTAAGGTGTAAGAAGCCTGGAAAGGTGGGGGGGGGGGCATTTTTGTAGGGCTTTGAATGTCAGAGAATGTTATATTTGATCCTAGAGGTGATAGGGAGCCACTGATGTTTACTGAGTTAGGTAGATGGGGAGAGGGGAGGCATGACATGGTCAAACCTGAACTTTATGAAGATCACTTTGATAGCTGAGGGTAGGATTGGAAGTTACAGAGATGCTTATGTCAGGGAGACCAACCAGCAGACCATTACAATAGTCCAGTTGTGAGGTAAAGAGGACCCATACCAGAGTGGTGGCAATGTCAGGAGAGAGAAGGGATCATATGTGAGAGACATTGTGAAGGTAAAAATTGCTAAGACTTTGCAAGAGATTGAATATGGGAAGTGAGAGAGAATGAGGAGTCAGGGATGGCACCTAAGTTTGTGAGCCTGGGTGACTAGGAGGATGGTATAATAGGAAGGTTAGGAAGAATGGAGGATTTGGGGTGGGGGTAGATGAGTTCATGTTTGGATATATTGAGTTTAAGATGTCTATGGCGGGGGGCAGCTAGGTGGTGCAGTGAATAAAGCAGTGGCCCTGGATTCAGGAGGACCTGAGTTCAAATTTGGTTTCAGATACTTAACACTGACTAGCTGTGTGACCCTGGACAAGTCATTTAACCCCCATTGCCCTGAAAAGAAGAAGAAGAAGAAGAAGAAGAAGAAGAAGAAGAAGAAGAAGAAGAAGAAGAAAGAAACATAAGCTTGATGTAAGAAGATGTCTATGGGACATCCAGTTTGAGATATCTAAGAGGCAGTTGAAGATGTAGGTCTGGAGGTTAGTAGAGAAGTTGGGACTGAATGCATACATCTGAGAATCATCAGCATAGAGATAATAATTAAATCCATAGAAGCTGGTGAGATCATAAGTGAAAGAGTATAGAAGGAGAAGAGAAGAGAATCCAGAACAAATCCTGGTGGGGGGGGGTAAGCTGAAAAGGAGGGGGACCCAGCCTTTATGTAATTCGAGGAGGAAGATGAAGTAGAACAGGAGGTGGTGGGGGGTGGGAGAGGGAGAGGAAGAGGGAGAAGGAGAGAGGAGGGGAGGAGAGAGAGAGGGAGAGAGAAAGGGAGAGAGAGAGGGAGAGGGAGAGAAGGGGGGGAGAGGGAGAGAGAGAAGGAGAGGAAGAAGGAGAGTGAGAGAGGGAGAGTGAGAGGGAGAGGGAGAGGGAGAGGGAGAGGGAGAGGGAGAGGGAGAGGGAGAGGGAGAGGGAGAGGGAGAGGGAGAGGGAGAGGGAGAGGGAGAGGGAGAGGGAGAGGGAGAGGGAGAGGGAGAGGGAGAGGGAGAGGGAGAGGGAGAGGGAGAAGGAGGGGGGAAAGTATTTAAAATTAAAGGAAGACTCCCAAGCTTTGTATTAAGCTTCAGAGGTAGAGGTCAGGATGGTAGATTCAATGTATGCTGGGTGGAGACTGCCCAGGCAAAGGGTGGGAAAGGGAGTGGCAAGTTCCGTCAGCAGCAAATTCATTAGTTTGGCTTAAATAGAATGTTGGTGAAAGGGAATCATACCATATGCCTAAAAAGGTAAGCCAGAGACAAATGAAAAGGGCTTTAAATGCACAGCTGAGGAGTTTGTATTTTATCCGAGAAGCAGCTGGTAAAAGAATACATTAGCAACACTAAGGAAAAGCATTTGGTCACATCCTTTTTTTTTCATCCTGGCTATGAACTTACATAGAAATGACTTGGATAATACCTTATTGACTCAGCCAAGCACTTACGCAGGAACTGATAAATTATTCCTTCCATTCCCAGCTAATGAATCTTGATAGGTAGGATGAAGGAGAACCCCAGTCTAGTAATATTTATAAATCAAAGTTTTTGATTCTTATGGTCAGCATGTATCTTCTCATTGCCTTGGGCTTCTTGTCCCTATAGGTGTGTCCAGTGTCCTTGATTGGAAACTCAGATACTTGGGTTACAGTCCCACTTTATCACCTAATACTATGTGACCTTAGACAAGTCTCTGAAGATGTTTTCTGATCTAGGAACCATGTGGTTTGGACTAGTTAATCTCCAAAGCTGCTTTAGCTGTTAATAATAATATTCCACTTTCATACCATTGTGTTCTATGAAAGGAAGTTAAGACAGTTTCAGAAAAACCTGGGAAGATTTTTATGAGCTGAGGCAAAGTGAACTGAGCAGAATCAGGAGAACATTTTACACAGTGGCAGCAATATTGTATGATGATCAAATGTGAAAGACTTAGCAACTCTGATTAATACAATGATCCATGACAATTCCAAAGGACCCATGATGAAATATTATATCAGAGAGAGAACTGATAGACTATAAGTACCAATTGAAGCATATTTTTTTTCTCTTTTTCTTGCATTCCCTGCCCCCTACAACATGGCTAATGTTGCATGACATCATATGTATAATGCATATCATTTTTCTTGCCTTTTTTGTGGGTAGGAGAAAAGAGAATTTGGAACTGAAAATAAAATTGAAAAAAAAAACAATAAAAAGGGGGAAATAAAATAAAATTTATTGGGGAAAACCCCTGCTTTTATTTATAGGACTTTATAGTTACGAAATGCTTCAAACCCTTTATTTTAATCTCCAAAACAGCCCTGTATTTTTCACCTCAGAAACTTAGTAGCCCTGTGACCCTGAATCATAGACACCTTTCAACCTCTGTTTTTTCATCTGCAAAATGGAAATAATAGCACTTAATTCACTGGGTTTTTGTGAGGATTAACTGAGATATATGTAAAAAGCTTTGCAAATCTTAAAGCACTATACATTAGCTATCAGTATGGACAGTAGTATCACAAATGAAGAAACTGACTTCAAAGAGGTTAACATAACTGCCCAAGGGCACACAGCTAATAATAATAGCTATTATTTATATAGCACTTTAAGATTTACAAAGCACTTTATATATATAATCTCATTTGATCCTCACAACAACCCTGTGAGGTAGGTGCTATTATTATCCTCACTTTACAGATGAGAAAACAGGCTGAGAGAAGGTGAATGATTTCTTTAAGGTCACACAACTAGGAAGAGGCTGAGGCTGGATTTGAACTGGGGCCTTCCACACTCCAAGTCTATTTATTTATTTATTTGTTTACTTACTTATTTTGCAGGGCGATGAGGGTTAAGTGACTTGCCCAGGGTCACATAGCTTGTAAGTGTCATAGGTCTGAGGCTGGATTTGAACTCAGGTGCTCCTGAATCCAAGGCCAGTGCTTTATCCACTGCGCCACTTAGCTGCCCCACACACTCCAAGTCTAGCACGTTATTCTCTGTATCACTTAACTGCCTAATAAATAGCAGAGCCAAAAAGTTCATAGGATCATAGATTTAAAGCTAGAAGAAATTTAAAGACCATCTGGTCCAATACCCTCATTTTATAGATAAGCAATTGAAGCCCAGAGAGGTCGTGACATCCAGGATCCAGTAGTACTTGAACAGGGATTCAAACCCAGGTAGGCCAGCTCTAAATCCAGTGCTTGCAGTTCTGTCACTGTGACCTTTTTTTTTTTTTTAAAGAATGAACATTTAAAAAGGAAGAAGAAAGGAAGCTGGTGGTTTCAGATGCTTTACTTGGAAAAGAAAGACAGGTGACAGGAGCTATGGCCCGGTGATTTCATTTAGAAGGACAGCTAAACAGTCAAGCTGGGCCTTTGTCTCAGGTGGTGAGGAGGGGATGGGGACAGGGTGATCCAACTGGAAGGAAGTGAAAGCACTAAGAAAGAATAGTCCCTCTTGCTTTGGGATGTTGAACAAAGGCATATTAACAGTCTCAGGTCAGGAAGGGGGATTCATTGTGGCTTAAATTTTATTTTTGGACAGGAGGAGAAGTACCTGGACACTGATGACTAAACAATAATTTGAACTTCTTAAGGTGAAGGGCTTTTAGTCTATGCCATATGAGGGTAGACTGAAGAAACTGGTGATGTTTAAACTCAGGGGGGATGTGACAGCTGCCTTCAATTATTTGAAAAGCTGTCATGGAAAAGAGAAATTAAACTCATTTTTCCTGGCCCTGGTGGGGAAGGAGGAAGGGAACAGGCATTTTTTAAGCATCTGCTATGTGCCAGGCAGCATACTAAGTGCTTTATAAATGTTAAACCATTTGATTCTCTCAGCAACCTTGGGAGGTAGCTGCTATTATCATCATCCCCATTTTATAGTTGAAGAAACTGAGGCAGATGGAGGTTAAGTGACTTGCCTAGGGTTACACAACTAATAAAGTAACTGGGGCTACATTTGAACTCAAGTCTTCCTGACTCCAGGCCTAGAACTGTATCTACTCTGCCACATAGCTTCCTCAGAGGGCAGAATGAGTACAAAGCTGCATGACAAATTAGCAGAGGATGCTAAAACTATGGTGTTCTGCCTCCAAGCCTTGTGTTATCTTTAAAACACCAGATCACTTTGTAATCATCACCAGCTGTATCACCTTTAAAAGTGGCTAACAGTACTTGTATTTGCTTGTATTGTTGTTCATTCTTCATTCTCAAAAAGAACCAATGACATCAGGAAAGTAATGTCTTGACTTGCAAGTGAATTGGATTTGAGTAAAACAGAGCTGTGCAAAATTTGGCTATCAGTCTTGGCATGTCACATGAACATCTTTTTGTTTTTGGTTTTTTGATTTGGGGTTTTTGGGTTTTGCGGAGCAGTGAGGGTTAAATGACTTGCCCAGGGTCACACAGCTAGTAAGTGTCAAGTGTCTGAGGCCAGATTTGAACTCAAGTCCTCCTGAATCCATGGCTGGTGTTTTACCATGAACATCTTTTAAAGGCAATACCTCCTAAACTAACAAACAAAAAATCTAAACTCCAAAGTAGAATTTTTCTTATTTCATATCAGGAAATCAAACACATGTACATATGTATACATACATATGCATATATATACATGTGTGTGAATGTGTGTGTTGTGTATATTGTTATTTGTCCTTTGTTCTCAGAGGACCAATGCCATTGGAAAAGTGATGTCATGACTTGCAAGTGAATTGGATTTAAGTGAGGCAGGGCTTTGCAAAGTCACCAACCTCACTATCTCCTCCAGAGCCATCTGGGTCCAGTGGCAAGATATAGATCAGGACAACTAGAGATGGCCCCCCTGTGTATATACACATATAGTTGAATAAATATAGTTTGCTGTGCATTATGGGAGACAAATGCCATGATTGATTTCCTTAAGTAATTTATAACCTAGTTGAAGAGACAAGACTAACATAGTAATTTAATTAAACAAGAGTTTATTACACACCTACTATGTGCAAAGCCCTGTGCTAGGTGCTAACACTACAAAGATGGAAATGAATCAGAAATCAGAAAATGAATACTAGCAGGATACAATATATACACAAAGTATATACAAAGTAATTTCCAGGGCAGCAGTAACTGTGGTTCTCAGGATAGATTGTGTAGGAGTTTATACTTGAGTCAAGCGTTGAAGGAAGCAAAGGTTTCTAAGAGCTAAGAAAAGAGTGGAATCAAGCATGATGGATAGACACCTTGTACAAATGAATTGAGGTGGAAGATGGAATATTGTGTACAAGGAATAGCAAGTAAACCAGTTTTCCTGAAACTTATAGTTCATGAAGGGGAGAGTAATATAAAAATTAGTCTAGAAAAAAGAGGGAAGGGAGGAAATAAGCATTTATATAGAATAGAGCCAGATTGTGAAGGGCTTTAAATGACAAGTAGAGAAGTTTGTATTTGATCATAGGCAATAGGGAAACAATAAAAATTCCTAAGGGAAGAATCCACATCTTCAAGACTGTGCTTTAGGAGCAGCAGTTTGGCAGCTGTGTGGATGATGGACTGAAGAGAGGAGAAAATGGAAGCAGAAAAACCATTAAGAAGATATTGCAGTTGTCCAGATGGGAGGTGATGAGATCCAAAACTAAAGTCGTAGCTTTGTGGGTGGAAATAAGGGTACAGATGTGAGAGATATTATGGAAGCAGAATCAAGAAGACTTGACAATTGGATATCCAGAGGAGGTGAGGAAATGGTAACAAGCAAAGACAGACATAGAATTATGCTGAGTTTGGGATATCTATGGGACATACAAATGATGCCCCATAGACTATTAGTGAGGCAGATGCAGAGTTAAGGAGAGAAAGTAGGACCATATATATAGATCTAGAAATATCTGCATATATGTGATGATTGAACCCATAGGAATTCATTAACCAAGAGATTACAGAAATGGAAGAGAAGGGGTGCTCAGGCCCTAGTTTCCTTGGACTTCATTAATAAGAGAAGGAGATTATATGGTAAAGAAAACTGAGAAGCAATAGTCAAGGAGGTAGGGTAAGTGCAATTTAGTGCTAAATTGTATGGTTCAGACTCCAGATGCAAAGAAGTTCTCATGAACTAATCAATCACTCAATACACCTTTATTAAAAGTCCCCTTTGTACTAGGCAATGTGCTGAGCACCTGAGATAAAAAAGAGAGACAAAAGACAGTTTCTTCTCTCAAGGAGCTCACAATCTAATGAGGGTGACAACAAGCAAACAAATATGTACCAAGTAAGCATATACTGAAGGATTAAAAAATAATTAAAAGTGGAAAGGCACTAGACTTAAGAGAGGTTAGGAAAGAATTTTTATAGAGGGTGAAATTTTGACTGGGTATTAATGAAGCCAAGGAAGCCAGGAGGTAGAAATGAAGAGGGATAGTATTCTGAGGACAGCCAGAGAAAATGAGTTTTTTCTATTAGATCTGTATCCCAAAGAGATCATTACAAAGAGAAAAGAACTATGTACAAAAATATTTATGGGGGCAGCTAGCTGCTACAGTGGATAAAGCACCAGCTCTGGATTCAAGAGAACCTGAGTTCAAATCAGGCCTCAGACACTTAACACTAGCTGTGTGACCCTGGCCAAGTCACTTAACCCTCATTGCCCCCCCACATATACACACAAACACACATAAAAAACATTTATAGCAGCTCTTTTTGTGGTGGCAAAGGATTGGAAATTGAGGGAATGTCCATCAATTGGGGAATGACTGAACAAATTGTAGTATATAAATATAATGGAATGCTATTGTGCTATAAGAAATGACAAGCAGGATGATTTCAGAAAACCTGGAAAGATTTACATGAACTGATGCAAAGTGAAGTGAGCAGAACCAGAGGAACATTGTACACAGTAACAGCAACATTGTATGATGATTAACTATGATAGACTTAGCTATTTTCAGCAATTCAATGATCTAAGACAATTCCAAAAGACTCATGATGGAAAATGCTACCCACATCGAGAGAAAGAAATGATGGAGTCTGAATGCAGATCAAGGCATACTATTTTCTTTTTTTCTTTTTTTTTTTTTTACGGGGCAATGGGGTTAAGTGACTTGCCCAGGGTCACACAGCCAGTAAGTGTCAAGTGTCTGAGGCCGGATTTGAACTCAGGAACTCCTGAATCCAGGGCCAGTGCTTTATCCACTGCGCCACCTAGCCGTCCCCGAGGCATACTATTTTTACTTTATTTTTTTCTTAGTTTTTTTCTTTTGTTCTGCTTCTTCTTTAATAGCATGACTAATATGGAAATATGTTTTATATAATTGAACATATATAACCTATATAAAATTATTTGCCATCTTAGGGAAGAGAGAGGGGAAGAAGGAGGGGATAAAATCTGGAACTCAAAATTTTATTTTAAGAAGAATGCTAAAATTGCTTTTACATGTAATTGGAAAAAATAAAATTACATTTAAAGGGGGAAAAATGAATGTCTTCTTCAGGAATCAGCAAGGAGGCCAATGTCATTGGATTGAAAAGGATGAAGACATGGAAGGGAGTAAGGAGTTAGAAGACTGGAAAGATGTGTGTAGAAGGAGAGGGAATTGGGTAGTGAAGGACTTTGAATGCCAAACAGAAGATTTTGTATTTGATTCTGAAGGTAATAAGGAGCCACTGGAGTTTACTGAATAGAGGATGAATTGGAATGTGAGACTTGAAGGAAAACCTAGAAGCAGTTCATTGCAATTGTCCAAGTGTGAGGTGATAAGGGCCTTCACTAGGGTACTGGCATTATCAAAGGAGAGAAGAGGTGTATTTGAGAGTTTGCAAAAGTAAAATCAACAAGCCTTGGCAACAGATTGAATATGGAGGGGAGGTGGGTAAGAGATAGTGAGGAATCCATGATGACACCAAGGTTGTGAGCCTGAGGAACTGGGAAGATGATGTTGCCCTAGACAATAATAGGGAAAATGGGAAGAAAGGGGAGGGCAGAGAATAATGAGTTCAGTTTTGGACATGCTAAGTTTAAGATGTCTATTACACATCCAGTTCAAAATGTCTGAAAGGCAGTTGGAGATGGTAGAGGTCAGTAGAGAATTTCCATCAGGATGGGTAGATTTGAGAATCATCAGCATGGAGGTCATAATTACATCCATGGGAGCTGATCAGATTACCAAGTGAATTAGTAGAGAGAAAAGAGAGACAGAATCCTGTCCTGAATTAGTGTCAGAGGTTGAGAATGATAGGAAAGGAGGAACAGCTGTGTATGTGAGCCTGCTTTGGGTGGTGGCTGTCTCTTTCCAGAAATAGTTGCAGTGCCAGTTGGCTTTGCAGCAGTGAACAGATTAAATGATGGGAAGCGATGTGCTCAAGTAGAAAGCATACTGATCCTGGACCCAGGAGACCTGAATTCAAATTCCAGTCTTCTACTTCCTAGCTGTATGACCTTAGGAAAGTTTCTCCTGCTACAAAATGGAAATAAACATTCTTATACTATCTATTTCATAGGGCCATAGTGAGGAAAGTCCTTCTGTAACCCTTGGATTTATAATGTGAGTACATATATATGTGAGATATGATTATTAGTTTCCTGGGTTCTCTCCAACTTCCTGAGCCAAAAATTACAAAATGTCCCTTTTCCAATGTCTCCAAGGTCTCTTTCCAGTGACTTCCTCAGAGCTCTGGGCTTGCAGTTCAGCCAGTGACTCACCCTGTGGAGAGACAGGCATGTCATCTTGTGTCACTAAGCTCTGGTTTGGGGATTGTGTCATCCTTTCTGCTGCATTCACCTTCATTAAGTCCATTTGGAGGCCTCTCTTAAGCATGATTACTTCATACTGAGTGAAATTTATTGCTTCCTGGGTGAAAATGATTGCTATAAAGACTAGGTGGAGAGAGGAAGCTAAAAAGAAAAAAGTATGTAAAACATCTCCACCCACAAAGGTAGGCAAATTTTCTCTACAAAATTAGATAAAGGATATTGCAATGCACCCTTGAAAATATGCATAAACCATTTCTCTGCCAACCCATTTATTTTTCACCAGACTACCTACCAATGAATACTGCCACATCTCTGCCAATGACGTGTGGCTCTCATGAAGTAGAAAGCACAGTGGATTAAAAGTTTGTTAGAATCAAGGTTCTCCATCTTTCTGGGGTCATGGACCCTTTGGGCAGTCTTGATTTGTGCCTGTGTCCCCAGGTTCTCAGAATAGATTTTAAATTAAAAAAAATAAAATATTTAAGATTATAAATGAAATCAATGATATTGAAACACATTCATCAAAATGTTTTTAAGTGTATGAAACACAGATTAAGAACCCCTGAGTAAGAAGATCTAGGTTCGAGTTCTTATTTTTCCAAACAATCAATTTATATTAAGTGCCTACTATATGTTAGGCACTGTGTTAAATACTAGGGATATAAAAAGAGGCAAAAAACAGTCCCTGCCCTGAAAAAGCTTACAATCTTGTGGGGGAGACAACATGCAAAAAAAAAAAATCTATACAAAGCAAGCTGTCTACAAAATAAATAGAAAATAATTGACAGAGGAAAGGCACTGGAATTAAGATGGGTTAGGGAAGGATTCCTATAGAAATTGGGATTTTAATTGGGACTTAAAGAAAGCAAGAAAGGTAGGCAGTCCAAGTGGAAGAGGGAAAGCATTCCAAGCATGGGGAATAGTCAGACAGAATTTCTTGTTCCTAGAATAGCCAGGAGACCCGTGTCACTGGTATGTGTTGGGGAGTAAGGTGTAAGAAGACTGGAAAAGTAGGCAGGGACTAGGTTAGGAAAGGCTTTGAATGACAAGCAGAATATTTCATAATTGCTTTTGGAAGCAATAGGAAGCCACTGGAGTTTTTTGAGTGGAGTGAGAGGTGGAGAGTGACACGATTGAACCCACACTTTATGAAAATCACTTAAGTGGCTGATTGGAGAGAGATTTGAGGCAGGCAGACCCACTCACAGGCTATTGCAATAATCCAAGTGTGAGGAGATAAGGGCCTGTGGTAGAATTCATGATCATGTTGGAGGAGAAAATGGAGCATATTGGAGAGATGTTGCAAAGGTGAAATCGATGGGTGTTGACAACATCATGTTTATGATGAGATAGTGAGGAATTCACTCTGCTATGAGAATGAGGGACTTCCTCTAGCTATATAGAGAAGGTAACCAGAGAGGCTGAGGGATATTTCAGGGCAAGAATGCTCCAGGAACTGAGGGAAGTTTCAGGGCTTTTTGACCTACCGAGAGGGCAGTTGGACGCATGGTGACAAAAGTCCTAAAAATGAGAAGCAGGGTTCAGAGAGTGGGCAGAGGATAGAAGAAGACTCTTCTACTTCTTAAATAATTTATAATTTAATTCAAGATCTTTCTGAGCTAGACATTTCCAAAGATGGAGTGCAAAAAATAAAGCTAAGAAGGTAAGGTGGAACCACACTGAGGAAGACTTGGAGTGCTAGCATCAGGAGATCATATTCTTTCTCTCCTAGTTTTCAGTGTGTTCACTTTGTGTTTCTTGCCCTAGATTGTAAACCCCTTGAGAGTGTGGATCATGTCATCTCTTTTTGTATGATAGGTAGAGTTAGATCAGCCACTATTGATCACTTTTCTTAGAACCATAGAATGTCTGAGCTAGAGGGAATCTTAGAGATCTCTGCCACCCACTTCATTTTACAGAGAGGAAAACTGAGGCCCAGAAAGTTGACTTACCTTGTCCAAGGTCATACAGTAGTAAATAACAGAGCTGGGACTCGAACCCAGGCTTTATGACTCCCAGTAGAGTGCTTCTTCTACTATCCCATGATACTTCCTCTTTTACTGATTCAGTAAAAAAACTGTCAACCAAATTGTCTGTCTTTATGATTTGCAGCAAAAACAGCAAACTTTGTATGAGTGCTAACTACAATTGCTGGAATATGACTAGTTGGAACTTTCCCAGAAGGGAAGTCTGCTCTTCAATGCCAAAGAGTTTGTGCCAATCCTGAGGAAAAATACTCAGGAGGACCCTGAATGCAGTCACTCACTGGGCTGCCCTTTAATCACGTGACCCATGGAGCTTTTAAGAGAAAAGAGGAGAGGGAGGCTGTGAAGATTGGCTGAATATCCCAATCTCAAAGGGCAGCTCCTGGCACTTTCATCTGCTATTTCGCTCCCTTTCAACCAATTACAAGCCAGAGAATAAAAGACATAGGGATGCAAATGTCCCCTATAGATGGATTGATTAAGGGTCACTTATTTTGGCATGCCAGAATGAGCTTTTCAGTATGAATATTGAGCTTTAAAAAAAACCCAAACATTTTAAGTAATGACAATCTAACCAAAACCAACTAAATAAATGTACAAAATGAGGAATAAAATAACAAACTCCGGACTTTTTACAGTTTCCTAATTTGAGCAAATACACATATTTCACTTAACAACATTATAACAATAAAACCTCATTGCTCTGTGTCCCTTTCCAATCACTTTTCCATCTGTGTGCGTCTCAGTTTCGTTGTTACTATTTTGTACTGTATACAGCCTCAGAGCCAGGAAGAACTAGGTTTTAGTCCTGTCTCTTGGGAGAGGGAGGGCATCTAGGCAGCACAGTGGATAGAGTTCCAGGCCTGAAGTCAAGAAGATTCATCTTCCTGAGTTCAAATGTGGCTTCAAACACTTAGTTGTGTGACCCTGGACAAGTCAGTTCACCATGTTTGCCTCAATTCCTTATCTGTAAAATGATCGGAGGGGAGGGGAGCAGCTAGGTGGCACAATGGATAAAGCACCGGCCCTGGATTCAGGAGGACATCAGTTCAAATCTGGCCTCAGACACTTGACACTTACTAGCTATGTGACCCTGGCCAATTCACTTAACCCCAATTGCCCCACAAAAAAACAAAAAACAAAAACAAAAAAAAATGATCTAGAGAAGGAAATGGCAAACCACTCCAGTATCTTTGTCAAGAAAACTCCAAATGGAGTCACAAAGAGTTGGGCATGACTCAGCAACAACAACTTGACAATACTGGCTGACTCTGGACAAACCATTTAAATTCTCAATGAACTAGGTAATCCTGACAATAAGTTGCAGAAAACGTTGCTGCCTTGTCTTGGTAAAGTTTCTTACTTGGGGAATTACCTATGCCACCAGTCCGATTCAGTCTTTATCCCTTTCTATAAGTATTGTGTATTGGGCAGGTGTCCTAGTCACTGTTAACCTGGAACTGAGAGAACCCTTTAACTGAGGATTCATTTTCGACTTAACCATTTGTGTGAGTTGTGTATCTTCTGGGATTTGAGAGGCTTGGCCAGCCCCTCAAGAGAAAAGGTCTTATCTAGGTGTGTACCACAGAGTGAGGTCCTCTTGTTCATTTGTTAGGATATGGAAAGAAGAGATAGATGGGTAGGAGGTTAGTCAGATTGTTGTGGGCCAGGCAGTAATGAGAACCTGGCCACAGATTTACCTAGTTAGTGTGTGAGTTAGGTTGTTTCTGAAACCACCCTCCATTTGTGCTGCAGAGAATCCATCCCTGGGGAAGTAATCAGCTCCCTCACAGCTTGTTATGAAATTGTCTATCTGTTCTAGGAGCATAACTATATGACAATAACAACAATAATAGCTAACATAGATGGTAGGATCATTTATCTAGAACCGGAAGGGCCCTAGAGGTCATTTAGTCCATTCCCTCCCTTTATTTTATAGACCAGGAAACTGAGGGCCAAGGAGGCTAAGTTACTTGTCCAAAGTTACATCAGGATTTATTTTTTTTAATTTTTTTTTTTTTTTAGTGAGGCAATTGGAGTTAAGTGACTTGCCCAGGGTCACACAGCTAGTAAGTGTTAAGTGTCTGAGGCTGGATTTGAACTCAGGTACTCCTGACTCCAGGACCAGTGCTCTATCCACTGTGCCACCTAGCTGCCCCTACATCAGGATTTAAACCCAGATATCCTGATGTTAGAGTCAGTGCTCTTTACATTTATATAGCACTTTTAAGATTTGCACAGCACTTTACATATATGGATATATATATATATATGGATGTATAAAATCTCATTTGCTGTCCCCCAACAATCATGTGAAGAAATTACTATTTTTTTTTTTAGTGAGGCAATTGGGGTTAAGTGACTTACCCAGGGTCACACAGCTAGTAAGTGTTAAGTGTCTGAGACTGGATTTGAACTCAGGTCCTCCTGAATCCAGGGCCGGTGCTCTATCCACTGCGCCACCTAGCTGCCCCAGTAATTATTATTATTATCCCCATTTTACAGATAAGGAAACTAAGGATGAGAGAGGTTCAAATGTCCACATGGATTCTTGATAAATGTGTTGTCCTTTGTATAGGAAGAATTTATAAGTGAATGTTGTAGTGGTGTTGTTTTTTTCTCTCAACCATCTCCATTCTCTTAATTTCCCTCATGACTAACTAGTAGTATTTACAGGATGCCTGGCAAGGGGCATGAGTGTAGTCCCTGGATATACAACATAATGAAATTAACTGGTACCATAGGGGATCAAACCCATGAGCTTAGCTTCCTTGGCAACCTGTTCCAACTAGCCAAGCTACATTAAGCCAATCACTTAGCCTCTCTGAGACAGTGTCTTCATTTGTAAAAAGAAAATAATGTCTGTCTTGTCTCTCAAAAGATTCTTGGGAGAACTAAATTAGATGATGGACATGAAAGTAGTATATAAACCAGCAGCATGAGGAACATCTCTCCACCAACCCAGATCATATTCTATCTATGACTTTATAGACAAGTCCTAAGGCATTGCCTGAGGCACATAGTGGTTAAGTGACTTACCCAAGTTAACTCAGCCAGGAAGCATGAGGCTAGATTTTAACTCATATCTTCTAGCCTCAGAGCTCATTACTTTATCCACTATGCCAAACTGTATTCATACCTATAAACTCTAAAGTACCCCTATAACTAAAGGCAGTTATTAGGAGTCATTATTCAATAATTCAGTGAATCTGTAGTCTCATCTATGAGGACAAGCAGGGTTGTATAATATTTAATGACTGGCTCTCTGGGGGAAGGGGGAAATGTATGGTGGCACACTTGTTTGTTTAATCTGCATTATTAACACTTTCTTTATCATTTTGAAGTTCTAACTGGCTCCAGCACATCCCTGTAATAGTCTCCTCTAATATGGATCACAGTCTACTTACTTAACCCTGTTTGCCTCAGTTTCCTCATCTGTAAAATGAACTGGAGAAGAAAATGGCAAGCCACTCCATTATCTTTGCCCTAAAAAACCCAAATGCAATCATGTAGAGTGAGACACAATTAAAAAATGACTGAACAACAACAACAAAATAGATCTCACTTATGCTTTATGGATTTTCCCCCCATGCCTTTCTATAATTCTTTTTTGTTTTTGTTTTTTTGCAGGGCAATGAAGGTTTAAGTGACTTGCCCAGGGTCACACAGCTAGTAAGTGTCAAGTGTCTGAGGTGGGACTTGAACTCAGGTCCTCCTGAATCTAAGGCTAGTGCTTTATCCACTGTGTCACCTAGCTACCCTGCTTTTCTATAATTCTGCCAAAGAATCCTAGAGTCCGATGGTTCTTTTTTTTTTAATGATAGTAAAAAATTATAATGATACTAATGACAATAAGAATTCACATTTTTAGAGCTCTTTGAGGTTGATAAGACAATTTACTCACAACAGCCTTGTGAAGACAGTAATAAAATTGAACAGAAGAAACTGAGGGGTGGAGAGTTTAAGTGACTTACTTGTGGCCACTTACCTAATAAGAGTCAGGATCAGAATTTGAATCCTAGTGTTCTAACTCCAAGTTGTGACAATTGGAGTGACACCTCCTGCTGGAGAGATACTGTAGGAAAGCTCTGCCATGAGAAGAAGGTGTCTATGGGCAAGCCAGGTGGCTTGGAAGGTCAGTTCCTTGGAGTCAGGAAGTGACGTTTGCTCATGGGTTCTGTCGATCAAAGCTACCAGTCAGTTAGCTTGGAGCTGTGTGTGAGTGAACGGGATGTTTCCATTTTTTTCACAGGAGGCTTGTGGGATGAAGAAAGGGCAAAGCACTCTCTTTCTTTTGCCAGGACCTCGTGATGGAGTGGAGCTAGAAATGCTGGCTCCCTGAGATAAATAGATAAGCCTCTTTCTCTCTCCTCAGCAAATTCGTATGCTCCTTAATAAATGCTTTAAACAGGGGTGGCTAGGTGGTGCAGTGGATAGAGCACTGGCCCTGGATTCAGGAGGACCTGAGTTCAAATCCAGCCTCAGACACTTGACACTTACTAGCTGTGTGACCCTGGGCAAGTCACTTAACCCCAATTGCCCCATGGGGGAAAAAAAAATAAATGCTTAAAAGTCTAAACTCTTACTAAAGCTCCTAATTCATTGGCGACCACTCATTAGATTTTTAGGCAGTATAGCTAGAATCTTAGACACTTTACAGACAGAAACTATTCAAAGTCTACATCATACTTGCACAGATATATAACAACAACAACGACATCAGATATATGATGTTAAAAGCCCTTTACTTACTTTATCAAAGCCCTTTGCTTACTTTATATTATCTCATTTGATCCAAGCAAAAATTATTTAATATAGATAATATTATTTCCACTTTGTAGATGAGGAAAGTGAGCCTTAGGCTATGTGATTTGCCACAGATCACACAACTAGTAAGTATTGTGATGTTTAAAATCTAATGTGGGTCCTAACCTGCTCCCCACCCCAGTTTTGGGGGAGAAACTGGCTAAAATTTACTGATAAATTCAGCAAGAGTTTAGGCTTTTAAATATTTACTAAAGTGTATTAGAAGTTAGTGAAGAGAGAGAGAGGATGAGAACAGATCTCTTATATAGAATGGAAAACCCTAGCTTAGATCTATGTGGGATAGCCCTAGCAGCCCACAAAAAGTTCTGCCACCACGCCGAAATCCCAGACAAAAAGAGGCCCTCCCTTTTTCTCTGTCTCTCTGCCACCAAGCCGAAGTCCAAATGAAAAAGAGGCCTATCCAGCAAGCCACCCTCAGCTTCCTACCTCCTGTCTCCCTCCTTGAAAGGGGAGGTCCTTCAAGCTGATTAGTTGAGGGTGGTCTCAGAGGCCCCACTCAGGACGGGTCAGGCATGATCTTGATTTTATCAATCTTAAGTAGGTTCTCAGTCAGTTTCTCAGTCTCACCCAATTCAATCAATTCCAAATCAATCTTCAGGTGGGGCCCTGGGCAGCTGCCAAATCCCATTATTCTATCACAGTATGAAAGGTAGGATTTGGACCCAGGTAATCTTGCTTCCTAGCCTAGGACTCTATCCATTCAGCTGCATTGCCTCTCAAGAAAACTGGAAAAGTTCAATACACTTACTTTTTTTTTTTTTTTTTAGTGAGGCAATTGGGGTTAAGTGACTTGCCCAGGGTCACACAGCTAGTAAGTGTTAAGTGTCTGAGGCTGGATTTGAACTCAGGTCCTCCTGAATCCAGGGCCAGTGCTCTATCCACTGTGCCACCTAGCTGCCCCAATACACTTACATTTAATGCTCATTCATTTAAATACATTTACTTTAACAGACCCTGCTCTGCCTTTTTAAACTATTCTTAGAATTCATTGCCCATGTAATTTCTCTAGTTTTTGTCTTTGAATTCCTGGTTCCTATCATAGTGACCTATACGTAGCAGATGCCTACCTAAATAAATGTATGTTGAAATAGTAGAAGAGTTTTTTTAACTAAGCCATGTTCAGTTCTCTCATATATATTCCTATTTGAATTCCAGTCAAATTACAATGTAGCTGTAGTGTCAGCAATCAGAAGAGCTGCCACAGCAGTTGGGAGGGTCAGAGTTGATTTCCCAGGGCCATCCTGTTGTTTCCATGTGAGCCACAATGAAAAGCCTTCTAGAAACATTCCCTCCACTGTCACTGAATATTCAGATAGGGACTCTGGGATTCCACATGCTGGGCTGGATTTATATTTCTTTCCAGCTTTCCACCTATACATGGATTTCTTGAGTTCCTTGTACAAGCCCTTGTACCAAGGCATTCAGAGATGTCAGCCCAGCCCTGGTTTAGAGTCACCAGTTTGTCCTTTGCCTGCAAACTAAAATTTATGTTGTGTTGTGTTGTGATCTGATGTGATGTTCCATTATATATTGATTCTATTCTATCATATCAACCTTACCATACCATACCATATCATATTATACCTGTTGATAGCTTTCATTATAATCAATTTCCTTGGTATTGCTTTGTATTCTATTTTATGAATCCACAAATATTATTCTAAGAAGGGATTCATAGACTTCACCAGACTCCCAATATATGATGATTAAAAAAAAAAAAGAATTAAGAACCCTGTGCTAGAAGGAGAATGCTAAGGAGAAGAGCTCATTTTAAGGGGACCCAGAGCTGACAATACAGATGAGGAAAAGACTCAAAGTCCTGGCATATAATGGTCATTAAAGGATAGCTAGTTGGCAAAGTGAATAGAATGCTGGATTTAGAGTCAGGAAGACTCTTCTTCCTGAGTTCAAATCTAACCTCAGATACCTACTAGTTGTGTGACCCTGGCAAGTCACTTATCTGCTCTGTGCCTCAGTTTCCTCATCTGTAAAAATGAGGGTAATAATAGCACCTACCTCCCAGGATTGTTGTGAGGATCAAATATGATGATATTTGTAAAGTGCCTAGCTCAGTGGCTGGCACATAATTGGCACTATATAAATGTTAGCTATTATTACAATTTTTATTATTATTAAAGGAACTAGAAAAGAGAAGAGAAATGAGAGTGATGCAAGAGAATCATGAAAAAAGTGTCAATAGCATGGGAAAAGATATAGAAAAATTTACTGAGGAAAATAACTCCCTAAAAAACAGAATTAGTCAAATGGAGAAGGAAGGTCACTGAGGGAAATAATTCCTTAAAAATTAGAATTGAATAAATGGAAACTAATGACTCTATGAGACATCAAGATACAATAAAACAAAATCAAAAAGTAAGAAAAAAGTAGAAAATGTGAAATTTCTCAGTGGAAAAACAACTGACCTAAAAAATTGATCCAGGAGAGATAGTATAAAAATTATTGGACTACCTGAGACCCATGATCCAAAAAAAAAAAAAAGCCTGGACAATATCTTTCAAGAAATTATCAAAGAAAACTGCCCTGATATATTAGAACCAGAGGGCAAAATAGAAATTGAAAGAAACCACCAATCACTGCCTAAAAGAGATCCCAAAATGAAAACTCTCAGGAATATTATAGCCAAATTTCAAAGCTCACAGATCAAGAAGAAAGTATTGCAAGCAGCCAAAAAGAAACAATTTAAATATCATGGAACTACAGGCAGGATTATACTGGATTTGGCAGTTTCCACATTAAAGAACCACAGGACTTGGAATATGCTATACCTGGAAGGCAAAGGAGCTAAGTTTACAACCAAGAATCACCTTCCAAAAAAAATTGAATATAGTCTTTCAGGGGGTGAAATAGACATTTAATGAAAGAGAGGACTTTCAAGCATTTCTGATTAAAAGGCCAGAGCTGAATAAAAAAATTGACCTCCGAACACAAAACTCAAGAGACACATAAAAAGATAAAAAATAAACAAAAAAAAGTAAGAAATTCAATAAGGTTAAACAATTTATATTTCTATATGACCAGGTAATAATGTCTTAACAACTTTATTACATATAAGAGCAATAAGAAAGAGTATATGAAATAAATGATTTCTAGATAAAAAAAAAAGAGTACATGTAGAGGGAGGATGTGGTTACAAGGTGACATTGATGGAATGATACCAAAAAAAACCAAAACAAAATAAAGGGATGAGAAAGAAATTGCATTGAAGAAGTGAGGGGGATTGAATGGGATAAATTGTCCCACATAAAAGAGGTGTGAAAGAACTATATAATGAGGGACAGATGGGGGGAGTTGCAGGCAAAACTTAAACCTTACTCTTATCAAAGTTGGCTTAAAGAGGGAACAACATACACACTCACTTGGATACAAAAATCTGCCTTACCCTATAAGGAAGTAAAAAAGGGATGGGGATAATAGAAGGAGGAGAGGGACTGATAAAAGGGAGGGGATATTGGGGAAGGTGGTGATCAAAAGTAAGACACTTATGAAAAGGGAAAAGGTGGTGGTGAGAGTGGGGAGATAAAACAGATGAAAGCATGGAGAGAAATAAAAAGTTAGTCATCATAACTATAAATGTGAATGGGATAAACTCACCCATTAAATGGAAGCAGATAGCAGAACAGATTAAAAACCAAAATCCTACAATATGTTGTTTACAAGAAACACATCTGAAACAGAAAGATACATACAAGGTAAATGTAAGGGGCTGGGACAGAATCTACTATGCTTTAGCTGAAGTAAAGAAAGCAGGGGTAGCAATCATAATTTCAGACAAAGCAAAAGCAAAAATATAACTAATTAAAAGAGATAAAGGAGGAAACTGGGGCAGCTAGGTGGCACAATGGATAGAGCACCAGCCCTGGAGCCAGGAGGACCTGAGTTCAAACCTGGCCTCAGACACTTGACACTTACTAGCTGTGTGACCCTGGGCAAGTCACTTAACCCTCATTGCCCTGCAAAAAAAAAAAATTCTGGAATGATAAGTGTGGAAGTAAAAGGGACCATAGAGGTCAGTGTCTCTCTACCTTTTGGAGTGGTTGCATGTTCTCTGTTTATTTTAGCCTATAAACCAGTAAGGGCTAACAGATATGTCCTAGAAGTCCAAGAGGAACAAGGTCAAGTCAAATTAATGTAGCACTTAATAGTATGTGCCAGGCACTGTGCTAAGCACTGATGATACAAAGAAAGGAAATGGAAAGGTAATGAGAGCAGCAAAAGAAGGAGGAAAGAGGAAAGGGAGGAAATAGAGCCTCTTTGACTCCAAATCCAGCACTCTTCTTACTACATCCTGCTGCCTCCCAGGTAAAAACAGAGAACCTTCCAGAAAGTTTTAACACTGAGTCTCTTTATTCCTCTTTCAGGGATAACAACTGCTGGTTTTTGTTATTGTTGTTGCTGTTTGTCATTTGGTTTTTGTGATTTCCAATGGCTGTTAGTCATTGTCACA
Organism: Dromiciops gliroides; assembly: GCF_019393635.1. Lineage (NCBI taxonomy): Eukaryota > Metazoa > Chordata > Mammalia > Microbiotheria > Microbiotheriidae > Dromiciops > Dromiciops gliroides. The sequence goes on from NC_057861.1 coordinate 101,088,416, forward strand.
GAATGAATATTTACCATAATCTATTCCAAGGTGTTAAATCTTCTGACTTTAACTAACATAATTTAGGTTTGAATTCAAAACTTCAATCAGGGGGCAGCTAGGGGGTTCAGTGAATAAAGCACCCACCCTGGATTCAGGAGGACCTGAGTTCAAATCCAGCCTCAAACACTTGACACCAGCTGTATGACCCTAGGCAAGTCACTTAACCCTTATTGCCCTGCAGAACAAACAAATAAATAAATGTGAATGAATGAATGAATAAATAGATAAATGAATAAATGAATGAATAGATAGATAGATAAATGAATGAATGAATAAATAAATAAAATTTCAATCAATGCCTTGGAGTCCAAATATCAGGACACCCTATGGGTGTGGTTAAGAAGATAGGTATATTTCTCCCTTTAATTATGTTTTTTTTTTTAAACAAAAATAGAGCTCTTTATTAAAAACAACTAAGAATGAGTAGATGACACAATCCTAGAATCTCAGAGATGGAATGAGCCTCAGAAGGTATTCAAATCCATCTAAAACAGGGATCTTCTCTACAATATCTCTGGCAAGTAGTCAAGCAGATTCCGCATGACTACCTCCAGTTACTGAGTGCACCTGAGGCAAACTATTCCATTTTTGGACAGCTCTATTTGTTGGAAGGTTTTTCCTTGTGCCATGGGGTCCTTCCCTCCCCCCACATAGAGCATGTGCAAATAGATGTTCTTTCGACAGCCAATCAAGAGACTCTCAGCAGTGAGTCATGGTTTGGTCTGCAGGAAGTAGGCTGAGAATCTCTGCCTGCTCTGGCAAAGAACATTTCTTGCATTTCTATGTACACAAGAGTTGCTTCTAAGGAATTTCTATATATTATTCCTCATTCTTCCCTCTAGAGCCAAACATACTGCACGTAACTCCTTTTATAATAATTCAGACATTGACTTTCATCAACACAAAATGTTCCCTTTTTTGACTAGCTCCATCTCATAGACTTGATTAAAGTAATCACTTCTCGTATTCCCCTTTCACATGTATGTAACATTGAAAAAATACAGTTAAGGAAAAACTTAACAAGAATGTAAGAGATATGAAATGGTTTCACCATGGTACTTTAATAGACTAGAGAACCATTTTTATTCCCGTAGTTCCAGATCAGAATGACCTTTCTTTAATATTGACTGTCCTTGTTACAATCTGCTCTTTGCCATCCCTTTATATTTATCCACAGAGCAGCTAGGTAGCACAGTGGATAGAGTGCTGGGCCTGAAGTCAGAAAGACTCATCTTTGTGAGTTCAAATTCGACCTCAGACATTTATTAGCTGTGTGAATCTGGGCAAGTCATTTAGCCCTGTTTGTGTCCGTTTTCTCATCAGTAAAATGGGCTGGAAAAGAAAATGACAAAGAACTCCAGCACCTTTGCCAAGAAAACCCCAAATGAAGTCACAAAGAGACGGACATGACTGAAACTGACTGAACAACAATAATTCATTCAGCCAACTCAAGTGGCTTCCATTGACTTCCAGGATCAAATAGAAATCCTCCATTTGTGTTTTTCACCTAGCCCATTTCTGTCATTCCAGTTTTTTTACACTTTAGTTCAAATTCTCTATGACCCAGCTACACTGAGCCACGTGCTGTTCTTCTTACACAACACTCCATCTCCTGACTGTACATTTGCACTGCCAGTCCTCGGTGCCTAAAAATGTTCTCCCTCTTCACTTCCACCATGGGCCTCCCTGGCTTCCTTTAAGACTTAGCTGAAATTCCACTGTCTGTAAGAGGCCTTTCCTGGTTTCCACTACTACCAGTCCCTTCTCCCACTCATATCTATCTATCTATCTATCTATCTATCTATCTATCTATCTATCCATCTATCTATCTGTCTGTCTGTCTCTCTCTGTCTATCTATCTATCATCTATCTTGTCTCTAACTATACATACACACATATGTGTATATATGTCCATGTACGTGGTTATTTTCCTCATATCTCCCCCATTACAATAGAAGCTCTTTGAGAATAGGAGCTAACTTTTTTAATAGTGCCTGGCATGAGTAAGCACTTAATAAAGCATGTTGACTGACATAAAAGTGGAGAGGGAGAATTGTATGAATTGTTTATGGGCTATAGTGAGTTCTTTATATTTTTTCATGGCTCCCTTGACTCTTTTGCTTTTTATCTGGAACAAAATAAGGTTTGTCCTACATCAAGTACCTGCAGTGTTTCCTTGAATGCTTGCATGGGACTGAGGACCCCTTTGCCCATATATGGGAAAACCTAAATGCAAACTATATTTAATTGGTATTATGAGATTTGCTATGAACAACTCTGGTTGGAGGCATAACAAACCAAAGAGAAATATGATATTTGGCCAATTGCCAAGATCAAACCTGCTCTAAGTTCAGAATTTGGGAGTTTGGGAAAGAAATTACAAAAACATTCGAAAAGGAAGAGCAAAGTATCTAGATCCTTCAGGCAAGTAGTCAGTCTTAGATTCTGACATTTCATTTTGTAACAATTGCAAAATGAACTCAATCTCAGCAGTCTGGAAAACACAGACTTTTCAAATATAAAACAAGCAGTCCTATTAGCCATTTCCATAATACATTGTTAAAACTTCCTACCAGACAAGACCATAACCCAGGGCCAGATCCAAGGTTATAGAGTAATGTTCTACCAATTCTCTAGGGGAATGAGAACTAAGAGAATGGAAAGTCAATAGACTTTCAATGAAGAAAAGAATCTTGTAGCATTAATGCTCCAAAATAAATATTTGAATTAGCAGACTTTCAGCTGATCACTATTTGCAGCACCGGAAAAAATGAAATGCCAATGTTTCATTAATCTATTTCATTGAAGAATACTTTTGAGAGATTCTATATTCAGCACTTAAGTAATTTAGAGCATTTCATGTTTAAATCAAGATATCTAATTATACAATTATGAGTCATCTTTTTTCAAACAAAGTTCACCAAAATATTCTCCTTATGTAACATTATCTTCCAATTAGCCTAATGTCTTCATTTTCATGGGATCATAGGATCATAGAACTGGGGCTAGATCCCCTCATTTTACAGATGGGAATACTGAGGCCAAGAGAGGTTAAAAATTACTTCCTCAAGATCACATAGTTTGTAATAGTAAGCACAGCCAGTATTCTAACTCAAGTCACTGACTCTTTTTTTTTTGTTTTTTTTTGTTTTTTGTTTTTTTTTTGCAGGGCAATGGGGGTTAAGTGACTTGCCCAGGGTCACACAGCTAGTTAAGTGTCAAGTGTCTGAGGCCGGATTTGAACTCAGGTACTCCTGAATCCAGGGCCGGTGCTTTATCCACTGTGCCACCTAGCCGCCCCCCAAGTCACTGACTCTTAATTCAGTGCCCTTTCTCCTGTACCTGTTATATGCTTGAATTTTTTTTTAGGTTTTTTTTTATATATGCTTGAATTTTACAGATGTCTGCAGGTATAATTGTATTGTTAAAGAATTCCTTTAAACTTAAAAAAAAAAGATCCAGTTACAACAATGACTGTGATTTATTTGCCCTGGCTCCATTATGAAATGCTATGCTTCTTTTTATGAGTTTCTGTTTTCCCAGAAGAAAGTTTTGAACATTCACAATCATGTTAACTTGCAAAACATATTTCACATTATTTTAAATTTTGAGTCAGTGTGTTCATGTTTTGTGCTCATTTGCCCAACTCTTCTTTTTGTCGGTCCAGGAGGGAAGAATGCTAGAATTAAAGCGACTTTCATTTTTTTGCTGAAAGAAAGAGTTCTAATCATTATTGGAACTGGATCACTTTCATGGGGGTGGAAGGGAAGATGGAACTGTGATTTCATCAGCGTGGGGAAGTCCTAGGGTGGAAACCTTCTCAACCAGCATAGATTTGCAACTCATCTGTGACACATGGGGGCAATAAGAGATTAAGTCATTGGCCTGCAGTCATATATTCTGCATTTATCAGAAGGACTTGAACCCAGAACTTGCTGACTTCGAAATCAACCCTCTATCCATGATGCCATACCACCTAAAATGTGAGATATCCATAGCCATTCCTATATCTAGAATGTAGTCATATAGCCCAGTGGTGTCAACTCAAACAGAAACTGGAATCACTAATCCATACATAAAGATTCTAGTTAGGGGCAGCTAGATGGCACAGTGGTTAAAGCACTGGCCCTGAATTCAGGAGTACCTGAGTTCAAATCCGGCCTCAGACACTTGACACTTACTAGCTGTGTGACCCTGGGCAAGTCACTTAACCCCCATTGCCTGCAAAAAAACCCAAAAAAACAACAACAACAAAAAGATTCTAGTTAGACACATAGAGACTTGGTTTTAAAATGTATGGGACAGTGCTCGCTTCGGCAGCACATATACTAAAACTGGAACGATACAGAGAAGATTAGCATGGCCCCTGCGCAAGGATGACACGCAAATTCGTGAAGCGTTCCATATTTTTAAATTGTAAAGCTTGTATAAACAAAAGTTGAGAACTATCTTTACATGTAATGGAAAAAAAATAAAATACTTTATTAATTTAAAAAAAAATGTATGGGACAGCTAGCAGTGGATAGAGCACTGGCCGTGGAATCAAGAGGACACTTACTAGCTGTGTGATCCTGGGCAAATCACTTGACCCCAATTGCCTTAAAAAAAAAACAACATCCAGGGCTGAGGGCAGCTAGGTGGCGCAGTGGATAAAACACCGGCCCCGGATTCAGGAGGACCTGAGTTAAATCTGGCCTCAGACACTTGACACTTACTAAGTGTGTGACCCTGGGCAAGTCACTTAACCCTCATTGCCCAGCAAAAAAAAAAAAAAACAACAACAAAACATCCAGGGCCTTCTCTGATCATCCTGATATCTATCTTGCCACTGGACCCAGATGGCTTTGTAGGAGAGTTGGTGACTTTGCACAGCCCTCCCTCACTTCAATCCAAGTCAGCACAAATCATGATATTACCCTGATGTCATGGTCCTCTTTGAGTCTTAAGGACAAACAGCAATAGTTTTAAAATGTCTTATTTTTATTGTATTTTTTATTTATTCTGTTAAATATTTCCCAATTACATCTTCATTTGGTTCAGGTCCCACTCGGAGTGCCATGGGCCACATGTGGCCTACCCGCAGGCAGTATATTAGACACCTCTGATATAACCTCTCCTTTTAATATTAAAGAGACATCCAATTAATAGTCATATAGCTAGCAGTTCTTCCCCTAACAAACTCTGATCATCCATAACAGGGTAATCCCCCCTTCTCCCTCAGATGGGCTCTAAACTTGGGTCTTCTGTTTCTAGAGCAGTATTCTTTCCACTATTCCTTGTTGACTATTTACTAAGCAGCTAGGTGGCACAGTGGATAGAGTGCTGGGCCTGAAGTCAGGAAGACCTGAGTTCAAATCCTGCCTCAAGGGGCAGCTAGATGGCACAGTGGATAGAACACTGGCCTTGGAGTCAGGAGGACCTGAGTTCAAATCCGGCGTACTAGCTGTGTGGCCCTGGGCAAGTCACTTAACCCCAATTGCCTCACTAAAAAAAAAAAACAAAAATAAAACAAAAATAAAATCCTGCCTCAGACCATAGCTGTAATTCCCCCAGGAAGTCATTTAACCTCTGTTCCTCATCTGTAAAGTGAAAATAATAACAGCCCTTACTTCTGTTGTTGGGAAGATCAAATGGGATAATATGCATAACATAAAATATTAAATAAATGTTAGTTATTGATTAGATTGGAGCAACAAGGTGGTACAGTGGATAGAGTGCCTGGAGTCAGGAAAGGCCTGAAGTCAGGAAAGTTCATTTTCCTGAGTTCAAATCTGGCCTCAGACACTTACTAGCTGTGTGATCCTGGGCAAATCACTTAACCCTGTTTGCCTCAGTTTTCTTATCTGTAAAATGAGAATGGCAAACCGCTCCAGTATCTTGCCAAGAAAATTCCAAATAGGGTCACAAAGAGTCAAACGTGACTAAAAAATGACTTAGCAACAACAAAACTGATTACATGTTATCCTTATTTCTTATTCTTATTTGATTTCAAGGAAGACTTTTTTTCTGAAAGATTCCAAATATTTTATAACATTAAAAAATAAAAACTCATGTAGATGCATTATTATTTCTCCTTCATTCTTGAAGAGGACCATGACATCAGGAGGTGATGTCATAACTTGCAGTGAATTGGATTTAAGTGAGGGAGGGCTGCACAAAGTCAGCAATCTCATTCTCTCTTCCAGAGCCATCTGGGTCCAGTGGCAAGATATACATCAGGATGACTGGAGATGGCCCCAGATGTTTGAAGCAATCAGAGTTAAGTGACTTGCCCAGGGTGACACAGCTAGCAGTATCAAGTGTCTGAGCTCAAATTTGAACTCAGCTCCTCCTGACTCCAGGGCCAGTGCTCTATCCACTGTGCCACCTAGCTGCTCCCACATAGGTTCATAGGGATATGAAGGCTATGGGAAGAAAGGGATTTCCCTGGATTCTTCCTTTAAAATTCAGTTCATAGAGCTCTTGCATGAAATTATACAGGATTTAAAGATGTAAAGTCCCAGGTCTGTACCTGATTCTCAGGCCTTTGTAGCCATGTCTCAACCCTCTCCCCCTGAAATTTCCCTTATTTCCTGAGGCTTTCTTGCCAAAGAACATGCCTCAGGCTCTCTGGCCCCCTTCTTCCATTGGAAAGTTCCTTCAGACTCTCAGAACTTTACAACCTGCTCTTCCTAATCCCTCTTCAATTGCCTTTTGTGTGTTGTTGTCCCAGACTCCTTGAGGGCAGTTGTCGTCTTTCTTTTTCCTTGTGTCCCCAGCTTTCAGCACAGTGCCTGGCACAGAGTAAGCAATTATTAAGTGCTTGTTGCCTTATTACCCTACCCAAATCCTATGTAGCTCTCAAGGCTAATGTCATCACATTAACCTGCATTAAAACCATTGCAACCTCCAGAGATTCTCCCCACACGCACACCTCCCTCCCCCCCACCCCAAACTCATATCATATTAGAATACTTTTGTGCTTTTCAAAGCCTGTTTATATCTTAACTCATTTCAGCTTCATACATTATGTTCTTCCCATTTTACAGATAGGGAAACCGAGGCACAGAGGTAGACTATAATTTGACTATAATCCCACAGCTAGTTAGTTAGTAATCAAGTAAGAATTAGTACCCAGGACTCATGACAAACAGCCCATTTTTCCCCCATGGCTCCATACAAATTCCCAGTCTAGGTTTATGACAGTTTAGCTTTAATGGTCAGTGTTGTTCACATTCATCTTCCAATATGAAAGAAACACATAACATATTTGATGATCATCTCCTATAAAGCAGAGCTGGATATCTATCTCAGAAATTTGTCAGCTGAAGAGAATATGTCGGTCTCATTTTCAGATGTGCCATTGTTACTGTCCTCACATGGGCTGGACCTGGCCTTACCTTAAATGACCACTATTGGACACAGAGGAAGAAAGAAGAGTGGCCAAGAATAATTCATTTGTACACAGGCTCTTTCGGGCTTTGTGGAGGGATACTTGTAACAAATTCCCTATCTAATTTTGGATTCAACTGTTCTGCAAACTCAGCAGCTCAGAGGGCCAATGACGTTGTAACAAGGTTTATTTCTGTATCTAGGTACAGTGTTGAGACCTGTTCCCTGAGTGTGAGCTGACGATGAAATACCCAGATGGGATGACTGCTGGGACAGCCTCAGTGCCTCTCAGAAGAAAGGCACTTATGGATCTCCCCAAGCCCATTCCTAACAGGCACTCACTTGTGCCTGCCCAGGAGAATTTGGCTCAGGCTTGTGACTGTGCCTAAGACTCAAAAAGATCTTTAATCTGAATTTCAAGTGTGTCTTCTCTGCTAGAAGCTGTTGCTGACTTCCTACCAAGTCCCTGAGGGCACCAAGGAAAACAGGCCTGCATCAAACTCAGAAGCATTGCCCAGAATAGGATTGTAGGATCATAAATTGAGAACTGGAAGATACTTCAGAGGTTTATCTAGTCTAAAGCCTTTATTTTACATAGGAGGAAACTGAGGCCCAGAAGGTCATGATGTACTAGAGCCATCTTGGTACTCTATATTTGCCTAAGCTTTTCTTATCAGTTTGTGTCCCCACCAAGGCTTGACACTGACCATGGGTATGGTTTCAAGCATATCAAAAGGCCTGCCAGCCCCTAAATCTCCCCTCCTTTAAATCCCAGCTATTTGCAGCCATTAAAGCCTTTGGGTTACTGGCATCCAAAGCAGCTGTTAAAAATGCAAATGTTTTCTTGGAAGGATGATATATTACTCATTCATTCACTTATTCAACACATATTTGAATGCCAACTATGTGCAAAGCCCTTAATAATAGCTCACATTTATATGGCAGAATCATAACATTTCAGAGTCGGAAGAGACCTCTGTGGCTTTTTAGTCTACTCTGAAAAGTTTGTTGTAGTTGTCATCATTCTGTCATTATCATCATGTCATGGCTTGCGGTGAATTGGATTTAAGTGAGGGAAGGCTGTACCCAGACCTATGGATTCAGGTGGTATCCCCAGAGAGGCTGTCACATAGCTGTAACTCAACTCCCTCAAGGTTCTAGGGGTAACCTTTCTCTGTGTGTGTGTGTGTGTGTGTGTGTGTGTGTGTGTATGGGGGGGTTAGATATACTTCTTTTTTGTTGTTCTTTTTGCGGGGCAATGAGGGTTAAGTGCCTTGCCCAGGGTCACACAGCTAGTAAGCATCAAGTGTCTGAGGCCAGATTTGAACTCAGGTCCTCCTGAATCCAGGGCCGGTGCTTTATCCACTGTGCCACCTAGCTGCCCTGTGGTTTTTGGGTTTGTTTGGTTTTTTTCGGTAGATATATTTCTACTAGTCCCCACCTTAGTTCTTGAGCCCCCATCAGTGAGCTTCCCATTTCCAGCACTTAAAATATGCAATACACAATAAACATAACAAATGTTTATTGAATGACTATTATTTATTCCCATTTTATACAGAATCATCACCAATGACACCATAGATTCTTAAACACAAGACATTTACTAAATAAGGCAAAAGCAAGAACAATCACAACATTTATTCAATAGAAGGTGAACTCAGGAATAATTGAAACATAGAAATTCATCATAAGCCTAGATCATGTTCTCCTACCAATGCACACAATACTGGGAGCAGGGGGTTGGATACACACTTTCAGAAACCTAGGAATAAAGTATATAAGTAGGGAAAGCCATGTGCCCAAGACATTCATGACTCATGACCACAGACCTTTGTTTAGGGTAGAAGGGATGGTGATTCAAATTAAAAATAAAAATATAAAAAAAGAAGGGATGGTGATAACAGAAAACAGAGAAAAGTCAAAGACACTCAAATTTTATTTTGTTTCTGTTTTGCCCCTTATCCTGGAAATGACAGAACAGCAATGACTAAGAGGGAGTAGATACACAAGACAAGTAAGGAGATAATAAACTTAACTGCTTTTGATGAATTCAAGTCTGGTACAGATAAACTATACCTTTCATTCTTGAAATAACTGGCAGGTATAATTATGCTGAGCTACTTTCAGTGATATTTGAGATATGGTGGAAAATGGGTTATATATCAATGGACTAGAGAAGGGTAAATGTTATTTTGATGGTCCAAAAGGGGGTTGGGGGGAGAACAGAGTTGGCGATCACTAGGCCAGGAGCTAAACTTTGATTCCTGGGGAAATTCTAGAAAAGGTCATTAAAGAGATGGTTGATGTCAATGAGCTAACATAATCAAAGCACTTTGCAAACCTTAAAGGGCTATATAAATCTTAGCTGTTGAGCATCTAGAAAGAGAAGCTATGATTACAAAAACAACAAAAACATAGCCTCATCAAAAACAGGTCACACCAGACTAACTTCATTTCCTTTTTTGACAGCATTACAGAATTATTAGATGAAGAGAAGCTATAAACATAGTTTACTTATGTTTTAACAAAACTTTTGGCAAGAATGGAGAGATATGTAGTAGAAGATAATATAAGCCAATGGATTCAGAATTAGATTGATGGCCAGACTCAAAGAATAATGATTAATGATTTAAATGTCAATATGGTAGGAGCACTCCAGTGGAGTACCCCAAAGATCTGTGCTTGGCATTGTTATGTTGAGCACTTTGACCAGTCATTTGAATAAAAGCATAATTGGCATACTTACGGAGTTTACTGATGACACATGGATGAGAGAGATACCTAAATACACTGGATGATAGAGTTAGGATCCAAAGGGATGTTGACAAGTAGGTCTGAATCTAATAAAATGGAATTCAGTAGGGTTAAATATAAAGGCTTATTATGCTAAAAATGAAAAAGAAGTAGTTTCACAAGAATAAGATAAAGGAGACATGGATAGATAATAGTTGTTCTAAAATGGATCTGGGGGTTTTAGTGGACTGCAAATTCAATATGAATTAGCAGTGTGGTATGACATTTTAAAAAACTAATGTTGTCCTGGGCTGCATTAAGGGGGTAGAGCTTCCAGGAAAAGGGAAGTCAAGAAACCATTCTATTCTGCCCTCATCAGACCTCATCTGAAGGATTTGTTGTTGTTGTCATTGCCGTTGTCATTGTCGTTGTTGTTGTCGTTGTCATTGTTGTTGTTGTTGTTGTTGTTGTTATGGGCACCACAGTATAAGAGGGTCATTGATAAGCTAGAGAGCAATCAGAAGAGGGAAACCAGGGTAATGAAGGCCCTTGTGCTTTTGATGTATGAGAATCAGTTGAAGGAACTGGGTATGTTTAACCTGGAGAAAAGAAGATTCCAGGGGGAAGGAGAATGACACCAAAGCTATGTTCAAGTATTTGAAGGACTCTCATGTGGAGGAGGGATTAGATGTGTTTGGTCCCAGAGGGGAGAACCAGAAGTAGTGGGTAGACGTCAGGCACAATGTCAAGAGATACTTCCTAATTTTCAGAGCGGTATAAATGCAGAAGTGGCTGCCTCAGACGGTGGTGGGTTCCATGTCCTTGGAAGTCTTTGGGAAGATGGTGGATGACATTTGTTGAGTATGGTAATAGTGGGGATTCCTCTCATCTATGGGTTGCACTAGATGGCCACTGATATCTCTTTCGGTTTTGGTTTTTTTGCAGGCAGTGGGGGTTAAGTGACTTGCCCAGGGTCACACAGCTAGTAAGTGTCAAGTATCTGAGGCCGGATTTGAACTCAGGTACTCCTGAATCCAGGGCCAGTGCTTTAACCACTGTGCCATCTAGCTGCCCCCTGATATCTCTTTCAACTCTCAAATTTGTGATTCTGTGAGCATAGATTTATAGCCATAGCCATCTATGTCTTTATTCAAGGCATTGATTAAAATATTTAAACAATATTACTTTACAATGACCTTTCCTCACAACAACCTTGTGATGTGGGTAGTGCACGTATTTATACCCATTTTTACAGGAAGCTGAGACTTGGAGAGATTAAGTGAATTGCTTGGTTCAAACAGATGATGAGAGATAGGATTTCAACCCAGGTCTTCAGACACCAAGTCCAGTGTTTTTTCTACTACACTATGCCTTTCCTTCTTTATCACCAAAAAATGTCAGGTGTCAAGTTTGTGCAAGGCACATGCCATTATTATCTATAAACATCTTAGGACAGATTAATTAACTGATTTGTTAGCAGAGAGAAGGCAATGTGGAGCTAGAAGTCAAGACTGGGGGCAGAAGGGTGGAGGGAAGGAAAGATTCAGAGCCCAAAGAGATTCCAGTGAGTGGAATAAGGAGCTATGTTGTGAAGTCTTGAATACCTGGTGGCAGCAAAGTGACACTGAGTCTCTTTAGAGAAAGAAAAGGGAATGAAATGAAACTAGCTATGGTCTATGGGTAATGGAGAAGACCTACTAATAAACTTCACTGACTTACAACTTTACTTAGTTAGCTTTAACCATAGTTTACTAGAGAGCCTATTAGACTCTAGGCTCTTTGAGAATAGAGACTTATTAATCTTTTTTTTACATTTAATTTAATTTAATTTTTTTTTGTGGGGCAATGAGGGTTAAGTGACTTCCCCAAGGGTCACACAGCTAGTAAGTGTCAAATGTCTGAGCCTGGATTTGAACTCAGGTCCTCCTGAATCCAGTGCCGGTGCTTTATCCACTGCGCCACCCAGCTGCCCCTGAGACTTATTAATCTTAATCAATCAATTAATCTTATCAAGGAATCCATTAATAAGGATGTATATACTTACTATGAGCCAGGCATTGTGCCAGGCCTGAAAATACAAAGACAAAAATAAAATAATTCCTGCCCTCAAGGAGCTTAGCTTCTCTTAATATTGCACTTCACCTAGAATAATGCCCTACACACATTAGGTACTTAATGTTTGTTGTTGGTGGTGCTAATGATTCCTAGCTGCTAGGATATTGTCATAATGTCAGAATCTGAAATCTTGCAAAGAAATTTATAGCTCATTGAAGCCACCCTTCAACATCCCTGAATGGTAAGCAATCATCCAGGTTTGCTTGCACACTCCTTATAGACTCCTCTGTTTGGTGTTTAAAGCCCTTTACCATCTGGCTTCAGCTATCTTTCAAGACCAACTTGACATTACTTCCCCTCACCCACTCTATATTCTGTGTTCCAATCAGACTAGCAGACTTCCTGTTTTCTGGATACCGCATCCATCCCATTTCCTTTCTTGATACTTCCTGATGTACTTCTTCTACCTACCAATCCTCCACCCCTCCACCCAATGGCTTTGTATTTCATAGCATCATAGATTAACGCTGGATTTAGATTTCTTCTGGTCCAGTCCCTCATTTTACAGATGAGAAAGCTGAAGTCCTTGAGCCCACCTTCCACAAGAAGCTTTTCCTAATTCTATGATGCTAGTGCCTTCCCACTATTAATTAGCACCAATTTATCATATACACACATGAACATGTATATGTATATGCATGCCTATATATCTGTATACGTGTGTTGTGTGTATATCTATGTGTGTATATACACATAGATATAGTTTGTACATAATTGTTTTCAGGTTGTCTCCCATATTAGACTGTGACCTCCTTGAGAGCTGAGACTTTTACCTTTCTTTGTATCCCCATCACTTAGCACAATGCCTGACACAGTGGACACTTAATAAATGCTACTGACTGACTGACCCTTGTTAGTCAGCTAGGCTTCCATGTGATGGAAGAAACCTGGATTACAACCTGGAAAGGAGCGAGACATGGCTGGCCTGGGGGTACCCTCCTTAACTGAAGGTTCTAGGAGGACCCATCCAATCAAAGGAAGGACCTGCAAGGGTAGAAGGTTTGAATGTATGTATTTCAATGCGTGAATTTCAGGGTTGGAGTGAGCTTCAGGATAAAAAGCTGGGGCTTCGTCTGGGAAGTCCCGAGGGCTATATGGAGAGGAGTGCATTCCCTCCCTCTTGTCTACCTCTTAAAACCCTTATTTTCCTAAATGATTCAGTCCTTTCCTTTGCACTATTACTTACTATCTACTTTTGTGTTTATCTGTGTACATGCGGCCTCCCTTGATAGAATGTAAACTCCTTAATGGTGGGAATTATGTCATCTTTGTCTTTGGATCCCTAGTGCCTTACACATAGTCATAAATGATTGATAAACAACTAATAAAAATTAAATGCGTGTAGAATATAAGTGAATTAACAGAAGACTTGCTATGTTTTTTAATGGATAAGAAAAATGGATTTTTAAAAGTCACTTGACTTTCCAATAGCTATTTTTCAATTCAGAGACCACTGAAGTCATACATGCCACCCAATCAGCAGATAAACTGAGGCAAATGTTCAAGGAGTATCTTTTACATGATTGGGGAGCATGGTGAACACCTTGCAAATAGTCAATCTAAAAGGAGTAGAATGGCAGCCGCAACTTTCTTTAAACAGTTTCACCTGCCCATCTTTTTTTAGAATTTGCCCTGAAGGAGAAACTGTTTAACTTCAAGTAAAACAGCTGTCTATATCCCTAACAATATTGCCTCTGGATTCGGGGGGGGGGGGTTTGCTATATTTTGTTTTGTTTTATCCTTCCCACCCTCCATAGCAAGCTTTGTCAGGATCTAATACTGTAATGATCTGATGGCAAAATGAAGGTTTCAGAGGTTATGGATTGATGGGGTAAGCTACTGGTTGTTTTCCAAAAAATATAATTTTTCAATAGCATATTTTTTCTCTTGGTTCCCTGATAAGTAATACAAAGAGGATGCTGAGATTTCTTAAGAGTGTGTGTGTGTGTGTGTGTGTGTGTGTGTGTGTGTGTGTGTGTTGAAATGACTTCATTGAATCAGAATGAAGGAAAGTACACTGAATCCTCAGATAGTTTGAGAAAAGCTCTGCTGACAGGTCCCTGGAGGGGGTGAGGGGGGGCAGTTAGTGAATCTCTTCTCAGCATTGGGATGTTGTGCTATTCCTCCTCCTCCTCCTCCTAGGGTTTAGAACCAATTATGCTGTATTGGCTTTTAGAAATAAAATATTAGCTATGTGACTAGACCTGTAACTAGCATAAGGTAAATAGAGCTTTACCCTAGGGTACTGACACTGGGGGAAGACTGTATTTCCTTGCCACAGGGATTGTTGTTCTGAGCTTTGCCTTGTACTCCAAATATTCTAAAGGTACAAGACAGAACCACCCCCGAGCTGTCTCTTTCCCAGAGTTCAGCTTCCATTTTAGCTTCTAAGGAGTCAACAAGCAGAAGAATTCTCCAAACACTGTGCTAGGCCCTGGGGATACAAGTACAAAGATTGAAAATAGGGGGCAGCTAGGTGGCACAGTGGATAAAACACTGGCCCTGGATTCAGGAGGACCTGAATCCAAATCTGACCTCAGACACTTGACACTTACTAGCTACCTGACCCAGGGCAATTCACTTAACCCTCATTACCCTGAAAAACAAACAAACAAACAAACAAACCAAAGATGAAACTATCTATGCTCCCAGTGAATTTACATTCTAATGGGAAAGACATAAAATAAATACATCATAAATATAAAGGATATATATACACACACAGAGACATACATATATATATATATATATATTTTTTTTTATTGGGGGGTGTATGTATGTGTGTGTTGTTAAATATAAGGTAGTTTGGGAGAGAGCCATTGGGTGATCCAGGAAAGGCTTTCTGAATAAGATGGTGCCCAAACTTCATCTTTATAAAGAGACATTGCCACGAGTTCCGGGATTTTGGCAGTTCACAGAACATTGGGGTTGGAAGGAACTTCAAAATCCTTTAATCAGTCAGTCTAATAAGCATTTATTAAGTGCTTACTACATCCCAAGCACTGTGCTAAGTAGTAGAAATACAAATATAAACAAAAAGAAAGCCTACAAGGAACTTACATTCTAATGAGAGAGGAAGCTGCAAATGAGGGAGCAGAAAGGGGAGAATGATAACGGAGTCCAGATTGCAGCCTGGTGAAAAATGAAGGCATGACTGGCCTAGGGCACCCTTCTTAAATGGAACTTCTAGTTGGGGGGTGGGGCGGAGTACATCCAATGTGTGACTTCCAGGGCTGAAGTGCTCTTCAAGGATGAAGAGGTTTCTGGGGCATAATGAACCAAAAACAACTCCCTAACAACATCCTGGAAAAGTTGTTACACAGTTGATAATAGAATTGCAAAGATGGTGAAACCCTATATCTCCCAAAGCAACCCATTCTACTTCAAGATAGCCTTTAGTTGGGGGCAGGTAGGTGGTGCAGTGGATAAAGCACTGGTCCTGGATTTAAGAGGACTTGAGTCCAAATCTGGCCTCAGACACTTGACACTTACTAGCTGTGTGACCCTGGGCAAATCACTTAACCTTCACTGCCCCGGCCCCCCACCCCCCAAAATTATATAGCCTCTAATTGTGAGGAAGTTTTCCTTATGAGCAAAAATTTGCTCTTCTGGAATGTCTACCCATTGCTCTTAGGTCTGCTGTCTGGAATAAAGGAGCAAAGCAGATTTTAAACTCTTCACTCCATGACAACCTTTCAAGTGCTTGATGACAGTTACCATGTTGCTTTCTTTTCTTCTCTGGGTTAAACATTGCCAGCTCCTTGAGCCAATTGTCCTATGGCAAGACCTCCTGCCAAGTGCAATTTACAAAGCTGCAAATGTCCACTCAACTTCCCAATAACCATAACTGCCTGACAATGGATGCCTTGTTAAGTAGTGAATCCTTCAACATTGAATGTGTTCAAGAGGACAGATAGTCATCTATCAGGGGATGTTTTAGGAGAGATTTCTACATTGGCTAGGGGGTTGGATTAGTTGACCTCTGATGTCCCTTCCAATTATGATATTCTATGGGACTCCATCTCCTCATTAGTTCTTCAAAAACGGAGCACACAATGAGCCAACAGTGAATGTTATCAACTGACTTGTCTATTATCTATGTCAAAGGTCAAGAAATTGCAAAGAAGGTAGTAATAACCCATTGACATACCTGATTCTTTACTAGAAACAGCTGGTGGCCCAGCAGATAGAGCATTAGGCCTGGAGTCAAGAAGTTGTTGCTCAATCGTGTCTGACACTTTGTGATTTGGTGAACCATACCATGGTAACACTGTCCATGGGGTTTTCTTGGCAAAGATACTATAGTGATTTGCCATTTCCTTCTCCAGTGGATTAAAGCAAATGGAGGGTAAATGACTTGCCCAGGGTCACACAGCTAGTAAGTGTCAGAGGTCAAATTTTAACTCAGGTCTTTCTGACTCTAAGACCAGCACTCTATCCACAGAGCCACCTAGCTATTACCTCCAAGGTAAACAGAGGTTAAGTGACTATCACACAACTAGTAAGTATCAGGAAGCCCTGAGTTCAAATCTAGCCTCAGACACTTACTAGCTACTAAACCTGGACAAATCACTTGACCTCTGTTTGCCTCATTTTCCTCAACTGTAAAGTGAAGATAATAATAGCACCCACCTCACAGAGTTGTTGTGAGGATCAAATGAGATGATTTTTAAAAGCACTTAGCATAGTATCTGGCACCTAGTAGGTACTTATTTCATTCTCTTCCCTTCCCCTCCCCCTTCATCATAGCCTAAGAGTATAATACAACACTGATAACAGAGGGGAGTCTGCTGCCTTCCTGAGTGATATATACAAGATGTAATAGAGAATTTCCCAACATTCATCCAACCTAATGGTTACCACCCACTTCACATGTACACAAATGATACCAGAAGAAAGCTAGATAGAATCATTAAGGATTGTGAGCAAGCAACTAAGGACCTCAGGAACACAGATGGCACTGTCATTGCTGCTGGTGGAACATAAGGGCTTAAATACAGAAGGGAAAAAAAGATTTGGGAAGTGGTGGTTAAGATATTATCTGAGAATGGGCCTAAGATTTCAATCAATAAGCATTTATTAAACATTTATCATGTGGTAGACACTAGGAAGATAGTGGTACAGTGGATTAAGTGCCAGGCCTGGAGTCAGGAAGACTCTTCTTCCTGAGTTCATATCTGACCCCAGACACTTACTAGCTATATGATCCTGGGCAAGTCACTTAACCCTGTTTGCCTTCGTTCCTTACCTGCAAAATGAGCTGGAGAAGGAAATGGCAAACCACTCTAGTATCTTTGCCAAGAAAACCCCAAATGGGTTCATAAAGAGTTGGACATGACTGGAAAAAAAAAAAAGGAAAAGAAGATTGTGGGAAAGAAAGACAAAAATGAAACTGTTTCTTTCCTCAAAGAATTTACATTCTATTAAGAGAGATAATATATTACTAATAGAAGTATAAATAAAATATTTCTCTTAGTCAAGATTTAATATGAATTTTGAACACAATAAGAAAAATAATGTTAACAACAATGGCCAATAAGTAAACATAATAAAAATCACTTTAAAATGTCACCAAAGAAATAAAATTTAAAAGTCTTAACTGGCAAATCCAGATATGCCTGTTAATTTTGGGTAATTTTCGGTTAAGATTCTTTGCTCATTGGCCAAAATCTAAACTGCTATCTTGTTTTTTAAAATCTGGTGTGACATGGGATTTTAAAAAATTCACCATCAAACACACTTCAATCCCATCAGCAAAGTAGTAAAAAATACAATTTCACCCTAAGTACAGGGGTGATCCAGGAAAACTTACCTAGGTTTATCAGAAGACTCCTCTCTCATCTGCTGAGACAGAACCCACATCTTTTTCAACAGAGCCAGAATGAACATGCCTGGCTAAGTGGAAGATACCCCAGTTCAGCAAATCAGGGAAGCTCCCCAATCACTCCCATTATACAAGATAACTGAAGGGAGGAGGCATGAGCAGGTCAGAGGATCAGGAAAGACCTCCGATAGGAAATGGTATTTGAGCTGAGATTTGGAGAAAACTAAGGATTCCAAGAAGTGGAGGTAAAACAATCTAATTAACTATCCAGGCCATCCTGATCAAAGCTTAAAGCATAGGAATGATAGTTAATTTGTTTGGGTTTGGGGGGGGGCAGGGCAATGAGGGTTAAGTGACTTGCCCAGGGTCACACAGCTAGTGAGTGTCAAGTGTTTGAGGTCAAATTTGAACTCAGGTCCTCCTGAATCCAGGGCTGGTGCTTTATCCACTGCGCCACCTAGCTGCTCCCCATGACAGTTAATTTGTGATAGATAGCAGGCAGGTACTTAAGATCTAGTAATCATGTATTTGCTTGAAGTCTTACAAATCTAATCAAAAGGGCTTTAAACTGAAAGGGTAGGGCGAGGGAGAAAACTGACTATGGAGACAGCAAAAAAAACAAAACAAAGATAAAACATAGTAAGAAAACTAGCAATAGAAATGCCCCCAAATTCACAGAATATAAAATACAAGAAAAGAGTCAGCAATAATCAATCAACAGGGGCAGCTAGGTGGCGCAGTTGATAGAACTCTGGCCCTGGAGTCAGGAGTACCTAAGTTCAAATCTGGCCTCAGACACTTGACACTTACTAGCTTTGTGACCCTGGGCAAGTCACTTAACCCCCATTGCCCCACAAAAAACCAAACCAAAACAAAAAAATAATCAACAAACCCTCCCTAAGGATCTCTGCTACACCAGGTTCTGTGTCAGGCAGTAGAGATACAAAGACAAAAGTGATCATTCCTTCCCTCAAGAAGCTTATATTCAACAGTCTCTCCCATTTATAGACATACAAAACTAACAAGTGTAAGCAGCAAGGTGAACCAGAGATTCTTATACAAACTGCCAAGTACGGCCTTACAGGCTTAACTGAAGAATGATAGGATAAGCCTTATTACTAGAATATGGCTCTGGAAAGGTAAACCTTTTTCAGTACAGTTATAGAATTAGAATTAAGAGGAATGGGGCAGCTAGGTGGCACAGTGGATAGAGCACCAGCCCTGGAGTCAGGAGGACCTGAGTTCAAATCCAGCCTCAGACAGTTAACATTTACTAGCTGTGTGACCCTGGGCAAGTCACTTAACCCCAATTGCCTCACTTAAAAAAAAAAAAAAGAAGAAGTAGGAGAGGGCACCAAAACCAAACTTCATCTACTTCCTAATTTTCCTCATCACTAGCCCCAGAGAAGGATAGGGGCAAGTCACTTAACCCCAATTGCCTCACTAAAAAAAACAAAACAAAACAAAAAAAGAATTAAGAGGAGTTGGGAAAGGCTTCTTGTAGAAGATGGGATTTTAGTCAGCACTTAAAGGAATCCAGGCAAGGCAATAGGAGGAGATGATGATTGAAAGCATTCCAGGCATGGACTTCAGCCAAAGAGGCATATTGTTTAGGACTACAAAGGTGATTGTCCTTTGTACTCTGCCTTGGTCAGGCAACATGCAGAATATTGGTTTCAATTCTAGATGCCCTATTTTAAGAAGGACAGTGACACTGCTAAGCTGGAAAGTAGCCAGAAGAGGATAAACAGTATAAGAAAAGACTTTATGACTGTGCCACATGAGAATAGGAAGGATCTTGGAACAATTAGCCCGGAGAAGAGAAGGCTTATGGAAGACATCGTACTTATCTTCAGGTATTTGAAGGATTATGGAGTAAAAATGGAGTAGACTTCTCCTGCTTGGCCTGAGCAGTGGGTGGGAGATGCTATGAAGAAGATTTAAACTTGATATCAGGATAAACTTCCTAACAATCAGATCTATCTCATAATGGAATGGACTGCCTGGGGAAAAAATGGATTCCCCTCACTAGAAGTCTAGAAATGAAGACTAAATGACCACTTGGGGATATATTTTTTACTAAGTGGATTCTCATTCATTTACCAGTTGGACTAGATTCAGGACAAATTTGGAATTCTGTCATTCTGACTAGGAAAAACGAGGGGGAGGATGTAATAACATCCCTAAAACTAGGCACATTAAGAAGCTAATTGATTTGTACAATGTGATCATTTACCATCTATGTCAGTTCTGAAATTCTACCCTGAACCTCCCTCTGCTTCTCATGGACTATTCAGTAGTAGTGTCTGCCCTAGATGTTAATCAGTAGATGATCAATGACACATTGGGTATTTGAGAAATTCTAGGAGCTCTAGCCCACCCCAAAATATCTCCTCCATCCTATACCATATTGCCTGAGCTTTCATCATTTAAGATGTGGACATTTGGGTTAGGGCTTCTAGGCATCTCTTAACATGCAAACACCCTTGAAGGAACTATTTTCAGTTGTTGATATCTTTTGTTTGTGGGGCAATTGGGGTTAAGTGACTTGCCCAGGGTCACACAGCTAGTAAGCGTTAAGTGTCTGAGGCAGGATTTGAACTCAGGTACTCCTGAAACCAGAGCCGGTGCTCTATCCACTATGCCATCTAGCTGCCCCCAGCTATTGATATCTTAGTGTATAGTATTAGTCTTTGAAATATTTCCTTTGGTGGAATCTCTCTGGAAATTTACATGGAGGGAATAAGTGTCTTGTTGAGAATTGGGGAAGATAGAATCATTATAAAGAATGGATGACTGACTGGGATGTTGGAAAGTCTAAATGAATAGGTCACACTGGGTAGCTGATGATCAATCATAGGAATAGAGAGCTAGAGAAGGAAGCTCAGAAGTCATCATATCCAAGCCTCTCATTTTACAGGGGGGCAACAGGCCAAGAAAAAGGAAGTCCCTTAACAAATTAATGTCAGAGCTAGGTCTCAAACTCAGGCCTCCTATCACCAAGATTAGTGCTTTTTCAAGGAGCATCATGGTAGCAGTGGTGAACTAGGGAGAAGAGGAGTCAACAATTAGCATTTATCAAGCACCTACTATATGCCAGGCATTCTGCTAAATATGTGGGATACAAAATGGGGGGGGGGACACTTCTCAAGGAGATCACCTCTGTTGAAGGAGATAATGAACCTATGTATCAACAAGATACAGAGAGGATCAATTGGAAATAATTACAGAGAGAAGGTACCAGCATTGTTGGACCAGTAAAAGCTTTTTATAGAGGTGGAATTTTATCTGGGACCTGAAGGGAAACGGGGAGGTGGAGATAAGGAGGGAGAGAATTTACCTGGATGGGGGACAGCCAATTAAAATGCTTACAGTGTCTTGTGCTAGCAACAACAAGGAGGTCAGTGTCATTGGATTGCTGAGTACATGAGGTGCTCACCAACATGAGGTAAGAGATGTTAGAGAAGTAGGGGGTAGCTAGGTGGCGAAGTGGATAGAGCACCAGCCCTTGAGTCAGGAGGACCTGAGTTCAAATCCAGCCTCAGACACTTAACACTTACTAGCTGTGTGACCCTGGGCAAGTCACTTAACCCCAATTGCCTCACTTAAAAAAAAAGAAGAAGAAGTAGGAGAGGGCACCAAAACCTGAGTTCAAATCCAGCCTCAGACACTTAACACTTACTAGCTGTGTGACCCTGGGCAAGTTACTTAACCCCAATTGCCTCACTTAAAAAAGAAGAAGAAGAAGAAGTAGGAGAGGGCACCAAAACCAAACTTCATCTACTTCCTAATTTTCCTCATCACTAGCCCCAGAGAAGGATAGGGGTTTTCCACATGTACAAGTAGTCTTGCCTTAGGCTTGTGAGGTAGCCTTTATCTTTTGCATTCTTCAGGAAAAGAGCCCTGATGCACAAGTTAGAACACCTGCATTCTGGTAACAGTTCTGTCACTAACTAGTTGTATGACCTTGGGCCTGTCATTTCATTCCTTCTAGGCTTCAGTTTCCTCATCTGAATAATAAAAGAGTTGGAATAGATGATGGCTAAGAACTTGCCCAATTCTGATATCCATAGAAAATAATGTCTACAAAATGCTTTGCAAGCCATCCATTGGTGACCTGGACAGAATGTTAGACTTGGAGTCAGGAAGACTTGGGTTCAAATCTTGCCTAAGATATTTACCTACTAGCTTTGAGATCTTAGGTATGTCAGCCTCTCTGACCTTCAGGTTCCTCACCTGGAAAAGAGAGGTAATAATAAAACCTACCTCATTATAAGAATAAAATGAGATAGTAACAAGATACTTTGCAAACCTTAAAGCACTATAAAGATGTTATCATAATTCTGAACATTAGGCAAGACCAGAGACTGTCATCTGAATAGAAATCCTTACTGTATATATTGTATCCCTTCCCTACTTTCCACCTTTTATACTGGGATTAATGATGAAACCAAAAACTTCCATTGATCCTATGTACCTGCAATATAATTCTACATTATAGGACGCCTAGGCCAAAGCTCCTTTCCCTGACCAACACTTCTTGCCACCTCATAGCCATATTTCTTATCGATCTTATCCCCATCCCACTCTACCTTAATTTTCAATTGTGCCTTCTGAAATCTATCTTCTGTTCTTCCACATTACTCTTCATATTTGTTGTTGTTTGTCATTTCAGTCAACTCTCTGTGACCCCAGTTGGAGTTTTCTTGGCATAGATACTAGAGTAGTTTGTCACTTCCTTCTCCAGTTCTTTTTAGAAAATGAGGAAATTTAGACAAACAGGGTGAAGTGACTTGTCCAAGGTCACATAGCTAATAAGTGTCTGAGACCAGATTTGAACTCAGGAAGACTCCTCTTCCTGACTCCAGGCCCAGTACTCTACCTCCTCCCTGCCTCTTTCCCTTCCCCAAGTAAGTTTGTTGAGGACAGGAATTTTCATTTTTGTTGGTGCATCTATAGGGCCTGATACACAATAGGCACTTAATTAATTCTGGATGAACTAAAGTCACTCGAATGGAGAGGGGGACTCATAAACCTGCTTAGTGGAGATTTGCCCACTTCTGGTTTCTTGTTCTCTCCCTCTCCCTCTCCCTCTCCCTCTCCCTCTCCCTCTCCCTCTCCCTCTCCCTCTCCCTCTCCCTCTCCCTCTCCCTCTCCCTCTCCCTCTCCCTCTCCCTCTCCCTCTCCCTCTCCCTCTCTCTCCCACTCTTTCCCTCTCCCTCTCCCTCTCCTTCTCCCTCTCCCTCTCCTTCTATCTCATTTCCTTCCCATGAATTGCCTGACAGCAGTTTTCAGGCAGCTACTAAGGCTTCTGCCCAGAAAGGCTTGCCTGAAGTAAATACATAGATATGTAAATATCCACCCTCTCTGCTTCCAAGTGCTTCCAAGCCAGATAATTGCTGAACTTTGAGGTAATGATACCGATGCTGAGTTCAATTAAGGACTATTTGCCCAATCACTAGGGGAGCCTTTTCCACTAATTTTTGGAGTTGGCAGGCCAAGTGTGAGATTGATCATTTAAAATTATCAACCTGCGGCAGGCACAGTCACAATGAGGAGTCGGCAGGGTTTGCTTCTGTTAACACTTCTGCAATTGGTACAGTCACTGGAGCAGAGGCTTTGAACAGAAGGGCCCAGGGGAAAGTGTGAGCTTCAGCTAGGGAGACATCAGTCCCCTCAAGCAGATTCTTTTTGGCCCCCAGGCTAACATAGCAGCTTGGAGAGCTAACCTTCAGTGCCTGTGCACGGAAAAGTGTGTGGATTATATTGCAGAGTAAAGGGCTCTTTACTGTGTTTCCTGGAATTTGGGATTTTTTGAGAAGTCTTTGAGTCTTCTGTGAAAGGAGGAGAGGAAAGAGCTAGAACTGGCATTGGCTGGGTGTAGTTTGCAACAAACCATTGCTCCCCTAAGTAATAGCCAGGGGATGAGAGCTTTGCTGGATCAAGCTGAAGCAGTTTTCACATCCCTAGACTCCATCTGAGACTTACACATCCCAAGGGAGGTTTCTAGACAGTGTCAGGTGTTTATGTCCTTAGTGTCAGCTTAGGAGCCATCTTTCTTAGACTGTGCTGTAAGAAAAAAAGAAAAAGATATTTTCTAAGAGACATGGAAAGCCTTTAATAAACTGATGCAGTGAGGTGAGCAGACATGGGAGAAAAAGTTATACTCTAAAATCAATATTACCAAAAGAAACTCGTTTGAAAGATTTAAGAGCACTGATCAACAAAATAATCAATTGTGATTCCAAAGAACTCATGATAAGAGATGTTGGACTAACATGCAGAATGACAAATGCATTTTTTGGACACAACCAATATGGGAATGTTTTGCTTGACTATTTGAGTTACTTTCCTGCATGTGTTTTTTTCTTCAATCGAATTAGATATAAGCTCCTTGAAAACAAGAATTGTTTGTTGTTGTGTTGGGTTTGGGTTGTTGGTTTTTTGTTTTTTTTTTTTGTGGGGGGAGTCAAAGATCTAGCAAAGGACCTGGTACATCTTAGGCATTTTAATATATGTGTGAGAACCGAGAAAACATGAGGTGACCTTCCTGAGATTTCAAAGGTCAGATTGGCGTCCAGAAGTTCATGGACCACCTGTAAGTCATGTCAATCAATGGACTTGAACGCTACCAGCCAATTAGCTTGGAGCAGTGTGTGTGTGTGGACAGCCCTTTTCCAGTTGGACAGGGGGCTTCCCATGGACCTGAGGGGCATTCAGTCTCTTGGATAGCTAGGTGAAGGCAGCTTTCTTTCTCTTTGCTAACCCCTAATATACTTTAATAAATGCTTAAAAACCTAAACTGTTGCTGAATTTATAAATAAACCTTAGCTACTTCTCCCCCCACATGCACTGGGGGCAGGTAAGGATACACACATTAGATTTTTAAACATCACATATGCTAGTTGAATGAATGAATGAGTTTATGTATTATTTCATTTGAGCCTTAAAACCTATGAAAGATATTCTAGAGGTACTTTGAGGAGGGCTGGTATATATGACATCTGGGCCTATGCTTTAATTTGTGGGTAGGATTTCCTACTGGCTAACAAAGAAAATCTTCCAACACTGATAAAGAATTAGCAGCAGGAGTGCAACATAGTTTTAGAGAGTGGCCTGAGGCATTGAAAAGCTAAGTGACTTACCCATGGTTACACAGCACATAAGTGTCAAAGTCAGGACTTGAACCCAGATCTTCCTTATTCCAAGGCTAGTCTTCTATCCACCAAGCCATGCTACCTCTCTCTGGGGACATGATTTTAGAGTTGAGGAAATTGAAACTGAGAAGTTAAGTAACTTGCCTGTGGTCACATAGGTAGTTAATGTCAGAGGCAGAATTCACACCAAAGTATTTCCTCACTCTTTTTTTTTTTTTGCTATTATGTAAAACATTACCATATTAGTCATTTTGTATAAGAAAACTTGAATGGCAGCTAGGTGGTGCAGTGGATAGAGCACCGATCCTGGAATCAGGAGGACCTGAGTTCAAATCCAGCTTCAGATACTTAAACATTTACTGGCTGTGTGACCCTGGGCAAGTCACTTAACCCCAATTGCCTCACCCCCCCAAAAAAAACATTAAAAAAAGAAAAAAGAAAACGAATAAAAGAAAAAAAATGAAAGAAAGTGAAAAATAGCATGCTTTAGTCTGTTCCATCAATATCAAGTTCTTTCTCTGGAGCTGGGTAGTATGCTTCATCATTAGTCATTTGGGATTGTCTTGTATCATTGTATTGCTGAGAAGAGTTAAGTCATTCACAGTTCTTCATCAAACAATATTGCTGTCTCTGTGCACAATGTTTTCTTGGTTCTGTTCACTTCACTATACATCAGTTCATATAAATCTTTATAGGCCTTTCTGAAATCATCCTGCTTGTCATTTCTTATAGCACAATAATATTCCATCATCATCATATCCTACAGATTGTTTAGCCATTCCCCAATTAATGGGGTATTCCTTCTGATTTCCATTTCTTAACCACCACAAAAAGAGCTGCTAGAAATATTTTTGTACAAATGGGTCTTTTTCTCTTTTTTGGGATGTCTTTATTTCCTTACTCTTAAATCTAAGTCTTTCCAATATACTAAAGACACCTAGGTGGTACAGTGAATAAAGTGCTGGACACAAAGTCAAGATAACCTAAGTTTGACTCCAGTCCTAGACACCTAATAGTTGTTGGACTCTGGGTAAGTCACTTAACCTCTTGAAGGTTCAGTTTCTTCATTTGTAAAATGGAAATAATGGTATCTACCTCACAGGCTGTTAAGGATCAAATGTGATAACATGTAATGTGCTATGTAAACCTTAAAGCACTTTTGTTGTGGTTTTGTTTGTTGCTATTCACTTGTCTTGGTTGTGTCCTTTGTGACCCCACTTGGAGTTTTATTGGCAGAGATACTAGAATGGTTTGCCATTTCCTTCTTCAGCTCATTTTACATATTAGGAAACTGAGGCAAGCAGGGTTAAGTGACTTGCCTAGATTTCACCATTTTGACAGAAAGATAATTTCCATTCTTATTACAATGTGACTCTTCTAGCAAAGGAATACTACCAATTTAGACCCTTGACTAAGGAGGTTTAATTACTAAAAGTACCACAGGTCTCACCTACTGCAAATACATCTTGGGGCACAAACCCTAAAGTGTTCAAGGTAAGCACAAGATTAGCTTTGAATAAAAGTATTTTAAATATCATGGGGGAAAGGTGGGGGTCCTTAGGTATTCTTCAGTAAAGAATCCCAATTTCCCACACAGTGCAATTAGGATTAAAATGGTTTTTTATTTTGTGCTATAGAAAGTGAGGGCTAAGTCAAAGACTTCATCCCTGGAGAGGAGGGCTCCAGAAACATTCTTCTCCCAGAGCAGAAGGAAGGCAAAAACTTTTATAGAGGATGGATGGGGTGTCCACCTGGAAATGCAAAGTTACTTTTTGGGGCGGGCTGGGGAAAGTTTAGATGCTCCACATATTCCTGAGAGTTGAGGGGGATTTAAAAAAAATGATGGTCCTGGGGGCAGCTAGGTGGTGCAGTGGATAAAACACCGGCCCTGGATTCAGGAGGACCTGAGTTCAAATGTGGCCTCAGACATTTGACACTAGCTGTGTGACCCTGGGCAAGTCACTTAACCCTCATTGTTCCATCAAAAAAAAAAAAAAAGATGGTCCTGACCTTTGAGGTTATCTCTGTCTCCTAGCTCTGGTCAAATAGCCACATCTAACTGCCTTTCCTGCAATAGAATTTTATCTCCCCTTACTTCTTAGCGTCTGTACTGATATCTAGTTGGTCAATCTAAACTTTAGTAGTCCCTTCCTTGATTCTAGGATAAGTCTGTCTTGTTATCTTGTCATCTTATCATCTTTGGTTTTTGCTTCTGATTTATCCTAAGCCCCTCTTCAATAAGCAAATAGAAGACATAGTAGAAAGAGTGAAAACTGAGTAAACCGAGGGTTTTGGTCTTGGCTCTGTCACTAGCTAACTGCATGACCTTGTGTTAATCACCTCAGTCAGCCTCAGTTTCCTCATCTATAAAATGAGGGGGCTGGATAATCTTTTTAGTTCCAAGAGCCTATGTATGATTCTTCTTGTAGCAAAATTGCCTTTTCTCAATTTTAAATTCCCTTAAACACTTACTAGTTTCCAGGTATAATTTTTTTAGGAGCTCATGGTTATGTGGGAGGCTGTTAGTGTTTCTTTATTCATTTTTGGCTTGAGGCCTCCATGCCACACATATTAAACATCAAGTGCTGTGGCTTTCCCAAAGGAGGCCTCTCTACTGGCTTTGGTTGACTTTCTCTTCCTATTTCAATTTAATTCCTTTCCTATCCCTTATTTTAATGGCATAAATTCTTCAACCTTACCTCTTTCACTGCTTTTTTGTTGTCATTATTAAATAAATATTTGCCACACTAGATGTAGTACCAACTTTTTCATCCTTATAGAACTTTGAGAGGAAACTGAAGGTTGTTTTCTGCAGGATGGGTTGTGTGTGTGTGTATTTTATATGTGTGTGTGTGTGTGTATGTATATATATTTTATGATATGGGCCCGGGGTACCTCAGAAGTTTTCTGGGATAAATCATAGAACCTTCTCCTTGAGAAACTAGACCAAAGGATAGACACACCTAAAGAGATAAGTGGCACTGCATCAGGACTGAGCTAGCTCCAGAACCATCACCCTTCTTCATTCCAGTCTCCCCAACCCCTCAGGGAAATAAGATTAGGTGTGGCTGCTGCCTTTGTGTGCGGGAGAGAGATGGCTTGAGAGATCCAGAGCTGCCCCTCACCTCACTTCCCCCAGTTACCACCAGTTGGGGATGGTCCTCTCCCAAAAAGGGAACTTTCCACAGTCAGATGATCACCTCATCGGACCACCTCTATAAAAGTATCTGCCTGTCTCCTGCTAGAGGACAAAAGTATTTCAGAGAGTCATGCCTCTGTGCCATGCCTTCTCCCCATAAGAAGAAGTCCAAGGATTTCTCTCTTGGTTTTCTTTTCCTAGCACCTAAATAAAATATTATTTTATTCTAATTTGATTTGTGTGCAAGAGGGTATAATTCTTTAAAGAGGAATTCCTAAGGAACCCCTGCCCCAAACCCCCATCAATTTCCCCCATAACAGTTTAGAAAATAGTAATATCATGAGGGACAGCAGCTAATATCTTAAGGACCTGGAGTTCTTTTGTTTGTTTGTAGGTTTTATATTTTGTTTGTCTTAAATGAGACAGTGTGGTATAGTGGAAAGAAATTGAACTTGAGAGTCAAAAGATCATCCCAGATGTTTGCTAACTATGTGATTGTGCATTAGTTATTTCATCTTTCCACCCTTAGTTTCCTCATCTCTAAAATGGGCATAATAATGCCACTATTATACTCTACGAAGCAGAGTAGTTTGTTGTTCCTCCTTCTTGTTCCTGAAGAGGACCAATGACATCAGGAGGGTGATGTCTTGACTTGCAAGTGAATTGGATTTAAGTGAGGCAAAGCAATGCAGTCATCAGCCTCACTCTCTCCTCCAGAGTTATCCAGTGGCAAGACATAAGTCATAGTGACTGCCCAGGATGCAGTGGGGGACCCTGGCCTTTTTAAGCCAAAGTCTTTCCCAGGTCTCTGTCTAAGGCAATACGCCGGCAGAGTGATACAATACAATACTATTTATTAAGCATCCTACTATTTGCCAGACACTGTGCTTAGTGCTAGAAAGTGGAAAAATCTACAGGTTAGAGAAAGCTGTGCTCCAATTCCCTTCCAACATTTACTACTTATTTGGCCTTGAGCAAGTCAATTAACTGGTCCACAAACTTGTATAAAGCACTTACCATATTCCAAGCTAAGGGCTGGGTATGCAAAAACAAGCAAAAAGATAAACTGTCTTTGCCCTCAGGGAGATTACATTCTAGTGGGGAAGACTACTTTGAAAAGGAATCTGAAAAGTTCTGAGATCAGGGGAAGGGGGAGAAGGCCTTTGTAGAGACTAGATTGCAGCCAGGTGATGGGAAATGAAGAGGGCTGGCCTGAGCATCCTCCTTAAATGAAAGTTCTGGAAGGAGTCATCCAACTAAAGGGAGGGAGTGCAGGGTCAGAGAATACTTTGGAGGCATAAACTGCAGGGCTCTTGTAATCTTCCAGGGTGCAGTTTCTGGGCTTGATAGAAAAGTCCAGAGGCTTTAACTTTCTTGAGCCTCAATTTCCTTATCTTTAAAATGAAGAGGTTGAATTAGATGACTTGAAGGATATTGTGAGGATCAAAAGAGATAATCCACTAAGCATTTATTAAACACCTACTCTCTGCCTGCCCTTATTGTGTTTGCAAATACAGAGAAAGAAATAATCCCAGTCAGTTCTCAAGGAATGTTCTACTGTGGGATGGGACAGCATGTATATATATATATATTAGGAGACATAGAATAAAAACAAAAATACAAAGTAAAGTTAAAGAAGGAAGAGACTAATAGTTGTGGGGATGAGGAAAGGCTTCCTAGGGAAAGCAGTATTTGGTGCTATACAGGTAGGTGTTTGGTGTGAAAGATTTTTAGAACAGTTATAGTAGCCTGTAACTATTTATAAATAGGAGCTTTTATTACATATTCATAACATAGTAAGATTGTGTCAGGTAAGAGGGTTATGAAAATGAGATCGTCTATAAATCTTAGAGATAGAAGTAACCTCCAAATCTTTCCTTTTTACGGGTGAAGAAACTGAGGCCCACAGAAGTTAAGTAATTTGCCCAAGGTCACACAGTGGAATGGGAAGAGTACTGGGTCTGGAGTAGAGGACATCTCTGTTCTAGTACTGGCTCTGACTCTTTGTGAAGTTAGGGAAGAGTGATAGTTCGGTGTGATTTTGGCATCAGAGCATCAGAGTTTGAATCATTCTCTGTCCATTTACCGTCTCTATAGTAACAGGACTTCGTGTAACCTCCATGGATCTCATGTACCTCACCTGTATAATGAGAGGGTTAGCTTAGGTGACCTTGTAAAGTCCCCTTCCAGTTCAGGATTCTATCGTCGCAATTCCTATGATGTCTCATATTTCTGAGCCTCAGTTTCCTTATCTGTAAAATGAGAATAACAATGACAAGGCTATTCTAATCATTTGAAGTTCTATATACACATCAACTATTATTCTGGTGTGCTGTGGTTCACAGGGTCACGATGAGTGGATGTGACCGAATAACAAACAACAAAATATTTTCAGTTAAGAATGCTAAATGGCTAAGGTGAAGTATAACTCATAAGACAATGGGAAAATGTTCAGTGGGGGCATAAGTAGGTTGTAGTACATTATCAATGCATTGAAATTGTCATAAAGGTCATGTGTGATTGGAAAAGGAAGAAGAATGAGGAGCCATAAATAGAACAAGGAGTAGTACATGGAGGCTCCTGAGAAAGTATGGATAAGATTAGGAAGGAAATAAGCATTTATTAAGTGCTTACTATGCTCCAGGGACTTGACAAATATTAACTCATTTGATCCTCACAAGAACCTTGTGAGGTAGGTGCCCTATTTTATAGTTCAGGTAACTGAGACAAACAGAAGTTAAGTGACTGCCCAGGGTCACATACCAGTAAGTTTCCTAGGCTGGATTTGAAGTCAGGTCTTCCTGACTCCAAGCCCATGGCTCTATCTACTGCACCACCCAGCTGTCTACTATGAAAAGGTTCAAAGTATGGCTAGGATCTGGACCAGTAGAGGAAATGCACAAGTAGATGAAATCCTGCATCCACTAAAGGACCACTCAGTTATTAGTGGCACAATCAGTTATCAGTTAATCACTCAAGAGTAGCAGATTCATATTCCATGATTCTCAGTCTGGAGTTTCTGGTCCTACCTTTCTTCCCACCAATTTAATCTATGTAAGTATAAAGCTATAGAAAATATATCCTTTATGAAGTTAATGTTTTTTGGTTGTTCAGTTGTTTCGGTCATGTCCAGGTTTTCACGACCCCATTTTGAGGGGTTTTCTTGGCAAAGATACTGAAGTGGTTTTGCCATTTCCTTTTCCAGGTCATCTTACAAATGAGGAAACTGAGGCAAATAGGGTTAAATGACATGCCCAGGGTCACAGAGCTAGTAAGTGTCTGAGGTAGAATTTGAACTGACAAAGATGAGTCTTCCTGACTTCAGGCCTGGCACATCAAATTTAACAGCAATATATACTGACTCTAAAATGGATTAGAATGTTTAGTTGCAGCATGGTTTAATGCACAGGGCATGGAGCACTTGATTTGGAATGAAATCTACAGCTCTACATTCTAATGAGCTCTACATTCTAATCAAGTCTTTGTGGCTTAGTATCTGTGTGACCTTGGGCAGGTCACTTTCCCTCTGCCCTAAAGGCCCCTGGGGTGCTGCCATTTTTCGATTCTAATTTGGAGATTTGTATAGAGCACCTTAATTAAGTCCTTAGGTAATTTCAGTCTTTGGTTTGGGTTCCTATTTGTGCTCTCCTAGAATATCAGTGTCTACTGGATTTTATAAGGAATTTGAAAAACTCAAAGCCCAAGCTTTAGTCCATCAAGTAGTCCCAAATGATTCCCTTGAAATGGAGCCCTAGCCCCACTCCAAATGGACCAAAGTTTGGGCCAGGTTTTCCAAAAATTTTTGAGAGAGCACTGAGATATAGCAGAAAAGAGGTTGGGATCTGGGGTGAGAGGACCCGGATTCTAATTCCAGCTTTCCCAGTAAACTAGCTGGATGATATTGGGCAGGTCACTTCCCCTCCAAAGGACCTTGGTTTCCTAATCTGTCAAATGAGAGTATTTGTACTAATCAGCCTCCATGGCACCTTCCAGTTCTAAGTCCTATGGGTCTTCTCCAGCCTCTTAACAAACCCTGAGCTCCCTGACTCTCTGGTTGGGAGCAAAAATCCCAAACAGCGTTGGAAGGCTTCCCTGGTTTCAGATTTCATGAGAAGAGGTTAAGAGCTCAGCTCTACCTCTGAAACTCAGCTTCTCTTTACCAGGCAACAAGCAGTCTGTGAAATACCACAAAAAGCAGAGTTGCACATCCATTCACAAGGGGACACCAAGCACCCAAGTGGAGAGAGGGAGAGAGAGGGAGAGAGAGGGAGAGAGAGGGAGAGAGAGGGAGAGAGAGAGAGAGAGAGAGAGAGAGAGAGAGAGAGAGAGAGAGAGAGAGAGAGAGAGAGAGAGAGAGAGAAAGAGAATGGGAATGTTCTAGGAGGCCCAAATTGACGACATAGAGGCATATAGCAATAACTCTTTCTCCCTAAGGGCTTTTCTCTTTTCCTGGCGTGAAAATGCTCTTCCCTCCTCCCTCTCCCTCATACTAGCCCCAGAATTGAAAAAAGTAAAATAAAATAAAGCAGAAGGTAGTGTCCATTGTGGTAAAAAGGAACTTTAAAAAAATTAGGAAAAAAACCCACATTAAACAAGTTCTAGTGTAGCACATCATTCTCAGACTGAGATGCCTTCTGGGATCCAGGAGCAGAAAGGTCTGTCCTTAAATGCCTTGCTGCTGTAGATGGGCATCTTGAGAAAAACTCATTTCTGAGCACAAAATGTGCGCCAATGAGCTTGGGAAATGAGGAGCATCAGGAAAAATTATTCTCAGGAAAGTTTAAACTGGAAGGGGGAGGGGATGGGGCTGGAGCAGGGGCAGGGACAGGGGCAGAGGCTGGGGCAAGGGCAAGGGCAAGGGCGAGGGCAGGGGCAAGGTCTGCGACTGGGGCCGGTGGGGGGTGGGCGGGGGGAGGAGAAAGGGGGTGTGTTGCAAAGGGGCTTCCCAGAGCCGCTCACAGTAAAGAGAAATCAGGAACTGTTTTGACCCCTCCTGGTGAGCTCGAGTTACAAAGGGAGGCAGGCGGGGGAGTGGGCGAACGAGGACTGGGGGAGAAGGGACTGACTTCGGCGCGTCGGAGTACTCGGCGGGGGAAGGGTTAAAGGGAGACTGACCAGCCCGCGGGGCCGTGTATCTGCGGACATGATGGAATGTTTATTCAGTATTCAGATTTCCTGTTTAAGTGTCTGGATTTCCTGAAATCCTTGCTATCAACCCGAGGGTTATCCACTGAGCAGCGTGGTTGAGTGGTGGGTTTCCACCCACCCCCCTCCTTTCTCCCTCTCTTTTCCTTTCTTTTTCCCTCCCCCTGCTCACATGGTCGATTTTTCCTTCCTGCTAGTTCTTCTGAGTTTTAGTGCCTACTTACCGTGCGGGGCATTAAGGGCATAAAGCCCCACTCGAACCATCCCAAGCTCTCGGGATAACCGTCCATTGGAATCGGGTTTAATATCCGACCTAAGATCACAGCATATGCACACACGCACTGGGAAGAAGTGTTGCTGAAATATGGTGTGCTCCGGGTGCTGGGGGGAGGCTGAGTTTTAGCCCAACATGGAATAATGATGGATTTAGCTTGGATGCCTAAGCTTGGACTGGGAATACAGATGCACAAGTCCTGGTGAGTTACGGGGTGGAGGGTGGAGGGGAGGGAGGTGGAGGGGAGGGCGGGAAGCCCGCCTGGGATATTATTGTAGGCGTTGAAAAAAAGACTGTTGAAAGGGAATACTTTACATTTTTTTTCAAGTATTCCCCAAAATAAGCGATCAGAAAGCTTCCAAACTCATCAGCAATGGAGTTTTCCCACAAGTGCGTGAGGTTCCAGAAGCAAAACTCTGAAAGGCTTCACCTCGGCATTATTTAGTTGACAGCTGTTTTTTCCTCTCCATAGTCTGATTAGCCCCGACCGGAATGTTTTCCAGTCTTTGCCCCGGCAGCTGAAGAGAAAGAACTCTGGGAGTGCATTGTCTTGTTTTCTGCTCCAGAGATCCCCCATCGCTATAGCAGATTCCCAGAGGTGTTGGTTTAAAAGCAAGACACAGGGTTGTAACTTGTTGAAACCGACTTAGATTTTGTTGAATATTGTTTGGGATGACTTGGGAAATGGGTTGTTTTATCCATCTTGCAGTTTGTTGAAACTTTTAAATTTTCAATCCCATTATATGGAATTAACCACCCCACCCCCCATTACACACACACACACACACACACACACACACACACACACACACACACACACACACACACACACACGAAAGAGTCTAGCTGTTTAAGTTCATTCCTAAATTGCAGGGGCAATCACTTGTTCTTGACGATTTCTTTTGTAAATTATGAATGTTTTCCTTGGGTAATGAATGAGTGGAATGACCTCAAATGCATTGTGATAGTTTTTTTTTTTAAATTGCATTTCCTATCAGACAAACTAGGCTCTGCTTTGTACTTAAATTCTGGGATCTTTGGCCAAGTAATTTCGCTTCTCAAGGCCTCAGTTTCCATTTCTGAAAAAGGAAGGGATTGGCCTAAAAAAATCTTGAAAGCCCCTTTCAGTTCTAAAACATAGTCATTATTTGACCCTAAATTTGATCTTATTTCTCACTAGTTTGACCTCTGCATCAAGGGTTCTTAACCTTTTAGGGTCTTGGACCCTTTTTGCAGTGTGGGAAAGCCTGAGGACTCTTTCCCAAAATGACTTTTGATGCACAAAATACAATACATAGGATTACGAAGGAAACCATTTGTGTTGACCTACAATTGTCAATATATTTTTTTTAAGTTCACCAACTGGATGAAGATTTCCTGCCCTAGAAGAATCCAGTTTAATTTCACAAGCATTAATTAAATGCCTACTGTGCAAAGCACCGTGCTGGGCACTAGAGAGATAAAGACAAAATGAAGAGCAGCTAGAATCTGTCCAATGTTGCCTCTGGCGTAGTCATACAATTGGTAATTAAGTGGGAAGTTGCCTGAGTTGTATGCTTTCTTGCTATCAACCAGATTATTTTTGGCAAAATTCATTTGAGGGATAAATTTGGGGTAATGTGTTGCTGGGGAATGATTTGATATTGTACAATGTATTCATCTTGTATATAAGCCTTTATTCGTGTAATCTTAACTCACAGGGAAACCCTTAATGTGGTGCCTTTGAAAGAGCATTTTTATAGATTCAAATGGAGATGAGGATGTTTTCCTGAATGTTTGATATTAAAATCACAGAATGTTAGAGTTGCTAAGACCTTGAGAACATCTGGTCTATTCCTTTTTTTTCCCTTTGGTGAAGGAAATTGAGATGTAGAGAGGAAAAGTGATTCAGAGGGTCATAGGTTTAGAGCTGGAACAGGTTATATTTTGCAGATGAGGAAACTGAGGCACAGAAAGGTTAAGTGCCTTGAGAGTAGAACCAAGTCTCCTGGCTGAATCTTAGTCTCTTGTATCTTTTTTGCCATCCTGCAATCTTGCAACTCTGGAGCTAGCCATAAAAGCTCTTTTCCCAGTGTCATAACATGCCAAGCCTATAGGGATATTTGATGATTTCAGTTTTACTTTAGGGAGGTGCTCCTGTTCTAGCCCTTGATACTGGCAAGGGTATTGTCTCATTTTTTAAATTTTAATCTTTGTTTTAAAAAAATTTTTAAAAACGTTTTCTCTCTCATTTAACAATCTTTTTAACAGTCTTATTGCAAACAAACAAGCAAAAACAAAAGCCACCACCACTCAATCCATAATCCTGATGTATTTCTGGGTTCTACCTATAAAACCTACAGATGGGTCTGAAGAATAAATTCTGTGGCTTATTACAGAGGAAATTACTTTACCCTCTTCAATGCTTTCAGTGAAAAACATACACTCCAGAGTCCACAGAATGGCACTGTCCCAGAACATAATGTACCATATGACGTTCTCTTGATTTTCAGTCCTCATGTTTCTTGTAAAAGAAGTGTCTCTTCTTCCCTCCTCCCTCCTCCCTCCTCCCTCCTCCCTCCTCCCTCCTCCCTACCCAATCCCTGAGATAACTGAATGACTGACTATTCATATTTAGCATGCTGGAGAGAAATGCTGGAGAGAATGTTGGAGAGAAAAGGACATTTTTACATCCAAAATTTGGATCGCCTCTTTTGAGCAGCATTGGGTGAAAGGAAATTCCAAGTTTCTGCATTTCCTCTGTCATCACTAGGCATGATAGAGCAGATTTTCAGAAACAGACAGAGTTCTAGGATACTTAGGGAGGTTATATGTACATTCAAATTGGGAAATACAATGTCTTGGGTTCCATCTGATCTCTTCAAGCTGAGTGTAGATGACAAATATCTTGGAGGTGAAGAGGGATTGGGAGGAAGTAAAGAATAAGAGTATGGTCTTGAACAGCAGTTTGTTTTCTGTTTTTCCTTTGGTCTTTGCATGAAATACTGTACTCAATTGGAAATCTAAAGACACGGGTTCAACTGCCTTAAACAATTTATTTCAATTCATCTAGTGGTTACTATGTGTAAAGGCACTGTGCTGGGGATTTTCCTAAAGTACAAGACTGACTATATCACTCCTAATGAATCAATTCCATTGGCTCCCTATTACTTTTAGAATCAAATATAAACTCTGTTTGGTATTTTAAACTCTTCAAAACTTGGACCCAACCGATTTTCCATCCTAATGACACATCACTTTCTCTTCACATACACATTGGTCCAGCCAAACTGGGCTTCTTATGTTCCTCATACGTCATCCATAGCACTCTGCCATCTCTTTACCTTTGGATTGGCTGTCCACCATGTCTGAAATGCACTTCCTTTTCTCTTCTGCCTCTTAGAAACCCCTTGTTTCCTTTGAGTTGCATCTTAAACACCTTCCACATGAAATGTTTCCTGATTTCCTTGACTGCTAGTGCCCCCTCCCCCCCAGTTATTTTGTATCTTTCATATATACCTTTATACACACACACACACACACACACACACACACACACACACACACACACACACACACACACACACACGGCTCTCCAGGCTAGAGCTCTGTGAAGACTGGGACTCTTTCCACTATACCACAAAAAGGCTAAAGAGTTTTGTGATGGAAAAATAAAACTAACTGCTGTTCAAGACCACTCTTTTCTCCTTTCCATCTCTTCCCAACTCCAGAATTGCTGCCTTTGTATCTCTACTGTCCAACATGGCACCAAGGACATAGCAGGTGCTTAATAAATCCTTGTTGATTAATACAAAGACAAAGCAAAGGAAATAATTGTTGCCTTCTTGGAGTTTACTCTAAGGAGGGATGACATGCACTCATAAGGGAGTACAACATAGATACAAAGTAACATAAGGTCATTTTAAGATGAGGACAAGAAATGAGTGAGATCAGGTAAGGCCTTTGATAGTCATAGCATATAAGCTGTGTTGTGAATAAGGATTTTAAAAATCAGATGGAGAGAGTGGACTCCAAACTTCATCTGTAAAATGAAGTAGTTGGAATAGATAATCTCTCAGTTCTCTTGTAGCTTTGAATCTCATAAATCTATATCTAAATTCCCTGATCCCTCTCTCATTTTTCCCTTCCTCTCCTGTCTCACAGGTATCAAGGGCTCAGACATCAGAAGGAGGCACCATTTTTTTTTCTGGAGGATTTTAAGGAAGATCCTCAGATAAGCCATAATAAAATCTCAAGGAATCCAAGGATTTCATTTTTGGAACCAGTGATCTAGGAGGGAGGCTTAGAATCATAGAACCTCATTTTATTTATGGGAAACTTGAGACCTAGAGGTCTTCAGTGACTTGCACAAGACTACCTAGCTAGTTAGGACCAGTGCTAGAATGAGAACCTGGTCTTTTTTTTTCCCTTTCATTTCAAAAAATATGAACCTAAGAAACAACAAATAAAATGAACATTTACATATATACATTATAGAACAAGAGAGGAATGTGCATGAAACTGTCAATCATAGTTATATAGAGCTTGCTTTTCTTTCTTTCTTTTTTTAATTTTTAAATTAAAAAAAAATTTTTGTGGGGCAATGAAGGTTTTAAGTGACTTGCCCAAGGTCACACAGCTAGTAAGTGTCAAGTGTCTGAGGTCAAATTTGAACTCAGGTGATCCTGAATACAGGGCTGGTGTGTTATCCATTGTGCCACCTAGGTATTCCTGCTTTTCTTTTTAAAGTATATTATAAATTCAGCATATAACTTTCAAAGCTGTCCTGCTTGTGTCTGTTTTTTTTCTGGACTTCTATTCTCTTCCATTTGGGGAGGTGAGGGAAAACCCTATGTCTACTCCTTCTTCTCCTTCTCTCCTGCCTCACTCGAGGGGAAAAAGAGGAAAAAACAAAAACCTTGTAACAAAATTACATTGTCAAGCAAAACAAATTCCCACCTTGGCTATTGACCATTGGCCATGTCTAAAAACGTATATTTCATTCTTCACTTTGAGTCCATTGCCCCTCTCATGGTTCATCATTGATCTTCTACAGTCATAGTTGGTCAGTGCATTGATCAGAAATCTGAAGTCTTACAAGTTCTTTTTCTTTATAGCATTGTTATTTTGTAAGTTTTTCTCCTGGCTCTGCTCACTTCATTCTGCCTCAGTTCTTACAAGCTTTGCCAGAAAATCTGGGTTGTTTAACTTCCCAACTCAGTGACATTATTTGAAGGTGGGAAAGGCTCTCTCTATTATCTATAATCTATAATCTATATCAGCCCCAATTGCCCATTTCTTTTCTTTTCTTTTCTTTTTTCAGGGCAATGAGGGTTAAATGACTTGCCCTGGGTCACACAGCTAGTAAGTGTCAAATGTCTGAGACTGGATTTGAACTCAAGTCTTCCTGAATACAGGGCCAGTGCTTTATCCGCTGAGCCACCTTCAATTGCCCATCTCTAACTGCCTCCTGGACATCTCTACTTTGATGTCCCAATGACAACTCATAGATCTTTTGAACTGGAAGGGATATCAGAAGCTATCTAGTCTAACCCTTTCATTTTACAGATGGGAAACTGAGGCCCAGACAGGTTAAGTAACTCACCCAAAGTCAGACAGGTTGTATTTGTTCCTCTGACTGTAGAGTAGACACAGTGCTGCTTACACTGAATCATCATGCCTCACTTATCCTAAGCTAAATTAATCATCTTCCTTTCAATTCCTTACTTCCCATAGATTTCTGTTGACAGTGCCACCATCTTCCCGGTCATCAGTCCTCAAACCATGGAATCATATTGGACTTTTCTCTCTCCCTTACCTCCCATAACCATTCCTACCAAATGTACCTCTACGAGATTTGGCCTTTCCCTACAATTCCCAAAGCCACCAGCCTTCTTTAGTGCTTCATCACTTCTTTTTATTTCAACTATTGAAATAGCCTCCTAATTAATGACACTGTTTCCAGTTCCTCTCCTTTATATAGCTGCTAAGTTAATATTCCTAATGCATAGGGCTGACTATGACACTTCCCCTCTCAGAAATCCTTACTGGTTCACTACTGCTTCTAGGATAAGGTTTGAATTCCTTAGTCTGGTATTTGAGACCTTTCACAGTCTGGTTCTAACCTACCTTAATTTACAGATAGCCTCATATTACATCCCTCCCCTTCATACATTTTATTTTCCAGCCACACTAGATAGACTAGTTGTTCCTGGACATCATCATGCCACCTCTCACTTTCATTTATTCAAATGTGCCTTAAATGAACTCCTTCCTCCTCATCCCATCTCAGAATTTTTAGCACCTTTTAAAGGCCAGCTAGGTCCTCCATGACCTCTCCCTTCTCAATTATTCTGAGGGCACTTTGGACTATTCTTTTACTTCTGGCACAGATACATGTTGTATCCCCTTCAGCAGAATATAAGCTCCTTGCAGTCAGGAACTCCAATCAAAACTTCACCTTTGTTTCTTACCAAGTATCTGATGCAGAATAGGCCTTTAACATACATTGGTTGTGTTGAAGTGAACTGTGCCTTTTCCATAGAGCAAAACTTTATTCCAGGATGACTGACTTGTACCCATAATGTCTTCCAGCTGTTTTAGAATTACAACCCTTTGGTCCAAGAAAATCTAGATGGGAGATTGTGATTAGAGCACAATAATAAATACATCATGATGGTGTGAATATAAAAATGCAGGTTCAAATCCTGACTCTGGCATTCACAAGCTATGTGTTGTGGGCCAGTAGTACTGTAGAATTCAATTTCCTCATCTAATCATCTAGAAAATAGTGATTTGCATTACCTATCTCACAGGATGGTTGTGAGGAAAGTGTTTTGTAAATTATATAGATCACTATATTAATATGAGCTGTTTATTAACCATGTTAGCCCATCGAGGATCTATATTTTTGTGCTTGATAAGTCAACAAGCCCTTTTTCTTTTCTTTTTTTCTTAGGGCAATGGGGGTTAAGTGACTCACCCACACAGCTAGTAAGTGTCAAGTGTCTGAGGTCAGATTTGAACTCAGGTCCTCCTGAATCCAGGGCCGGTTCTTTATCCATTGCACCAATTAATCCATTGCGAGGATCTATATTTTTATTGGTATGGAGATTTCCTTACCAACAAAGATTTCCACCCATCTATAACTCTTAGACTTATTACTCAAGGCTCAGAGAAGTTGTGTAATTTGACCTGATTCCAGATCCCTTGCTTTTAGTCAGTCAGCCATACTTTAGTATTACTAGGGAAAATGGCTTCAAAATCTTCAGATACCACAGGGACATCTACTGAGTAGCTGCTTAATGTTGATATCATGGGGAAGAACTGATGACATATTTCAAAATTATTTTGTTTTATTTGGAAGAAATGACCCTTGAGTCAGAGATTCCCTAGAAATAAACTATTCTCTGAGAGTGTCCAGCCTTTTGGGAAGTGGAATTAATTCTTCTAGGCCACTAGAATCCCAGGCTCCACTCAAGCTGAAATTCACTGTCTGGAGTTTCCTAAACAGATTTCCATTGCTCCTGGTTTCTGCCACTTGGAAATGCCATGAGGCTAGCCTGTCTTGCAGTATTTTTGGTATTTCCTCTTCCTGTCCCGCCCTACATCAGGAAGTGCGAAGGTGCACTGAGTTACTAAAACAAAAATAAATGCTAGCAACTGATTTCCTCCCAAACAAGGGGTTTGGATTGGATGCTAGCTTTGAGTAAAGAGAAAAGTCAAGTAGTTTGTCAGCAACATTTATTCAGCATAGAAAATAGGTGGGACTATCCACATTGTAGAATATGGGGGAAACAAGATATATAGAAATATATCAGATGCTAAACTTCTAGGACATCAGGCAAGAAGGGAACTGAGAAATCATGTAAACCAACCCAATTCCCTTATTTTGCAGATGAGGAAATTAGAGCCAGAGAGGTTAGGTGACTTACCTAAGGTCATACAGCTAGTTACTGGGGAACTAGGAATCATTTATGTTGTACCTAAGGGCTGAAAGAACATAGGGAAGAAAAACAGTAAATTCCTTCATTAGACTCTTGTTTCCACTTGTGTTATAAAGACTAATCTTATTTTTTTTTTTAAGTCAAAGGTTCTTCTTAACGTAAAACTAAGTTCTACTATACAGCCTTAGTGAGCTGTCTGTGTATGGTACACTAAGGGGTAAAGTGTTGTAAGTGTTAGAGACAAGACTTAACCCAGGATTTCCCAACTTAAAGGCTACGCCTTTATCCATTATTCGCTGAAGCCTATCTTGAGCAAAGAGAGTTGACTTCATTTAGACCAAAGTGTTTACATTTAATACATTGTGTTTCACAGCAGGAATCCAGGCTCAGTCAATATTTTTCTATACTTATAATCAAAGCCCAAGTTCCTACAACACTAATCATTGCCCTATGAAGTAGCAATAACTGGGGAATCTTGATGAATTTGCTTGTTCTTCCTTGATGTACACATTTACATTTATGCAAAGATAAGGTTCAGAAAAAAAGTAAACAATGTTTATTATGTGGCTGAAACAATTCTGCAACTTTCCTATGTATTTTTCCTAAATACCAACATAGTTCAAGGGCATAAGGTTTGTCTGGTTTTGGCCCTGTCCTGGGGAACTCTCCCATCAGTGCTGCTTTGGAATTGTTCTTTGATTTATGGCCTTAGAGTGTCCCTGAGGCACTGAGATGGTTGGTGACTTCCCAGGTCAGCCAGTCAATCTATGTGAGATGCAGAACTAGAACTTAACTCTTCCTGATTATAAACCTGGCCCTCTCTCCCTAATTCCACGTTGCCTCTCTTGTAGCATAATAGCATCTTCAGATTTGGTGGTTCTTTCACTACAGCTTTTAAGTTATAATCTCTCCTTTTTTTATTCCTCTCTTGAAGGCCAGACTTTCCAGTTTCTGTCAGTATTCTCCCTTTCTTTTCTTGTTGATTTTGGCATTTCTGAATAAATGACTTTGGCAGACTGTTCCTCTGCTTGAGAGGAGATTATCCTCATGAAGTAAAAATCACAATATGTCTAAAAGAAAAGCAAATTCCAAAGCAGGATAATGAAAATAAAAACATTCAATTGGACATTTATCAAATGCCTGATTCCAT
Source organism: Dromiciops gliroides (assembly GCF_019393635.1). NCBI lineage: Eukaryota > Metazoa > Chordata > Mammalia > Microbiotheria > Microbiotheriidae > Dromiciops > Dromiciops gliroides. Next base: position 101,131,291 of record NC_057861.1, read on the forward strand.
TTGATGCAACAAATATTTATTGACCACCTGCTGTGTGGGCCCAGCTCTAATAATCAGGAATATGTAAGCATAAGCCAGTGGTTCTCAGAGTGTGACCCAGAGAGTTCCCAAGACCCTTTCAGGGGGTTGGGAGGTTAGAATTATTTTCATAATAATGATAAAATGTTTTATTTCTTAACATAGTAAGTATTGATAGACTTAAGCCACAAATACAGAAGCTCTTTGTGGGAATGGGCGTGGGGTGGGGTGTCTTCATTAATTTTTAAGGGTAGAAAGGGATCCTGAGGCCAAAAAGTTTGACAATTGCTGATGCAGAAAGATGTAGCCCCTGCCCCCAAGTAGCTTACAATGTAAGAGCAAAATATCTTCACTTAAAACATTTAGAGATTAGAAAAAACTTTGGACAGTCAATCTCAGGTTGAACATATAAAAGCCATATGATCTTGAGCATTTATTAGGTATCTGTCATGGGCCAGGAACTATGCTAAGTGTTTTTACAAATATTTTCTCATTTAATCCTCACAAAAACCCTGCAGGGTAGTTGCTGTCACTAGCCCTATTTTACAGTTGGGGAAACTGAGGCAAAGAGATTAAGTAACTTACCCAGAGTTGTTTGTCTTTCATTTTCGAAGAGGACTATGACATCCCGACGTCATGACTTGCACTGAATTGGATTGAAGTGAAGGAGGGCTTTGTGAGGTCACCAACCTCACTCTTTCCTCCAAAGCCATCTGGGTCCAGTGGCATGATACATCAGGACAACTGGAGATGGCGCTGGATGTGTAAGGCAATCGGGGTTAAGTGACTTGCTAGAAAGTATCAGAGGCTGCATTTGAACTCAGGTTTTCCTGACCATATTCCCAGTGCTATATCCATTGTGTCTTCTAGTTGTCCCATGGAGGTTCAGTTTCCTCATATGTAAAGTAAAGTGAGTAAACTGAGGGCAAGGGAGCCTAAGGGATTTGCTAGAGGTCACATGATAATAATTATTATCGTAATTATAACTAATATTTAGATAATATTTTAGGGTTTGCAAAACACCATTCACATATCTTCTCATTTGATCCTCACAGCAACTTTGTAAAAGTAGGTACTCTTTATCATCTCCAGGTTTTTTTTTTTTGGTGAGGCATTTGGGGTTAAGTGACTTGCCCAGGGTCACACAGCTAGTAATTGTTAAGTGTCTGCGGCTGGATTTGAACTCAGGTCCTCCTGAATCCAGGGCCAGTGCTCTATCCACTGTGCTACCTAGCTGCCCTATCATCTCCATTTTAACACATGAGGAAACTAAGGCTGAGATTCTTAATGACTTGGCTAGGGTCACACAATTAGTAGGCAGAATTTGAGCTCAACTCTTCTTGATTCCCTTGTCCAACACTCTATACACCACTTTGGTAAGGGTAAAAAATATATGCTCCTGGGGCAGCTAGGTGGCGCAGTGGATAGAGCACCAACCCTGGAGTCAGGAGTACCTGGGTTCAAATCCGGCCTCAGACACTTAACACTTACTAGCTGTGTGACCCTGGGCAAGTCATATATGCTCCTAAGAATCAGGACATCTGGGTTCAAATCCTAGGTCACTTACTAGCTATTTGATCCTGGGCAAGCCATTTTAATGCTATCACAGTCTTTTTATTTGCAAAATGAAGAGATTGGATTAGATGTTATCTTGGGTTCCTGTCAGCTCTAATGTTCTGTAATACTTTGATTCTCTTAAGTAACAGAGATGGAATTTGGAGCTGGGTCTTTTGATTCAGAGTCCAGTGCTCTTTCTAACACTTCTGGTTGACTGGTCTTATGTAAAGGTAACAGGTGAACCTATTAATTAGCATACTGTCAGTATTGAGGAGTTCAACAGATTGATTAGTGGACACCTGAGGAATAAAAGATGAAATCTTTGATGGGGAGAGGAATTCAGGAAAGATCCATGTGGTAGGGCCCTGCCTGGGGAGGACAGATCAACACAGGATGCCATGGTTGAAGGTCTGGCTAGCCAGAGCCCACTATTTCCCTATTTAAGGGGAAAGTGTTGGCATCAGGGTGGGAGTTAGCAAAATCAGAGAGAGGGGCTACAGGCTACCTCAGAAAAAGGCATGTTGGGGAGTCAATAATCAAGTGTAAAGGACACAAAACTAAAGGAGAAACAGACAAAGGTACATACATCAGTGGATAAATAGATAGGTAAATGGATATATACATACATACACACATATGTATATATATGTAGAAATATATATGCAGATTCAGATAGATACACAGATAGATACCTAAATACAAACAGATTATGATAACTAGCTAGGTAGAGTGAGCATTTATTAAGTACTTAGTTTATGCTAGATGTTGTATTACCTATGTGACTTTGGCAAAGTTACACCCCCTCCCTGGGTCTCTGTTTTTTTTTTATCTGCAGAATGTGGTGCAGGGGTGGGGGAGAAGTTGAATTAGATGATTGTTAAGCTCTCTTCAAGTTCTGAAATCCTCTGAGTCCATATGCCCATGGAACACAGGAAGAAATCTTTTGTCTTTCAATACGTTTTTTTTTGGGGGGGGGGGCGCAGAAAGAATTCTAACAACAAAACCCCCTAACCCTAAGCCCAAAGTTAATCAGTCAAATCACATTTATTAAGTACTTATTTGTCTGACAGTATGCACTGGGGGACAGTTAGAGTTTAGAATTTAATCATAATTTTAAAAACTTCCAGTCTGTTTTAAGTGCTTGCAGATGCATATTGTGTTCCCAGAAATGACTACTGTGAGTATCCAGGCAGGAAAATGGACACATCCTGCTATAAGCTTTTGGGGTATCAGCCATTCCCCAGCTGATGGGCATTCCCTCAATTTCCAATTCTTTGCCCATAGATTTTTTTTTTAATTTTTTTTTTTTTGCAGGGCAGTGGGAGTTAAGTGACTTGCCCAAGGTCACACAGCTAGTAAGTGTCAAGTGTCTGAGGTCGGATTTGAACTCAGGAACTCCTGAATCCAGGGCCGGTGCTTTATCCACTGTGCCACCTAGCCGCCCCCGCGACCCATAGATTTTTAACAAGAGAAAAGAAAGGGAAGGAATGGTTGGCACACTGAGAAGGGAGCCTGCAGGGCCAGGCTTAAGGAACACTGGAGTAGGTGCTTGGTAGATATGGGTTAGTTAGTCCTATCTGAGGATGTTGTTGTTTTTGTTGTTATTTTTGTTGGTCCTTAGTTCTTGGAGAGGACCAATGACATCAGGAAGGGAATATTTTTTTTTTTTGGTGGGGTACTGAGGGTTAAGTGACTTGCCCAAGGGTCACACAGCTAGTAAGTGCCAAGTGTCTGAGGCTGTATTTGAACTTAGGTCTTCCCGAATCCAGGGCCGGTACTTTATCCACTGTGCCACCTAGCTGCCCCAAGGAAGGGGATATCTTGACTTGCAAGTGAATTGTATTTAAGTGAGACAGAACTATAGTTCAGCTGGAAAAGCAAGGGCCCAGCAGGAGGCTCTGCACACTTAAGGGTTTGCCTATCGACCTCAGAAAAGAGTTGCAAGGTTTGTACTCTATCCTGAAGAGGTCCCTCCTTCAAGCCCTTCCTGATCATTTGAGAACTGACATTTCTCTAGCACTTTAGGATTTACAAAGCATTTTACCTGCATTATCTCATTCCATCTTCAAAATAACCCTTTGAGGTCATTAGCAAGCTGTTATTTTCCCCATTTTACAAATGAGGAAACTGATACTCAAAGCAGTCATCTAATCAAGCCAAAGTCTTATAACCAATAAGTGGCTGAGCTAGGCTTATCTTATTGTTTGTACCATATATATCTTTTAGCAATTCTCTAACTCAATGATGTCAACTCAGATAGAAATGGGGACCACCAAGAGCTGAAAAGGAATGATGATGATGATGAAGAAGAAGAAGAAGAAGAATGAAGATGGTGGCTATGGTGATGGTGATAATAACATATAGATTTATAAAGTGCTTTACAAATATTTCATTTTATTCTCTTGACATTCCTGGGACCTTGGAGCTGTTATCATATCCATTTTACAGATGAGGAACCTGAGGCTGAAAGAACTTAAGTGATTTACCCTGGGTCACACTTCTAGCAATTGTCTGAGACTCAGGTCTTCCTAATTCCAAGTCCAGCACTCTATTCACTTGCCACCTAACTGCCTCTGATAATTACAGATCATCTAATTCAGGCATCTCATTGTTTTTTGTCTTGTATTTTAATTTTTTTGGTGAGGCAATTGGGGTTAAGTGACTTGCCCAGGGTCACACAGCTAGTGAGTGTTAAGTGTCTGAGGCCAGATTTGAACTCAGGTCCTCCTGAATCCAGGGCCGGTGCTCTATCCACTGCACCACCTAGCTGCCTCCTCATTGTTTATAGATGATGAAACCTAGGTCCAGAAAGATAAAAGTCCCTCACCTAAGAATACAAAACTACTTAATAGTAAAAGTCAGGACTAGAATTTAGGCCTACAACCTCAGAAGTTTGGTCACAGAGTAAGAAGGGAACTCAAAGGTCAGTTAGTTCAATTTGTACCTGAATAAGATAAATCTCCTTTAGAACATAACTTAAAAATGGCCATCCTGCCTTTGTTAGAAGACACTATAGAAGGATCCATTACTTCTCAAGTCAGCCCTTTCTACCTTAGAGTGCAACCTAGTCCTTTCTAGGCACGCCCAGTTTGCCTAATGTGGAGCTCTCTCACCTCCCACGTGGATGGAGGTTGGGGCAGGCTCCATGTTAGGCAAACTGGCCATGCTCAAAAGGCCCCTCAAAGATATCTCCATGTTAGAACTAGGAATGCCCAAAGAAGCCCAGGATATACTAATAGCAAACCTAGATTTGATTCTTTGCAACTTTTCTTCATTGCTTCTATTTCTGCCCTCTAAGGCTAAACAGATCAAATTTAATCTCTCTTCTTTTTTTTTTTTTTTGTTTGTTTTGGTGAGGCAATTGGGGTTAAGTGACTTGCCCAGGGTCACACAGCTAGTGAGTGTTAAGTGTCTGAGGCTGGATCTGAACTTAGGTACTCCTGACTCCAGGGCCAGTGCTCTATCCACTGTGCCACTTAGCTGCCCCAAATTTAATCTCTCTTCTAGGTGATGATGCTTCAAGTACTTGAAGACAGCTAGCATTTTCCCCATAAATTTTCTCTTCTTCATGCTAAACATCTGCATTTCCTTTCATCAAAACTCCTAGGCCATGAACTCAAGGTCCTTCATCCTTCTCCTCTTGAAAAAGAGTGATTTTTACCCTTACTGGAGGTCTCCAAGTACAGGTTGCACTTGACTTCTTGGAAATGCATAGAGATTTCCTTTTATATAGAGCTCAAACTAGCTGACCTTTAGGGTCATTTCCAACCTTGACATTCATTGATTCCATCTCCTAATTTCAAGTTCATTGCTTCATATTTATATGTTGCCTTCCCAACTGGATCATGAACTCCATGAGATCAGGAACTTTTATTTCTTATGCCCTTCACTTAGCATTACCTAACAATGCTGGGCATATCACGGGGCACTCCTCGAAGACCTGTTCAACAAGTGTCTGATTGAGTGGACTACAAGTCTATTACATAACACTTTAACAGTCTCAGGCCCAGAGTTCCTTTGATGAGGCCAGCCCTCCTCACTTATATCTCGTATGTGGTATTTAACCCCATTTACCCAGCACCTTCAGGTCCCCAGAAGCAAATGCTTTTTACAACCTTAATACAGTAGAATTTCCACAACACTTTGATTGCCCCCACAACACAATTACCACTGCCGAAGGAGAGTAGTCTAAAGGAAGATTCTGTGGTATAATAGAAAGCCTACTTATTTTAGCGCTTAATCATATCCTGTCTGTGTTGTTATTTAAAATTTGTGTGTTTGCCTTGTCTCTGCAGATATGCTATGAGATCCTTGAGGGAAAGAACCACAATTTATGCTTTTTAAAAAGTGGCCCCATAATGTCTAGCATAGTACTGAGAGTATAATGGGCTTCCCATAAATAGTTTTTGAACCAATGAGTGAATGGGCTGGATATGGTGACACATACTTGTAATCCCTGTTGCTTACTGGGCAGGCTCAGGCTGGTGCTTCACTTGAGCTCAGGAAGTGTGAGCTGCAGGAGGGCTAATGCCAATCAGGGGGTCTGCACTAGATCTAGTACCAATATGGGGACCCCCACACCTAAAACCTGGAGGAGGAGCCCATCAAATGATTGAAAATGGACCAGGCCAAAGTTCCTGTGCCAATCAGCAATGAAATTGATCCTTTGAGTGGTCTCGATACTTGCAGCCTGCCCCAGATAGGAAAACTCAATGTCAATTGCCTTAAAAAACATCCAGGGCCATCTCCAGTCATTCTGATACATATCTTGCCACTGGACCCAAATGGCTCTGGAGGAGAAGTAAGATTGGTGACCTTGTACATCCCTCCTTCACTTAAATGCAATTCAGTGCAAGTGGCATCACCCTAATGTCATGGTCCTCTTCAAATACGAAGGACAAACAACAACAATGTGGAATGCTGAGTTGGAGCTAGATTTCAGAGTGCTTTGAAAGCCAAGCTAAGGACTTTGTGTATTATTCTGTGGGTAATGGGGAGTCATTGAGTGTTTTTGAGTAGGACATTGATATAATTAGACCTATGTATTGGGAATATTATTCTGATAGGTTTGTTAAGGATGGATTATCAAAGGGAGAGAATGGAGGCTGTGAGAGCAATTAGGAAGCTAGAATAATAGCCTAGTCAAAAGGTCATAATGGGTTATACCAATGGAAATGGAAAGGAAAGGATGGATTCAAGAGATTTTGCAAATAGAATGAGCAAGAAGACTTGTCAACTGATTGGTTATGGAGGATCAGGAAAATGGAAGAGACAAAGATGACTAATGTTTTTATCCTGGATACCTAGGATCCTTCATGAGGTTTAGTGTACTATTGTGTATATACTATGTATCTAATCCATGACCCATGTCCCTTTCAATACCACCCCCCTTTCAAATTCTGGGTTTAAATGAGACAGGTTCAATCATGGGAGCTATCCCAAAAGATCAGTAACTCTTTGGCTTGGTATACCTTTACCCAGAGTTTACCTAGTAAATCTCCAAATATAGCTCATGAATAACTTGTGACCAGGTTTCCACAAATGTGACCAACAGAGTCATTTGCTTCCAGAAGAGAACTTGAAATGACAAATGCCTACTGGGTACAGGATAGAGTCTTATTTCACCCTCCAGACAATACAGCAAATGCAAAGGATTCAGAGGAGTGTATAAACCAACATGAAAAAGATTCTCACAGTAACTCATGAATACAATACTCCTCTCTCTTTGGTGAGTCCTGCTTTTCCATCAGACTCCTAGGGTCCTTCTGGCTCAGTGACATCCCATAGTTGGGTCTTCCCTCCGAGGGGAACTGATGGTGAGGTTGACTGAGATGATGCCTCCCCTTGTTATTCAGTGAGTCTTTCTTCCACAATGGTTAGCTGCTTAAGAAATGTCCCTTATCAGGCTAGAAGACTAGATTCTGGTATATTTTCTAGGAGAGTCTCTTCTTCCAACTAAGAATTAGGGATACAGGAATGACATCATCTGTGGACAGACCTCTGGGGCCTTGTGGACATGCAGGTATGGCTTGTTTATTTTTTTGAGGGATACTTCAGTAATGCCTCAGCAGCTGCCACCTTTTAGGCTGGGTAATTCATTACTCTGTAATGACATATACTTAGAAAGGGAAACAGAAAGAGAAAAAGCTGCTGGGAACTCAGTGGTTGCTTGGTTAAGCACTTGCACCTCCTATGTGCTTCCTGCCCCAGAGCTGCAATTAACAACTCCCAGGGTGTGGGAGTTTAGGAGAAGACATCCTTTTTGAACTCCCAACTCCATACCCTCCCTACTGCAAAGACAAGCAAGGGAAACACTGCAAAAAATCCTCAAAAGTAATGATTAAGTCTGTACATTTTTACATGTCAATATAAAAGCCTCCTAACAGAGTCCATCTTCCCAAGAACCTGAGTCAACCAGTTCATTTGGGGGCAGCCCCAGTCACCAAGACTTAATCATGTATTGTCTCATTCTTTTAACAAGGAGCCAATGGAAGATACAGCCTAGTATTGTTGGATAGAGAGTAAGCCTCAAAGTCAAGACGACCATGGTTTCAGTCCCGCCTTTGACACATAATGGTTGTGTCACCCTGCACAAATCTTGTAATCTTTCGGTGACCACAGGAAATTCTTTAAGACTCTAAGTTGTAGAATGGAGGCCCATCTGCATTGGTAGAGGGAGATTCCACTTCACAAGTTCCCTGTACCATTGAAATCACAGATCAATCAATCATTCAACAAGGGTTCATCTCTAGGATATGGAATAGGGGGAAGAAAAAAAGGGGGGAAATTTACATGATAACTTTATTATATATTTAAAAGGAATAGCAAGTTGTACATAACAGATTTGCAGTTTCATGTGCAAACATCTTTTCTTATTATACAATGTTATAGAAATGCTTGTTTTATCTCATAAATTAAAAATTAAATGAATTTTAAAACGAATAAATTAAATTAAAACACACACACACACACACACACCTTGCTACATCAAAGGACCAACAAGTATGTCCAAACCCTGGAGGGAAAAGTTGTGTGAACAATTGAACTCTAAACAAAGGCTCATAATTTCACAAACTCGGGGAGTTGATTAGAATAACTCTTGGTCAACATTTTACTTGTACTGCCAGTAAATATTTAAGTGAAGGAAGGAGTAGTGACATCATTGGAATTTTCTTGCTAATGAACAACAACCCTGGGAGATAAATGTTATTATTTTTCCCATTTTATAGTTGAGGAAACAGGCAAAGAGAGGTTAAGTGACTTACCTGGGATCACAAGCTCATAAATATCTGACACTGAATTTGAACTGAGTTCTGTACTTGTTGGCAACCTGTTAAGGGATTTGTTCTAAGCCTTCTTGGGAGGGATATGGAAAAAGAAAAGAAAAGAAATTGGAGAGAGAATAGAGTAGTCAGATAACATCCTTCCAAATTCTGGCTAAACATCCTTGAATCATTCAAATGTCCTTCCCCCCCCCCCCCCAACAATACCTATAGTAAGAGAGTGGACTGCTATTTCCGCCTCTCTGCTCTCCCTGTCAGAGTTAGCAAGGAACTCTGTTTCCACAAAGGAAACAGACCAACACTGGAATGTACTAAGCACACAAAGTTCTTTTTAAGTGCAAATGGATAGACACCTGGGAATTTAACTGAGTTCTTCAGCCTTTTTCCATTGGGAAATTGAAACAAGCTATTACCCTTATGGGTATTTGTGTTATGCCTTAAAAATGCCTTTCGAATGAATTCAGAGCACACAGACTGGGGAAATACTCTCATAAACCAGTACTTTGAACAGACAAGGTGCTTAATAAATGTTTGTTGAATTGGACCAGGAATCAGAATCATCTGAGTGTCAGAAGGACTCCTAAGGGGTAAGCAGAAGCCCCGCCCCTCTACCCCTCCCCCTTATCTGTTGTGGCCATTGTTTGGGAAGCATGTGACTTAGTCTTAAAGGGCTTTGGTTTGAGATAACTTTGACTCACCAGTCTTTCCCCCACTTCATCCTCCTCCCCCAAACGCCCAACTCGCACACACACCTGACTTCCTGTCTCACTAGGACAGCCCAAAGGAGTCGAATACCAAGGGTTGCCTACTGCCATCCCAAAGTGATAAGCCCATCAGTATTGTGCCACATGTTTCCTGGCAAGTTTTGGGGCACAGGGTCTGCCCTCCCTGGGGTATGTTCTATCAAGCCAGGGGCTACCCTCTTGCGATATTTCCTCCCTGTTCTCTCCCCCCTCCCCCAAACATTTCATTATAAAAAGAACAAAAAAAGGGGGGGGGTTGTGTGTGAAACCACAAACTTCTGTTTTGTAGGTTGTTGTTTTTTAAAGTATAAATTAAATTTAGCACCAGAGTAACAAAATTACCCTCTGCATTCCCTTCTGAACTTTTTTGTTTTATTCTGTGCATTTTTTGGTTTTGTTTTGTTTTTGTTTTTGCAGGGCAATGGGGGTTAAGTGACCTGCCTAGGGTCACACAGCTAGTAAGTGTCAAGTGTCTGAGGCTGAATTTGAACTCAGGTCTTCCTGAATCCAGGGCCGTTGCTTTATCCACTGCATCACCTAGCTGCCCCCTATTCTGTGTATTTTATAGTATTCTTTTTTTTTTTTTGGTGGGGCAATGGGGGTTAAGTGACTTGCCCAGGGTCACACAGCTAGTAAGTATCAAGTGTCTGAGGCCGGATTTGAACTCAGGTACTCCTGAATCCAGGGCTGGTGCTTTATCCACTGCGCCACCTAGCTGCCCCCTATTCTGTGTATTTTAAATAATTTTATTAATCCTGCCTCCCTCCCTTCCCTTTCCCTCTCTTCCCCTTTTCCCTAGCTCCTTTCCTGTTTCCCTCACTACCTTCTTTCCTCCCTCTCTCCCTTCTTTCCATCTTCCCTTACTTCCTCTTTCTCTCCCTCCTCTTCCTTTCTTTTTACTTTTTTCCTTTTCTCTCTCCTTCTCTCCTTCCTTCCTTTCTCCCTCAGTCTCTTCTATCTTTCTTTCTTTCTTTCCTCCCTCTCATCATCACTCCCTCTCTTCCTTCCTTCCTCTCTCCCTCCTTCACTTAGTTCACTTAGTGTTTACTTAGCACAGGGCCTTGCCCATAGTAAGCACTTAATTAATGTTTGTTGAATGAACAAATGTTACTGGCCTTCCCCCCTTTATGCAGTGTGGACTGAAGTTCCAGTCAGAATGTTTGCTTCTGTTTCCAGCCCTAATTCTGAAAGCTAACACTGAAATGTTGGAGAAAAGAAAATCACATTTCATGGGGGAAAAAAATTAGAATTAGGGAATGTTTCATTGTTTTTCCAAAGGAAGTTTGTCGGGGCATTCAAATTTAATATATTGTAAAAACAAAAACAACAAAAACCAACCAACCTATGAAGGTTAAGGACATTTTGGCAAGAGATGTATTGAGGGTATAGGTACTAAACCATGGAGTTCCAAGGTTACCCTACAAGCTGTGTCTGGAAAAGAATTTCTCCTATGTCATCTAATCAGACAGAACAGAGATCATAACTTGGGTGGAATTGAATTTAGTACATGTGATCAGTTTTCTGTAATTGTGTAGCACCCCGGTACTTCACAATGTTTTTAGACTTAAACAAAAATGTTTGATTTTTTCTTTGTCTTTTCAGAATTCTGTGAATGGATTAGGATTACAGTTGGTCATATGATTAGTAATTATATGGTCCAACCCCTTCATTTAAAGATAAGGAAACTGAAGCCCAGGGAGGAAAAGTTATTTACCTAGTATTTCAAACCTGGTAGCTGGCAGAGTTGGGATCGGACTCAAAATCTGATGCTCTTTTCATGATGCCAGTAAGATTGGCAGATGGAATTGCTGCAGTCAGTGGTTTTTGAAATATCGTGGAAAACTAGAGAGATGTTGCAGAACTAGAAAAAAGCACATATCTTGATTTTCAAATCAGGAAAGACAGTGGCATCTGAAGACTTGCCAATGAATTTGACTTCAGGTTTTTTTGCAAGATTTTGAAACATAACGGACTATAAACTCCTTCAGGGCAGGCAGGGGCTGTTTCTTTTTTTGTCTTTGGGTCCCCAGTTCCCTTCACATAGTAAATCACTCACTCAACCAATCAACAAGCATTTATTAAGCATTTACTGTGTTCTAGGAACTTAATAAATGCTTGTTGATTGACTGAACCAGCGGTTTTATGTTACCTTTTTTTTTTTTAGGGTGATGAGGATTAAGTGACTTGCCCAAGGTCACACAGCTAGTAAGTGTCAAGTGGCTGAGGTCATTTTTGAACTCAGGTCCTCCTGAATCTAGGGTCAATGTTTTATCCACTGTGCCACCTGGCTGCCCCGGTTTTATGTTACCTAGTGCAAGGCTTCTTAAACTTTTTCCACTTGTGACCCCTGTTTGCCTGAGAAATATTTATGCAACCCGGTATATATAGGTGTATGAAATAGATATACATAACCTTTTATTATTGTCACATTTTTTTGTGACTCCCTCCCCTCCTCCCCCCACACACATTCAGTTACATGAAGCTTTGCTCTAATGCAATGCCCCAGGAATATGTGGTTGACATTGTGTTAACATTTTTATCAACAATTTGTATAAAGGCGTATTCTCCCTTCTGACACTCTTCCCACTTTTTACCCATTCTGCTCCCTTTACAAAATATAAACCTGGATTTATGTAAGTACTTTATTGAGCCAACAGATTCCAGGTAGAAGATGCAGGAGATAGGCTTGCTGTTCATGGATAATCCAAGTCCCTTTTAGCGTCCAACATAGGATTAACCTACACTAATTAATTAATTAATTAATTGTCACATTCTAATTTCTTATGTTCATCCTGGGTACTGTTCCTCCTCTATTCTTTCTCAAATATCATGAAATCATTCTTTCCTGATGTCTAGGCTTTTTAGTTCTTATTTATCTCCATTCATGACTCAAATACTTCAAGTGAATCATGATCTCATGAATTTGGGAGTTCCTTCCAACACAGATTATTCTCATTAACATTGCATTAACACTGCCCATGGCCCTTTCTTTAGGCAAAAGTTAGTCCTGTATAGTCAGTATTTGTCTTTGAGCTCATGTCTCTATCATCTTCCCAGTAATCATAAATTTTGCTCATCCTTTTTTCTCCTCCCTTCTCTAGCTCAGTGCAATCTTTAAAATGTTGCAACATCTCCTACCAAACAAGGGCTAGGGAAAGACTAGAAGAGCAGCCCTCATGGCTTCTCTCAACCCACTAGATGTCTTATTACACTTTCTGTGTCCTTGAATCGGAGCCAGTTCTTGACCAGACATAGATCATTCTCTCTTATCCAGTTCAACCTTTTGGTTGCCATTGCACAGGGAGGGCATATTTGCCAGATTTGCAAATGATGCAAAGTTGGGAGGGATAGCTAACACACTGAATGAGACAGTATCAAAAAAAAATCTTGACAAGCTAGAACATCAGGCTAAATCTCTTAAAATGGGAATGAGTAAGTGATCACTGTAAAGTCCTGCTCTTTGGTTCAGAGTCAACTAAAGTACAAAATGGTAGAGAGACCTACATGTAAAAGATAATCACTCATTTGCTGTTTTGTAGGATATAGATTGAAATAGATGGAATCCAATGTCCCTTCCAATTCTTAATCTCTCTCATTCTGTAAAAGAAAATCACTGTATTTTTCATGAGTAGCATGTTGACTTGTTTATCCTGAGCAAACCCATTTAGTATAAGTATTTTGTAAATGGAAAGCAAAAAAATTGGCAAGAGAAGCTTTATAGGTATCTGTTATATGAATTCATGTGTCTTTGCATTTCTTTGTGTATTTATGTGTCCCAGATATCCCAGGAAGTCCCTACATTCCCCATCAACTACAATGGTGGTGAAGCAGCTAGGTGGTGCAGTGGATAGAGCACTGGCCCTGAAGTTGAGAGGACCTGAGTTTAAATCTCCCTTCAGACACTTACTACCTGCCTTAAACATCTGGTACCATCTCCAGTCATCCTGATATCTATCTTGCCACTGGACCCAGATGGCTCTAGAGGAAAGAGTGAGGTTGGTGACCTTGCACAATCCTCCCTCACTTAAATCCAATTCAGTGCAAGTCATGACATCATCCTGACGTCATGGTCCTCTTCAGATACGAAGGACAAACAACAATAATGGTAGTAACTTAATAGGAAAGGGCTGAATCTGATGAGGTTTAGGAGAGATTTGTTAGCTGAAAGGGAATGCTCTCCATATGCTGCTTTTTTTTGGTGGGGGAATGAGGGTTAAGTGATTTGCCCAGGGTCACACAGCTAGTAAGTGTCAAGTGTCTGAGACTGGATTTGAACTCAGGTCCTCCTGAATCCAGGGCTGGTGCTTTATCCACTGTGTCACCTAGCTGCTCCCCTCTCCATATACTTAGGAAAATCAAATGGCAACTACTAAATGAAACTTAAAGCAAAGCTGAAATATTTGTCGCAGAATTGTTGACTGATTACTAGTGGTATACAATAGAAAAAGGACTAAACTAGATAGGAATCACCAGTTCTGCCTCCAGTTCCAGATGTGTTTGGATGGCTCTGGACATCCATCCAATGAGGTAGTTGGACTAAATGATCTCTGAGGTTCTTTTTATGTCTGCTGTGCCATGTTTTAAAATCTCCAGCTCTAACATTTTATCTTATATTTTATTCTAGGAAAGGCAATGTGTTAAGGGGAAAGAATGGCAGATTTGGAGTCAGGAGAGAAATGGGTCCAAATCCTCCCTATGACAAGAATTAGTTTGGCAACCATTAGTGCAAATCAACTCAGTTCTCTGTGGAACTTGGCCTCTTTGATCCTGAAATTTCCCAGGGAGCCCTGGATTAGCTCCAGATCTAATACCCTAGCCTGGGCTTCTTTGCTTCAGACACGTCTCAGGGGGCCCTGAAGCAGCTAACTCTACCCTACCCCTCCTGCCCTCATACTAGGAGAACTCAGTATACTTGTTTATATTCCCTCAAATATAAATTTTCACTCCCCCAATCGGCTCACTACCTATGACATCCTCCATTCTATCACAGCTACACAGAGATGGTTATAGCCTTAATCTTCCTGTTACCGTTGATACCACCATCTTCCCAGTCACTCAGGCTCATGACCTCAGTGTCTTCTTAACTCTTCACACACAGTTATCCCACATACCTGGTTTGTCATTTAATTTTTTTTTTTTTTTTTTTGCTGCGGGGCAATGGGGGTTAAGTGACTTGCCCAGGATCACACAGCTAGTAAGTGTCAAGTGTCTGAGGCCGGATTTGAACTCAGGTACTCCTGAATCCAGGGTGGTGCTTTATCTACTCTGCCACCTAGCTGCCCCTGTCATTTAATCTTGTTATTGTACCATCACAACATTTCTCATACATCCCCTTTTTTCTATTCACACAGCTGCTACCATGGTATAAGTTCTCATCTCCTGCACTATCTATTGCAATAGCTTCTGGTTTGGCTCCTTTCCTCAGTTCTTTTCCCCACGTCATTCTAACTTCCACTCAGCTGCCAAAGTGATCTTGCTAAAATTCAAGTCTGAACATGCCACCCCTATTAGCTCCCCAGCCCCCTTCCACAAACACACATGCAATAAATTCCACTGGTTCCCTATTACCTTCAGAATCAACCATCTCTTTGATTTTAAATTTCCTTTTAATGAGTCATAACCCAGATCCATCCTACTTTTCCAGTCCTTTTCTACTCTACTCATCTCTATGTACAATTCAGTGACACTGGTTTTCTTGCTGTTTCTTGAACTTGACATTTAATTTCCTGACTCCATGCATTTTTCACTGGCTTTCCTCAAGCTTCAAATGCTCTCCCTCTTCATCTCCACCTCCTGTCTTTTCTAGGTTCCTTCAAAACAGTTCAAAGCCAGACTTCTTCAAGAGGTATTTCTTGATTCTTCCTAATGCTAGAACCTTACCTCTGAGCTTACATGTGTTTAGGGCTGAAGCAGGATTTCAAAAGGCTGTAAATTCCAGATTATTTGCATAATTCTTCTTCTTCTTCTTCTTCTTCTTCTTCTTCTTCTTCTTCTTCTTCTCCTTCTTCTTCTTCTTCTTCTTCTTCTTCTTCTTCTTCTTCTTCTTCTTCTTCTTCTTCTTCTTCTTCTTCTTCTTCTTCTTCTTCTTCTTCTTCTTCTTCTTCTTCTTCTTCTTCTTCTTCTTCTTCTTCTTCTTCTTCTTCTTCTTCTTCTTCGAGAAGGAGGAGGAGGAGGAGGACCTGAGCTCAAATATGACCTCAGACACTTGACACTTACTAGCTATGTGGCCCTGGGGCAAGTGACTTAACCCTCATTGCCCCCCTCCCCCCAAATGGGTGGAGAGGCAATGAGGGGCTGAACTAGGGTGGTGGCTATGTGAGAAGAGAAAGCTCAGGGCTATGGAGATGTTGTGGGGGTAGAAGCAGCAAGACCTGGACAATGATTGGTTATGGAGGGGTGGGGAGGGCTAGGGATGATTCTGCAAAGACTGCTTAATGCTCACAATAAAAATCGAGATGTCTGGAGTAGGGGTGATTTAAAGGGCTGGAAGGAAACAAGCATATTTTTTTAAGCACTTACTATGTTCCAGAAACTTTGCTAAGCAGTTACAAACACTCTATCCTTTGATCTTTATAAGAACCCTGGGAAGTGGGAGCTGTTGTTATGCCTAATTTATAGTTGAGGAAACTGAGGCAAATAGAGGTTAAGTGACTTGTCCAGAGTCACACAACCAGGAAGTGTCTGAGGCTGAATTTGAACTCAGGTCTTTCTGTCTCCAAGTCCATTGCTTGAACTTTGGGTGTCAATGGGACATCTGGGTGGAGACATTCACCGAGCAATTGGCAAAACAGGCCTGGAGTTCAGGGGAAAGATTACAGCTGGCTATGCACTACAGAGCTGGAAGAGACCTAAGAAGTTGCCTGGTGTGACCTCCTGCTATTATAGGGGAACAAATTAAGACCCAAATGGGTTAAGGAATTTGCAGGGGCTCAGGTAGGCTTGTCCCCTGACTCTAGACCCAGCCTCTCTGGACTACCGTACATTGCCTATACCACAATTTGAGTTGTTTGGGTAGAGATAATGATGGAACCCGGGGAATAGTATTGACCACCAAGGGAAGAAAGTATATATAGAAAAGACTGAGCTCAGAGGACAAGGCTCTGACGAAGAGAAGAGAGGGGAGGGGAGAGGAAGGGAGAGGAAGAAAGGGGAAGGGAGGGGGGGACAGTGGAGGAGCGAGAGGGAAGGCACTTGGGTCTATTTCGGTAGTCAGAAATGTCATTGATTCTCTGCCCAAGAATTGCCACACGTGTAATTCGCATAACCTGAGACTGGGAGGTTTAGGGGGAAAACCAGGATTCCAACTTTGAATACACTTCAGTTCCCCAGTTAACGCTGATTAGGAAAACTACTTTTAAAAAAAATAGTCCGATTCTCTTTCCCAAGAGCACCCATCTAGAGCTTGGGGCTCTGCAGAATGCTGCTGGGTACTCTCCTTATGGGGGTTTGAGGAGGGTTTTTTTACAACTCAACTTTACAGCAAATGCAAACCAATGTACCCAATAAAATGCAGTCCCGGTGGTTAATTAATTACCTTACTAGTCGGGATTTTCCCCCTTGGGTTGAGTTTTGCTTTATTTATTTATTTTTCAGCTTGGGGCTATCACCTTAGGTTTGAAATTGCTTATGAAACTTTTCAGCCCCTCTGATACAAAGAATTTGGGGACACCGTCTAGCCAAGCTAGCCAAGAACAGTGGCACCTGGGAGGTTGATACGTAAATAAAAAAGTGGTAAGTGCGCAGCGCGGGCTTGGATGGAGCTCTGGAGAAAGTGCCCTGTCTGGGAAATACAGGAGGACCCCACGTCAGCCCCCGTGAACTTGTGGAGTCCTTGGTCATGGAGGTCCTGCGGGGCAGGGAACAGAGAGGACCATAAGGGCTCTGAGCGATCCCTGTTGTTCATGCAGGACAAGTGCGGGTGGGGCCAGGAAGGACTGAGCCCCTCCCCCTCCCCCTAGCGATGCCTTCATTCCTGGCTGGCCTCTGGGACTGTGTATTGCTCTATCCCAGGTTCCCAGTCTTCAGTGGGAACGTCAAGGGGTGTAATGGTTAGAGAGCCAGCCTTGGAGTCTGGATACCCTGAATGTACACATACAGGCTTTGTTTTCCTGGACAGGTCACAACTGCTAAGTGCTCTGGACAATTCTCTAGAACTATGAATTGCATTGGTCAAGGGAATTTTCAAATAGATCACTAACCAATCAGCTTGAAGCAGTGTGTAAGGACATGTATCCTTTGCCATGTACTGTGTACCATGTATTCTTTGCTGTGTACTGTGTAATATGTACCATGTACTATGTAGCATGTAGCATGTTCCGTGTACCATTGTAAGGGGCTAAAATTTCAGCTAGTCTGTCTAAAATATCTGAGTGGTCACCAATAAATTATAAGCTTTAGCAATAGTTTAGACGTTTAAGCATTTATTAAGGAGAATAAGAATTTGGTGAAGAGAGAAAGGCCTAGATTCATCTATCTATCAAAGGGAGAGCACATTTTTAGCTCCACTCTCCACCAGAATCCTCATGAAAAGAGAGCGAGAGCACCAGCCTCGCCCCCTCTTCTTCCCACAAGCAAACATCACTTCCTGATGCCAAAGAAAAGCCACATGTCTTGCCCTCAGGCGCCTTCTCCTCATGGCAGAGCTTTCCTACAGTAAGTCTCCAGCAGGTGGTGTCATTTCAATTGTTACACCATGTACCATGTATTGTGTACTGTGTATCATGTACCATGTAATGTACATGTGAGTTAGCACATCTTCTTTCGTTCCTTTAGTTGGCATAATCTTAAAACCTTCCACTATTCCTAAAATGTGATTCCTATCCTGTTTTGGGGTTTTGGCCCAAAGACTTCCAATTGAATCTTACCTATTGTGTACATGTACCGTGTACCATGTGTCCTTTACCATGTACCACGTACCATGCATCTTCTTTAGGCTAAACACTCTTAGTTCCTTTAGTTGGCATCATCTTAAAACCTTTCACTATTCCATTTGCCATTCTCTGGTGTATGCACAGGCTTATCAGTGCTTTTCCTAAAATGTGATTCCCATCCTGTTTTGGGGTTTTGGAACCCAATCGGGAGACTTCCAGTTGAGTCCTATCATTTTTCTGTTTTCAGCTCAATATCTAGCCTGATAACATTATTTGTCATTTTTATTCTTTCACCCTATACCTCAGCTGATTCTCCCAACTTTGTGCCATCTGCATTGCTGAGAAAAGTTTTTATTTATGTTTTTATTTGATTTTAAGTCATTGGTTAATGACTCAGGAAACTCTGCAAAACCTCTTTATTAGGTAAGAAAGAATACTTGTTGACTATTCCTTGGGTATGAACATTTAGTTACTTTTGTTTTGATTTTGAGACCTTCGTTATTCTGACCGGAAGTGCAGTGGCCCCTTCCAGGTCCAATCCCACTGCTAATTGGCACAGAAACTTTGACTTGTTCTGTTTCTGACTTGGCCACTTTGCCTCTCATATAGACTTCTAGCACCTTTTCATCTTCTGGCACCTTGCAATATTGAAACTGGACTTAGAACCAGGGACCAATCAGCTTTAGTTTTACTGTAGCTCAGAACTCCCAAGTTCAAGTGATCTACCAGACTCAGTCTCCGTATAGAAGAAACACCATGGCTGGCCATTTAACTAGATCTAAGCCCACCTGAATATATTACCATGTGAATAATGAATGTGATAATTCCCAAGCATATTATGAAAAGTTTTATAACATGATTTGCTAAAATCTGCATAATCTACTGTATTGTCCTGAACTACCATGCTAATGACTATGCTGTTAAAAAGAAAAAAGGTTAGTCCACTCTTTTTTTTGGGAGGGGGGGTGAGGCAATTGGGGTTAAGTGACTTGCCCAGGGTCACACAGCTAGTAAGTGTTAAGTGTCTGAGGTCGGATTTGAACCCAGATCTGCCTGACTCCAGGGCCAGTGCTCCATCCACTGTGCCACCTAGCTGCCCCTGTCCACTCTTTTTTGATGAAACCATGGATGAAGCAAAGGAAGGAACAATGGCTCTCAAATTAAGGGATCTTAATCCAGATCCTACCTCTGTGTGACCATTAAGTCACAACCTCTAGGACCATCATATTCTTCATTTATAAAACAAGGTATTAGATGAAATAACCTTTGAGTTCCCTTCCTGCTATTAGTCTATAATCTTAATTTCCTTTGCTAAATATTCAAAAATCATCAAATTGATATTTTTTTCCCATGATTTGAAGTCAAGCTTACTGGCCTATGGTTAACAGACTCAATTCTTGCCCCCTTAAAAAATGGTACATTTTCTCTTCTGCAGTCTTATGACACTTTCCCCCTTCTCCACAATTTTTCAAAATTCATTGACATTGACATATCAGTCACATCTACATATCTTTTTCTTATGTGAGGATATAATTTGTCTGGGTCTCGTGACTTGAACTCATCAAGGACCACTGGGTATTTTCTTACAATTTTGCTCATTTTGAATTTCAGTTCCCTAGTAGCTATTTTTCTTCTGCCCTTCCCAAAGATGTTTGGACAATATTTTTCATTTTCTCCTGTGGGACCGTCAATCCTATTGCATCCCTTAAGTGTAGGATTCCCCCTAGGGTTTTCCCTGGACCCTCTCTCTTTTTTTTCTACTTTTTCTCTTGATAATCTCACCGACTCCCACTGGTTCAAGATTTATCTCTATGCAGATGCTTCCCAAATAGACAAGGCAAGCTTTCATGTCTTGAACTCCAAGTCCATAATAACCAAATGCATTCTTGGATTTCCACTTGGATATTCTTTAGGTATCTCAAATTGAAATAAACTCATCTTCCCTCCTCCTGAATTCTGGGTTTCTGTTGAGGGAACTCCCCATTCTTTTAGTCTCCCAGATTAGAGGTTCAGACTTATCGTTGTCACTTCACTCTCCCATACCACCATATCCCATTTTTTATTACACTTATTTCTTGGTGGTTGTAAGACATCCAAGCAAAAATGCCCAGCAGGAGATGGGAAATAAGAGTCTCGATTTCTGAAGAGAGGTTGGCTCAATAAAGTTTAGAAATTGTTTTTTTTTTAAAGGTTAGGATTAATGTCTGAGCAGCTAGGTGCCTGGGCCAAGAGTCAGGAAGATCCAAGTTCAAATCTAGCCTCAGACGCTTACTAGCTGTTACCTTGGTTGAGTTGCTTAACCCTGTTTACCTCAGTTTCCTTAAAAGGGGCCACAAAGAGTCAGGCATGATGGAAACAACTAAACAACAATGAGGGTTAATGTCTGAATGGGGTTTTTTTGTTTTTTTTTTTTTAGTGAGGCAATTGGGGTTAAGTGACTTGCCCAGGGTCACACAGCTAGTAAGTGTTAAGTGTCTGAGGCTAGATTTGAACTCAGGTCCTCCTGACTTCAGGGCTGGTGCTCTATCCACTGCGCCACCTAGCTGCCCCTAATGTCTGAATGTTGATGGGATCTCCCCATAGATGGAAGAGCAGACAGCCAGAGACAGAGTCTTAGGGGACACCAACATGTGGGGGAGGGTACAAGTATTCTTAGTAAAGAAAGGTCAAAGGCTACATATTCTTGGAAGTTTAGTAAAACTAGATTTACTTTTTTTCAGCACTTCACCTGACATAGAGGGAACTAGATTATTTTGAGGTGAGACTGCAACATTAGAATGCCCTGCTCTTCATACAGACATTTTACAACTCCATATGTCTGTTTCATCTGTCACAAAAGTGGGTGGAACATACTGGACCATCCCTGGAATCTGAGGGTAGCTGTAGAAAATATATTTGTGTCAAACAGCAATTTCTAACATGTGTTTGTATATGCAAATATATATACCTACATATGCATATGTGTATGTACACATGTGCATACAAACCTATAATATATACATACTCACATGTGTGTATGTATATGTGTATACATACACATATGTGTATGTATGTAAAATGGGGGTGGCTTCAGGGTTCAGGGTACACATATGTGTATATGTATATGTATATATGTTCTATGTATGTATGTATATAAAAATTCTGCATCCTGAATCCATTCCTTCTCTGTCAGGAGGCATAAACCATGTTTCATCCTTCATTTCATCATTCTCTTCCTCCTCTGGATCCATGAATAGTCATTGCATTGATCTAAGTTCTAAAGTCTTTCAAAGTTGCTTCTTGTCTTACAGCATTGTTGATAGTCTATAAATTATTTTTCTGTTCTCCTCGTTTTCATTCTTCATCAGTTTATACGATTCTTCAACATGGGTCACTTTTATGATACTGATGTTACAGTATAAATTATTCTTCTGGTTCACTCATCATTGCTTCATACAAGTCTTCCCATGCCTCTTTGAAACCATCTATTCCTTCATTTCTTACATCACATTAGCACTCCATCACATCTTTATACCACAATTTGTTCATGGGCATCTCTTTAGTTTCCAAGGTGGGTTTTTTTTTACCATCACTAAAAGAGCTACCAAGAATATTTTTGTACATAAAAGATCTTTTTCTATTTTTTATCTCTTTTAGGTATAAGTCTAGTAGCAGTATAATTGTATTTATCCAATACATATCCTGTTTGTACATACTTGTTTTCAGGTTGTCTCCCTGACTAGAATGGAACTAGGAAGGAACTGGTTTTTACCTTTCTTTGTATCCCTAGACCTTGGCACAATGCCTGGAATATAGTAAGCACCTAATAAAATACTTATTAATTCACTGGCTGCTTTGATTTCCTCATCAGTAAAATGATGATAATAATACCTAAAGGAAGTACTTCATGGGGTTGTTTTGAAGGTCAAATGAAAAAATGCACGTAAAGACATTTACAAATTATTGTTATTATTGTCTCATTTGGAACCTGAAACAACACTGAGGTAGGTTAATTCCATTAAACATGATAACTGGGAATGCCTCTAGTTAGCTGTCTCATTTTATAGATGAGAAGACTGCATGTCCTGAGAAGTGATTTGCCCAAGGTCATAGGGTAATAAGTGGTATAGTTAGGACTTTGAACCCAGGTGTTTTGATTCAAAGTTAAAGGTGCCTTTTACTCTGTATCTTAGTATATGAAATCATCCACGATAACAGTAGTTCTCAAGATTTAGACCCATTTTATACTCTTAAAAATTATTGAGAAAGAGTAACTAGGTGGCACAGTAGATAAAGCACCCGGCCAATTCAGCTTCAGACATTTGATACTTAGTATTTGTGTGACCTTGGGTAAATCACTTAACTCCTGTTGCCTCGCCTATATATATATATATATATATATATATGAGACTCCAAAGAGTTCTTGTTTATGTTAATTATATCTATCAATTTTTATCAAATTAGAAATTAAAGTTGAATATTTTAAAAAATATTCACTTTAAAATAACAATAATAAATCCATTATGTGTTAACATAACACATCATATTTTTATTTTTTTTATTTTTATTTTTTTTAGTGAGGCAATTGGGGTTAAGTGACTTGCCCAGGGTCACACAGCTAGTAAGTGTTAAGTGTCTGAGGCCGGATTTGAACAATCAGGTACTCCTGACTCCAGGGCTGGTGCTCTATCCACTGCGTCACCTAGCTGCCCCACACATCATATTTTTAATGAAAAATAACTATCCACCCCCCAAATCTCTTTATTATATGGCTTAATAGAAGACAGTTGAATTCTCATCAGCTTTTGCATTCATTCTGTTTTGATATATTGCTTTAGTCGAAGTATATTAAAAAAAAATCTGGTGTGATACAGATATGTAGAAGGAAAAGGGAGGAGTCAGTATTATTATAAAAATAATTTTGACCTAATGGAATCCCTTGAAAGAGTCACTAGGGCCCCATAGGAGTTCTCAAACCACACTTTGAAAACCATTGTGTTGAGCAATGAAGGATAGAAGATGTACACTCACCCCGGTGAAATTATGTATCCTCAAAGTATTAGAGTATTTTATCAAGGGGGCCCATGCTGCTTCAGGTGTCTTGTTCAGAATGGTGTTGTTCATAGATTATTCTCTTGCAGAGGCAGTGTGATATGTTGGAATGAACAATGAAATGAGTTAGAAGACCTAGCTTGGAGCCCAGCTCAATCTATTAGTAACTGTGTGACCTTGAGGTGGGTAGTACCAATATTACTATCTCCATTTTGAATATAAGGATACTAAGAATCATAGAACTGAGGTGTCAAACGTAGCAAATGGTAAGAGCCAGAATCAGACCCAGGTTTTTCCTGAGCCCAGATTCAGCATTCTTTCTTCTTACAATTACTTAATTACATTGTGGGGGATACAAAGGAATTCTAAGGCATGGATTTTCCTCATAAATAGCCTACAACCTAATTGTAAGGACAACTATATTGTTATTAATCAGAAGGTTACAGAATGTATTAGAGCAGGGATTTTTTTCCTGCTATTCTTATTATATTTTATTTTTCCCCAATTACATGTAAAAACAATTAAAAAATTTGTTTTGGGGGGATTTTTTGAGTTCCAAATTCTATCCCTTTCTTCCTCCCCTTGCCTCTCCCTGAGATAGTAAGCAATCTGATAATGGTTATACATGTACAAACATGTAAAACATTTCAACATTAGTCATTTTGTGGAAGAAAATTTGAACTAGAAAAAAGGGAGACAGGAAGGGGAAAGTAATATGCTTCAATTCAGATGCCATCAGTTCTGCATTTTTCATCATAAGTCTTTTGGAATTGTCTTGGATCATTGTATTACTGAGAATAGCTAACTCATTCATAGTTGTTCATTATACAGTGTTGAAATTACTGAGTACAATGTTCTCCTGGGTCTGCTCACTTCACTCTGCATTAGTTCATGTAAGTCTTTCCAGGTTTTTGAAATCATCCTGCTTGTCATTTCTTGTAACACAATAATATTCCATTACAATCATATACCACAACTTGTTCAGTCGTTCCCCAATTGATGGACATCCCCATAATTTCCAATTCATAGTCACCACAAAAGAGCTACTATAAGTATTTTTCTGCAAAAAGGTTCTTTTCCCTTTTCTAAAAAAAAAATCTCTTTGGGGTAGAGACTTTAAAATGGTATTATTGCATCAAAGAGTATATCAGTTCACAACTCCACCAACAGTTCGTTAGTGTCCCAGTTTTCCCACATTCTCTACAATAGTTATTATTTTCCTTTTCTGTCATATTAGCCAATCTGATAGGTGTGAGGTGGTATATCAGAGTTATTTTAATTTGCATTTCTCTAATCAATAATGATTTAAAACATATTTTCAAGACTATAGCTTTGATTTCTTTGTCTGAAAACTGTTCATATCTTGTGATCATTTATCAATTTAGGAATAACTTGCTTTTGTTGTTGTTGTTGTTGTTGTTTTGTGGAGCAATGAGGGTTAAGTGACTTGCTCAGGGTCACACAGCTAGTAAATGTCAACTGTCTGAGGCTGAATTTGAACTCAGGTTCTTCTGAATCCAGGGCCAGTGCTTTATCCACTGCACTACGTAGCTATCCCAATAACTTGTATTCTTATAAATATGATTCAGTTCTCTATATACTTGAGAAGTGAGGCCGTTATCAGAGAAACTTGCTATAAATTTTTCCCAGTTTTCTGCTTTCCTTCTAATTTTGGTTGTGTTGGTTTTGTTTGTGCAAAGCCTTTTTAACTTAATGTAAACAAAATCATCAATTTTACATCTAGTAATGCTCTCTATCTCTTATTTGGTCCTAAATTCTTCCCTTTTCCATAGATCTGAAAGGTAAACTATCCCATGCTCTCCTAATTTGCTTATGGTATCATCTGTTATGTCTAACTCTTGTACCCATTTTGGATAAGAAAATAATTTTTATTATAAAGGGTTGACTCGACATATTAGGCATCCCCTACTCCTGCAACTTCAAAATGGGGGTGGGGGGTGAAGCAGAAAGGGAAATGGATGAAAACACCAATTCAGACATGCTCCATTTTACCTTCTCCCTGTTTTCTCCTTTCCTCTAGGCAAGAGCTTGCCAATATCCTATCCATTTCTAAAAAGGGTGGGGATAAGGATCAGTGCAGTTTAGGCTTCAGGACTTTCTGCCCTCTATCCCTTAAGCTCTGGAGCACCACTGACATGCATTGCTTCTAGTGGCTTCCTTTCTAGTGGACACTCGGGGTTTCCTCTCCCTCAATAGGCATCTTAGTTTGAGATGGAACTATAGGCATCATCTCTGGTGGAGGGCCACTCTCTTCCTTAGGTGGCCTTGATGTAGACGACGAAGACGAGCCAGCTCTCTCTCAGGTGGCTGCTGCCAATTGTACCATGGATACCAGGAGGTGCCTGCAACTAGGGAAGGAACCATTGGGGTACAGCCCACAGCTCCATGGGAGTTGCTGAAATCAGGATGTGGTAACTGAGTAAACCATGGTCTCTGGCCTTCAGGATGGCTGCTGTCAGCTTCTTATGCTGCTTCATACAGACACCTGTGTATGGAGCATGGAAGATGACACCTGTGTGAGCACAGACAAACTGTTCCAAGAGCTTCACATTTCTAAAGTTCACATGGAGCTTCTGATCCCGGCAGATGGGGCAAGGGTTCCCAGCAACTTTGTTTCCTTGAATGCATGTCTTACAGGTTCGCTGTGGTGGGATGCCCCCTTTGTGGTTGCGTCGATAGTCAGCCCAGACTGGACTAGAGCCATAGCGACCCAGGTATTCTTCTGTCTCCAGATATTTCCAGGGAGCATCCTGATAGGGGGAGACAGGAGTGGAAGATTCTTCCTCAGGGGGAGCTTTGGTGCTTAGTGGCTGAGCAGCAGCCTGCGCCCAGTGGACATCTCTGACAGGTGCGAGGCCCAGGAGCTGCTTAAGCAGCAGGGTTAGGAGAGAGGCCGCCATCTTGGTGTACGGATAAGGGAAGGCCTCTTGTACCCATTTTGACCTTATCTTGGTATACTTTGTGAGATGTTGGTCCATATTTAGTTTCTGACATGCTGTTTTTTGGTTTTCCTGGCAGTTTTTGTCAAATAAGGAGGTTTTGGTCCAAAAGGTTGGGTCTTTGGGTTAATCAAACATTAAATTACTATGGTCATTAGTATTGTATTAGTATTATATACCTAATCTATTCCACTGATCCACCATTCTATTTCTTAGCCAGTATCAGATTGTCTTGATGATTACTGGTTTGTTATACAGTTTGAGATCTGGTTTAGCTGGGGTACTTTATATTTTTTATTGATTCCCTTTGATAGTCTTGACTTTTTTCTTTTAGATGAATCTTATTATTTTTTCTAGCTGTATAAAATATTTTTGGTAGTATGATTTTTATGGTGCTGAATAAGTAAATTAATTTAGGTACAATTATAATTTTTATTATATTAGTAGGGCAGGGGCAGCTAGTTGGCACAGTGGATAGAGCACCGGCCCTGGATTCAGGAGGACCTGAGTTCAAATCTGGCCTCAGACACTTAACACTTACTAGCTGTGTGACCCTGGGCAAGTCACTTAACCCCAATTGCCTCACTAAAAATATATATATATATATATATATTAGTAGGGCAGGGATTTTTAACCATTTTTGCATAATGGATCTCTTTAGCAGTCCTGTGATGCCCATACACCCCTTAACAAAATAATGTTTTAAAATAATTGAATTGCAGTAGCTAAGTGATATAATGGATAGAGTATTGTACCAGTAGTTAGGAAGACTTGAATTAAAATCTGACCCTGGAAACTTACTAGCAGGGTGGCTCTGGGCAAGTCACTTAACCACTGCTTACCTCAGTTTCCTCATCTGTAAAATGAGGATAATAATAACAACTGTCTCCCAGCTTTGTTGTAAGGATCAAATGAAGTAGTATTTATCAAATATCTTAAAGAGTTTTAAAAATGCTATCTATTATTATTATTATTATTATTATTATTATTATTATTATTATTATACCTAATTGAAGGAAAAGGTAAATTTCAGCTAAAAATCCAGGAAAAAAAAGATGTGACTTTTTCCCCCACCGAAATTCATGTTGTCCCAAAAAATATGTTGGACCCCAAGGTTGGAACCCATGGATTATAGAGGCTAGAGACAAGGATGAGGATGTTGCAGTAATCTACGAATATGGTGACTAGTCTGGTTTCTATAAGAATGGAGGGGAATGTGATAATTCGAAGGAAGGATTGCCAGGACTTGGTGACTGGATCATAAGATCAGAGTATCATAGATTTAGAGACAGAGGGAATAAAAGAGAAAGATGAGTCAGACATTTCTTTTGTATTGCTACAGTAACTTGCAGAAAATTGTTTGGAACAGAGCATCACTAAGTAATGTTGATTGACCAATTAGTCAAAGGAGGCAGTCCATTTCTTTCAAAAGAAGTTCAAATATGCAAAGGTTAGTGAGTGGGCTATTTATGTGCAGCAAATAGATCAACTTGATCACAGAACTTTAAGCTGGAAGGACACTCAGGGACCATCTAATCCAAGCTCTCATTTTCCAGGTAAGGAAACTGCAACTCAGGGAGGATGAAGTCATGCAACTAATAAGTAACATTTCCTGATTTCAAACCCTATTCTTCCAGCCTCAAGTTCTATGCTCTTTCTATCACAACACTGCCTTTCTTATGCTTCTTTCTCTTTGTGATAAAACCTTTAACAAATTAAAACATTTTAAAATTGACTCACTGGAAGATTTGGAGGAACCTATTTTAGAGTCTCTTCGCTTCAGTGTCTTGTCCATAAACAACATCTAGCACTGAAGCATGTTTCTGAAGTGGGGAATGACGTGATCAGACCTGAGTTCATTGTAGTGGAGGTTTATCTATAAGCCTGGGCCAGGTGGTTTGGCACTCAGTCAAGAGTGAACACATATCAAAGCCATTCAGACAACTTTTCCTTGGATCAGTTTCCATTTTGTAAAAGACCTGTGGAGGCAGAGATATCATGTTGTCCTTGGAACATTATTCTGGATTTATGGTAATGCTGCTGTGTTTTTCCTCAGCCTGTGCCCCAGGATGACCTGAGGTAACTAGCGCCATTGCCAAGGGACAGTGTTGTGAAGGAGTTTAATTGAAGTGAGGTCTCTGCCATCATTTTGGTGCAAGTCCTCATCACCCCAAGCAGTCAATGAATAAACACTGATTAAGTGTGTAAGAAGTGCCAGGCACTATGCTAAGCAGTGGGGATTAAAAAAAAAAAAAAAAAAGACAAGACAGTCCCTTTCCTTGAAGAAGCTCACAATCTAATGGGAGAGAAAACAAGCAAATATGTACAAACAAGCTATATTAGAATTCAGAGGGGTTGGGCAAGGTCTTTTGTAGTTGATGAGATTTTAGTTGGGAATTAAAGGAAGCCTAGGAAATCCACCACTGCACTATTACAAAAGTTTTCTGATTGGTTTTCCTGTTGCAAGTCTCCCCACTTTATACTATATTCCACTCTCCTCTCAGCTGCCAAGGTGATCTTGCTAAAATGTAGATCTGACCAACTACCCCATACATCCTCATTTGCCCCTTTAGTAAACTCTGTAGCTTCCTTTTACCTCTAGAAGCAAATATAAAATCTTCCATTTGGCTTTTAAAGTCTCATAATGTGACTTTCATAACTTTACATTCCTCTTATACTTTACTCCCTCTATGTACTCTATGATCCAGTAATATTGGCCTCCATGTTCTCGTTCCTCGTGCTCTTCTCCTTACCTTTAGCTCCTGGCTTCCAAGGTTCCCTTCAAATTTTAGCCACAATACCATTTTCTACCAAAAACTGGTCTCCCATAATGCAAATGCCTTCCCTCCAAGATTACGTCCAATTTACCCTGTAGAGAGGGTGCATGCTTGTAGTTGTTTGCAAGTTGTCTGCCCTATTAGAACATGAACTCTTTAAGGGTAGGGACTGTTCTTGCTTTTCTTGGTATCCTCAGCAATTAGTAGAGTGCCTGGCACATAATAAGTGCTTAATAAATGCTTCTTGACTCAGGCGTTTTCTTAGGAAGTTGCTGGAGGGGAGGTTTACATTAGGTACAACCAACTGTTAAAACTTCCTACCCAGTTAGAGGATAAATAGCACAGATGGCTCTCATTCAGTTTCCTGATTAATAGTAAATATAGGATCCCTTAAAAGACATTAATTTATACTATCGAAGTTGAGTGATTCTGCATATGAATGTAATGGAATTCCTAGTATTCAATAGTAAATGACAAATAGTAGGAATTCAAAAAACTATGTATGACTGGCATGTATTGGTTCAGAGTGAAATTTGAAGAACATGGAGGACAATAGGTAATGACTACAGCAGTGTAAATGAACAACACTAAAAGATAGCTGAATCCTGATTAATTGGATAAACCAATCTGGATCCCAGAGGATGGCCAACGTATAGAATGTTGCATACACTGCCAAAAATGGTGTCTTAGTTTTGCGATTTTTATTACAAGGGAGGATTCAGTTATGTTGGGTGGTATGTTAGGAAATAGTAGTGAATTAAATACAGAAGGCATCAGTAAAAGTTTAGAGAAAAAAGTAAAGTTTAGTGATTTCTGTATTTCCTAGTAGTATATTCTTATACTACTCACATTCATGAGAGCTTCAATCACAGAGGTAGTCCTCAGTCAGTTTATTTGTTAATGCTGAAGGAGCTTTGCATTGGAATGTACATAGGCCTAGGAGTCAGGGAACCTGTTGTTTATTCCTCACGCTACCACCCAGTAACTATGAATTCTGGATGAGTAACTTCCCTTTTCTGGGTCTCAGTTTCAACAGCTGTGTAATGTGGGCAGGGATTACCTTTACCCATGATGTAGTTTTCTAGCACAGTTTTCTAATCCTCATAGTGGAGAGGTAAGGGAACTTGTATTCACTGGAGGAAAAGTTGGGCTGTCAGAATCCTGTAGAATTCTTGCCTGCATGCAGGAATTGCACCTGGAGTTGTAAACATGGCGGGGTGGGGGGTGGGGGGTGGGGGGTTGGGGGGATGTAAATAAGCAGACAGAGCCACATGAAAAGGGGAAGCCTTGTGCATTTGGGAGCTGCCATGGTGGAAAACTGAAGTTGAGCAGGCTGATGTCATGGGATACAGTCTGCTAAGCAGGACATGCTAATGCTAAAGCTGCAACCTACACTAGGCACACCTGCGCTTTGGCAATTGAAGATGCCAGGAACCCAAGAGACAGCTTCTATATAGATGGTGTTGCAAGCCCAGACCAGCGCCAAGGAAAACCCAGATCCAGAGATCTTTGTGCAGGCCGTAGAAAGCATAAAGATAGGATCCAGGGAAAGGATTAACTCGTTCCTGGTCCCATCTGCCCTTGTGGGTGAGGAATCACACACAATTTCCTCATCTTTTGAATAGTTTTTCTTTGGATATTTTCCCCCATCTACTATGTAAAGGAATGTAAGAAATTGCATCTATTTGTATATGAAGTATCAAGGTTTGGCTGTCTGACACAGCAGTCCTTTAGCTACAATGTTTTAAATTTTCATTAAATTCTTAATATTTGATTTGTGGCTCTTACATGGTATAAATAGTGTTGCCATAATGGAAGCTTAGGTTTTGATTTAAATAACTGATTATTACAAATAGCTCACATTGAACTTGAGAAAATTTCAGAGCTAGAACCTGAGTGTGATTCTTGTTACATCATTAAAAGAAGGGGATTGGACTAGATTAGGGATACTTAAACTTGTTTGTGTCATGTATCCCTTAGTCATCTCAGAATAATATTTTAAAGTGAATAAAATAAAATAGTATTACAAAGAAAGCCAATCATATTGAAATATCATGATCACAATATTTTTAAAAACCCCACAGATTTATGAACTCTAGGTTAAGGATGACTGATAGTGCAGTGTATAGAGCATTGGACTTGCAGTCAGGAAAACCTGAGTTCAAATCCTGCCTCAGACACTTATTAACTTTGTGACCCTGGGCGCACTTAACCTCTCTCAGCCTCAATTTCCTTATCTGTACACCATGAAAAATAACAACTACCTCAATGGGTTGTTGTGAGGATCACATGAGATAATGTTTATAAATCATTTTGCAGACCTCAAGGTGCCATATCATGCTAACTATTACTAGATGATCCCTAAAGTCCCTTCCACTTCTAATATTATGTGTTTCTGTTACTTGAGGATCTCTAAGCTTCATCCTGGAGTCTTTTGTGCTCCATCACTCCCCATATCCAAACAGTTATCAACCTTGTCAATTCTACCTCTACAATACCTCTCATATTCCTACTCTCCACTCTCCACTCATACGGTCTCTACTCTAGTTCAGTTACTCAATACTTCTCACTCAGATTTTTGCTGTGGTCTTCTAGCTAGTCTCCCTAACCCCTATCTATCTTCCGTAAAACTTCCAAATTGTCATCCTTTTTTAAAAAATTATTTTCAATTCCCAGAACAAAATAAGCATTTCCATAACAGTACAATAAAAAAGATGATTGTGTATGAAACTGCAAATCTACCTAGAACATCTTGCTATTCCCTCCAAATATACAACAAAATTATCATGTAAATTTTTTCTTTTTTTTTCCCCTCCTCCCCCATTAGACACAAAAAGGTATGTGTGTGTATACATATATGTGTGTATATATCTGTATATATATACATATATATGTAAAATTATTCTATATATACTTCTATTCATCATTTCTTTCTCCGGATGCAGATAGCATCTTTCTTCATATGTCCTTTATTTTTACTTTGTATATTTATAATAGTCAAAATTACATATATTAAAATATAATTTGGACATTGTCACTTCCTATACTCTATTTTGTGTGTGTGTGTGTGTGTGTGTGTGTGTGTGTGTGAGGCAATTGGGGTTAAGTGACTTGCCCAGGGTCACACAGCTAGTAAGTGTTAAATGTCTGAGGCCAGATTTGAACTCAGGTCCTCCTGACTGCAGGGCCGGTGCTGTATCCACTGCGCCACCTGGCTGCCCCTTCCTATACTCTATTTACTAAGCAGTTCAGTCATGGGAATAGAGCTCCTTCGGTTTTAGGAAGTTTATTTTTATCAGAGGAAACGTATATAAATATATACAGAATATGTACATTGTCATTTCAGGCTGGAGGAGAGATCCTAGAAACTGTAGGGATCAGGAAAGGCTCTGGCTACTTCTCCTGAGTATCTTTCTTCAATAGTGGTGATGGAATTTTGCTACTCTCTATACTCCAGGGACCAATATCGGGGCTGATTCAGGCTTGGCTATGTAGGCTGAGAAAGCTTCCTGAAGACAGTGGGGCTCAAGTTGGGCCTTGAAGGATGGGCAGCCCTGAGATAGATGGAGAGGAAGGTTGGGAACAAAATTTAAGCAAATATTCTGTTTCCCATGAGTTTAAAATTTTCCTAGATGCCCAGAGACAGTTCACACTAAACAGGAAAGCTGTGCATGGGTACTTTGGGGGAATTTTAGTTTGGGTGGGGGTAGTGTGGGGTGGAAGAGATTGTATATAACTATAGCCAGCTGCAGATGATTCATTGTTTCATAATATCCTCTTTTTTAAAAAAATGTATCCCAACATTCAGGAAATCATTTTATTGACCAACGTATGCAAAGGATGTTTTTCAATTAAAATCACACTGTGTATTAAATTATTGGTATCTTTTGTAACCATGTACTTCATATGGGAGTCATTGTATTGCCAGTATACTGTAAGTAAGGAAATTACTACAGAAACTGCATCCTTAAGGTGTGTTATAAATTTTATTTATTGTGAGGAATTCCTGTGAACTTTTGCAGGTTAGTTGCTTAAAATCTTTCATCACTCATGATGGTGTAAAAAGTACCATTATCATCTTAAGACCAAAAAGGTGTGGGGAAGCAATCGAGAAGAGCTCTGCAGGGAAAAACATGTACATTTTCACATGATATAATGTAAAGCTCATTTTAACTGTATAATATTTCACGAAAATGTAACCTGCCTTTCAAAAAATTACTTGTTATGTGCTATGTGTAAAGTACTGTGTCTTTGGAAGATACAAGGATAAATGACTCAGAGCTGTATTCCGGGGCTGGATAACCACTTGGTAGGCATGTTGCACATTTTTTTGAGCTTAAAAATATCTTTAAAAAAAATAGTGGCAGGCAGCTAGGTGGCACAGTGGATAAAGCACCAGCCCTGGAGTCAGGAGGACCTGAGTTCAAATCTGGCCTCAGACTCTTGACACTAGCTGTGTGACCCTGGGCAAGTCACTTAACCCTCATTGCCCTGCAAAAACAAAAATAGTGGCAATGAGCATGGTGGCACTTGGTGAGTAGTAGAATCCCTACTACTGAAGGGGCTGAGGGTGGATGGATTATTTGAGCTCAGGAATTCTGAGTCGTAATTGGGCTAAAGATTTTTTGGTGTTGCAAAAAAAAAAAAAGTTTTTTGGTGTCACCAGTAAGTCTGGCACCATTAGGCTGAGCCTCCAGTAGTGGGAGTGGGGAGGGTTGGCTACCTGGTTGCCTAAAGGAGTGGTGAACTGGCTTAAGTTCAAAATGGCGCAGGTCAAAAGCTCTCCTTGTTGATCAGTGCTCAGTCGAACCCATGAGTGACCTCAGTACTACTAACCTAAGCAAGATAAGGAGACCTAGTCCTGAAGAGAAAAGCAACCCCCCTAACTGTTGTGGTGTGGGCTGAAGCCTTGGGAAAACATGTAAATCCTATCTAAAGTGAGTTTCATGAAGGCAGTGTGGCACAGTGACAAAAACAGGGGCTTTGAGTCAGAAGACCCCTGTTCCAGTTCCCCTTTCATCATTTATCAGCACCATGTCCTAGGAAAAGAGTCTGTTACCTTATCTATAAAATGACCATAAAACTGGAACCTTATTTAGCAAGTTAAAGTTTAAAATGCATTTTAAACTTGTTTTCTTTCTGCTTCACAAGGTTCCAAGGCATACATGAGATAATGCAAAGTTCATTTGAACTGTATATAGCACTTCTTGGAAATGTAAGTTGCCTTTCAAAAAAAACCACTTGTAATGGGCTTACTATATATAAAGTTCCACATCTTTTGAAGATACAAGGAAAAATGATTCAAAGTCATCTTCTAAGGCTAGATGACCACTTATTAGACATGTTCTACAGGAGATTCATGCTTTTGGTAAAAGATGGACTCTATTAATTTTTTTTTTTTGGTGGTGCAATGAGGGTTAAGTGACTTGCCCAGGGTCACGCAGCTAGTAAGTGTCAAGTGTCTGAGGTCATATTTGAACTCAGGTTCTCCTGAATCCAGGGCCAATGCTTTATCCACTGTGCTACCTACCTGCCCCCATGATTATACGTGACTTCTTGAGGCCCATTCCAACTCTGATGTTCTTTAAGAGATCCTTACCCTTGGGGGCAGCTAGGTGGCACAGTGGATAGAGCACCGGCCCTGGATTCAGGAGTACCTGAGTTCAAATCCGGCCTCAGACACTTACTAGCTGTGTGACCCTGGGCAAGTCACTTAACCCCCACTGCCCCACAAAAAAGAAAAAAAAAAGAGATCCTTACCCTCAAAGAACTCATAATATAGTATGAGAAATAAGAAATATGTACAAATTAGTACAATGTAAAATGGCATATGAAAATGCAGGAGTAGATAGAGTTCTGGCCTTGGAATCCTGCACACCTGGGTTCTAATCCCACTGCTGACTTTATGACTCTGTGTGACCTAGGCCAAGTCATTTAACTTCTTCATAGGGTGTTATGAGGCTCATAGAATCACAGAATTTGAGAGTCAGATGAATCCTTAGCAACCACTTGGCCATCCCATACATAAAAGATATCATAACAATAATGTACTAGACAAGGAGCTGTCCATCCTTAACTTGTAGATGTCTAAAGAAGTAAGAACCCACCACCTCTCTAGGAAGCCCATCCATCTTTTGGACAGCTCTAATTGTTTGGAAGTTTTTCCTTAAGTCAAGGCTAATTTGCTTTCTTTAACCTCCACCCACTCACTTCTGGTTCTGCCCTCTATGGGTAAACAATTCAACTCTAATCCTTCCTTCCAATCTTAGCCCTTCAAATATTTGAAGATAGCTATCACATCCCCAGAGTCTTCTCTTCTCTAGGCTAAGTATGCCCAGTTCCTTCCACCAATATACCATAATATGTGTAAAGAGCTCTGTAAACTTTAAAGTGCTATGTAAATGTCAGTTATTAATTCTTTGGAGAAGCATAAACAAAGATACATAGGGAGGAGAGATCATTTCTGGTTGAGATTTGATAATTCTTCATGGACATGATGACATTTGATTTTTAAGATGAGTAGGATTATAACAGACAGAAAAGGGAGGCAAGGCATTCTAGGAACTGAGAACCGAGTGGGCAGTGGTAGGGATACAAGAAAGCCGAGGGTATGTGTGGCAAGTAGTTCAAGGCTTTTTTTATCATATCTTAAGAGGAAGAAAAATAAGTGGAGGACTAAGGAGAGAAGGACTAGAGTAGGCCTTAAGCTATGACCAAGGATCACGAAGATAGATCCCAATTGCTCTAGAAACTAGAAATGAAAAAGAGTAGTTCTCTGCCATGTTTTCCCCTTCCCCATTCATCGTTTTTGCCCCCTCATCCCCCAAGACAGACACACTGAAACCGTTTCCTCATGTGATATTTTTCATCCCAGGCTTCCATAGCTCTATGCAAATTGAAATTAATTAAGCATTGGTGTTTGCAAATTAATTAAACTCCTTTCCATGGTACAGAGGTACTGCCCTGGAATATACTTGGCTGTTTTTGCAGGTTGATTTCTGTTCCTGGGGGAACCCCCTCTTCTCCCCCCTTTAGCCTGTCTGTCCTTGGTACCTTTGGGTAGGCACATGCCTGCAGGTGCCTGTAGATGCTGCCTGTGTGCTCTGAGATGGGGGTTCTAAACTAAAATCTGGAGAAGTTAATGACTTGCAAAATGCCACCCAAGGTAGAACTGGAAATAGAACCCAAGAATAACTCCCAAGCTCATGTGAGCTGCTCAAGGCTTCCTCCTCCCAATGCACCAGCTGCAATTCCAAAGAATTACAGGACTGGAAGGGATCTTGCAGCTTGGGTTTGAGTTGTCTGTATCAAGCTGGGAAGTCTAGAGTTTAATTATTTGTTTCAGATTCCTTCCCAGCTACTTTGTTATTGTTGGAGGATTCCTACACTCTGGTTACCTAATTAAATATGCCACGTGGTCTAAGAAAGCTCAAGAAATAGCATGGTGTAGTGGATAAGTTCTGGGCTTGGAAGCAAGAAGACCTCGGTTCAAATCCTGCCTCTTAAAATTTACAAACTTAGTAATGAGGGTCAAGTTCCATCCTCTCTGTGTACCTCAGGAATCTCTTTAGAACTTATCTACTGAATGACAGGCAGTTGGATCCGTGTTGGTAGAGACAGTTTCCTACAACACTAAAATCAGATCATTCCTGCTGCCTAAAAGGTTTTTTCCACCTGATGACTTTTGTTACTTTTTCCCTCCAATGTAGGTAACTTTCTGATGGTGACGGCTGAGACATGAGATCTTCAGCCTCAAGGCTTTCAAGTTTTTCTTCCAGAGATTCATTATGGAATCGGTAAGCTAGAATATGAATATTTTTAGACTCAGAAGGGGTATGGCATAGTCAAAACAATGAACTTGCAATCAGGAAATCAGTCTTCGAGTCCAGGCCAACCAATCAAGAGTTTGTGACCTTCATCAAGTCATTTAAATGGGGACCATCATATTTATTATGCCTATTTTCTCGGGAAGGGGAAGTTGTGAGTAAGGGAATGGGGGGAGGACAAGGAGGTTCATAATTTCTTTCCTCTAGCATACTATGAATTGGCTGGTCTTGTCCTCTCTCCTCTCCATTCATGTGGCTACCTCCCCAGTTCAGTACCTCATCACCTGTCACCTTGTCTGTGCTAATAGAACCCTAATTGGTCTCTGCTTCCAAACCCTCTCCTCCCCAATCCATCTTTCACACAGGTGCCAAATTAACATTCCTAAAACTCAAGTCTTGATCCTTGCTTAAGAAACATTAGTGGGCACCTTGTCTTTAGAATAAATTACATAACTCTCCATTTGGCATTTAAAGCTCTTTACAGTTTGGCTCCAATTTGTTTTTCCAGGTTTATTCCCCGTTACTCTCCTTTACACTTTCTTCAGTCTGGTCAAACTCACATGCAATATTCCATCTTCTGTCTCTGTGTTTTTGTACAGGTTGTTTGTCCCTCATGTCTGGAACATTCTCCCTCCTCACCTTTGCCTGTTAGCATGTCTAGCTCGCTCTCTCTCTCTCTCTCTCTCTCTCTCTCTCTCTCTCTCTCTTTTTTTTTTTTTGCAGGGCAGTGACGGTTGACTTGCCCAGGGTCACACAGCTAGTAGTGTCAAGTGTCTGAGGCCTGATTTGAACTCACATCCTCCTGAATCCAGGGCCAGTGCTTTATCCACTGCACCACCTAGCTGCTCCCCTAGCTCTCTTTCTCTCTCTCTCTGTTTTTTTTTTTTAGTGAGGCAATTGGGGTTAAGTGACTTGCCCAGGGTCACACAGCTAGTAAGTATTAAGTGTCTGAGGTCGGATTTGAACCCAGGTACTCCTGACTCCAGGGCCAGTGCTCTATCCACTGCGCCACCTAGCTGCCCCCCTCCCCCAGCTCTCTTAAAGGCTCAATTTGCTACCATTTCTACAGAAAGCCTTTTTTCATCTCTCCTGTTGTTGGTGTATTTGCAGTCAATCCTCAACCTTCACCCATGTAACATTCCTAGAAAACAGCACGAAAGTAAAAAATGTGAACACTGATACATTGAATCTATGGGAAATAGGGGGTTAGGTTTTCACGACCACCAAAATTAATTTATTTCTAGAAACTGCTGAAAATACTTTTATGCATATGATTCTTTAAAACAAAACATTAATTTTAATAATCTGCCCTTTTCCTAACACAGTAACCATGAAATAACCCATAAAATTCAGGGAAAGAGAGTGGCAATGCTGGATTGAACAGGGGTGGGGAGGGGCAGGGACAGCAATGTCGGAAGGACCCTGAGGTAAAAAAGGGAAAGAGGCAACCTGCCATCTCTAATCTCCCTTTAGGCTCTGTGGTTGAACTGTGACCTGATGAAAAGCATATGCCACTGTCTGAGCTTCCTACCGGCAGGACTCTTGTTTAGCCTCACTAGTGCCACAAGGAGGGCAGGGGTGACCACCATCTCATTTACCCACAAACTTAATCTAGTTTCATTTTTTTCAGTTTTCTCATCATGTACTTGAGAGGTTACATTAGCATTTTCTGGAGTGGATTCATGAACACTTTTATGAATACTTTACTCATTTTTGCAGATATAAACTCAGCATGGCTTCTCATTTTTTTCCCTCTACTGTGCATGGCTATGAATGGTATTGCCAATGCGAAAGTGAAAATGAAGTTACTAATAAAATGACTCAAATGCTTGAAGTCACAAAAGTTAAACATGCTAATGTTGAGGATAAACTGTACTTTGTAAATATTTTTGCCTTTGCTTTTCTCTGAGGATGTTTCTCTTTCCTTTCCCATTCCTGAGCAGTAGGCTATAAGTTCTTGGAGGGCAGGGACTGTTGTTGTGTGTGTGTGTGTGGGGGGGGGTTGTTTGGTTTTTTTTTTGTCTTTGTATTCCCAGTGGCTGGCATAAATAGTTGATAAAGAAATGTACGTTGAACTGAATTGAATTGAATCAGAAGAGAAAACGTGTGAAAGAACTAGAAAACCATAATGTACTGTATAAGAATACATTATTTTTATTCAAAGAACACACATTGTGGGATAATTATAGAAATTCTTGGAGGCAGTCCCAAATAAAATATGAAATCTTGTTAACATGAGTGAATAATGACACCTAACGTTTATATAGCCTTTGTATTTTCCAAAGCTCCTTCATATACATATCTCATTTGAGCTCTCCCAATGACCCTGTGACTTAGGAAATGAGGGTACTACTAACCCCATTTTATTGTTTTTGTTTCTTTTGTTTTGGTGAGGCAATTGGGGTTAAGTGACTTGCCCAGGGTCACACAGCTAGTAAGTGTTAAGTGTCTGAGGCCGGATTTGAACTCAGGTACTCCTGACTCCAGGGCTGGTGCTCTATCCACTGTGCCACCTAGCTGCCCCTACTAACCCCATTATAGAGATGGGAGGGCTGAGTCTCAGAAAGGCGAATCAATTTAAGCAAGGTTATGAATATACATGTTTCCATTTCAGTTTTTTTTTTATAACTTTGAAACTAGTGAAATATATTGTGTCTACAGAGGATGGCCCAAAGAATTATTCCAAATGCCTTTTCAGAGTTGGAAGGGTTTAGATAGACAGGACATGTATTGAATGAAAATTGAATGTAAAGAATGAAATAAACATTTTTGTCACCAACTATGTGCTGTACACTGTGCTGTGCTTTACAAATATTATCTCATTTGAGATTCACAATGCCCTGGGAGTTAGGTGCATGCTTTTATTATCCCCTATTTAATAGTCAAGAAAATTTGAGGCAGAGGTTAAGTGACTTGACCAGGGTCACACAGCAAGTGTCTAAGGTTGGATCTGAACTCATATCTTTCTGACTCTAGGTCCAGTACTTTAGCCACTGTTCCATTTAAGCTACCCCTAATTGCATGTATTGAGTACTTTGTATTGGGCATTGTGCTAAGTACTGGGGTATACAAATACAAACAAGTAAGATGGGCCCTGCCCTCAAAACACTTAGATTTTATTTTGGTAGTACTATACATAAAGAAGAACTAGGTGGGAGAGAGGGGATAGAGATTATGTCTCAGACAAGTTAAGGGGAAAGCTTACCTATCAGAGTCCAGGGTGGTTCCTGGGGTACACTACACATTTCTGATAGCCAGGAGAAGGGATGAAGGCTACCCGAGATGTGGCATCATTTCGAACTATTGGGGGGGATGATGTGGAAGCATGGTTTGGGGCAAAATAAGATCAAAGCTCACCTATCAAAACCAAGGATTTATGTTGTACTTGACCTTACACCAACAAATTCCACACCCACCATTCTGAATGTCAATGACACGTCCTCCATTTGCCATTCTTTTTGTAGGGGAAGTTGGATTCTCTTCGCTCTATAAAAACCCATATCTAGGGGCAGTTAGGGAGCACAGTGAATAAAGCATTGGCCCTGGATTCAGGAGGACCCGAGTTCAAATCCAGCCTCAGACACTTGACACTTATGAGCTGTGTGACCCTGGACAAGTCACTTAACCCTCATAGCCCAGAAATAAAATAAAATAAAATAAAACCATGTCCAGGACTTGATTCCACCATGAATTAAAAAAAAAATATCACAGTTGCTATAATAACATGCTGTTTATGTTTGAAGGCTTGGAAAATGCTTTTCTCACAACTATCTGAGGTAGATAGTGCAAGTATGTTGTTTTCATTTCACAGTTTGGGAAACTGAGTCTTAGGGTGGTTAAGCAGCAGTCATGTTACCACAGCTAGAAAGTGGTTAATATGGAAATGAAATCCACATCTTTGATTCCCTCAAAAAATCTTAGCATTCAGTCTTGCAACCTCATTTAGAAGCTGTGTGACTTTGGGCAAATTATTTTACTTCTTTGGGATTCGAGTTTCCCATCTGTAAAAAGGAGTTGGACTAGATATCTCTAAGGTCCCTTCTAGTTCTGGAGTTCTCTACTTTTATTTCTCTCTCAAGGTTTATGTTACCCCAGCCCCCATTTTATAGCTCACAACATTAGCCAGGCCATGTTTTAAACCTACTTAGCTAAGAGAAGGAGCTGTTAATATCTCTGGGGAGTGGGTAGAACTATTTCATAGAAATATAAATATACTCATTTAACTTTGAAAATACACACCACTCCAGGGCAGTCTGCAAGACATCTGTAGCACTTCTGGGACAAGCCTGAATTTTGAAGATGTGGAGCTTATTCCTTCCACTTTTGCACAATGAATGGACTCCAGCAGCCCACAGCTGCTTCAGGGCGCCCTTGTTTACCCCGTATGGGACATGTGGGTGTTCCAGAGCCATCGTCTGAAAAGCCTGTCCTTTTTAGGAGTAGCGGTAATAATGATAACAATTATGTTAGTATACTGCTCCTTCCCATGAATTACTTCACTGTGTCCTTCCAACAACTCAGTGAGGTAGGTGGCTTCAGAGAGGTGAAAGATTTGGATGTGGGTGCAGAGTTGCAGAGTTGCAGAGTTGCCACTAAAAGTCGTGGTTGCTAACGCTGAAGCTGGTCTTCCTTCTCTAAGATTTAGAATGATCTCTTTAGGGGCTGCTAGGTGGGTCACTGGCTGGAGTGCTGGGTCTGGAGTTAGAAAGACCCAAGTTCCAATCTGTCCTCAGACACTAGCTGTTTGATATTGGGCAAGTCATTTAGCCTCTGCCTCAATTTCCTCAACTGTAAAATAGCATCTACCTCCCAGGGTTATTATGAATCTCAAATGAGATAATATTTATAAAACACTTAGCACAGTGCGTGCCATATTTCTGTTGTTGTTTTATCAATCATCTGACTCTTTGTGACCTCATTTGGGGTTTTCTTGGCAAAGATACCAGAGTGGTTTGCCATTTCTTTTTCTAGTTCATTTTGCTGATGAGGAAACTGAGGCAAACAGGGTTAAGTGACTTGCCCAGGGTCACACAGGTAGTAAGTGTCTGAGGCCAGATTTGAACTCACAAAGATGAGTCTTCTTCACTCTAGGCTCAGCACTCTATCCACTGCACCATCTAGCTGCCTAGGCCGCCCTATTTGCCAAGGATCACAGTAAGTGTCTGAGAGTGGATTTGAATTCATTTCTTGCTGACTCCAGACCCAGCACTCTATTCCCTGCACCATCCAGCTGCCTGTACTATCTATTTATTAGGAGAAGAAATAAATTCTAGTTTACCATGCATAGGCACAAGTGAAATAAGATAAAGTAATTCATTTTAATAGTATAACTATTTACTGAATAGTCCCCATAGCCCTTGAAGATCCTCTCATAAACCTCTGGGGGGTTTAATATATCTCAAGTTGGAAACCTCTATCCTGAGTAGTTACCTGAAACACATAAAAGAGAGATTAAATGTTTTGCCCAAGGCCCCACGGGTGTCAGTAGAAGTAGTCGAACTCAGGGCTTCCTGATTTCAAGCTCAGTGTGCAACTATCTGTGACCATAATTCATCGATGGGTTGTGAGGGGGTTCCCAACTAGATGAAATCACTTGTTCTTGATGTACTGGCCTATGTTCAACATTATGTTGGAACTGTGTGTATTGGGAGAGGGGAAGCAGTGCTAGGTGTTGGTTGTTTTTTTTTTTAAAGTATATCTTTATTGATATGTTTTCTTTGTTTTGTTTTGTTTTGTTTTGTGAGACAATTGGGGTTAAGTGACTTGCCCAGGGTCACACAGCTAGTAAGTGTCAAGTGTCTGAGGTCAAATTTGAAGTCAGGACTTCCTGAATCCAGGGCCAGTGCTCTATCCACTGTGCCACCTAGCTGCCCCATGTTGGTTGGTTTTTAAGGGGAATAAATAGCATAGTCCTTGTCTTCAAGGATCAGAGTCTCTTCAAATGACTGAATTAGAGCTGATTCATTTTTTTGTTGTTGTTGTTTTTGTTTTTTTAGTGAGGCAATTGGGGTTAAGTGACTTGCCCAGGGTCACACAGCTAGTAAGTGTTAAGTGTCTGAGGCCGGATTTGAACTCAGGTCCTCCTGACTCCAGGGCCGGTGCTCTATCCACTGCGCCACCTAGCTGCCCCGAGCTGATTCATTTTTAAAGGTCACAGACTCAGAAGGCAATTGTTTTAAACCTACCTAACCAAGAGACGGGTTTGTTTGATCTAATAAAGTTAGGCTTTCAAGCTATTCAGAACAACTTGATGGTTTAACATTTGGTCCTCCCTTTGAGAAATGGATGGATGCTTACTCATTTTGGAGATGACATTTGCTCTTTCTGGCTGTCAGATTTCATAGAATCAGAGAGTGTGTGAGCCAGAAGGGCCACTTGAATCCATAGCATGGTCTAGTGCAGGGCTGCTTAACTGGGGATCCGTGGCCCATAGGGATAGATTTTTAGGGGGTCTGTGAACTTGGATGGGCAAAAAGTGCACATTTTTATTTTCATTAACCTCTGGAAGAAATGTAACATTTTCATCATGAGTTGTTATTTTGAGAAGGGACCTGTAGGCTTCCCCAGATGGCCAAAGGGGTCCATGATAACACAAAAGGTTAAGAATTCCTGATCTAGTGGAAAGAGTCCTGGATGTGGCTTCTGAAGACCTGAATTTTACTTCTGGTTCCACTGCCTATTAGCTGTGTAACCCTGAGTAGTTGGCTGCATAGCCCTAAGTCTCAGCTGCTTCATTTGTAAAAATAGGGATGATAATGAAACTTATACTGTCTATGTCACAGGGAAAGTGATGTACAACCCGCAAAGTATTGTAAATGCAAGCTATTATTGAGGCTAGGGATTAGACCTCTGATTTCATTGGTTATATGGAATTCCCAAGTGAGAAAACTCCTACAGATTCAGGTTAGCACCTCGCTAGTAAAGGCCCTCACCTGCCTGATGGGGTTGCCATAACTTTTTAACTGGTCTTACTATTTCTACTCTCTGCCTAGGGCCCAGCACTGGTTTTTGCACACATCAACATTTAATGAATGTTTGTTGAATTGAACATATTGAGATGTTGGGAAAGAGGCATAAGAAATGACCCAATCAAGAAAAAGAACAAACATGTATGATATATCTGCTGTGGGCCAGGCATTCTGATAGGTTCTGGGAATACCAGAAACAAACAAACGAATGAACAAAAACCCAATACCTGCCCTCAAGGAACTTAGATTCTGCTAGGGAGGTTACAACATGTACACAGATCTTATTATATAAGATAGAACGTGATGGGGGCAAATGAGGTCTCCAAAGTATTCTAGGAAAAGTTGAGAAGAGAGAGAAGACTTTTGTTTGGAGGAAGAAGGCAATAGCCATTGAACAGAACCTTAAAGGAAGAAAAAGCGTTCTGTAAAAGGCAGAGATGGGCAGAGAGTACATTCCTGGCTTGAGGGATAGGTAGCTTGTTTGAAAACAGAGAAACAGGGGGTACTATCTCAAGTTTGGAAAACCACTGGTAGTACAGGTTTAGATAGAGTTTTTGACAGTCTTAAGTGTGACCTAAAGGTTTCAAAAGGCTGGAGCCAGATTGTGGCAACACTTAAATACCAGGTTAAGGAATTTCTATTTTACCCTTGAGTCAGTAGGTTTCTACCACAGGTTTTGGGGCAGGAGAGTAACATGGTCTGATCTGTGCCAAAGGAAGATTTGGGGGTGGGGGCAGGGCAGTTTTGTGTACGACAAAGTGGAAGGGGGAGATTGGAGATGTGGAGACCATTTAAGGAGATCAGTTGAGGAGGCTAGGCCGGGTGAGTGATGAAGAAGGCCTGGATCCAGGTGGTGACCTAGTGAGTGAA
Source organism: Dromiciops gliroides (assembly GCF_019393635.1). Lineage (NCBI taxonomy): Eukaryota > Metazoa > Chordata > Mammalia > Microbiotheria > Microbiotheriidae > Dromiciops > Dromiciops gliroides. The sequence continues at coordinate 101,176,194 of NC_057861.1, forward strand.
GAGGATGTAAAGGAGAGAGATCAGCCATCTTCTTTTTCCTTTCATAACTCCTATTCTAGACACACCACGCACTGTACACCATGCAAAAGCTCAGTAAGCATTAACTGAAATGGTTCTGATTTACATATGTTGGAGGAATCCTGCATTAGAATGCAAACTCCTAAGACACGGACTATCTTTATCTTCCTTTGTATCCCCAGCATTTAGCTCAGTGCCTGGCATATAGTAGGTGCTTAATAAATGCTTCTCACTCAATTGTTTGATTGATTGATTGAAAGATATTGAAATCTGAGCAGCCTCCCTCTCAGACCTGTTCACTATGCATAAGACCATATTGACCTAACCGTCAAAGACTTTTCTATCAAGTGGATGAGAGAATAACTTTCTCAAATATGAAGGCAAAGGCAATGCAATCATTATACTACTAGCTGTCAGCCTAAATTTTATTTCTCTGAATTCAATTGATGTCCCCCTTTGGCTTTGCTGGAGGGCAGCAAGGCAGGAATCAGACTTGCCCATGTGCAGGAAATGTGTTAAACAAGCTGGACACAGCAGCACTGACCCGGCAGCTTCCATCTGCACATTTAGCATCACTCAAAAGGCCAGGGGAAAGAGCTTAGCATCTTGAAAAATGGCGTTGTTTTAAAAAGCCAATATTCTAAGCCATGATGCATGCAAATGCAGTTGTTTTAACCTTTCAAAAATAATGGAAGCCTATTATAACTTGTGTTATTACCTGGGTTCAGACGTGTCACTGTAAAATCATGCCTCTCCTTCCATCAAGGGTTCTATCATCCTCCTAGTCACCCAGGCTTGCAAACTCAGATTTATCTTCAACTCCTTCCTCCCTAGACTCTACATATCCAATCAATCATTCAGCCTTAAGGGTTATATCATCTTCATTTCTCCCGTGTCTAGTTTTTAGTTTCCATTCCTATTGCTACCATCCTAATTTAGGTCCCCCTGTTTCTTTTTTTTCTTTTTTTTTTGTGAGGCAATTGGGGTTAAGTGACTTGCCCAGGGTCACACAGCTAGTAAGTGTTAAGTGCCTGAGGCTGGATTTGAACTCAGGTCCTCCTGACTCCAGGGCTGGTGCTCTATCCACTTCACCACCTAGTTGCTCTTCCCCCTGTTTCTTTATGCTGCAACCTGCATGATACCCTTTGAATCTGTTTTTCTCCCTTCAGGCTTTTCTGGCTCCAACAATCTTGCCTACCACTGTTGTTTTAATTTTCCTGAAATAACACTTTGATCATACCACTCCCTTGCTCATAAACCACCAATACCTCCTCATTGCTACTATTTCATAATTTGTATTTTCTTTGTTGATCTTTGCCTATTTACAAATTCCTTACCATGACATTAAAAACACAGAATAGTGTTGTAGAAAGGTCACCAAGGAATTAGAAAAGTTCTAGTCCTAGAACAAGTCTAGTGTCTTGGCCACTGACCAGCCTTGCGGCCAGGTATTGAACTTCACTAGTTCCCAATTCCCTCATCTGTAAATGGGAATAATGATACCTACCCTGTAACTCATAGAGTTTTTGTGAAACTCAAATAATATGTAAATGGAAGTACTTAGACACCTGTAAGAAGCCATAATAATGTATAGTATTTTTATTTTTTTCCCCCTAAGGTAGCAGTTTGGCCCTGATCTACTTTTTGGAACACAAATGATTAGTCTTCTAAATGCCTCTGATCTAACTAAACCAAAGTGGTATACTCCTTTTTCTAGTAACACACATGAGATTTTCTCACTTATGCTCTTCCCTTTCCTATGTCCTATACCTGTGATGCCCTCTGTGCATCTTGCCTCATGTAAAAATCATACTTAAGACCCACTTAAAACCCTTTCTTCCTCTTAAGTGTTCCATTTGTAGTCATTGTGGCACAGTGGATAGAGTACTGGTGCTGGAGTCAGGAAGACTTCTCTGAGTTCAAATTTGGCCTTAAACACTGACTATCTAGCTCTGTGACCCTGGACAAGTCACTTAATCCTATTTGCTTTATTTCCTCATCTATAAAATGAACTGGAAAAGGAAATGGCAAATCACTCCAGGATCTTTGCCAAGAAAACTCCAAATGGGGTCATGAAGAGTCAGGCATGACTGAAAAATGACTGAACAACCATTCAATAACTATTTAGTAAAGGACATACTGTATACTAGCCACTGGGGACACATAGACAAAAACCAAATGTCCCCTGTCTTCAAGGAAATTAAATTCTCCTGGGGAGGGGAAAACAACATATGTACAGATAAGAAAATGCAAAATACATATAAAATAAAGTACTTTTCAGAGGTGGGCTCCTAATAATTGAGAAAATACGGAAAGACCTTTGTTAAGAGATGACTTGAACTAGGAGATTACACTTGAACTGTGACTTGAGAAGACCTTAAAAGAGGGAGAGGTGAGGGGATATCTGCATTACAACCTAGGGATACTCTGCCTGTGTAAAGACTATAAGACAGGAGATTCACTGCTGTATATGAGGAACAGCAGATAGGCTGCTAGCACAGCCAAAATGAAGAGGGAAAATAATGGGAATTCAGTTCAGAAACATAGTCTGGAGCCATATTTTGAAGGGCTTTATTTTATTTTTTGTGGGGCAATGAGGGTTAAGGGACTTGCCCAGGGTCACACAGTGTCAAGTGTCTGAGGCTGGATTTGAACTCAGGTCCTTCTGAATCCAGGGCCAGTACTTTATCCACTGGGCCACCTAGCTGCCCCATTTTGGAGGGCTTTAAATGCTAAACAGAAGACCTTCTATTTTTTTTTTCCATAGAGGCAGTACAGACCCATTGATGCTTTTTGAGGATGGGAATAATGTGTTTAGAACTGTGCTTTAATAATGGCAATTTGGCAGCTGACTGGAGGCTGAATTGGGAAAGGAAAACGATGTGTTTAAGGAGTGCAATTAGGAGGCTATGATGTAAGAGGTAATAATGGTGTGAGTTAGTGAGGTGAGTGAGTGGATGGAACCGGATGGATTAGAGAGATGTTGCTGAGATAGAATTGAATGGATATGGGAGATGAGTGAGAAATATAAGGGACATACAGATGATATATATAGTATGATATGTATGTAATAGTATAATATGGGAGTGAAGGAGATCTAAAGGTAGATTTGGAGAATGGAGAAAAGATTCGGTGACGCCTCCATTACAAACATGAGGAACTACAAGAGTGATGGTGCCCTTCCCACCACTAGCAAGTTAGAAGAGATAGATTTAAGCGTTAGTGAGTTCTATTTTAGACATTAAATTTGAAATGCTGATGGGGAATCCAAGGGTCAGGGCCATCTAGATGGGGTGATGTATCGGGATGGAGTGAACCTGAAAGGAAGAAAAGATGCTGAGTAGGGGAGGATCTGAAGGGTCCTTGAGGAGCAAGAAGCACACCTAATCCAGCTACTAGCCAAGAGCATTCCATAGAGTGTGAGAGAAAGTACTTCCAAGGCTTGGAGAAAGTAGAGTGGGGAATGAGGTTTCTTTGATTGCAAAGAGATGGAAGGAGTATAAGAGGAAGATGTTTTATAGGAATGGCTGTTTGTTAATAGAATGGGGTTAAATAGATCACAAGGGCAGGAGAGATGGTAGAGTGGGATAGGAACTTGGGAGGAAAGGGGATGGTGCAGATAAGTGTCAGAGTACATAACTAATATCCAGGCAGTCTTTGACCTTAAACTTCAGAGATTTTAAGTGGAAGAGGTTTTCTACCAGTTGAACGGTAGGTTGTCATGATGTCCTTCTGAGTATCGATAGTAGCTGAGCAGTAGATAACAGCTCAGATTTGATATGAATGTCATTTCCTGAACAAGAGGCAGAAGGGGTTAGGGAATGCGCCAAGGTGGCAGTTGAGCAGATGACAACAGGCTTGTATTGTTTGGGCAAGAGGCCTGATCTTGGTCCTGGCCTGGTGGCCAGATGGCTGAGTTGAAAGAGGCCTATATCTGGGCCCCTGATGGTTATAGAGGGCTGAGTTGTGGTTGATTTCCTTATCCTCCATACATCTGTGAGGTCCCAGGGCCTACTACAATACCAAGTTGTTTTTCTATCTTGCAGTTGGAGCCGGCTCTGGTTCTGGTTGAGGGATATATGTTAAGTGTATTAAAAGGCATAAACAGAGTGGTTGGCCTAATGGTCAAGTAGCTTTTTGGCTAGGGACAGGGGCTTAAGGACTAATAATATAATTCATAAGACTGACAGTTATCAGTATGATGGTTATATTACCTCTGCCTTGATATTTGGAAAGGCAAATCATAGCTCTTTTCTCATCTACTTGATAGGTGGCAATAGGCCAGTGTTCTCTATGTCTTGGATCTATGTCCTGGTCTTGGCCTGGCCCACCAAAAGTGATCTCTCCCTCCTCTGAAGTTCATTAATCTTATTGTACCTTATAATTATACTTAGTTTGTTTGTGGGGCAATGAGGGTTAAGTGACTTGCCCAGGGTCACACAACTAGTAAGTGTCACGTGTCTGAGGCTGGCTTTGAACGCAGGTCTTCCTGAATCAAGGGCCAGTGCTTTATCCACTGAGCCACCTAGCTGCCCCCTAATTATACTAATCTTATAGTATCTTATAGTCTATAGTACCAAGGATCTACTCAATTACAGCCCAGTGAGCTGAACTGGATTAAAATGTAATTGGGAAAAGTTTAACAAAATAAATAAAACTATAACACAACATAGATAATGTTAATATATTTTCTCAGTCAAAATGTAGCCCACTGGGAGTCTGACACCACTGGTCCATACTACTCCCATGCCTTTCATCATATATTGCCTTTGATTGAAGTTATGTTTTCAAATATATCTGTCTTATCCTTCCAACTGGCTTCTCAGCTCCTTGAAGGTATGGACTGCCTTATCTTCCTGTATCTCTCACAGTGCCTCTTAGAAGGCTTTGTATGTAGTCGGCAATTGGTAATATTTGTTGCTTTGTCATCTTATTTTTCTCCATAAGTCTGCCCTTCTTTTGGACGTTGGTGTCTCTATTACTGTCAGTAGCCCCGCTTTCACCCAGTCTTCCATATTTGCAATCTTGCTACTTTCTTTGATTTTTCATTTACCCTCACTTCTCATACCTAGTCAGTAACTAAGCCTGTTCTATCTACCCTCCTCCAACATCACTCACATGTAGCCATCATTATCGATTCCTGCTGACACCAGCCAGTAACCACCTTTCTGAATCATTCCAATAGTCACACCACAAGGTCCTCCTGCCACCTCCTGCCTCCTTCCCCAGTCCAGCACCCCATTCCTGAATAGGAGTTGTACTTTAACCTCCATTCCTTTGCTCATGTTATTTCCTGCATGGGAATTCCTCCCATCCTTTAAAGCTCACCTTCATCATGAAGCTTTTCCTGATGTTCCAGCTTGATTAATGACCTTTCCATAGCACTTTGCACATATTTAACACACTTAGATAATGTTGGTTGTTAGTTATCTAGGTCTGGATCTTGTCCCTCTACTAGATTGTAAGCTTTGTAAACTCAAAGACTTTATCATACCTAAATCTTATATCTCCCCCAGCCATTTTTATTTTAGTATTCTGTGCCTGGTAAGTGCTTAATACAGTACATTTTAAAAAATTTTAAATTGTATTTTCCTTGAATTCCTAAATTCAGTAAGACACTCAACATGACATCATGGGAAGAATCAGGAGACCCTAATGACCTCAGCTTCTGTGTCATAAAAGAAGCCCATTGTAGCTTTGCAGGTAGATTTTTTAAATCTTCAGCCTTTTCTGCCTCTCTCTTTGTCCGCTTTATCAGCCTTCCCCCATCCTTATCAGTGTCAAAAAGATGAAAGCCTTTCATATTAGAGAGTCTCTATAGCCTAAATATAGAGCTCAGGGCTTATAGGTTGTATTGTCCATTTTTATTGAACTTTAACCTGATCACAGCATTTTCTGTAGACCTTGGGCCAATATACCAGATAGATGAATTTTATCGTTCTGCACAAAGAAGAAAGAAACTAGTATGTGATCCAGTGGCACGTGAAATACCAAGGTACTGGTCCATTCTTCTAAATCCTGCCATAGCTTTGGCTCTGGGAGAACAGCAAAAGGTTTAAATGGAAGAAATTTCTCTTGTACTGTCTGTAAAATGGGAATAACTTATCTCTCTAAGTTGTTTTGTAAAATGACCAATAAGACTGGTGAAAAGCACTGTGCAAAATACCAATTGTTATTTGGCTACTTTCAAATAATAACAGTTCATTTGGGTTGATGGTTTTAGTAAGTGCCTGTTTCTTTCATGTAAATCTATTCCTCTAGTCTAATTTTTGATCACAGAATAAGAAGATACCTCAGAGGTCATCTAGGCCAGGGCTTCTTAAATTCTTTCTACTCGTAACCCTTTTTTGCTTGAGAAATTTTTACACAACCCTGGTTATATAGGTATATGCAACAGGTATGCAAATCAAACATTTACTGCTAAATTTTTCGCCACCACCACATTCATTTATGTGACATGGACCCACATTTTAAGAAGCTTTGATCTAGACTAACTTCTTCCTGACTCCATATATGAACAGGAATGCCCTCAATAGCATCTCTGGAAAATCAGTCAATTTGGCAGACAACAGGTATTCACTCTGTGATGCAGTGGATAGAGTGCTGGGCCCAGAATCAGGAAGTCATCTTCCTGACTTCAAATGCAGCCTCAGACACCCTGAATAAGTTACTTAACCCTGTTTACCTCAGTTTCTTCATCTGTCAAATGAATTGGAGAAGGAAATGGCAAACTACTCTGGTATCTTTGCCAAGAAAACCCAAATTAGAGTCACTAAGAAGTGAACACATCTGAAAGGATTGAGCAACAACAGTAACAACAAGGCACTGTATGGCATACTTGGGATTCAAAGAAAGACAAAAATAGTTGCTGCCCTTAAGGAGCTTATTTTCTGTTGGAGGAGACAACGTGTAAATAACATAGAAATTATATAAAGAGTAGATGAAGTTAATCTGAAAGGGGAAAATTAGCAGCTGGGGAGACTAGGAAAGTTTCCTGCAGAACAAGTGGTAATCTAGCCTTTGCTTTAAGACCTCTAGTAATGGGGGGAAGGGGAACAAGTATTTGTTTTTTTGTTTGTTTCTTTTTGAGGGGCAATGAGGATTAAGTGACTTGCCCAGGGTCACACAGCTAGTGTCAAGAATCTGAGGCTGTATTTGAACTCAGGTTGTTTTGAATCCAGGACCAGTGCTTTATCCACTGTGACACCTAGCTGCCCCCAAAATTCTTTATTCTTTTTCTTTTTAATTAGAGGCAATCAGGGGTAAGTGACTTGCCCAGGGTCACACAGAAAGTGAGCATCTGAGGCCAGATTTGAACTCAGGTTCTCCTGACTTCAGGGCTGGTGCTCTATCTACTGCACCATCTAGCTAAGGATGGGAACAAGTATTTGTGAAGTGCCTATTATGTTCCAGGCAATGTGCTAAGTTCTTTAAAATATTATCTCATTTGATCCCCACAACAACCCTGGGAGGTAGCTTCTATTATTCTGAGACAGGCAGAGATTAAGTGACTTGACAGGGTTACACAGCTACTAAGTGCCTGAAACCAGATTTGAACTCAGTTCTTACTGACTCCAGGCCTAATGCTCTCCACTAGGCCACCAAGATGCCTAGAATGGATAATGGGGTACTTACTAGCTTCCAAGGAAGCCAATTCTACTTCTTGACAGTTTTAATCATTAGACAATTCTTCTTTACCCCAAAGATAAAATCTGCTTCATTGCAGGCTCCACCTTCAGACCGTCTGGGGCCATACCGAGAAGCTCATCTGCATGATATTATTCTAAAACTGTCATTTTGTGGTTCTATATGTCTCTAACAGCTAGGGATGGCTCAGGGAAAATACTGTATCCTCATAGAGGATGGTGAAATTCATCCCGCACTCACCAACTGCATCCTTACATCCAGGATCCCTATACCCAGCCAGACCCTCCATTCTGAGGACTCTTCCCCCTCCCTCCACCCCTTCCTTTGTGGTGGGTGTGCAGCTGGCAGATAGAGTGTGAGTGCATTTGGTGAGGCTGTTTTCATCATCTACCATATAAATCTGTCCTCTGACATACTAGAAGCTTTTAGAGCACATCGAGGGAACATGATGAATTTTCATTTTTATAATCAATATGTGGTATACATTTACATTAAATCAACAGATTTATGATGGAGCCACCTGCCCAATGATAGAGAAGCATAGCACCCAAATGGCAATTTATATATTGGGAGATCTTTCACAGTAGTCTTGCCAGCCATTCCACATAATTCTACTGGTGATATAGATATAAGCAACCTCTTGGCAGTAGAATGTGAAACTTTTTCAGCTATCCAGAGAACATCTCTACAAAGATGTGTGGTGTGAAACAGCATAGAGCGAGTTTGGAGTCTGAGAACCTAGGTTCAAATTATAGTTTTGTTATTTATTACCTATATGACTCGAGGAAAATCACTTCACCTTTCTGGGCCTCAGTTTCCTCAACTGTAAAATGAGGGGGTCGGACCAAATGATCTCTGAGGTTCTAAATTTGTGAGGTGGTCCCACTAAGCTTGCTGGTAAAGATATGGTCAGGATACATTAAGGAAAGAACCTGTCTTGAACCTCAACATCCCTGCAGGAAAACAAAGGGATGGGGCAGCTGGGTGGTGAAGTGGTCCTGGAGTCAGGAGGACTTGAGTTCAAATTTAGCCTGAGACACTTTACTAGGTGTGTCACACTGGGCAAGTCACTTTCAATTGCCTCCCCCCCAAAAAGGAAAGAAAACCAAAGAGACGGTTGGGATGAGAAGGTAGGTAGCTAGGAGGGCTCTTTAATGTACAAACATCACAGCTTAAAAGTAGGATTTTCCATTTATAAGAATTCCTTTTTTTTTTTAAATGCAAGTACAAGAGTGCTTAAGGCTTTCACAGCTGTTCATTTTTACATCATTGTTGTTATGGTATAAATCATTCTCTTGGGTCTGTTCACTTTATTCTCCATCAATTCAAATGATTCTTTGTAGGTTTCTCTGAAACCATCCATTGTTATAAAGTAGTGATCATACACATACACACACACACACACACACACATATGTACTATATATCAATTAGCCATTGCTTAGTGGAGAAGCAACTACTTAGTTTCCAGTACTCTGCCACCACAAAAAGAACTATAAATATTTTTGTGCCTATCTTTTTGGGGTATAGACATAGTAGTGGTATCACTAGGTCAAAAGGTATGCACAGTTTAATAACTTTTTTGGCATATTGTGAGAAAATAATTATTAATGTTTAGTATATGGGAAACTTCAGATTCCCCTTGCTGTTACATGCTGTCAGCTACACTCACTGTCCACCTCAGGATCATACTCAGATAGTAACCAGAGTCCTAGTGCAATCTAGGTGGGGTCCAAATTCTTTGGACTGATGACCATATTTAGAGTTATCGTTCAAATCAAGGGGAAAGTTCAGTCCTTCTGACTTGATGTAATCTACCTTTAATTATGTGAACCAATTAGATTTGATTGATGTATAATGACCCACCTCATCAAAAGGGATGAAAACATTGACAGGTAGCCATAGGCTGTCTTTGGACCACAAGAAGTTAGGGAGCCATTTTTTCAATACCTTACTGCTAGAGATTAATAAATAAATCAATAATATGTTTGCCCAGAATTGGTGTCTCTTGTAATGATTTTAAACACAGCAATAGTTACAGATTTCTTTTTTACAATTGCTGTTCCAATTCACAGCTCTACCAACAGTACATCAACATGCCTGTTTTCCCATATCCCCTCCACCATTTGTCATTTTACTTCTTGGTTAACTTTGCAAAATCTGATAGATGTGAGGTACAAAGGATTGAAGATGAAGAAAATGGCCCACCTTTTGACAGAAAGGTGATGGACTAAATATACAGAATGAGACACATTTTGGGACATGACCAATATGGGAATTTGGTTTCTTGACTTTGTATATTTGTTATAATAGTCCACTCTTCCCCAATAGCGGGGTTGGAGGAAGTAGAAGGGAGAGAAGATAAATATTTGTTTGGCAGGTATCTCAGAGAAGGATCATATTCTAGGACTTAAACAGCAAACACAGCATAGATTATAAGTTCTTTGAGGGCAGGGGATAGAGTCTTTCACCCGTTTTGTAGCTTTCACAGCACCTAGAAGTATCCCTTGCAAAAATCTTGGTTAATCAAGATAAGTGAGTTATGTTGAAGTAAAAGGATGAATACAGTGTCCAACTCTGTACACCATTCAAGTACTGTATTCTGCTTGAAGTCTTTCCCTAGTCTCCCAGTTGCTAATGCAAATCTCCCTTTTGAAACTAATTTGTTTTAACTTTTTAGTAAATTCATTTCATGTACCTCTGGAGAATACAGGTTCTTTGGGAGCAGGTACTGTTTCATCCTTGTCATTGTATTCTTTGTAGCTAGCACACTGTGAGACACATGGTAGGCACTTAGTAACTGTTTGTTGAACTGAACTGAATTGCCCAGATCATGGTAAGTCATAGTTCCTATGCAATTCTGCATAAAGCTGCTAAGGTTCTGTGTGGAGAGCAAGTCATAGTGAATCAGCAGTATTCATCTCATTTGTAGAATGGATAGTTTATCTCAGATGCTCAAAGGTCCCCAGTCAGTGTCAGTAACATTCCCATGGGTGTCCCTAATGGATAGGAAATCTTTCTGTAGGAGTGAGGCAGAGACCGAGGAGAGGAAGAATTAAGGAAAGATTTGGTCATTCCCTGCTATTTTAAAACCAATTATTTGTCACCAAAATGATTAAACAAATGCTTCTGTTTTTGGAAAGAGATTTTTAACAGTAGGACTGAATTCAAGGCTTGGGCCAATTAAGGATAAATTATGCCACACAAAAATTCTAGGGTGGAAATGACCTCAAAAGCCTAATAAGTACATTCATTCTCCTGCCACTAGATTCCTAAAGCATCTGTGAAAAGAGGGGAGCACCTCAATTCTTCAAACATATTAAGATCATGACCCCTCAGCTACCACTAGTACATTTTTCAGGGTTTAAAAATGCTTCTTCTTAACATGACTAATGCAGAAATAGGATTAATGTTATTGTGTGTGTGTGTGTATATATATATATATATATGTATATATATATATATATATATATATATATATATATATATATATATATATATATATATATAACCTATATCAGATTACCTGCTGTCTAGGGGAGGGAGGAGGGAGGGGAGGGAGGGAGAAAAATCTGAAATTGTAAAGCTTGTATAAACAAAAGTTGAGAACTATCTTTACATGTAACGGAAAAAAATAAAATACTTTATTAATTTAAAAAAATGCTTCTTCTTAAAAAGCATTTCCTGATTTCAGCTTTCTCTTGTTGAAGTTTAAATTCTTCTCCTTTGTTTTCATCTAATGTGGAAAGAGAAGAAGATTCAATCCTTACCTGGTAATTTAAAGGAGAACAGGAATTACAGTTGGAAAGGACTTTGGAGCTTTAACCTGTTCATTTTACACATGAGGAATCTGAAATCCAAACACATGCTTGTAAGTGGCTGAATTTGAACCCAGGTCTTCTGATTCCAAAACCTGTGTTAGTACTGCCATACTATAATACCTCAAGACAAAATAATAATTTAAAATTTTTATTTTAAAGTTATGATATTAAATATTAATATTACTTAAAATGATAGCACTAATAACTCACATCTTCAAAGAACTTTGTTATTTACAAAAGCACTTTCCTGAGAACAACCCTGAAAAGCAGGATATATGAGTATTTTTGTGCTCATTTTACAGATGAAAAAACTAAGGCTCCAAAATGTTGAGTGACTTGTGTGGGATCACCCAGTTGGTAAATGGCAAAACCAGCACTTTTTTTCTCAGGCCTTTCTCACTCCTGGTCCAGTGCTATGACCACATTCAGGAAAAGTACCATATCCTCAAATAACTTTTCCCTTTCCAGTTTCTTTTGGCAACGATAACGCATATTCCATTCAATTCAGTTCAGCAATCACATATTCACAAACTTGATCATTTCCACTCTCCAGATAACATCCATGATTATAGTTCCCCTGTGCAGACCTCATAAACCTTTCAAACACCCACAGCAATTGTTTATTAGAATTCTCCCCCTCAAATTGTTTGCTTTTCCTACAAATCCAGGACAAATAATCACAAACCCAATCTTTCTATTTGAAAAATATTACCCCTTGATACTCCAATTAATTTTTGGCCCTGTAATAGCAATGAGTTGTATTTTTTTTCCCCTTTCTGAGAACTCTCTATTTTTCACTAGCCTTCTGTATTCTTACTCCCTTTACCTCAACTGTTCCTGCTTTCAGTTGATATTTGCCTGAATTCTTCTTTTTTCCAGCTACATTCTATATCTGGACTTGCTGGGGAGGAGGGAGGATGGACCATTATCATTGGGTACCAAGAAGATATTAAGTCAAAAAACCTTCTCTCCTATATGCTGGAGAATTATCTTGACTCATAATTGAATAATGTGAAGTCCGATGGTCCTCTCTCTTTAGAGAAGCAGCCTGAAATAGTAGAAAGAACATTGTTGGACTTGGATTTAGGAAGACTCAAATTGAGCCTCAGATATTTAATTGCTCTGGGACCAAGTCATTTAATGTCCCTCAGTCTCAGTTTTCTCAACAAGAATAATAAAAATGGTCATATTCCTATAGCGCTTCAAAGCCCTTTACACTTGATCCTCACAACAGCCTGAGGTTAAGTGTCATTATTACCCCCATTTTACATATAAGGAAACTAAGGGGGCAGCTAGGTGGCGCAGTGGATAGAGCACCGGCCCTGGAGTCAGGAGTACCTGAGTTCAAATCCGGCCTCAGACACATAACACTTACTAGCTGTGTGACCCTGGGCAAGTCACTTAACCCCAATTGCCTCACTAAAAAAAAAAAAAAAAAAAGGAAACTAAGACTGAGGCTCAGAGACCTTAAGCTTCTTGTGCAGATCCCCACTCCTAGTAAATGTCAGATGTAGGATTTAAACTCAGGTCTTACTGGATCCAGGTCCAGCACTCTATCTAGCTGAAAACCTCACTATTTCTGGCCATTGGGAATGTGAATATCTCCTATCTCACAGGGTTATGGGAAGGATCAAATGTGATAACATTTAGTTATATAAATGAGTCATCATCCTCCGTAAATATTTGTTATTTGGTTGTAATATAGTGGATTGAATTAATCAACCAACCAACCAACAATTATTCAGCTGCTACTATATGCCAGGGAGTATGTGAAGCACTGGAGATAAAAAGACAAAATGAGAATCAAACCAGATAAGGGAGCTGATATAGGGATGGGAAATAGTCTGTAAAAACTGGAGACCTGGGGGTGGCTAGGTGGTGCAGTGGATAAAGCACCGGCCCTGGATTCAGGAGTACCTGAGTTCAAATCCGGCCTCAGACACTTGACACTTACCAGCTGTGTGACCCTGGGCAAGTCACTTAACCCCCATTGGCCCGCAAAAAACAAAACAAAACAAAACAAACAAACAAAAAAACTGGAGACCCAGATAGGCAAGCGGTGGGGAATTGGAGGTGTTTGGTAGTTTTAATTCATTTTTTGCATCTGGTGTTGTTCCAGGCCTAACACTATCACCTATCCATTTATGAGAGTCTGTCCATTTATTGAATGTCTATTCTGTGCAAATCCCTGTGCTGGGTTCTTAAAGATTTATGCCATGTGGGATTTGCCCTGAGAGGAATCTACCCTGTGAATATTCTGTAGAATAGGAACTCCTTGAGGGCAGAGACTGGTTTTGTTTATTTGTTTGTTTTTTGTTTGTCTCCCCAGTGCCTCTATATGATAGATGCTTTGTAGATGCTAGTTGGGTTGGATGTAGAAGCATAGAAAACTCATTAGCTTTGGAGTCAGGAGAACTGAATCCCAGTCGCCCCTCTACCACATGATAACTATGTGGCTTTCAGCAAATCTCTTGGCCTCTCTGAGTGTCCGGCTCCTTGCCTGTAAAATGAAGATAGTAACATTTGCATTATCTACCTCATAGGGCTCTTGTGAATTCCTGTGTGTGACAGCACTTTATAAACTACACTATTTAGGATCATAGGTCTAATAATAGTAATAATAACAACAACAATAATAGCTACCATTTTCTATAACTACTGTACATATATTATTCTCAAACTACTGTACATGTATTATTTTCTTTGATCTCACACAACCCTGGGAGATAGGTGCTGTTATTATCCCCATTTTATAGATGAGAAAACTGATACTGAGAGAGGTTAAGAGATTTGCTCAGAGTTAGCTAGTATATGTCTAAGGTAGGATTTTAACTCGTGTCTTCCCTGACTCCAAGTCCAGTTCTCTTCCCCACTGTATCACCCAGCTGATTCAGAGACAGAAGGCACTTCAGAAGTTATCCAGCCCAACTCTTTAATTTTAGACCTGAGAAAATTGAATCTCAGGGAGGCTTAATGTTACTTGCCTAATGTCACAAGGGTATGAAATGCTAGGGCAGGGTGGGAGGGGTTGGAAGGGAGTGGAATTTGAAGCCAGGTCCTATGACCCTAAAGCAGGGGTTCTTAACCCATTTTTGTGTGTTCCAGATCCTTTTTGTAGGTGAAACCTACAGACCTCTTTTCAGAAAATGTTTTTAATTGCATGAAAGAAAATATGGAAGACGACAAAGAAAACTGAGGATGCTGAAAAGCAATTATCAAAATAATACTTTAGAAAAGTTCAGAGGCCTCAGGTTAAGAATCCCTGCTTTATAAACAGACTTCTTCACCTTGTATTATATTTCTAAACATCATATAGATGGGCTGGATTTGAGATAGATGATATAGGGTTTGATCTGGGGCAAATTAACCTCACTGGGCCTGTTTCCTCCTCAATAAAAGAACAGGTTCAATTCAATGACATATAAGGTATTTTTTTCCAGTTCTAAATCCATAATATAAGCTATTATTATTAATAGGAGACTAAATTAATTGGGAAATTATGAATAATTCACCTAAAAAGATCAACAACAATCCAAGGCAGGAAATGCTGAGTGCCAAGGCTGCTGCTGTTAGGGAAGCCTTCCTAAGGAGGTCAGATCTGAACCAGGCTGTCAAAGATGGATATGATTTCTTTAAGCAAGAGTAGTAGGTACATTTCCTCCTGATCACTGCTGGGTTATCCTGAGTACATAATAATATAACAATAGTTCATATTTTTCAGTGCTTTAAGATTTACCAGGTACTTTTCCTGCAACAGTTATTAACCACCATTTTATAAATGAGGTAACAAGGCTCAGAGAGGTGTGAAATACCTTGTTACTTTTTTTTTAAGCTTGTTACTTTTACAGGTAGTAAAGTGTTAGAGGTGTGATTTGAACTCAGGTCTTTGGACTCTAAGACAAGGATTGTTTCCAGGACACCAGACTGCCTGAGAGGTACCACTCTAACAGACATAGTCCTCTACTATAACACACAGTGAGGCTGAGAATTGGGCTGGTCCTGATATTCTGTCATGTTCATTGATAGCCATGTATCTCATCCCTCTCTTGGACAGTTCAGAGGTTAGGATCATGCACAGAAATTTACAGGAAATGTCATCAAATGTGTTCATTTCATATGACAAATGACTTGATTTGGGTGTGTTAAAATGGAAAATCTGAGCTAATGCATCTTACAGATTTAAGCAGCAGATAATTCTGGGGGGGAGGGGGGAGGGGGAAGAGGAGGGGAAAGGAGGAGGGAAAGAGGAGCACTCTGAGTTATGGCAATGCCAAAAGCTTCTGAAATGGGTTCACTTCAAATATTTTGGGTGTTGTGCTCATCAACAGCCAAATGGGGTTTCTCGAGGATTAATAATTGCAGCAACAACCACACTGCTTCCAAATTGAAATTTTTCATGCCAAGCTTAAGCACAGAGTGGCTATTTTGGGATTGGTTGTAAACCTCCTGAAAATTGAAATTTATAATGTAAATGCTGACAGATCATTTAAATGAATGACTGGTGGTGCTCGTCAGTCACAGCCCTTCATTGTTGCTTTCATGCCATCAACAGAGGAATGTTTCCATTTGAATATCAAAAAGTGTAATACCCTGGAACTTAGGTTCTAGTCTTTCCTCTCAAGAAAGACATTTCACCTAAGCCTCAGGTTCTGCTTCTGTTAGGTAGAGGCTAAGAACACACACTTCCCCTGAGTACATAGTGGTGTAGCTATCATTTCTGGACAAGGGAAATGAAAATGAAAGCATTTTGTAACCAAAAAGCAGAGGTTCTCAATGTAGGAGTACTCAGTTCTCAGGAGTATGAACTATGAATGAGAAAAAACAATCCATTTTTATTTTCACTGACTTTCAGTTTCTTTTGTAATCCTATGTATTTTATTTTAGTCATTTAAAGACATTATTCTGAGAAAGGGTACATAGACTTCACCAGACTTCCAAGGGGGTCCAGGACGCACAAAATGTTAAGAATCCCTGTCTCAGTGGTCACAGCCCAATGCAAGTACAAGGGATTTTTATTACTTGAGTTTATTTATCACCACTAAAGGCCTATGTCCATTGTAAGCTATGCCTGTAGGGAAGAGTAAAGGAAGGGAATGAGCATCCATATATCATCTACTTTGTACCAGGTACTGTGCTTTTTACAAATATTATTTATTTACAAATATTTTGTAAATTTAATATTTACAAATATTATCTCATTTGATCTTCACAGCAACCCTGCAAGGTAGGTGCTGTTAAGATCCCCCTTTTATAGTTGAGGAAACTGAGATGAGCAGAGATTAAGTGACTTGCCTAGGGTCACACAGCTAGTAAGTATCTGAGGCCAAGTTTGAATTTAGGTCTTCTTGACTCCAGGTGCAGCATTCTATCCGCTGTGCCACTGTGGTGTGGAACACAATCTGGAAGGTTCTACCAAACTATTATTATAAAATATCATATTTTATGTCTATTATCCCATAAGGAACCCGGCTATGGTGTAGAGAAATTTATTGCCAGTAGGTTGGCTGCTGGGTCAACAAATTGACAAAACAACAGGCCTTTATTAAGTTGTGCTAGGTACTGTAGTTAGTGCTGGGATATAGAGCTAGGCAAAAGCAGTTCTGCTTTCAGGGAACTTACATTCTAATGTGGAGACATGTAAATAAATAGATGCATATGAGATATATACAGAACAAATGGAAAGAGGTGATTTTTTTTTTTTTTGGTCAGGGCAATGAGGGTTAAGTGACTTGCCCAGGGTCACACAGTAAGTGTCAAGTGTCCAAGGTCATATTTGAACTCAGGTCCTTCTGAATCCAAGGCCAGTGCTTTATCCACTGTGCCACCTAGCTGCCCCTGAAAGATGTGATTCTTTAAAATATCAGCCAGACATGAAGATAGTCTACTAAGGTATGGAGGGATTTGATACACATTGTGTGAGGGAATCACCTATACCTACAAAGCCATTGATGTCTGACAGATTCAAGAACTCACTTAAAGACTTCTCTCTGAGTACCCTTGACTTATTCTGCTTCCCCTGGTATACCTCTTTTTATATATTGAGGAAAGACACAGGTACCCCACAACTGCCATCTATACACCTCCTCCCCCAAACTCCGTGTCCAGATCATCACAGCAGTGGGACACACACACACACACTATCCAAGGAAGGAAGAGACATTAGGTCACTGACTCAGCTGCAATAGTGCCTTTCTTTACATGACCCTCCCTGAGACAAAGGTTTAACTGGGTCAGTTCTTCTCACTGCAAATTCAAACTGAGTTAAAGGCCACAGGGTTGCCAAATACATTGGCGGGGGGCTAATTATTTTTTTCTCCCCCAAAACCCTTAAAAATACACTTCTGTGTCTTGGAAAAGGTAAAATAGCTCCAGATGCTTCTCTTCTCTGACTGAGTCAAGTTCTCTTAGCTAACATGTTGATTTGTGTTTTAGCAGGGATCTTGAGTTTTTAATATTTGGGTAATTTCAGCAACCATGATCCTGTGTTCTTCTCCAACAGTTTTGTCCCTCAATGCCTCTATTGTGATTTTTGGTTCCTCTACAGAACTTAGAGAGTTAACCAGGGCTAATTTGTAAGCAGTATAGCATGCTTTTTTCCATTTTCCTTTTGTGCAGCTATTTTTTTAAAACCTCTTTTGACTAATGCAGAAATATGTTTAATATGATTGTATATATATAACCTATATCAGACAGCTCACTGTCTTGGGCGGGGGGAGGGAGGAGAAGGAGGGAGAAAAATTTGAAACTAGAAATCTTATAATAACAAATGTTGAAAACTACCTCTACCTTTTTTTTAAAGTGGGCACTAGTAGTTAGTTTTAAAGAATAGTAGAATTTCCGAGTTGGAAGGTGATTTTGAAGGTATCCCAGTACTGGTACATTTGTTAAGATCATAGGAGTCTCTGGATTCAGGAGGACCAGAGTTCAAACCCAACCTTAGACACTTGACACTTACTAGCTGTGTGACCCTGGGCAAGTCACTTAACCCCAATTGCCTCACCAAAAAAAAAAAAAAAGAAAGAGAGAGAGCTAGGAGGGGCAGCTAGGTGGTGCAGTGGATAAATCACTGGCCCTGGATTCAGGAGGACTTGAGTTCAAATCAGGCCTCAGACACTTGACACTTACTAGCTGTGTGACCCTGGGCAAGTCACTTAACCCTCATTGCCCCACCAAAAAAAAAAAATATCATAGGAGTCCTCAGTTGCTAGTTCCTTGTCCTCTCAGGCTACCTTTCATCTACTTTACTCAGCTTGTATGTACTGACTTATACATATAGTGCCCCCATCCCCCAACCCCATTAGAATGGGACAGAGTTGTTGTTTTTTCCTTTGTTTTCCCAGTGCTCAGCACAATGCCTGGCACATAGTAAGTACTTATCAAATGCTTGTTGATTGATTGAAAAGGTTTAGATTGGAAAGGAACCTTGAGAGACCTTTTAGTCCAGTGCTTTTGTTTTGCACATGGAGAAGCTGAGATTGAGTGAGGAAAAGAAACTTGTCCAAGGTCATACACAATACATAGAGCCAGGATTTGAACTAATGCCCACTGACTCCAAATCCAATATCCTTTTAACTTGTACTAGCTGGGTGTCTGCAGGCAAGTCACAGTCTTTTTTCATCTCCATTCTCTTATCTATGAAATGAGGTTAATAATACTTGCTTTATCTTGCTCAGATTATTATAAGGAAAGAGTTTTGTAAAGCTAAAGGCAAAGTAATAATTCTGGTTTTTTTTTTTTTTTTGGTGAGGCAGTTGGGGTTAAGTGACTTGCCCAGGGTCACACAGCTAGTAAGTGTCTGAGGCCAGATTTGAACTGAGGAAGATGAGTATTCCTGACTTTAGGCCCAGTGTTCTATCCACTGTACCACCTAGCTGCCCCTTTTCCATGAAATCCCTTCAGATAGTTGACAGTTTCTTTATTCACATGCCTTCAGTATTTCCTTTTTCTTTCAATTCTCTGAGACTCAGGTTCCACAAGGAAGATGATATAATACTATTTACTGAGTTGGATTGTTATAAGGCTTAAATAAGATAAGGTACATAAAGTGCTTTGCAAATGGTAAAACATTTCGTGAAGCTTTTTATGATCATTCCTTCTTTGAAATCCTACTTTGATTTTTCAACATGATTTGGAGTCACTGTGTGCTCTTGAAGGCTATATGGATAAAGTTCTGGCATGGCTATACCAAACTGGAGAGGCTTTGAGTGTCTCTGTGGTATGTCCTAGTTGTATTCTGAGATCCTCAGGATCAGGCTGATCACAGGGTGATAACTCATAACCATGGTGACTTTTTTATTTTTTTTGCGGGGCAATGGGGGTTAAGTGACTTGCCCAGCATCACACAGCTCATAAGTGTCAAGTGTCTGAGGCTGGATTTGAACTCAGGTCCTCCTGAATCCAGGGCCAGTGCTTTATCCACTGCACCACCTAGCCGCCCCCACCATGGTGACTTTTGAAGAGCAGCTCTGAGGCATATAAGGCAGCTACAGGCCATAGTGGGCTGAGTGATGAACTTGGAGTTATAGAGAACTGAGTCAGAGTCCTCTGTCAGACATTTACCAGCTGTGAGACCCTCGACAAGTCACTTAACCTCTCTCAATCTGTTTCCTCAATTATAAAATAGGAATAATAACAGCACCTACCTCACAGGGTTGTGAAGATTACCTTAAAGGGCTATATAAAAATGAGATTTAGAGGAATTGGGGCCTCCATCAGTGGAAGGAGTACCCCCCCACACACAAAATTACATATTTTTGTTGTAACTAAATGAGCTTCTTGAGAGTAGGAACTGTTTTTGTATCCTCTGTGCTTAGCACAAGACCTATCAAATGGTAGGTTATAAATAAATGCTGGTTGACTTGTTAAGATATTAGGCATATAAGTAAGATTTGTTAGATAAAGCAGTTTGCTACCCTAGGTCTGCTTATATCTTCCTCCCACCCTAAGCAAAACAGTAACTAGGTTTCAGTACTTTGAATTTTACAAATTGCTTTCATCACAACAAATCTTTAAAAGAAGTACAAATACTACTATCCTTCATTTTACAGATGAGAAAACTGGGGCTCACAGTGGTAGATTTGCTCAGAGTCACACAGCTAGCATTTACATATGTATGTGCGTGTATGTAGATAGATAAATAGATGATTGATAGGTGGTAGACACAAAGGTAGATAGATAGTCTAGAGCCAAGATTTAAACTCAGGTCTATCCTAAAAGTTTAGGACTTGTTCAACTGTGCCACAATTTTGTCTTGACCATCAGTGAGAGATAGGGATTGGACATAATTCTTGGTGAAGGCAGTTTTCTGACAGATGATTCTTAAGTGCCAGAAAATGTTTTCCAAATATTTTTCTAAATATTGCTTTAAATTCCCACATCTTTTTGCAAAGGTCTTTATTGGGTCTTGGCTAGTAAGAAAGGATGCAAAGGGTAATCAACAGCTGGTCTTTGGAAATATTTGTAAAACTATTCTCATAGTTAGGGTTATCCAGAAATAAATGTTTGACCACAACAATTGAAATAAATGTTTACATTTTAAAAGTCCACTGGTGAAATAACTGTTTATAAATGATACACAAACAAATTAATGAATGTGCCTGGAAACTATCATTCTCTCTCTCTCTCTCTCTCTCTCTCTCTCTCTCTCTCTCTCTTTCTCTCTCTCTCTCTCTCTCTCTCTCTCTCTCTCTCTCTCTCTCTCTCTCCCTCTCTCCCCCCACCCCCATCTCTGTTCTGTCTTTTTCTCTCTTTCTTCACTCTTCATGTCTCTCCATATAACACACATATATGTTCATTTGTGTATGTATACACACATGCATATGACATGTTTGCTAATATAGATGTGGCTGGAAAAGTTTTTTTGGTTGCTGTTGTTTATTTAGGCAGCTGGGTGTAGTGGTTAGGACACTGGATTTGGAGTCAGGAAAACCTGGGTACAAATTCCTACTCAGACATGGCGTGACCCTGGGCAAGTCACTTAACCTCTTAGTGCCTCAGTTTCTTCATCTGCAAAATGAGGGAGTTGGACTTGATTTCCTTGATGTTCTATGATTCTTTTGTCTATATGGTCTAATGATCAGTGGGCTGAGTGTCTAAAAAGTATTTCACAAACCTTAAATGGCCATAGAAATATCATTTATTGGGGGCAGCTAGGTGGCGCAGTGGATAAAGCACCGGCCTTGGCTTCAGGAAGACCTGAGTTCAAATCCAGCCTCAGATACTTGACATGTACTTGCTGTGTGACCCTGTGCAGGTCCCTTAACCCCTGTTGCCCCTCAAAAAATAATTAATTATTAATCATCACCATGTTTTAACTTTTACATTTGAGGAAATGAAGGCTCAGAGCTGTTAAGTGATTTTATGTGAAAATTCTTTTGAGAGTTAGAAGTAAACAAACTTAAGGTTGTATTATTATTGTTGTTCGTAAAGAAATGTAACCAAACTTGTACTAATTTTCAGGTGGCTGTAATCAGAGCAGAGTGAATAGAACTTTGCCCCCAGGATGCCCAAATTTAAAGGGTTCTGACATTACTTGAGGGCACTTCTGTGGATAGAAACACATGAGCTAAACACCTAGTTAACAATATTAATTAGTTAAAATAGGAAACTAGCAGATGGTACCATTTTTTCCCTTTGAGAGACTGTCTCCCTACTGAATTCTTTCCCAGCCTGACCCTGCTAACAGCATACTTATAATGATTTAGGGTCTCCTCATGATATCTTTATCCACACGTTTACATATATGTCCACATACAAGTCTGTATAATGTATATGTGTGTATATGTCACACACATGCATACATCCAAGCCTTTCTTGCTGTTTGCCCAAGGCATATTTTGTGGCACTTGCCCTCATTGCTAAAATTGCTGGTTGTAGCACTGTTGTCAAGTCTGGTAGAAAAAAAAACCTAAAAGCATTGTTCAGTAGCCAATTCAGAGTTGGGTCAGAAGCTCATTTGAAAGCTGAAATATTCCCCTAGTTTTGCTGGCAAAGGGCAAAATGAGGGAAGCCTTCCTCTGTCCCTCCACTCTCCCTGTTGTAGGTGAGTGGCAGAAATATCATGGTCAAGAAGCAGCAGTCACAGTGAGCAGAACTGATGAGCTCCCTTGCTTATCAGGAGCCGTTTTTTTTTTTTTTCTGAAAACAAAATAGGAAAGTGCATGTATTTTTTCTCTTAGCAGACAGACCAACAGTCAGGACATTAGCTCCTGCAGCTGCCTTTAATAAGAATGGTCACTTGGCAACAACACCAGTGAAGAGAGGAAACTTTCTTGGATGGAAGAGAAAATAAAAACAGATTCACCATTGTTTCCATTCCTGCAATGTCTATTGAAAATTCCACCAAGTGAAAGTTATATAGCATTTGGGGGATCATTTGTGTTGGTTTTTAAATGTCAGTAGGGCACAGGGAATTGGTGGGAAGGGGGGTGGAAGGGTAGCGAATAGTTTCGATCTCATGAGCCCTGTCCATGGAGAGCAGTAATATGGAGTAAACTCCACATTGTAAACACCATACACTGGGAATTTATTGGGTATCAGGGTCCTTCGACTTCTGACATAATAGCAAAAGACTTAGAAGGTAGAGTCCAGAATAGAGCTGATCACTGTCTAGATTTGGTTGTATTTTATGCCAAAGACTTCAAGCAGCTTAAAATACAACCTGATTCAAAAAATCTTTGAAACATAGAAAACAAAGATGGAAATGCACTCACATAGCCAAGTCTCCCTTGAGTTGCCTGGACTGTATTTGTTTTTATAAGCTTCCCATAAGTCTCATAGTACAAAGGAGCCTAATGCCTTTATCCTTTTTTTTTTTTTTTTGGTCATTTAATCATGTCTGACTCTTCATGACCTCATTTGGGGGCTTCTTGGCCAGGATACTGGAGTGTTTGTCTTGTCCTCCAGCTCATTTTACAGATGAGAAATTGAGGCAAACAGGGTTAAATGAGTTTCCTACGGTCTCACAGCTAGTAAGTGTGAGGCTGGATTTGAATTCAGGTCTTTCTGACTCTAGGCCTGGCACTCTACCCTCCGTGCTACCTAGCTGCCCCCTAATGCCTAATGCCTTTATTAGAACTGTTTTAAGCTATTGTCTTCCTGCTCTCACAACTCAACTGTCCTACCTTCCTGAAGGCAGTAGAATTATAGGGTCATACGCTCACAAAGGACCTTAGAAGTCATCTGGTCCCAACCCATATCTTAAAGATTAAGAAACTTATGCCCAGGGGCGGCTAGGTGGTGCAGTGGATAAAGCACCGGCCCTGGAGTCAGGAGTACCTGAGTTCAAATCCAGCCTCAGACACTTGACACTTACTAGCTGTGTGACCCTGGGCAAGTCACTTAACCCCCATTGCCCTGCAAAAAAAGAAAAAAAGAAAAAAAGAAACTTATGCCCAGGGAAGTTCAGTGACTTGCTGACTATCTCTTGGATACGTGGCAGTGCCAGAATGGGAAACAGGGTCATCTGACTTGAAAGCTAGAATTTTTTTCCAATTTATTACATTGCCTTCCTTTAATAATTTCATACAAGTAGTTAAGGAGAAAATCATGGGGACAGACAATGTTATTTTGAGAAAACAAGCTCTACATTTAGCAGAGTAGGGAGAGTGTATCATGAGACCTGGATATGAATCTTGGCTCCAAAATTTCCTAGTGACCATGGGCAAATTTTTTACCTCTTCTGTGCCTATTTATCTCACAGTTGTTGTACCATACAGTGATTGAATGGGAAGACTTAAGGATGGTTAGTCTAGAGAAAAGAAGACTTAGGGAATGAAGTAGACCTGAGTTCAAACCTACTTCAGACAATTAATAGCTGACCCAGTCACTTGACCTCTGGGAGGCTTTCGGTTTCTTTGTCTTTATGACAGGCATGATAATAAAGCTTATATTAACTTGTGAGGGTGGAATGAGATCCTGTATGTAAAACATTTTGCTAACCTTAAAAATGCTATTTTTAAAAAATGTCTTATGTGGGGAGATACTCCCTAACCCACCCATGGTAGAAGTCCAGTGGTCACTTACAGGCCTGATCCCAATACTGATCAGCACCAAAGCTTTTTCCCAACCCTGGCCAGTTCAGACATCCGGGGGGGCTTGCTGGCTGCCTGCTCGCCATATTGGTTTCAGGCTTAGTGTAGACACCCAATGGCTTTTCCCAGACACAGCCTGTAACATCTGCCACTGCAGTAACAACTTTAATCTTCAAGGGACTGGGTCTTCACCTTCTACCAAATGTTAACCTTTCTACTCAAACAGCGGCCCTGTGGAAAGAGAACTGTATTGGAGTTGATGGATCTGAGTTCTAATCCAATACCATCACTCACTGAGCTGTGTGACCTTGGGCAGGGTATTATACTTCCACAAACTAAAGTTTCATCTGTCAAATGAGATAGTTTCTGTAGATTTTTTTTTTGGTGAGGCAATTGGGGTTAAGTGACTTGCCCAGGGTCACACAGCTAGTGTCAAATGTCTGAGGCTGGATTTGAACTCAAGTCCTCCTGACTCCAGGGCCGGTACTCTATCCACTGCGCTACCTAGCTGCCCTTGTAGATTTTTTTTTCCCTTATTCTAGTTGTATGATCATCAGTAAAAGAAATGCAGGTGAAGAAACACTCTTCCAATGGAGATCAGCAACTGTTCTGAAACTTAAAGTCTTAGACAATTGTCTGGGACTTTAAAATTTTTAAGGATCTTGCCTGGGTTTGCACAGGTCATATATATTAGAGGCAGAATTTTAATTCACATCTTTTTGTGTCAAAGGCCAGCTATTTATCTACTATAGCATGATTATTAGTCATGGAAAACTTTTGTACTTGGAATATATCTACAGAGAAGGGCAGCTATGTGGTGCAGTGGATAGAGCACTCACCCTGGAGTCAGGAAGATCTGAGTTCAAATCTGCCTTCAGACACTTACTAATTGTGTGTCCCTGGGCAAGTCATTAACCCCAATTATCTTCAAATACATACACACACATATACACATATGTGTGTGTGTGTGTGTGTGTATAAGTGTGAGTGTATACATACATATAAGACATACAAATGCTGGAAGGCCTAAGTTCTGGTAACCATAGTAAGAAGAGAGGGACATTGGAGAGTGAACAATGATGGGGAAGCACCACCTGGAGCAATGGAAATGTTACTGTTGGAGGAGGGAGGAGATTGAGAGTGCTACCACACAGTTTATGGAAATACAACCTTGCTGGCTGTGTGACCCTGGGCAAGTCACTTAACCCTCATTGCCCTGGAAAAAAAAGGAAATACAACCTTGGAGGACATGGGAACATATTTGTCATCATGGAGAAAAGCAGCACCATGGGAGAGGGTCATACTCAGAGAGGAGTTTGAGGGGTTTCCACTCTAAGGTCAAGGATTCCAAGGCAGATTGGGATACCTAATGTTTCCTGTCCCCTGTCTCACATATGGCCTTTTGTACCCCAGCTTGATCACTCCTAGTCTAATTCTATCCAATCCATCAGGCATTTATTAAGTGCCTACTAGGTGCAAGGTATCAATGGCAGTACACTGGCAAATAGAAAAGAAATGCTTCCCACCCCTAAAGAACTTACGTTCTGCTCCCAGCCTGGGACCCCTTTCTCCTTTTTCCCACCTCTCAGTTTGCTTTTTGGTTTTATCTCCCAGAGGCCCCACCTCCTCTCAAGGACCAATCAATGTTAATGTGGACATTTTCTCACAGAAACCTTTGTATCTTAAGGAAAGCCCGGGTTGTACAGAACACAGTTTAGGAAATACTGACCCAATTGATCTTTGAAGCACCTGCCAGATCTAGTCTTCTCCAAGTCTATGAATAATCTTTTCTTTGAAATTGGAAAATTGACATGAGCATCCATGTTTTAAAAAAAGCTGAAAGATTTCAGTGTTGTTTCAGCCACAGCAAGGATCTCCCCCAGAGCTATCACCTTGCTGTTACTAGTCTCTTCCTGCTGTGTTTCTATTTTTGTAGCATGTAACTCTTCCTCCCCATCTGGACTCTAGCCAGGGAAAAGCTCCCAAATTGATGTAAAGAGCAGAGAGACTGTGGTTGGAAATGAAAGGGGAAACAAACAAGAGGAAAGGAGATGACAAGTGATAGGTTGAGTCGGAAGATAACTGAAAAATAGTCAAGAATGGAAGGAGCAATTTAGGTTCTGTTTTACAAGGGAGGTGAGAAATAATAGACCAGAGAAAAATTATGAGCATCAAGAAAATCTAGTGACTTATTTGAGCATAGAAGAAAGGAAGAATCTCATCTGACATCATCGTCATCACTAACAGTACTATGTCATTTTCAAGATTTTTAAAAAAAGACCTTGGGTGCAGCTAGGTGGTGCAGTGGATAGCTTGCCAGCCCTGGATTCAGGAGGACCAGAGTTCAGATCCAGCCTCAGACACTTGATGCTTACTAACTGTATGACCCAGAGCAAGTCACTTAACCCTCATTACCCCGCAAAAACAAAACAAAACAAAACAAAACAAAACAAACCTTTCTATACTGAAAGAGGCAACAGTGTACATGAGTTAATCGAGTGCTGCATTTGTAATTAAGAAGAGTTAAGTCCCAAACCTGAATCTAATACTGCCTAACTCCTTATTTTATTCTTGGAGAAACTGAGGCAAAATGATTTCCCCATTATAATAACCCTGGGAGGGAGATTGTGCAAGTCTTTATTATCCCTATTTTATAGAGGAAGATGTTGAGGCTTAGGGAAGTTGTGTGAGTTTTTAAAAAAAGACTTTACTTATCAGGTTGAGTGATGTAGTCAGAATTTGAACTCAGGTCTTTGAAAGTCAGGGCCCATGTAATTTCTACCATGTTGATCTTGCAGGAGAGGGGCAAGGGGAAGGCACTACATTACCCAGTGTTTCCAGGGTTGTTGTCTCTGATTCAGAGAATGAACCACTGCCTTTGTGTTGTTCCTCTAAGTTGGGAATGCTACAACATGTTATTTCTGTAGGTCTGGAACTCCCTCAACACCTCCTGAAAGGGAAAATTGAATCAGCACATTAGTCAGCATGATGCTATCCATATGGATGAATGATTTTGTGATTCTTTTTTATCCTTCTCAATTTCTCTGGGCTTTAAAGAGGCAGTTGTAGGGCAGCTAGGTGGCACAGTGGATAAAGCACTGGCCCTGGATTCAGGAGGACTTTAGTTCAAATCTAGCCTCAGACACTTGACACTTACTAGCTGTGTGATCCTGGGCAAGTCACTTAACCCTAAGTGCCCTGCCAAAAAAAAAAAAAAAAGAGGCAGTAGTGGTGTAGTGGAAGGAACTTTGGACTAGATACTAGATGTCAGAAACAGAATCATAGTTGGGAGGGACCTCAGATTAGCCAGGCAGAGGACCAGAAATTTAGGGGCAAAAGGGGCCTGAGAGCTCATGTAGCCCACTTTTTTGAAGTCTTTTTGGCAGTCAGATGAAGCCCATGGACCTTTTCTTAGAATAATAATTGTATTTTTGGAATAATATTTTTTAAATCACTAAACTATTTTATTATTTTCCAGTTACATGTAAAGATAATTTTCAACATTTGTTTTTATAAGATTTTGAGCTCCAAATTTTTCTTCCTCTCTTCCTTTCCTCCCCCCATCCCAAGACAGCAAGCAATCTGATATAGGTTATATATGTACAATCACATTAAACATATTTTTGCAGTAGTCATGTTGTAAAAGAAGAATCAGAATAAAAGGGAAAAAACCTCAAAAAAGAAAACAAAAAACAAAATAGAAACAGTATGGTTCAATCTGCATTCAGAATCCACAGGTTTTTTTTTCTAGATGTGTAGAGCATTTTCCATCATGAGTCCTTTGGAATTGACTTGGATCATTGTATTGCTGAGAAGAGCTAAGTCTATCACAGTTGATGGAATAATATTTTTAAATGAATAAAATACAATACAAAGAGGAACAAAGAAAACCAATTATATTGAAATAAAGATAAAATTCTTTCCCATCCAAGCTCATAGACCTACTGGAATATATCCCGGGCCCCATGGACACTAGGTTAAGAACTCCTGATCTAGCTAGCCCAGGGCTTTCATTTTCTGAGATTAAATGATGTAAAGTGACTTCCCCCACGGTCACATCACTTTTGCTTGTTCTGTTGTTTCAGTCATGTCTGACTCTTCATGGCCCCATTTTAGGGTTTCTTGGCAGGGATGCCATAGTGGTTTGTCATTTCCTTCTGCAGCTCATTGTACAGATGAGGAAACTGAGGCAAACTAGGTTAGTAATTACAGATCTCAGCTTCCTTATCTGAAAATGAAGGAATTGGATTAGAGATGACTTCTTAAGGTTCTTTCCATCTCCAAAGCTAGTCTCTTTTGATGTTAAATTGTTCTCTGAACCTTGATTTTCTTAACTGTAAAATCATACTTACTGCAGGAGGTTGTTAGCATTAAATGAGACAAAGAATCATGTTACTCTGAAGTGGCAATATAAATGTCAGCTATTATTACTTATGTTAGTTGAGTACAATTCAACTTGTTTCAATTCCCCAAGCATTTTATTAAGTATCAACTTTATCCAAGGCCCTGTGCTAGGTCCTGGGAGTACAAAGATAAAAATAAATAGTCCCTACCCCCAAGAAGCTTACATTTACTTACTTAGGGACAGGTCAGTGGAGGAGAATTGCATAATGTATATTGACTACTGAAAAACCTTTCTGACAGTGGCATAAATAAAGGGAAAAGATATGGGATATGTATCATGACCATGTTCATTAGAAGGTGACATTGCCACATAAGGTATTTGGAGTATTAAGTACCTACTGTATGGCATTATTCAGTGTCAAACTAACAACATGTTGTATATCAGAAAACTTCAGTCTGTCCCAGGCAAGTCATGAATATGAACATTTTTGAAGTAAGCCTTTTTATTTATAGAGTAAATAATAAAATTCAACTATATTCTCCAACCATGTTTGCAGTTAGAATAATTCTAGTAATTGAATGTCTAATTAGCTTTTGTCTGAATTCCCAAGATAAGTGAAGGAAAAGCAGATATTGTGATATTTGGCCCATTTTTCCATTTCACATTGGGTTGAAAAGACCCAGCCTAGATGCTCTTAAAACTAAGAACATCGTTCCCAGTGTAGCTATGTGCCCGTGTTTCCATGTATCATTCTCAGAACAAAAACAAAATAAAGAAGTCTGGGAGAGGTTGCCTGTTGCTTCCAAATTGAAGTCAGCTGAGGCAAATCTCAAAACCAGAGACCGAGGAAAAGCAACCAAAATTAATGCAGTTTATGGATTCTGCAAACCACATTTTGTAGTTTAAAGATCTTTAAAGGGACAGGATTCCTGATGGGTTCATGTCTTATAGATAAATCTTAGAGAGTGAGGGGAGAGAGCTTTTCCTTCAAGTAAGTCTATCAAATAGGAATTTCTGTTCATTATTTTTCACATCAGAAAGAAAGCTAGACCATAAAACACGAAGGGACTTTAATTAACAATAATTCCAAACCCATCATCTATTACAGAGGAAGAAACTGAGGCCTGGAGGGGAGCCCAAGGTTACACAGGCAGTGAATAGTTGAGCTAGAACTTAGAGCTTGATGTTCAGATTCCAAAGCCAGTGATCTTCCCATATAACACAAAGTTGCCTCTTTCTATAACTGGAAGAGACACTTCACCATTCATCCAGCCAAAATTAAATGAACTGCACTGTGTACCAAGAGCCATACCAGGAGCCCCAGAGACATCCAAGAACAATAATAGATGTAGTCTCTGTCCTCAAAAGCTTATGATATGGGGGCAGCTAGGTGGCGCAGAGGATAGAGCACCAGCCCTGGAGTCAGGAATACCTGAGTTCAAATCCGGCTTCAGACGTTTGGCACTTACTAGCTGTGTGACCCTGGGCAAGTCACTTAACCCCAATTGCCTCACCCCCCCCAAAAAAAGCTTATGATATGAAAATGAGATGTTTATTTTGCTTCAGTAATAATCATGCTGATGGATATGATCATGTTAAAAGATTTGCTTTCAGCTCTGTGCTGAAATCACAGAAGCCATTCTCATCAGTGAAGACATGCTGGAGTTTAACAATTTAGATTTGCTAGTAACAAAAACTAGGAATAATGTGACCTGATAGTAAAATTAATTGAATCACAGACTTTTTACGGATAAAGGGGTTTTGTTTTTTTGTGTGCATATAAGGATACAGGGCCCGCAGCATGTGTCTCAAACCAGCAGACTAGATAGTCAACAAGACAAACTCTCATACATGGCCTATATCCCTGTACCTTCAAAGAACTCTGGGTTCATGGGGACAGAGACCTGTGTGATCTTGACTCAAGCAGGGTCCCACTTTGTCTCTGTCCCAACCGCAGTTTTACTCCTGGGGAAATTTCCTAAAAAATCATAGGTATAAGGGGGCAGCTAGGTGGCACAGTGGATAGAGTACCAGCCCTGGAGTCAGGAAGACTTGAGTTCAAATCCAGCTTCAGACACTTGACACTAGCTGTGTGACCCTGGGCAAGTCACTTAACTCCAATTCCTTCACCAAAAAAAAAATCATAAGTATGACTTGGAACTAGGTTTTCCTACATATAACTGGATCCTCACGTCTGTTGAAGGGAAACTCTCAATGGAATTGGATTGGGGAGAACTCTTATTTTACTGACCCCAGAAGATGCATAACATACAAAAGACTCACAAGAGTCTGAACAGATACAGAAACATACATACAAAGCACTCAAATAGTCCAGTAGCCTCATTAGACCAGATTCCCCATGGAAGCTAAATATACATGAACCAATATTTCTCATTCACCTTGGATCTGCACCATCTGAGCAACTTATGGTACCAGCAGTGTTGGCATGCTTCCCCATGGCAGCCTTTAATTCTTCAGTATTAGGACAGTCTTCTGTTGAGGATCTTTCCCTTCTCCAAACATGATGATGTCAAGTAGACCCAACCCAGACATCCAACTCTTGATCTTTTAGGAATCTTGTAATTTATATGGAAAGTCCATTCTCTGGAATTAACATGTTCTCCAAAAAGGAAATAGAGAAGCAAAGGACAGCCAGAATTTCTAGATCCATTCTCATTTCCTTCCCTAGGCCACCTAGGCAAGCACTGGTGGCTCCCCATGTACTTTTCCTATGAGTTGCCATTTTCTGCTTGGGGTAGAAATGGGAAGGGGACTTGCTATACTCTGTTCTGGGAGAGAAAGTATGGGGAAAAGAAAAGCAAGCAATAAGTCACTTTATTTCTAACTCTGATCAGCAACTCTTCCAACTTCAGTCTACCCTCCCCTTCTCCATTCTCAGTCACCAATCACCTTGGAGGTAGCTGTAGGCTTTCAGAGTTGTTATTGTTCAGTCATGTTCTCTTTGTGACCCCAGTTGAGGTTTTCTTGGCAAAGAAACACAAGAGTAGTTTGTCATTTCCTTCTCTAGCTCATTTTACAGATAAAGAAACTGAGGCAAACAGGGTTCCATAACTTGTCCAAGGTCTGAGGGCACATTTGAACTCAGGAATTTGAGTCTTCCTGACTTCAGTCCCTGGGCTCTATCTACTTCATCACCTAGCTGCCCCTACCTAACCTTAGACCCTAAGGGCCAATTGGAGTTTTCCTGTGTCCCCTCAGCTGGGACCAGAATGCATATCAACCTCCATGGGAATTACTCTTCTGACAAAGGTCTGTTCCCTATAGTCTCATCAAGTTGATTGGGGGTGGGTAGGAGCTAATCAAATTGATTAGGGGCTCTACTGAACCACTGATCAGAATCCTTATTGAACTATTTTTAACTGCAGCACACAGGAAGGTTTCTTTCACAAATCCTTCCCCTGGAAGCAATAGTTCTGGGGCATTGCTTATTTTTACCAGTGCAGAGAGGGGGAGGGGAAGCTCCTCTAATGCTTATGTAACTCTTGCCCCTGCAAAATTAACATATGCAGTAGAGGTAAATTGTCTGGGAAAGCTAGAGTATAGACTATTAAACATTTAGGGTGTATTATAGCTCCCCTGCACATGCATTTAAGTGCATGGTGGTATTCTAAGCCAACATACCAAGGGGAAGACAATAACTATAAACAATCCCTGACATCTGCTGAGGTCCTTTCATCCCTTAGAATCTCAAAGCATACATCACTGAGAGCCTCTGTCTGACAGAACATCTTTGAGTCTAACAATTCAAATCAGAAAATTGGGACTGGTTTTGTCCATGGACAATGAGAGGGAGTTAAGATAGGGAGATAATAATGAATTCTTGCGGAATTGAGCTTAGAATACCAGAACTGATTCTCTTAATTTATTTAAAAAAAAAAAAGAACCCAAGCAAGGTAGTAAGCAAGCAAGCAAACTAA
The DNA here is from genome assembly GCF_019393635.1 of Dromiciops gliroides. Lineage (NCBI taxonomy): Eukaryota > Metazoa > Chordata > Mammalia > Microbiotheria > Microbiotheriidae > Dromiciops > Dromiciops gliroides. Next base: position 101,208,993 of record NC_057861.1, read on the forward strand.
CTAACTAACAAACAAAACCCAAATCAAAAATTCACTTAAATCTGCCTACTGCCTCAGGGAGAAGGGAGGGAAGGAGGGGAAGGAGGGATAAAATTTGGAACTCAAAACTTTAAATAAAAATGTCTATAACTTTTAAAAAATTCACTTAAGGGGAAGAGCTGTGTTTTACATTTCACATCAAAAGCTAGAATTAGAGAATGTTAGAATTGGAAGCATCTTTGCAAATACAGAATGTTAAAATAGTATCAAAACTGGAAGGTACCTAGCACATATAATTATTTTTTTTCTTTTGTATTATAAACTTAATCATTCACAAACAAAAAAAGAATTTGTTTATGAAGCCATGAACTTCTGTCATTTCTTTTTAAAAAGTATACATAAAATTGAACAAAGTAGTAACAAAATTAACCCTGTGTGTCTCTTGTATTTGCTTTTGTTTTCTTATGTGTATTTTAAATGTTCTATTGAGGTTTTTTCTTACTTTTTTTTGCATCTCTATTAACCACTTACTAACTCACTCCCACCCTATCTCATCCCCTAAAAGATCCCTCCATTATAACAAAGAAGTACTATGCAGTCACGCAAAACAAATCAGCATATTGCCCAGGTCTAAAAATATATGTCTCATTTGTCACCTCCGGTCTATCACCATTTTGCTAAGAGAGGGGAGACAGGCTTCATCATCATCAGTCTTCTGAAGTAATTACATAGAATATTTTAAAAGAATGTTGTAGCTGACAGGGTCAAAGAACAATGAATTTGAGTGCTGGAAGGGACCTTAGGATATAGTCTTAGCTAATAGAACATAAAATGTTATTGACAGAAGAGTCTTAAGAACATAGAGTATTAGAAGATGGAGTGTTAGAGCTTGAAAGGAACCTCAGAATATAGAGTGTTAGATATGGAAGGAACCTTAGAGATTACCCAGCCCAACCTTTTCATCTTACAAATGAGGAAACTGTGACCCACAGAAATGATTTGTCCAAAGTGACACACACCATTAGTGGGATAGCCAGAACTTGATTCCAGGATTTCTGTTTCTCAATCTAGTGTTCTTTCCACTAAATCATACTTTCTCACCTTGAGAGCAAGGCAACCTATGCTTTCTGTATGCTCTACCTGGATTCCACAAGTCCTTATTCTATCAATAGATGACCTAGCCCTGGCTTGCTTGGTAGATGGTAAAGTGGTTCTTTTGGTGCCTTATCATATGAGTGCACTATGACCAGTGGTAGCATCAAGTGATAAATCAAAACGACTTTGTTATTATCTATTTTACATTAAAGGAAATGTAATGCCGCAGTGACTAGACTTAGTACAAGAACCAGATAATGCCAAGATCCTGGATGCTGGCAAACACCCATAGCTTATTCAAATCAGTAACGTTGCTGCCTTTTAATTTGAATAATTGTACAGACACAGTAAATTTATCATAGGCAAGAAATTCCTTCCTAACTATATGCATTTTGATTTTATTAATCTCAAGAGGGGAGTGTACACTGTTTTGGTAAATGTTATTCCATGGCTTGAGTTTCCAGAATTGGCAATATAATGGTAGATAAAGGGCATTATAATGGTAGATAAAACCTATTGCCAGTTCAAACTACCCGAGGTCAATTGTGACTGAGTGTCACCATCATCTGATAGCCATACGGCTCTCTCTTGCTTATACATTCTTGAGCTCAATCTGTCTCCCTGACAGCTGGTCTTGAATGCATGCAGGCGTGCTTGTATGCACGCGCGCACACACACACACACACACACACACACACACACACGCTAATGGGAGCATCTTTAATGGAAATGGTATAAATCCTCAAGGGACCAGGAAATTCACTTAGTTCATGAATACAGAGATATTTGCATCCAACAGTGGATGAAAAGACTGGGATGACTGGAGAAAAGACTGGGATGGGCAGGGCAGGGGGAGAAGGACACAGCTTTACCATAGAATGAGGCTACAAACCTGGAAACTTCACCCATTAGTTACTTATTCTAAATCTCCATGGAGGCCTATGACTGTGGCTTATGTGAACATTGTATTTCCATAGTGCTTCGCAAAACATCATGCAAATGGAAGGCAATTAATAAATGTTTATTGAATGGATTAATGAGTGAGTGAATGAATCCTGTATCAGAGGGTCCTAAATCTTTCTATGACTGTCTTCTGCTTTGCCTGAATATCCCACGAGACTATAACAAATACCAAAAATTGGTTAGGCTTCAGAGAAACATATACACCTAGCTCACAGTCAAGTTCAGAGCCTTTGACTTTTTTTTCATCTATCTATCTATCTATCTATCTATCTATCTATTTATTTATTGGTGGGGCAGTGAGGGTTAAGTGACTTGCCCAAGGTCACACAGCTAGTACGTGTCAAATGTCTGAGGCCAGATTTGATCTCAGGTCCTCCTGAATTCAGGGCTGGTGCTCTATCTACTGCACCACCTAGCTGCCCCTGCCTTTGACTTTTAAGACCATCAAAGGTATGGTAATCAAAGTGAGGTAAAAAGAATTGGCTATCACAAACTTAAAGAAAAAAATGTATTCAGAACCTATGGAGAATGAGGGAGTCTGGATAACCATGATGATAGAGTAGATAAGGCTTTTTAGCCCCACCTTTAACCACTTTTTAAATTTATTTTGGTTACTTTGGATGGGACTCTTCCTAAAATACCTTCCAAACTCCTCTGCCATCTTAAAACACAAGATACTGAATATAATTCAACCAACCAAGGGTCATCTAATGATGACTGTGCTCTCAGGGGCTAACGGAGGTGTGGCTTCTCTTGTTTCTGCTTACACAGCTTTTCTTAACTACCTCCTTGCTGTCAAGTGCTAGCTGATGGTACTTTCTGCAGTAGCAGTCCCTCTCATCACTTAAAATTGGCCTCTGTACTATGAAATTGAATGATCTTGCTCATTGGGATTATGTATAAAGAGTTAACAGTGGCTTTTCCTATGAGTACATTACATGAGCTTTAATGAATAAAATTTGTGATTTGTGTTGTGGTTTCTTTGGGGTGTGGGTTGATTAATATATAAATATAACAAATATATTATAAAACATATAATAAATATAATATGTGATACATAAATATAATAACTAAATGTAATATATTAATGTATTTGCCTGAGGTTACTATATAGCTGAATTCTCTGCAGTTGAGGAGTTAACTTATTCTGTGTGTGTATATGTATGTACAACTATATTTTCAATCAGTTAACAGATATTTACTAAGTACCTAATACATGCCAAGCATATTAGTACAAAGAAAATAGAATCCCTATTTCAGAGACCTTATGTAGAGATAGGCACTATTACTGTGATTTCTTGGTATAAGGAATCTCACATGAGGAAACCCCTTCTATTAATGCAGGTTGACACTTTCTTTGCCACTTAGAGTCTCTGAGAGCACTGAAAGGTTGAGTTAACTTTCCAGAGTGACACAGATAGTATGTGTCAAAGATGGAACTAGATCCCATATATCACTAGATCTGAGGCCAACTTTCTATTACACTCCTCCATTTTTGAATTTTTAAATAGATTTAGCTATATTTAACCTACATATATTGAAGTTAAATATATGTGTGTATGTACATGTTATATATACATACACACATATATGTGCATACACACAAAGACATCACCAAAAAGCAATCCGGGGACATGAGCACAGCATAATGGAAAGAGAAGTAGGCTTAAATTTCAAGCCTAAAAGTTGGCAGTGGAGGATGGGGGCGGGATCTGAATTGGAGTCGAGTATGTTGGAGCCCCCTCAAACCTGGTCAATTAATTGTTAAAATTTCATTGTGAGTATTTATACCTTAAAATCAGTAAACATTATAATCCAGGGCTTGATTTATTAGTTTATTGATTTGTCTAGACTTAAGAAAGTGATGGAGAAAGTGTTAATAAAACAAATTAACATTTAAAATGTGAAGTATATATCCTACCTCCTATACCTCCAGCATATTGTTAAACACCAGCACATCTATGGTTGGAGTTCTAGATCTATGATTTACTATCTGTGTGAACTTGGATTAAGTCATTCCATCTCTCAGGGGTCTGTTTCTTTCTATATAAAATGAGGGAGTTGAACAAAAGCATCCCTTCTTAAAATGTGATCTGAGGATCACTGGGAACTCTAAGGCCCATGAGTTCAAAATGTTTTTTATAATAACACTAAGACTTCTAAATTTCTAATATGGTAAATATAGATAGATACAACTAACTCACATAAACAAAAGTTCTTGGGGGGGTGTCCTCAATAATTATTAAGAGCATAAAAGGGTCTTGGGGCCAAAAAATCTGAGAATTGCTGGTTCAGATGATCAGTAGGACCTTCTTCACTTCTAAAAGTTAATGGATCTGGGAGAAGGGTAGAAATTCTAAGTAAGATCTGAGGAAGCAGGGAGAGAGATTGCTTGTATCATATAAGTAATGAAGTAAATAAAATATTCTTTACTTGTTTTGGGTTATTCACAAAGTTAACCCTATTCATTAAACCAGATGGATTATATTAGATAGGAATATGAGGAATAAATAGGGGAAGATCTTTTCCTCTCCATGGATAACATTAATAGGTTAAATTGTAAAGAACCAAGATTGAGGGAATGGAGTGGGATAAGCAAAATAGAGTTGTTCCTGCCATAACAGGATTCTCTCCACAAAACACTGGGTTGTAAATAATACAATAGCTAATAAAACTTAATGTCTCCCTTTTATAAACAAGCTGTACTTCTGATACTTCAGGCAGGGAGAGACTGCTATTTCTTTTTCACATTCATTATCCATAGTAAAATTACTTTCTGGTTTCCAAAACAACTCTGGCATCTTAAACGATTGCATTGATACCCTTAAGCCTAGACTTGTTCCCAAAGCACAGAAGTCAGTGGGCGTTTTCTTACTTTCCGCTCAGGCTAGACTCTTTCTCTTCTTCCTTAACAAAATTTCATAAGACTGGTTCAGGACATTTATGCTCCCCAAAATGGACTTTGTGGAGTACATTCAATTGGTCAAGAAGTATTTATTAAGCTCCTACTATTTGACAGATACTGTGCCAAGTGCTGGAGATACAAAGAAATGGAAAAGATAATCCCTGCTCTCAAGGAGCTCTCAGTTTAATGAGGAAGACAACATGCAAAGGACTACATACAGACAAGCCATAGACAGAATGAATTAGACATGATCAGCAGAAAGAAGGTACTAGTGGTAAAGGGGATCAGGAAAGTCTTCTCATTGAAGGTGAGATTTTAGCTGGTACTTTAAGAAGGCCAAGCAAGCCAGGAGGCAGAGATGAGGAGGGAAAGCATTCCAGGCATGGGGAACAGCCAGAAAAAAACCGCTGCTGGAGATGGAATGAATGTCTTCTGGTAGTAGCAGCAAGAAGTCACTAGATCACAGAGTATGTGGGGTTAGAGGAGTTAGGTGAAAGAAGATCACTTGTGAGGACTTTGAATTTCAGAGGATTTTTTTATTTGATCCTGGAGATAATAGGGGACCACTGAGTTTCAAAAAGGAAGAAAGAAAGAGAAAGGAAGGAAGAAAGCAAGCAAGCAGGGAAGAAAGAAAAAAAGAAATTGACACGATCACTTTATTATATATTTAAAAGGAATAGCAAGTTGTACATCATAGATTTGCAGTTTCATGTGCAGTCATCTTTTTTTAGTATGCTGTGTTATGGAAATGGTTGTTTCATTCCATAAATTAAAAATAAAATAAATAAAACATCAAAAAAAGAATAGGAAGGGTGATTTGTGCTTTAGGAAGATCACTTTGATAGCTGAGTGGAAGATGGACTGGAATGGGGAGAGATTGAGACAGAGAAGGACCACCCAATAATAGGCTATTACAAGTAGTCCATGCATAAGGTGATGAAGGCCTACACGCAAGTGGTAGGAGTGTCAGAAGGGAGGCGGGGTGTGTATGAGACATCCAAGACCTTCACAACCTGTCCCAGTCCTATCTTTCCAGTTTCCTTATACTTCACTCCCTTCCACACACTTGCTATTCTTCACACATGACACTTTTACCTCCCATCTCCATTTCTTTATACTAGCTGTCCCCCATGTCTGCAAGGTTCCACCTCTTCACCTCAGACTCTTAGTTTCTCTGGCTTCTTTGAGGACTCAGCTCACATCCTGCCTTTTGCAAATGGCTGTTCCTGGTTTTTCCCCTCTCTGCCCACCCCCACTCCAGTGTTTTCCCTCTGAGATTTTCTTCTATCTACTCTGTATGTCTTCTAGTATATAGTTATTTACATGTTGTCTCCCCCATTAGAACATGGACTAGTTTTGTTTCTCTTTGTAGCTATAGTGCTTAGCCTGGTGCCTATTACATATTATGTACTTAATAATGGTTGTTGTTGACTGAGATCCAAAGCCTTTACATGAATACTCTAATTCCAAAGCAGAGAACAGAAGTACTCAGAAAATAAGATAATTGTATAAGGTAGATTGAGGCCAGCTTTCCCTTTGAGTTGCTATTTCCACAAAATAGATGCAAATGTTGTCTTCTAGTAAATTCAAAATATGTTTTTTGATTCTGACCTAATTAAAGAGGGAATTTTGAACTAAAAATGAGGAACAATATAGTAGAAGTAACAGACTTAGAATTTTTAAAAAACAGAATTTAGTGTAGGTTGGCTTTAAAAAAAAATTTTTGTGTGTGTGTGTGTGTGTAAGACAGTGAGGGTTAAATGACTTGCCTAGGGTCACACAGCTAGTAAGTGTCAAGTGTCTGAGGCCAGATTTGAACTCAGGTCCTCCTGAATCCAGGACCAGTGCTTTATCCACTGTGCCACCTAGCTGCCCCTTGGTTGGCTTTTTACTATCTGTGTCACTTGACTTTTCTTGGTCTCTGTCTCTCCATCTGAAGAATGGAAACAATAATACATGTACTTCCTCCCATAAAATAATTCACATTCACTTAGTACTTTAAGGTTTTCAAAGAACTTTCCTTGCCACAACCCTGTGTGGGAGAGTGGAAAGATCATTTGGGAGTCTGGGAAACTCAGTTCTCACTTTGGTCCTGCCATTCGTTCCCTACATGATCTTGGGCAAGTCATTCCCAATTTCTGGACTTCAGTTTTATATGTAAAAGTGAACAAATTGGGCTAACTTTAGTGTACACATGAAGATATTGACACAGTGGGTCAGATACCTAATTAGAAAAGTCAACTGACTTGCCCAAGGTCATATAACTGGGAAGTATTGGAACCAAGTGTTTCATCCAAGATATACCCAGTTCTCCCAGTTTTGAGCTTCATCCACTACACTACTTAGCTGTAAATTACCAAGTGCTTTACACATGTGAGCACTAATTATTATTACTAACATGAAGAATGCGGGAAATGAAATACCTCTAACTTAGCTTAGCTTAGTTTGATTTTTAAGTAACTCCTTACCTAATTAGAAATATTCATAGACTCAGCAAATGTCTTATTTGCTAGGATGTTAGATAAAATGTTACCTAATAGTTTTTAAAAATTAATATGGATTTGCTCAGGCTTTTCAAAATAAATCAGACAGACATTAAACTAACAATAAATGTTCTTGCATAAGTCACAAAATTACAAAATTGAGAAGGACCTCAGACCTCAGAAGACATCTAGTTCAAACTATGAATGAACAAGATTATTATCTTGTTTATCTACTACTGGGGTAGGCTGAGGCTATTGGCTTTCTTAAGCTCAGGAGTTCTGAGCTACGGTGGGTTAAGGCATTATCATCTCATAAATTGGATGGGTATGGTAAACTCTCTGGAACAGGGGACTACCAGGTTAACTTAGGAGGGGCGAACCAGTCCAAGTTGGAAATGGAGTGGGTCAAAGCTCTTATACTGATGAGAGTAGGATGGAGCTGATGATTGCCCCCCCCCCACACACACACATACATTCAGCCTTAGTCAGGGAAACCCTGCTGAGAGAGTGACAGTGTGACAGAGACAGAAACAGAGACAGACAGAAACACAGAGAGACCCTTTAGTCCAGCCTTACGTGAGCAAGCATTTCTTCTACAACATCCAATGAGTGGGCATCTAACCTGTTGCTTGAAGAGCTGTAGTGAGGAGACCCATTACCACCAAAGGCACCCTAATCTTGGATAGCTCTCAGTGTTTAGAAGTTTTTCTTTACACCAAGCCCAAATGTGTTACCTTGCAGGTTCTCCTCACTCCTGCATCTCTCCCTTCAGTCCAGAAAGAACATACATGTCTCTTTTCCAGAAGACAACCTTTCAGATTCTTGAAGAATTCTTTCATGTTGCCTTTAAGTATACCCTTTCACAGACTAAAGGCCCTTCAACCAATCAATCATGAAGGTGGCATCTGAGTTAGTCCTTGAAGGGAAGAAGGAATTTCAACAAATGGAGATGGAAGGTGGGTTGGGAAGGAATGTACATTCTAGGCATGAGGCTAGGGTGAAAGGTAGGAAGGTAGAAGAATGATGGATAGAGTAATGAGCAGTCTAATTTGGCTGCAACACAGAATATGGGAATGGGAGGAGTATTTATTCATCCATTCAGCATGTGTTTATTAAGCAACCCTACATCCCAGGCATTGTGCTAGAATCTGGGAATATAAAAATAAACAAAATAGCCCCTTCCTTTCAGAAGTTTATATTCTATTGGCTATGTATGAATGAAAGCTGGAGGGGGTAAATTGAAGAAAGATCATGAAAATCCTTGAGTGCCAAAATAAGGTACTTTACACTGAAGGCAACTCATTCCATTTTTGGACAACTCTGTTTATTAGCTTATTCTCCCATATGCTAAATTGACATATTTTCCCCTTTAACATCTATTTTTTGGTTCAGGTTCAGTTTTAATCATTTTTTTTTGGTAACTCATAGCATTTTAAATGTTTGCAAATTTGTTATTTAAAGGAATCTTATGGTTTATATTTTTGTAAAGCAAATAACAGCATCCCAATTTATCTATTTTGTAAATACAGATTTTAGTACAGCAGGCTTTGTTTAAAGTGGGGAACACATGTCCTAGCATAAATAAATTCCAGATACCAAAAGTCTTTGGGATGAATGAAAGGTAATATATGTATATAAAAATTGGGATCAAAGACAATTAAAATTTTCAAAAGAAAATAATCTTTTGGAACATGATTCCCCAAACATCAACAAATATGAACTTATAAACTCATAGAACATTAGAACTGGATGAGACTTTTGAACATACAGTTTAAGAACATAGGCTATTACAGCTGAAACTGATCTTAAAACATGAAATCTTAGTTTTGGAAGGGCCCGTAGAACATAGAATGGTACTATTTGAATTAACCTAAGAACACAGACTATTAAAAAAATAAAGCTTATATTTGAGAGCTGGAAGTGAGTGATCTTAGTTTAGTCCCTTTATTTTATATAGAGAAAATCGAGACCCAGAGAAATGATGTGATTTGCCTGAGGTCACTTTGATTGGTGGGGGACTTAAAGCTTAGGCCTCCTAACTATCTGCCTAGTTCTCTTTTTATTTTCTTCCTATTTTGAAGTATTCAAAACCTCCAGCAAATAGCATAATTTTATATTTAAAATTTATTTATTTAGTATTTTATTTTCTCTAATTACATTAAAAACAATTTTCAACATTCATTTTTAAATTTTGAGTTCCAAATTCTCTCCCTCCCCCAACCCCCTCATTGAGAAGACAAGCAATTTGATACAGATTTATACATGTTTAGTCATGTAAAACATATTTCCACATTGGTCAAAACAGCATAATTTTATTTGTTTTTGTTTTTTAGTGAGGCAATTGGGGTTAAGTGACTTGCCCAGGGTCACACAGCTAGTAAGTGTTAAGTGTCTGAAGCCAGATTTGAACTCAGGTACTCCTGACTCCAGGACCAGTGCTCTATCCACTGCGCCACCTAGCTGCCCCAAAACAACATAATTTTAAAAAGACAATCTAAGTACGATAGTTATACATGAAGTTCTAGCAATTCCAGAGTTTATATTAGAGTCAATCCCATAATGTGATTTAGAATGTATGTATTTGAGAAAGATGTTAGCCAAACAGTAAATACTAAAAAGAAAACTCTCTAGTGGTTAAGCAATTTTCCCTTTTTAAAAGGAACAACAACTCATATTTGATCAATACCAATAAAGTAGGACTCTGATAACAGCTCATTGTTACACCCATTCAAATACCCTATGGGTGAAGTGATGCCCCTTGAAATAGAATAATTAGATACTTTTTTTTCATATCTCACTCTATGTTTATAAGGATGGTTCCCCAAATAATAGATGGGAAATTCCTGGTAGGTATCAGGTTTCCCTACCTGATATTATGTGATTATTCCAAATCTCCAAACCAATACTATAAAAAGATTTATGGAGTTTTCAAATTTTAGACGTGGGAGTTATCTTAGGGATGGATCATCTATGCCACTTCTCACACTTTTCGGATGAGGAAACTAAGGCAAAAGGGTTAAGTGATTTGCCCGGGGTCACACAGCTAATGAGTGTCCCCTTGTATGACAGTTATCCTTGTTCTTCTGATACTCTAGCTAAGTACCCCTTTTTTCTAATTGGCAGTGTTGGAGAGCTGCTTTTGATGAACTCACAGTAAGTATTGCTTAGCCTTAAAGTCTGAGCTTTTAGAAAGTAGGCCTATCTAGGATTTCCTTAGGAAAAATGATAGAGGCAGCAAATATGGACAAGATTACATTAAACTTTCATTTCCTGCAGTAAATACATGAGTCAGGTTCATGCATTGTAGTTATTTGTTTTCATATTTGTTTTTCTTTTAACATTCTTTTTCTGAAGTGGTCTCTCAACTAATTAAGATGAGCACAGTAGGCTTATTTTCTACTTCTCTTTCTGTTCTTCATAATATGGAGGTTAGTGCTAGGCGCATATCAGATGCTGAGTCAATACTTATTTGATTAGTTGAAGTGTTTTTTCCTTTTTTTTTCCATCGAGGAAGCACTGTGAATACAGGTGTGGGGACTATAACATCACCAACTAGCAAGTGGATTTTCAGTGGAAAGCAGAGAGGGGGAAATAGAGCAGGCTTGAAAACCCAAATAGGAAAAGAGGTCATTTTCATTGAATTTATTTAAATTCAGTATGGGACATTAGAAAACAATAGAAAGATTACAGCTATAGCCCTGGGCTAGGACATCTTTTGGGATTTCAAAAAAAAAATCAGCTTCATGGGAGCACTTTACTTAAAAAATATCTGGAGGTTTTAGTGGACTCAACTCAATATGAGTCAGCAGTTTGATGTGGCAGCCAGAAAAGCTAATGCAGTCTTGGGCTGCATTAGCAGAGACGCATAGTTTCCAGGAACAAGAAGGGAATAGTCCCTCTGTACTCTGTGCTAGCCAGATCACATCTGGAAACTGTGTTTAGTTCTAGGAATCACGGTCCGGGAATGACACTGATAATCTGAGGAGTGTCCAGAGAAGAGCAACCAGGACCGTGAAAGGCCTTCACTCCACATTAGTTGATTGGGAATGAAGATAATTAGCCTGGGGAAATGAGGAGTCAGGGGGACATGATAGTTGTCTTAAGTATGTCAAGGGCTATTATGTTGAAAGAGGATTAGACCCAGTCTGGTACCACAGGAGAGAAACAGGAACATTGGTTAGAATTTTAGAATAAGTAAATTTGGCCTCAATCTCAGGAGCTTAGAGCTGCCTAAAAGTAGAAGGGACTGCCTTAAGAGGTGGTGGGTTCCCCTTCCTTGGAGATCTTCAAGCATAGGCTTGATGACTACTTGTCAGGTACGTTACAGTAGGGATTCCTTTCAGGTAAGGGTTGGACTAGATGGCAGGTAGAGTCTCTTCCATTTTTCAAATTCTGTGACACTGAAGATCTTGTTTGATACAAAACTTACTCAAGTCTCTTACATCAAGCCTCTTTACCTCTCTGAACGATAGTCTCCTCATCTGTACTAATGGTTTCTAAGGTTCTCTGAAACTCTATAATTCTTGGATTGGGTATCTCACCCACTTCAGCAAAAATGAGATTGCTAGGCCTTTTGTGGTTCAAACCTGGATGCAATGTTACTGAATATCAGCGTTGAAAGGGATGTCAATGGCTACCTAGTCTAATGCCTACCTGAATAGTAATCCCCTCTTCAGTCTCCTTAGAAGAGGTTGTCTACCCTATACTTGAAGACCTTTGTTAATGGGAAGCTTGCTACCTACCAAAGCAGTGGATCTACTTTGGGATAGCTCTCATTGTTGGAAAGTTTTTTCTTACATGGAGCAGAAATCTGCCTCTGTGCAACTTTTACCCATTGCTCTGGGGCCAAGAAGAATAAATCAAATCCCTCTGCACCAAAGGAAGGATGTTAATTGTCTTTGGATAAACCATTCTCAACCTTGATAATGACAAAAGGAAATCTTAGATTGAAAAAGAAAATACCAGTAACAACCAAATATGGCTTGAAATGATAGAAAATTCTGACCTACATACTCTATATACTAAAGACCTTAAGGGTTTTTTAGTAAAAGACAACAGCTGGGCACCCAGAGGGTTAGTCTGACTAGAAACATAAGCATGATTTTAGAAATTATATACTCATGATTTTGTTTTATTTTTCAATAAATAAAATAGATCTTGATGGAGGTCAGGAACTATCTTATTGTTGTTGTTTTTTTAACAGCAGTGCCTAGCACAGTGTCTAGCATGTAGTATTTGCTTAATAAATGCTTGTTGATTGATTGATGGTTTTGAGACCAGGAGAATTAATTCCTAAATTCCAATCAGTCTACTTAATTGCTATTACTAAGTGCCTACTCAGTGCCCAGTATCTAGCTGGACAATGTAGGGGATTCAAGGGAAGAGACGTTCCTTTTCTGCAAAAACTTTACAATCCTGGAGAAACAAAGACAAACATACTTGAAACAATTAGAGAACAAGATTAGACAATTGGTAATTAATTTCTAAATTGTATGGGTCCCGAACTAAGTACCAAGAAGTTCAGACAAAGAATTCAAAATAAGGTTGGAAGAGTCAGGGAAAGTTGCATGGTAAAGGTGAAACTTGAGTGGGTCCTTGAGAATGGGTTGGGTTTAGATCTGTGGAGACAGGTAGGAAGGGCATTCCCTTAAAGATTAATTGCATATGAAAGAGACAGTGATTATAGGCTGTGTGAGGTTATTAAAGAAATAGGTCTTAATGCATTACATCTAGGCCCTTTACCTTTAATGACCCCTTGATCCCTTCTCACTTTGGAAGGTAGGAAAGAAGGTAGAACAGAAAATACAATATTTTCCTTCTCCTCTTTATTTTTATGAAATACCCACTCAGTTCAATTTGGAGAATTTACATTCAGTGATGCATTGTGTCTTGGGCTGAGGGGTTGAGTTTGATTTTTGTTTTGTTTTGTTTGAATTAAAAGTTAATGGTTTTGTGAAAACCATAATATACATCTACATAAAGCACTATTGTGAGAGAAAAATCAGTCTTTATCCCCTGAATAATCACAAATGTGAGTCGAGCATACATGGGATTAAATATATTTCTCTCTTTTCCCCTTCTTTCTTTTAGCACTTCATTGCTTGAGAACAATCCATAGTTTGTGAAGGAAAATAAACGCACTTTCTGATGCTGCCTAGAATAGGGTAATTATTATATCTAACAAAATGGAATGGTAAAGGTATATCTGGAAAATCTAGTTTTGTAACAAAATATGGTAGAACATATACATTCAATGGCTTACAGAGTCATTGAATATTAGAGCTAGAAGGAGAGTTAGAACACAGAGTGTTAGAGCTGGAAGAGACCTTAGAACATGGTGTGTTAGAGGTAGAGACATCTTCAAACACAGAATGTTAGAGAATGGAAGGTACATAGAATATAAAAGCCAGAAGGGATTATCTAGTCTGTTTAACAGTGAGGAAAATGAGAGGTTAAATAGCTTGGTCAAAATTACACAGCTTAGAAATAAGTAGCAGAGCTGAGAACCCAAATCTTCTGACTCCTTATCTAGGCTCATTTCACTACACCACATTGGTTGGTTGGTTGGTTGGTTGGTTGGTTGGTTGGTTATCGTTCTTCCTTCTTAAGGAGGACCAAAATGACATCACTGTGTTGGAGTTAAAGTACTCCCATGGCTGATCAGACCAATAGGAGCTCAGAAAGCTCTACCACAGGTCTGGCACATATAGTTTATATGAACATTTTGGAATGGTGATGTCTTTAAGTTTTGCACATCTCAAGTTTCTTTTGAGCTACTGCAATTCTGCTTTGCTCATAGAGCACAGAGCCTTTGATGTGAGCTTGCCATGTTGGATAATCCTGTGTCTCATGTCTCACAATCAATTCCAAAGTTCTTCAGAGAGACCCTGAGAGTATTCTTGTATCGTTTCTTCTGACCACATGTGAGTGTCTGCCTTGTGTGAGTACTCCCTAAAATAGTCTTTTAGGGAAACATACATTTGTCATTTGAACAAGGTGGCCAACCCATTGAAGTTTTTATCTTTGTAGTAGAGTTTGAATGTACACCAAGCTACAAATGAATGTTGTCCCTTTCCAGAGGGATACTATTTACGTATTCAAGTGATGATGCCTTTGCTTAAACATTTTTGAAATTCTTTTTCTGGAATTGATTTCAAACTCAGGGGTCACACAGGAAAATCAATCTCATTTTATAATGACTTTAAAACACACACACACACACTCCTCAGCTTGATCACTCCATCTTTTCACAAGATTTGATTGAATGATTCCTAATTGTTTCAAAACTCTGGTCATTTAAACCCCTCTAGGACTCAATTTCTTCATGTGTAAGTGAAGGAGTTGTACTGGTGAACTCTAAGGTCTCTTTCAGCTCTAATTTTCTGATTCAAAATCATCTTCAAAGGATGACAATTTGCCACAATTGAAAGACTGTCATGTGAAAGAGGGATTGGATTTGTTTTGCTTGGCTTTAGGAACAGAAGATTTAGCTTTACTATAAGGAAAAATCTCTTAGCAATTAGAGCTGGCCAGAAGTGGAATAGGTAGTCTTGAGAGAGGTGCTGGGTTCTGGTCACTAAAGGACTTTGGGCTTTACCTATATGACCCTTTGTTTGGAGTATCAAAGAAGAGATTCTTATTCAGGTATACTTAGGAGCAATTGACCTTTGAGATCCTTCCCAACGCTGGGATTCTGTAATTGAGGGCATTCAAAAGAATATTAAGTATTCTATAGAGAATTCCCAAAGAGGAATTCCCAAAATCTTTTGAGCAAAGGCAGCCTTTTGTCCTATTTGAGGAACAACTCTCACAAAAGCTTAAGACTTAGAGGTAGGGGGGCGGCTAGGTGGTGTAGTGGATAAAGCACCAGCCCTGGATTCAGGAGGGCCTGAGTTCAAATCTGACCTCAGACACTTGACACTTACTAGCTGTGTGACCCTGGGCAAGTCACTTGAAACCCATTGCCCTGCAAAAACAACAACAACAACAACAACAACAACCAAAAAACCCAAAAAAGACAGAGCTGGAAAGGACCTGAGAGATCATTCTGACTAACCTTTTCACTTTATGGGTAAAAGAAGATGAGGCCCACACAGGTTGTGACTTACCCAAGATTATACAGGTAATAAATAGCATAGTCAGGATTCAAACCCAAGTCCCCTGACTCCCAAATCCAGTGTCCTTTCCACAAAATTCCCATATGTCTATTATAAAACCAGTAATATTAAATATAATAAAACCTCATATATGACTTTTATAAATACTTATTTAGGCCCTGGAGGAATTTAATTTTTAGTAATTGCTATAAATGCCAAAAATACCTCCCTGTCTCTCTTGACTTGGTTCCCATTCAGTCTTCACCATGGGCTATTTGGCTTTTTTGTATCATGACCATAGGACAGACAGACAGTCATCTTGCAGATGCATCCCCTTGATCATACTGATAATGAATGAGCAAGGAAGCTTGAAAATATTCTCTCATTAATAAAAAAACAAACCAATGTATGTACAACAAAGGAGGAGATGGATAGATTGTATCATGGAAATAATGAACATGAACTTGGACAGACTTCAAGAGATAGCAGAGGATAGAAGGGCCTGGTGTGCTATGGTTCATGGGGGTCAAGAAAGGTCAGACACCACAGAACAACAACAAAATGGCCTGTTGCCAGTGGGTCAGTAATGCCATTCTCATATTAGAACATGACATCATTAGTAATACCTTCATTTAACCAGGTACCATACCATGTTCAGTAATGAACTATGAACTTGATAGAAACCAGATGTGTATGCTAGTGCTGGAGATGCACGCACAAACACACATACGCTCATATACACAGAGACATAGATATCCTATCTATATATTTTATGATGATAACATCAGTGATCATTTTACATATTTTCCATTTTCTTGATCACAGATTTTGTTTGTTTGTTTGTTTGTTTTTTTTCCCGGGCAATGAGTGGTCAAGTGAGTTGCCCATGGTCACACAGCTAGTAAGTGTCAAGTGTCTGAGGGTGGATTTGAACTCAGGTCTTCCTGAATCCAGGGCCAGTGCTTTATCCACTGTGCCACCTAGCTGCCCCTACGATCACAGATTTTGAAAAGGAAATTCTTTATTCTTTCTACGTGTAATAATAACTCCTGTTCCTATAATGCCTTTTTTTTTTTTTTTTTGGTCAAGGCAATGAGGGTTAAGTGACTTGCCCAGGATCACACAGCTAGTAAGTGTCAAGTGTCTGAGGCTGGGTTTGAACTCAGGTCCTCCTGAAATCCAGGGCTGGTGCATTATCCATTGCACCACCTAGCTGTCCCCCTATAATGCTTTAAGATTTAAAATTGCTTTTTCTACATTAGCTCATTTGAGCCTTAAACCAATGTTGTGGAGTAGGTACTATGGATATTATTATTGCCATTTTACAGAGAAGGAAATGGAGCTTTATAGAGGTTAAGTGACTTGTCTCTGATCACACATCCAGTGTCACAAGTGGGATATGACACTAAGTCTCTACCATGCCACCTGCCTCTAAATGGCAGTTTTGTATGTTGTGAAAATGAATTTAGCCATGTGTCGATTTTCAGAAATTTTGGGGTACTTTTTGGAAAATGTGGAATGAAAATGCTTTTTTCTGGGTCATGATTCCAAACGGAAAGAGGATTATGGCTGAGGATATTTGGAAATGGTTGGTCAAGGTGAGAACCTTTTGAAAGTCTAATTTCAAACCAAGTTAGAAGAGGGATATGTTTACCAAGGCACAGTGTCTCATTGTTTAGCTATTCCTTTCTTGGCAAGATGAGGTTGGGGGAGGGGCAGATCTATAACATAATCTGCAAATGAAACTGAAACAGCAGTTGATCACAGCAGTTTGTGCTCTTTTGAATTTTACAAAGGGGAGATTACAAAAGGAAAAAAAATTTCTTTGCCAATACAGTTCACTTGGTATAACAACCTTCTTAGCCTTTGCTTGCTATAATAAACTGTCAACACAGATAAAGCGAAACATACTATGTATGGAATTATAGACTTAGAGAATTTTAGAGCAGGAAGAATTTGTCTTGTAGAGAAGAGAATTCAAATCTCAGCTCTGACATTATTGATGTGACCCTGGGCAAGTCACTTAACTTCAGTGCAGTTAATAGAGTTCCAGGCTTGGAGTCACAAAGTCTTGAGTTCAGACATGGCCTTGGAAACTTACCAGCTGTGTGACTCTGGGCAAATCATTTTTAACTTCTATTTGCCTCAGTTTCCTCATTTGTAAAATAGGGGCAGCTAGGTGGCTCAGTGGATAGAGTATAGGGTCTGGACTCACTATCTTCCTGACTTCAGGTTGAGCTTCAGACTGTGTGACCCTGGGCAAGTCACTTAACCCTTTTTGCCTAAATTTCCATATCAGTAAAATGAGCTGGAGAAGGAAATGGCAAAGTGCTCCAGTGTCTCTGCCAAGAAAATCCCAAATGGAGTCACAGAAAGTTGGACATGCTTGAAAAATGACTAAACAACAACAAAATAGGGATAATAATAGCAATTACCTCCCAAGGTTGTAAGGATCAAATGAGATTATCATTGTAAAGTGCCTGGCACATAATAAATGCTATATAAATGTTAGCTGGTTTTATTATATTCTATGAGCCTCTATAAAATAGGGATGATAATGCTTGTAGTGCTTAGAAATTTTATGCCCTATAGAAATGTGTTATCACGATCTAGTCCAAATATCTTATATAAAACATAAGGCAGAAGCTAACACTAAGATATTTTTTATTATTTGTGATCCCATTTGGGATTTTCTTGGCAAAGATGAAGGAATGATTCACTGTTTCTTTCTTCAGCTCATTTTACAGATGAAGAAATTGAGTCAAACAAGGTTAAATGATTTGCCCAGGGTCACACACCTAATAAATGTCTGAGGCTGGATTTGAATTCAGGACTTGTTTACTACAGGCCTGGAACTTTATCCACTCTGACATATTCACTGTTAATTAATGGCAGAGCTAGGCCTGAATCCAGTTCTCTTGATGTTGGGGACAATTTCCCAAATAATTTAGGCTTTATGAAGGGCTTCCTTTATTTTAGTTTAAGGATTCTTGCTTTCACCTTCATTCATATAGAAAAATAACATTCTCCCTTACATTTCTTAGCTGATGATTGCTGTAGAGTTGCTGTTGCTAAATATAACATCATTTTGGTGGGGGGGCTAATGAGGGAAAAAAGTTGGGTTTGAGGTCTTGTCCAGATTAGCTCACAAGGCTATTTTTCCAAGTGGAGAAATGCTCAATTTTCAGTGTGGCCAGAGGAAAGTCTTTATTTTTGTGTGTCCCCATAAAAGTCCTAATTGGTTAATTGAAGAAAATTCTCACCTTTATTAAACCTGTACTTAATTGATACTTTAGATATCCTCTACTTATTTTATCATTATTAAAATAACTACCTACTAAAATAAATACCTTGTGTGGAAGAAGGATTGGACTTAATCTGGTTAGCATCAGAGGGGGCAGAGCTAGGTCCAAAAGAGAACAGTTACAGAGAAGCATTTATCTTTTCCATATCTATCCAACAAAAGAATGGGTTGTCCCCTTGAGATAGTGAGTTCCCCATCACTGGGGCAGTGGCACAATGGCAAGACCACTGGGTTTGATGTCAGAAGGACCTGGATTTGCATTCTGGCCTAAGTACTTACTACCTGTATGATCTCATTAGGTCATTTTACCCAAGGTAGTGAAATGGATAGTGAGTAGATTTAGAATGAAAAGATTGACTGTGCCATTTATGACTTAAGTAACCTTGGGCTAACTTCTCCAGGTCTTAGTTACCTCATCTGAAATAGAAAGGCATTTGGACCAGATAACCTCCAAGCTCACTATAGCCCTTAATTTATGATTCTATGACTTCATTGGGCTTGTGTCCTTATCTGTAAAATGAAAGGGTTGGAGTTAGATGAGCTCTAAAATCCTTTTAAAGCCTTTCATTCATGAATCAGAGGCTAGATGACCACTTATATTGTTGGAACAGGCATTGAGAGGTACTCTAGCTTTGTAGGTAGAACAGGAGTTTTTAACCTTTTTTTTTCTTTTTCTCTTGATCTCATGGACCTCTTTGATAATCTGGTGAGGGGCAGCTAGGTGGCACAGTGGATAAAGCACTTGCCACACTTGACATTTACTAGCTGTGTGACCCTGGGCAAGTCACTTAACTCTCATTGCCCTGAAAAAAAAAAGTAAAGAAAGAAAGAAAGACAATCTGGTGAAACCTATGGACCTCCCTTTTCAGAATGGTGCTTTTAAATGCAAATAAAATACATAAGATTACCAAGGAAGTGATGATATTGAAATATAATTATCAATATATTATTTTAAAAATCAAGTTTATAGACCCTCTGAAATCTACCCACTTTTCTCCTGGGGGTACTGTGGCTCCCAGGTTAAGAACCCCTGAGCTACAGCAGGTGATGGGTTCAAATTCTGACAGATACTTTCTACAAGAAATGGGCAAATGATTTACCTTTTACAGACTTGGTTTCTTCATTTATAAAGTGGTGATACCACAACTTGTACTACCTCCTTTGCAGGGGTGCTGTGGGGAAAGTGCTACCTTTATCGTATGTAAATTCGAGTTATTATTAAGGAATAATGATAGCTCACATTTATGGAGCACTTTAAGGATTTGAAGCTTTTTCCTAATGACCACCCTGTAAAGTAGGTTTCCAATATATAATCCCCATTTCACAGGTGGAGAAATTGAGGCTTAAAGTGACTTGCCTGGGGTCACATAGACTAGGATTAGATAACCTCCAAGATCCCTGCGTACTCTAAAACTGTTGCTATTATATGAATCTATGATTCTATTTTAGCAAGAAGAGCTTAATCGAATGGCAAAAATAGTCATTCCACAAAACCTAAAACCTTGTCCTTGAGACAGATCTCCAGCTGATTGGAAGAATTGGGATACATCCAGTTACTTAGCTAACAGGCCACTGATCTGTACTTTTTTTGGGGTGGCAGTCTGCCACAACAACGCCAAGCTGTTCCTACGATCGAAATGCCATACATAACTCTCTCTGTCCTGACATTTGGCCAGAGCGGTATATGGACGAATCTTAAACATCAATTTTTAGGTGAATCAGTCATGTTACTTACTACGATTCTAACGCTCAGAAAATGTTTTCCTCTCCCCAATTGTATCAGCAATCAATGGGAAGAAAAATAAATGGTTCCTTAGGACTAAGTCGATTTAGCTAGTTATTAAAAAAAAAATAGCCATCTGCAGTGGCAGAGAAATGAGCAGTCTCTTGGTTCCTTTTCCAAGGAAATCTGCCTTGCATCTGTTTAATTTTGTTCACTACTTCTACTCCAGGAGATGCCTTCTTTCCCTCCTCCCTGACCCTCTTTCTTCCTTTTACTTCCATTGCAAAACGGAGGATGTAAAAATAGTGAATCTTCTTTGGTTTGCACTTAGCATTTAGAGATCCGGTGAAAGATGCTAAAAACAAATCCACCAGCGCAGAGTGTGCACCCAGAAAAAAGGGATGGGGTGGGAGGGGGGGAGGCGGCGACCGGGGCGAGTAGGAAGGGAGCTTTGCGTGGAATGAGGACCAACCACACGGCGCATTAGTGACATCTCATCATTCATTACCCAAGACAAGCGCCCCCCTCCACTTTTCGCCCCCTTTAAACTAAACACGGCCTTTCGTAATTGCAGGCGCCTCTGACGCCTCCCCTTTCCACAGACATTTCTCGGTGTTTAACTTTTCAGCCCCCTTTTAGAAAACGTTCATGAAAATGCAACCATTAGAGGATGAAGTAATCTTTCTCTCGGCCCCAGCCCCCTGGGCCGCGCGAACATTACCCACAAACTCATATGGGTAGGAGTGGGGCGGGGAGTGGGGGGCGGACTGGAGGGCTACGTTGGGTTTTGTCTGGAGCAGGCCTGCTCTCTGCTGTCCACTGGCGCCTCCCCCGGGGAGAATCCCCGGGAGCGAGGCAGCGCGTTCGGTCCCCGGGGTAAGATTCGGAGGCGCGAGCCGAAGCGCGCGGGGGACGGACAACTGGGCAGGGGTAATAAGTCAGGGGGGATGGAGAGCGAGAGAGCCGCGAAGCCTCTCGAGTAGGGAAGGGGACTGGGGTTTGGCAAGCGGAGGGGTGATGGGGGGTGGAGAGGGAAGGGGAGGCACGGTGGTGGGGGGGGAGGTCGTGGCGAGAATGGAGGGGGGAGTCGCGGGGGAGGGAGGGAAAGCCGAGGCGAGCGAGGGTTCTGGCGCCTGCGCAGAGCACTTCCTTGTTTGTTCCCGTGACTGTTGCGGGAGAGGCGCTTTAGAAGAGTGTGCTCAGTCTGCTCTCGACTGTCAAGAGTCTCGGGGCTGCCCTGGGAAGAGAGGGGGAGAACTTGGCTGGCATCTCCCGCCCTCCCCGGTTCCCTAAGCAGGACCCCACTGCCCGCTAACCCCAGGGACAGGCCGCCCTCTTAGCCTGCATCCCCTCCCCCCGCTGCCTCCTCAGCGCGCCGGGTGCGAGCTGCTGCAGAGAAGCCGCCGCCGGGATGAGCCGAGAGAGGCGGGTCAGGTTCCCCCCTCCTCCCGCCGCCGCGGCTCCACACGGAGTTTGAAGGGCTCCTCTCCTTTCTTTTCTTTTTCTTGTTCTCCCCCATTTTCCTTTGGTGGCCGCTTTGATCCTCCCTCCTCGCCTGCACCCATCTTACTTATCTCGCCCCGCCAGCCTCCCCAGCCTTGCTCTGCTGGGAGCAGGATCGCCCGGAGCGTCCACTGAGTGCGAGCCTCCTCGGAGCTAGCGCCAGCGCCGGCGTCCACAGCCCCGGCAGTCCCAGCAGCAGCCCCCGGCCAGGGTGGAGGGCAGCAGGCGGCCGCGCCGGGATTGGGTGAGAGGCAGCAGCGGGAGCCCGCAGCGGGCGCGGGGCTCTCTCGGACGGCCCGGTTCGGTTCTCCGCTGGGGGTGTTCATGAGCCGCCTCTCCGAGTCTCCGGGCGGCTTCATTGTTACTCATCTCCCCAACCTCCGCTTGTGTTTCGCCTCCCGGGCAGGATGCCGGACCAGATCTCAGTGTCCGAGTTCATCGCCGAGACCACCGAGGACTACAACTCGCCCACCACGTCCAGCTTCACCACCCGGCTGCACAACTGCAGGAACACGGTCACGCTGCTAGAAGAGGTAACCATTCCGGCCGCTGGCCCCCTCCCCTGGCCATCCCCTCCTCTCCCACTCTGGGTGCTCCCCAGCTTTCAACTCCGGACCCTCCCAGCGAGTTTGCTTCTGCAGGCGTCTGGGTGCAAACTTAGGAGTCCGGGCGGGGGGCGGGAGGCGGCGGGAGGTTGAAGCTTTGCATCTGCTTGCACAGGGCAGTTTTGGAAGCTGGGGTAATATTTCCCAGGGCCAGAAGGTAGGAGGGGGAGTGGATAAGGACCCTGAGATAAGCCCGTATCCCTCAGTGCCCAGGTCGAAACTAAACAACAAAAAAGGGCAACCCTGGAATGAGTGCGAGAGTTCTAATCAGAGATGAAGGGGGGCTTCCAGGGGCGAGGGCAGGCCTTTGGGTGTCGGTCCTGTGTATCAGCACCCAAGCACCCAGGGGCCCAAGGGACAGGAGGAGGAGAGGACTGGCACCCAGGCTTCTTCACTTAGAAAGTGGCAGATGAGATCTAGGTTATAATGCCACGCACTGATGTTTGACTTGGTTAGGGAGGTTTTAATGGGTCTGAGGAGGGAAAAAGAAAGCATACTAGAAAATGCTAACAGAGTAAGCAGAAGAAACTCAGTGATTGGCTCTACTGTACTATTAATATATCTCCTGTTTCCCTTGCCACCTTTTAAAATGTGGCATGAGTTAGGTGTGTGCGGCTAGATTCCAACCCTGACTTGCTTTTAAGTACCATTTTATTTTGTTTTGTGTATAAAGATAAGCAAGCCTAAAAGGACCTCAGAGCACAGTAATATAGTATATTTCTTCTTCGTGGTGGCTGCTGCCGCCACTGGAAAATGGCCTGATGTGAGGAGGGAGGCAGGGTGGGTATATGCAGATCCGTTTCTCTTCTCCGAGCCCTTCAGGAAGGGGATGATGGGGAGGGGGAGGGGTTGGGTGGCCAGCAACAACTGCAAGGTGACTTCCTATAAAATGAAATCCTTCCTCTAGCGCTTGACATACAGCACTCCGCAAGCAGTAGGCCCTTAATGAATGTTGGTTGAGTTGGATTGTTCAGTTTGAATGAAATGAATGAGTTAAGAGGAATGATGAAAGGAGGCAATGTAGGGAAGCAAGACTAAACTCTAAAAGGAAATTTTGCTTGGAGTTCAGTATGATATTTGCCACAGTTAACATCCTCTTTTCTACCTAACCTCCCTCCCCCCTTCCCGTAATAATGGTATTGAACTAGTGGAAAAGTGGCATTACATGAAAAATGGGAGAAAAGTTTACATTTTCACTGGGTGGTTTATTGCTGTGGTTTGCTTCTTTGAGATTTGGGGATCTCTTTCTCTGTTTTAGGCTTATAATGGTTAACACATCGTTAATATCGGTAAGCTTGTGCCTCTGTGGACAGGTATATTAGGGACAGGCTTCCCTGGTGAGTCTTTGAAATTGACTTTAAGCCAGGTTAAGAGGTAGTGGTTTCTTTAAAAAGCACAATTCTAAATTTTAAGAAAGAGCTCCCATAATGGAGCATCTGTGGGTGTTTGCAGTCCAGTTATTGTGCTTAGATTTTGTTTGGAGCCTCTGCTCCCAGTTGCAGATGCTCTCCAAAATGCAGCTAGAATCACATCAACATTAGTTGATGAACCCTAAAGATGAGTGGAAAAGTGTCAGTTAACAAGCTTTTGTCTCAATCCTAAGTGCAATAGTTATATTTTGTCCTTTATAAGTTGTCAGTCTTTTGACTTGACACAGCTTTCTTTAATGGCCCTTTTATTAAACACTGTTGCCATGCATTCAATGCTTTACTGTTCTGTCCTCCAGGTCACTGAGATAAACAGGAACAGGCTGTTATATGAGCATGCTTTCTCATCACTTCTCTCCAATTTGTATATGCTTTTAAAAGGAGCCTGGCTGATTAGACAGTGCTGTCATTTTCCTTTAGATAAGTTCTTCTGCAGCCACTAATAGAGTTGTTCGTCATCTTAACTTTTCCAATTTTGCACAGATGGGGTGGTTGCTTTCTGCTTGTCCCATTTATGATAAAAGACCTGAAATGAATGAATTAAGGGCACCTTCTACGAGAGAACACATGCCTATTTTGTATCACCATAGGAAATGAGAGGGTTAAAGTACAATTGCATGCAGCTGCCCCATTCACACTGTTGATTTTGAGCAAAGGGATAACTTGAACTTCAAAGAGTACATAGTATTTGCATGGTTTTGTGGTGAAGAATGCTATTTTGCAAGTTTAGGTTGAAGAACAAATTCTGTCTATGAGTGCTTATGACCCATGAACTTGGTGGGAAGGGAGACCATAGGGAACTGGTTTTAAGTTTCAGAAATTTAAAATATTTGACATATATGCATGTATTAATGGATATTTGAGAGACCATAGCAATTAAGTGATTTCTGCCCTTCTACCTCACAACAACTGGACTGGAACAGAATTAGGAAATGCATCCTCCCCAAACTGACTTATCTAATTGCCAAGAGGTTGGAGGTTTTCCTGCAAAATTATAAAATTTATAGTTCTTAAATTTCTTAAAGGGAGATTGTGAAGCAACATATGTATGTACCCACCCCCCAGGCACAGGCAGAAAGGGAAAAGACATGCTAAATATCCCAGGTAGATCAGAACATAGTAGAGTGTTTTAATTTTTTAGTTTATGTTTAGGTCTATGTTACAGTTTCTGAAATATAAGGAAAGGTTTTGTATAGTTAGCAAAATAGAATTGGCATATACTTAGTGAAGTGAGTTGTTTGGAAAATTTATGGACACTGCCTGAGATGTTTATTTATTCTTAGGACTTGGAGCTTTTGGAAGCTTCTGGGGTGTGGGGGGAGGGATATGAGTTCCTTTTCCAATCAAGTGGTATTTCATCTTTTTTTATGATTTGGGAAACTTGGGAATTCCCTTTTTTTCATTTTCTCCATTCTCTTAGTGTGTTTTACAAAGGTTCTTTTTGCTCCTGAGCTTTGGATTGCTAACTTAGATGAACCCAGACTGTAATATTGTATCAGCATTTTGAGGTTAGCATCACCAATCCATTTAACCCTCTCTGTTCTGTACTGTTTGTTTCATCCCCTCAACTTCCCTCCTTTTCTTTATCTTTGTCACTATTATCCTTGATCACCTGCTTACTTCATGTTGGAGGAAGGCACCTTGCAGGCCACCAACCCTTCTCCCCAGCCATTTCCTGATGGGCCCTGATTTAATCTTCTTGTCATGTCTCATTGGTTAAAAGGGCCTGGGCCTGAGATGATGATTCTTGTAACTTTCCCTTTAAATCTCTTTGTATCCTGTAAGTGGGTCAGGAATACATAGTGACAACAAGTAGAATTTTCACTTCTGATTTTTTTTTTTCTTTTTTGCTTCTGCATTTTTTACCTTCTAGATTCCAATTATGAATTCTTTGTTGGCCTGTCATAACAAATAGTTTGTGGTTGGGATTTGGAATTTATGAGCTAGTGTGGAGCTGGGGGTTTATCTAGGGATGGGGGGGGTGTTTTCCAAACTAAAAGCCAATGTTCTGCTTACTTGTTCAGCAGTCCCAGCACACTGATGTGAGCTGCTCTACTCATGACTATTAGAAGTTAAGAAATGTAAGTAGCTCAGAACAGTGTGATTTTTCAGTGGAGGGGAATAGATGTGCTGAGGTGAGATCAATCATAAGGAGTAATACTACCAAGTACAGCAGCAGGAATTTTAGTACCTTTTGGAAATTTTTGAGACAAAAGGAATGGCTATCTTATGGATTCGTTGAATGTTGGAACTGAAAAGGTCCTCATAGGTCATCTAGACATCCCCCCCTCCCCTCCTTTTTTAAACAAATGAGAAAGGTGACATGCCAAGAAATACAATGACTTACCTGAGGTTACCCAGCTAATTATTGGCAGAACTGGGACTTGAGCTTGTTTTGGACTCTCATTCTACTGTTCTTTATACTACTCCACATTACCTCTGTCAAATCAGAAATTATATCAGTGTACTTGCTGAAATAGGGGCGACTAGGTGGCTCAGTGGATAGAGTGTTTGGCCTGAAGGCAAGACAACCTGAGTTCAAATCTGGTTTCAGACACTTACTAGCTGTATGATCCTGGGCAAGTCACTTAACCCCTTTTGCCTCAGTTTTCTCATCTGTAAAATGAGGTGGGGAAGGAAATAGCAAATGACTTCAGTATCTTTGCCAAGAAAACTCCAAATGGACTCATGAAGAGGTGGACAGGACTGAACAACAACTTGCTGAAGTATGTAGAATCAAATTTGGGAATCAGAATGATTTTTTTTCCTTTTCCCTTCTGAGCTTGGGACATGGCGGGCACTAAAATCAGAATGGGGGATTTAGAGCTTGCTGTGTATCTAGGTACTATCTTTTGTTTCTCAAGGTTAGTTCTAAAGATAGGTGGAGTTGAAAGGAACTACAAGGCCAAGCCTCTGGATTTCAGCAAGGTATCTGACAAAGTCTCTCATAATATTGTTTTACAAGGTGGAGACTTGTATAGGAATTCAGAAGTGATTATCTGATATGACCCAAAGAATGTTGATTAAGAAGTTAGCTGTTCGTTATTTAAACTTAGATTTTTCTAGTAGAGTTCTGCTTGGCTCTTCTATTTGCCCTATTCTAGTTAGTCAATAAAGACCTATTAAGCACCTACAAAGTGCCAGGCATTGTGCTAAGTGCTGGGGATACAAATACAAAAAAAGAAAAAAAAAAGCAGTTTCTGCCCTCAAGGAGCTTACAAGTCTGATTGCGGAAGACAACATACAAAAGGAAGCAAAAAAGGAAGGGGGAGGAGGGGCAAGGTAGGCAGGGAAGGGGCCTTGGAAGAAGTCAGTGAGAGAATTCTCAAATTCATGCAGCCAGGTGAGAAATGATATGTTCTGAGCTGAGCTCTCTCCTGAAATGGAGATTTTTCGAGTTTGTAACTCTACCTTTCAGTCAGAGGTGGTTGTGAGTAGAGAGTACCAAGGTTGATGGGATTCCTGAGGCTTGGAAAAGGCAGACAAATACCTAAGTTGTTCAGCCACGTGAGAAATGAGGAGATAGTCAATATTAGTCCCCTAGGAGAAGGCTTGGATAGCATGTTTATTTAATTTGAAGATGATATGATGCTAGAAGAAATAACTCGTGTATTTGATAACAAAGTTGGGGCTCCCTTACCTCTCTCTCAAAAAAAGAATGAAAGAAAAGCTCAACAGAGGACTAAAATAAAAAGGCGGGGGGGGGGGGGCAGCTAGGTGGCACAGTAGATAAAGCACCAGCCCTGGATTCAGAAGGACCTGAGTTCAAATATGGCCTCAGACACTTGACACTTACTAGCTGTGTGACCCTGGGCAAGTCACTTAACCCTCATTGCCCTGCAAAAAAATAAAAGGGCTGAAGAAAATGAGGGATTTAATAGGGATAAATATAAAATTCAGTAGTTGGGTTAAAGTCAACTTTTAAAGTACATAATGGGGGAGATGTAGCTGGAAAACAATTCATGTGGACTTTTGAGTCAACAGTGGAAAGTGGTAGTAGCCAGAAGAGCTACTTTGATCTTAGACTAGAGTGTTCAGGCAATGAAGTGGGGGAGTCCTATTGCAATCTGACCTGGTAATACTACATAGGAAGTGTTGGTTACCATTCTGGGATATGTATTTTATAATATTTTTGTTTGTTTGTTTTTGTGGGACAATTGGGGTTAAGTGACTTGCCCAGCTTGTAAGCATTAAGTGTCTGAGGTTGGATTTGAACTCAGGTCCTCCTTGACTTCAGGGCCGGTGCTCTATCCCCTGCGCCATCTAGCTGCCCCCCGGGATATGTATTTTCAAAGGCACATTGGCAAGCAAGAACACGTTCAAAGGAAGGCAATCAGGATGGTGAGGAAATTTAAAAATCTGCTATATGAGGATCAGAGGAGGGAAATGAGATTGGTTGAAGGAAAATGGGGTAAATAAAGACTTAAGTTGAGGGAGAGGGAATCCAGGGAAGGATATATAATCACTTTCTTCAAGTAGTTGCAGGGCTGGCATGTAGAAAAGGAATTAGGAACTAAACTTAATTCTGCTTGGCCCTGGAAGGCAGAACTGAGAACAGTGGATAGAAGGTTCAGGGTGGCTGATTTCTCCTCAGCATATGGAAAACTTTCTAACAATTGGAGCTGCCCAGAGGAAAGTGATGTCTCTGTCACTTAGTGACTAGTGACCCCTTTTTAGAGATACTGTAGGCAGAATGAATGATTTGGCTAGTGGTTGAACTGATGACCTCTGAAGTCCCTTCCAATTAAAATACTGTCATTTTTCTACCTGGCCTGAAATTCCCATCATTCTCTTCACTAATGGCTTAGGCATTAGAGACAAGGGTATTGTCGACATTATTATAACTTAATTAGTCTTACTGGACAGGCGATTTTATATTTGGTAAGAATGCAAGTGTGCATTCTGGCAGAATGCGGAAAATGTAAAAGATAGGAAGTAATCATCTTTTTAAATGTGTATGAAGACACAGGCTTTATAAAAAATGCTAGGAATGTCTTTTTCATTAAACTTACTGATGTAGTTTAGTGAAAGAGAGATACTTGTATGTCAGAGTTTTTATTCTCTTAATGTCTATCTTTCTCTGATGATCAGAATCAACTGTTGAATGAAGCTAATTAAGAACCATTGGGAAAAGTACACATTTATTTAAAAAATTCACATGGAATTTTTGTCATGAAATGTGGCAGCTATACAGTAAGATACAGTATAGGATTCATCATGACATAAGATATATAGTATGGGATGGGATATGTACCTATACTATGCTTTGTACATCTTAGGCATGTAATGTGCATTAAAGGGAACCACAGTACTGTGCATCCATGATTTTGCATGTGTTGCTCCTCCCTCCATCAATGTAGTGCTGTTGTTTCTCATTTTTTTGAATGAGCTCGTCCTCTACCTTTTCTAGTCATGCATGTCTTTGATGATATTTTGTCTGTCATTTTTTGCATAAAAGTTGTTAATGCCCAGCAGTGTCGTTCCACTTCTCTTTTGATTATTTGTAACTTAAATTCTTACAAAATCATCATGTTTCATGATTCACAACCATATAGGTTCACCAGAAGGATGCTGCTGTTTAAAGAGACGCTTTTTGTAGTAGCAAGTAGTTTGGAATCATTAAAAAGTACCACACAATTTCCAATCAATCACTAAACATTTATTAAGTGACCAATATGTTTTAGGCTCTGGGTATACAAAAACATAAATGGTATATATTCCAGTCCATTCTGATCTTTTACTCAGATTTGGCCCCCAGCTTATCCATCTCCAGCACCTGCCTTACATATGTTAATTTGACAATTTATCAGCATAAGTGCATGGGCAATGGGATTTTCATTGGTCTTCTCACTTTCAGTCTCTTCCCTGTCCAATTAATCTACCCTATAACCACCAAGATAATCTTTCTGGGTTATGGGTCAGATCACTTCCTTCTTTACCTCCAAGAGCCTTCAGGGGTTCCATATTTCATCCAGGGAAAAAATACAAATTAGTGTGGTGAAGTCCTTCACAATCTGGTTCCATTCTGCCTTTCCAAACTTATTTTACCATTATGCCCTATCTGTTGCAGCTAAACTCGCTTTTTTTGCTATTCCCAATACATCATAATATTCCAGTTCTCATTTCAGTCCCTTTGAATAGGCTAGTCTTTGTCCCACCCTGACCCCCTTCTCTCTGTCTTTCCATCTTTCCCCCTTTCCTCCTCTCCCCCCCATCCTTATCACTTCCACCTGTTACAATTCTTGGTTTCCTTTGGGACTCAGCTTGGGTGCTACCTCCTATTTTATGCTTTTACTGACCCTCTCATCCCATTGTTAGTACTCCCTCCTGAATGTACTGTATTTATTTTTCTTTTTCTTTTTAGTGAGGCAATTGGGGTTAAGTGACTTGCCCAGGGTCACACAGCTAGTAAGTGTGAAGTGTCTGAGGCCAGATTTGAACTCAGGTACTCCTGACTCCAGGGCCAGTGCTCTATCCACTGCGTCGCCTAGCCGCCCCTTATATTTTCTATTTACTTATCTGTGAACATGGGGTATTCTGCCACTTTATTCATTTTTCCCTCCATCATGTAAATTTCTCGAGGGTGAAGAATATTTCAATTTTAACTTTATATCCTTAGTGTCTAACATATTGCCTTGAACATTGTAGGTATTTAGCAAATCATTGTTGAAGTAAGTTGATTTTTATCCATTTGGTCATGCAAGTATGGATGATTCTCATTTTCTTGAAGTGTTATTTCATTGATGAATCTTTGTGGCATCTAAGGTTCATTTTGGTTAGTATCATGTCATTTGTGAACAGAAATATTTGAAGAACCTTGCCTTCCATATAGACTGTCACAATATTATTCTTTTTTTTTTTTGTGCGTGGCAATGAGGGTTAGGTGACTTGTCCAGGGTCACACAGCTAGTAAGTGTGAAGTGTCTGAGGCCAGATTTGAACTCAGGTACTCCTGACTCCAGGGCCAGTGCTCTATCCACTGCGTCGCCTAGCCGCCCCTTATATTTTCTATTTACTTATCTGTGAACATGGGGTATTCTGCCACTTTATTCATTTTTCCCTCCATCATGTAAATTTCTCGAGGGTGAAGAATATTTCAATTTTAACTTTATATCCTTAGTGTCTAACATATTGCCTTGAACATTGTAGGTATTTAGCAAATCATTGTTGAAGTAAGTTGATTTTTATCCATTTGGTCATGCAAGTATGGATGATTCTCATTTTCTTGAAGTGTTATTTCATTGATTAATCTTTGTGGCATCTAAGGTTCATTTTGGTTAGTATCATGTCATTTGTGAACAGAAATATTTGAAGAACCTTGCCTTCCATATAGACTGTCACAATATTATTCTTTTTTTTTTTTGTGCGTGGCAATGAGGGTTAGGTGACTTGTCCAGGGTCACACAGCTAGTAAGTGTGAAGTGTCTGAGGCCGGATTTGAACTCAGGTCCTCTTGAATCCACTATCTACTGCACCACCTAGCTGCCCTGACTGTCACAATATTATAAACCAGATTATTGAATTGACTACTGTAAATTAATTTTCAATTCAGGCTAGGGGTGGCAGTGAGTGACTGAAGTCCCTGCTTCTGGGGGTGCTGAGGCTGGTAGATCTCCTGTGTTCTGTTCTTTAAAAGTGCTACATCCAGTTGGGTGTTTTCATTGTTACCAGTATGGTGAGTCCTTGAGACTGTAATGCTGCCTAAGAAAAACAGATCAGGTTAAATGTTCTGTGGCCAATTCACATTGGGATCAGGCCTGTAAGTGGCCACTGCACTTCTAAGGGGCATGATAGAGACATCTAGTCTCAAAAAAAATTTTCAGTATATTTACTAAATGCTTACACTTAAGGCTCAGGGGATCAAGAACAATGTTTAGCTTATGTGTTCTGCAAAACATAATGGATTAATTGTCATTCAGGCCATAGAAGCACAAAATAATCATGGTACATGATAAAGGTAGGTCCGGAGGTGGTCTGTATCACAGGTCAAAAGGTTTTTATCAGAGATTTCCTTATACTCCCACTTCTTGATTCTCTCTGCTAATGAAGGACAGGAATTATGGACTTAGATAAAGTCAGCATAAACAACTGATCTTTTTTGAGTGCCCCCTTCACAGTCTTTTATTTTTTGAAAAAATCAAAATTGACAAGTAGCCAATCTGACTGGTTTAATTTTGCTTCCTTTTTCCTCTAGGCCCCTAATAATAAGAAGGGGAATAGCCTGAGGTGGGTAGCAGGAGGTGGTAATAGCCTGTTTATTATTTTTGCTGGCTGCTAATTAGGACTAATATGTAGTTTTTGTTTCTACAGAGCTACAGGGTGGTTTTCTGCCTTAGACCAAGTATCCTTCAGCCAAATATAAGAGTTGAGTAAATCTGAAGTGACATGGGAATGAATTTTGGATTTTAGAGTTATGATGGAATTAGAGGAGCTTAACAGTTGGAAGAGACTTTCCAAAATATCTACTCTGACCTTCCAGCCAGTGTGGGAATCTTCTTTGTAGCAATTCTGACATTATTTTCCACTTGAACACCTTCTGTATGATGGGGAACTCATTACCCCATAAGATAGCCCATTCTACTTTTGGTCATCTTGGATTATTTAAAATCCTTCTCATATTTAAAGTCCTTCTGAAATCTGTATCCCTGTAACTTAAATCTTTTGGTTTTAATTATGTTATTTGGAGCCAGATAGACTATTTAAAGCCCTTTCAGAGGATAGTTCTTTGAATGGTTGAAGATAGCAATCTTTTCTGCAGTCTTGTTATCTGTGATGACCTCTTCTGTCTTCTCCCCCCCTCCCCCCCCATAAACATTCCCAGTTCTTTTAGTCATTCATATAATAATACTGTTAATTGTTACTCGGTTGTTGTTTTTTCATTCAGAATGGAAAATTGCCACTTTAAACTACATTGTTGATACCATAGCTAGGAGTAACCAGTGGCATGGTCAGCAGTGGAATATAGCCTTATGCCTAAAGCTATAACTGCTCAATTTGAGAGGCATCGGCTTGCATGGCACCATGGTGGGAGGGATATAGAATGATGAACAGGGACTCTTGACTTCAGGAGCTTTAAATGAAAGGTCTTTGCAGTTTTGTGCATGTCAATCTCTGGTGGGACCAAAAAGTGTCCAGCTGTTCAGGTACTCCTCTCAACCTGAGATTCAACCAGTGTTCCTGTTAGAGGTTAGATCCTCCCCACTTCATCATTTGCTCTTTGTAACCTGGGATTAGTGTCTACTCTGATACTAGCAGACATTTTTGCTTTCTTGCCTAACTTCAGGTGCCAAGGAGAGTTGGGGGAAGAGAATGAAAATGGAGTTTAAAGGTTGGGGTGAGGTGGGGGGGGTGGGAGGAAAGATAATCCTCCTGTTCACCTCTTACAAAATTTTTCAGAAGGCAGGTTGGTTAGTAGTAAGAAAAATTGAGTCTCATTTTTGTCATCTGTGAAAAGAAGGGGTTGTATTAGATGATTTCTAAGGTGTCTTTGAGTTCTAAATCTATGGTCCTAAGACATCTCTAGCATTGCACTAGTCAAAAGGAATACTACTCTGATAAACTGTATCACAAGCTTCTTGATGGCAGAGGGTATTTCTTATTTGTTTATGTATTTTTCCCAGCTGTCTGGCAGAGTACCACATAGTATGGACTTCATAATTACTTACTGAAAGGATGAGTGAATGATGAAGAATTTATTAAGCACTTCACTGTGCTCAGTTACTGGGGGTACAAATTATACAAACAATCAAGACAGTCCTTGCCCTTAAGAAGTTTACATTCTCATTGGAGGAGGTAACACCCAGAGAAGCTAGAGGGGAGTGTGCGTGGGGTGGTATGAGGGGAGGGGGAGAAGTTATAGCAGGGGAATGCTGTAGAAATAGCCAGGAAATGATGAAGAATCATGGCTTCAGGAGAGGTAAGATGAAAATTCACTTTTTAGAACATAGTATCGCATGCGTAGAGGCCAAGGTTTTGGTAGGAAGGAGAGAAGGGAAATGGCTTGAGCATAGTCATCATCATTCAGAAATGTCATGAAACTTACGTGAAAAAATTAATGGTGCTGTGGTGACTGGACATGGTTTCAGTTCAATTCAATGAGCATTTAGGGCGTATTACAAACTCTTTACAAAGGTATGGTGCTCAGTGTTGGTGATATAAGGAGGGAAAATTGACTTAGCTTTTTGCCCTCAAGGAAGTGTGTGTGACTAGCAGGCCTGTACACAAATCAGAACTGTCCTTTGAATTAGGCTGGCTTTTGGTGCTTGGCAGTGCCTTTCCAATGCATGACCTGTCCGTTACCTCAGTTGAAGAAGATCTCTGATGGCTATAGGGATCTCTTTTTGTGCTGCCTCCACCTCCTTTGCTAGGCTCTGCTTTTTACTTTGTTGGGTCCTAATAGGCTTGCTTCCTTAAGGGAGTAATAATAATAATAATAGCTAGCATTTAAAAAGTGCTTTACACATGTTCTTATTTGATCCTCAAAAGCAATCCCGGGAGGTAGGTGCTATCTATTATTAACCTCTTTTTACAGATGGAGAAACAGGCTGAGAGACATTAAGTGACTTGCTTAGAGTCAAACAGCTAGTGTCTGAAGTAGGATATTATTAACTCCAGATGTTCCACCCAGTATCAATTCTTGACCCAGTATATCCAGGAGATGCTGGTCCTTATGGTTTTTTCCTCACTCAGGAAAATTGGGGGTACGTGGGAACCTGTGACCTCTCTTTATTCTGCTCAGTATTAGGCTGCTGGCAGTGTCTCAGGGATAGCCAGGCTTAGTTGTCTTGCTTAAATCCAACGTTAAAGGTTAGCTGACTCTCAGTTTGTATTAGCAAACTCTTTGTGAACTTATTCATAAATCCATCCAAATGCTTTTTTGTTTCTATACTGTTAAAATTTATGAACTTAGTATTTATCAATAAGTACAAATTAACAGAAAATAGGATCCAGCCCCAAATAAAATGTTAAAATTTGAATGATTTCCATTTTGTCTAAAATACAATATAGGCTTTAACAAAATAATACAAATAACAATTTTTTTCTGTGAATTTTACATTCTGATTTCATTTCTAACTACATGCTTATGACATTTGATTGCTATATCTGGGGGGGGTTTGTTTTTTGTGTGTGTGGTAAAATAGTTACTTTCCTTGTTTTATTACTTTGAGGAAGCTATCTTTAAGAATATTATTATATTCTTAAATTCAGTGGCTAAATTAATTAAATTTAGATTCTTTAAGTTCAGTGGCTAGACCTGGAGTCAGAAAGATCTGATTTCAAATCCAGCCGCATACACTTACTAGCTGTGTGATGCTGGGCAAATCACCTAACCTCTCTGTGTGTCAGTTTCCTCATCTACAAAATAGGGATAATAATAGCACCTACTTCCCAAGGTTGTGAGAATCAAATGAGATAATGTTTGAAAAGCACTCTGCAAACCTAAAAGTGCTATATAAATGCTAGCCATTATCATTTTTACAACTTAAGTTATTTTGGATTTTTCTGAATTGTCATGTTTCAAATGTCCCAATAGGATTCCGTGATATTAATGTTATATATTTAGCCATTTACCAATGATTGCATATGTTTTTCACTCTTACAGAATAAAGCAGGCATGGACATTTTCATGGTAGGTCCTTTAGTTCTTTTAATAATATTCTTAAAGATATAGTCCCAGAAGTGGGATCTCTGATCAGTTTTGTAAGCCTTACTATATATTGGAGAGTTAGAATACTGTTATAAAAAGCATTGGATTTGCAGGTGGGAGAGAGTTTAGATTCAAATCCTGCCTCCAATACTTATCTCTATGATCATGGTTAGGCTGCTTAACCTTCAGAACCTGGGCTTCATCATCTATAAAAGGGAATGAATAATATTTATAGTAATACCTGGTTATTATTAAGATCACATGACAGTGCATGTAAAGCACTTTGAAAGCCTTAAAGTGCTAAATAAAGGTTAGCTGTCTTTATTAATATTCTTTTTATATTTCCCTCCAGGTTTTGCCCAGTAGATAGTACTACCACTCATGTAATAGTTTCCTAAAATTAACAGTTAACAGTCATTCTGTTTCCTCATAGTCTCACTATCATCATTTTACCACTCCAACTCTTGAATTCATTTCTATTTCTTACTCAAGATAAATAACCTAATTTTGTTACTTGTGTGAAGTAGTATTTCCTTTTATTGATTTGTTTATCTTATCTCAACCATGACAAATTTGCCCTTTTCATTTTTCAGTGGGTTTCTTTCTCTAGTATTTTAGAGGTTACAGGGGAAAGTCCAGTTTGGGGAGGGAAGTTTTGGGGCACCAGGGGAAGTGACATTGCCTTTTTTATTCTGTGTTGTGGCTGTGTTAACTCCCTGTATGCTAGTTAGATCGTTGTACTTCAGTGGCAAGCTGAGCATTGACTGTGGTCAGAAATATCCAGGGGCAAAGCAGCCTTTCTCTGTTGATTCTCAACAGAGGCTTAGAGGGAATGTGTTCTTGCTTTTCTTGTAAGCATGTAATAAATGCTCATTTGTTGTTTGAAATTATTGGTGTTCTGAGAAGAGTACTTGCTTCTAAGTCAAGGAATTGGGTTCTTATCTGGGCTTTGTTACTTAGCACCTGGATTCTCTAGGGCAAGTTACTTTCTCCACATTGTTCCTCAGTTTCCTCCCCTTTCAAAGAAGGGAATTGGAATAGATATCTCTCTCAGCTCTCCTTTACTTCTATATAAGCTTCATGAAATCAGTCTTTATTTGTCTATACACAGTTGCCTATACATAGTTGCCTATACACATGGTAAGCGGTATAATAGAATTTATTATGATTTATAAAATCAGGGTCATTCCTATGTGTAGATGGAGTTGAAAAGCACCATAAAGACCATCTGCCCCTTAATATCTTCCCTTACTACCTTAATGTGATTCCCTTCCCCCCTTTTTGACTTTAAACTATTATATATAATTACAGCCACCAGTGGGTTAGCCATCAAGAGCTCATGTTTTATAATGGTGCATTAACGTTTACAAAGCTCTTTACATATGCTATTTCATTTGGTCCTCACGGTACCTCTGTAAGGTAGTTGACGTATATATTATCTGTCTCACAGATGAGGAAACTGAGGTTCAGAGACTTGTGTTAATCAGTCAGTCAACAAGCATTCATTAAATATCTGCCAAGTGCCAGGTACCAAAAGACAGTCCCTGACCTTAAAGAGCTTCCAGTCTAATAGGGGAGACAACATGCAAATAGCTATGTACAAACAAGCCAAATACGGGATAATTAGAAATAACCAGTAGAGTAAGGGCACTAGAATTGAGATGGGGTGGGTCAGGAAAGTCTTCTTGCAGAAGGTGGGACTTTAGCCAGTACTTGAAAGAAACCAGGAAAAGCAGAGTATCAAGGGGACAGACCGTGAAAATGCCTGGAGTTGGGATGGAGTGTCTTGTGTGGAGAACAGCAAGGAGCCAGTGTGACTACTGTTAGCGCTCTGGAAGTAGCCATGTTTTGGGAAAAGAGATTTCAGTGATGCAGCTGGGTGGTACTGGGGCTAGGCCTGGACCTTAGGTTGCTACTAAGTTGTACTAGGTTGTATTTGGCAGTAACAACCCCACATGATGCTTCTCCTCTCTTAGGCACCTTTACTCCATAGGGTTTAGTGCATTTGCTGGTGTTTTACAGGTGAAATTTAAGTTACTGCAAGATCTGGCATAAAAGATAAAATTAAGATAATGAATGGGCCTGTGATTTCATTGGCATTGGGAGCTCCCAGATAAGGAAACATTTTGGCGCAGTGGATAAAGCACCAACCCTGGATTCAGGAGGGCCTGAGTTCAAATCCAGTCTCAGACACTTGATACTTAGTAGCTGTGTGACCCTGGGCAAGTCACTTAACTCTCATTGCCCCTCCTCCCCCACCCCCAAAGAAAGTTGCCCAGAATATGAGGTGTTCTGTGATTTGTGTAGGCTCAGCCCACCAGTGTGTACCAGGAGCAGGTCTTCCTGGTTCAGAGACTAGCTCTGGCTTCCATCCTATAATGTCTGGTATGCTTGCAGCTTCCTGGCACTAGAGTTCAGTCTTAAATATCATTTAAGGACCTTGTGGAGGGGGTGGAGGGGAGATGGGGAGAATCCTAATTATGGACCAGTTGGATAAGACAACTTTAGGTCCCTTCCAACTCTGACATTTCATGACATATTCTGGAAAGTTGGGAGGACGTGTGTGTGTGTGTGTGTGTGTGTGTGTAGGTAGACCAGTAGAGGGAGAGTGCATTAGGCAGCTGATACAGGAATGACAGTGACAATGTCTGGGGCTAGAACATCTGCTTGCTCATTCCATTTCAGCAGGAATATATCCTGCTGTGTTTTCAGCACATTTCAGGGCACCACCTTCATGCCGCTGAAGTCTCATGAAGGCAATCAGGATCAGCTTTACTGAGGTTGTTGTCCTTTCCAGAATCCTTTAATGGAGCTTCCTTGTTCAATCAATCTATTTCTGTGACTATTACCCTTAGCTACAGAAATGGCCCCTCTCTGTGGAAAAAGAAGGAAGGAAGGAAGGAAGGAAGGAAGGAAGGAAGGAAGGAAGGAAGGAAGGAAGGGAGGGAAGAAAGAAAGAAAGAAAGAAAGAAAGAAAGAAAGAAAGAAAGAAAGGGGGGAAAAAAGGTGGTTATGCACGTTTTGATATTTCCCCCACTCTGGTTCAGATTGTGGTGACATTTCTGGTTTTGATTTTTGCTGGAGCCACAGGGTAAGAGATATGTACTCTTTGATACTTAATAAATGCAGGTATTTTATTTGAATAATTTGTGGGTAGAGTAGGGTTGGGGGTAAGAGTTTCATGACTGCCTACAGCAGAATAGGGCGATGCAACATTGCGTATTTTTGCTGATTACAGCTTGAAGCTCCCAGACCACAGGGAATTCTATTCTGGGGGTAGCCGTCTTAAAGGGAACGTGATCTTTGGCTGAATTGACATTCTCGCTTTATTTTTCCTTCTAATATCAGTAGCACAGAGTACAGTGCAGAGTTTCAAAGCTTGGGGGGGGGGGAGGGGAGGGTGATGAAAGTAGGGAGCGGAGGGGTAGCCAGGCTTATGTCAACCCCATGCAGTGTGTCAGCCCCATAGAGTGTTAACATGACATACAAAGAGAGAGCAAGCAGAAGACTTCTTTACACCCAGACTGTTTTCAGCTTGGAGCACATTATCAGAACAGCTCTGCATTGTGGCCCTGTTTGTGGTCAGTTATGTAAGAAGCGCATTTAAATACCAGACGATGGTATAATTTTCCAGCAAGAGCTGGAATATACGTCCCCTTGCTAGGAAAACACCCAATCAAACTGGGCAGGCAAAGAAAACAACACCGAGCCCTTCTTATACAGTAGTGGGGGAGATGACGTGTGGACCATAATTTTCTTTTACAGTACATACCAAAACTTGCATGAAGGAATAAATCAAGCCAGACTATCCTTTTCTGTTTCCCTCTATAATTTGGAGTTGGGGTGGGGGGGAGGGTGTGGGGTGGAGAAGGAAATGCAGGGAAAATCCTTTTTCCAGGCTATTTCTAATTGGAGTGAGCATAAGCAGGACTTCAGGTTCAGAAATGGAGGGAGGGAAGCCGCTAAATCATATCATAGCCTTGTAATTACCTCCCAGAGGAACCCTGAGCAAGACACTTAGCTTTGCATATTTCTCAGCCTCTCTGTCTAATCCCTTTTACCCTGGATTCTGCTGAAACTGAAACACTGCTCATTTTGTAGGCACTAGAGTTAAAAATATAATGCCCAGTCTTGTTAAGTTCAGTCTTTCTGATGTGCTAAAGATGGACCAATATCAAAAAGTGTGTGGGCAAAGAAGCAAGTCCCTAGAACCATTTAAAAGAAACATTATACAGTTTGGAGTTTTAAATTATCTTGGCTACACTCTTGATTGAAGAGTAATTTTTCAGGTTACCAGGTTGGGCAAAACAAAACAAACAACACTGTCACACTGCACACATTTCCAATACAATTTATTTTTAAAACTGTTTAATTAGGATCTTACTATGTGTTGATTTAATGTCAAACTTTTGATAATCAATGATACCTTGCTTCCATTTACAGATAACATCTCCATTCCTGAGTAAGATATTTGAGGGTCTTTATTTTCAGTGAAATGTGTGTAGCTGGCTTGCTTTATTGTTTCATTAATCATTTTTTTAAAAAATGGGGGCCTATTTCCTTTTCCTAACAATGTTTATTCATGTCAGTAGCATATATATATCAACTGAGATACTCCTTATTTCCCCCAAATATAAAACAAAATAAGCTTTGGCTGCTGGTTCAACATCTGCTGCTGTTATCAAATAATAATATTTTCATAGTACTTTGAGGAAATGTATTGCCTCCCAGTAAATAAAATGGTGCTAGGAGCAATAATACTGTCACTGTCCTAAGGCTCCTGAACCTTGAAGGTAGATGATACAGAAGAGCAATGCTTTGAATAAAACATTTGCTATTGGTCAGTACCCATTTAGTGTAGCTGCCTGCTCTTTGTACACATGGTAGTTCCCTCCATTCCTTCTCAACTTGTGTGATTCTTGTATATGCTTACCCATCAATCCATAGGAAGATGAACCAGGCATGCTGAGGGCTTCTTTTATTTTAATATCTTAGCTATTGGGATGCCAATGACAGAACTTTTTTCAGTGCTCCAATCCAGTAAATAATTGTTAAATGCCTATGATATGCTAGGCACTGTGCTTTTTTGAATTTTTAAATAAAAAGAAAGCCCCCTGCCCTCTCTGAGCTTACAGTCTAAAGGCGGAGAAAATGCACAGAAAGAAGCCTGAAAGGAGGGGAAAGGAAGAGATGCTCCCAGGCACAGAGGCAACTTGTTCCATTAATTTAAAAGCCAGCAGGGCAGCAGATGTCAGGTGGGGTGAGAGTCAAGTTTCTTCCCTCTAAAAAGGTGGGCATCGGGAGGAGTTAGATACTTTGTCCTCCAGCCCTCAAAACTGGGGGAGAAGAGGCAAAGCTTGAGTTAGCAGCATGACGGTGAGTTTAGAAGCGATGAGCTTATCCTGGGAGGAGTATCTTGTTCCTTGGAGTTGAAACTGGACAGGGCTGCAGATGCAAGGTAGAATGCTGTGATTATTAAATAAGGAGTGAAACTTGAGTGCCATGGACAATGTTCTTTACTGTGTTTAAATGGAAGAGATTTCCTGTAGATGATATATAGGAACAGCTTTTGGACCTACGATTTCATTGCTACTGAGAACTCTTGGAGGAGACTTCCTTTCTGGTCTGTACCTTCTCTGCATCATTTAGTTGAAGTGCCTAGAGCACTGAGAAGAAATGACCTGACCAGGGTAATATAACCAGTAAGGTTTTCTTGCCTCTGAGGTTAGCTTTTTATTCACTATGCCTGGCTACATCAGATTATTAAAAAATACACTTACTGGGGCAGCTAGGTGGCGCAGTGGATAGAGCACTGGCCTTGGAGTCAGGAGGACCTGAGTTCAAATACAGCCTCAGACACTTTACACTTACTAGCTGTGTGACCCTGGGCAAGTCACTTAACCCCAATTGCCTCACCAAAAAAACCCAACCAAACAAACAAAAACCAACCAAACAAAAAAATACAATTATATATGCATGATATAGATGTAGTTTGTATTTATATACCACTTCAAAGTTTGCAAAGTGTTTGACATAAATTCTTTCATTTGATCCTCACAGTAACAGGTACTGTTATTATATCCCTGTTTAACAGATGAGTCTTGACACCCACCAGGTTACTTGACCTTTTAGTACCTGGACAACTCTCTAAGACAATAAGTTTCAGAATACTTGTTCAGCATTGATAGAAAGAATTTCCTCAGTGAGAGTTTCATAAACACTAATAAAATCACAGGTTAAGACATTTTTTAAAAGTCACTGTTATCTATGGTGTCTTTACCATGTAGTAGCAAATAGAAAGGAACCATATTGACTTTTTGTTTCTGTAACACACAAAAAATATGCCAAATTGGGAAAAAAAAATAAGGAAAGAATGCTTCCCCTCTCCCTCCGTTTTGTTTTTCTCTATATTTGGGGGAGGAGAGTAATTTAAATTTAAATAATATATATCTTCTCAATTATAGCACATACATAACATGGACTCCAGATTGTTAATCAGAGAATTGCTATTTTCCAACTCTTAGAATGCAAATGGTACAACACTCATTTTTCTTTATGCCTATTATACATTACAAAGCAACCGATGTTTGCTAGATTGTGTGTATCACATGAGAACCTTTACAGTACTTCATTGCTGGAGGTCTTCAAATCAAATCAGGATGACCATTTGTTGGAAATGAGCTTTCTAATAAGGGTAGCTAAGATATATTATCTTGATTGGCTTTTAAGATTCTTCCCAGTTTTCAGTCTATAATCCTGTGATTTTATAAATTTCCTAGCTAAAGACCTTGTTAGTATTTATTTTTTTCTTCATGTCACCATAGTTTGGTCATTGTCAGGTTTTTGTTTCTATATACAATGCACGGTACACCATCCAGTTAGCTGTTTTTGTGACTACCTCCCATGATGTGGCGAGCTTGGAAATCTTCCTTGCTCCCAATTACTACTAGACTGTAGTCTCCATGCAGAAGGGACAATGTCTTATCTAAATTTTATATTTTCCCTTGTCCCCTAGCATAGTG
This sequence comes from Dromiciops gliroides, assembly GCF_019393635.1. Lineage (NCBI taxonomy): Eukaryota > Metazoa > Chordata > Mammalia > Microbiotheria > Microbiotheriidae > Dromiciops > Dromiciops gliroides. The sequence continues at coordinate 101,251,745 of NC_057861.1, forward strand.
CTCTAAACGTAATAGCACTTAAATGTTTAAATGATTGCTCCTGAAGAGAAAACCTTAAAAGTAGATGGAAGTGGGGGGCAGCTAGGTGGTGCAGTGGTGGATAGAGCACTGGCTCTGGTGTCAGGAGGACCTGAGTTCAAATCCGGCCTCAGACACTTGACACTTACTAGCTGTGTGACCATGGGCAAGTCACTTAACCCACATTGCCCAACCAAAAAAACCAAAAAGTAGATGGACGTGGGGAGAAAGGGACTTCCTTTATTTGAACATTGTTAGGGGACCCTCCAAGGAAATCATGGAAAGAACAATCAGGAAGTAAAGTGTTACTTTTTAGGTTGGCATTTTAGAACGAGTACAGGGTTGAAATTTGGAGGTAAAAAATAGGGCCTTCCTACACTGACATTCTTAATTTGCACGAATATAAAATAATAAAATATAAGTAAATCCTCATTTAGAAAAACTGCCTTATAAACTACCCCTAAGTACAAGTGACTGCCCTGTCCCTATTCCAATCCATTGTAGCCCAGCTACCATGGAGAGAAATGTGAAAAGCAAACATTTTGTAGATAATTTGGTGGGTTAGAAGTAGAGGAACTGGAACTGTGAAAAGGAGAAACAACTTTGGGGTACTGGCTCCCTTGGAAAAACTTTTAATCAAATCTTGATTGTTCTTTTTTGGCTTTTCCCAAAATGGTTTTATTTCACCTTATTTTGCCTCAGATTCCATCTATGGGAGTTTCTTTGGGATAACCAAATCTTTTTTTTTTCTTAAAGGCAATTACCTCTAGTAATATTAAGGCATTGCTGGTCATTCCAATGTTGGTGTGAGTTAGTTAAACTCTTTACCCTAAAGTTCCTCTCTTTACCCCTGTTATCATGTGCTTGCTGCTGGGTGGTTTGTTTAGGCCTTACTTTGCATGAGTTAATGCATGCCATTAAAAAAAATCTTACTGTATTGCATTAAGAATTACTAGTGGGGCAGCTAGGTGGCGCGGTGGATAAAGCACTTGCCCTGGCTTCAGGAGGACCTGAGTTCAAATTCGACCTCAGACACTTGACACTAGCTGTGTGACCCTGGGCAAGTCACTTAACCCTCATTGCCCTTCCAAAAAAAAAAATTACTAGTGGAGCAGCTAGATGGTGCAGTGGATAAAGCACCAGCCTTGGATTCAGGAGGACTTGAGTTCAAATCCGGCCTCAGACACTTGACACTTACTAGTTGTTCGACCCTGGGCAAGTCACTTAACCCCCCATTGCACTGAAAAAAAAAATAATTGCTAGCATATTGAATTTTTTGTGAAACATATGCTGTGGTCTACAGCTGCTATTAAAGACAGGGACTGTTGCATTGGCTAACTTCTGAGATTCCTTCCAACTGAGATTTTTTTTTCTCATACCATAAAATCAGATTATTCCCCTATCTAGGTGAGCTTTGGGTAAACAGGAGTTTTGATTTAGAGAGGCAGGTGATTGGAGGGCATGGGTCACTTTAGCAGGTACAGCAGGCCTAGGTGGGGCACTGCCAGTGCAGGGCTTAGGTCAACAGTCACTGACCAGCTGGTGAGACCTGAGGAGCAGGGAGGAGGAGCCCAGGCCTAATTATTCAGAGTTTTGCCTAAGGTTAATGATAGTCTTAGGAATAACAAAGGGAAGAACCTTCTAAATGTTTCTGGTGCCTCTTAGGCTCCTCTTTACATGTGGAATCCAGTGGAAAGGATCCTGGACTTGGAGGCAGAAGACCTAGGTTCAAATTATGACTGACACTTCCTAGTTGTGTGGCTATGGGCAAATTAATTAATCTCTCTAAGCCCCAATTTCCTCATCTATAAAATGGGGATAATAATACACCTACTACCTACTTCAGAGAATTATTGTAAGGAAAGAGTGAGAAGAAAAGACCTGGGAACGTCACCACTGCTTACTTGTGACATTATTCCTGTGGGAAAATGTGTCCTGAGTTTTAAATCTATTGTTTAGTAATGACATTCTAGAAGACAGCTTCTCCCTCTTTGTTGGATTAGCTGCTTCCTTAGTGTGTCTAAACAGAGGCTTCCTGAAGAATTGCTGTTTTGACTATAGCTGACCACTGATAAAATCATGAAGTAGTTTTTCAATGCTTTCTCGTCATTAGTTGTCGCATTTTTCTACCTTGTGTTGTCTCCACCTCACTTTCCTGCTGTCTTCATGCTGCTCCTTGGATAGCCTTCCAAGCTCTGACTCTGATATTAGTGACAGATAAGATTTGGGGGCACAAGATCTGGGTTGGACCTCTGCTGCTTTAAAACTTGTGTGACTGGGGCAGCTAGGTGGCACAGTGGATAGAGCACCGGCCCTGGATTCAGGAGGACATGAGTTAAAATCCGGCCTCAAACACTTAACACTTACTAGCTGTGTGACTCTGGGCAAGTCACTTAACCCCAATTGCCTCACCAAAAAAACCCCAAAACCTTGTGTGACCTTGTGTATTCAGGGTCTTGGGGCATCACTTTACTTATTTGTGAAATGAAAGGAATAGACATGAACTAGGAAATCTTTGATTCTATGAATATGCTATCCTTTCTAGGCATACATTATTTTTGTTATCATAGAAGCTTAGTCCATACAGGATGAAGTTAATTACTTTTATTGTAACCCAAGGGAATGGATCTCTAATAGAATTTGACATTTTTAAGAGGTTAATAGAAGAGAAAAATTGGGGGCAAGGGAGCCTCCTTCAGCCCCTACACCGAACACTATTACTTTGACCAACTCACTTCCTTACTTTGGGCATGTATGTTTTCATTTCTTTTTTTTTTTTTTTTTACTGTGTGTGTGTGTGTGTGTGTGTTCATTTCTAAAGGGAAAGAACTGGCTTAAAGTATGGCCTCATTTTAAGTCAATCAATTAAAAATCATTTATTAAGAATTTACTGTGTGCTAGCAGGTATACTGAACATTGGAAATGCAAAGACAAGTTAAAAAGAAGTCTCTATCCTTGAACTCACACTAATGGAGACAACATATAAATGACTATTCAGCGTATGTATACAGATATACACAGAGTAGATGGAAGGTAATCCCAGAGGGGAAGGCACTCCTCACAAGGGAGGGGACTGTGAAAATGCTCTTGGAGAAGGTGAGATTTGAGTTGAGACATGAAGGAAGACAGGAAATAAAGAAGCAGAGGAGATGTGGTAGATGAGTCCATGCATGGGGGGGAGCAGTGGTGCCAAGGCACAAAAGCACCATTGCAGCTGGATCATAGAAGTCATGGAGGACAGTAAAGTTTAAGAGAGCCAGAAAGGTAGGAAGAGGCCAGCCTGGGAAAGGCATTTACAAGCTAAACAGGATTTTCTGTTTGATCCTGGAGATAATAGGGAGCCACTGCAGTTTATTGAGCTTGATATAGGCAGGCCAACTTTGGCAGTTGAGTGGAAGCTATTTTGGAGTGCGGAGAGGCTTGGGACAGGGAGATGGATTAGAAGGAAATCTCTTGCAGTAGTCCAGAATCTCGTGTTTGCTCACTTTCCCTGGGTATAAGGTCTGTGCTAGGTTTGTGTAGGATGAAACCCTTGTAACTGTACTTGTAAAAGTAAGGTTTACGTGCAGCCCCTGGCTTTTGAAGCTGTGGTTTCTTGCTTCGTTTTTGTTTCCTGTTCTTTTGGGATTTCCCTATTTTCCTTAGCTGGTGTCCTTTCTTGGTACTGGTGTTGGGACTTTTTTCCTCTTATTATAACGTGCAAAGATGGTCAGTGCCTATTCTGGTAGGCTCTGTCTTCGACCTTAGGTTGTAAGATCCTTTAGGGTAAGGACCATAGCTTCTCCTTTTTCGGTTACTTCCTCAGTGCCTGTGTTCCTGCTTAGTCCTGTATGTGTCTAATCAGTGTTTATTGAATAATTAAACATGCCAGTGGCTTCTAATTATGACACTTGAGCCAAATAGATCATTTCAGGAAAGGGTGTGTCCTTATTGGTACTTTGTGCCTGGGCGTAAGTAGGATGACCCTGGGATTATCAATTGGGAGCTCACAGATCTCTCAGTAACTCAATCTTATCATTTGATTTTAGCCTGACTTCTTTTTTGTAAGTAGTGAGAATACTGGAATCGCAGTGTCTGAAGCTGGAAGGGACCTTACAGCACAGAGAATGTTTGATCTGGAAGACACTAGGAGATCTTCTATCTAGTTCCAAACCCTCATTATCTAGGGGAGAAATGCTTGCTCCTTAGGGCAGGGACTGTGTTTCCTTCTGTCTTTGCAGGCACAGTTAGAACTAGGAAGCATGCAGAAGCTAGGTGGTACAAGGGATAGAGAGATTGTAGACAGAATCTGGAAGACTTGTGTTCAAATTCAGCTGTGTGAGCCTGGGCAAATCATTTAATCTTTGTTTCCCTTAGTTTTTGCACCTCTAAAATGGTGATAGTAATAGCACCTACCTTCCAGCATTTTTATGATGATAAAACGAGACTTTATTTTATTTTATTTTTTCTTTTTTTAGGGGTGGGGCAATGAGGGTTAAGTGACTTGCCCAGGGTTACACAGCTAGTAAGTGTCATGTGTCTGGGGACGGATTTGAACTCTGGTCCTGCTGAATCCAGGGTCAGTGCTCTATCTACTGTGCCACCTAGCTGCCCCCTATTTTTTCTTAACAGTATATTTTCGGGGCAGCTAGATGGCGCAGTGGATAGAGCACCAGCCCTGGAGTCAGGAGTACCTGAGTTCAAATCCGGCCTCAGACACTTCACACTTACTAGCTGTGTGACCCTGGGCAAGTCACTTAACCCCAATTGCCTCACTAAAAAAACCAAACAAAAACAAAACAGTATATTTTCCCAGTTACATTTCAGGATAGTTTTCAACATTCATTTTTATAAGATTATGAGTTCCAAATTTTGTAAAAAATATTTTAAAAATGCTTTGCAAACTTTAAAGTCCTATATAAATGATAGGTATAAGGAGGAGGAGGAAGGGAAGGTGATGACTATGATAAGGGTTTGGGCTCAAACCCTAACTGACACATACTGTGTGTGTAACACTGGGCAAATCCCTTAACCTTTCAGAATTTGGGGCACTTAGAGAATTGGTTAAAACTAACCAAATTGGGATTTTTATTTTTTAACTTGGGAATTCCTTCTGCCAATGAAATCACAGCATCAGTGTATCTCCAACACTTCACAAAGTGCCTTCACATGGTAGATGCTTTATTAATGCTGGTTGGATTGAATCAGAAATGACTTGCCCAAGTTCACACTGCTTGTAAATGGAAATTCTGTGTCTCAATCCCAGGTTATCTAACTACCCTCCTGGGATTAATTACCATAAGGGTATACTGTATTTGAAAACATAGATAATGTATAAATACTTCTCACAGTGAATTTCAGTTGTGAAATTGAGAAAAACGTGTTTTTTTTTTCCATTAAGCAGATCTGCACTTTAAAAAGATAGTGTGAAGGTAACTAATAGGGTGGAAAGAACATTGTGGGGTGTTTTTTTTTGGTGAGGCAGTTGGGGTTAAGTGACTTTCCCAGGGTCGCACAGCTAGTAAGTGTTAAGTGTCTGAGGCTGGATTTGAACTCAGGTCCTCCTGAATCCAGGGCTGGTGCTCTATCTACTGTGCCACCTAGCTGCCCCCAAGAACATTGGTTTTGCCATTAGAAGACCCACTTTTGAATCTAGATTCTGCTACATACTAGTTATGTGACCCTGCGCAAGTAATTTAACTTTTTTGTGTTACTTTATCCAAAAAATTAGTTTGATGACTTAATATGGGATTTGAAATTAGGAAAACCAGAGTTTGAATCCTCTCTTGGACACTGCATTACCTTGGACAAATTATTTAAGCCTCCAACTCTGTAAAATGGGAATAATAATATCACTGACTTCCCAGGGTTGTTGTGAGGATAAAATGAGATAATATATGTCATGTGCTTTTCAAACTTTAAGGAACTCTATGGTGCTATTATTACTATTATTAATAATAAACAAGAGTACTTAAGGCCAGCTAGGTGGCACAGTGGATAAAGCACTGGCCCTGGATTCCAGGAGGACCTGAGTTCAAATCCGGCCTCAGATACTTGACACTTACTAGCTGTGTGACCCTGGGCAAGTGACTTAACCCTCATTGCCCCGCAAAAATAAATAAATAAAAAATAAAAATAAGCAAGAGTACTTGGATTCTCTATCTTCCTGAGATGTTGTCGGGTTCAAGTAAGATAATATATGTATACTGCTTTGTAAATCATAGGCGCTAAGTAAAGGCCATGTTTTATTATGCAATAAAACTTTGTCATTGATATTTTTCATGAAGTTAGAAAAAACTTTCAAATCATTTAAAATAAATATTTTACATGTTGAATATGTGAGAATCAACATAAAAATTGCTCAGTATTTAGATTTTGAATGGTTAAATTAAGTAGAAATGTTGTTTACCCACCCAGCAGAAATTGGTCTTTGCTCAGGGTGAGTTATTCTTTTGGTGATGTCATTAAATAGTGATATCATTGGTTTAATTGTCATTTCTATGATGACTCCCACATCTATAAATTTAGCAGTAGACCACCTCACCAACTACCTTTTGAACATTTTGAACTGAGTTACAAGATAAATCAATTATACTGAAACACAGTTATCAGAATATTATTAAAAATTCATGGATCCCAGCTTAAGCACTCCTACTCAAAATGAGTGATTTCAAAGTTAAATAAAAACAGGCCACCAAACAGTACATAAGGATCTCTGTGAGCATCATCTTGACTTAGAAAGCCACATATTAACATTATCTATATATCCTATTGTATTTTTGTTAATTTTGTTAAATATTTAGCAAATATAGTTTAATATGGTTCAGTCCTTACTCTAGGGTATTGATGGACACCTCTGCTCTACACCATGTTTTATAACCATTCCTTTCTTTTTCTTGACACGGCCATTATGCTAGGTGGCTCATCACCGTTTGTTTGTACTATTGCAATATCCTCATTCATGATTGCTCTCCCACTCACAAGCTTCTGCCCCCTCCAGTTCATCTTAGGCTGCCAGAGAGATTTTACTAAGGCACAGTATGAGCATGCCTAAAGAAGTTCTAGGGGCTCCCTATTACCGCTAGGATTAGACACAGACTCCTCACTTTGACTTGTCAGGACCTTCCCAGCTTCACTTCAGTCTGCCTTTCCAGACTTCATGCAGACTTCTTGCATGTGAGTTGTTCCCATCACACATTGTGCTCCAGCCAAGATGGCTTCCTTACACATGACATTCCATCTCCTTTCTTTGTGCCTTTACAGCAGCTGTCATTTTTGCCCACAATGTATTTCCTCCTCATCTCTTCTCTGCTTCCCAGGGTTCCTGGTTTCCTTCAGAGATCCCCTCATGGGCAGTCTTTTACAAAAGGCCTTTCCTGATTTCCCCTCCCACCCACCTGTTCCTGCCTTTCCCAAAAATAGTGTCACATTTATTTTGGTATATTTTGTCTGTGTTTATATGTAGCTTCCCCTATAGAATGTAAACACCTAGCAGGGATTGATACCATTTTTGGTTATCTTGCTAGGAAAAATGACTGTTCTAGGGTTCTGTTTTACCTCTCTTTGGGGACCCAGAAAGCAGCTGTTCATTCAGTGAAATGTATCCCTCTCCCTTTCCTGTATAAACCAGTGCTTTCCAGTTGGTATACAAGGACTTCGAAAATTGCCACTTTGGTACCATCAGAATTCAGATGATGCTTGGTTATTCTTTTCCTTCTGTCTGATCAGGGAATCATGGGATCACAGTCCTTAAGCTCAAATGTCCTTAGAGTACATTTAATAATAGAATCACAGATTTAGGATTTCAAGAAACCTTGTAGGTCATAGAGTCCAGCCAACTTATTTTATAGATGGGGAAAGTGCAGCCTGGAGAAGTTAGTGACATGTCTCCAGTCACACAGTCTTCCTGTCTCTGACTCCAGCTCCCTGCCCACCGTAACATGTGACTCCATCCTAAATATGAAAATTGAGGTGCTCAGAGGGTCAATGATTTGCCTAAAGTCACCTGAATCCTGTGTCAGAGACAGGATTTTAACAGAGTTCATCAACTCCTATAGACAGTGTTCTTTCCACTAAAACACAGTGATACTTCCAGTACAGCTGTGCATTTTATCCAGTGTTTAGACAGAGTAAAATAGGTGGAGAACAGTAGGGGGGAAGACCACAAGAAGGGAAACTAATGAGATTATTTTAGTAGTTCAGGTAGACTGGAATGAAGACTTGGGCTGGGGAAAATAGTGATCATAATATAAGGGAAGGGTCAGATGCAAGAGACATTTAGAGGGGAATACTGATTCCTGCTATTTTATGCTATGGTAGATTGAGGAAAAGTGGGAAGGAATAAGGAGACCACCCTGGTGGGAGCATGGCCTTTGAGTAATTCAGTTATGAGGAAATTGGTTTATGAATGTGAGAACAGAGGAAGAAATGTTAGTATTTGGACCTATGGGGATAAGGAACAAAATTAAATCAAATGTAAGTCCTTAGAAAACAGTGTTGCTATTCCTGACAGAGGAGATATTGAGAAGGGGATGATTGTTTAGGGGATGAGTTCAAAAGCTGTACTTCAGACATTTAATTTTAAGTGTCAGTATGATTTCCAAGTAAAGGTACCAAAGGAGTGGAATAGAAACAAGATTGATGATAAGTCTTTTTAAATTTTGAGTCATGTAGATATAGGTGGGAATTGAAAATGTGTGAATAAATGAGTTTCCTAAGAGGTAAGTGTAAGAGAGGGCAGAGAGCCCAGGCCTGAGTTTTGGGGGTATCTTCGTGGTTAATGGCAGGTGGAAGAGAGGAGGAATCAAGTGAGACTGAGAATAAGGATGTGGAAAAGCATGAAGAACATAGAATATGACATTAATAGAGGAGAGGGTTTTTAAAGGAAACAGAAAAGCCTCTCAGATGAACATTTAAGAGAAAAGTGTAGGATTTGGCCAGATGGAGATGATTGGCTTAATTGGGAATGTGTGGTAAATCTAGAAACCAGATTTTGGAAAGGCAGAGAGAATTCTGTAGGATTTAGAGATGGAAAGAGCCTGGAAGATTATTTAGTTCAATTTCTCATTTTAAATATTAAGAAACAGCCTTCCCAAAGTCCTGCATCAGTGCTTCATGGTGGTGTGGAGGTGTCCCTGGCTTCTTGAAGGCTCTGACGCTGGAGTGTAAGTTCTGACAAGTACCACCATGCTGGAAAGACTTGAGAGTGGCCTAGAGGGGCGATATTGCTTGCCAAGTTCCCATAGATAGGAAATAGGAGAGGGAAGAGTCGAAACCCAGATCCTTTGACTCCAAATCCATTGTTTCTGCTCTTATAAAACATTGGACCTGGATTCATTCTCAGCTTCCTACTTATATTATTTTATATGTTCTCACCTGGGTGCATTAAAGTGATGAGAAGCCATCCTTTTCTAAACCCTCAAATGGGAGAGTTTAGGAAAACTCTATCTTCGTTTCTGTTGCTGGCATAGTGGAAAGAGCATTCGATTTTTAGCCCCAAACTGGCTCTTCTGCTGATCAAGTATGTCGTCTTGGGTAAGTTACTTCACTACTTTGCCTCAATCACCTTCTTTAAAATGAGGAGTTGAACTAGATGACCTTTAGTTCTGAAACTTAAGACAGCTTAATAGAATCTTGTATCCCTCATTCTCTGGAGCTGGGAAGGCATGTTATCCTTATTTGAGGAGATAAGGACTGCAAAAAGTGGTTTACTTGGCTTGTTTTGAAGTCATGCAAGTAAAACCTGGAAATCCATTTATTGACCCTTCATTTTTGCACTACCTCCCACTTTCACCCCCGCCCCTTCAGATAGTCCTAAAATGTGCCACCTCCCTTCACCTTGTGTGTTCATGGATGTCTTTCCTGTGGTATCTTTTCGTCCTTAACTTTTAGCCTGTGATGGTCACCTCTCATTCTTTCCTTTGATGGCACAGTGACATCTATACTTTTCCTCTTTTTCACAGGTTTAGGAAGTGATTTCTTTGGGGTGGGGGAGAAGTTATCTCTTCAAGATTACAAATTTAATTGGTTATTTGCCCCTCTTTTGTCATGCTTTGTTTATCCACTGTGACCCCCTCCAGTCTTTTCCCCATCCTTGAATAATTTGACTCATGTCCCCAGCATGGCTCTGCAATCCATCATTGTATCCTTCTTCTTCTTTTTTTTTTTTTTTTTTGGCAGGGCAATGGGGGTTAAGTGACTTGCCCGGGGTCACACAGCTAGTAAGTGTCAAGTGTCTGAGGCTGGATTTGAACTCAGGTACTCCTGAATCCAGGGCCGGTGCTTTATCCACTGCGCCACCTAGCCACCCAAAATGTTTTTTTTGTTTTGTTTTGTTTTGTTCTGTTTTTTGGGTGAGGCAATTGAGGTTAAGTGACTTGCCCAGGGTCACACAGTTAGTAATTGTTAAGTATCTGAGGCTGGATTTGAACTCAGGTCCTCCTGAATCCAGGGCCGGTGCTCTATCCACTGCACCACCTAGCTGCCCCCATTGTATCCTTCTTAACCATTCCTTGAATCAGCCCTGGCATACAGGTCAGCTGCATGATTTCAGTTGTGTGGTTTAATATTCTGAAATACAAAGATGCATGCCCTTCCCCACAGCTCCTGTGGAATGCTTGTTGCCTGATGCTTTAGCCACATTGCTCTCTGAGTGCTAAGTCTGTGCTGATCACTTACAGAGCTCCATCAGTGCCTCTTGTCAGCATTCTCTCTTCCTGTCAGCTGGCATCCTTTTTACAAAGTTTCTTTATGTGAGGGTCAAATTCATTTTCTTCATTCCTTCTAAAGTCTAGAAATAAACTTCCTGTATCCTCTAGCATTTAATGGATCCTTAATCTTCCAGAAATTCAGATTTAGCAAATATTTGTTAAGTGCCTATTATTTGCAAGGTACTGAGAATACAATAATTAATGCAGTGCAAGCCCTGCTACCCAGGAGTTCATCAAAGGAACAAGTAGACATACCTGTGGTACAAACTAAGTGTCTTTTCCAAAAAAAATGTCTAGGCAAAGTGTTATGAGCAATTTCAGGAGGAAGATTGCTTTCATCTGTAAATGGGGATGGGGGAGGAAAAGCTTAGGGATAATGAGGTATCTGAGCTGACCCTTGGAGGAGAAGATAATAAATACTTCAGAATAGGTGAAGATGTATAGTGTACAGGAGTCCATTCCTGGTATGGAGGATGGTCCAAGCAAAGGCACGCCAATGAGAAAAACAAACGAGATGAGATTGGGCGTGGGAGAAGAATCCATTCAGTTTGTCTGGAATGTAGAATACATGTATAAAAAGGCAGGACATAATCACTGAATGTCAGGGGGATGCGTCCTCAGAGGCTTTCAAGACCAACAAGAATCCATTCTAGGATGTATCTGACAAGTGGCCCTTCAGAGTTAAAGACCTCCATGTGAGGCAAACCCACTACTTCTAGGGAGCCCATTTCTGTTTTGGATAGCTCTAATTGTCAGCAAGTTTCTCTTTATATCAACCATTAGTTCTCTTTGCAACTTCCCCCCATGGATTCTAGTTCTGCCCTCTGGGGTCAAGCAGAACAAATTTAACCTGTTGTCCATGTGGCAGACCTGTAGAAACTTAAAAGTAGCTATTGTATCTTCATGAAATCTTCTCATCTTCAGCCTCAACATCCCTACAACCAGTTGATTCTCATATGGCATGACCTCAAGTACTTTCACCTTCCTGTTCACAGTCTCTTGTTTGTAAATATCTCCAGCTTCTAAATAGCCTTCCTAAAATGGCTCACCCAGAACAGAATGCTGTCCTAGATGTGAGTTAACCAGAACTGAGTGCAACAGAATCATGATTTTCCTCCCTAGTTCTGATATGTCATATAGTTACCTGCTTTACTTTTGCCTTTTTTCTCTTGACCCTTGAAGAAAAAATAAAGCAACAACGAAGGTTGTTTAGTCACCTTGAAACCTTTATCTCCTTTGTGTCTAAAGTTAATTATTTTCAGATGTTTTGATGTCTGGGAGTGGTATGGAAAGCACTGCTTGACTAAATTGTATTGGTGGGAAGCCAGTGTGCCCTAGAAATGAGAAATGAACAAAAATATTGAATGCTTTTTAGCTTAAGCCTATGTGGAGTAGCTTTCAGGTGCTTCACTTAAGGTGACATTTTCTGTTGACTTTGCTGAGGACTGATATCTTTCCCTAGTTCCTTATTATGGCGTGGAGAGGACACTTGCCTTCTTCACACCCTCCTCACAAGCTTCTTGAGGTCGGGTATTATTCAATTTTTGTGTATTATCAACAGATAGTAGAACAGTGCTCAGCAGCACATAGTAGATGGTTAGTAAGTGCTTTTTTTGGTTTGTTTTTTTAATAAGTGCTTATTGAATGATTCTTGAAGGCTTTGTCTGGGAAGGGCAAGTTTTGGCAGGACTCATCAAGCTAGAAGGGCTTCTGTTTAGGGTCTGGTGATGGACAGTATATTATTTGTCATCCATTTGAATGCCAACCTAGCTAATTTTGTATAAACTTATCACCAGGTTGTCCACAATGAACTTTTCAGCCACAGCAACTTAATAATACCCTTATTTTCTTCTACATATTCTGTGATCCAGTGACTCCATCTCAGCTCCATTCTTTTTGTCTGGCAGTCACTCATACCTGGAACTTTCTCCTTCCTCATCTCTGCCTCCTGGCATCTTTGACTTCTTGCAAGTCTCAGCAAAAGCCCCACCTTCTTCAAGAAGCCTTTCCCAGTCCTCCTTAATCTTAGTCCCTTTCCTCTGATGTTAACTCCAGTTTGTCCTGTCTTTGTCTCGTTTGTACATAGTTATTTCCATGTCCTCTACCTAATTAGATTGTGAACTCTTTGAGAGCAGGGACTGGTTTTTGTTTGTTTGTCTGCCATTCTTGGAATCTCCAGAGCTTAGTGTAATGCTTGGCACATAGTAGGTCCTTTATAATTGTTTGTTGACATGTTGGCTTGACTTCAGTACCCTCTATTACTAAGTCAATGAGGGGTTATCATCTAGTAGGTTAGAGGAAGTTCTCACAATGAAAGTATCATGGATGCTTGAGTTTTCATGTGTGTTGATTTCTTCTATGTTGAACCCTATATTGGTAGTTTTCCTGAATTTCTGTTTAGGTGTTTTGGTTTTTTTCCTGTTTGTGTTGATGGTGTCAGTGAAGGACAGAAAATGATAACTACACTGAGCACTCAGGGTAAGAAAAATTGTAAAAGCCCTTTCAGGGAGAGATTAAAGAGAAGAAAAACACAGTACCCAAAGTTTCTTGTAGGTAGCCATGATGTCAGAATATTGAAGACAACTTGGCTGTTGAGCAAAAACCAGAGGAATGTGGCTAAGTGACAGAGGTCATACAGATCAAAGCTTCTTAAACTGTGGGTTGAGTAACTGAACAGGGAGGTCATGAAAAATTTGGCAGTAAATGTTTGATTTGTATACCTATTTTATATGCCTAAATACCTGGGGTCATTTAAAAATTTCTCTGAAAAGGAGTCACAAATGGAAAAAATTTAAGAAGCCCTGACATAGATAGTATGTGGCACAGCCGGGATTTGAACTCAGATCCTGTGATTTCAAATTCAGAGCTCTTTCCCTAGGGTCCCACTATCCAAAGAATCTCAGAGAGGTTGATTAATCTCTCTAACTTTGATTTCTACTTTTGTAAAATTCAACGATCAATTTATTAAAACATGCATGATGAAGTTTATCTTTATGTACTATGCCAGACTATATTAGTTTTATAGACTACTGGGAGTGTAAGGACCTTTGGAGAACATCTAAGCCAGGGGGTTCTTGACCCAGGGTCTGTGAACTTTTTTGGTTTTGTTTTATATTTCAGCAAATTGGTTTCCTTTGTAATCCTATGCATTTTGCTTTATGCATTTAAAACCATTTTTCTGAGAGGGTCCATAGGCTGCACTAGGCTGCACCAGACTGCCAAGGGGGTCCAGGACATACAAAAAAGTTAAGAATCCCATATCTAGGTCACACTCCTTAACTTTTAGATAATTACTGAGGCTGAGAGGTAACATGGCTTGCCCAAAGCACACAGCTAGTCATACTATACACAGCTAGTAATAATAGGTGGCAGAAGAAATGTTAGTCTCTGAATTCTGTTTCATTGATTCAGTATTTACATACACATGCCCATGTATGTAAATAGATAAATAGCTGGGATTATTTTTATCCTCAATGAGAACCTTATGCAACATTATCTTTTTATATTTATATATATATATGTAGTGATCTTTTGGGAATATAGGCAGCCTGATACTTTTGTCACAGATATAAATTCAATGGGTTTGTGGGGTTTTTTTTGGGTTGGGCAATGAGGGTTAAGTGACTTGCCCAAGGTCACACAGCTAGTAAGTGTCAAGTGTCTGAAGCTGGATTTGAACTCAGGTACTCCTGAATCCAGGGCCAGTGCTCTATCCACTGCGCCACCTAGCTGCCCCTATAAATTCAATGTTATAGACGATATGAGATTAGAGGATACAGTTAGACTAGTCTGAAGTGGCTTATAGCAACAGAAATAACAATATCAAACATTTTAGACATGCCTTCATATTACCTCATTTGATCCTCATAACTGCTCCATGAAGTAGGGTGCTGTTATCCCCATCTTATAGATGAGGAAACTGAGACTAAGAGAGGTTGAGTATCTTCTCCAGGGTTGTATACTAGGTTAGTGTCTGAGTGAGAATTTAAACTTGTCTTCCTGAGTCCAATTCCAGCACACTATTCATTATACCACCTATTTGCCCACCTTATCCCCCTCTTGGCTTATCTTAAGCTTTCTCTTCTACACTGATCAGCTCAATTGGCAAGTACCTCATACATGCTAGACACTGGGCTAGGTACTGGGGCAACAAGGACAAAGAGAAGAAACCAAGTCTGAGCCTGCCAATAGTAGGGCTAAACCAGGAAGGAATTAGACATCAGTGGAGGTAGGGTGATGGTATGGAAACAGCAGCATTCCTGTACTCAGAGTTTGTGGGTTCGAGTTTCAGCCGTAACACTAGCTTTCTATAACTTTGTAAATCTTAAGGTGCTATACAAATATGAATTATTATTATTATTGTCATCATAGTTTCTGTGGACTTCAGATGGAAGTAGTCATGCTTATCCTGATATTTATTCTTTTATATTTAATGTACTGTGGACTCACAATTAGAAAAAAAACTTTTTTGAAATTGAATAAAAAGTATTAAGATGTAAGCTCATCTAATGTCTCACAAAAGGATTATTATATATAAAATACTTAATATATCCTATTATATTACATATTATATATTATACCAGCAGTTGTAGCATGAGGAGAGTGTAATAGTTGATGGTACAAATGCATTGCAGTGCAATGATCCTGTCCCTAAGTGCTTTGTCCTCTCTCTAGATTTCAATTTTGAAAGTGTTTTAATATTCTTTGTCCCATTGGATTTCCAGGGGCAAGTGATAGCATCATAGATGAGGAAACTGAGACAGAAAGTGGTTAATCAGTTTGCCCCAGGCAGTACAACTAATTTCATATCAATAAATCTGGGATTCTTGGGTTTCTTTCTTCCCTCCTCACCCTCCTTCAGTGAGGGCCATTGAGAGTTATGACTCTAGGTTTAAATTTGGCATTCTGAACTCTTTGAAACTCTTGACTTGAGATTCGCGTCCTTTAATTTCAGTATATTAGAGTTCAGAAAACTTTTTCTGGGGCTTACAGCTTTTTGTGGGTGTTTGTTTTCATGTGTATTACCTGTTACCCTGTAGCATTTATGGAGACATAATCTCCTTGGCTTCCTATTGCTATTGTGTGTTTTAAAAATAGCTACCTGGGGGTGTGTACCTGGTTCCTGACATAGAAAGCTTTTCGTCATAGTGGTTTTTTGTTAAAGACACCTACCTTCATTACACCATCAGTAGAAGATTAATTTAACTGCTTTGGTCACATATGGGCAAGTCAGTCAGAGTTCCTAGTACATACTTTTTTCCTAGCTAAATATATTTAGCCTGGGTCTTGAAATCTTGAAGCAGTTACATAATTTGTTGGCTCTTTAGAAAAACAGACATAAACCCTCCTTTCTGAAATGCTGTTTTCACTCAAGTGTGTATAGAATATGTAAGATCATTGAAGAAACACATTAGCAAGTCAAAAGGCTTATATGTTTTTGTCCTAACTATGGAAGAAAGGATTTTAGGTGTATGGGAGGGAATTGCTCTCAGGGGAGAAGGAAATAAAAAGACTGTTGATGTAAAAGGAAAATATCCCATATTCATTCAACAAACATTAAATGCCTATTCTTCTTGCAGCCCTATAGTGCATGCTGGAGCTGTAATGTAGTTGGGGTTGGGGAGGATAAGCCAGAAACACAGACTTTTTGCATAGAGACATGAAAGTTTGCTTAAGCTTGTTAGCTTTTATTTTTGTATTTATAAAATTCATTCATTCATGCTCAGAAACCATAGGCTTATAATGTTAAGAGTCAGAAGGGACCTGAGAAGTTACATAGATCTAATATTGGAATTTCTTTTTCCAGCACTCCGCTCTCAGCATCACTAGTTGCTGGTCACCTAGCTTCTGCTTAAATATTTTCAGTGACAGAAAACTCACCGCCTCCTTATATTGCCAGTTTTTTCTTGTCAGACACCTCAGTGGTTTAGGAAGTTCTTCCTTGATTCAAGTTAAAATGTGCTTTCCTTAGTAAGTTTCTGCCTTAATTCTGTTTTTAATGGGATGTTAGGACATGCTCACCTCTAAAGGTCGAATATTTTGTAGATTTTTTTTTTCTCTCCTGCCTGTAGCTTCCTGGTAGGATTATTTCAAATGGATTTTTCTCTTGGCTAGACATCATAGATGTTTGGGGACCTGATTATATGAGAAGGAGCAACATCCTGGATTTAGGAGGCTGAATTCATATTTAATAACCACAGTGTTTCTGTTGGGAGCATCTTTGCTGCTGTTTTCCCCCCTCCAAAAACCCATAGAGGTCTAGTTTCTGAATCAGTAACAAAATGTCCCTCCAGGATACATTGCATGTAGATAAGATATTGGAGGAAAAGGAGTTTGTGGTCTGGGAAATCAATCTAATTATTTGTTAATGGGAGAACAATCTTGATATTTGTGAAGTTAGAATTATGTACTCTACTATTCAGAAGGAATTAAGATTGTTACTGTAAATAAGAATCTACAACAATGTTTTGATTGTAATTTAAGTAAATACACGAATATATTGTCAATCACTTGAAAATGTTCATGTTTTGTAAGTTCTTTGAGGTGGTATTTCTATATTGCCAAAGTGTTGGACATTTTGAAGACATTGATTAGGTATTTGATGACTAACTGGTTTTAGGCCAGGGATAAGCTAGTTATGGCGCTGGGTTCACTAAGTGGCATCTGAGATAGGGGTTGGTAGCTTTTTATCACCCATCAATGAATGTACTTTTTCCTTTTTCTTTCCTTTTGCCTCTCCTTCCTTGTCTCTCTTTGCTCTTGATTTGCATTCCTTTCTAGATCTAGAACTGAGAGGCCATTCTGCTTAATCTCCTTGTTTTTATAGATGTAGAAACTGAGACCCAAAGGCCTTAAAATGACTTGCCCAAAGCCACAAAAGCAGGAGGAGGCAGTTAGGGTTCGAATTCTTGTCTTAGTACTCCCCCCCCCCCCCCGCCTTTTCTACTAACAACTTTTTTTCCCTCTCTCATGCCTCTTCTGCCCAATTTATAATAAAAAGGAAACCGAAGCTTTTGTAACAAATATGCATAGTTAAACAGAGTAGAATCTCACATTAACCATATCCAAGTTTATCTCTCATTTTGCATCTTGAATTTGTTGCCTCTGTCAAAAGATGGGCAGCATCATTCATTTATCAGTCTTCAGAAATCATAGTTGGTCTAGTACATTTTTTAAATAAATTGTTCATTGTCTCTTGAAATTTTGGTTTCAGGGCAAGAGTAGCACCAAAGGAAGTTTTCCTCATCTATGTTAATTTGAAAGGAGTGAACTGTTTCTGTTCACTTAACTTTTAAAATTAAAAACATAATCATTGACAAAAACAAACAGATAAGCAAAAGGTAGAGCACTAGGCTTGGAGTCAGGGAGACCTGAATTCAAATCCAATCCCAGACTCTCATTTGCTATATGACCCTAGGGAAGTCATTTTCCTTCTGTTTGCCTCAGTTTTTTCAACTATAAAGTGTTGAAACATCCTATAGCTGTTGTGGTCTAATAGAAGGGTTTTTTTTCCCCCAGCATGAGCCTCTGTCTTTCTTCAGGATTGGGTCCTATTTGTGCTGTTTCAAACTATATGTGGTCGCCTTATTTCTGTCCCAAGTTTGGGGAAAATTAGCTGGGGTTTCTAATATATTGCTACTTACAAATTAGAAGCTTTAGCACCAGTTTTGGGGCATTAAGCATTTATTAAAGTATATTAGATATTAGTAAAGCGCGATAGCACATGGCTCAGAAAGTTAGGAAAGCCTAACTAGGATAGAGGAGGAGAGAGAAAAAGACACCACCACTTATGAGTCTCAGGCCAAAAAACAAGTCCCTATGGCTCTGTGAGTGGAAGCTTCCTGCAGGTCTAGACGAGAGGCGGTCTCTACACACTGCTCCAAGCTAATTGGCCAGCATCACCCAAATCCATTGATTGGTTCACTGGACTTGAGGGCAGTCTATGAATAGACCTTGCTGAGGTCAGAGCTTAGAGACCACACCCTCTGAGGGCTAGGCCTTCAGGTTCCTGTGGTTTCAACCACAGTTAACTCCAAGTAAGTCAATCAGCAAAGTCAATCCAATCAATCTTAATATTATCCTCTCTAGCGGGAGCGTCTGAGTGTTCCAAAACCCATTATTTTCTCACCTATTGAGTTATGTGGTATAATGGAAAAAGATAAAGAAGATCCAAATTTTGGCCTAGCTAGCTGTGTGACCTTGTTAACATCCCTTCAAACCCAGTTTCATCACCTGTAAAATGAGGATAGTGGACTGACTAGCTGTTCTCTGCTAAGGTCCTTTGCAGTTCTAAAGTTCTGTGATTCTACTATATAGGAAGCCTTTCCCAGTCCCCCAACAAGTAGTGCCTTCTCTCTGATATTGCTTTCCATTTACATTGGATTTGTGTATGTAGTTATTTACATGTTGTCTCTCCTATTAGAATATTAAGTCATCAAATATTTGTTAAGAACCTACTATGTGCCATCCATTGTGCTAAGTGCTGGAGACATAAAGAAATGTAAAAAACCAGTCTCTCCTTTGAGGGACTCGCCATCTCATAGGGGAAACAACATATACACCATTATGGCTTCTTGAAGAAGGCGGGGTTTTTCACTGGCACTTGAAGGAAGCCAACAATTGAAATTGAGGAGGGAGAATACTCTAGGTATGGTGGACAGCCAGGGGAAAAGCATGGAATCGAGAATGTTTTGTGTGAAGAACAGCAAGTGTCACTGTTTGGTACAGAACATGGAAGGGTAAATCTAAAAAGATTGGAAAGGTAGAGGCCAGACTATGGCTGTGAAGGGCTTTAAAGCTCAAATAGAAGATTTTATAATTGATCTTGGAGTTTAGACAGAGCATTGGAGGTTGAATGTGGGATGACATGGCCAGACCTGTGCTTTTGGAAAATCTCTTTGCTGAGTAGTGGGGAGAGACTTGAGGCAGGAGGTATGAGACGAGGAGGGCCTACGCTGGGTGGTGGCAATGTCAGAGAAGAGAAGTAGGTCTGAGAGTCATTACTAGGACAGAATCATCAGGCTTGACAACAGATTGGACATGAGGGGTTGAGGATGACACCTGGATTGCAAGCCTTGTTATTGAAATGGTGGTGGTACCAGGAAAGTAAAGAAGAGGTGAGGGCCTGAGGGTTCAGTTTGGGACATGTTGAATTTAGGGTCTGTGAGGCATCCAGCTTGAAATATTCAGTAGTCAGTTGGAGATGTGAGACTGGAGTTTAGGAGAAAGATTAGGGCCAGGCAAAAAGATCTAAGACATTAGCATAGAGATGATAATTGAATCCATGGGAGCTGATGAGCTCACCAAGTGAAATAGCATTGAAGGAGAAGAGAACTCAGGACAGTATCTTAGGGAATATTCATAGTTAATGAGTGTGACCTGAATTCTTCTTTCCAGCAAAGGAAACTGAAATGGAACAGTCAAACAAGGAGGAGGAATGCTAGAATAGATGAGTTGGTCTTGGCAAGGAAAAGGGCCAAGTCTTCATGTGACCCAGGTGAAGGAGGAGATAGGAGTGACCTTGGATGAAGAGGGGCATGACAGGGAGTGTTCAGCTGAATGGTCTTAATTTTTTTCAGTGAAATATGAAGCAAGGCTCTCAGCTGAGAGCGTGAGGGAAAGGGATGTCAAGGGAGGTTTGAGGAGGAGTGAAAGGCTGCCATGGTGAATGGGACAGTGGCTCAGTTATAGCAGTGTTAAGGGATTGCCTTACCTCAGTGAGGACCCGGTTGAGATTATGTACCATAAATTTTAGTGGTCCCTGGCAGCACCGTTTAGTAATTTTCTCCACTTTTGTTCAAGCAGTATAAAGAGAAGCAAATACAGGGGATGTTGAGTTTCTTTTAGGAGCAGGGGCTGTGTTTTTGCCTTTCATTGTATCATACACACACTCTCCCACCTCCCCTTCTGCAGAATTTCTAGCACATAATAAGCACTTACTAAATGCTTGCTAACTGACCAAATAATTACAGAACAGGATGGTAGGAACTAAATACCATGACTGGTATAAGCAAAGTTTGTTGTAGTAATCAGAAAGTGGGGTGAGGCTGTTTCTGCCTGGGAGGGATCAAGGAGTGATTCTTATCAAAAGTAGCATTTAAACTAGAGTGAGACTGACTAAACACTTAAATACCTTCTGTGTGTTGAGTATGGTGCTAGGAGCTGATGGAGTTAGAAGAAAGTTTAGGTCTGACATCAGCTCCACTGTTATGGAACTTCTAGCCTACTATGGAGTTAAGACATAAGACCAGATAACTGTAATATAAAATGCCAGCTTTTCCTGTAATACACTCAACATTGAATGATAAATGCATTATAAAAGAGAGCATCTGGCACAGTGGATGAGTGCTGGGCTTAGAGTCAGGAAGACCTAAGTTTAAATCTGTCATCCTCTGTCATGTACTTACTACCTGTTTTACCCAGAGCAAATCAAATCCTCTAAACCTCTATAATTTAGGCAACTCCAGTAAGATTTTCTGAGTCATAGGCATGTTGTGGATTCTTCTGGGAAGAGCTGGAGGGAGTTCCCCATGCTGACTAGGTGATTGAGCTTTTGCCTAAAAGCTTTACAAAGGTCCAAAAAGAGTAGCATGTGAAATCTGGGGGGAAGATATCAGCCTTTCCCCTTCTGTGCTGAAAAACTTTTATTGAGGAAGTGGTATTTGATTTGGCCTTTAAAGAATAGTTTTTAAATGGAAACTTAGATGGTTTGATTCATAAAGAGAGTAAAGTTTCAATTTGTTTTCATGGGGCAGACCATCATCTATTTACAAATATATGTAACATCTCAGGATTTACAAAATTGTTTTTTGTAGGTGTTTAGGCTTTAAAACATAGGAATGGGAAGAGGATAGTTTCCTTCAGGCATCTTTTTTTTTGGTGGCTGTTTTCATATTAAAATTGAATTTTAGAATTGAGGTGTTTGATTTTTTTTTTCCCCTTAAGAAACACTTAGGGATAAATGAAAATACTAAATAATGTGATTCTTTTTGGTGATTTTTTTCGTGTTGGAATTTTAAAAATGTTCCATCAGATATGTTGAGTTGGATGAAGATGGGTGGCTGCCTCTTCTTTGATTTTGAGGGACACAAATAAGGAGGTCCTGTCTGCCCCCCAAGTCTCTCTCTTGCCTTCTTAGGTGCAGTTCACACCTTCTTGACTTGAAATTACAAGGTGGAGGCATTGTCTTAGATTTCTGGGTCTCAGTTTCCATATTTGTAAAAACAAAAAAAAAAGATTGGATAAGTTGGTCTCCTAGAGGTGTCCTGATGCATGGAGTGAAGGTGGATCAGTAGAATAGGGAGAACTTGATGTTAAAATAGATAACCAGTGTTGGGATCACTCTCTCCCAAGGCCATTTGTAGATTACTTTCTTCTGCCATTGTCTGTTTTCATTCCTTTTTGATATGGTCCTGCTCAGTTAAGTGTGATTGCTTTCCTACCAGGAAGCACTAGAAGTTTCTAGCTTAGAAGGATGCAAGCATAGAAGATTCCAGATTAGGGGAAGTTCTCTGAGATAGGGCAGAAGTGAGGGGATACCAGGTAGAACAATGGAATATAGTCAGGACATCTTTGTTGAATAACTGGGCTAGAAAAGCCAGAGATTGTTCTAGACTACAATAATAACTTTGGAGTTTCCCAGGGTTGAGGCTTTTAAGGTTTGGGGAGCATGTTTGAACTCAGAAGAATAGCAGCCCATGGAAAAGAAAAAATCGATGATGAAAGTTGGGTGGGTGGGTGGACTGTGGAGGGAAGAATGGATGATAGATAAAGCAACCTGGAGGAGGTAGGAAGTGGATGGCATCAAGGGTAGGATATAGGATAGTTCTTGGCAAAGAGGGAAGACAGTTCTTCCTCTGACACAGGAGAAATGGAAGAGCCATGTGAAGGCACAGAAAGTTTTGAGATATGGAAGAGGAGAGCTCAGGCCAGATGGCTTTTGTGTCTGTCATGTACATGGGAAGTTCATCTGCTGAGGCTAGGGGGGTAGTGCAGCAGTAGCAATTGAGCTTGGAGACTGAGGAGAGAGAAAGAGGGTTGCAGCATCTGTTCTCAGTAATAGGATAGGGATTTTGTAAGAGAGGAATAAAAGGATGGCCAAATCGCCTAGTGGGTCCCGCTGAGATTAAATAGTGTGAATTTGCATTGCCCCCAGGCAACATAATTTCCTGTTTCCAGGAAGGTCCCCATTTAGAGCAGAGAAAACAGATACTGGGTATGATCCAGACTTGAGAATCACAGAATGGTAGAGTTGAAAGGGATCTCAGTCATGAAGTTTCATTCCTATCTGAACAAGAACTTTTCCCCACCATCCCAAGAAATAGGTATTCAAACTTAGTTGAAAGACCTTCAGTAAGGAGGGTACTTCCTGAGACAGCCCAGTCCATTTTGGGGTGGCTTGTTAGAAAATTTGTCCTTATTCCAAGTCTACAACATTCCCTTGGCTACTTTCATTCAATCATCACTGCTATTCATTTCTTGTGGGCCAAACAGAACAAATCTTAAGCCTTTTCCTCAAGATAGCCTTTCAGATTCTTAAAGACAGCTTTCATGTGCCCCTCTTCTTCCTCTCATGCCATCTTTTCTCGAGGCTAACCATCCTCAGTTCCTTCACCTGATCTTTTTCATGTACCATTGTCTTGAATTTGTTCACCACTTTGGTTCTTTTCCTCTACATAGTCTCCTAGTTGTGA
Source organism: Dromiciops gliroides (assembly GCF_019393635.1). Classification (NCBI taxonomy): domain Eukaryota; kingdom Metazoa; phylum Chordata; class Mammalia; order Microbiotheria; family Microbiotheriidae; genus Dromiciops; species Dromiciops gliroides. Next base: position 101,275,143 of record NC_057861.1, read on the forward strand.
GTATCCTTTCTGAGATAGATTCATAGAATGGAATACAATTCTCTGACTGTGTGCTCTCATCTTTCCCATTCTGGGCACTATTTCTCCATTTTAGTCCATGAGAGGGTCTTTGAAAGGCTTTGTCAGGTGCTTTGCTGATGTCCAGGTCAGCAATATCTACGTTATTCTACTGATTTACCAATTTAGTCATGCTGTCAGAAAAGGAAATGAAGTTAGTGCTGTATTAGAAGAACAGGAACTATATAAATGGCTAAAGGAGCGAGAGATTCTGGTGGTGGTAATTCCATTCATTGAGATTACTTAGTGAATCTAGAAGAGGGATAATGGATGGGCAGGATAAGAAGGAACAAGGGCCTAGGGTAATTTGGGGGATAGAAGAAGTAGTCTGAGAGGGAAACTATAGAGTTCAAGGTCTTGGAGACTGAGTAATGGCAAGTGATGGTTAGGTTTATGGAGAGGTTCTTCTGATAGGTAGTTAAATTGCAGTGGAAAGGGAAGCTATAGGAAGTGAGAAATTGGGAACCTGGGTCATTAGAAGGGTTATTAGCATAATAATTATATTCCTTTTGTTTATCAAAATTTAATGAACGACTGCAGACTTTTAAAAAACTTTTAAATAGAAAATGTTATGACCTTTATGTATTGAATATGGTTTGGGTTTTTCTTTGGGGGGTGGGGGTTGGGAATTCATCATTACCACTGATAACCTTTTAAAAAGCATCCACAAGCCCATCTGCTTCTGAAAAGAGCAGGCAAAGTTTTTTACAACAACCCATTTATTCAATTATTAATTTTTCGTTGAGTGCTCTTCAATTATTAATTTTTGGTAGAAGGCTGGTATTGATAGCAGCAGTAAGCAGATATGCCCAGTGGATACCTCTTGCACTCTCTCTTGTCCCCATTGCAGTTCAAAGCCAGCAGACATCCCCAGCAAACCTTTCCGCTGTCTCACTGAAAGCTTTAATTCATGATGACTGTTCTTCTATCATGCAATCAGTTCTGTGGTTGGGGCCCACTGGCAGGAAAGAGACAAGCTTCTCTCTAGTGTTCTCTCTTGGGTTGACTTAACATAATATTCCAATTTCCTGGCCCCCAAATCCCCTATTTTTCTCTAAGAAAATCTCTGATCGCAAAGATGCAAATTATTAGTACAATGTTTTGCCTTTTGACTGGTTAGAAAGATGGGCTTTGCACTGTTGAAAAGTTTATCTTTAATTCTATAATTCTATGATTATCACCCCCCTACCTCAATATTCCTCCCCATCACCTGAGCTGGAGATAGTAAACTGTGCCAGTTTTCAGTTTTCTTTTGATAGAGCTGATAATAGGCCTTTTTTCCCTTTAAAAATCACATTGTATCTCTAGCACCTGCCCTTTTCTGTGCTTCTCCTCCTCCTCTTACTAATTTTATTCTGTTCTTTTGGCTTCAGCAATTGATACTGCCTGGTCTTCTTGCAGTGTCCTGTTTTGAAAATTTGGATCATTTTTCACAATAAACCTCTTAAACCAATTGTGGGAAAGGTGCTTTGTAAATTTTAAAATGTCATATTAGTTGCATTGCTACTTTAAAATAAAACAAGTTAATATTAAGTTGACTCTGTGGAAAAAAATTTAGGGTCCTATGGCTACCCTTAACATGTTTCTCAAATGTTCTGGGTTTCAATTTCCTCATCTATAAAATGAGAGAGTTGGACCAGATGATCTCCAAATTATTTTCATGTTCTAAGTTTGTGATCCTATGAAGTAGAGTATAAAGAACCAATTCCCTAAACAGACTACTCCTTTCTCATAACATTGAGGGTTTATTCCTATATATATATGCGTAAATGGAGATTGGTTTCCTTTCAAAAATATAATAGTTGCCATTCAAATTACACTCCTCAGGACCTCTTTGAGGAAAAAGGTTTCCTCTCCCCCCACCCCCACCCCACCTCCAGCAAACTCCATGGTTCAGGGAAACCCTGAGCTGGTCCAGATTAGGTCCGCTCCTGAGCAGTGTCCATGTAAGGGAGGAATTGAAGAATTGTCCCTGTATCACCTCCCCCATTGGCTAAGAAATACTGTGTTCTGATTAGCTAGTTCTTACTGTAAATTGTAACCCTTGAGTAATTGAAATAATTGTGAAAAGGGGGAGGGGCCATTCGCGTTAGGGACTAGGAAATAAAATTATTAAACCTTATGTTTAGATTTAAAGTTGCTGGGTGGCACAGTGGATAGAGCACCGGCCCTGGAGTCAGGAGGACCTGAGTTCAAATCCAGCCTTAGACACTTTACATTTACTAGCTGTGTGACCCTAGGCAAGTCACTTAACCCCAATTGCCTCACACACACATAAAAAGTTGCCTAGTGAGATAGATTGTGTAACGATTGGAATAACGCCACCTGCTGGAGACTTACTGTAGAAGAGTTCTGCCCATGAAGCGAAGGTCTTTGAAGGCAAGACCAGGAGTCTTTTCTTTGGCATCAGGAAGTGACGCGGACTAGTGGGAGGAGGAAGGAAGAGACTGGCACTCGGTCTCGCTCTCTTTCCTTTGGACTCTGGTGGAGAGCGGAGCTAGAAATGTGCTCTCCCTTTAATAGATAGGAATCTAGGCCTTTCTCTCTCTCTTTACCAAATTCTTATTCTCCTTAATAAATGCTTAAAAGTCTAACTCTTGCTAAAGCTTATAATTTATTGGCGACCACTCATTGGATATTTTAGACAGTTTAGCTAGAATTTTAGCCCTTAACAATTGCTTTAGAGGTGTTCAAAGGACTTGTCAAGGGAAGCTTCCAAACAAACTGACCTCCTATATTTTTTCTGTAGGACTGTGGTGCTATCCAAAGGTGAAACCAGTCCAGTAGAAAGACTAAGAGAAGGGAGATTTTAGACTTCTCATTTTCTAGGCAACCACACAAGTACCCCATCCTATTTGCAAAGCAGTTTGTTGGCAACTTTTAAATAATTAATAGGTTAGGCCCTGGAGCATGAGTGCTGTCCTGGTTGATCTGACTTAAGATCTTATTATTATTCAGAACTGGAAGGGACCCTGCAGATCATTTGGTACAGGGGTTCTTAACTTTTTTGTATCATGGACTCCTTTGGCTGTCAGATGAAGCCTGTGGTTCTCTTCTCACAATGTTTTGCAAAGGAACTGAAGGAAATACTACATTTCATTTAGAGATTAGTGAAAATAAAGATATAATTTTTCCCCACCCAAGTTCACATAATGTGAATAATGAGCATATATGCGCATAATGCAAATAATTTACATGTGCATAGGTACACTTCACATACATACATACATACATACATACAATATTACTCACAAAAGTTCTGGGGAGAACTTTTTATTTATATGTATAAATGTGATACAAGAGAAAATGTGATAAATGCAAAGGTGAGGTTCAAAGGTTTAGATTTACCTTTTTTTTGAGAGAGGGAAGGATAGGAGTAGGAGTGGGCCCTCCGGAACAGAAGTTATATGGTATTCTTCACTCTAATCCATTTCCGCTTTTATTATTTATAATTATTATTACAGAGTTCATTTTTTTCAGAGGGGGTCTTTCTTTTAAACAAAAAATTCCTCAATTTCTCTCACTCTCCATCTCCCCCTCTGTCCACTCTCTTCCTCTCTCCCTCTCCATTTACATTTTGTACATTGTTTTCCTGGTTCTACTTACTTTTACTCAGCTTCAGTTTGTGTGTCTTACCATGATTCTCTGAATTCTTCATGTTTGTTGTTTCTTATTGCACAGCATTAGCAATACTGCATTGGCTACAATGTATATAGCCATTTTCCCAACAAATGGGCACCTACTTTCCAGTTCTTTGCTTCCAGAAGAAAATGTTTTTCTGAGTATTTTGATGTATATGCCACCTTTGTCTCATTGAGGGTATGCCTAGAAGTGGGTTCCCTGAGACAAAGGGAACAGAAGTTTTAGTCAATTTTTAAAAATTTGTTTTTTGTTGTAGGCTTAGCAAACATCAACACTGACATTTCAATATACAATGAGGAATAGGAAAGAGAATCATATATGAAAAAACAAAATTGCCCTGCATATCTGGGTTCCATTTTGAACTTTCTCCTGTTTATTTTTAAATGTTTTGTTACTGTTTAGTCACTTAAAAAAAAAGACACAACTTAATTTCAAATTGCTTTCCAAACTAGTCAGACCAATTCACAGCCGTCAACAATGTATTAATATGCCTGTGTTTGTATAGTCCGAGATAGATATTCATTACATCCCTTTTTCCTTTGTATTATTCTAATGATTTCCCCATGCCATCCAAAGCTGCTACTTTATGACCATGGGTTTTGAAAGGTTTTGCCACTGGAGCACAAACTCTACCAGGATCTACCAATTTTAAAAGGCTTTGAATATAGGTCTGGTAATGGAGACAGAAATGATAAGATCTGGTAACTCATTGGAGATGTAGGATAAGCTGAATGAGGAGTGGAGAATAATGCTAAAGTAATGAATTTGGGAGACTGGAAAGATGGTGGTGCCTTCAATAGAAATTGGGAAGTTTGGAAGAAGAGAGAATTTGTGGTGGAAAGATATTCAGTCTTGGACTATTGAGATTGTGATGCCAATGAAATTGAAAATCTTCAATGTGTTTGAAGTAAAAGTGGTGATTTGTGCAGTAGCCTATTGAAAGCATCCTGAATGGAGAGTCAAGTGCCTGAGATTTTAAGTTTTGACTCTGCTACTCACTAGCTGTGTGGTCTTGGACAACTCATTTAACTTACCTAAACCTTAATTTCCTTATCTGTAAAATGAGAAAGGAGAAGGAGAGTTGGGGGGGGGGGGGGAAGATCCTTTGAAGCTCCTGCAGTCAATGATTTAAAAATTTATGTTGGGAGGTGACATACACTTTTTGTAGAGTTCAAAAGGATGGGAAGGGAAGAGATTGTTGATGTTTTAGCATAAAAAGTACTTCATGATATAGTAACAGTACTGTCAACTGTGCAAAAGAAGCAGGAATTCTCCAGATACTTGAAATATAATAGTTCTCTTTCATTCATCTTGTATTTTGTTTCCTCTGAAATTATTAAATAAAGTAGTTTATTTTAGTGGCTTATTCCTGTTGGAAATATTTTTTGAATCATTATAAATATTCTGTCCCAAACTGCTGAATAATATTAAAATGAATGTCCTTAGATTCAAGTTCTTTTCACATTCTTTCGATCTCATTGTACTGTTGGGGTAAAGGTCTCAATTATATTATCAGCCAGAATGAGCTGGTTTTGAATGGATGGCATATATTATTGAATTGGAGTCTTTCAGGGAATATAAGGTTCACAACTAGTCTCTCAAGGCATCTTCTGAATAAGGAGACAGTGTTTTCTTGTGACAACATTTCCCTGTTTAATTGAATTTTCATATTTTTTTGTTGTTGCCCTTTAAGTACCAAATCAGGATGACACCCCTGATTGCCAAAAATATAATCATATATAAAAGAGCACAATTCTCATTCTCTCTCTCTCTGTTTCTCTGTCTCCCTGTCTCTGTATACACATGTGTTTCTATGTAATTCTTTGTACCTATCAGAGACATTTAAGCATCTGCTGAATTAAAATGAACTGAATGTGTACCTTACTATGAATGTCTAATTCAATAGTATCCAGCAAACCTAAGTGGTAGAATCTCATTTGATCAATTATTAACTTGCTGTTTGGTATTGGAGATTGTGCTATTGAGGGTTCTTAACCTGGGGTCTATAGGTTGTTGTTGTTGTTGTTGTTGTTGTTTAAACACATAATTTCTCTTGTTTTCCTTTGCACTTTATTATATGCATTTTTTTAAAGTGAGGCAATTGGGATTAAGTGACTTGCCCAAGGTCACACAGCTAGTAAGTGTCAAGTGTCAAGTGTCTGGTCCTCCTGACTCCAGGGCCGGTGCTCTATCCACTGCTAGCTGCTCTATTATATGCATTTTAAAACATTTTTGAGGAGTCTGTAGGCCCAAAGGGTCTGTGATACTGATAGGTTAAGAATCCAGAGATTAGATAATTTCTGAGATGATTTCCAGTTTTAAAAATCAATGATTTTCGGGGCAGCTAGATGGCGCAGTGGATAAAGCGCCGGCCCTGGATTCAGGAGTACCTGAGTTCAAATCCAGCCTCAGACACTTGACACTTACTAGCTGTGTAACCCTGGGCAAGTCACTTAACCCTCATTGCCCTGCAAAAAACCCAAAACCAAAAATCAATGATTTTCAATTTTAAAATAACTCCAAATACAGCACTCTTTCCCTTTTGCTAGGCTGCCTACATATTCTTTGAGAGTCACCTGGGGTATTGAGAGGTTAAATGAGGTGCCTGAGGTAGAAATTGAACCTCCAGGCCTTGCTAATTCTAAGGATGGCTTTTCTGTCTTCCACACCACAATATAATCAATGAAAGCCACAATGACATTATCCAGGACTTGGTTCACGAAATTCTTACACAATTTTGCCTTCTAGGGGGAAAGCACATTATCTTCAATTATTCCAGGTAATTTTGTTTAGGGAAAGAGAGAGAGAATGAGTGTGTGTGTGTGTCTGTGTGTAACTGCTCACTTGTTGTTTGAGGACCATTTATGCCAAATGTATATAGGAAGCCATCATGAATGAAAAAGTTGGAGGGTGCTTTTATTTCATAATCTATAAGTCCCTATCAATCTTTCCAATAGTTGATTCTCTACCCTGTGTCCCCAATTTTCCCCTATCTGCCTAGTCTGGAGGTAATCTCTTATAGCACTCATTTTATTTATTTATTAAACATTCATTTTATGCCTTGAGCAGTCATATGCTGGAGATAAAAATATAAAAGTGAAACATTCCCTGCCCTCAGGAGGCTTATAGTCTATTTTTCTTTGCCTTTCATTTTGTTTTATTTTAATTTTAATTGAATTGTTATTATATTTTGTTTTGCTTTATTATTTGTGTATGATCTTGGTTGTATTGGTTCAAGCCTGACCACAAATTGTTGTTCAGAGACCAATTTAGCTAAGCTCTAGGAATTAGTTAGCCAGGTCATTGGATTATCTAGGACACAGGCATTCATGAAACAATCTGCTAAGAGTGTGGAGAGGTTGTTCTCAGCAGGGGGGAAGGGAAAAGGAGGATAAAGGAGGATTTATAATAAAGAAATCAGATCTTTTGAAGTCAGAAGGATTGGAATAATATAGTTATTAGTGTTAATAAATATCTTATTTCCCTTATTAGATATTGATATACCACTCTAGGGCAGGGATTGTACTTTATTCATCTTGGTTTCTGCCCCTCAGCATCTAATACAGAGCCTCTTTGCACATAGTAGGCACTTAAATGTTGACTGGATGGATGAATGAATATTTTTCAAGAAGTGCTCTTTGTGATTGGAGTATCCCTTCTCCTGAGGTCATTATTTTTATAGTGTATCCCTTTATGTCCTCTATAGCTTGTGGGGGGGGAACCCCAAACCCAACCCCCTCAATATTCTCCTCAGCTACTCTGAGGTGTTTATTAACAAAAACAAAAATGTGATATTTATTCAGTGAAAGGATTTTCTGAATGATTCTGGGATTCACATAAAGCTTATGAAAGTCTTATCAGATGTAACTTCCAATTATAAATTGTCGTTAACAGGTTACTCTTTTTTATGCAGGGTAAATTTAGAAGAATCACCTGTGTTTGCAGAGTATTAAGAAAGGCAGAAATTAAATTTGAATCAGATTAAAAGAAAAAAACCTGGAATGTTTGTTGCCCTTGTGCCTTTCTGCTGTTGTTTTCACATGGACTGGAATGACTGCTTTTTGGACCTCCCACACAAAACTACCTGTGCATCTTTTAAAACCCATCTCGAATACCCTTTTCCAGGAAAAAAAAAATTGATCTCACTCCTTTGGGTCATCAACAACTTGGCCATACCTCTTTTATATATTTACCATATATAATATTTTGTATTACTGTTATTAATATTGGTTCTATCCTCCATGGGAACAGACACAAGTGGTTGTACACACGCATGCACACACACCACAATGGTTAACGTGCTGAATATTCACTTTAATGAAAGTTAAACAGAGTCAAAGTTAAGCTGTAACACTGTTAGAATTCAGAAAATTTCAGAGGCCCAGAATGCTTACTAATTATAATAAATGAAACAATAGAAATATATACATAAAGCCCTTCATTTGGGTTCAAAATTTAATCATTGACATAGAATGAAGGGGAGGAAAGAGTATTTGAGAATCCTTTTTGAGGATGAACGTGGTTTTAATGGGTAACAAGTTTAATAGGAGTCAGGGATCTGTAATAGTAGCTAGAAAAGCTTATGTAGGGTTAGTTTGCATTGATATAATTATTGTATACTAATAACCCGCTTTGATCAGAACACTTGTTTAGTTCTGAGAGGAATATTTTAGGATACTGACAAATTTAAGAATCAAAACCATGTCCTATAATTTTTGTTTGTTTGTTTTTTTAGTGAGGCAATTGGGGTTAAGTGACTTTCCCAGGGTCACACAGCTAGTAAGCGTTAAGTGTCTGAGGCCGGATTTGAACTCAGGTACTCCTGACTCCAGGGCCGGTGCTCTAGCCACTGCGCCACCTAGCTGCCCCTCTATAATGTTTTGCATGTAGAAGTGTGGAGAGTTTGGGGTCCCAAGATGATAGGAGGCAGTGAGGTATCACTGTAGATAGAGGGAGTGACATGGAACCAGGAGGATTCAAGTTCAAATGTGGTTTCAGAAACTTAATGATTCTGGGCAGATCATTTAGTCTGTTTCCCAGGATTGCTGTGAGGATCAAACGAGAATTTTTATGAAAGTGCTTTGCAAACATCAAAGCTCAACATGCTATTTGCAAATGTCAGAACTATGAGGAGGAGGAGGAGGAAGAGTACATTTTCAGGGATTTGGAGGGCTGTCATGTGGAAGAGGTATATATTTTCCAATTGACCCCCACAGAGCAGGACGAGGAGCAGTTATGAGTGGATAGAAGCTATAGAGAAGTACATTTTAACTTAATATGAGGAAAAACTTCCTGATAATTAAAGCTGTCAAAAAATTGGAATTAGTTGGCATTATATGTGATTTCCTCATTATTAGAGACCTGTAAGCACAGGACTGGATGGCTGCTTGTTACTATGCCTTAGAACTTATTTAAGGGGCAGCTAGGTGGCGCAGTAGATAAAGCACCGGCCCTGGATTCAGGAGGACCTGAGTTCAGATGTGACCTCAGACACTTGACACTAGTTGTGTGACCCTGAGCAAGTCACTTAACCCTCACTGCACCTCAAGAAAAGAGCCCCCCCCCCCAGCTTACTTAGTTCTTACTTAGGGGTTAGTTTGGGCTAGATCCTCTGAGGCCCTATGGTTCTGTGAATTTAGTGAACTGAATTGAATTTCCAACTTTTTTTCCATTGAAAAAAGGTGGGTGCTGAATTCCTCTTTGTATTTAGAATTATGAAAAGTCAGTCAAGGTAGCTAGGTGGCGCAGTGGATAGAGCACCAGCCCTGGATTTAGAAGGACCTGAGTTCAATTCTGCCTCAGACACTTGACACTTGCTAGCTTTGTGACCCTAGGCAAGTCACTTAACCCCAATTGCCTCACCAAAAAAAAAAAAAGATTTATGAAAAGTCTGAGCAAAATTAGTTGTTTATTGTTGTATACTTTTATTGGATTGCATGAAAATAATGAAAACAGGAATTAAAAGGAACTTGGAATAAAATTATCAAGTAAAGGAACTTAGAAATAGTTATTTAATGGGGCTCAGAATTGAATATTCAAAAAGTACAGGTGGTAGAGATGTTCCCTCTGCAAAATGAAGTCTGTCTTCATGGCAAAAGGGAGGACAGTTAGAAACTTTCATCATGAGAGCAAACTAGAAGGAGGTGAGGGGAAGAGGTGGTGGCTCTTGATGGTGGCATGAGGGGCACAGTCCTTTAAAGATAAGTGATAAGTACATGTATGAATACTGGCAAATGCCTATATGTATACATATATGTGTGTATATTGTACACACACATACATATATGTTAGAAGCAATAATTTTTGCAATAAACTTTGACAGTTCAGCTTTCTCTTTTGTTCATGAATAGATCACCAATACTCTGCAACAAATCCAGATGTTCCTATTGTGATTTGTCCTTGGTGACCCAAACCAAATGCATAGAGGCCTCAAAGAATGATTTTAACTTTGAGATTTAAAAGAACAATAATAATACTTTCTGTTCCTTAAAATTTTGTGTGGGACTTCACATATAAAATTTTACTGATCCTCCTGGAAACCATGTGGACTGAGTTGGATGATTTATTCCCAGTTAAAGAGAGAAAACCAAAGCACAGTGAAGTCAAGTAATTGATGGCAAAGTCATTTTACATGTATACATTTACTTACATATTAATAACAATAGCTAACACTTACTATGTGATAAGCATTATGCCAAGCACATTACAAACCTTATTTCCTTTGATTCTCATAACAACCTTGTGAGTAGGTGCTATTATTATTATTCCCATTTTACAGATGAGGAAACTGAGGCAAACAGGTGAAATGACTTGCCCAAGGTCAGCTGGTAAGTTTCAGGAGTCGGATTTGATTCCAGATCTTCCAGACTCTGGGCTTAGAGCTCCACTGAGCCAACTTGCTGCCTAGGCAGGAGAATAAAGAGTGTGTTTTTAGGAATTGATCACAAGGTTGAGACCTGGAAGGGTCTTTAAAGACCATCATTGAGAGCAGGTAGGTACTCTTTCACATTTATCTTTGATTCTCTAGTGGCTTGCACTCAGCCCAGAATAGATACTTAATAAATATTGTGTTTGACTAAGTACCAAGTTCAAAAGGTTTCTTCTTCCCATTGGTTGTTCTTGTTTCTTCTTCCCAGTTTTTTTTTGACCCAGGGGTTCTTTTTGACATCTGAATTAACTTGATGAGGACTCCTATCCTGACTTTTTCAGTTTTTCTGAACACTGAAGGTTTCCACTTTTCTTGATACACACAACTTCTTGTATGTCTTTTGAGCACTGGGCTTTTTTGTTTTTTAAATGTAATTTTTAATTGTTTTTTTCTTTGTTTTTTTTTTTAAGGACACTTCCCACTGATGAATCCCATTTCTTATCCTCCCTGGGAAACTTCCCTTGTAACAACAAATAAGTACAAACAAAACAAGTCAATTCTGTATTTTGTTTGTTTGGTTTTTTTCCCTCTCCAACCGCTCCTGGAAAATAACTACAGTTTTTCCTCTCAGTCAAGTTGCTTTCCAAAGTGATGTGGTAGAAAGGGCCTTGAGTTTGTATTCATTCTGTCTCCAATTAGTTGTATGGCCTTAGGCAAGTGGTTTAGTCATTTCAAGTGGCTGAATTTTTGTTTCCTTATCTATAAATTGAACCAATTGCCCTAGTTAATTTCTAAGGCCCAGCTCTAAATCCTATGACACTGATATCACTCCCCTGTTAGAGCTGAGGACCATTTGTGATTTTAACCCTTTAACTAAGAAATTCACAGTATCACAAAATTTCTGAGGTGGGTGGGACCATCCAGGTCACCCAGGCCAGCCTGTAACAGAATAGGAAAGACTCCTGTCCAGTATCCCTTGCAAGTAGTTCTCTGGCTCCTTCTTAAATACCTTATAGTTACCAAGGACTCACTACTTGTGCAGGCCATAGCTAAGGATGTTGTAGAAGAGATTCCCGAAATGGTTAGTATCCCCACACAGTAACACATTGCAGCATCTTTGTTCATTTTTCAGTACCTTAAGGATATGTTATTTTTGTCAGTGAGGGTCCTACCTTTCTAGGCACAGATTACAGGTCTTCCATGCAGTAACTTCTGGATGATTTGATGAATCTCTCTGAATTTAACTAGTCTAGTCCCAGGATTACTGATAGGTGATTTGTCTCTGGGCCCATATCCCCTTTGGTTGATGATAAAGACTTTGACCATCAGGGGTCAGCTCCACCCCACAATGAGGGATTAATATAGGCCTTGACAATAAGCCTGAACTATGTTGAGGTCTTCTTTAGTCCTTATACCTGATCAAATATTTCCATTGAAAATGGAGACGAGGAGGAAGAGAGCACTGGTTTTGGAGTTAACCAGTCAGTAAGCATTTATTAAATGCTTGCTCTAAGGTACTATGCTAATCGATGGGGATGCCAATAAAGGCAAAACTAGTTCTTACCCTCAAGTATCTTGCAATCTAATGGGAGAGACAACATTTAAGCTATATACAAAGAAGATATTTACAGGATAAATCAAGAGAAGGCACTAATATTAAGGGAAGGTTTCTTGTCGAAGATGGGATTTTTGCTGGAACTTGGGGTCTGTTACTGGCTCCATTTGTTTTCCTTTTAATCCATTTCAGCAAATATTGTACAAGTCCTTGTGTTAGACATTGGGGATACAAATATACTACCAGTTGGCATTTTTATAACACTTGACAGTTTACAAAATGCTTTACATATATTTGATTCCCGCCATGACCCTGAGAGGTAGGTGCCATTATTATTTCCATTTTACAGATGAGGAAACTGAGGCACATAGTGCTTAAGTGACTTAACCAAGGCCGCACAGCTCATAAACATCTGAAACAGGATTTGATTTTCGCTCTTCGTGATCTATCCAATACACCATCTAGCTGCCACCAAAAATAAGATCATCACCTCCAGAAGCTTACAGTTTACTGTTAGGGATATGATTACACAATTATGTATAATATTAGGCATGTAGTAATCCAGAGAAATTGCCCTAGGAAAACGTCATTTTATAATGAATACTTGTATCTCTAAAATGGGATTTGGGGATGGGATGCTAGCCCTAATGTATTTTTTTAATCATAAAAGTATTTTATTATTTTCTAGTTACACGTAGAGACAATTTTCAACATTTGTCTTTATAAGATGTCATTTCAAATTTATTCACTCCCTCCTCCCTCCCCAAGACAGCAAATAATCTGATATAGGTTATATACGTACTATCACATTAAACATACTCTGCATTAGTCATGCTGTGAAAGAAGACTTAGAGCAAAGGGGGAAAACCTCAAAAGAGAAAAACAACAAAAAATAGAAATAGTATGGTTCAATATGCATCTAGATGCCACAGTTCTTTTTTTCTGGATTTGGAGAGCATTTTCCATCACGAGTCCTTTGGACCTATCTTGGACCATCGTATTGCTGAGAAGAATCAAGTCTATCACAGTTGATCAGCACACAGTGTTGTTGATATTGTGTATAATATTCTCCTGGTTCTCCTCATCTCACTCAGTATCAGTTCATGTAAATTCTTCCAGGTTTCTCTGAAATCCACTTGCTAATCGTTTCTTACAGTATAATAGTATTCCATTACATTCATATACCACAACTTATTCAGCCATTCCCCAGTTGAAGGGCATCCCTTCCATTTCCAATTCCTTGCCACCACAAAAAGAGCAGCTATAAATATTTTGTATATGTGGGTCCTTTTCCCTTTTTTATGCTCTCTTTGGGAAAAAGACCTAATAGTGGTATTGCTGGGTCAAAGGGTGTGCAGCTTTATAGTCCTTTGGGCATAGTTCCAAATTGTTCTCCAGAATGGTTGGATCAGTTCACAGCTCCACCAACAATGCAGCCCATATGTATTTTTTTTAACTCTATGACTTGAAATTCATCACTCATCAGAAGGCATGCTCACGGTCTAGTAGCATCTGCTAGGCACTGGTTGTCTTTATCTTTGCATTAAAATACATTTTTCATTTTCACTTAGAAGATATGGAGAACAAAGATAGGCTGAGCACCTTTCCATCTAAGCCATACTACAGTGGAAATGTTGTATTTGAGAAGAAATTAAGCTACAACTGCTTGCTAGCAGGGACACTGGCTATAACATCTAGCATGCTTCTTTTAGGAGAAGATGATGGGAGAGAAGAGATGACTTATGGAAGAGTAAAGAGTGATTGGTATAAAGCAGTTTAGTATCACTGACATTGTTTATTCCAAGTAGCTGTTGGTCTAGCTGTGTCCTTAAGCCATTCAGCTTCTACCCAAAGATAGGTCATCATTAAGTCATGTGAAACTGTTAGAGAAGAAGCTTTTCTCCATTCTGACTTGCTCCTTCTGTTCTTTTCTCCCATATCTGGGCTCTCATTTCCTTGACTGCAGCCTGCCTTTCTGGCTTCATCTCACGTGATTTCCTTTTTTGTATCCTGTGTTCCAACCAAACCAGACTGCTGCTATTCCCAGAGTATGTCTAGTGCCTTCCAGTCTCATTGCCTTTGCTTATGCTATCTGCTGTGCTTGGACTGACCTCCACCCCTACATCTCTCAGGCACTTAGAATCTTGCCAGCCCTTCACTGCCCAGGACAAATGCTCTCTCAAAAGTGCCATAGGAGCTGGACATTGGAAGGGACCTCACAGATCATCTAGTGCACCTTGTACTGGAAGCAAAATCACATTCACAGTGTGTGCATGCACACATACAATTATAACATTTAATTTAATGTATTTATTATAATATAATATAAATAGTATATTTAATAAATTATTAATACAGTAAAACCATCACTATTAAATTACAATAAATCAAATAAATTAATAAATAACAATTATGTATTTTATAAGTGATAAATTAATATTGAAGATAAATAATATCATGTATTGTATATAAATATATTGTGATGTATATGTACACAGGCATATAGACGTGTGTATATATACACTCACATACACACATATATATTTCCTTGTTTGGCATTTAAAGTTCTTCTCTCCTTTTCCAACTCCCCTTTATATGATGTCTTCCTCCTTTAGAATTTGGTTCTTGAGGATAAGAATTGTTTTTAATCATTCTTTGTAGACCCTGAAGTTTGCTCAGTGCTTGGCATGTAGCAAATGTTTAATAAATGTTTATTGTCTAAGTGACTGACATTTGATTCCTGCTTTGTTTTTATGTCAGTTCTTATAATCACCTTTTTTTTTTTCCTGTTTAACAGCTAGCAGAATAGGTATTCAAAACAAGTTTTAAAATTCTTTAGAATCATAATATTTAGTCATATGTAGGAGAGGCCAGTATAATGGAAAGGGTAATGGATTTGGAGTCAAAGGTTTTTGCCTTTGTCATGATGTGATCTTGGACAAGGTTATGGAACCTTTCTGGACCTCAGTTTCTTCATCTATAAAATGTGTTTAGATTAGGTCATATCTCAGGATCTAGGTTACAAGGGTAACTCTTAAACTTATCATCTATAACTCAATCCAACTTCCTCTTGTGACAAGTGGGGAAACTGAAGAAAAAATGCCAATAGTCATATATAGGTAACAAGTGGTAGCTAGGACTTAACTCCAGGATGTTTGATTTCTAGGCTAGTGTTCTTTCTGTTGCTTCTGTTCTGAAGCTCCAATTCTGATTGACCTCACAGTAACTTCCCCAGAAACAGTCAGATTGGGCTCTGCTGATTGGCATTGAATAAGCTCCTTTATAATCTAGCTTCAGTCCAGACTTGTTGTACATTACTCCTTCCTCATCCATCGCACCAGACTGGCCCATTTACTGTTCTTCATTTATAACATACATCTTCTACCTCTGCTCAGACTCCTCCCATGCCTGGAATGCATGGACTTTTACAATGTCTAGTTTCCTTCAAAATTTACCTCAGACACTTCCAGGTGCCCCTTTTACTTTGTATTTATTTTGGGGGGGGTTATGTTATATTATAAACAATTTGTTTTATGTGTCATAACTATAATGTAAAACCAATACAATATAGTATATTATAAATGATGACTATTAATATCAATATTAAATGACATTCATCAAATTAATAAACAACCTTAGCAAACAATCATTTATATATTTACAAATAAGGAATTAACATGAATAATAATATTAATAAATAATATAATTATGATGTATGGATGTCATAAAAGCAACATGTACATATATTTAGGAGATACTGTATATGCGATATATTTGGGAGATATATTTTACCTAATATATACCATATATTAGATATATTTATGAGATTTTATGTGTGTACATACACACACACACACAAAGTTTCCTAAATACATGTTCATATATTGTTTCCCTTTACAGAATATAAGCAACTTGAGGCCAGGGAGAGTTTTCTTTTTGTTTCTGTATCCCCAGAGCCTAACACAGTGTCTGGCAATGTAATAGGCATTTTGAAATCCTTTTTGATGACCAATTGAAAGTTACTGGGGATACTTTGAGGTTTGGACAAAACAGAGATGAACCCGATTCTGCAAATTCTACCTGTAGCTGTAAATCCAAGTAGACTATTGATCCATTTTGCCCACATGAATAGTGAGTGCTGTCAACAGCACCATTTTGAAATACTAAGGATGATATTTCACTTTAATTTCTCCCTACAACTTGTCTTTTATATTAGGGCATGCCCTCATACAAACACTTAAAGCTCTTTTGGTTGCTATGTTTTCCTGGATGCATAGGTCTTGGAGGCCTCTGGCTAATTCTTTCCTTTAAATCACGTGCTGCTTTGATGATGTGATGAGGAATCTCACCAGGGTGGTCATAATGTCAAAAGGAGAGAAGGGGATATATAGGACAGATAATGATAAAGTAAAATCAACAGGCTTTGGCAGCACATTTTATATGGGGGTGGAAGAGAGTGGGGAATCCAGTATAATACAGTAGTAGGTAAGTTCTGAAGAGGAGAGCTCGGTTTTGGACAGGTTGAGTGTCTATGGGGCATCCTGTTTGAGATGTGCAGTAGGTAGCTGGGGATGGGGCTGGATAAGTAGATTTGACAATCATCAGCATGAAGAGAACAATTGAATCCAAGGGAGCTGATGAAATCAGCAAGTTAAATAATGTCCAGGGCAAAGAGAAGGCCCAGAATGGAGTCCTGAAGGATGAATTGACTTGCCCCAAGTTCAAAGCCTGCTTTCTAGACACTACCCCTCCGCCCAATTCCTCTTCTCTCCTCCTCCTCTCCTTGATCTTCCTTACCCTTACCCTCACCCTCAACATTTTCCACTTATTTATTATAGTCATGTTGCATATTTTGTTGAAGCTAAATAAAGATCAAAATAAGAATGCTTGTGAACATATGGATTCATGGAACCCTTGCTATAACTAACCTTGAGGCCTCCCAGTAATCCACAGTTCACAGCTGGGAGACATATTCTCCCCTCTTCCCTTGCATTTGAGAGTTAGGGAAAAGAAAACTTCTCAAAGTCCTCATACCTGCACAAGAATACAAGAACACCTTATGTTATCCAGGTAGTAAAACCCTACCCTCTATAGGAAGCCTCTTCTCCATCTCTATTCATTCTCATATCTTCCTTCTGGAGATTATTTCAGATTTATCCTTTCTCTAGCTTACTTGTACATAGGTATTTGCATTTTGTCTTCTCCATTAGACTCAGTACCTCGAGAGCAGGGACCACCTGTTACCTTTTACGGTGCTTAGCTCAGTCCCTGACACATAGTAAGAGTGTGATAAATGCTTATTGGGATTTGAACCCAGCTCCAGTATAGGGGCAAAAATACTAGATATAAGGTCAGATGACTTGGCTTTGGGTCTTCCATTTCTTATTACTTTTTGTGATTTTGGACAAATCAGTTTATCTCCCTGAGCCTCAGTGTCCATAAAATGATAGAGCTTCATTGATCCCAGGTCGCTTTCAGCTTTAAGCCCTGTGATCCTATGAAGGGTAGTTACATTCATGTATTATTTTTAATGTTGATATTGATGTAGCTAGACCTTGCCCTCAAGAATCTTACATTCTTTGGGGTTGGGGGACAACACATAAATGGAAAGGAGGGGGAGGCTACAAAGGTGGGATAATAATAACAATAATATTGCTAATTTTTATATAGCACTTAGTATGTGGTAGGCACTGTGCTAAGCACTTTAAAAATATTATCTCCTTTGATCATGGTAGAGAAAATTCCAGATGCTGCCTGGAGAGGAATGAGACATGGTTGACTTAGGCCCAGTCCTTAAATAAAGATCTTGGGAGGAGCCATACTATCAGAGGGAGAAGCTTCAGAAGCTGAGGGTACCTCCAGTGTGTTAATTCCAGGACTGGAAGGAGCTTCCAGGATGAGGAGGTTTCTGGGGCATTGTAGACCAAGTCTGGAGTGCAGCCTAGAGAGGAATCAGAAGCTTAATTGGGCCAAAGTTAGTGCCACAGAAACAATGTCATTAGGGGCAGTCAGCCAAACTAGGTTACAGTGGAACTTGGTAAAGTTGTTAGAGTAATTTGTTATGGTTTTTAAAATAATAAACATTTTTAAAGTTTTGAGTTCTAAATTCTTAGTATGTTTTTTAATAACATTGCTTTAAAATGATATTAGTGGAGGCAGCTAGGTGACCCAGTAGATAAAACACTGGTCCTGGATTCAGGAGAACCTGAGTTCAAGTCTGGCCTCAAGCACTTGACACTTACTAGCTGTGTGACCCTGGGCAAGTCACTTAACCCTCATTGCCCCACCCCCCAAAAATGATATTAATGAGGAGCACATTATACAGGGTATTATCCCTGTATATGAGAAATGATGTTCTTCATATAATTTTTAATATATTCTCATTTAGGACATTCACATAATTTTGTTCCTCATTCCCCAACCCCACCCTTTTTTTTTTTTTTAAAGTGAGGCAATTGGGGTTAAGTGACTTGCCCAGGGTCACACAGCTAGTAAGTGTTAAGTATCTGAGGCCGGATTTGAACTCAGGTACTCCTGACTCCAGGGCCGGTGCTCTATCCACTGCACCACCTAGCTGCCCCCCAACCCCACCCTTTTGCCAGTGTGGGTATTGACCTCAAGATAGACTCATGGTGAATTTAGATTTGATGAGTATTGAAAAGAAGCTTAAAGCATTTAAATCAACCAAACATTTAGGCAATAAGGGATCTATAAAAATAGCAGCTGACATTTATTTATATGTTGTACTCTAAAATTTGCAAAGTGCTTTATAGACATTACTTCATTTTATTCTTACAGGGGAGGCAGCATGGTACAGTAGAAAGAACATTGGTTCTGGAGACATAGGTCCAGGGTTCAAATCGCATATCTGATGCATATTGCCTCTATGACCCTGGACAAATAAATTATTCAATCTCCTTGGGTCTCAGTTTCCTCATCTGTAATATGAGGTCATCTTACTGGATAACCACTGATAGCTCTTTCAGCTCTAGATCTGTGACCCAATGGGAACCCTGTACTGAGGCACCAAGGGTATTATTATTCCCATTTTACAGATAAGGAGACTAGGACTCACAGAGTATAAGTGACTGTCCACAGTCATACAACTGTTCCAGAAATAGGGTTTAAACTTAGGTTATTCTGACATTTTGTTCACTGCTTTATTACTCCCTTCTCATGCAGAACTTATGGTGTTAATTTAGTCATTTTTGCACTGAATAGGTCAGGATTCCAATATTTCAAGTATCTATAATATCTCTGTGGTTTCCATGCCTTGTTTCCTTCACTTCTATGCCTTAGCTGTTATTTGTTATGCCCCAGAATTCATCACTACAGGTAACATGGTGATGAGCTTGTCCAAATCACCAAGGCTGTCCTTAGATGAAAATCATACATTCCATCATTAGGTCCATATTCAAAGCCTTTCTGACATGGAAAAGTCTGTGCTGGGATAGACTTTGGCACCCAGATTTACCTCCATGTTGAGACAGCACCAGGACAGTGGAGAGGTTCATGGGAATAGTTTTGGAAAGAGTCTGGGTTTGCTGGATTCATAAAAACCCATCTGGTATTTGGGGATAGGAATTACCACAGGTATTTCAGTTTCTTTGTAGTTAAATTGGAGATAGTAATATATTGAGGCAGCTAGGTGGTGCACTGGTCTTGAAGTTGGGAGGACCTGAGTTCAAATCTCACCTCAGATGCTTACTAGTTGTGTGACCCTGGGCAAGTCATTTAACCCCAATTAACTTAAAAAAAAAACAAAACATCCAGGGCCATCTCCAATCATCCTGATATCTATCTTGCCACTGGACCCAGATGGCTCTGGAGGAGAGAGTGAGGTTGGTGACTTTGCACAGCCTTGCCTCACTTAAATCCAATTCAGTGCAAGTCATGACATTTGTCATGGTCCTCTTTGAGAGAAGGGAAGGACAAACAACAACAGTAATTAATATATTATTTATTATTACAAGAAGACCATAAACTTTCATCCTCAGTGTTCCCACCTGTAAATGGAGAAAATGGTATTTTCAGTCCCTACTTCCCAAGATTGCTGTGAGGATCCAAGGA
This sequence comes from Dromiciops gliroides, assembly GCF_019393635.1. NCBI lineage: Eukaryota > Metazoa > Chordata > Mammalia > Microbiotheria > Microbiotheriidae > Dromiciops > Dromiciops gliroides. The sequence goes on from NC_057861.1 coordinate 101,295,335, forward strand.
AATGATATATGTAAAGTGTTCTGTACCCACAATGCATAGTAAGAATTTAAGATGAACCAAAGTTTATCATTTTGTGGCATTGGTCTTTTTTGTAGCTATTGAGTACCAGAGTGGAGCTGAAATATGATAAATCTGTGACACCTGAACATGGGCCATAACCTTATTCCTTAGGCATTTAAAAAAAATATAGGTTTTTGTTGTTGTTGTTGTTTGTTGGTGGGGCAATGAGGGTTAAGTGATTTGCCCAGGGTCACACAGCTACTAAGTGTCATGTGTCTGAGTCCAGATTTGAACTCAGGTCTTCCTGAATCCAGGGCTGCCACTCTAACAACTGCGCCACCCAGTTGCCCCCATAATTGTGACCATTCTTTTTTTTTTAATACAGGTTGACTGACTTTTAGTTCTCTATGTCAGTAGAGACTGAAATTGCTAGATATTGTCCCATGATACAGAGGGATAGAGAAATAATCTGATATTTTTCAGGGGGTAAAACCATAGAAAACCAATACAGCTATTTGAAACTCCAAACTTGGCCATTTCAGTCTGTAATAGAACTCTTGCCTCCTGTCTCCTGAGTGAATAACAGTTTTGGGTAGTGGAAGGCATGCTTTTATTTTGTACAGAAAAAACCTACTGCATGTGTGCAAGGAATTGGAATTATATCTGCTACAGTGCTGACTTTTAAGAGTGTGAGTTTTCAACCATAGTGTTACATGAAAATGTCTTTTGCAGAGAATAAGGTTACAAGCGGTGTATCTGGAGAGCACTCATACCACATTCACTAGATGGTTATGTTCTGTTGCTTTTCTTGGAGGAAAAAAGGTTTCTTTTAAAAAGGTTTATAAAGATGAGCCCTTGGAATTATGAGCTATGTGGATGTCTTATGACTATTTAACAAACAGTCTTAAACAATGCATGATGTAGTAGAGCAGACAAGGTCTGAAGTTCAATTGGAATTTTGTACTTTTTCTGCAGTGGATCACAGATTACATTAAAAGTGGTTCTATAAACGGAGGTCCTTAAATAGAAAGCAATTGTCATTTTAAAAACATGATTCATCAGATATGAGTACAGTCAATTATTGAGTACTGATTCAACCTGGAGCTTGTCCCTCCCTACCCACCTGCGTTATGAGACTCAGACCCTCAGGGACAGCTCCCTGTTCACAGCTGGCTTTCTGTCCCACCTTTGCACACAGCAAATCTAGGACCAATTCTTTCTGCTCAAGAAATGATCATCTTGTCACTAACTCTCCTGCCCTATTCCTGAGCAACCCAGGGAACTTAATGCTTCTCAAAACACAGAAAATTTAGTGTGGAGAAATGCTGAGACTGACTAATGATAATGAACCTTGGTTTCCAGGGCTTTCCTGATTTTCCTGATTAAATGCTGGCTAACCATTTAAAGAACGCTAATTTCTTATAACTTGTTAATTTACTGGAAGAATTTCACAGACTCATAAGAGCTGGAAAGGAACCTGGAAGTACTTTAGTCCAACTTCATTTAAAAAAAACAAAACCTTTTAAACAATTTATTTTTTCAATTAGCTAAGATCTATTTTCTCTTCTTCTCACCTTTCCTGCTCTCTGTGGAAAGAAGAAAATGAAAGCCCTTCCTTCCTTCCTTCCTCATACATGTTGTCTCTCCTGATAGATTGCAAACTCCTTGAGAACAATTACTATTGTCTTTGTCTTTGTCTCCAAAGCTTATACTTTTGACCATTCCTTCGTTTTGGAAACACTCTCTATCTTGGATTATTCATGGAGTTGTCTAAGAGGAGCTGGCTCTAAATTACTTAGAATTGGTGCAGGTACCTTCACTAGCAACTGCCATTATTCCTGCCCTATGGATAGTACACAGTGTACAGTAGTGTCTGGTACTAAATAAGGCCCTAAATAAAATGCTTGTTGATTGATTGGTTTTGTTGTTTGTAATGTCTTGGTATTGACTTCAGTAGTGCCTTCAAAATGGGTGGTGCTGCTGATGGTAATAATTCCTCAAGTTTCTATCCATTTATAAAACACTTTCCTCACAACCACCTTGTGATCATCATCCAAGTTATATTATCCCCATTTTTAGAGAATGTAGATGTCAAGGTTCAGAGAGATTTTGCCATGCTTGTGGTTCTGTGCCTGAGAAGTGACAAAGTGGGCCTTGAACCTTGTTCTTCTGATACCTGAATGTTCTTTCCATTGTGTCAGACTGGAAAGTTGGTAATTATATTGCTAGTACTTTTCTTCTTTACTCTCTCCTTCCCTTCACTAGCTCTGTTCTTAGAATGTTCAATTCCAGAATCTTGATCCTTGACTTTTTCTTCTTTACTTCATTCACCCATGTCTGCCACAAACATCATCCTAGACTTGCCACATGTACACGGAGACTTGCTTTTTTGATAAGGAAACTGGACATGTTCTGTAGGCAGCCTGTGGTTTGACTCTCTATTCCTTTCGGACTTGTTAAAAGTGTTTTTCTTTTTCTTGGCTATGTAGACATTTCAGAGTCCTGTCTCAATGAGAAACTTGCTACCTTTGTCAGCATCTCTGCCACAAAACTGTTATCGTTCTTTGTTTTACCTCCCTCACGTTTCTTTTAAGTCTTCAGCCACTTAATACACAGTCTGTCAAGGAAGTGCATGAAATTTGTCTTAATATAATTTCTCTTTTTCCTAAACAAACATACAAACAAAAACCTCAAAATTGTATCAACTGGGAATTGCTTTCTGATACACAGTCCAGTATAGCAATAAATAAATGAGTGAGATCTTCTATTTTGGGCTTTGCTGAGCTTTTCTGTCATTATCTTAATAGTCTCTTACTAAGATGTTCAACTTCCTCACTCTCCTTTTCACATAACCACAGTAGTTGCTACAAAGGAAGTGGAAATTGTAAAAAGACTGCAAGACTACCAGTGGGACTGACTGCTGAGGCGATAGTTTAAAATTTCAAATAGGGCCCTTGATTCTTTTTTTTTCCCCTTAGGAGGGAGGGAAGGTTATTTTTTTTTTCTTGGTCTTCTTAATATCTTCTGCCTTCTCCAGAAATGAGAGAGGGCTCATATTATACTAAGAAATTTAAGGTATGAGACGCCCACTTTGTCTCTCTTATCTTTACCATTTTTCTCTAGTCAGATAGAACTTTCACTCTTTTTTATTTGTTGTTCAATTGCTTTAGCTTAGATTCTGATCCTTGGAAGAGTACAAAAAACTTCTTAGGACTTGCAGTCTAAGGTAGAGAGAGCTTTGGCCTGGAAGAAGTAAGAAATTTTGAGTTGAGGTGCTGAGTAGAAAGCAGTGAAATTGGACTAGATAGAATTAAACATGCTTATTTCAAAACCTTGCTAAGTTCCAACCACCATAATAGGAGCTAAACATTTGAAGGATATCAACAACCATTTTAAACCCAATTGAACACAGAATTCCTGATCTCACACAGTACAATGAGACTTCACTCATTATGGATGCTAGTCTTCTATTAATGCTGCCCAAGACTGCCTAAGCTCTTCTGGCTGTCATGCCCCACTGTTGACTCATATCAAATGTTGAATCAAAATCCCCAAATTGTTTAACAAGAGGGTCCCGCCCTCTAAGAGGGCCTTTTTCCCACACCCACTTGCAAATAATTTCCTGCTTTGTTTTTTTCCCCATTTCTTATTTAAGCCTTTTCTGCAGAAGTGATTTTTTTTAAACCCACCAATATTTTATTTGTATGTGTGTGTGTATATGTATATTTAACCCACCAGTATTGAGGCTGCCATTACAGGTAGAAATTTCATATTCAGATTCACCCAATAGTTAAATAAAGTAGTAGGTACTTAATAAACATTTGTCAATCGTCGCACAGTTTAGGAAGGACTACTAGTGGGACTTGTTTTTCAGCCATGTTTACACTCTGAGGGATAAGAGGCATCAGTATCATAAGTGGTCACCATAAAAAACATACATGAGTAAGGACTTAGTTCCTGACTTTCATTCTATTCCATTATATAAATCAGTACATATCACTTTACTGTCTTCTCGCCTCAATTTTCCACCCGCGAAATAAGATACATTATCTGTAGATGTTATGGGACAGCCAAAAATATGTTGGGTTTAGATTCAGAAGACCTGGGTTTGAATCCTGGCTCTGTCAGGGACTGTGATTTTGTGCAAGCTACTTAACTTTTCTGATCCTCACTGAGTTCCTAATATGAATGACAGGGGCTTTGGTTAATATTATCTAAAGTCTTTCCAGATCTAAACCTGTGATTCATATGATTCTGTGAGCAGCTGTTCACATAGGCCAGTGGAGGTCAAACCTATTTCCTAGTCAATGTGTTAGGACATTTTGACTTATCAAAAATATGTCTTGTGACATCCTGGGTTTTCCCAATCCTTTTGGCCGTTACTTTATCAGGTCGGTGTAGGTTGTCATAACTTCGAGAGAGGAGGAATTTGATTGTTGGGATTATATATGTAATGTGGTTGATCGAGTTACTCTTCTCCCGTTAGTGGGAAAATAACTATTCAGTATCCTGGCCTAATAAGTTTCTCTAAAACACAGGTTTCCCAACCGTGAGGGGCAGCCTATAATATCCTTGAAAAAAATAACTCTTGAGGCATTAGGACTTTATTTGAATGCCACATGGGAAGATATTGCCATGTTTTAGAAAGATCAATCTATCAGAATGTGGGTTTGATAATGAAAGGTCCTCTTTTGTCTGAGGACCAGCTTAAGTTAAGATCTTCTCTAGAAGACTGACCACTGGTTAATGAATGGGATCATTAAAACTGACTACTAGGATGAAAAGGAGTTCCAATTCACCTTGGCTATTGAAATAATGGAATGGATCTTTGGAGTATTTGAGTAAACAATCTGGTAACAAAATGCAGGATGGAGTAGAGGGTGGCAGGCCTAAAGTGAGGGAAACCACTTAGAAAATGATCATAATGTGATTTGACAAAGGCCTGAACTGGTCTGGTGGTAATAGAAGCAGAAAGGAGGGGGAAGACAGGAGAGCCAACAAGACATAGCAGTTGGCTGGTTATAAGGGCTGAAGAAAAGAGGGAAGAATTGAAGGGCCATTCCAGAATCCTGAGCAAGTGATTTCATTTCCTTTTTTTTTTTTTTTTTTTTTTTTGGGTGAGGCAATTGGGGTTAAGTGACTTGCCAGGGTCACACAGCTAGTAAGTGTCAAGTGTCTGAGGCCTGGATTTGAACTTGGGTCCTCCTGACTCCAGGGCTGGTGCTCTATCCACTGAGCCACCTAGCTGCCCCAGTGATTTCATTTCTTGACGTGTTGAGTTTAAAGTGGCAGTATGGCAAGCCCCAGTTGAAATGTCCAGGAGGGAGCTAGAAATGTAGGACTGAAGCTCAGGAGAACTCAGGGCTAGAGATAAAGATTTGGGGGATGAGCCATCATTCAGATAGCACTTTAGAATGATCTCCAAAGCACTTTTACAAATATTATTATTTTATCCTCACACTAACCGGGAGGTAAGCACAGCTATTATCCCCATTTTGGAGATAGGAAACTGAGATTGAAAGAGATTGTGACTTGCCCAGGGTCATATTATTAGTAAATGTCCAAGGTTGGATTTCAACTCAGGTCTTCCTGACTCTAGGTTCAGTGCTCTATTCACTTTGAGGTTTGCCATCTTTATAAAGGTGATAAAGGAGCCTATGAGAGCAGTACATCCCCAGTGGGGGAGAGTGGGGAGAAAATAACAAGAGGACAGGATTTTGAAGAAATTCCACTTAGGGAGCAAGAAAAAGAAGGAGAGCTAATCAAGGAGAGAGAAGCCATAAGGGCAGGTAGGTGACACTGGCCCTGGAGTCAGGAGTACCTGAGTTCAAATCCGGCCTTGGACACTTGACACTTACTAGCTGTGTGACCCTGGGCAAGTCACTTAACCCCAGTTGCCTCACCAAAAAAAAAGAGAAGGAGACAGAAGCCATGAAGGGAAGTAAAATCAGAACCAGGTTAGTACCATGAAAAGACAGTTTTCAGGAATGAAGATAGTCTACTTTATCAAATCCAGAAGCAGTCAAGGCAAATGAATGTTAAGGGCTAAAATTCTAGCTAGTCTGTCTAAAATATTTAATGAGTGGTCGCCAATAAATTATAAGCTTTAGCAAGAGTTAGACTTTTAAGCATTTATTAAGGAGAATAAGAATTTGGTAAAGAGAGAGAGAAAGGTCTAGATTCCTGAGTGGTCGCCAATAAATTATAAGCTTTAGCAAGAGTTAGACTTTTAAGCATTTATTAAGGAGAATAAGAATTTGGTAAAGAGAGAGAGAAAGGTCTAGATTCCTATCTATTAAAGGGAGAGCACATTTCTAGCTCCCTTCTCCGCCAGAGTCCAGAGGAAAGAGCGAGACTGAGCGCCAGTCTCTTCCTTCCTCCTCCCACTAGTCCGCGTCACTTCCTGACTCCTGGTCTTGCCCTCAAAGACCTTCCCTTCATGGGCAGAACTCTTCTACAGTAAGTATCCAGCAGGTGGCGTTATTCCAATCGTTACAGTCCCCCCTGTTGTTCCTCAAGAAACAAAATGTTTCCTTGACGGAACAGTAAAAAGAATATAATAACTATTGCTAACTAATAATATGTGAACAACAATATAGAAAAGGAAGAGAGGAAAGTTTTGTCCAGAGGGGCGATTTTTTTTTTTTTTTTGTCCTCATGAACCGACGCTTTGACATTAGTCTTGCAAAGGGAGGGCCTCTGCAGAGAATACATGTTACAGATGGTGTATATTATAACAGAAAGAAAAAAACAACAAAAATAACAAATCAAAACTGTTCATTTAAAGTCTCTGAAAGTCTTTTCTTAGATGTCCTCTAGGTGTAGTCGTGGAATGGAAGTCTTTTCAGGGGTTGATGTGTGGATGCTGGTAATCAGCCAGGAAAATTTCCTACAAAATTTAGCTTAACACAACTTTAAAATAGCTTTGTCAATAATAAAATCAAACAATGAAAGTTCTCAAAAACATGTCTAAGGGAATTCAGAATCTTAGTTGTTACACATGAAACATATAATAAAACAAAAATTAAAACATTCTTTAAAATTATAATATTACTATAGTCCCCCCTCATGGAGGGTAATTGAGAAGACAATTGCTGCGATATTAATTAATAAAAATAATTTTTATCTTTGTTTTATCACTTTTTGCATCATCTGCCTAATTATCCTCATGCCATTATGAGAAATTAAAAAATCTAATATAATTGGTAACAGGTGTCAAGGCCAAATTCAACACTGTATTTATCATGACACCTGAGATAATTATGGGGGTTACCATAAAAGAACAGAGAAATGATGGGATATGAGCATTCCCACACTTGAGCAATATGTACTGCCCATACAGTATGCCAGGCTTAAAATAGGTGGATGGAATATATGTCCATGCCACCGAACATATTGGAAGAAACTGAGTCAGACTTAATCAGATGCATGGGATTGAGATGTCCATGGCATCAGGCATATAGGAGGGAGCATAGAAGCCAGGTGTAGAAGTGAGATGGGTGGGATGAATACTTCCAGCCATCTGTACAATATTGTGGGGAAAAAGAGAATAAAATATTAAACCAAGAGAATCCAACCTCAACATTTGTCAAAAGCCGTTCTCTCGGCCATACCTTGACTTCATGCATGTCTCCCCTCATGTGACAGTTCAGTGTCTGCTCTTGCATGTATTCCTCTTGTGATTGGATGGCACCTTGGCCAACTGGCATCTGATAACTCAGAATAAAGGTAATTAGTGTCTTAAATGATAAGTTCCCATAATCCAAGTCTCATATGGATTTAAAAATTGAGGATAATAAATGATTGCAAAAAATGTGAATACATCTTGACTCAGAACACAATATATAATTATGCAACAATTTCAAATAATACCCCTTTTTTTTAACTTAGTATACAATTACTTTTTTGAAAAATCTGAACATATTTAAATACAAGTTAAAGCACAACAGAATCTCAAAGAAAACTTTTTTTTGAAAAAAGAAAACTTTTACAAATATTCCTCTCTTTTTTTTTTTTTTTGGAATATGCTTATCAAAAATAATACTTCTAGAATCAATTTACACTTGCCATGGCAAACAATTTGCTAGGGAAATGCTTTAAAGAGTTTGATCAAATAATCAGTTGAGAAAAAATAACAAAAACAAACAACTCAGAATATGGGAGCACAATACTCCTAGAATTAACATTGTATTATGAAATCAAAACCATCTTGCAATGTTTCAAAATTAGAGAGATGAATAAATAGAAAAAAATACACACGGAACAATAAAAGACAATGAAATTCAAACTAGGGAAATCTAAATGAATATGAACTTAATATTAATAAGAGTATTATAAAATATAAACTTGATCATATGACTATAAAAAGCTTTACAAATATTCTCCTTGTTTTAGAAACTAAGTATAAGTCACAATCTCAAAAGCATGAAAATCTCTATGAAAATAAACCCATACCATTAATTTCAAAATGTATATATAATAGCATAGAAATCCTATGTAACCTCTGAACTGATACTATTACTCTGAGTGAATTCAGAACACTTTTGATTCTGATATCTAAAATCCCCAATACTCATATCAATACCTTGCTGTTTACTTCTACATTTCTGTAAAATATATATACTTCCATGGCAAAAGAAGCGGAGTCTTGAACTATGGTGATGATTGTCATTCTCATTCAGCTTAAGGTTTTCTTCTTTAACCCCTCTATATTGTCTGTCAGTGTTTTCACCATACAAATGCTTTATAAGATTACTAATTAAAGGCAAAAGCAGGTTAGCAAAATTATGAACAAATCGAGCATATCTGGAATTTAAAGGGTTTTCTAAGATTGTCTCAGAAGCACAGCCAGGCTGGGGAAGGGCTGAGCCTAAAGCTGCAAATGCAGGTAGAAAAAGTTGAGCATGCGCATCAGATCTCTGGACTTCCCAGGCAGGGGAAGCTATGGGCTTGGCCATAGGAGGAGTAGAGGGTGGGGTCTGGGGAGGAGGGGAGGGACCAGCGCAATTTGAATCAGACTTGATTTTGAACTCAGGCCTGGATTCCTCTTCCCCCACTTTGCCTCCAGGTGCTAGGGGATTAAAAGCTTCTAGAGGGTGGGTCATTGCCTCCAGGCATGCAAAATTAGAGCAACAATTAGTGTTAGAACTGGGAAAAGCTGCGGGAATCTCTACAGGTTTCTCTGAAAAAGCATGGTTGGGAGAGGGAGAGATATTTCCTTGTGTGAGTAAGTTGCTGGCTCTTTTAACAAAAATAAAAAGAAAAATAGAAAATCCACAAAAACAAAGCATTAACATGATCTTATCTCCCATTTGTCTGGTTAAACAGACTAAAATCAAAAATAGGATAATTAGGGAGTTTAAAAGGTCCATTCGAAAAAATTTAAAGGAAAACACAGCCAGTACACCAGTACTTAGCAGTTTAAAGGGTAGGGGAAATTTCTTACCCAACCGGAAGATCAGAAGTGAGGTTCAGCTTTCCTCTTCGTGGTCAGCCATCTGTTAAGGGCTAAAATTCTAGCTAGTCTGTCTAAAATATTTAATGAGTGGTCGCCAATAAATTATAAGCTTTAGCAAGAGTTAGACTTTTAAGCATTTATTAAGGAGAATAAGAATTTGGTAAAGAGAGAGAGAAAGGTCTAGATTCCTGAGTGGTCGCCAATAAATTATAAGCTTTAGCAAGAGTTAGACTTTTAAGCATTTATTAAGGAGAATAAGAATTTGGTAAAGAGAGAGAGAAAGGTCTAGATTCCTATCTATTAAAGGGAGAGCACATTTCTAGCTCCCTTCTCCGCCAGAGTCCAGAGGAAAGAGCGAGACTGAGCGCCAGTCTCTTCCTTCCTCCTCCCACTAGTCCGCGTCACTTCCTGACTCCTGGTCTTGCCCTCAAAGACCTTCCCTTCATGGGCAGAACTCTTCTACAGTAAGTATCCAGCAGGTGGCGTTATTCCAATCGTTACATGAAGAATAAGAAAAGGTCATTGGGTGGTTTAAAAGTTTTTAAAGGAATAAACATCCAGAAGTCTAATTTCTACGTCTTGACTAGATCATGAACTAGCAATATGGCTTTTGGGCAAATCACTTAACTGCCTCTTAGGTTTCAGTTTCCTCCTCTATAATATGATTTTTCCTGATCTTGCTCTAAAATCCTGAGATTCTGTAATTCACTGTCTTTTGTTGCATCTGTCAGTACCTACTGTGTGCCAGGTATAATGCTTAGCATTACTGGGCATACAGGTAAGCTCAAACCAGGTTGTAGCTAGCCTTGCATGTCCCGTCAGTATAGTGACTGATGGGGAGGTCATTGATAACCTTAAGATAAATATTCTTATAGTAGGATGGGGTAGGGTAGAAGCCAGAGTGCAAGGGATTTAGGAGCAAGTGGGTGATGAAGACATAACCTCAAGGGAAAGCGTATGGGTTTATTGTTTTTTAAAGTGTAGAGATTTGGGTATCTTTGTAGTCCAAGTGGAAGGAGATAGTCAAGACAATTTGAAAATGGAAGTAGGTCTGAGCAATTGATGGAACACGATCTTGGAGGAAGCTAATGGGATGAAAGGGAATTGGTGAAGGAGTTGATAGAGAAGGAAAGATAGTAGAGCCCTCAGTCTCCCTAATGGAATTCTGGATGGTCTTAGCCTTAATGAAGGTAGCATGGAGTCCTGGAAAAAGCACTTAAATGGGACTTAGGAACTGCATTCTGTCCCAGCTTTGCCACTATCTAGCTGTATAATCTTAAACAAGTCACTTCACTTCAATATAGGCCCCAATTTTCCTCATCTGGTAAAAGAAGAAGCTGGACTGTGTGATGTTCAAAGACAGTTCCAATTGAATTTCTTTCTTTCTCTTTAAGGTGAGAGGTCAGTGGCCAAATGGGAGGGATATGAGACTGATTGGGAGCTAGAGGAAAGAGTATGAAAATGGGCTGGAGTAGCTACTGTAAGCAATGAGATTGGGAATCAACAAAAAATAGCAAAACAATTATCAATGGACAATAAGGCCCCAACTGAGGGTTAAGGTGCATGGATTTGAAGTGTACCCAGTCAGTATATTCTTGTTAGTTTTTCCAATAACAACAGAAGTGGTGGAGAAAGTAGATTGTGAGGTTGGTCAGGGATTGATGATCGACACACTGGCCACAGCAGAAAGTCAGGGTAGACTGTAGGTACTAGAGAGGTGTGAGATTAAAATTGGATATTAGATCATAAATCTCCCCTACTTAACCTTTCCCTTAATTTATCTCCCAGACTAGTAAATGGAAGAAGCTTCTGGTTTTCTAGATAGAGCTTTTATTGTATGGTAGTCACAAGGTGATGTTGATTAGAAGGATAGGAAAGTAGAAATACAATACAAATCGTCTTAAGTCTAGGCTTAGTCTATATTCCGTATAAAACTCACCAAAAGCCGAAGGCCACCTTTGGGGAGAGAGACCGAGTCAAGCGTGTGCTGTTAACCGGGAGCCAGGCCGAGTCAAACTCCAGTCCGCGTCTGTCTGTGCAGTGCAGCCAGGAGACCAGCGGAGCAGGAAAAAAGGCCCCACTTCCGTTCTCTCCTTGCCTTTTAAGCTCGCACCCCGGAAGTCGAGTGCTCAGCAGGCAATCTGGCATGCGTCGCAGGTGAACTGGTGTGCGTAACTCATGCTGTTGGTCTCCTCCCCAAAAGGGTGGTCCTAAAAAAAAACTAGCGTCTCTCCATTATCTAACCGACTGTTAAAACTTTTTACCACAATCCAGTAAATAATAAAAATGCCTGGCAAGTGGTAGGTGCTAATGCTTGATTGCTAATTGATCTCGGTTCAACTTTATAATGATCCTGTAAGCCATATTGAACAATAGGTACTCCCATTTACACTTTAGCAAAATAAGAAGAATGGTGTAGTGGGAAGTGTTCTGGTGTTAGGCAGAATACAAGCAGATATTTTATTACCTACTCTAATTCAGTTCAGTGAGCATTCATTAACTCTTGTCATGTGCTAGGCACTGTGCCAAGTACCACAGATACAAAGACAAAAATCCCACAGTCCCTGCTTTCAGGGAGCTTCCCATTCTGTTGGCCTGAAGAATACATCATGTACGATAATTGAATACAGGGAATATGCCCCTTAAATTACTCAAAGTAATTTCCTAAAAGTGGGAAGTGCACTGACACCTAGGGTAATCAAGAAAGACCTGGTATAGGAGGAGTCATCTGTTAGCTCAGTCTCAAAGGACTGATAGGAAGAGGGTGAACATTTGAAGCATGAGGAGCAGCCTCTGCAAAGGAATTTGGGAAAGAAGAGATGGAATACCCAGATTGGGGAACAGCTAGTAGGGTAGTTATCCATAGGGTTGTCATGGGAAAAGGACTATGCAAACCTTAGAGGTACTATAAAATGGGAGTGTCTGTTGCATTATTTTTGTTGTGGTTGAGGTGCACATCTTTGTTGTTGTTGTTTAGTCGTTTTCAGTCATGTCCCACTCTTCAAGACTTTATTTGTGGTTTTCTTGGCAAAGATACTAGAGTGATTTGTCATTTCCATCTCCAGCTCATTTTACAGATGAGAAAACTGAGGCAAACAGGGTAAAGTGACTTGTCCAGGGTCACACAGCTAGTAAGTGTCTGAAGCCAAATTTGACTCAGTAAGATGAGTCTTCCTAACTGTAGGCTTGGCACTCTATCCACTGTACCACCCAGATGCCCTTGCATGGGGGTTTAATAAATAATTGACTTGAATGGCCCAGTTCTGTTGTTAGCCACTGTTGTATAGAATTTCTGCCATATATATTTTTTTAATGAAGAAAAGTCTTCATGCTTTTGGGCTTCAGGCACCCTTCTCACTTCCTTCTCCCTGGCCTCATACCCCTGAGCCATCAGTTGGTATATGATTGTGATAGTAATATCTTACATTTCCATGTTTCTCTTTGGTTTTACATAGTGCTTTCACATTCAGCAACTCACTTGATTCTCACGGCAACTCTATGAAGTATGCAGGAGCCATACTTCCTAGTTCATAGATAAAGAAATGGAGGCCATGGGATTATTATACAATATTCTCATGACACAAATTAGTCACCAATTAATGGAACTAGAACTTAGGTCTTCCGGCTCTTCTAATGCTGTTTCTGCTATATTGGCATGGACTTGGGAAAAGTGAATAGTTCATTTTAGCTTGAACAAAATATAATTTGGAAAGCAGATAGAAAGCTAGAAAAAAATATAATACATAACAAGCAAATCTAAATAATTTTAAAGACTTTATTCTGTTTTGGTTATTGTGGGAGTAGAGTTCCTTCCTTTGATACGAATCACAGGGAAGTCTTAGCTGGGGAGTGTGATGAATGCATGTAGGTCACCAGCTTCACAGGTTTCACCAGTACTCTTAGCGTTTGAAAGGTGCCATGTCAATGCAAACTTTCATAATGAATTACCTTGCTAGGAAGTGTTTTCACTAGGTGAAATTAGCAGGAGGAGAATTTCCCTCTGACTCACAAATCAGAGATTGGTAAACCCCTTAGTTTGCCAGATTTTGTCAAACTGTGGCCATTCTAGGATCATAGCCATTCTCCCTTTCATTGATAATGCACATTTACATACAGCACTTTTATTTTCACAGTGACTTGCTGTCACACTTAGTTTGAGGTTAGCTGACTGCATGCCCAAGTAAGGGTGGACTGCCAGGGAGTTTCACTGAGACCAAGAAAAAAATTACAGGGTTCATGTTGATTTGATGAAAGAAGTCAAGAGCATTGGAAAATTGATAGATTGTAAGGTGCAATTGTTGCAAAGAAACATTATTTCTTCACATGAGAAAATTCATGGACTTTCCCCTTAAAATTTCTTGAAATGATCAGAATTGATTTAATAATATTATGGTTTCATAATTGGCTATACGAAAAATATATTTTGGATGGTCCATTTAAAAATCTAGAAATGATGAAGATTCTTGAGGAAATAGTTTGGGGGTAATGGAGTTTGGTCTTTATTATTATTGTTGTCCTTGTCATCTTCATTTAATGAGATAGATATCTGGTTTTTAGAGAAGATAGTGTTTACCCCAGAGTGGAATTTCTCATTTTTGAGTTGTGGTTCCACAGTTGGGCAATGTAACTGTAATTCTAGAATATCACAAGGCTAGTCTGTCTTGCTGCTACTAACTGTAATAATAATAAACTTTGAAATAGCCTCACATGCTAGTCCCCATTTTAAGTCTTTTTCTTCCCAAGTCTATTAATAGAAAATTGTGTAAAATATAGAAAATTGTGTAAAATATCCGCCCCCCCCACCCTCCCCACTACCACTGCCATGATCTCTTAAGAGGGGGCCTAATTTTTTACATTTCATTGACTTGGAGGTAGCTATGTTGTTTGATGAATATGGGCTCAATTTTCCTTCCATTGGTCCTTTTTGTTCGAATCTCTATTAAATCACCTCTACTTAAAAATCATCTTAAGAGTCTGTAGAATTTTTCACTGCTCTGTTCACTTTGTATCTTCATCACTTTGACATACTCAGTCACATCCCTTATTCCTAAAGTAATAAAAAGAATTGTGTTTGGCTACACGTAGCTTTCCTCAAGAAAAGAAAAAAAAAGGGCAATATTTCTTTTAAATTGTCACCTGTTTTTTTTTCTTAGTCTTTATACTGATCTATCTGGTTGATTTTAAGAGATCAAAGTAATTTTATTTGTAAAAAGCAAACCGCATCTATGTTACTATTTCGACTGTTTTGATAGTGGTCACCTTTCTAAGCAATTTTGCTTTGATTTAAAAAATATATACACATGTTAGTCATCCCCAAACTTATTAAAGGAAACAAAATCTCCATAGCTCATACCTTGGCCAAATAAAAAAATAGGTTTAACAACAATTTTTAGAAAATCAGCTTTTAATTTTTTCCCTTATTTTTGAGATGGGAGACAAAAATGGGGTTCTCTTGGTAATCACTACATTTTAAGTAAATGGTTTAGAGTTCACAAAACTTTCTTGAGTCAGTTTCATAGCTTCAGGATAACCTTGGGCCTGCATTCAAGTTTACTTTTATTTTCCATTTACTATGCTAGTCTTTTTCTTTGGCCAGCCTTGGTTTGTCCATGTTCAGAAGACCTTTTCTCTGATCTAGAAAAGATGGGATTTGCTCCCGTCCTCTGTCACCAAATCTGGTCCTCCCACTTCAGTGACACTGTGGCTGTCTACATGTTAAAATTGGGCTAAGTTATCTGTTAAGAGTGTTGGAAGGAGTCTTAGAAGTCACTATGTCTAACCACTTTATTTTACAGATGAGGAAAATGAGACTTAGGTGAAATGAATTGCTGCTCATCACAGTTAGTAAATGTCAGCCGGATTTCGAACTCAGATCCTCCAACTCCCAATCCAGCATCCTTTCAACTGTACCCCCGTGCTTTTCTCTCCCCTATCCCTTATATGATAGATAGATGTGGAATTTATGCATCAGGCAGGGGGTTGGACTATAGGTAATGCCTTAGGTCCTTCCAGCTGTGATGAAGTTAGGGTCTTCCATTAGCCCAGAGTAGCTGATCCTATTAACTCTCTGACCTTCCTAGCATCCTGCTGTTTGGAATAATGGGAGCAGCTTGAGGGAGAACTCTTTCCCATTTTAGCATGCATGCTTCAGAATGACCCTTAAATCTTTGCCAGGGCTGTGTCGCTGTTGATAGAAGGATGGAATTGGCAAGATGCAAATGTGGCTTATGGAAACAGGGGTCCAGTAGTGGGCAGAAACTTTCTTTGGCTGGCTCTTTTTGAGGCAGTTGTGGATTATTACTTTGCTCACAGCTTCAAACCGGACATGCTGCAATGTGAACTTGGGCTCTTGAGATAATTCTGCCAGACCTGGTGCATAGCACAACAGCCCACACATTTCTTCATTTCCCTCTGCTGTCACAGCAGAGCTTATTGCTAAGGCCTCTGGGCTGCCCTTGTGACAACATTTTGAACTTAGCATGAAAACCACCTGGCAACTTCTGGGTAAACATAACAAGAATGGCATATTTATTTGTGCCCATCTTACTTGAAAAAAAGTATTTAAGGGCACTAAATAGTATGTAGAGTGTTTCCCCCCTTCATCTGACCGATGAGAATGTTATTTTCCCTCCTGAGCACTTTCTCATTTGCTTGTTACATTCTCCTTTCAAGTTAGTTGTATCCATGTCTTATCTGCTGTATCCCATTATTCAGTTCAAAAAGCATTTATTAACCGCAAATGTCTGGCATGTATAAGATGCAATGCTGAGAGGGACATTGGGAATTCAAAGATAAAAGGAAAAATAGCCCCAGCACCCAAGGACCTGGCATTATCCTGGGGGAATAAATTTTCTTGGGCAATTAAATACAAGATGATACGTGAAGGAGAGAACACTAATAACTAGAGGTGGGGGTGGGAGTTGGCACAGCTAGGCTTCTTATATAAAGTGGTGCACACAGGTGGGAAATGGAAGGTCAAGAGAAACATAAGTAAGCTAGTTTTAGTGAAATGAAAAGTGTATAAAAGAGGTGTAATATGAAAGAAAATGAGAAAGGTAGGCTGAGGCCAAAGGAGTGCATGTTTTATTCTTGTCAGTCAGTAAATATCTAATAAGCACCTACTCTATGCCAGGCACTGTGCTAAGTACTAGGGATACAAATAAAAATAGGCAAAAGAAGTCCCTATCCTCAAGGAGCTTACAGTCTTTTGGGGAGACAACAAGCAAGCAAATATGCACAAATAAACCACGTACAAGATAAATGGGAAATAATTAACAGAAGGAAGGCATTAGAATTAAGAGGGTTTGGTAAAGGCTTCCTATCAAAGATAGCATTTAAATTGGGACTTGGAGGAAAGATAATGGGGTCAGTTTAGGACATGCTGAATTTTAAGAGGGCTCCTGGACTTCCAGTCTGACATGTCTGAAAAGCAGATCAATACTTGAGATCGAAGGTCAGTAGAGAGGCAAAGGGCAGGATAGATGGATTTGAGACTCATCAGCATAGACATGATAATTAAATCCATGGGAGTTAATGAGATTCCTAAGTGAAGTAATATAAAGGGAGATGAGAAAAGGGCACAGGACAGGACCCTAATGGACACCTACAGTTAGAGGGCATGATGAGGAGGAGGATCCAGCAAAGGAGACTGAGAAGTAGTCAGATAGGCAGGAGGAGAACCAGGAGAGAGTTCTAGAGGCACTAGGGATCCTCTGAAGCTTCTCATGAGTGGGGAACTGACACAGTTAGTTATGTTCTTTAAGGAGGTTATTATTTTTTAAAGGGTGAAGACAAGATTTTATTGCAAATCCTCCAGGACTTTGCTCCGTTCCTTTCATTTAGTGCTTTTGTTTTTGTTTTGTTTTTTTAATTAATGAATGTATGGAATGAATGGTCTTAGTTGTATTCTTTAATATTACTTAATTACCACCTAAATTCATCTTCCTTCCTTCCTTCCTTCCTTCCTTCCTTCCTTCCTTCCTTCCTTCCTTCCTTCCTTCCTTCCTTCCTTCCTTCCTTCCTTTCTTTCTTTCTTTCTTTCTTTCTTTCTTTCTTTCTGGTGAGGTAATTGGGGTTAAGTGAGTGACTTGCCCAAGGTCACACAACTAGTAAGTGTTAAGTGTCTGAGGCCGGATTTGAACTCAGGTTCTCCTGATTCCAGGGCCGGTGCTCTATCCAATGCGCCACCTAGCTGCCCCAATCCATCTTTTCTAACACCAGTATTCTGTCATTGGCATTATATACTAAGAATCATGGGAAAACCAGAATTTACAAGGTTACAGGTTATCCAAAGAGGGATTGAAAGATCAATGGTGGATAGAAGTAGGCCACATCATATATTCAATAAGGATTTATTTGTTCTGAATTAGTGTCATAAAACACATCTGAGACATGTTTGGCCAACTGCCTGTTAGTTATCACTATATGCCCATGAATATTGTTTGGAACATCATGGACGCTCTTGAAAGGAGATTCAGTGCATTGTGAAGACTGTCATTCTTGGAGTCAGGAGAGACTTGGGTTTGAATTCTGATTGATTGCTGCTACGTGTATGAGCCAGTCTAGATTGAGCTCCTTAACCTCTCAGAGCCTCAGTTTTTCTAATTAGTTTAATGGGGATAAAATAATAATAATTGTGAAACCTACTACACTGGATTGTTGAAAGTGCTTTATAATTATTAAATTTTCTTTGGGGTCAAGAAGAGATTTGAAGAGATACCTCTCCCCTTATTTGCAGAGTTGGCAGACTATGTATGTGGAATATGATATCTAAAGTTCCCATTTTTGAGCTGTCAGTTCCTTCTTGCTGTTCCTGCACAGGACACCCCATTTCTCAACTTCCTTTTTACTGGCTGTCCCAGGTGTCCCAGCTGTGCCCTTCCCTGGCATGCTCTGCCTGTTCACTTCTTGGTTTCTCTGGCTTCCTTTAAGACTCAATTCAAATCCCACCCTTTGCAGTTTTCCTACTGCTAGTGCTTTCTCTCAGATTCCTTTAAATCATATCTATCTTGTATGTACAATTTTTTTGTATACTGTCTCAACCCCCCCACCCCCAAGCATCAGAACATGAACTCCTTGAGGGCAGGGTTGTTGTGGTTTTTCCTTGCTTTGCACCCCCAGAGCTTAGTGCAGTCCCTGGCGGATAGCGAATAATAAATCCTGATTACTCATTCATACAATGCCAAACCATCGACTTTTCCAGCCCCTGAGTGCTCATTTGCTACCTTCCGCACTGGTTTGTGATACCTGAAAAGCCTTTTCTTATTTTTGACTTGTATATTTGGTCACAGCAGCTTTCAAAGACTGTCTCCTAAGTTTCAGAGGTGGTGTTGGGATCTGTGTTGGGGGAATTAGGAGCTTCACTGAAAAAAATCTTAGCTTTTTGAAGTCTTGAAGAGTGTGTATGTGCATGTACATGTGTTTAAGTAAATGTACGTAAGTGTATATGGGCCTCTGTGTATATATGTTTGTGTGCACATATACACTTATTTACACCTAGGCATATGTGTGGGTACTTAGGTGCTAGCTACATGATACAAAATACCAATCTATATTTCTTGCCTGTTTGCTCCAGCATGTCTAGCTGGGAGTCCACCATACCTGAGATAGTCCTGTGGACCCTGCGAGCCCTCGGTGAACACTTGATAACCGATTTGATTGCCTTCTGGATAGGACAGCCTAACCTAAAAATTGAGTAATCAGTTGTTTGCCTACTGAAATGAGAATATGGTCAGTAGCAATTTTTACTATTTTGCTTTTAAACCAGTGGTTCCCAACCTATGGGCTGCAGGCTCCTGGGAGTAGCATGGGGAGCAGAATTATTGCAAGGAGTCAGAGAATCCATGTTTATACCAGGCATAGTAATTTTGAATTTTATTTAGCACCAACAAATATTCAGCAGCATGACTTGGGATAATAAATAAACTAGCATATATTTTGTAGACCAAGCAAATAACACGTCTCTCTTATGTGTTATTATTTCTCAAATGTATGTTGGTGCCATAGTAATGAATAACATAGGAATTCATTGTAGCTTTTTGTTGTGATACATCTCTTTAGTCATCTTATATTAATAACAATAACTAGTATTATGGAGGCCCATAGAACCATTGGTTTAGAGATGGAAGGGACCTTAAAAGCTATTAGCTCCAACATTATCATTTTGCAGTTAAGGAAACTGAGGCGCATAGTGGTTGTGACTGCGACTAGGGATGCACAGGTAGAAAGTGTTCAAAGCAGGATTTGAACCATGGTCTTCCTGACTCTTGAAGAACAACACACTCTTCACTACACCACAGATCATCTGATAATAAAAAGGAGTCATATTGCTGGAAAAGGCTGGAAACCACTTTTGTCTAGTAGACTAAATCACTGGGTCTGGTAGACTCAGCATTTTTTAAAAATGGAGGTTGAGCCGATAATCTTGATTTTACAGTATTAGAAACTTCAAAGGAAGATTAAAATTGTTTCACCTTGCCTGGGCCTCAGCTCACCAAATACAACGGGAAAATTGAGGCCAAATGTCAGCTATTGTGATAAAGAGGTGAGAGTTTTAGCGGACTTGAAAACTCTTTGTGAGTCAACACTGTGACATGGCGGCCAAAAAACTAAGGCCCAAGTGGAGTACAGAGTTCAGTTCTGAGTGGTACTATTTAGAAAAGAAATTGACAGTCTAGAACACTTTCAGAAGAGAGCTACCATATACCATGTGGAAAGAGCACATACATGCATACACATATGTGTAAAGTAAAATCTAAAAAGACACTATATAAATGTTAGCTTTTTAAAAGAAAATTACATGTTGACAGAGTTTAGATTTATTCTGCTTGGCTGCAGAGGAGAAAAGTAGGAACATTGAGTGAAAGTTTGAGAGGTAGCTGTAGTGTTATTAGGAAAAACTTTGTAACAATTAGGGCTTCCTCAAAGTGGAACGGGCTTCCTTGGGAGAGTAGTGGCTTTTTCCCTTCATAGAGGGCTTTATGTGAAGGCTGGATGATTGCTTGTTGGAAGATTTTGTAGATGACCTTTTGAGATCACATCCAACTCTTAAAATTCTGGAATTTCTTATTTGGAAAATGAGGGAATTAGATTAGATAGATGATAACTAAGTTCTATTTCAGCTTTAAATCTAATGATCATATAAACATGGGATTATGCCCTTAAGACTCGATTAGAATTTATACCCTGTACTAGGGGTTCTTAATTGGGGGGGGGGGTGTCCTGGACCTCTTTGGCAGTGTGGGAAAACCTATGAGTCCCTTTTGAGAATGTTTTAAAATAATTGAAGGAAAGGGCGGCAGCTAGGTGGTACAGTGGATAAAGCACCAGCCCTGGATTCAGGAGGACCTGAGTTCAAATGTGGCCTCAGACACTTGATACTAGCTGTGTGACCCTGGGAAAGTCACTTAACCCTCATTACGCCGAAAAAAAAATTAATAATAAATAAAAAGGGGGAAAAAAGGAAAAGCTAAATTTTAGTTAGAGGTTAGTGAAAGAAAAGAAAGAGGTAATTTTTTTCCTAATCAAGGGACCACCTCAAATGTGGCAGCAGATCTTTTGGGTATTTATGCCTGATTAAGAACCCTTGCCCTCTACCCAAGCCAGTATCATCTCTATTAATTTCCTAGAGGGTTCCTCCAATAATGTGTCATGGATGTATAAATTCTAGAAATAATACTACCCAAAAGGCTATGTAAATGATATTATTAATATGATATAAATGCTATTATTAAATATTAGCAACCACTATCCAGGGATTTTCTAGGTCCTAGCACTTAATAAGCTTCCCAGAGATTGGCCTTCATAAGGGATAAATTCTAAGAACCCTCTTTTATCAGTGCCCCTGGAGGTGAGAGTTGTTTTGCCATGTAGGCTGACTGTGATGGAATTTACACTCGACCAAGGAAGTACAATTCTTCACAAACTCTAAGAGTAAAAGTAAAGGCAGTGCAAAGACCATGGCACCCTTTGTATTTCTGTGGCAAGTTTGATGAGGAAAACACCAGAGAAGGAGCTTGATCAGATGGAAAGAGCCCAGAACTAGGAATCAGGAGACTTTAATTCTTGTTTCAGCTTTGCTACCTTGTGCAAATCACTTACTGGTTTTTGTTTTCAGTTTCCTAAACTTGATTGACAATTTGATAATAATATAGTCAACAAATGTTTATTAAGAACCTACTATGTGTCAGGCTACTTTGTGCTAAGCATTGGGGATACAAAAAGTAAGTGTCAAGTGTCTGAAGCTGGATTTAAAGTCAGATCCTCCTGAAATCTAGGGCTGGTGCTTTATCCACTGTGCCATCTAGCCCCGCGCCCCCCCCCCCCCCCCTGCCCAATTCCCTCTCTTAAGTTCTGTAATTCTCTATGTGCCTAGGAAGGAAATAAGGAATGGTTTAATAAGATAATTCTTGCTCAATCTGAATCTTATTGAATTTTACTTTCTTTGGCCTGAGGCTGTCTTTTAACTGATGCTTAATTTACAAGGAAACAATTCAAAACTGTGAAAACTGCTGCTATCTGGAGCATTTATTTTTGTGATATATACTAATGTGAGAAATGGTCTTGTAACAAGAGGAGGTGACAGAGTGTTCATGTTTGAAGATAAACAGATTGTTTTCCTGAAGTTGATCTTCTGTAGTGGCCCTGGTAGGTGACCTAGTAAACCATTTCTTTCTACTTCCATCACACACTTACTGAGTGTGGGCTACCTCACCTGACTAGTGCAAAGTATTAATGAGGCCAAGGCCATGGATTTCTTTCCCATGTAGGCTATTAACTTCATTCTGTTTCATAGTCCCCCAAACACACTCCTGCATCAGCTTGGATTTCTAGCCCTTGGTGAGCTATGTCACAGATGCATACTGTTCTTTCCAAGAATGTGAATGGAGTAATAGAAATTTGTCACCGGCATTGGAGAAAACCACTTAGATTTCACAGTACCATTTCTTCAGATGAATAACTCATGTATTTTTGGTATATCATATTAAGCATAATAATGAGTCATTGAAGATAGTGAAATAGAGGCTTGTGACCACTTTTTAGAGATGCTGTGGAGTCTTGTGGTAGGGAACTAGACCAGATGACTGATGTCCCTCCCATGCCTCAGAACATCATCAGCAAGTATTTATTAAGCACTTAGTTTATGCCAGGGGATAGAAAAAAGGCAAAATATCCTACTGTTCCTGCCCTTAAGGGTTTTATATTTTAGTGAGGGAGACATACAAACAACTATTTATGTTCTATATCTATATCTGTGGGTGTATGTGTATATACACATATACACACATATATAATATATAAATGAGAGGTAATCTTAGATGTATTTGATTATTTCTATAAGGTAGGCAGGGTAGTAAAGGGTGAAGAATTGAACTTGGAGTCAGGAGACCCAGACCCAAGACCTGGTTCTGACCTTTAATATCTGAGTGACCATGATCAAGCCACTTCATTTCTCTGAACCAGTTTCCATGTCTGTAAAATGAGAATAATCCTTACACTACCTGCCCCTTGAGGTGCGAGGAAAACACTTTTATATGCTTTAAAGCGCTATTGAAATATGAGTTATTATTACTACTGGAATCATGTGATTTATAGCTGCAAACCTGTTGGAAATTAATGAGGGGGGAGGCATTAGTAATGTGTAGTTACATTGATTCCTCTCAAATTATATTTTCTTTTTAGGCACTTCACAAGGTGATTGCTGCTTTCTTGCTGATTAGATAATTTATTTTTTTTATTTTTTTGGTAGCTGACAATACCGATTAAGTATCCAAATGCAAACAAAGATTAAAGCAGGAAAGTGAATAATAAATAAAACTTAGTTTTAATGTCTTTTTGAAGGGGGGCAGGATTTGAATAGCATAGGGATCAGTAAAATATGAAATTCATAAAGAGATACTCCATCTATACACCAGATAATTGCTCCAGTTGTTTAATTGTATGGTTTACAGTAGCCTTCCTTGTGTGATACTAATGCAAAAACGCATTTTTAAAAGTTTGTGCCAACAGAGTCATCTTAAAACTAAGTTATGTCAAAAGTGCTCCCTGCTCCCAACCAGTATGCTTTTAAGAATACTGACAGTATGTGCAGATGTGACCTACGAACAACTTAGTTTATTTGCATTTAAAGGAGTCATTTTGCAACCCTTGAGACCAAATAATTTCAACACAAAGGAAATTTTTATCAACTAGCAGTTTCAATGGAAATCTGGAGTAAAACTTAGAGGGAAAATGTTTTTATTCAAAACGTGAATTGTAGTAGTTGTTGTCTTCATAAATATTGTTCTTTAAAGTTTCTGAAGCATTTTCTCTTATTCCCTAAAAAGTAGGTATTAACAAGTGTATATATGCAGACATGTGTAGCTGTTAGATTACCATGTTACAAAATATGGAAACTGAGGCGTGGAGGATTGAAATGACTTTTGTCTTCCTCTTCTTTGCCTCCTGGTTTCCCTGGCTTCTGTGAAGTTATACCTGAAATTCCACCTTCTATAGGAAGCCATTCCCAATCCCCCTTAATTCTAGTGCCTTCCCTCTGTTGATTGTCTCCAATCTATCCTGTATATAGCTTATTTTTACCTAATCGTTTGCACGTTATCTTCCTGTTTAGACCAAAAGCTCCTTGAGATCCAGGACTGTCTTTTACCTTTCTTTGTATTCCCAGCACTTCACAGAATAGTAGGTGCTTATTAAATGCTTGTTAAATGACTTTTACCCTTGGTCAAACAGCAAATAATTTTGAAGCTGAGATTCAAATTTCCAAGTGTTGCTCAAAATACAAAAGCGTAGTTCTTTTTTACTGTTTATGTAATGGTAATACTGGGTGTGCAGAAACCTTTGTATCCTCTTATTGTGTAAAAGCTGCATTGAGTTCTGTTTAAATGTTTACCAGTGTTAAGCTTAGTTATAAACTTGGTCTTTTATAATTCCAGGTCCAATTAAAATGTATTATATGACTTGTAGGTCAGAAAATAAAACTTCTGGGATCCTGTACAGTTGATGGCAAACTTGCTTTGGTCTTAACAGTAGTTAAAATTAGTTTAAATTTTTAAAAAAAGTTTATCTTTTTCCTGCATGCATGCTTCAGAAATTGAGCTAATGTCTTAGAAGGGAAAACAACTGTTTGCCAATCTAGTAGCATCTGTTGTTAAGTATATTAATAATTCTTGTTTATGTATCATAGCTGGTATTTTCTGCCCCGGAGAGATTACATGCTTCAGTTCTATCAGCCTATAGGAATCCTCCACATCTTAGATTTTATTTTATTTATTTATTTTTTTGCCTCAATAGGATAGGTCCACATCAGCCAGAATTTTGTCTGAAGGACAGTTCTCACTATAGCTTAAGGACTCGTCAAGGCTAATGGGGGAGATAGGTAGAACGGTGTAATGGAAAAATTTCTGGATCTTGAGTCAGAAAACTTGCTTCTGCCTCTTATTCCAGAGTGATCTTGGACAAGTCATCACTTCTCTCCAGGCCTTGGTTTCCTCAGCTAGAAAATGGGGGGGGGGGGTTGGGCAAGATGACTTGAGATCCTTTACCTCCTTTCACTTTGGATTCATGAGCTGGAACCCATAAATGAACTGCCTTTTAGCACTATCTACCTATTTATAAACGTTAGCTCTAGCTGGTTGTTAGCCTTAAGCATGCATGGGCTTGTTCCCTCTAAGGTATACATAAGATTTCGTGGATAATCGGCCTCAGAGTCAGGGAAGCCTGATTTCAGGTTGTGTTTCTGGCACACACTGGCTTTGTGACCCTGGGCAAAATTTCAGTGCTCCAGGCTCTTAATAACTCTTAAAGCTTTAAAGTAAAGAACAGTTGTCAGAGTTGGTAGAAGTAATTTCCTCCTGTGGATGAACCACAGGCCAGACCCAAGAATGAATGAATGAATGAATGAATGAATGAATGAATAAATGAATGAACAAATGAATGGATGTTATTTCCTTTAACTTTCTATGATTTCCGTAATATAAGTACTCTCAGTACCAGTATACTAAGAGTCTGAGTCAGGCAGGGTAGGTTTGAGTTCAGGTCTTCTTGACTCTAGGCCCAGAGCTCAATTCACTTTTATCGCCTGACTTTAGGAATTGCTATGATTTTTTTTTTTAATCACCATCTGTTGGTCAGTCTTCTGATGGTGATCCTTTTGATGTAGTGGGAAAAGCCCTGGATGATAGAGTCAGGACCTGGGTTCAAATCCCTACCCTGCTATTTACTTCCTTGTATAACTTTTGGTAAATCTTTTAACCTCTGGTCCTTAATTTCTTCATTTGTAAAGTAAGGTAGCTGGATTAAACCATAGAATTTAGCTATGAAGGGACTAGCTGGAGTAGGAAGTAGGAGTTCTTAACCTTTTTGTGTGTGTACCATACTCCTTATGTGCCTCTATGGACTTCTTCTTGGAATAATGTTTTTAAATGCATAAAATAAAATAGGGGAAGGGGAAGGGGTGGTGCCTATCATGTGCCCAGGCACTGTGCTAACTGAAATCAATGGATGGATGTTATTGAATTATAAGCTCATGCACCCTTCTGTTAAGAAACCCTGATCTAGTCCAGCTCTTTCTCATTTTGGTAGATGAGTATTAAAGCCCAAAATCAGGAAGTTATCTGTCCAGGGTCACAAGTGACCTCACAGCAGAGTTCAGCCCTGAGTCTTCTGATTCCAGAGTCAGTGTTCCTTCTAATATCCCATCAGTGGAAACAAGAACACATTCCCTTTAAATTTCTCTTTCATTTGAGGATCAGGAAAGGACAGCTTCTCATTGATCACTCTGCTTGCACATGGGTAAAAGGGAGGATGATCAATTTCCCACCTAACCCAAGGTTCTTGTTGAAGAAGAAGGAATTGATTGAGTATGCAGGGAGTCATCACATGGTCTCTTTACTCTCTGCTCTAAATCTGTGATCTCATGATCTCTGAGCTTTGCTAGGCTGGTCCTCTAATGAAAGACAGACGGTCTAGCACCAGCCCTGGACTTGAAGCCTTTCCAGGATGGCAGGAGCTGCCAGGGCTTTTATCCTTCTGGTAGAGCTTTTCGAAAGTCCAAGGTCATCTTATGCCATGAATCACTGAGTTGGACTCAAGTAGAGCAATAGCGATGGTGAATAATAATTCATAATTACAGAGCACTTTATTGTAACAAAGTACCACATGTACATTTTCTTCTGTGGGCCTCACCACAAGCCTGTGAGGTAGAAAGTGCAACTGTTATTACCCCTGTTTGGCAGATGAAGAAAAATTATTTGCCCCCAAATAGTAGATAGATGTAAGACTTGACCCCAGATCATCTAACTTTCAGATAATAATAATAATGAACAATAGCCCATGTTTATACAACACTGTGTGCTAGACATTGTGCTTAATGCCTTAAAATGATCTCATTTTATCCTCACAACATCCCTGAGAGGTAGGAACTATTATTAACCTCATTTTACAGATGAGGAAACTGAGATAAACAGCTTAAGTGACTTACCCAGGGTCACATAGCTAATAAGGGTCTGAGGTTAGATCCGAACTCAGATCTTTCTGACTCTATACTGCGTCTCCATCTACTGCACCCACCTAGCTGCCTCTAACTACAAAATATTGTTATCACTACACAATAGGTAACTATTATTGTACTGTCATCTGAAGTTCAGATTAGACTACTGTGTTGCTTGTATTGAGGCCCTTAAAACATTTTCCATATAGTCTAATATTTTTACTTTATGTGAACAGGAATAAAATGTGGCCCTATATTTTATTTTTCCCAGTTAATTAGTATTCATTGCCTTTAAAAACGTTAAGGATGTATTAAAGTGACTACAGTGTGTCAGATACTATTTTAAGTGCTGGGACTACAGATACAAAAATAAAACAGCCCCTATTCTTAAAGAGTTTATCATTTCCAAGTATGTCCTCCTTCCCAGTCTTCTTCCTATAACAAAGAAAAAGTGTTGAGCAAAACCCTGCTAATAAAGTCATTGCATCTGATAACATAGGCTTTTTGTCCCCAGCTTTTCTCCCTAATGATATGTCCTCCTTTTTTATCTGGGACCAAGATCTGTCACAACAACTAATCCGAGTTTGGCCCTATTTTATTGTTGTTTTCTTTTACATTATTTTAGTAATTGTCTATATTTTTCTTTTGGTTTTTCTCTTCAGTCTACATCAGTCCATATGAGATCTGCCATGTTACCCTGAATTCCTCCTAACCATGGTTTCTTTTTTTTCCTTTTTTCTTTTTTTGGCAGGGCAATGAGGGTTAAGTGACTTGCCCAGAGTCACACAGCTACCAAGTGTCAAGTGTCTGAGGCTGAATTTGAACTCAGGGCCTCCTGAATCCAAGGTCAATGCTTTATCCACTGCGACACCTAGCTGCCCCTACCCATGGTTTCTTAAACAAGATATTTCATTATGTTCATATTGCACAATTTATTAAGGCATTCTATAATCAATGGGAGCCCTCTTTGCAGTATTTTTGCTGCCAGAAATAATGTAGCACCTTTAAACAAACCAGCCTGTTGAGGAAAGCCTTCCAAAGGGATATTGAAAATAAGAAAAGCGTGATTTGGTGATGATATTTAAACAGTGCCATTGGTCCTGTGCTTTGTGGCTTAGGTAATGAAATAGCCTGAGGTAAGTATGATGTTGAACTTTCTGTTGAGGGAATATTTCCACTGGTGCTTTTATGACCTAATTGCTTTTGTGGTTTAATTCACTTAATGACACATTCATCACCATGGCTGATAAAAGCTTGCCCTGCTCACCCCAGCCTGTTCTAGCATTTAGTGAATGATTCATTGGGTCAGGGACAGACTAGTAAGTAATTTTGGTGACATTAGAAATAAATGGTCATCTTGTAAAGGCTGATATGCTTCGTGTTAATGCAAACTGTTGTTTCTTATTTTAATTCCTGCATCAAAATTGCAGATTCATTTTAATAGTATCCTGTCTCTTTAACTTAGCCTGAGAAATTAGGAGCTAACCCTGTCCTATCTAGTGACTACCATTCTTAATTGCTATCCTTTAATAAATTAGGCTTGCCCCATAATATCACCCAAAAAAAAATAGTGACTGAGGAGCTTACTAGAGTTATAAAGCTTGATAAAGAAGAAAACTAAATTCCTGCATGTAGGACCAGCCATTCTATGTTTAAAATTCTAATGTATGTGTGTATTTATTGATATCAGAGTGGTAGGATTTTGTTTAAAAAGCCTATATGTGGAGAAACCTGAATGCTATTGTGCTTGTTTTCTTCTTTCTTGTTTACCTTACAGCTGGTCTCTGCTAGATTCCACCCCCCTTCAACCCCCCCTCCCTATTTCATTAATAATAACATCTTACATTTGTAGTGCTTTACTATTTTTAAGTATTTTTAAGAGATTAATAGAAATCTTTTCTCTCCTTCCCACTCTCTATCCCACTGGGGGGGAAAAAGGAGGAAAAAAAAAACAACACCAAATTCTGTTTTACAAATATGTGTAGTCAAGCAAAACAAATTCCTTATTTGGTGTTAGTTATCTCTATCTATCTATCTATCTATCTATCTATCTATCTATCTATCTATCTATCTATCTATCTGTAAAATCTTTCTTTACCCTGTCTATCAGCTTTCTGTTCAGTGGTGGACAATATGTTTTATCATCAGTTCTCTGGAATCATGGATTTTCATCTCATTGATAATCATTCTTTAGCACTTTCAAAGGTTTTTTTTTTTTTTAACAACTTTGTTGTTATTTTTGTACAAATTGTTCTCTTGGTTCTGATCATTTCATTTCTCATTTGTTAATAAAAGTCTTCAGAAATGTATATTTTTATGATTTGGTTTTATAGTATAAACCTGTGCTGGTTCTATGCAATTCACTCTGAATCAGTTCATACAAATCTTTCCACATCTCTGAAATAATCTGTTTTCTCATTTTTTACAGCACTATAGTATTCCATCCCAAACATTGTGGTTTACTCCTATTGAGTACTTTCACATACATTATCTCATTTGGTCCTCACAACAACCTTGTAAAGTTGTGAAATAGTGTTATCCCTGCTTTACAGGCTTCCAGTTGGTAAAATAACTTGTTCAAATTCATAGGAGTCAGAAGCCAAATACAGACCTATAAATATTTTTTGTATAATTTTCCCCTCTTTTCTCTTTTTCATAATTAACTGTTTCCCTCTATCCTATTCCCTTCCCCGTGATATTTAGTCTATTATCTATCTTCTTTCATCCTATCCCTCTTCAAAAGAGATTTGCTTCTGACTGTCTTCTCCCCCAATCTGTCCTCCCTTCTTTTGCCCCTCCCCCTTTATCCCCTTCTCCTTCTATTTTCCTGCAGGGTTAGATAGATTACTCCACCCAATTGAGTGTGTATGTTATTCCTTTTTGAGTCAATTCTGATGAGATTAGGGTCCTTGAGCCAATTCTGATGAGTGTTGGGCTCATTTACTGCACAGTTTAAATATAATATACCACCCAATTGGGTGTGTGTGTGTGTGTATCCCTCCTTAAGACAACTCAGATGAGATTAAGGTCTTTGAGCCTATTCTGATGAGTGTAAAGTTCATTTACTACCCTGATCCTCCCCCATCTCTTCCCCTACTCCATAAGCCCTTTCTTGTTTCTTTTATGTGGGATTTCACCCCATGCTACCTCTCTCCTTCCCCCTCCCCCAGTGCATTCCTCTCACCCCTCAATTTTACCCTAAAGATGTCATCATGGGGCAGCTAGGTGACACAGTGGATGAAGCATCCACCCTGGATCCAGGAGGACCCCAGCCCCAATCCAACCTCAGACACAAGACAGTCACACACTGCACAACCCCAGGCATGTCACCCAACTCCAACTTTTTATGGTTCTCTCGAGTCTTGTATTTGAAAGTCAAATTTTCCATTCAGTTCAGGGCTTTTCATCAGGAATACCTGAAAGTCCTCTTTTTCATTGAAGTCCCATTTTTTTCCTCTTAAAGATTATAATCAGTTTTGCTGGATAAGTGATTCTTGGTTGTAATCCCAATTCCTTTGCCCTTTGGAATATCATATTCCATGCCCTCCGGTCCTTTAATGTAGAAGTTGCTAGATCTTGTGCTATCCTGACTGGGGCTCCACAATACTTGAATTCTTTCTTTTTGGCGGCTTGCAATATTTTCTTCTTGACCTGGGGGCTCTGGAATTTGGCTTTAATATTCCTAGGAGTTTTCCTTTGGGGATCTCTTTCAGGAGGTGATTAGTGGATTCTTTAATTTCTGTTTTACCTTCTGCTTCTAGAATATCAGGGCAATTTTCCCTGACAATTTCTTGGAAGATAATGTCTAAGCTCTTTCCTTGATCATGGTTTTCAGGTAGAACAATAATTTTCAAATTATCTCTCCTAGATCTATTTTCCAGGTCAGCACTTTTTCCAAGAAGATATTTCACATTGCCTTCTATTTTTTTATTCATTTAGATTTTGTTTATTGTGTCTTGGTTTCTCACAAAGTCACTAGCTTCCATTTGTTCAATTCTAATTCCTAAGCAAAATGCAGTGTTAGGCCTGAAAGAGAGATAATATCTGATGGGCTAGGAATGAGGATGGTCTTCATTGGGGAAGTAGCATGGAAGCTGGATTTTAAAGTATCAACAAGATTTCACCTGCCCAAAAGTAACTCTAATCTTCAAAGTAAGCTCAAGTGTCTTCAGAGTGGTGGTGTTATCTAACTGTCTTTATGGATTGCCAACAGGGTCATCAGGATCCTTGAAGAGTTTTATCGGTGACTTTGTTAGGTTATTTAATACCATATATCAATGATAAGAAATCAATAGATGTTTATTGAAATAGCAAGAAAATACAAGCAAAAACAAGATCCTAGGCTATAGCTATGTCATTGTCTGTCCTAAAATAAATTCTTGCTACTATACATCTCCACCTGGGCAGGGCTAGACTAGGATATACTGAAGTCAGAGGTAAGCATCTCTTCTGCATTAGAAGACACAAATCCTCTTTAGACTCCCCCTCTCATCACACCTGATTGTCAGAGATGGAAATTATTTGGACAGTGGGGCAAAATGCTTTTTACATATACTTTACTGGGAAAATGCAAACAAAAATGAAAGTCTGATCTTTTCATACTCTATTACTCCAATGAATCTGTATTTTCACCAGTGTATTAATGAATGAGGTGAAAAACCTTTATTAATGTCCTACTGTATGGCAAGCTCTCCCTCCAGTGATACAGATTACAACTTATCCATTCGTTTCTTATCCTGAAGAATTTACATACATGCCCTCCCATGAGTTTCACCCAGCTGTTTTCTGAAGGTTAGCCTTCTGTTGTCTTGGCTTTTCTTGGGTATATCTAGAGTATGTGCACTGTCTCTCAGTCATTCCTTGCTCTTTGCTTGTGACTGGACCACTTTTTCCTCCCAATCATGTATTACTTTGGAGTAATGTATTTGTCATCAAAGACATGCATGCCTTCATATTTACTAGAATTTATATAAAGATCATCAGAAGCTGGCACAATTTAATGACTGTATCTGCCTGTTGTGAACCAAGAACTTGATCTTTGGCTCCAGAATCATTATCTTCAGCTTTAGCTGATCTTCCAAATGAGCATGTGCCATCTGTGATTGTGGGTTTTCTTGATTCAACCGTGGTATGAAAATGTTGATTCACAACAGGATTCATGCTTGGCATGACACTCATTTTAATAAATAGGTTGGTTTGCCTAGTTCTGTGTAATTGTGTTACTTCTACTGGGGTGGGAAAGAAAAATAACTATAAGTGAAATTATTTATAGCATTTATAAGTTTTCATATTTCTTTATGGACCTTATTTCTTTTGAGTTTGAAAACAACCCTAGGAAGTGGATATTACAGGTTTTATTTGGTCACATAGTTACTAAGTGTCAAAAATCAAGATTTGAACATAGGTCCTCCTGAGGGGCAGTGTGTTACCTTGGGATACATAGTACAGTGGATCCCTGGTTCTTGAGTCAGAAGTTCTGGATTTCAAATCTTCCTTTTGATACTTGCTACCTATGTGGTTTTGGACAAGTTACCCAATCTCCTTTGGCCTCAGTTTCCTTGGCTGTAAAATAAAGGGTTGAACAAGATGACATTGAAGGTCTTCCCGATATAGATTTTTACATGTATGTGTGTACATATATGTATCATATATATGAAGATTTCTCTGATAGTGTTTTCATAAGTTAAGGAAATTATAGGTCCAGACCCAAAGAAATATGTATACACTATCTTATTATAACATATACATTTTTTTTACAATAGCAGTTAATGATTGTATGGCTTAAGGTTCAAACTAACCCTATGAGTTAGGCAACACAAGTATTATTTTATTTGTAACACATTTTTTTTTTTAAGTGAGGCAATTGGGGTTAAGTGACTTGCCCAGGGTCACACAGCTAGTAAGTGTTAAGTGTCTGAGGCCAGATTTGAACTCAGGTACTCCTGACTCCAGGGCCGGTGCTCTATCCACTGTGCCACCTCGCTGCCCCATAAGTCACACATTTTTTTAAGCCTTAGTTTCCTCATCCATAAAATGGGAATATTTCACAGGGCTGTTGTGGGATTCCAGTGATAGTGTATATAAAGTGCTTTGTAAACTTTAAAGCACTTTCTAAATGCCAGTAATTATTGTTATGTGATTTTCCTTTGCCCTCACCAAGTGTTGGAGTAGATATTGGAACCCAAGTCAGCTGATTCTAGTTCTAATGTTTCTTCTACCATGATGAGCTGCCAGTATTTGATGATAATTTGATGTAATTCTCAGTGGCATAAATGTGATTTTCTTTTTCAATCTAGACCTGTAATTTCTAAGGGTATAGGCAACTTTTAGCAAGGAAATTCCCTGTCCAAATATAAATTAGCATTGAAAAATTAAGCAACTTGCCAGTGGTTGGATTTGTTAAGCAGGAAAAGGCAGCATGGTTTAATAGAAAGCTTTTTGGGCTTGAAATCTGAGGATCTGGGTTTGAATTCTGGCCCTATTACTTAATTGTGTGAGATCCAACCAGTTAACCTCTATGGCCCTTCATTTCCTCAGTTGTAATTTTGAGCATTAGACCAGATGACTTCCAAAATTGTTTCTGGCTCTTGAAGATCTATGGTCTTGTGGACTCAGACAGATATCAGCCCTCTAGCCCCAGACTGCTCCTGGGGGCTCACCATATTGGTTAATCAGAATTATTTCAGACACCCAATCATCTTCAGCCTCAGTGGCTGAACTCCTGAACTCCAGTGATCTAGCAGCTTCTTCCTCCCCTGTATCAGGGATTACAGACATATCACCAGGGCAACTTTCTTATCCTTTTATAACCCATAGTTGTGCATTTCAGGCTGTATTTTCCTTCAAGCCTAAGTTTCAACCTACTCTCTCTGGTTTCTTATAAGAAGTGAAAGTGTAATGTATAAAGCCTTCCCTGGGTTCTGAGGACTTTGGATCCCTGAAGGACAGGGATCCTGAACCTTTTTTGTTTCATGACCCCATGGGCAGTCTAGGAAAGCTTGTGGAGTCCTCAAAATAATGTTGTTAAATGTACAAAATGAAATATATAGCATTATACAGGAAACCAATTCTATTAGACAATCATTAAAATATTGTTTTAAAAAACAAGTTCATGGATCCCAAGTTAAGAACCCTGCTCTAAAGTAAGGCCTACTGCTTTTGTGGACCTGGTGGAAGAAATACTTCCAGAGGCAGAGTAGCCTAAAGGATAGAGTGCCAAATTTGGAGTCAGGAAGACTGGACTTAAATCTGCCTTAGACACTCATTGGATATTTGACCACGGGGAAGCAATTTAACCTTCTGGTGCCTCAGTCTCCTCATCTCAAAGCTCCTCAAAAGGTTAAAAAGCGATAATTTATGTAAAGCGCTTTGAAAACTAAAGTTTTCAAATAATGTGTTCTTGTTAGTTTTCTTCTTCAAATGTTCACAAACTCAAATACCTTCATTTTCTCCTGAAAGAGACAACTTATGTTATAACTTTCCCCCATGTCTGAGGTATGCATGTGGTTTCCATTTAGTGTCTGTCAGAGGGATGTCATGGTGCCTGTGGTATTGGGAGCCAAGAATGACCTGAAATCTGTAAAACAAGAAGGTTGGGCTACATGACCTCTACAGTCTTTTGTAGCACTATGTGTATGATGATACAACTGCCCACAACTTTGTTATGACATGTCATTTGAGATGCCTACTTTAGAAACTGAATGTGGAGGTGGAGGCACACTGCAGAGCCAGAAGAGTATGCATTGGTTACTAACAGCAAACAAATTTACTGATTCTACTGATGCTAGCTGAGATCCTATGGGATAGGTAGTTTGAGTATTTTTATCCCTGTTTTAACCAGTGAGGACAATGAGACATTGTGATATGCCTAGGATCACAAAGCTAGTGTGGCAGGACCTGCCTGGTGACTCCCAATGCAGTTCTCAAGTGCAACATGGCCTGAGAGACTCAGTAAAACTCCCGAGAGCACATGGAAAATGTTTGGCAGACAGATGTGCCTTGAATAGCACTGTCATGACAATGTTATTTCACAGTAATGTGGTTAAGATACAGTAAGAAAACTGCTCTAAAGTATGTACAACCCAAGTGTAATGAAGTTAGGCCAACTGTCTGAAACCATCCCAGTTTAGACCTGTGTTCAGCTCCCTAACTAGATCAACATGGTTTTTAACCAAGTGACACCCCTCTTCCAGTACAACCCTAGCTGGAAGGCCTAGGTATCACTGATGTTCGTCAATTCTTGTCTTACTGAGATGCTGTGGCTCCAGCTCACTTTTGTTCCTCTGGAACTGTTCACCATATCCCCATTTTGCCTTATATCCTGCTTTTGTGGAAGCATTTTATGACAAAATAGACGAAGGCATAACTGTATTTATATTCTCCAGAAGTTTTAGCTAGGTGCTCATCATTATCCCAAATTGGCTACATTATCTTATTACGTCTGTTGGGTTAAGCAGTTTCTCAGGTTGAACTGGGGTCAAATAAACACTGTCACTAGAGCCATTTGATCTTGTTATTGAATCGTTGATATAAATTATAGCTATTTATGCATAGATTTGTTAATGTAACATGAATCAGCATAATATGACATATTGAACACTAGACTTGGAGTCAGAAGACCTAGATTTCAATTCTAACTTCCATTTATTAACTGTGAGCCTGGAGATAGAATTCTGAGCTTGTTTTCCCAACTACAAAATGCTAATAACACTTTGAGTACTATTTCCCTTATCCAGGTTGTCGTGAGGAGAAAGGACATCAGAATCTATAAAGTACTGTTAAAATGCAACCTGTTATTATGTATCCATCAGTTCTATTTTTGTCATTTCTATTTTAGAGACTGAATTTGGAATGATCTCTGAGTTTAATCTTGGCGTGGCTGATTATTTCCTGAATTATTTGGGGCAAGTCATTTCTCCCTTTTAGGCCTCAGTTTCTTTATCCATAAAATGAAGGGGTTAAAGTAGGGGATTTCAGAGGACTTTTCTGGCTTTAATTTGTTGTCCTATGATTTGTTTTCCCGGTTTCTTTTGTTTTGGGGACATATGTGTATGTATGCATGTATGTATACACATAAACTTGTATGGGCATATCATCTTGGAATTTCTTTGTCTTGTTTTCTTTTTCTTTCCTCTTTTGGTACTTAGGGGGGCCCTCATAATTCTGGCCCTTTGCTTAATGCAAATTGGAGCAGCTGTGGTGGCAAGCCAGGGTGGAGAAGCCCCAGACAGGATGGGCAGAAGGACCCTGTAATATACTGAAGTACAGTTTGGAACACTGTGGTCTGGAGGAAAACCAGCAGCAGCTGACTTACTAACTTGATGCATTCAGTGTGAGCAAAGGCGCCCTGGATCCTTTGTGTATCCTGGAGCATGCACTGAGAGGAATATCTAACTGTGACCTCCTACCCAGGGTGACTTAGTTATTTATTGGCATGGAGGCAGGAGTCCAGACTAAGTGATTTCTTGAGGTCCTATGCCTTTGTGATAGTGTCAGGTTCTACAAATAAATGGTATTGTTGGTTTGAAGTGTAGAGAGGACCTTCCAGTCTCTGCAGGGATCTATGGACATTATTAGCCACTTAGAAAGTATTGGGTACCTCAGTTCTATGGCATCATATTCTATATTTCGCATTCACGTGGCATGGAAGCACAGAGTATTGGGGCTCCAAGAAGCTTGGACATCATGTGAGCCAAGGTTCGTGCTATGCTGCTACCAAACTGGCCTTTTTGCCTCCCCTTGTCTATTACCTGTTTCTGTCTTTAATATCTGCCCCCTCCACTGCCCTCTATGTGCTGAAACCCCAGCCATCTTCCAAGGACCAGCTCAGGTGCCATCACTCATCCAAGTCAGAAAAGAGCTTTCTTTCTTCTTTCTAGACTTACATAGCATTTCTACCTTTCAGGATCTTATTGTAATCTATTCCTCATCCTGGTTATTGAATATTCCTACTTGCTTATATATGGGTCATGACAAGGACTCTCTTAATTATCATTTTATCTCACCAGCCCACACTTCGTTATCATGTTTTGCACACAGTAAAACACTTAATAAACAGTTGTTGAGTAAATGAACCTCCTCATTTACCTAGAAGAAAACTGAGGCAAACTGACTCACTTGGACAAGCTAAAGAAGTTCATAGGATGAATCACATTTTTGAGGGGGAATACACTATGTGAGGACAAGAAAGAAATCTGTCACTTGGTTTTCTATAAATATAGGCCTCTGTGCCTGCCATTTTAATAGGTTGAATTAAGTGCAGAGAGGGGTGGAACATCGAAATACCTAATTAACCATCTCAACCCTTTATCAGCATTGTAATCTAGATATGATGCAAGGCTCTATTTCTTGCCATCTCTAGTTTTTATGCTCTTTTTCCTGTATATCCATTTGGACTAATGGGCTTTTTGGCATCATGGGGAATTAATTTTTTTCCCCTTTTAAGAGGCCCTGTTATAGCTACAGCAAGCTGAGATTTGATGTAGTGATTTCCCTATCTCTCTGCCCTGGAGACACGCAAGGGGCAGTAGAGAGAGGGAGGGTCAGAGAGTCTTTGAAGTGAAGACTCAGTCCCATTCTTAGACACTAATCATCACTTGATAACAGATCTCCTGCAGAAAGTTTAAGACCCTGTGCTTATAATCAGCTCAACACTGGGAGTTAGGGACTATGCCCCTCAAATCCCATCTCATCTAAAGTAACTGAGTGGGACAAGCTTTCTACCCATTTAGAAAATTTAAAAGGGAAAGTGGCTTTTTTGGTCTTGTTTTTCTTTAAAATATTTATCGACTCCACCTGACACTGTAACCATTTTGCTTTCTTAGATCTTAAGTTGGCTTTGCCCATTGAGTAGTGGAAATGTCATGCCAATCCAGAATATAGAACTGGCAGTGATTCACATTTCTATAGGGCTCTCAAGGTTTCAAAGTTCTTTTCAACAATAACTTTAAGAGATAAGTAGGTGGTTCAACAATAATCCATTATCATAAGTCAAGATGGGGGGGCCTTGTCTTTTCACCACTTGTAGACTACATGACCCTTAGATTCCACACCTGTAAAATGGAGGGAATTGGATAGACCAGCATTTATTTCTTAGATGAATTTGATCAGGAAGCACTTATGAGCTTGAAATATATTGACAGAATCTATAAATGCTCATCCAAGAAAGTCTGTGTTTGGAATAACCCTGGGATAAAGAGGAATTGGGAAAATCTTCAGGCTGAATAGAGAAACGAATGCCTATTTTTATGCCCCAAACTTTCCACATGTTAAAAGTGTTTTTATGATAATGATTTTTTTTATCTTTAGTGTCTTAATATCTTAGGGAAAATGTCTCCAGCATTGGAATTTTCTGCCTTTATTTCAAATGGAACACCATTATTGGATAGAACAGTTTGGAAAACACTAGATAATCTCTGATTGTCCTTGCACTTCTGTCATTCTGTGAATGATAATGACACTTTTATGGTTAGAGAATAAATACATTATCTCATTTAAAGGTTGCAGGGTAAATGAGCATTACCCCCATTTCATAGGGAAAAAAACTGAGGTTCAAAGAAATGAAGTGACTTGCTCAGCCAGAGTAACATAGCTAGTAAGTAGGAGAGTCCTTACATTATACTGACTTGAGTTTTAAAATTAAGCTTTGGGGTTTTTGTTTGTTTGGTTTTTTTAAAGTTAGAAATAAAGATTAGAAAGGCACATAATGGGGGCATCTAGGTGGCACAGTGGATAGAGAACGGGCCCTGGATTCAGGAGGACCTGAGTTCAAATCCGAACTCAGACATATGACACTTACTAGCTGTGTGACCCTGGGCAAGTCACTTAACCCTCATTGCCCTGCAAAAAAAAAAAAAGGCACATAATGGGGAGGTGTGGACTGGCACATATCAGCAATGAAGAACTATTGCAGGAGAATCAGCTTAAAGACCAGGGCTATGACAGAATAAGGATGGGGTTTGGTCACATGGCAAGAGCAAAGGACAATGATATGCATGTGATTTCTGATCTAGAGAAAGGACCCCTTCACACCCTCACATCAGGTTGGATAGAACCACCTTAGAGGATTTATGGGAAGACACGGACAAGAGTTGTACAAGATGCAAAGGATGGGTTGTGGTCTATATCACTGGCAAGTGTATCCACATTGATATGATTGCATATTTATTAAATTATTAAAACATTTCATGTATCTATCCTTCCTTCATGGAAACAGAATTCTCTCATTTTAGCTACCTTGTCTCTAAACATAGCAAGCACAACAAAAGAGAGCATTGAGCTTGGAAGGCAGAAGATCCAAGTTGAAGCTCTGGCTCCAATGTTTTATTTTGTTTGTTTGTTTGTTTGTTTGTTTGTTTTTTAGTGAGGCAATTGGGGTTAAGTGACTTGCCCAGGGTCACACAGCTAGTAAGTGTTAAGTGTCTGAGGCCGGATTTGAACTCAGGTACTCCTGAATCCAGGGCCGGTGCTCTATCCACTGTGCCACCTAGCCGCCCCTCCAATGTTTTATTAAAACGGCTTCGCTGACCCTCATTTTTATCATCTTTGAAATGGGGGTAATAATATTTCCTACCTCCAGTGGTTGTAGTGATCAAACGAGAATTAACATAAGATAAAATAAGTGATTATCATTATGGTAGTCATGTTTGGTAGTACAGTGTCATGTACATACCTCTCTCACCTGGCGGTCATTGAATCACTGTCCTTTGACTTACCTGATCATTAGAATCCCATAGGATAGCATCTTCTGTCCTCTTATAGAAAAGTTACCTCTTTAGCACCTGACCCAATTCATGGGACTTATAAAGGCACTAAAGAAATAGAATGCCAGCCTTAGGCCACAGGGAGTCTCATACAAAAGCTCAGAACCCCTGGATGGGAAATGGAAAATGGTAATGCTTAAGTTTTGAGAGAAGATGGTTGTATGGGGAACAGGAGTAGGCAGGAATAATTTAAAAAGTAGCTACTTCTATTTGTTAGAAATATGTATGCTTGGAAGTTCAGGTACTACAGGTACCATAGTTATTTCTTAGTACTTCGATTCAGTTTAACAAACCTTTATTACAAGGATTTTTGTTGCTCTTTGGAATGATGGTTTTCTTTGATCCCTTTCTTGAGTTTTTCTGGTATTATAAGAGTAACTGGCTCTCCCTAAAGTGACATCCCTTGATGAAACTGGGAGGTACAGCCCAGTGTAGTAATTAGAGAGCTGGCCTTAGAGCCAGGAAGACCTGGGTTCAATTCCCACTTCTGACACATAGTGGCTATTTGACCCTAAGGAAACAAGTCACTTGACAGCCAGTGCCCTCAAGCAACTCTGTTCTGCATAGATACGGGGAGTTTTTTCACCCAAGTCCCTTATACTAAGGAAATCCCAGGATTTAATTTTGTCCATCAGGTTTTAAAAGAATCAGTTAACGACATTGGGTGGGACATGTTTGTATTATTGGTATGCAGTGGTCTGTAAGATTAGCACATTGTTAAGTCACAAATTTCTATCACTAGGGGTGAAGAATTCTGCCCTGATGCAAAACCAGATAATAGCAGGTCAGGTA
This sequence comes from Dromiciops gliroides, assembly GCF_019393635.1. Taxonomy (NCBI): domain Eukaryota; kingdom Metazoa; phylum Chordata; class Mammalia; order Microbiotheria; family Microbiotheriidae; genus Dromiciops; species Dromiciops gliroides. The sequence continues at coordinate 101,335,830 of NC_057861.1, forward strand.
TTTGACCATCCAGCTAATGGCAGGAGAATCTAGGCTGCCAGGGTGATGTGTTGAACACCTGACTAGTCAAAGCATTTTGCTAGAAGGTGACGCTGCAGCAGCAATGAGAAATTTTGAGGGCCTTTGGAAAAAACAGAACCAAGCAGCATCATTGATCTGAGTGAGTGGAATACTGGAGGCCCACTTGAGATAATGACCTCAGCCTTGCAGTCTCAGGTTTCCTCTAAGAAGCAGTAGATGATTTGTGTGAAAAGATACTGACCACATGTGTAGCTGATCCACTCTGATGAAGAGCTACTGTCAGGTAGACCTGGGATTTGGGGTTAGGCATGGTAGTCAGCTATTCAGGACTTAATGTATAGGGCTATGAACTATTTAATTTTAAATTTAATATCAGAAAACTCTCCTCTCAATGGCAGTATTCTGTAATGAGTGCCAAGTATGTTAAGTTGACAGCTCAGACTTATCTGTGGGCAATAAATAGGTGGGATTCTTATATAGGTACAGATTGGACTCTCTGTCCTCGCTGGACCTTTCCAACACAAGAATTCAATGATCTCTCTTAAAGATTTGATACCTACAAGGTGGGCCTGATACCGATCAATTTTATATAGTTATTGTGATACTGAAAAACACAGAAGAACTTTTACTTCCTCAGGCCCACTTGAAAAGAGACCTAAAATAAGACATCTTTTATTAGTAGTAGTAATAATAAAAAATGTTTGTGCCTGACACATAGTATAGCATTCTTGTAGACTGTTTGACTGATGTTTGGATTTTCAAGTCTGGAAAGACCTGAATTTAAAAATACTTGGAAGGACCTGCATCATTAGCAGTGTATCTTTTTTTTTTTTAATCCATAAGGAAAATAAAATAAAAATAGTAGGCTGAAAATTTTTGTTTCAAAGTAAAATGATAATTTTTGCACTGATTTGTATTTCAAGTGCATTTGCACGGATAGATGAAATTATAGTAAATTATTATAAAATTACACATGCAAAAAATGTGTCCATTGTTGTGCCTTTTCCTTCTCATGTTAAACTGTGACCCTATGGGGCAGGTTCTTCAAGTAGTACTTACTAGCTATGTTTCATAGTTTAAGAAACTGAGGCTCAGAGACATTACAACTTATCCAAGACACACCGCAGTTAAATATTAGGGTCAAAACTCAAATCCGGGTTTTAGGAATAATAGATCCCTCCAGTATTCTTTCTAGTGACCTATGCTGCTTTTAGATTTTTTGGTGGGGAGGGGCACACAACAAATTGAGTTTTATTTTGTTTTTTAATTTTGAATTACCTCCCCCTCTCCCATTTAAAACACAAGAAAAACAAATCAAATATGTATAGTTATACAAAATAAACATAATGCCTTTTAGATTCTAATTTACATCTGTGCTGTGCCATACTCACTTTTCTTTAATTTGTATTTGTTGATTCTCCTCTAGACACAGCTCATTTTCTAAAAATAACAACAGGGCAGCTAGGTGGCCCAGTGGATAAAGCACTGGCCCTGGATTCAGGAGGACCTGAGTTCAAATCCAGCCTCAGACACTTTATGGTTACTAGCTGTGTGACCTTGGGCAAGTCACTTAACCCTCAGTGCCCCCGGGGGTGGGGGAGAAACACAAAAAACCCCCAAAACCCTACCACCACCACCAGCAACATAACAATATCACTTCATTAAGCAGTAAACAAAGACTCATGGTAGGTTTGTTGAATATAACTGAAAGTGGCTTCTTTCTGGGGGGGATCCTATGAAAAGGCTAAGATTAAAATCAATCCAAAGGCCCTACAACCTTGGTTGCTCCCTCTCCACCCCACACGTCCAATATATTGCCAAGTTTTCTTGTTTCCACCTTCACATTTTTAGTACATGTCCCTTTCTCTCCACTCTTGTCTAGACCTGTCACCTGGATTATTGCAATATTCTTCTAATTGGTTTCCCTTCAAGTCTCTCCTTACTCTAAACCATCCTCCAGTCAGCTTCCAGATCTAATCATGTCACTTCTCCCAACTGTAGGCATTTTCTTGTTGTCCCCCATGCTTGGAATAGTATTCTTCATCTCTGCCTTCTGGCTCCCTTCAAATCTGAGCTAAAATTCCACCTTCTATAGGAAGCCTTTCCCAATCCCTCTTAATTCAGATGCCTTTCCTCTCCTGTTTATTTCCAATTTATTCCATTTATATAAATGTTTGCATGTTTTCTCCTCCATTAGACTATGAGCTCTTTGACTGTCTTTTACCTTGCTTTGTATCTCCAGTGTTTAGCAAAGTGCTTACCTGTAGTAGGTGCTTAAAAATGTTTATTGATTGACTGAATCCAATAACTCTTTTTACTTCTATGATCACATATAAACTCCTGTGGCATCTAAAGCTCTTTATCACCTGGTCTCTTCCTAGCTTTTCAGTCCTCTTACACTTTATTCCCTTTCATAGACTTGTTTATACAACTCTACTAACTTTCTTATTTTTTGTTGCACATGACAGCCCATCTTATGTCTTTCCTGTCTTTGTACTGGATGTACCACAAGCTTGGAATTGTCTGCTTCTTCACCTCCAATTCATAGTTTACTTGCTTTCTTTAAGACTCAGATCACACGTTCTGGAGGAGGCCTATCCTCATCCCCCCAGATGCAAGTGCCTTCCCCTAAAATTACCTCCCATCTATTTTGTATATATGTTGTAGCTACCTAGTTATTTACATATTGTCTCCACCATTAGAATATAAGTTCCTCGAGAACAGAGATTGTTTTTGTTTTGTTTTGTTGTGGTTTGTTGTGGTTTGATTTGGTTTAGTTTTTTTACCATTCTTTGTATCCCTGGTACGTAGTAAACTCTTAATATGTGCTTATTGATGGACTGACAACTCCTTAGATGACATTCGCAAGATTTCAGCCAACAAAATGGAGGGATTTTATAATAGCAAATCAGAACTATGTCATTGTCACCAGAAACAACAGAAGGGTTATCTTTAAGGAGCCAGGATTTAGTGTAGGTTGTGCAATGAAATGATAGAGACCATGCAATACATCACTGTAGGCTATAAAAATTTGTCACTTACTGAATACCTAGCAAGACATAATCTGGTGGCTAGAGTTATACATTAGAAACTTGTTATCTTTTGTGGACTGAGAAATGACAAATCCCCTTACTACAAATGTAGATCTCAAGATACACTGGAAAACTCAACTGATTAACCAGCCTGGAACCAGACCATTATCACAGTCAAAACTATTGACCATAATTGCCCAGACACTTCATGGATTCAAGAAAAATGTAAGCTAAAAATAGGACAGTGACTTTGTCCCTAGATCATTTCTATCTGGACTCCTTAAAAAAAAAAGATGAAAACAATAATAATAGATGTCTAGTTGTGGTTTTAGTTGTTTCTGTTCCCTTCTAAGTGAAACAGCAATCCCTTTGTGATTTGCATTAATAATTGGACAGTAATTTTAAAAGGGTGTACCTTTTTAGATTGTTAGCATTAAATAGCTCATGTTTTTAAAGTGTCTTTTTTTACTAATGCTTCTGGTGTTAAGTATAATTCTACACTTTCATCATGAGCCAGAGAAGGTCCAAGTTGTGAGGCTATAGCGGGAGAACAGAAGTGGTTTTTACCCCCTAATGAACATTGTACTTAGCCCTTTCCACATGACTTCCGTAGATCAAGTACCAATTTTGGCCACTTCTAGTTCCATTGTTGGCTTTGGAGATGCTAGGCAAAGGAACAACCTCTTCAGGGTTCCATTTATGTATCTCTAAGGTCTGAAAACTTCTTAGCTAAGCGCTGCATATAAATAGTATGAGGATCTTGAGAGTTCTATACTTGTATTCATATAATATATATTGTATGTGTATAAATCTATGTGGAAAGAGAGAGCAAAAGGAGCTTTTAGGTCATTGTTCCTCTCACTGCACCCTCCTCCTCCTAACACCATAAATTGTTAGAGCCTGAGAACTGGAAGAGACCTTTAAAGACCTTTAAAAGAAACTGAGTCCTAGAGGAGAGAAATGCAACCCCAAGGTCTCCCAGAGAGTTAGGAGTAGAGCTAAGGCTGGATCAGGGGCCTCTTGTCTTCTTGTCATTCTTAAAAAGCAGTGGGGGGAAGATAGTTTGATTTGGGTTATTGGAATAAAATATGCTTAGAAAGTTTTTAGAGAAATATTTCTCTATTTGACCGAGAACTCAGCCTACCTAAAGAAATATTTTTCTTTTTATCTCTTTACTGTCACTATAGTCATTTAGTCATGTCAGTCTTTTTGTACCCCATCTGGGATTTTCTTGGCAAAGATACTGGAGTGGTTTGCCATTTCCTTCTCCAGTTCATTTTACAGATGAGGAAACAGAGGGAAATAGAGGTTAAATGACTTGCTCAGGGTCACACAGCTAGTATCTGAGGCTGGATTTGAAGTCAGACTTCCTGACTTCACTGAAACTAGTATTTGTCATAGTTTTGTATTTTGTTGTCATTCAGACCCATTTTAGACCTGGAAATGTCTTGCCACTTTTTTTTTTTTTTGACTGAAGGATGACATTATACTTTGCAGAATTATAGTTTCCAGAAGACAGAAGCTGATGTGGTATTAGGCATGGATGGCCTAGTTAACTGTGTTGGGAGTTGGTAAATAGCAGGGCATGGAAGAAGTTGCTCAGGGGAAGCAGGGGATAAGCCTCTACTTTTACCTGTTACTGATAGTACTCTCCTCCTGAATGCAGAAGCACTGAGGTACATCACAAAGTAATGCTGATGGTACCAGTAATGGGACAGTGGCTCTGAATTTTATAGACTTCTGATGCTAGAGAAGAAGGGGCATTGTTGTATTCAGTAAACTCATTAAATGTCACTGGTAGAACAGGTTCTGTCTCGTGACCTGTTTCTTTGCTTTTGATACATGCCAAACTTAAGGAACAGCATTGTCCTGTGCAGAATTACTCAGTTGGCCCAGTAATTGCATTGAGGTGTTAGGAATGTCTGTCCTGAGATCCTAAGATCCTGCTGATGCAGAGATTGTCATGTGTGCATGGATACACGTACAAAGATTAAATCAGAAGATGTGAGTTTTGAGACCTGGCTGTGTAGCTAACTCACTGTGCAACCTTGGGGTTACTTTTCACACACTTCCTTCCTCTTAAAAAGGGACTAACAATTCTTCCATGAGCTACTTCACAATGCCGTTGTTAGGAAAAGGCTTTTTATAGATGCGAGCTTGTTTTCATCTTTATTTCAACTTAATTATAAACTAGTCAGAAATTTAGAAATTTATGGTGCTGTCTGGGTAATGGATTATCCCCACCCTTTACATGCTTGTTCTTCTTCCTTTTGTATAGGCCTTTTGAATGTGTTGGTCTCAGGTAAGATCACAAATGCTCAAAAGAGGGGGAAAGGCCAAGAGGGGAGGTAGAACCAAAACTATCTAATTTGGCAATATATCTGAAACTCCTATTAAAAAGGGGTTTTGTTTTCTTTTGTTTTAGAAATAAAGACTAAAATGAGATTTGAGGCAGATCTGTGGGTTTCATTTATCTTTGCTGTCTCTGTGGTCCATTATAGTGGTTAATTTGGTACTGGCTGGGGAAGCAATTTAAATAGAAGAGTGATACTCTTTGGTTAAGTCCCCTCAGCAAGCATCAATTCCCTATTCAATTCTGTGTGCTTTAAATTTTTGGATTCTGTGTTTTTTCAGTTATATAGCATCATGAAAGTAAAGATTGTTTCTGTATCAGGGAATAGTAGCTTGGGAACCTTGCAAGAGATGCATAATTTCCCTAATAATAATAATAATAATAATAATAATAATAATAATAATAACAAGCATTTCAAGATCTGAAAAGCACTTTATGTATATTATTCATTTGATCCTCACACCAGCCCTTTGAGGTTAGCTCTATTATCATCCCCATTTTATCGTTGAAGAAAGTGACATTAAGTGATTACCACATAACTTGTAAGTGTCTGAGGCAGGATTTGAACTCAAATAATCGGGACTTCAAACCCAGCGTCCTTTCCACTGTACCACTTAGCTGTCTCTTCAAATATAACACACCCTCCTTTTATCATCCTTTTGAATTCTGGACCTACTTTATTGTTTGTTTTGTAGTGCCTTTCTTATTTCTATTTGAACCTTGCCCTGAAGAGCCTTCATACTTGTGGCTAAATCTCTAGTATGCATATATTTCCTTGTTTTAAGCCTGATTTTTTTATATCAATAGAAGATTATTGAACAAAGTTACCTCTGTGGTCACATCTCTCAAGGAATCTTGTGCATATTCAGATCTCCTCCCCTCACTGCACCATTCCCATCTTTTCTTCCTTGGGTCAGCAGCAAAATATAACTATAGTTTGACATCCAAATACTGTTTCCTTCATTAGGACCATGAACTCTTTTTTTTTGTTGTTTTTGGTTTTTGGTTTTTTGGTGTTTTTTTTGCTGGGCAATGGGGGTTAAGTGACTTGCCCAGGGTCACACAGCTAGTAAGTGTCAAGTGTCTGAGGCCGGATTTGAACTCAGGTCCTCCTGAATTCAGGGCCGGTGCTTTACCACTGCGCCATCTAGCTGCCCCAGGACCATGAACTCTTAAATGCAAGGGTAAGGTAGCAGGTGGACAGTTATCCTAGAATTGGACAGAGACAGTCTCTCCATAATAAAGGATTATCATTCACATCAATAATTTAGTGCTAGTATATCTTTTAGAGATTGTCTGCTAATACATATGTTTACCTATATTAAAAGAGTTTTATCCTTAGTAACAAGAGCCCCTTGTTACCCTTACCATTTAAAAATTTGCTTTCAAAGTTTTTTCAATTGAGGTAGAGGACAAGAATTTGGAGTCCTAATATTTGGAAGATGTGGTGCTGCCACCAAATTATAGACTCTAAGAATGCTTAGATAAAGATATCTGAAATGATAACTTTTAAATCTTATCTTTTTTCATTTCTTCATTTGCAAAATATCTTCAGTTGATGAATACCTTCAAGTAAGGAAAACATGAAGTTAATAGGAATTTAATGGTTGGAGATGCCAGTCTTGGCATATACTATGATGCCTGGGACTTGAGCTGGGTGGTTTTCATCAGATCCCCTGTAATTTGGTAGAAAAGTTTGTTCTTTTCCAAAACACCAAACTTTAGAAAAGAGGTGGCCCTAAGAGATGTTTGCACACTCTCTCTCTACGTGCATCCATCTCTCTCTCTCTCTCTCTCTCTCTCTCTCTCTCTCTCTCTCTCTCTCTATCTGTATACTATTCTACTGCTGTAGCAGAATTTATCCCCTGAAAACCCTGTATTCCTTGTCTTGTTTTTATGATTCTCTTTTTCAGAAAATATATTGTTTTATTGATGGGTGCTTCTTCCTTTAATTCAGATTGTAAATTGCGTTCATGTTGGCTTGTAGTCTTGAGAGGTGGTCAAAAATCACTAACTGGAAGGGGCAGCTAGGTGGTACAGTGGATAAAGCATCAGCCCTGGATTCAGGAGGACCTGAGTTCGAATATGACCTCAGACCCTACACAATTACTAGCTGTGTGACCCTGGGCAAGTCACTTAACCCTCATTGCCCCACAAAAAAAATATCACTAACTGGTGGTCATCCTATTGGTCATGAGCCTCTTTGAATTTAGCTATGTTAAGCCTCTAGCAAACAAACATGTCTTTCCTTTAAGCCTTTCTGGATTTGTGGGACCTGACAGAGTATGTGCTTCACTGTTAGACGTTGAAAACCAATAGTCACTTCCACAACTGAGTGAAGCAACAGAAGAAAGATGAAACCCCCAAAATAGATATGAGAAGAAGTGAGGGTTCCTTGGACTTGAAACATGACATGTATTGTCTTTTTGATGCATTCATCAGTTTTACTGAATTTTTCTCTTCTTTCTCCTTTTTTTTTATTTATTAAAAAATATTTTCATAAGAGGAAGGGAGTTCTCTGGGAGAGGAGTAGTACAGAAGGAAAGCTAGAATAAATAGCATTTATTTTAGAAAAAGAGGAAAGGTTTATTTTAAATGATAAACAAAAATTTCTGTAGGAAACTAAAATAATTACCAACTCTTTATTTCATCTTTGTTTCTATTTTTTGAAACATATTTGCACAATGAAGAGATTCTCCTTAATTCAGGCACCAAACGTCAATTGCCTGACAGGTCCATAATGACATGGACTTAATATTGTCTTAATCAAGCTGTGCCAGTGGATTGTTTTTACCTGTTTTTTTTTCCCCTTGTCATGGTTAACCATGTGCCATGAAATAAACATTTTTTAAAAGTTGTTTTTGTTTTTTGGGGGTGTTTTTTTGGCTATTTTCTTTCAACACATTTTAAGAGTCAGACATTATCTCTGGTATTCTGTGCTTGTAGCCTCACCTCTGCAAAGAAGGGAAGAAGGTGCCTTCTCATATCTCTGGTTTGGGGCCCAATTTGGTCATTATAATTTCATGGCATTAAATTTTGTTGTTGTCCTTTCTGTTTACATTGTTGGTCAACAGTCACTGTATTTTATTTTCCTCCCTTAGTTAACTATACTTTGCAACCATTCATATGAGTCTTCACATGCTTCTTTGTATTTGTTGTATTGATTTTTTTCTTAAAGCACAGTAATATTCCATTATATTCATGTGTGCCACAACTTGTTTAACCATTCCCCTATCAATGGGTATCTGAAATTATCTGTAAAACATTTACTCTCTTGGAATCCAACAAAAGCTCATGCTAATCTGGAAAGGGAAGGTCTGTATTTTACTGGGACTATGTATTACTCATGTTAAATCACTGCTTTGTCTTGTTAACCAATTATTTTAGACAAATTTCTTGAGCTGCCCATTTTAAAAGAAATTGCATGAGTGAGCAGTGAGTTCCAGGAGACAGAAGTCAGAACTGAATAGTCTGGTAGGCTATGCAACCCAGAAGGTTATATGTAGCTTAAAAGCTTGAGAATATCAGAAGACCCAGATGAAAAGAATCTTTGATTTTCCCTGACCTGCTGGGTTCGACTTCCCCCTCCTTCCTTCACCTCATTCTCTCTCTCTCTCTCTCTCTCTCTCTCTCTCTCTCACACACACACACACACACACACACACACACAGAGTCTCTCATGTTCTTTCCCTTTTTTGTGTTCTCTTTTCTTCCTTATTTCCCTCCCCTTTTCCTTGCCCCCCTCCCACCTTTTTTTATTTCTCCCATGTAGCATGATCAAGGATCAAGGCTGTTTGCCTCCCTTCACTGCTTAGCTCTCTTAACTACAGCTGGTCCTTTTACTATTCACTTTCCTACTCCAATCTTTTGAAACCATTCATTTTAAGTGTTGCTAGAATTGTTTTATATTATGGTTTATTATTTTCTGGTTATAGAAACATTGTTTCCATATTGGTAACTAGTTTTCTAGAGAAATGAAAGGAGATTTAAAAACTTCTAAGAGCCCTGCTTAGTAAACCAGTAATTAGCAAGAGTCCAGACTAGAACCCTGTCCTCCTCCTGACTCCTGTAGAGAAGAGATTAGATTTGTTCTGTTTATCACCAGAAGGAGCCAGGAGCCAGTTAGAAATTGCAAAGTAATATATATCTGATTGCTTACCGCCTCAGGGAGGGGGGAAAGGGATAAAGTTTGGAACTCAAAAACTTTAAACAAAGGAACGTTTTCTGAGGACAGAAAAAAAAATTGCAAAGGGCTGAATTTAGGCATGATGTCCAAAAAAACCCCCAAACCTTGCTAAAACTTAGAGCTATCCAAAAGTGTCATGATTTATATCAAGAAATGATACATTCCTGCTCCTTGGAGGTCTTCAAGCAAAGGCTGGATGATGACTTGTCAGGTCTGTTTTAGTGAGAGTCTTTTTGTTTGTTGGAATAGATGCTTACTAAGGTCCCTTGCAACTCTAAAATTCTATAATCCTGTGATTCCACATAGGAATTTTCCCCCGTTGCTTCATCTTGTCAGGTCCATACAACTTATGCTAACATTCAATCTCCTTTACAGTCCAACCTAACTTTGGCTATCCAGCCGTGTTTCCAATTGATTCTTTTTTTTTTTAAGGAACAGAATTTTAAAAGATTTTTTAAAAAATATATGAAAATACAAAAATTATTCCTTTCCTAGTATCTTCACATTCTTTTCTTCTGTGTACTTATATATAACACATTGTTTTCTGGAATAAATGCATCCCCATACTTATTCTTTAGCTGTCCGTTTATGTATTCTTCTGTTTGTTCCAGAGCTATATTCATGTAGCCATCCAGGCAAGCCAGGACACCCTCTGTAATCAACTCCAGAATTAACTTTACCACAACTGGTCTTCCTATGATTTGCTTTAGGAAGTCACTGGGAGTTTGCTTACATAGACTCATTTTAGCAATCTTCTAAGCTCCTTTGCCCAAGCCCAGCCTTGGCCTCACCCCCAATTGATTCTCCCCGGCCCACCCCCACCCCCCCGGGCAATGAGGGTTAAGTGACTTGCCCAGGGTCACACAGCTAGTAAGTGTCAAGTGTCTGAGGCCAGATTTGAACTCAGGTACTCCAGAATCCAGGGCTGATGCTTTATGCACTGTCCCACCTAGCTGCACCCCGCCCCCCCCCAATTGATTCTTTTTTTTTTTTTTTGTGAGGGAATTGGGGTTAAGTGACTTGCCCAGAGTCACACAGCTAGTAAGTGTCAAGTGTCTGAGGCCGGATTTGAACTCGGGTCCTCCTGAATCCAGGGCCAGTACTTTATCCATTGCGCCACTTAGCTACACCCCCCCCATCCCAATTGATTCTTAATATGAATCAAATAAGGAAATATTTTTATTATAGTCTAGCCAAATGCCATGAAGAAAAGAAAGGAAGGATTGAAGCATGGGAGCATTTGTGTGCTTATTGTGTGTCAGGCACTATGCTAAGTAGTGGGAATACAAATACAAGCAAAAAGAAAAAAACAGCTCCTGCCTTCAAGGAGCTTAATTAATTAATTAGCTTATTCATGAGCCTATTTATTTGTTTGTTTGTTTATTCATTTATTTATTTAGGTGAGGCAGTTGGGGTTAAGTGACTTGCCCAAGGTCACACAGCTAGTAAGTGTCAAGTGTCTGAGGCTGGATTTGAACTCAGGTCCTCCTGACTCTAGGGCTGGTGCTCTATCCACTGCGCCACCTAGCTGCCCTGAGCTTACTTTTTAATGTAAGGAAGATAGCACACAATAGGGAGAAGGGGGGAAATAAAAGTTATCCAGTACTGGAGCATGGTTTTGAAGTCCAGAAGGCAAGAATAGGACTAGAAGGAGATTGGTGGCTTGCCCTGGACCCCTTTACAAAATGAAGGCCACGGGAGGAACTTACAAGTGGGAGGCAAAGGAATAATAATAATAATAGTAATAATAATAATAATTTCACATGTACCAGGTATGATACTAAGTGCTTTACAATCATTATCTCATTGGAACCTCACAACAACCCTTAAAGGGAGATGCCCTCAAGGAGTTTACGGTGTAGTTAATCTTTTGCTCCAGACTGCTCAGCCTTCTGATTCTTCTTATAGCCTGTGCTCATTTGGGAACAGAGCCCATAATGTTCTCTCTTTTCTTCCCATGACATCATCCTTCTAGGCTTGGCTCATCTCACCTTTCAGAAAATCTTCCTCCAGGGTTCCAGCCACACTGCTTATTTCTTCATCCTGGGCTGCTTTGTATTGAATCCTAGAAGCTCAGAGTTGAAAAATAGCTTGAAAGGTTATCAGTCAACAAACATTTTTTAAGCACCTGTTATGGGCTAGGCTTTGTGCTGAGCAATGGGGATACAGAAACAAATAAACAGACTCTGCTCTCCAGAAGTTACTTCTCTGCCAACATAAAAATATTCTCTTTAACATTCCAACAAGAGATTATCCAATTTCTTCTTTAACATTTCTAGTGATGGTAAACTCTGCCACATAAGACAGCTAATTTGGATTTTGGACAAGTTTGACTCTTTGAAAGTGCTTCCTAATAATTGGCCCACCCCCATTAGTCTTCATTTTCTTCCCTGTGAAGCAATACAGAATGTTATCCTATCTCCCCTGAGTCTTCCCTTCTCCTGGCAAATGTCCTTCATCTCTTTGATTACGCAATCAGTCAATACGAATTTATTAAGGGCTTTCAATGTGCTAGGCTCTAAAGTCTCTGCCCTCAAAAAAATGACATTCTAAAGGAATAGACATGTACATATACAGGGTGTTCCAAGTCTTAATACAATTGTAAGCTATTAAGGATATTCAAGTTTAAAACTGAGCTAAGACTTTTGGGACACCTTGTCTATGTATATAAATATCCACACAGAGAAGATTCAAGGGAGCTTTAGGTAGCAAGATACTAACATTGGAGGGGGAGAGGGGCAAGTTTGCCCCTCCTCATTGTTCTGCTTGCCTTCTTCTGTGGTATCTATTTTCATGTTTACTTTTTCATATGTCTTTTCCTAACATGAATATGCCAGGATTAATATTGTTTGAGCACCAAAAATCTTATACTTCCTTGGTATCCAAATAGCTTACTATGACCTTGAGAAAGATAGTAGTTACCAAATTATAATAATGCTAATTGAGAGCCTTCATGGCAGAAACCTGAGCCCAAGTCCTGCCTTTGACCCTACTGGTTCTGTAACCTGGGGCAAGCCATTTTGCCTCTCAGTTCCCCTAAGCAATTCTCTAAGACTATAAATTCAGACACATTGCTGATTTGCATTGATGGAAGGAGATGTATACCTGGAGTTCACTGATGAAATCACAGCTCTGGATTTTTAAAAAATGACATTTTTTTTAGTGCTCTAAGTGCTTTCTCTACATTATCTTATTTCATCCTTTGGGTGGTATTATAGCTCCACTTTACAGATTACTTATTTGACAATAAACATTTATTAAACATCTAGTGTGGGACACAAAAGGAGACAAAAGGTAGTCCCTGCCTTCGAGGAGGTCACAGTCTAATCTGATACTAGTTTAATTTAATTGAATATTAAGAATGATCACGGCTTTTGACCTTGAAAGCACCTTTAAAATCATATAGCTAACCTTTTCATTTTATAGAAGAAGAAACAGAGACCTGGAAACTATTTTGTACTAAGTAGCATAGATAGCTAAGATTCAAATCCAGGACTCTTGAATCAAGTACATAAAGTAGGTGAATTAGATGTGAGTTCTTCCATCCATCAGAATTCATGAATCTAAGAATGCTTCCCTCAGGAAGCTTATATTCTAGATACACTTTTTTTTCACATTTATATTTAATATAAGGTGAGCTGTAAGTGATGCAAAAGAAAAATGCAAATAGAGACTGCTCTAGGAATATTTGAGAAGTAGGGAATACTTTCTTCTGGGGGAAATGAGGAAGTCTTCATGGAGTAAATTACCTGAACATAGCCTTCAAGGAAGAAAAAGATTGTGAAAAAATGATGCACAAGGATAGTGCATTATAGGTATGTGTCCTGATCTATGCAGATAGTCAGAGATAGGAAATGTTGCAACAAGTTCAGGGAGCAGCTAGCCTTCTGGTTTAGCTTGAATATACAGAGTTAGAAATAAAGCTAGAAGGGGCAGCTAGGTGGCGCAGTGGATAGAGCACCAGCCCTGGATTCAGGAGGACCTGAGTTCAAATCCGACTTCAGACACTTAACACTTAGTAGCTGTGAGACCCTGGGCAAGTCACTTAACCCCAATTGCCTCCCTAAAAAAATAAAAAAAAAAGAAAAGAAATAAGTAAATAAAAAGAAATAAAGCTAGAAAGGTAGACCTCCAGTCTCTTACTCTACTCATTTGATCCATCCTTCATATTGCTTCCAGATTTATCTTCCTAAGAAACAGACCTGGATTTATTATTCTCTGACTCAAAAACCAATAATTATTCATTGCTTATGAAATAAAACCTGTTCACCTTATCTGGCATTCAAGGCTCTTTGTGATTAGGCAACAGGTTTTGTTTCTGTCCTTATCTGCTACTTCTTCCCTACAGTCCAGCCAAAACAGACTATTTATCATGTCTCAAACACAACTTGGCATTTTATTTTTGAGCTGCACCTTTAAAGTGTTATCTCCTCTGGGAATGTGCCACTGGCCTGATCATACTCCCTCTCCCCCTAAGCTACCTGTAGAATTCTTGCATATCTATTAGCATAGATCAAGTATTGTGTTTTTCCATGAAGTCTTCTCCTATTACAGGTGATAGGATAGCCTCCTCCAACTTACCATAACACTTTGTACCTTTCTTACTAGTATGTCTACATTCTGTCTTCTGTTAATCGTTTGTGTTCCTGGCTTATCTTCCCTACAAAAATAAACATCTTGAAGGCAAAGATCAAGTCTTATTTCTATTTTTATCCCTCCCCTCCCCCAACAGAAATGAAGTCAGGGCTGTGTTCATCATACATCTTTGCTAAGTATTTAAAATATATGAGGGAATTAGAGGGAAGGGATTGATGAGTACTTTGAGGAAGGCAAGGGGGTTGATTTCCATTTTAAGGGCTCAGAAACAATTAAAATGATTATTAGCGGCTATGTTTAACCTTCAAAGAAAATAATTTCTATAAGCAGACCTTCACACTAGAAATAATTGTATTGTCTATCATGTGGATATACAGTCTGCATCAAGAGAGGGAATGCCCACATGTATGACATTATGAAGCTATATATGTTGGGCTTGTGTGATGAAAAGGGTCACCACAAAGTGATAATTTACTGAGTAGAGATAAGAGTTGAATGAGTTCCTTTTGGGAGAGGGCAGGGACTGGGGATAGGAGGTTAACTGATTCAGAATGCTTATGATCTTAAATGGTAAACACAGAGATAGCTAAAGAATAACTATAAGGACAGAAAAGGCAGTTTTGAAAAACTGTGAAGAGGAATCATATGGGAAGAATTAAACTTAAAACTTTCCAGGAACTTGAGTACACCAGCAATATATTGTGGGTTTTTTCTCCCTCCCTTTTGGATTCGCTCACCAAGTCAAGTTTTTTGTTTTGAGAAACAAAAGGGCAATATTAAATAGCCTAACTTGTTTTTCGAAGAAAAGGCATGGCTACTAAGATGTGAACAGGGAACCCTTTCAGACTTATGATCCTAACTCAACATTCTAGTTTGGCTTATCTTAGTTCTCTGTTGGGTCTATGATTCTCTTAATTTGGATATACCATCCAGTGCAAATAGAATTCATCTGTATCTTCTTATCCTGTGAGATTCTTGTCCTTGTCCTTGTTGTATAATTCTCCATGGAGGCTCTTCAGTAGTCTGGGGGTCTTCTTCCAGTTCCTTGACACGGTATGGATACCATACATCACGATGATGATGGTGATTTTATTATTATGAATAATAATAGCAGTTGATATTTTCACAGTGTCAAGCACTGTGCTAAGCACTTTACAGATATCTCATCTGATCCTCACAAAAACCCTGAAAGGACAGTACTATTGCTATCCCCATTTTACAGATGATGAAACTGAGGCAGGCAGAGGTGAAGTGAATTTCATTGCCAAAGGTCACATGGCTAGTCTGAGGCTGTATTTGAACTCTGCCATCCAGCTGCCACTATGAGAAGTTAAGTGATTTGCTCACGGCTATGCAGCATAATATGCATTAGAAAATGGGCCTTTAACTTCATTTTAACTTCCCTTATTCCCCCCATTACCCAATACATATTTTGAATATATTTTACATGTATTTAAATTATATATGATATATACGATTATTTGCATATCATTATGCATATACATATATATATATATATATATATATACACATATATATATATATATATACATGAACATACATTCTCCCATTATATGATATATATTCCTTGAAGGCTGGAACTGTTTGTTTTTTTGTCTTTGTATCTTCAGTGCTTAGAGCAATGCCTGGCACATAGTAATATTTAACATAAATAATTGTCAATTGATTGCCTCATTGTTGTTGTTGTTGTTGTTGTTGTTATTGTTAACTTGAAGACTAAACAGTTTCTACTTTCTTGGTGCTGTGGATAGAGAGATAAACCTGAAATCAAGAAGGCTTGAGTTCAGATTCAGCCTCAGACTACCTGTGTGACCTTGGGAAATGAAATTTATTTCACCTTTGTCTGCTTCATTTTCTTCATCTGTAAAGTGACATCTGCCTTCCAGGGAAGATGTGAAGATCAAATGAGATAATATTTGTAATGCACTTGACAAACGTTAAAGCACCAAATAAATGTTTGTCATTATTTATTATGGATGATTACTAATTTATATTTGGATATGATAAAGAATGTTCCATAAACTTCTGTTGTAGAGGGCACTTTGATCTTGGAGAATGGGAATGGCACAGTTTGTGTTTTGAAGACCTTTGCAAGTCTGTCAAAATCTCTGAATAGTTGCCGACCACATGATATGTAGATGACATTGTTATTGACACTAATTCTTGAAGTCTCCACATGGAGGTTCCTATGGCTTTTAAAATTCACAATTTGAGGGCAGAATTTTAGATTTCTAGATCATTTGGTTCAGCCCTTCCTATTTTATTGTTAAGAAAACTGAGGTGAAGTTAATCAAAGCAGATTCAGGAGTAGAGCCTGGTCTCTTGACTTCCAGGCTACTTTGTCTAGGAACTTGTCTTCTGTTAGATGACAGCGTAAAAAAAATTAAAATACAAAATGTTTTAAAAGTAATTTCCTGGAGGAGGACAGCTGTTGATCCGAAGCAACGCTCTTGTAGGAAATTTGAACTAGGAAGAAAACTAGAAATTTTTAAGAGGCAGAAGGAAGAAGAGAGTTCATTGCAGACATCCAGGGCAGCACAGGACAGAAAACAGAATGTTATGTGAACATCAGAAATTTTCTTCTTTTAAAAAAATGCCAAATGAGAGCAATCAGGAAGAGGGAAGAGTTGATATTGTCTCCCAGGTTGTGAATCTAAATCACTAGAGGATAATGGTTGCCTCAGCAGATATAGGAGAGGGGGGAAAAACCAAAACAGATATAGGAGAATTAGGAAAAA
The DNA here is from genome assembly GCF_019393635.1 of Dromiciops gliroides. Classification (NCBI taxonomy): domain Eukaryota; kingdom Metazoa; phylum Chordata; class Mammalia; order Microbiotheria; family Microbiotheriidae; genus Dromiciops; species Dromiciops gliroides. Next base: position 101,352,777 of record NC_057861.1, read on the forward strand.
GGGAAATATTTTGGGAAAAAGCAAATTATTTGTTTGGTGTATGATAACTTTGAGATGCCTGTGGGAAATCTTTTTGGAAATATCTACTAAGGCATGTGGTGATGCCTGAATTAGATTTGGGGGGGGGGCGGGGAACTAGGGCTCAATATGTGCATCTCTACATAGAGATGTGTCTGCATTAAAGAGTTGTGCTCTCTGTAAGCAAAGCAGAATTGCAGTAGCCCAAAGGAAATGTGAGGTGCACAAATTTGGAGCCATCTCCACTCCAAATGTTCATTTCATATGGACTATTTGTACCGACTTGTGGTTGAACCTTTTGAGCTCATATTGGTATGATCAGCCACAGTTGGACAACAACCAGTTGATCCAATGGGAGTATATGAAACAACCAAGACAATAGCAAAGAGGGCCTAGGATGGAGCTATCCAGCACATCCTTCTATAAGGGGTATGACCAAAATGATGAGAAATTGCAATCCAATAACATAATATACTACTAATTATAATATATAATTTGTATTAGTAATAATATATAATGGTATATAATGCCATATAAAGAATAATTTAGAGTTGCTTTAACAATACACAAAACGTGTGATTTCCATGATTTTTTTACTTATTAATTTTCTTCAACTGTTCTTTCTCTCTCATGCACACACACATGCAGACACAAAACCATTATCGATGCTTAAATTGTAATTTATATAAATTTATTTAGTATTGCAACAATGCAAAAAAGAAATCTTTGTGTCCTATCCTATTCTCCCCTTTGGTCTCCTGCTTTCAAGACCTTTTCTGATTTGGTTACCAGCTTTGGTTCACAAAGGAGAAAAGCGTGAGGATTAAGGTTTGTTGAACAGCACATAGTGTCTTGGTTCACACAAAAAGTATGCATAAGAAATTGTGTGTATTCATATATGAAGTGAGTGTGATTTGGGGCCCTAATTCATAGGCATTTTGTTAATCTGTCTAGTTTATTAACCATTTTTGAGGGCAGGTAACAGGTCACTTTCTCATTTAAACAAACATCTATATTCAACAAAAAGGAAAAAATAGTTTGAATATTGAAATAGTTTATACAATTTGCCAACAAGGAGAGATTACTATTTTGAGTCAGGATTTAAAATGAGAAACTATACATGAAATGTATAGCTTTAATATCATAGTAATTTTTGAGCTTTAATTTGGTTTGTTTTATTAAGAACTACTTTGGTTTAATTATTTTTTGTGTATGAGCCTCTGATAGCAATTATTTTGCAATATTTAATTGCCTCTTTTGGAAAACAGAATTAAAGTGCAAATATCCATATGAGATTTAGAGTTATAGCCAGAATATTATTAATTTAGACAGCATATTTTAGTAGAAAAAACATTGAACTTAGAAGGATATCCTAACTGTTTGCAACTCTGTGAAGGGCTGTATGTACTACGAAAGAAAGGCTAGACTTTTTTCTTTCTTTCTTTTTTTTTTTTTGGTTGGAGCCAAAGGGCAAAACTTGGAACAATGAGCAGAAGTTGCAAAGAGGTTTGATGCAAAGAACAATTAGAGCTTTCCAAAAATCGAAGAGTCAAGAGTTCTTCAAAAGATAGGAAGAACACTTGTCAGAGAAAATTGATTGTGGATTATTGTTAAGGTATTAATTGGATTCTATGATAAAAAGTGTTTATGTGTGGGTGTATATGGAGATATGTTTGTGGGGGAGGGAGGGAGTATATATAACACTACACCAGGCTGTCTTTTCATTTTCTATGTATGGAGATGCTGTTGAAATAAAATTTAAGTATACACAATAATGTATATATATATTTACAGTTGATACTTGTTATTTTATCAGCATGGGTAACTCCTGGTGTGAAAACTCCCTGCATTGATAAAGATGGAGAGATAGCTGTGATGTGTAGAGTTAGATAATTTTCTGGGACATAGAGCTTAAGTGACTTTTTCAGGGTCACATAACTCTTATTGTATGAATCAAGCAGGGCTTCTTTCTATCTACTGTGACCACACTGCCTTTATATTTTAAACTATGGATATGCTTAGACAAAATGGTGATTAGTATTGTGAGATTTAAAATTGGATATTAGATCATAAATCTCCCCTACTTAACCTTTCCCTTAATTTATCTCCCAAACTAGTAAATGGAAGCAGGTTTTAATTTTCTAGATAGACCTTTTTATTTATATTTATGATAGTCACAAGGTGATGTTGGTTAGAAGGATAGAAAAGTAGAAACACAATACAAATCGTCTTAAGTCTAAGCTTAGTCTATATTCATTATAAAAACTCACCAATCCGAAAAAGACCACCTTTGGAGAGAGAGAGAGTCTGTGCCGCGCCGTCAGGAGTCCCGCCAAGCAGGCAAAAAGAAAGCTACTCCTACTCCCTCCAAGCTGTTTTTGGAAGCTTATTTATAGATCTGGAACAGAGGCGGTCCTTACACACTGCTTCAAGGTTATTGGTTGGCATCATCCAAATCCATTGTCTTTGAAGGTGTTCTCAAGTTGAGTTCACAGTCTAGTTTCTGAGAATTACACCTTCTTAAGGGATAACCAGGTATGATCACAATCCAATTAACTTGATACAATCCAATTAACTTGAAGTAGGCTTAATCAGCAGTCAATCACTCTCACTTGATTTAATCAGTCTTGATTAATCTCCAGGTGGGTCTTTGAGTATCTGCTAAATCCCATTATTTTATCACATTCCCCCCCTTTGTTTCTTCTAGGAACAGGTGTTCCTTGATGAAACAGTAAAAAATAATTAAGTCTTTGGATCCTTTAGAGGCCATTCCACATCGGCCTTACCTTTCGCAACAAGGGCATTTCCTGCCGAGATAATATCTGTCATCTCAGTTGGGGACAGTAAAGTTTCCATAAGGCAAGTAACATCAGCCCAAGTGAGTTGATATATATTAAATATAGTCCTTAACTGTGAAACTACACCATTTGGATGTTTCTCAAAACTAGGGAAGATTGTTTTCCATGAGCTCAAGTCAGTTGCTGTAAAGGGGTGATATTTTCTAACCTGAACTGATACTCCCTTTTTATTAAATTCTATATCTTCCTGCAAGGGAAGTAGTTTCAGCTGATTTGATTCTAAAGACTGGCCAATATCCGTTTCTGTAACTGGGTTACCTCCAGTATGGGGAGCTATCTTAGCGTCTCCCTCGCCACGTGGTGAGGCTGGGTTACCTTCAGCAGAGGGAGCCATCTTAGTGTCTCCCTCGCCACGTGGTTTACCTTTAATCTCCTTCCATATTACAACTATGATAATACCCATAATGAGAGTTACAGTCATGTGAACTATCGTGAGTATGGTATTACAATTTATTTCAACTGCAGGCAAAAAATTCCTACTAATATTAAACACATTTTCAGTGGAGACAGTTACACTCATACCATTATACCAAAAAGATTTTGCTGTGTGAGTGAGGAGGAGACCTATAACACAATGAAGGAATACCGAGTAAACTAGATGTCTAAATTTGGACAGTATGGTACCCCAACATGCTCCAATGCAAAAAAAACGAAAAAACCAAAGGGAAAATGACATATTCGATCATATTTTAAACTGGGCTGGCTTTTTCCTTTAAAACAAGGCTTTTAGAGGCTTAAAGTCTTTAAGGGAGATTAGACAAAGGGAAATTCCGTGGGGGGGGGGGTATTTGGAAAGTCCACCGAATTAGCCGGCTTGGTCAAACTAGGGAGGGTGGGAGGGTCCTTAAGATCCCTTCGTGGTCGCCAAACTGTGAGATTTAAAATTGGATATTAGATCATAAATCTCCCCTACTTAACCTTTCCCTTAATTTATCTCCCAAACTAGTAAATGGAAGCAGGTTTTAATTTTCTAGATAGACCTTTTTATTTATATTTATGATAGTCACAAGGTGATGTTGGTTAGAAGGATAGAAAAGTAGAAACACAATACAAATCGTCTTAAGTCTAAGCTTAGTCTATATTCATTATAAAAACTCACCAATCCGAAAAAGACTACCTTTGGAGAGAGAGAGAGTCTGTGCCGCGCCGTCAGGAGTCCCGCCAAGCAGGCAAAAAGAAAGCTACTCCTACTCCCTCCAAGCTGTTTTTGGAAGCTTATTTATAGATCTGGAACAGAGGCGGTCCTTACACACTGCTTCAAGGTTATTGGTTGGCATCATCCAAATCCATTGTCTTTGAAGGTGTTCTCAAGTTGAGTTCACAGTCTAGTTTCTGAGAATTACACCTTCTTAAGGGATAACCAGGTATGATCACAATCCAATTAACTTGATACAATCCAATTAACTTGAAGTAGGCTTAATCAGCAGTCAATCACTCTCACTTGATTTAATCAGTCTTGATTAATCTCCAGGTGGGTCTTTGAGTATCTGCTAAATCCCATTATTTTATCACAGTATCCCATCTTCTTTGGAGTATTGGACTGAAATTGAACTTGGGACACCTGGGTTCCAGTCACAAGTCTGCCACTTCTGGGACCTTAGATAAGTCACTTCATTTCTAAACCACATACACCATAGCTTCCTCATAAATAAGAGATATTTGGACTAACTGATGTCTGAGGTCCCTTCTGGTTCTCACATTCTTTGATTCTAAGCTATAGGACTCTTTAGTTCTAACTTCCAAGGAAACACAGTGAAGCCTTATGATATAATAGCCTTATTTCCTTGTTTGTTTTTTAATTACAATAAAAATTGAAGTGTAGCTAAATTCTGATATAGAAAATGAAATTCACTTTTGGCAACCTTCCCAGCTTCTAATAAATAATTGGTTAGAACATTTTAAGTAACTGGATAATTCTAATTATTTCATTATAGTTTTTCATTCTTGAGTAAAATCTGTGATGATTATTTATGCCACCTTATTTCCTCTCCTCTTTTTATTGGCTTGTGTATTAACTCTGTGGCTCAAAGTTCGGGAGAATTCATTACACTGATTTAATTATATTGTATGAATCACACTGTAAGGAAGTTCCAGTACTCAGTACAGAAAGTGCTGACATGATTGAATGCTTTTTAAGATGATAGACTATATCCTTTCTATTAGTGGTAATGATTTTGGATTTCTTAGTTATAAAAAAAATTGCAATAGATTCCACAATTTAAAAAAAATCTTGATTGACTGAATTGTTAACTTTTGATTATTGTGTATTAGTGTTGCCCAGAGCCAGTTTTACAGAATATATTATGTCATGGTGGATGTGATGGCATAGTATCCATAATCCCTGAAGTAGTTAAGGCTATGATAATTGTGTTTACATACTTAGTCCATCATCAATACATTGAGCCCCCAGGAGCTGGGACACCACTAGCCTGCCTATGGGCAAACCAGCCCAATCTGACATTGAATAAATATTTATAAAGTGCCTACTATGTACCATGCACTATGGTAAAGCCTACAAAGAGAGACAGAATAAAGTCCCTGTCCTCAAGGAGCTGATAATTGATTTTGAGAGACAACATGCAAACAAATATATACAAAGCAAGCTTATACACAAGATAAATAGGAAATAATTAATGGAGGAAAGGAACTAGAATTAAGAGGACTTGGATTCCTTGTAAGAGATGGGTTTTTAGTTAGGACCTAAAGAAAGCCAGTAGAAGCCATTATTAGGCAGGTCAGAAGCTCCTGATCAGTAATAGCATCAGGCCAAGAGGAGCCATTGTGCTTCCAGCCTGGGTGGGATTTTTGTTAGTTCATTTTCAGACATATCTACGTCTTTGTGACCCCATCTAGAGTTTTCTTGGCAAAGATACTGGAGTAATTGCCATTTCCTTTTCCAGCTCATTTTACAGGTGAGGAAACTGAAGGAACTTGTTCTGGATCACACAGTTACTAAGTATCTGAGGCCAGATTTGAACTCAGGAAAATGAGCTTCCTGACTCTGTATGTCTAACACTCATGCCACCTAGCTAATCTGTGTGAGATAGGAAAGGGAAACAACTAGAATGTATTGTGTCAAATACCTTTCTTGAATTTCTTACTGCAAGCCAAGTCAGCATTTTTTTCATCGTTGATTGACGAAGGTAGGCCTGTGTGTGGGTGCCACTAATAGAATACACAAGTAAGGGAGGGGAGAAACAATAAGGGAAGATAGAGAAACAGGAAAAGTTGAAAGGATAATTATGGTGTAATGGAAATATGATTTTGTTGGGAGTCAGAACAACTGGTTATGGCCAGCAGCTTAGTTCACATAGGATCATGGAAGGGGTTTCTGAGGCTATCTAAGTTAGCCCCTTTGTTTTACAGATAAGATAACTGAAGCCTATAGAAGTTCATTGCCTTGCCTAGAGGCTCCAATGTCAGTTTTCTTCATCTCTTAGACATTGGACATCGAGACTAGATATTCTACTCTCTCGGCCTCAATTTCTTCATCTTTCAAATCAGAAAATAAGATTAGATGATCTCTAAGGTCACTTCCAGCTCTGGGAAAGAGAAGGAAGGAGAAGAACATATAGAGAAGAAAAAAAAGGTATATATAATAGTTATTCCTACAACTCCAACAGGCAGGTTTTTGTTTTGTTTTGTTTTATGAAGAGCACCAGGTCCACAGATTGCCAACCCTTGTTCTCCACCATGAGATTCTGAATTTTGAGCTTGAATAGGCTGTTGAAATCAGGGAGACTATCTAATCCAGCTCTCTACTTTACAGATGATGATACGGAGGCTGAGGGAAATGATTTATCTATGATCAATCACCCTTGTTCCAGTGTCAGTGGTCAGAAAGATCTCAAATTAAAGAACCAGTATCCTTAATGAGCTCTCTTCTTTGCCATGACATAGGATCATAGATTTAGGTCTGGAAAGGAATTTAGACAACATTTAGTCCAAGCCTCTTTATTTTACAGATGAAGAAAGTAAGACCTGGTGAGATTCAGTAACCTCCTCTTCCCCCTCCAAGGCACACAAATAGAAAGTAGCAGAACTAGCATTTGAACCCAGGATGCCCAACTCCAAATCTAGTTCTTTTCTGTAATTCCCCAGCCCTGCTTATTTAGCCAAAAGAAAAAAAAACTAGGTATTCAGTTGTTGGGTTTTTTTTCCCCCATTAAGGGAACTTTAGGTTTTTGTCCTGTGTGTTATAAATTGGAGCATAGATTGAGTTGCATTGGTAGAGGAAATTTTTCTCTTTGAGAGTTTCCTATGCCAATGAAATTACAAGTCGAGACAAAAACAAACATACTAACTCAAAATGTGTTCCCACTCTTTAATCAGTTGGTGGGTGCTAATTTCAAGAAGAACTATTTTCATTTTTCTTATCCTGGAAAGAAGTGACATTTTAAAATGGGCTGTCGGGGGCAGCTAGGTGGTGCAGTGGATAAAGCACTGGCCCTGGATTCAGGAGTACCTGGGTTCAAATGCCTCTTCAGACAACTTGACACTTACTAACTGTGTGACCCTGGGCAAGTCACTTAGCCCTCATTGCCCCACCAAAACAAAAAACAAAAAACAACTAAAATTGGCTGTCCCCTCAAATGGCAATTAAGGTATTCACTGAAGTGTATATGAAACAGTGTCCTGGGTTCCATTGTTTATTTTTCTTAAATGTCCTGAAGATCAAGTACAAAGCAGTCAGTGCGTAGATTCTGCTTATAGGTTATAGGAAAAGATGTGGGACATATGCGATTAGCTTTGTAAAGTGAGATCTAATATAGTATAGGATTGTTTTTATTCAGAAGTAGGAGGCTTTTTTTTCTCTCACAGCCCTGTTAGGCTTGCTACATTGTTCATTGTAAAAAGTGCAAGAAGTTACATAAAGAAAGGTATCTGGGTTGATATCATTTTCTTTGTTTCATTTTTCTTTTCTTTTTTGTTTATTTCATTTTTCAAGTTATTGTTGATAAGATCATATTTTTAGAGCTTTTTGTAATCCTAAAGAACCTAGGCCAGTCCATTTATTTTTTTCCATATAAATATTTTATTATTTTCCAGTTACATTTAGAGATAGTTTTCAACATTTGTTTTTATAAGATTTGTAGTTTCAAATTTTTCTCCCTCCCCCCTCCCCAAGACAGCAAGTAATCTGATATAGGGTTATATATGTACAATCACATTAAACCTATTTCTGCATTAGTCATGTTATGAGAGAAGAATCAGAGCAAAAAGGAAAAAACCTCAAAAAAAGAAAAACAACAACAAAAAACAATAGAAATAGTATGCTTCGATCTGCATCTAGATTCTACAATTCTTTTTTTTCTGAATTTGCAGAACATTTTCCATCTTGAGTCCTTTGGAACTACCTTGGAAGTCCATTTATTTTGTAAAGGAGTTATGAGAGGTCCAGAGAGGTTTAATGTCACACAAATGTTATAAGGTTAGATTTTGAACCTGGGTCCTCCTACTCCATAGCTGGTATTTGAGACATACCAACCATCATGTACCACTTATTTCAACAAACATTTAATTGAGTACCTGCTATGTGCCAGAACTGTACTAGAAGTCATGGAAGATACAGAAGAAGAGTAAAGTATGTTCCATAACTATCAATCAACAAGCTTTCATTAAGTGCCACTGGATTGTATTGGTATTTATGTCAGTCACAAACCTTGACTCATGCAATTGGGCATTGGAAGAATAAATGTGTTTTTGAAATATTTTAAGACCATAAGATAAAAGGAGCAGTGTTAGTAGAGTTTTTATTATCAGTCTGGACAAGTCACTGCCTCTCCCCATTGAAGGAAGTTCCTTCTTTGGAAATTGAGGAGGTCAGACCAGATAATCTCATTCCTTTGTTTTGTTTTGTTTTGTTTGTTTGTTTTTTGTTTTTTGGTAAGGCAATTGGGGTTAAGTGACTTGCCAAGGGTCACACAGCTAGTAAATGTCAAATGTCTGAGGCTGGATTTGAACTCAGGTCCTCCTGACTCCAGGGCCAGTGCTCTATCCACTGTGCCACCTAGATGCCCCCAGACCAAATAATCTCTAAGATGTCTTTCTACTTCTGACAATTCTGGGATTTTGTCTTCCTGTTTACCATATTTGTTCTTTTTCTATAAGATATATCCCCCCCCCAATTTTTTTTTAATTTTAAAAATTAAAAAATAAAAGATATTTCCTGCCCCCCAAAAGAAAACCAAATTAGTCATTTTAGTTGTTTTAGAACTTAGGCTAGAAAAGGTTAATGTAGGAATATATTCTCCCTTATAGATTGTTATTATCATGAGTTTCTAATAGAGTACAAGTCTATGTGTACTCTCTGGACTTTTGTTTTTGTTGTTGTTTAGTCACGTCTGACTCTTAATGACCCCATTTGGGGTCTTGGCAAAGAGACTGGAGTAGTTTGCCATTTCCTTCTCCAGCTCATTTTACAGATGAAGAAACTGAAGTAGCAAGGTTTAAGTGACTTTTCCAGGGTCACACAGTAAATGTCTAGGGCTGGATTTGAACTCAGGTTTTCCTAACTCTTGGATCCAGCATTCCATCCACCCATACCATTTAGCTACCCTTATTTTAAATATGTTTGTTTTTATTGTTGCTTTGACTAAAAAGAATTGCTACTGGGGGCAGCTAGGTGGCACAGTGGATAGAGCACCAGCCCTGGAGTCAGGAAGACCTGAGTTCAAATCTGCCCTCAGACACTTGACACTTATTAGCTGTGTGACTTTGGGCAAGTCACTTAACCTTCATTGCCCAAATAAAAAGAATTGCTACTTCTGCTTTTTCGAGTTCACTTGAAGCATTATAAATTATGCCAAAGTCCCTTGCTTTAACTCTATAAATCTTTGTTTCACATGCATTTCTTGTAAGCAACTTATTATTGTATTCTACTTTTCAACTCATTCTACCTCCCTCTTCCATTTTATGGGTGAATTTATCCTATTCACATTCACAATTATGATTTTCAAATGTGTCTTTCTTTCCATTATCCTCTCTTATATTTATCTTTCCCTATTTTCTTTTCACTCTTCTGCCTCTCTACTTTTTCCCTCAACCTTGATCACAGATTCTTATTTCTTCCATTTTAATTTTTCCTTTACCACCAACTCTCTAGAGCTGGGCTATTTAATACCTATCATTTGTGAGGGGTTAAATTTAATTTATATCAATCTGTTTTATATCTTACATTTATGAGGGACTAAACTGAATATATTGGCATTGTGGTCTACTGAAAAGATTTTGCAGTCAGAGGACTTGGTTTCAATACTTAACAGTTCTGGGCTTCAGTTCCTCATTTGTAAATTGAGGAGTTTGGACTAGATGACCTCCAAAGGCCTTCCCAGCTATGAGATTGTGATCCTTAAACTTTCAGTTAATTTTCATTTTTTCAATTTTTCTTTTTCATGTTGTCCAATGATTCTTTTCATAATAGCATTATATATCAAATTATTTAGCTTTTGGTTGTGACAATGACTATGTGAAATTTATTTGGTTTCCTGTATATTGCTGTTTCTTTTTTTTTCTTCTATTACATGTAGACATCTCACTTTTCCTCATAATTTCACTTTGAAATGAGTACCAATCATGGGGACAGTAACTAATACCAGTAATAGCAATAACTGAGATTTGTGTAGCATTGTGAAGTTTGGGTACAGGGAAGCATTCTATGTTAGAGATGGACTTGCCATCTATTAGGGAAGGTAAGACTATATGATATTATATTGACTTTCCTTTTAAGATGTATGGTATGGTCATTTTTATTTTTGATATCTCTCAATGCAACAAAATACAGCTAGTTTAATTTATTTCTGATGAAATGTGCTATAGCTTAGATTTTCCTCTTGTCTTTAGGGCCCCATACAAACTGAGATAGTTGTTTGTATATTGTCTCCTCTAATCAATTGTGAGTTTTCTGGTGGCAAGGACTATTTTTGCCTTTCTTTGTTTGCCCTTGCTTAGTACAGTGGCTGGCATGTGGTAGGTATTTAATAAATGTTCATTTGACTTGTTTCTTGCAACTCTATTTTGAGTTTTCATGATGTTAACTTCTCTAATTCTGTCATTTTTCTTTCTGGGAAAGAATTGCAAAGTGTTTATGCCTTTTCATTTTGGAAATGTGGCATCTATGTCTATTCTGTAAAATAGACATCTATTTTTTCCTTAGGGACGTCTCCAATATGGCATCTTTTAAGTCCATTTTACATCATCATGGGCAAGCCATTACTATTCCATTTCAGGAATTTTTAATTCATGATTAAAAACAACACAAAGTACCTTCTCCATAATTCCCTTCCTGTTCCCAATGTTGGTTTTCTCCATGGATTTTATATAATTCTGATAAATTCCATGAAGAAAAAATATGTATCTTTTTGTTGTTGTTGTTGTTGTTGTTGTTTTTTTAGTGAGGCATTTGGGGTTAAGTGACTTGCCCAGGGTCACACAGCTAGTAAGTGTTAAGTGTCTCAGGCCGGATTTGAACTCAGGTACTCCTGAATCCAGGGCCGGTGCTTTATCCACTGTGCCACCTAGCTGCCCAAAAATATGTATCTTAAGGACACAGTGAGAACTTAAATCCAGGTAGAATTTCAATGATTTATACTAAGTCATCCACAATCCCAATATTTATTCTTCTTAGGGCAGAAAATGGCCCCAGCCACTTTTCCCCCTCATGATCATTGGTTTAGGAAGACTGTACCAGCTACTAGAAAATATCATCTGCCTATCCATTCAGGTGGCCAATACCCTCCACAAATCTTTGCCATGAATATTTGATGGCTGTGAAATTGGCTTCAAGCACTTCATGGGATTCTCAGGTTGCTTTGTCCATAGTGACATAACTAGTAATTTTGGAATTGGGAATTGAATCTCGTTCTTCTGACTCCAAGTCCAGTGCTCTTGTGCTGCCTTCTTACATAAAGGATTAGGCATTCTCTTTTCCTGATTTTCCTAGATGGGGAATCTAAGGCATACATGCAAAAATACTCAAAAGTATCTATAATCTCATCAATTCAGAAGTTCCCTCCTGTGGTACAAATTGAAACCTGTCCCTAACCACCCATCTTGTCTTACTTTTGACCATATAATCCCATCAATTTACCCAGAGAGTCCACTTAATGTGCTGGCATACCTTCCTTTTTTTCTCCTGACATTACAAAGATACCAGTGGAGCATTCTAGGTGTTGATCTCTTAAGTTTTGTTCTTGCTATATGTCTAGCCCATCTTTTCTTCTTATCATACACTTCCTTTTACTCTTCCTCTTTTTGCAATTCTTCTTTGGTTATAGGTTGTAGCCTGCTCACATTCACCATTCACCTCTTCATTTCCTTTTTCATGAAATTCACTTTTCATTTTTTGGAGAGTATTGTGTTCTATGTCTTACCACCATGTAGCAAATCATGAAGCAAAGGCACTGGCTCGAGTTCTAAAACCAATCCAAGAGCTAGTTTAGGGCCCAGAGGGGAAAACATAGGTTCCTCTTTCTTGATCCCACTAAATGGTATCTACTTTTAACAAAAGCAGAATCATTGACCCAATATCAAACAGAAATTTTCACTTAAAGTGATATATCAGGATAGACATGGACTCTAAGATATATGCATATGATGCAGGAGATACTCAGCTTCTTTTACTACCAGGAGTCACTGCCCTTGACCCCCTTCATTTTATTTACTGGGCCAGGTTCAGTAGCAGTCTGCCATTCCTCCTTTGGCATCCATTTGTCATTTTTACTGCCTGAATGAAAGTACCATGGGTCCCTAAGCACAGCATGTCCAGTGCACATTGAACTTAACATTAATGAAAATGCAAGACCCAGATTGGTGCAGTCATGTCCAGGATTTTAAGTTGATGTTTCTTTTGCTGTTTGTATTTATGGATTTGTAAGAATTGTATTGCCTTCTGTGCAAGGGAAAGAGACTAAAAAATATGGATTTACTTTATATTCTGACTACCTTTCCAGCCTTATCACACTGCTTTTTTCATATACTTGACACTTCATCCAAGCTGTACTTTAGTCTCATTTAACAAGCATTTGTTAAACTCATCATATATAAAAATATGAATAAGACTTGGTCCCTGTTTCAAGGAACTTAAAATGAGACACATAAAAAAACTCTATCATAAGTTTGGTTATTTGAGTATTATTTTTGTTGTTTTTTGTGAGTAGACTTGTGATATCATCAGTGTAAATAAATTCCCAGGGAACTCTCCCAATGCAGATCAGCAACTGCTTTGCAATATATGGTTTTAGAGAATTGCCTGGGGCACAAAGAGATTAAATGATTTTCTGGATTCTCAAGGACAATATTGTTAGAAGAGGGACTTGAATGCTGGTCTTCCTGACTCCAAGGCCATCTCTATCCGCTATGCTCTACTGTTTCTCATAATTCTAATTCTCATAATTATATATTTAAACTCATAGAAGAAGTCAAATTGAGAGATTTAAGGAGGGGAGAGTTATTTCTAGCCTGGGAAATCAGACACCATCTATGGAGACACTAATATAGTTCATGAAATCTTTTGACTCCCATTTCCACTGTTGGAATCAGATACTGCAAAGGAGGTCGTACCTTAGCTGGGGCCATGAAGGAGAAAGGGGGTCAGTAGATGGAGATGTGAAGAGTAAGTAATAATGATTTTAATAATAATAGCCTTTATGTTGTACTATGATTTGCTAATTGTTTTTGAAATATTATTTCCATTTCATGGTTACAACAATCAGGGAGGTAGGTGCTATTATTACCCCCCCATTTTACAGATGAAAAAACTGAGACTCACAAAAGTTAAATGTTTGGGGCCATATTTGAGCTCGGGTTTTTCTGACTCCAGGTCTCAAGCTCTATCCAGTGTACTATCTGCCTTTTGTGAATGCACAGAGTTAAGGAAGGGGGAAGTGAGATTAATGCATAACTCCTGTTTGCCTGGAGTGTAGAGTGAGAAAAGAGGGGCTAGAAAGGTAGATGGAGCCAGAGTGTGAAGGACCTTGTGCCAGGCTTTGGTTTTTTAAGCAATGGAGTGATGAGGTTAGGCTTCATTAGGAGTGATTTTGGCTGCTAGCAAGAGATTAGATTCCAAAGGCAGAAACCAATTCAGGAAACTCCTCAAGTAATATTAGTGAGAGTGCTGAAAGCTTGAACTTGGGTAGTAGAGTAAATAGAAGTAAAGGGAAAGTTATGGGAAAATATTTCTAAGGTAGATTTAATAGTACATGATAAGTGGATATGGGGTATGAAGGAAAGGGACTAGGCAGGAATGAATTCTAGTTTTAGAAGCTAAGCAAGTGGGATAAAGGTGGTGACATCAACAGAAATAGAAATAGTGGGAAGAAGTCTGAGTTTTTTGAAGAGTACAAGTTGATTTGTGGATTTGTTAAGGCATTGGTGAGCCAGCAAGGTAGAAATATCTAGCAGGTAATTTGGAAACCCATCATTAAATCTCTAGAGAGAGGAAGAGAGTAGTAGCTTAATGGATAGAGGGCTAGACTCAGAATGACCTGGGTTTTGATCTCATCTGAGACATTTATTAGCTGTGTGACTCTGGGCAAATCACTTTACTTATATATGGTTCAATTTCCTCATTTATAAAATGAGGATAATAATAGCACTTAAACTGACAAGATTTGCTGTTAAGGATCAAATGAGAGAATGCATGTAAAGAACTTTGTAGACCTTTAAACCTATATAAAGGTGAACTATTGGGGTTGAAGCTATGGGTTTAATAGTTATTTGTATAGAGGTTGTAATTGAAGGCATGGGAGTGAATGAGATTAACAAGGGAGAAAACCTGAGAAGAGAGCCAATGTCATAGATTTGGGGGGACACCTACATTTATGACTGGGCAAAAGATGAAATTACCTTGAAAGAAGTAAGACAAAGAGAGGAGAAATCAAGAGGGGAAAAATATCAAGAAGGAAGGAGGTGTGCAACCATCAGATGAAATAAAATCAGAGATGGAGGAATAAGAAGGGATCATTAGATTTGGAAGTTAGTGGATAAATGGTAGAGGAGTAATTAAAGGGTGAGCAAGTGTCAGCAGTGAATGTATTCTACTTTTTCTAGATTAGCTGTGAGGGAGAAGTGAGATAGGATATCATAGTTTGAGGGGTAAAGTAGGTTTAAAGAACGGGTTGGCTTTTGTTTGTTTTAATATCTGTTTTAATATCGGAACCACTCCTAGGGTTGATAAAGAGGGACTTGGTAGAAGGGAAGAGTTGGAAGGTGAGAGAGAAGCAGAGACAAAGAGAAGAGGGGGAACAGAGACACATAGAGGAAGGGACATGGACAAAGAGACCAAAGGAGAGTAAAAGAGATTATATGATTTCAAACCCTCCAATATATTCCTATGCCTTTCCTCACTAATAATGAAATGCCTTCCATTTCCAACTGTTAAAACCCCACCCACTATTCATGGCCCAGTTCTAGTGCTAGGAGGAAGTATTATTCTAGGACTCTTTAAGCCTCATAGAGCCCTTTATTAGTTACTTTTCATTTATGTCTACTATTATGTTATATTTATTTGTGTTTGTGACACATGTGCCTTACTAAATTGTAAAGGTCAGGGAAACATCTTATTTGCCTAACAGTGCTTTGTGTGTGCAGAACATTCATTCATTCATTCATTTTGTCTTTGTGCTGAATGGGTGAATGTTTTTTACTTTGTGAGAGATGATAATTGATCACTTGGAAGATGAAACCAGATTTTTAGGGCAGCTTTATCAATTTATATTTAATATCCAGAGTCTTGGGGCAGCTAGGTGGTGCAGTGGAGAGAGGGCTTGGAATTAGGAAGACTCATCTTTCTGGATTCAAATATGACCTCAGATACTTACTAGCTGTGTGACCCTGAACAAGTCATTTAACCCTACTTGCCTAGTTCCTCATCTGTAAAATGAGCTGGAGAAGGAAATGGCAAACTACTCCAGTATCTATGCCAAGAAAACCCCAAAATGGGGTCCACAAAGATTTTTAAAAGACATTGTTCATTTTATGATGGAAATATTGATATTATCTAAAGAAAGATTTTTTCCAGAATCTGTACATTGTGTGGAGCAAAATAAATTAACATTTTTGTAGAATAAATTTAGAGGCATTATCTAATTTAGAGACTATCTTTCTTACATTAACATGTTAGTAGCCACTACCTCCAATTAAATAAAAAGGTAGGGGATTAGAATAATAAGCAGGGATACATTTTGCAAATTAATTAAGAGGTTAATTAAATTTAAAATAAAAAGGTTAAGTAAAATTAATTACTACTAAATGAATGGTAATTAATTACTACCTACTACTAATGACTTTAGTAGTTTTTATTTTTCCGTCTTATTATAGAAAAGCAGTTATAATGTATCAAAAAGACAACTTGGGCTCAAGTCTAAGTAAATTGTCACTAGCTGCATAACTGAGCCTCAGTTTATTCATCTCTAAAATAGGAATAACATTTGCGCTACCTTTCTCACATTTTAATGTAAAGATCAGATTCGATAATGTAACTAAGCATTTTGTAAAATAACCTCTTCCTGGGTTTTTCTGAAACCACTCCCTTCATAATTTCTTACATTATAGTATTCCATCACAGTCATATATCATGACTTGTTCAGCCATTTCCCAATTGATTGGTACCCTCTCAATTTCCAGGTTTTTGCTACCACAAAAATAAGCCAGTTTATTATGAGAACATTCATGTGTTCCTCACAGGAATTGGCCACTCTCATGGGTAATGTTTCACACAAAGTCCAACAGAAGAGTAATTCCCTATAGATGTTGAGGGCTTTCTTAGCAGATGAAATTTGTGCTGATTACATTGAACACAAACATAACAGCACAGGGTCTTCACAGCCTCTCAAAAGACATCTAGTAATCTATGTGGGAAGTACCAAGGGGCTGAAGAATGCATGTTGACCAGACTGTATAATCCATATTTGAACAGATAGCCCATTGAGTGTTAGTCCATTTGTTTACACAAATTAGATGGGCACAAGGACCCATGGAGTGGAGTGCCAAACGACTGAGTTCCTGCTAGTCATGGTCTCTGCCAGTCTGCTTTGGAGATTAGAGTAGCAGGAACATCCTGGAGGAAAAGGGCAGTGCTCTGTAAACAGTAAACGCTTAATAAATGTTAAACAAAAGACCTGAAATCCATGATTAGTCTTCATGCCTTGGTTTATCCTTTCATTTTAATTGCCTGCATTTCATTGATGTTTTTTGTTCCTGCTCTTCCTTGTCTCCCACCCACTCCTATCATACTGTCACATGCTCCTCTGATGAAGTTCCTGATAAGGAATGAAATTACTCAAAGCCAGACAGGAAAATTACGGAGAAAAGTAGTTGAGGATTTATGTAGAAAAAAATCAGTCATATGATAATCAAGCATCAACTTGTCTCCTTTTTCTAAGAAAGTTATTATGCTTATGATTTCTGTTGTAAGTGTTTTTCCACTCAGGTCTTAGGCATTGTAAAAATATTGAGATGACACATAGTTTGTTCTAAACAGGTGAAGTGAGGATTGCAGACTAAACATGGTGATTAAGGAAGATAATAGACCACAAGTATTATAAATGCTGGATTTGTTTGGGTAGTGAGCTCTAACACTGGGAAATTATAGAAACTTGATGGATTACACAGTTTAACATATAGTACCATTTTTTAAAAACGCATTTAGTACTATTTTTAAAACCCAGCAACTTTCCAACTTTATTTCTCTCATTTATCGCTCATAAAAGAGGAATGGGGATAGGGAAACTTGAAAGAAATGCTTGTTCTTCCAGCAAGCATATGTTATGGAAGGATATGGCAGGCATTACTACTGGGGTTAGAGAGACAAAAACAAAATAATCCATTCCCTTGAAAATATTACTGATTTGGGGAATTTCCTCTGTATGCCCCCCCCCCCCCCCGCTTAGATCTCTCTCTCTCTCTCTCTCTCTCTCTCTCTCTCTCTCTCTCTCTCTCTCTCTCTCTCTCTCTCTCTCTCTCTCCCTCTCCCTCTCTCTCTCTTCCCCCTGGCTTCTTTATCTTCTTTTAAGGCTCAGCAAAAGTCTCACCTTCTGCCAGAAGCCTTTCCCAATCATCCATAATCATAGTGCTTTCCCTCTGAAGTTACCTTGTCTATATTTTGTTTCTACATAGTTGTTTTCATATTATCTCCTTTACTGGACCATGAGCTCCTTGAGCCTGGGCCCTTTTTGCCCTTTTTTATGTGGGTGTCACTAGCACTTAGCACATTGCCTAGAACATAGTAGGTGCTTATTAATGTTTGTTTACTTGGCCTTCTTTTAGGGTAAAACAATGGGTATGCAGAAAATTAACACAAAATTAAATACAAAATATTTATGAAATCATTTCTAGGGAGAGAGTATTGGCAACTGAAATGATCAGAAGGTAGTATTTAAATTTAGCTTTAAAGGAAGCTAGGGATTCTAAGAATTAGAGTTAGAGTCCATTCCGAGTATATTGACAAATGGAAGATGGTTTCATTTTGGCTAAAACATAAATTACATGAAAGAGAATAATGTCAAACAAGTCTGGAAAGGTACCTTAGAGCCAGATTGTGAAGGGTTTTCAAGTCAAAAGGGAGTTTTATTACAGAAGAAGGAGGGAGCTTCTGGATAATATATGGAAGTTAAAGGAGGAACCTGAAATTTTTTCACGTATAAAAAAATTAGTATTGTTGATAATTTTCTTCTTAATTTCTCTTTTCTTTCAGATTGTGAGAATTCATTACCTTATCAACATATACTTTTAATTAGTCAAATGAAACAAGTCTCTTACAAATAAAAGTAATTAGGTTATTTTAAGTTCTGTGATTCTTGTCATTTGTGGATTTTCAAAAAAATGTCATACAGTTACTTGGTTACAGCAGGTCTGTGGATGTGATACTAAGGCTAAAGATAATAGTTAGTGGCCAAAAATTCTTAAACATTGTTCATATTTAAGATGCATTCTTTGCACCTGGTCCTCTGAGTTGCCATTTGCTCAAGTACTTGAAAAGTACCTGAGTCAGTGTCCAAGGTTTCATGTTGGACCAATGGCATCACTTCCTAGCTGAACTATTTATGTCCTTTCCCCTGACTGTTTTCTTTATTACACTCATAAAACTAATACTGAAGCATACTCACTCCATCTTAGAACTGTAAAATGGTCCAGTTGTTCACTGTAGCTTCACTGTAGTTCACTGTAGTTCTTCCTTGTCTTTCCTTTTCTTATTAACTTGGATTTTTTTTTATATTGATGAGTAACGTTATTTCTTAAGATATAGGGGATATAGATTTCAAACAAGGGAGAGTAATAGAAAAAAAAAGCAAAATGAACAGGGAATGCTACCCCAAATCAGCTTTTGCCACACTGGCCAAGTTCCTGTTAAAAGTAGAGAAAAATACTTGTGGAATATTTTATTATGCAAATCAAGGAACTATCATTTAAGATTGTTTATTTTTTCTTCTTTTCTCTACTGACTCCACCTGCTGGTCAAACATATAACTACCATCTGAAGAAAGGAAGATTTTTGACTCTGTCCCTCTAAGAAAATGAATTGTAGAAGGTGGACTAGGAGAAACTAAGCTTCTCCCGTTAAGCTTTATTAACTTTGAAATGAAAGTGTGACAAAACAGTCATGAGCTTCTGAGGTATGAGATCAGATAGTCTGGACAATCTTGTTTTTTCTGTCCATGTTTGTGCTTTGTTTTCATTATACCCAATTATCCTTAACATCTAAAGCTTCAAACATGTAGGATAGTTGCCTTTTAAATTATATGAGCAATTCTATGTAAGATATTTTGCAAAGTGAAGAAGTAATCTAATAGTGTACATTTCAACTCCCTAAAGGAGAAATCATCATAGGTTGACAAAAAATATCATTTGTCTTAAAAGACCAATACTTTTATTATTTTATTTTAGGAATTCGCCTTAAAATATTATTTTGAATCACCTAGATATTGTTGTGGTTATGGTAATGCCAGATAGGCAGGTTCTGTCTCATTAGGGCCAGTGGGTTTCTGATTCCCCTAATTATAACATAAATTACATGAGGGTAGGAATTATGTGATAACTAATCTTTGTATCTTCCTTAGTATCTAGCAAAATGTTCTTTTTCTTCTTTCTTTTTCTTTTTTTTGGTGAGTCAATGAGGGTTAAGTGACTTACCCAGGGTCATACAACTAGTAAGTGTCTAGTGTTTGAGGTCACATTCGAACTCAGGTCCTCGTGAATCCAGGGCCAGCACTCAATCCACTAAACCACCTAGCTGCACCCCACTCCACAATGCTTTTATACAGTAGGCACATAATAAATATTTGTTGAATGAATAATACCAGAAGCTGCTTTAGCAGTGCAAAGATCATGGGCTGGAGCTTTCAGGAAACTCTGATCCTCTGTGTGTGTGTGTGTGTGTGTGTGAGAGAGAGAGAGAGAGAGAGAGAGAGAGAGAGAGAATTGGGGTTAAGTGACTTGCCCAGGGTCATACAGCTAGTAAGTGTCAAGTGTCTGAGACTGGATTTGAACTTAGGTCCTCCTGACTCCAGGGCTGGTGCTCTATTGACACTGCACCGTCTATCTGCCCCTTAGTAAACTCTTAAAGTCAAGTCCAGCCTGCTGCTGTAGAATATAGAATTTACCCAGCAGCCTCAGAGGAGAGCTGGATAGGGCTGGTCTTGGAGTCAGGAATGCCTGGGTATAAAGTCCTACCTCTGACAGATACTGGCTGTGTGATCCTGGACAAGTAACTTAATCTCTCACTACTTTGCTCAACTCTCTAACACCACTAAGTGGCAGAGCAGTTAGTTGCCTGTTTGCTTTAGTAGAAGGACTTAGCTCACTTGTAATTCTTCAATAATAAAGCAAGGGAGAGTGGGGAAAGGAATTCCACCAGGACACAGAGTAATTTTCTTTCTGGCTTCTGCTGTGCCCCTTGCTACCTGTATGTAATATATAGGTCATCTGGGTCCCCACTTCTCCAGTGTCACATTCTGTGATAGTGAAATGGCTTTCAACACATGGAGACCTTCCAGTGACAAGGACAGAATTTGCAGTGCGTTTTCCTTCAATCACAAAAATGGTACCAAGTAAATAGGGAAAATGTGCATATTTCCTACACTAAGCTGAGATGAACTCTATATCCATTTGAAACTTCAAGAGGGAAGTCTGAAAGGCAAAATGTAATTATCTGAGTTGGAATATAGCCAAAACACCACAGCTAACCTCCCTGCCTCTTCAGTGCAGTTATTTCTTTGAGTCTGGGTAAATAGTCAGCTGTCAAGATCTGGATTGCCAAGGACATCCTTGTTAACAATTCTGTCTCCACTGCCTTGGGCCAGCAGGTACACTTGGGTCCCCTGTAGGGTACTTGCTCCACAAATGGAGCTCAGAAATCTGTGTTTGCATTCTTTCTCCCTGGTTGTGCTTAATTCTGAAAGCCTCAGATTTTACTTTCAAATTCATCAACAGCTAAAAATGAACTCTGCATTTGTCTGCATTTCAGGAGCCAGAAGTATGCATCCCAAACAAAAGGCCAATTTCAATTGGACTTATTTTCTTTTTGCTGCATTCCTTTATTTTTGTGTGTTTGAAATTCAAGGGCTGTTCTGTTTTGTAATGCAGTTTTTTAAAAGGCTAAAGCAGATGCCTATTATAGGACTGATAATACTCTGTGGAAGCAAGTCATGGTTTTATGTACTCAGCCCCAGGACTTTGGTTTTTAGTAGCTTGGAAGGTTTCTCTCCCTAAGCACCCCCACCCCACCCCACTTCCGCAAGCTTAAAAGTAACTTTACTTTGCTCTTGTTCTGTATAACATAAGCTAACATTGGCAACATGCTTAAGGCATATTTTAGTAAAAGAATTTCTTTTGGCCAACAGTATTATAATTTTGTGGTGATTGAAAGTAAAGCTCTGAAATATAGACTATATCCTCATATCAAGAATGCCGAGAGCCTTGTATTTTTTACTTTTCAAGTTTTCCTCTTGAAATACTGCTTATAATTACTGATGGAATCAATCAATAAGAATTTAATAAGCACCTCCAACATGCCAGGCATTGTGCTAGATGCCAGAGACCGAGGAGGGAAAAAAGAAATAGTCAATTGCCCTGAAGGGGTTTATATTTGATTGGAGGAGACAACTCGTATATTATATGTAAGTCAATTCAGAGTTAAGAAAAGTCTAATAGATATAAAATGTTGTGTTAGTGAGGGGAAACACCTGCAGCCCAGGATAGGCACTAGCACTTGGCAGTATCAGGAAAAGCCTCCCAAGGAGGAGAGAATTTTTGGTAGTTGTTTGGGACAAAATTGCCTCAGTTTACCCAAATAACTCGAGGAGAACACCAAGTTAAGCAGACAGATTTATTTCATTCTCATGACAACAGGCAACCTCAAGGAAGAGATGAGGAGCGCACTAATGGGCTCATGAGTTGGGTTTTTATGGAAGTTTTTCTTTGGGGGGGTCTCTTCGTGCACAGGGTGAGCTCGCAATCTAACATCCAATCCTGTCTCACCCAAGATGCCTGTTCAGCTCGTGATCAGGGTATGGATGCATGCTCAGCTATGTCCGAGAGCTGGGGGGAAAGGGGAGGGGGAAAGGGTGAAACCACTCCACCCGGGTAAGGAGGGGCAAGGGGGAAGAGGGGAGTGATGGTATCAGGAGCTGGTACCAGGAGCTAGGGTTTAGGAATGTAAAAGGGGGAGGTAGTATCTGGGTGGGTTCCACACTAGCACTAGAACTAGCAGGAGACATCTTCTCCTGCCTGGTCATAGTAACAGCATAACTAACCCATAACAAGGACTGGGGGTTTGGAATGTGGGCAAGGGGTGGTATCAGGGTACATCAGGTTCAGTAAGGCAAAATACATGATTTCTGTTATTAGCAATGGAATAAAATATGAAGAGAATAATCTAACAGTAACAGGGAATGGGGGCTGGGTACTTTCCAGACCCCATCCTCAGAATTTGAACTGACTCAAGTCCACCTATCCCACACAGTAGTTAAAATCAAGAATCTATTTAGACCCATTCTCTGATCTTCCATTGGTTCCTTCCTTGTGAAAGGAGTATGTTACAGTTACAGCAGTTATTAGTTACAGCAACTCAGTTGCTTTGTTGAAGAATAACCCATGTTTATATTATACAATGTCGAGGAGTTGTAAAGTACTCACCTCACAACTACCTTGGGATGTAGGTAGTCACAGGATTTCACTGACTTACCCAGGGTGATACTTTTGTAGCTGAATTGGAATCCTGGTCTTCTTGCTTCAAGGCTACCACTATCACTACTATATATAGTGAGACCACCTATGTGCTACAGTGGATAGAGTGCTGGGCCTAGAGTCAGGAAGACTTATCTTCTTGAGTTCCAATCAGGTCTCAGAAAATGACTAGCTGAGTGACCCTGGGCAAGTCACTTAACCTGTTTGCCTCCATTTCCTCATCAGTAAAATGAACTGGAGAAGGAAATGGCAAACCACTTGAGTATCTTTGTCAAGAAAACCCCAAATGGGGTCATGAAGAGTTAGACATAACTGAACAACAACTACTACAATGCCTAATTGTCTCTGCAGAAGGAATTAGAGTGCTTTGAGCTTTCTGATACTCTTACTCCCACCTGGCTGCCCTTATCCTTAGGGAAGCAAGATGAGGACTAAAGTAGGGAAGGTTCCTGAGTAATGAATTCATTAATTTTTTTTTTAATTTTTAAAAACATTTTTGTTGTTTTGTGTTAATTACTTTTTTAAAAAAATTAATTTTATTAATTCTTTTTCTGGGATGGGATGAGATCATGAATCTTTTGGAACACTAGAATACTAGATATTTCTTTTATATGCATTCCTCCACTCTATTTCCTTGTTTCTCTCAGGAGGGAGTTGATTGAAAATAGATGACTTCAAAAGTCCCTGTCACCTTGAACATGAGCATTCTATGAATCAGCAATTTATATTCACTTTTTTCTTTTTTTTTTCCTCCTCTTCCTTCTCCTCCTCCCCCATTTCAAATTCTGGGTCCTAAGGGGTTAAAATGTTAGCTTTGGATTTTCAAGACTGAGAGGGAGTCCTATTTTGGAAGTGAGAATGTTTGTAGGAATGTCAGATGCCTCTGCTACAATGAGTCAAGACTTCCACTGGCCTTAAAGATGTCTTTTTCATTAGTGTGTCATTCAAGAAAATCCTGGTTTTTCAGGTCATGGAAACAACCCTTTGTGTTTATCCTTTTTTTTTTTCACAACTAAAAATTCAAGTCATTTTTTGAGTCCTATTCTCTCTCTTAAAGCATTTTTTTCCAGTCGTGCTTTTAAAATAATTGTAACCTTTTGAAATTTATTATAATTGTGCTTAATTTATAGATGATATAGATTATTTCTTTTTATCTTTATCCTCACATTGATTATGAAAGAGAGATTGGGTTCATATTCTCAACATTCATTAAAGTAACATTTTAGGAAGTGGGAAGTTTGGAGAATCAGAAAACTAGAATGTCTACAAATGAGCTCCCTTTTTGGTGTAGGGGGTGGGCGAGCATATGTTGAAAGGGATATCATTAGCTCATATTCTGTCCAACCTTATCTAGAATCCTAACCATATTATCTTTTGACAACATTTGCTATGTGAAGCTAAATAATTTTTAGGGTACATTTCTTTTTTGGGAGAGCAGGATGTGGGAATCAAATAAGCCTTTCACAGAATCACAGAATTGGAATTCTGTGTGGGAGGCAGCATGGCGTAAGGGAATGAACACTGGCTTCAAAGCCAGTGACTGCTACCAACCAGCTGGGTGGCTTTGGAAATGTCACTTTGCACCTCTGGGTCTTAATTTTCCTTATCTTAAAAATGATGATAATTCTTAATGTATCTACCTCATTGCAATTTGTGTGGAAAATTTTTAAACCATCAACCATTATCAAAATGTCAACTTTTCTATCAATCTAGGAAACATTTATTTAGGAAGAACAGCTACTCCTTGCCTTTCCCTTAAATTCGCTTTAGTCCTCAGAGTAAGCAATTTAAGAATTTTTTTCTTGTCATTGTATATTATTTTTATCACTTTTCAAAGAACTTAGCACAAAGAAACTGAGTACTAGAGTTTCTCTAATAATAACAGCCAGCATTTGGGATAGTGTTTTAAGGTTTGCAAAGCAATTTTACATGTACTATCTCATTGAATTGGATCACTACCAACTTTTGACCTTTTTCTATGTAAATAGAATTTCTTCTATTTCTGTGGCTTGAATTCCATTGATATATAGAATAAAGTAAATCATAAATAGTGATCTTAAGAGCATATAAGTAATTTCAGCACCTACCCAAATTAATGTTCTTGTCAAACCCAGTAGAGGCAACATGAAACTTTTGAAGGTACATTGGCCAAGGTAATTTGAAGAAGGAGGGAACACTAATAAACTAGGAATGTCAGGAAAGGCTTCACTCAGGAAGATGGCATCTGATTCAAACCTTCAAGAAAAAGGCAAAGGTGAGGAGGGAATGTATTTGTGTCTGTAGGATAGCCTATGGAAAAAGATGGTGTCTCCCAAACTTGGCATTCAGAAAATAATGTGAAATAAGGTCAGATAAGTAGCATAGTCCAAAATGTAAAGGACTTTAATGTATAAGCAGAAACATTTATAATTTGTCCTAGAGGCAATAGGGAGCCACTGAAGTTTCTTCAGAAAGGGAATCTTGGTCACACCTGTGCTTTAGGAACATAATTTTAGCAAGGATATGGAGATGGGAGTGCAGCTAGGTGGCGCTGTGGATAAAACATGGGACCTGGATTCAGGAGGACCTGAATTCAAATCCAGCCTCAAATTATAGAGATGGGGAAGGTTAGGAATAGGGAGACCAATTAAAAGGCTATGGCAGTGATCCTGGGAGGAGGTGAGAGGGCCTAAACTAGGGTGATGGTTATTTAGGTGGAGAATTTTATCCGGCTGACCTCAGGTCAGATGCTACCAAAGAAGCTATAATGTCAAAAAACCACAGGTTTCATCCATTTATACTAAGGTTTAAACAATTTAGTGTCAACCTTGTCTTTACCAACAAATTCTTGGTGTTGGGCAGGAATGAAATAATGCTCTTGCCTGTAGAATGACAGGAAGGTGTTTCTATTATGCGGTGTTACTAGATAGTGATTTGAGTCAAGTCATTAACTTTTATTTGCATGGGTAGAAGGAGTTTTCTCGATGGATGTGCTACAGTGCAAAAGAACTTTGACTTTGGAGTCCATGAACTGGGGTACAAATTGAAACTTTGATCCTTACTACCTGTTTGAACTTTGGAAAAGTTGAGTAACATTCCAGGGTCTCAGTGTCCTCATTTGCAGCATGAAGGAATTAGACTGGGTGGGCTCTGAGGTTCGTTACAGCTCTAGATTTTTTGTTCTGTGCCCCCATACAAATGAAATCACAGGTCTTGACCATTAAAGATACTAGCACATTTTCCTTACCTTTTTAACAAAGATGTATTAAAAATTATAGAGTAATTTAATAAAGTTCTTTGAAGTTCTTAATGGTGCTGATAACTAATTGAAAATAAAATATATCTGTGTGTGTCTGTATAATACACATAAATTTATACACATACACACACTTTATAACTTGAGGTCTATATAAAGACCAGTTCTGTCTATCTAGATCATTGGATTTAGAGCTGCCTATTGACCTTGGAACTTGATAAACCTAGAGAGAGAAGGTGACTTGTCCAAGGACAGTGAGCAGCAGATTTTAACAGGATTAAAATCCAGATCATTTGAGTTTCCACATCTTTCTACTCTATCATACACATTCTTCTTCCTATTTGTCCATGGGCCTGTTTGTCTTACCAGATTTGCTTATCCTTAAATATCATTCCCTATGTGTGAGAATTAGCTAAGAACAAATTCGGCATTTAATATCCTCTTTCCTTAGGTGAAGACACTACAGAAATGCAAGATCATTATTTTATATATATATATATATATTTTTTTTTTTCCCCCTCGCCTTTATGGAATCCTTCCAGAATACATGCAAGTCATGTGAAGAGAACAGGCAGAAGCAATTAGTGGGTAAGGCATGACAGGATAATGATTGTTCATTAGGCTGGATTTTAAAGTATTGCATTCCTAATTTATGCTAATTTTTGCTTCAAAATCTTTTCTAGTTATTACTGTCCCATAAAAAGCACTTGTTGGATCAGAGCCTAGTTTTGTTTTGTTTTAAATTTAATTCACTCATCTATTCTTGGGTATTGGATGCACAGTAAATAGATGGACAACAGGAGAGACTTGAGATTGTGCATCAAGTTGAACCTGGAGTGCAGAACCGTAAAGGTCTGCTTGTACTGGTTTAAAATGAATCTCTTGCATCTGTCCTTTTTTCTCCCTTCATAAAGCCACCACCTTTGTTGAGGCTATCATCACCTCTTGGCTGGACTCTTGCAGTTGCCTCCTAATTAGTCTCCCTCCCACCATTCTCTCCACACACCCACTACCATAGTTCAGGCTATCATCGCCCATCAACTAGACTGTCACAGAAGCCTCCTAATTGGTTTTTTTTTTTTTGCCTAATCTATTCTGAACACAGCTGCCAAAGTGATATTTAAACACAGACCTAATCATGTCTTTGTCCTGCTCAATAAACTCTGGTGGATCCCTTTTACCTCTGGGATCACACTCCAATTTCTGTATTTGGCATTTAATGCCCTTGACCGCATGACTTTATCCACCATTCTAACCATATACATTACTCTCCTTTACACATTTTACACCCCCCACAGACATACCATCCTTGTGTGCATTGCACATGATGTTCTGTCTTTTGTCTTCAAGCCTGTCTCCCTGCTTTGAATGCCATTCCTCCTTAGTCCCTGTCATAAAACCCCATTCCTTCAACGCTGAGCCCAAGTGCCACCTTTGACTTGAAGCCTTTCTTTTTCACCTCAGGTGCTGCTACCTCCTCCATACCCTAATCTATCTTATATTTTCTTTGCATATATTTTGGCCATATGTTCATATGTTTTCCCCAAGAGAAGAGAAATACCATAAAGACAGGACTATTTAATTTTTGCCTTTGTATTCACATTCCCCTCCACTTGGTAGCTGCTTAATAAGTGTTTGGCAATTCATTGAATGTTAAGTACTTTTAACACCAAATCACACTTATATGGTGCTCTAAGGTTTTCAGAGTGCTTCTCTCATAACAGCCCTGTATGGGAACTGACAGAAGTCTAAGTTATTCCCATCTTAGAGATGAAGAAAGGGGCTCAGAGAGGTTAAGGGTCTTGTTCTGTGTCGCAAAACTTGTTAGGTGTTCAGAGTCAGGTCGGGATTCAAACTCAGGTCTTCTGATAGCTAACACAATTATCAAAGTTAGCTAGGTGATGCTGTAGGTGGAACAATGGGCCTGGAGTCAGCAAGAGTTGAATTCAAATCTAACCTCAGACACAAGCTGTGTGAACCTGGGCATGCCGTTTAATTTGTGTCTCCCTCAGTTTTCTCTTTGTAAAATGAAGATAATAGCATATTCCTCCCAAAGTTATTGTGAATTCAAACAAGATATTTGTAAAGTACTTTGTATAATTTCTGGCACATAGTAGGTACTTAATACTTCCTTCCTCTCTTCCTTTCCCTCCCTCTATTCTTTCTTTCCCTCCTTTTTCTCTCTCCTTTCTTCCTTTGCCATGATGTCTCTCCATGCTGCATTCCCTTGGAGGTCTTCTGTACCATTCTTCTCTACCCCCCCCCCAAAGCACCTGGAAGAAATCATTTGTATTAATAATGAAAATGAAAGGGAACCAATTTAGACCAAGAAGAGTATAGTAGTGTTTGACGTTTATTGGGACAAGTAAAGGCTTTGGGGAAGATCCCAAGAGAGTATACTTTGGCATTTAGTAATCCCATAGCAGGGAGGGGAGAAAAAATCAAACCCATATTAGTGAGTGAGTCATCTCTTTTCCTGCATTCCAGCCTGAATGTTTTTTTCTTAATCAGCTCATCAGATCATGATTCTGAAAAGCCTAAAGGGGAAGGTGGTGTGTAAATCTCTGAAATGTTTTTCCCCATGAGACTCTCCTCTTTCCATCTTCCCCAAGCAAAACAAAACAAAAACCTCACAATCCTTGTTTTACATTTTCACTAGGCTACCAGTTTCTTTTTCTGAAGCTTTCAAAAAGATGCTTCTCTTTGGTAAAGGAGATATAAAGGATGCTTATAAGAGCTAAGAGAAATTTAGGATCTCTTCAGATTTATTCTAAGTTAAATAGTTCTCAGATTTTTGTATTCCCAGCAATTCCATTAGCTAGCAGGTCATTTATTTTGGTTGGAGAGAGCATGATATGGATGTGCACTGAACCCAATCATAAGACTTATGTGCAAGCTAGCTCTGCCTCTGACTGGCTAGGCCAGTGATTGAGTCTGTAACAGTGTCTGCAGTACACAATATACAGGATGCTGTACCATTAGTTTAATGCTTTTGAATAAACTCTGGCATTGTGTTCACCTCTTTTTCTACTGTTAAATCAACAAATCTCCTTGCCTGCAAGCATTACCCTTGTAATGAGACTTTCTGTTTGAGTTTGCTACTCTCAGGGAATCTTTATTTGATAAAGTTAAAGACCAAGATGTCATGTCAAGTTACTGTGCATCCAAGATGAACCATTTTCAGTATGCCCACACTTGGAGCTAACCGCTGTATTAAATTACAGTCTGCTGTCATTTGCCAAAAGATGAGTACTGGGATTAGTGTGACATTTTGTTCTATGACTTTTGTGAAATTGGACACAGAAGTTGCTTTTGTGGTGTTATGACCCATGGTCTACATGAATTATTAGTATATGTTAAAGTGCTAAATATCATTAATGTCTCCCAGTGCCTTACATCTGTGTATTTAAAAAGTCATCTTTGAAATCAGATATTTATCTTCTGACTTTGGTTGAAAATTAGACTTTTCAAAAGAATTACTAGGATTTTTTTCCCCATTGAACAAGTTTTTCATTTCTCTGCTCTTCACTTTTTAAAAAAATGGTGATAATGCTTGTAGCAACTACCCCACAAAACAATTATAAGGATTTTCCAAGAGATAAAATTAGTCTTAATGTCAAGGAAAAACCCAAAAACCACTGTCTAAAAGTAGGATGAACTCTCAATAGGTGGTGAGTTTCCCTCTTTGGAGGTCTTCAGTTAAGATGTAGCTTTGGAGGGATGGCAAGAGAGAGAGTGGAAGTGTGTGTGTGTGAGTGTGTGTGTGTGTGTGTGTGTGTGTGTGTGTGTGAGTGAGTGAGTGAGAGAGAGAGAGAGAGAGAGAGAGAGAGAGAGAGAGAGAGAGAGAGAGTTTGTACTAGGCATTGCGAGGAGGCCTGTAAATACAAAGAAAGCAAGATAGGCCCTTGCCCTCAAAGCTTACATTTTAATACTGAGAAGACAAAATGTTTAGGGGAACTGAAAGGGTATCAGTGTACATACCTAGAAGCATGGCTTTCAGGTGATAGGGAAGCTTAGCATGATGGCTGGAGTGCAAGTGACATGATTATAGAAAGCATTCTTATTCAGATATGGGTTGGACCAAAAGCTAATGAAGGTCCTACTAACTGAAATTTCATGATTCCAAAGTGGAAGCAAGTATGGAAATATTAAGTACAAGTTTAAATGTTTTTTTTTTTTTTTGCAGAAAGGAAGTGAGAAAAAAGATCACAGTCAAAAATGTGTACTGAATTCTAATTATAAGGTACTAGGATAGGCATTATGGGGTGCATAATCTCTATGACCAAGGGAGATTTTGAAATGTTTACTGAATGAAAATAAATAGGATTATAGAATTTCAGGATTGGAGAAGACCTCCGTGGTCACTGGGTCCATATTGTACCTTAAATGAATCCTTTATCCATTGTGCTCCATAAGCAGACATCCAGCCCTCACTGGAAGACTTCCATTGAGAGGAAATCCAGCCATTCTCCAGTTGATGAGATCAAAGGATATGAACAGGGAGTTTTCAGAAGAAGAAATCAAAGTTATCAATAGTCACATGAAAAAATGCTCTAAATCACTACCAATTAGAGAAATGCAAATGACAAATGTTGGAGGGGATGTGAGGACCCTAATGTGCTGTTGGAGGAGTTGTGAACTACTCCAACCATTCTGGAAAACAATTTGGAACTATGCTCAAACGGCTATAAAACTGTACATACCCTTTGATCTAGCAGTATTACTATGTAATCTTCTGTTGTGGAATATCAAAGGATAAAGCACTGTGCCTGATATCAGGAAGACCTGAGTTCAAATTTGGACTCTTACTATCTCTGTGACCCACAACAAGTTACTTAACCTCTGTTTTCCTCAGTTTCCTCATCTGTTAAATGGGGAAAATAATAATATACTCCTCACAGGGTTATTGTGAAGATCAAATGAAATATTTGCACACTGCCTGGCAGATAGTAGATGCTAAATAAGTTCTTATCTCCTTCTTCCACATATAGAGAGATCTAAATACATCCTTCCTTTCCCTGCTCAACTGCCTGTACTGTCTCCTCAATACCCATGATACAAAATGCAGACTTTTTTGCCTAGCATACAAGACCTTTGACTGAATGGGATTAATCTACCTCTTCAAGGTCATTTCCTGGTAATCTTTGAATATTTGAATAAACAGTGCTTGCAGCAGACTAAACCTAACCCCACTGTTAACTTTTTTCTTGCCCTCTCCATTCTCTGTGCCTTTTCATACATTGCCAGTATTCCTCATATTGGGGAATACCATTCTCTGTATTTAAATATCGATATCTTTCCCCTCCTTCTAGGTCCATCTTAAAGGGTATGGGAGGGCATCTACTCCATGAAACTTTCCCTGATTCTCCCTCTCTCAGGTACTCTGTTGGACCTTTTCTATAGATAGAATCATTTTCTAATTTGTATTACAGTTATTTGCATATGCTTCTCATCCCTATTGTAAGATGATAAACATCATCATCATTACAATAACAACTAGCATCCTTGTCGTGTTTTTAAGTTTTATAGATTGCTGCATAAAAATTATACCATTTTATCTTCTCAAGAATCCTGGGAGGTAGATGCTATTGTTGGTTATCTTCATTCAAAAGTTGAAGAAACTGAGGCAGACACAGGTCGAGAGGCTTGCCCAGGATCACATAGCTAATAAGTGACCGATTTGAACTCCCGTCTTCCCTCTGCTGATTATCTCCCAATTCATCCTTTTTTGTCTATAGTTGTTTATATGTTGTCTTCCCCATTAAACTGTGAGCTCTTTGAGTGCAGGGCCTTTTGCCTTTTTTAGTATCTCTAATATTTAGCATAATGCCTGACACATAGTTTAACATGTTTATTGATTGACTCTTGACTCCAAGTGCAACAATCTTTCCACTTTATCGTTAAATTGTTTGATCATATTTTATCCTTAGAACTTTGTACAGGGTCATGCGTAGCAAATGCTTCAATATATGTTGAATTTGATTTAGCCTCTCTATATGTCCATTTCCTTATCTATGAAATAGGGGTGATACCTATTCTGACTCCTCAGAGAGATGTTTTCAAGATCAAATAAAAGAATATATGTGAAAGCCTTTTGTAATCCTGAAGTATGCCACTAATAATATCAAGTCACTACTGATATATAGCTCTTTAAAGCTTGACAAGCCCTTTCCAGCTTGTTCCTGATTTCCTTCTCTCCAAAACCATTTTCTGTTTATTTTGTATGTTTATATATGTACATGTTTGCTCCAATCAAATTCAAACTCTTGGAGGGCAGAGGCAGTTGGAGTTTTGGTTTTGAATTTCCAGTGCTGACCATACCTATCACATGATACATGATTAATAAATACTTCTTGATTAATCAGCTCTTATTGAATGATATTCTCAGTGCCTCTGTGAAGTATATGCAATAGGTATTATCCCCATTTTACAGATGAGGAAAGAGATGCCCCTTTTGTAGGGGAGGCCCAGAGAGTTCTATCACGTCCCTGAAGCCACACAAGTAGTAATAGTAGTAGAGCATGGACAAACCCAAGTCCTCTGATTTCAAGTCAGGTGCTACTTTCTCTTTGTACCCCATTTCTTCTCCAAATTATTTTTGTAAGAAAATATAAAATTAGAAGCCAGAGACATTAGATGGTGATCAGTTTCGTTCCAAAGGGATACATTCCACAATATAGACTCTTTCCTATTTAATTTAAATGTTTACTTCCAGATCATGAACTACTTGAAGGGGAAGCCTATAATGTAAATCAGTTAGGAAATTGTATTTAAGTTATAAAAATGTATTATAAATGGACATTTTCAGTCAGTTTCTCCCTATTCCTGTAGTCATGATGGAGAGGTGAGCAAGTCAGTATTATAGTTAGATGAAATTGGCTAAATGACCACATCTCCCGAATAACAGTCACTAATAGTTTCATGTCAACTTAAAAGTAGGTCTTTACTGGAGTGGCCCTGGCATCCCTAGTTGGTTCTTTGTTCTTTAAGAGTTCTAGGTGACAGCTAGGTGGCGCAGTGGATAGAGTACCAGCCCTGGAGTTAGGAGGACCTGAGTTAAAATATGGCCTCAGACACTTAACACTTACTGGCTTTGTGACCCTGGGCAAGTCACTTAACCCCAATTGCATCACCAAAAACAAACAAAAAAAACCCAAAGAGTTCTATCAGTGCCTTTGATAAAGGCACAGACACCTTGTTTATCACATCTGCAGATGACACAAAGCTAGGATAGATAACTAACACAATGCATCATAGATCATGAAAAAATGTATCAGATCAAAGGACTGAATCTAAGAAAATAAAATTCAATTGGGATTAATGTAAATGTTTAAACTGTTCCAAAAATCAACTTAATAATACAAGATGGTCATAGTATTAATGGATAGCAAACTCAGGATGTCAGTATGGCTAATGGCAGCCAAAAAAAAGGAATGCATTCTTAAACTGTGTTAAGAGAATGATAACCTCCACAACCAGAAGGTAATAGTTCAGCTGTTCTCTGCTCAGATCAGATAGGGAGGTTTGTGTTCAGTTATAGGCCCAACATTTGAGAAAAAACTTTGCAAAGCTGTAAGATGGGTGTCTTGGATGGTTGAAGGGCTTTAAGGAATTGGCTGGAAAAGAGAAGACTTGGGGAAATATGGTAATTGTCTTGAAGTACTTCCAGGACTGTGATGTGGAAGAGGGGTTAATCCTGCTCTGCTTAGCCACCAAGGATGGAGCGAGCAGTGGGTAGAATGTGCAGAAAAGAAAAAGTAGGCTGTGTATTAGGAAAAGCTCCCACACTATGAGGTCTACCTTCTCAGGAGGTGGTGGCTTTTGCTAGACTAGATCTCTTTAACCAAAAGCTGGATGAATATTTTATTAGTTATGGAGGTGGGGAGAGGGGGATCCTTGGTCAAGAAATGATTAAATGAGATTGGCTCTGAGGCCCTTGCCAATTCTGACATTTGGTATCTTATTTGTTCTTTGCAAGTCTACTCCAAATGAATTATACAGTAGCCTTAGTTTGAAACTTCTGAATAAACTCTGGCACTGTATTCACTTCCTTCTACAGTATTAAATCTGCAAGTGTGACCCTTGTAATGAGTCATTCTGTTTTAGTCTCTTTCCTGGGGGATCTTTATTTGAAAGGGTGCTTGTTAAAGACCCAAATGTCATAGCAGGTTACCACATGGACAAAATAGACTATTTTCAGTATGCCCACACTTTGAGCTAACCAGGGTGTTAAATTACAGTCAACAATCATTTTCCAGGGGCAGCTAGGTGGCGCAGTGTATAGAGCACCAGCCCTGGAGTCAGGAGGAACTGAGTTCAAATCCAGCCTCAGACACTTAACAATTACTAGCTGTGTGACCCTGGGCAAGTCACTTAACCCCAATTGCCTCACCAACCCCCCCTTCCCCCCCCAAAAAAAACCCAATCATTTTCCAAAAGATAAGTGCTCAGATTATTGAGACATTTTGGTTTATGGCTGGCCTTTGTGAAATTGAACACAGATGCTTTTGTGGTATTATGACCTATGTTCTATGGTCTATATAATGTATTAGTATATGGTAAGGTGTGGAATATTATTAATATCTCCCAGTGCCTGATGTCTATGTATTTTAAAAGGCATCAAGGCATATTTATTTTCTGACCTAGATTGGAAATTATACTTTTCAGAAGAATGACTGAGTTGTTTGTTTTTTTGTTTTGGTTTGATTTGTTTTGTTTTGTTTTGCAAATTGACAAGTCTGCTTTATTCCTAGTGGTAGGTGTAATCAAAGAACATTTTTTTTTTTGTATTGTGTCAGTAAAGGATATGGATTTATGGTACAATAGAAAGATTGATGGGTTTGGAGTCAGAGGACAAGCTGAATTCAACAGATTCTGCCTTTGCCACTAGCTCTGTGTCCTTAGGCAAATTGCTTATTCTCAGACCTTGTTTTCTTCATCCTGAGAATGAGATGCTTGGATTATAATTTCTGAGGTCCCTTCAAGCAC
Source organism: Dromiciops gliroides (assembly GCF_019393635.1). Taxonomy (NCBI): domain Eukaryota; kingdom Metazoa; phylum Chordata; class Mammalia; order Microbiotheria; family Microbiotheriidae; genus Dromiciops; species Dromiciops gliroides. The sequence goes on from NC_057861.1 coordinate 101,388,057, forward strand.
TAAAACTGTTAGGTGCCCCCCCTTTCTCTCTCTCTTTTTGCAGGGCAATGAGGGTTAAGTGACTTGCCCAGGGTCACACAGCTAGTAAGTGTCAAGTGTCTGAGGTCAGATTTGAACTCAGGTTCTCCTGAATCCAGGGCCAGTTCTTTATCCACTGTGCCACCTAGCTGTTCCCCAGATTTTCTCATAAGTAAAATTATATGGCTAAAGTATATAACTTTAAGCATTAGTAATTTTATGAATAACTGGGGCAGTTAGGTGGTACAGTGGATAGCCTGGTGGCCCTGGAGTCAGGAGGACCAGAATTTAAATCCAGCCTCAGATACTTAATAGCTGTGTGACCTTGGGTAAGGTACTTAACCCTGGCTGCCTCCCAAAAAAACAATTAATAACCGTTAAGGCACATCAGTTTAAGATAGAAGAAGTGATTAAAAACCAACTAATTTAGCCTAATTTTAAGGTGGTTAACAGATTTATATTTATAAGGCACATCATATACTGTTATTTTCTGGTTTATATCCTTTAAGCACTGATAAGACCAAACTTCTGGGCAGCTAAGTGGCACAGTTGTTAAAGAACTGGCCCTCAAGTCAGGAGGACCTGAGTTCAAATTTTGTCTCAGATATTTATTATCTGTGTGAGCCTGGACAAGTCACTTAACTCCAATTACCTTAAACATCCAGGGCCATCTCCAGTCATCCTGATATAGATAGACAGACAGACAGACAGACAGACAGACAGACAGATATCTCTTGTCACTGGATCCAGATGATTCTGGAGGAGTGAGGTTGGTGACATTGCACAGCCCTCCTTCACTTGAATCCAATTCATTGCAAGTGATAACATCACCTCGATGTCATGGTCCTCTTTGAAAGCGAAGGACAAACAAGACAGAACTTCTTCTTCTTCTTTTTTTAATAAAAGTATTTTATTTTCCATTTACATATAGAGATAGTTTTCAACATTTGTTTTTATAAGATTTATTAGATTTATAAGATTTATAAGATTTCCAATTTCAAAATTTTCTCCCTCCCTCCCTCCTCCCCTCCCCAACACAGCAGGTAATCTGATATAGGTTATATATGTACAATAACATTAAACATATTTCTGCATTAGTCATAAGATAAGTATCAGAGCAAATAGGAAAAACCTCAAAAAAGACAAACAACAGCACCAAAACCAAAAGAAATAGTATGGTTCAATCAGCATCCATATTCCATAGTTCCTTTTTTTTTTCTGGATTTGGAGAGCCTTTTCCATCATGAGTCCTTTGGAACTTTCTTGTACCGTTGTATTGGTGAGAAGAATCTAGTCTATCACAGTTGATCAACACATAATGATGATGATACTATGTACTATGTTCTTGTGGTTCTGCTCATCTCACTCATTGTCAGTTCATACAAGTCCTTCCAGGTTTCTCTGAACTCCTCCTGCTCATCGTTTCTTACAGCACAACAGAATTCCATTATATTCATATACCACAACTTGTTCAGCCATTCCCCAGTTGATGGGCAGCCCCATAATTTTCAATTCCTTGACACCACAAAAAGAGCAGCTATAAATATTTTTGTACATGTGGGTCATTTCCTCTTTTTTATGATCTCTTTGGGGAAAAGACCCAAAAGTGGTATTTCTGGGTCAAAGGGTATGCACAGCTTTATAGCCCTTTGGGCATAGTTCCAAATTGCTCTCCAGAATGGTTGGATCAGTTCACAGCTCCAACAACTATGCATTAGTGTTCCAATTTTTCCACAGCTTCTCCAACATTTATTATTTTCCTTTTTAAGACAAAACTTCTTAAATCGAGTCAAGACCTTATATGGGGTCATGTAGCTGAATGTGAGGATTACGAAAAATTTGGCAACAGCAAAAGGATATATATGTCAATTTTATTTACCTATATACCTGAGGTCATGTAAAAATTTCTCTGACAAAAAGGGGTTGCACGTGGAAAAAGTTTAAGAAGCCTTGATATAAGAGACTAGTCTCTTTCTTCCTAATTTATAGAAGTCTGGGCAAATTCCTTTTTTTGTAAACATGACTTAAGTATACTAGGAGGCTGCTCAAACCTAATTGTTACATTGTTAGGTCTCTATTATGTTTAAACCAGCACTAGCCTTAATGAGAGATATTGTAGAGGAGATTCATGCTTAGTCACCGGATGGACTAGGTGGTCTCTTGGGTCTCTTTCAATTTAGCATTCTGTGACTTAATTTTCTTCCCTGGTTGATTAATTAGTATTCCTGGACACCTTTCCACAACTTTTACATTTCCACAAGAATTTTATAGAAATAATTAAATTGAGAACCTACAAAAGATCTAGTTCTGGATTAGAACCCTATTTATTTCCCTCTTAGCATCACTTCTTAGACCCCCATAAACATTTAAACCCTAACTGTTCTATGTGGGCCTTCTAAATATAGCAATACTATAATAAATGCCACTGAATCCTGAGAAGATGTGAATCAGCAAACTTCTTTGCTGTTTCTGTTTCATTCTTTTAAAGGACTGTTATCATATTAAAAAGTGGAAACGATGTTTCCATGGCTGCTTTTTTCTTGGTTCTTAAATACCTTGTTTTACCTATAATTATTATTTTCCCAAGAATGGAGTTTAAATTGCCTTAAGATGAAAGCACCACCGTGCTTGTGGGTGGGTGCATTCCTCCAAAGTTTAAAACTTCAACAGAAATTAGAGGTTCACAAAGCTAATTGCTGTGATTATAGCTTTTTTTCCCTTTGGTCCCAGACAGTAGCTCTTGAAAAACAATATTCTACTAATTTGTTAAATGTACAGTTCAAGGGGCAGCAAGCAGATTACTAAAGGTACCTTTATTCTGATTTTCTACAAACTTTAACATCTCTTTACAGCACTTTAAGGTGGGGGAAAAGTAGGCTTTTTTTTAAAGAGGAATAACCAATTTAAAACAAATATTACCTTTTAAAAGTGGCCATTCCTTTTTTCTGTCCTTAGTATTTTTTTTCTGGAAAAAAATGTTGGCCATCTTATCATGGTTTTCTCTTGGAAACATCACTTTCATTTACAAGGCCCCAAAGTTGGCAACTCTCAGGATAACTTTGCCAGTACAAATGCAGATTAGAATTCTAGGTGACAGTGGGAAGTCCTGAGTGGCCCATTGCCCATTGCTATTATACTTCTGAAATTGACATGACTGGCAGTTAGTAAGTATACTAGGAGGCTGCTCAAACCTTTGTTTACATAGGTCATGTAAAAGGGTTGGTTTTGTTGTTGTTGTTGTTTTTGGTTTGGTTTGGTTTGGTTTTGTATCTAACCCTATACTTAAGCAAAAACAAAACAACAACAACAAAAAACCCACATAAAAGTATGGTAAAGGCAGTGAAGTTGTAGAGTCAGGAAGACTCATCTTTTTGAGTTCAAATCTGGCCACAGATACTTATAAGCTGTGTGATCCTGGGCAAATCATTTAACCTAGTTTGCCTTAGTTTCCTTATTTGTAAAATGAGCTAGCTGGAGAAGGAAATGGCAAACCACTCCAATATCTCTGTCAAGAAAACCCCAAAGGGCCCAGCTAGGTGGCTCAGTGGATAGAGTACCGGCCCTGGATTCAGGAGGACCTGAGTTTAAATCTGACCTTGGATACTTGACTCTTACTAGCTGTGTGACCCTGGGCAAGTCACTTAACCCCAATTGCCTCAAAAAAAAAAGAAAGCAAAAAAGAAAACCTCAAATGGAGCCACAAAAAGTCAGACATGACTCAATGACTGAATAACAAAACCAATGTGGTGTCACATTGATATCAGTGGAATATATCTCCTTTGGTTTGTGTCTGTGGCAGGACTATGAGGCAGACATGCCTGAAATTAGCATGTGTGGAATCTAGCTCATAATCTGAATCACTTATTCATTTTGTAGAATCCCTTAACCTAAGTTTGGGTCTCATAGACATGATAATAATAATGGATGTTCAATTTTTTTCTCACACTTAGAGAAAATAAAATATGAAATCTTCCTTTTTTTTTTTCAGAATTCACTTTTGAAAAGTGAAATTAAAAAGTCTTAGATGGAATCTTCTAGATATCTTTTGATTGAGGTTAAGTGATAAGCCTGTCTGAATTTAGGTAGGCTTGCCCTCACATGACAGACATTTCTATTATCGCACCCATACTAAAACTTTTAGAATCTGCTGGAGTCTGCATGCTGCCTGGCCTAGCTTTTGAGAACTCAGTGTCAGGTCCCTACTAAGATGAGACATCTGAGGAAAGACATAGTAGGAGACTGTCATAAATAGATACCTTTGAACTATGAAAACTGTATTTTCAAAAGCACAAAGCAAACTCCTCTTCCAGGAGCACAATTTTAAACTATTTTGCAAGCTCATTCATTCAGTCAAATAATGTTTATTAAACTCAACTGTGTGGAGAGCACTGTGCTGGGTGTTGAGGGGAATTGAAAAACAAAAAGGATACATGTTTCCTTCAATGTGTTTTCTATTTAAAAGGGAGATAAGGCATATATGGGTGACTATAATTCAGATTAAAATGTTAATGTATATAAAGTATGAAAACCACTAAAAATTAATATTAGAGGGGGACCCTAGCTGTAAGTAGCTGTAGGACTCAGGAAAGGCCTCTTGGAGGTAATGATTGAATTGGGCCTTCAGTCGGGTAGGATTTCAACAGGTAAAGATGGGGGAGTACTTTGAATGCTAGGTTTAGGGAGATTATGAATAATGTTCCAGAGACAGTAAAGTGCTTCATGTTTGGAGGACAGTGAATATTTTGTTTTCAATAGACCATAAATTACCTAAAGGGAAATAGTTACCGCCCTGCTTCTCTTAATTAAATTAAAATTGAATTTCCAGAGAGAAGCTTTCACAAGCCCATACATTTCACTTGGATTGACATGATTGCTTTTAGAAATGTTAGTGGGTTTGTTTTTTTGCATATGCAGATACTTCCATGTTTGTACACACAAACACACACACACACACACACACACACACGCTCTTGCTTGGAATCAAGGCTGTAATTCTCTACAGATGAAAATCCCCCAAAGCTACAATTCTCAGTTTACACAAAACTAAATGTTAGGCTACCTGCTAATCAAATGATGAAAGGAAATCCGTGATTTTGAGTAACACCCACAAAGCTAGTCAAAATATTTACAAGTAAGGGCCAATGTATAATAGCTGGCATGCCAGTCAAGTATAACCCACCTAGGGTGGTATAACCACATATACCTCTTGATTGATTTCTTCCTGCTTTTTCTCCAAATACCTGTTTTGAATACTCAAGGCCAAAAGCCTATAACCAGTCTTCTTTCTGCTGGGTTCGTTCACAATCATCTGGGAGGCCATTCTTTGCATGAGTGCTTTTCCCGAGTGCTTTAATAACTTGCTATGGTGGTGTTTTCGTGTGGTTTCCTAAATAATAACCAGATTGGACATTCTACAATTGAGGATAGATATTGTCGTTCCGAACTATACTCAAGGAAGCATAATTTGAAAGGAAAAAATACCAGCATTAAAGTCAAGTCTAGTTATCAAGTAGTTATTGATGATCTAAGTGGATAAGTGATCTCCTGGCTCCATTTAAGTGTAGTAGGCTTTTGTTTCCCTGTGTAGCAGTCACTTGGATGAGAGGGGGTGGGCACTTGTTGCGGGATATGATGTAGAAGATCTCATATGCTTTTGAGGATAGTCTACCTAATTTTTGACACGTTGGTTGAGTTCACTGGGATCAAAGGAAATCTGGACTGTATGAAGTAAAATTAGTCATAAAGTAATGAAATATGTAAAATTCAATTAGCTCTGAGCTCTCACCTTAATTTATAAAAACTAGTGAAGCCTCATTTCTTACCAGCTTTTTCTTTTTTCTATCTCAAGCCCCACTCTCATAGGCTTAGGTATGTATCACTCTACTGGTTTTATAATTTATTAATAGTAACGGATAATACAAAGAAAAAGATAAATATTTCAATAATCTATCACCTGGAAGGAAGATCCCAGCCAAAGGTCCTTTTCACCTATGCCTAGAAGTGCTAACTTTCCCAAAATGCTGGAACTTGAGCCCAGCAATTCATTTGTTTCAGGATGACCACTAAAGTCTCTGAGGAATTTTCATCAGATGTTTTTACTCTACAGACTGTCTTCTTCAATGAATAAGAATTAAACTCAGTTCTTTCAGAGTGTCTCTCAACACTCTCATAGATGGCATTTAATTCTCCAAATTCCTCAGACTTGTTTTCATAACAGTTCACTTAATCTTTTACTTTGTACTTTAGCAGTTAACTATTGTCTTTCACAGACTTTCTCTTTCTTTTCTTTCTTCTTTTTTTTTTTTTAGTGAGGCAATTGGGGTTAAGTGACTTGCCCAGGGTCACACAAGCTAGTTAGTGTTAAGTGTCTGAGGTCGGATTTGAACTCAGGTACTCCTGACTCCAGGGCCAGTGCTCCATCCACTGCACCACCTAGCTGCCCCCTCACAAACTCTTTCTCCATGAATGTTAACTGCAAATTTCTTTAAAAAAACAAACAAAAAAAGAATTCTCAGCCTTCTCTCATACCTCAACAGAGATTCACTCTAAAAGATAACAGTTAATTGTCAAGTCTCCCAAATGCTTTCCTTCTCATAAAGGTAAAATAACAAGATCCAAAATGTCTATGAAGGAGTCTATTTAAGTGGATTCCACATACTGAATTAGGGCTGTGGAGCCTAGAGAAAGGAAGATTGAGTGAGGGAGCATGATAATACAGTGGAAACAATACTGGGTTTGAAGTCCAAGTTCAAGAACTGGGTTCAAGTTCTTCCACTGTTATTTACCTTATAACTTTAGCAGGTCACCTATTGTCTCTAGGTATCATTTGTAAAATGACTTCTGAGTTCCCTTCAATTTCAAAGTCTGTGATTATTATCTTCCAGGCATTTTAAGGGTGATTACTTTAAAGACATGTTAGAATTGTTAGGTTTGACCCTAAAGCGTAGAATTAGTTTTAGTAAAAACTGCAAAGAGAGGGGCAGCTAGGTGGCTCAGTGGATAGGGCACTGGCCCTGGATTCAGGATGGCTTGAGTTCAAATCTGGTCTCAGACACTTGACACTTACTAACTGTGTGACCCTGGGCAAGTCACTTAACCCCCATTGCCCTGCCCCCCCAAAAGAAAAAACTGCAAAGAAATCATTTAAGTTCAATATAACAATTAGGACTATTCAAAAGTTGAAGGAGATGCCCCTTGGAGAGGATAGTGGGCTCTCTTCTCTTCAGAGAAGATATCCTGTTGTTAGCTGTGTTGTACCCAGGACTCTTTTTCACGTATGATTTTAACTAGATAGCCACAGAGGAGTCCCTTCTAGTTCTGAAATCCTGCAGTACTGAGATAAATCTATATTGGACACTCCATCCAAAGTTGCACATTGCAACTTACCTCCTCTTTCCCTTGATGACTAACCTGCTATTCCAGCAATAATAACTTATATTTATTTGGCACTTTTAAGGTTTGCAAAAGCACTTTCAAAAATCCTGTAAAACATTATAGGTAGCATAAGTGCTATTATTGTTATATTACAGGTCGGTAATCTGAAGCTTAATGATATGTAATATATCACATAGAATATTGTTGTTGTTTTTTGGTTTTGTGGGGCAATGAGGGTTAAGTGACTTGCCCAGGGTCACACAGCTAGGAAGTGTCACGGGTCTGAGGCCGGATTTGAACTCAGGTCCTCCTGAATCCAGGGCTGGTGCTCTATCTACTGCGCCACCTAGCTGCCCCCTCACATAGAATATTAATACTATAAAGAGGTCAGTTGACTTGCCCAAATTCATGTCAGTTAAGAAATATCATAAGAAGTATAGTGGAGTCAAACTCAAATACAAATGAGGGCCACTAATCCATACTTCCCTGTGGGCCCCATATTGACTTAATTTAAAAATATTATATTTTGCTATATTTTTAATTACTTTGTTTAAACATGTGCCAGTTGCATTTTAATTTGGTCTGGTGATATTCAGGAGTGTTTTAGAATATATACCACACTTGCTAAGTCTTTGACATCTTATAGCATAAAGCATACAGCAGAGGGGTCAAACATACTGACCACAACACTCCAGAGTGTAGGCGCTGGGTATAGTATCAATGGTGTGTAGTATAGTACTACTGCATAATAAAGTGCTATAATATAGCTTTCTCTTTTAGTTTAGTAAATCTGCTGCAAACTTGGGCTATTCTTTTTTTTTTTTAATCAGAGATTCTCAGATGGAGACCTCAGAGGTCATCCAGGCCAGATCTTACTCCTTATTATGGTTAGATATCATTCCTCCCAAAGTAGCTAGTGAACTATGAAGAACCAAGAAGAGGAGCATGGGAGTACTGTTTTAGAGGGGAGACGTTGACAATCTCTATCACATCCAAAAGGGTGTGACTTGGATGATGAGGGATCTAATAATTACATCTTAAGATCACTTGAAGCCATTGGAGAAGTTTAGCTTGAACTTTAGTGGAGAGTTGATGAGTCTTCAGATATTTGAAGGGATATTATGTGCAAGATTTATTTTGTGTAGCCACAGATGGGCAACTAGTAAGATGTAGTAGGAGGTAGATTCTGGCTCAATATATGGAAAAATTTACTAACAAGTAGAGCTGTCTAAAACATCATGGACTGCCTCATAAGGTGAGGTCCTTGGCTGTGGAAATATTTAAGTCAGAGGCTTGATGAGCATTTGGTTAAGATTTTGTGTTCTGGATTAAGGTTGAGCTAGGTGACCTTTGATACCCTTTTTTAAAATTTAAGGATTTTGTTATTCTAGGCTCAAATTTGACACATATATACCATGAGTCAAACATCTGTGACATAAGTTAGAGGAATCTACTTTGCCTAGAGGGCACTGTTCAAAATCCTTTGGAAAATAATAAGCCCTTGAGAGATTAGATCTAGAGTATGATATAAGTAAAGTAAGGTGGGGCAGCTAGGTGGTGCAGTGGATAGAGCACCAGCCCTGGAGTCAGAAGGACCTGAGTTCAAATCCAACCTCAGACACTTGACACTAGCTGTGTGACCCTGAACAAGTCATTTAACCCCAATTGCCTCACCACACAAAAAAAAATGCAATACAATAAAAAATAAGTAAAGTAAGGAAGATAAATGTTATTGTCTTTATGTTGTGTAAAGTGATATTTCTAGGAATGTAAGTAAATGCTGATATTAAAAACAATAAACAAATCCAGAAATAAAGATGAAGCACCGTGGACTCTTTAAACTTACTCTGAATCTTTAGGTCCAGCTGCTTTCAATACACAGCTGCATGAATCTGTTAGTGTTATGGTATTGCAGTGTATGGTATTGCCTACTTTTACAGGAGTTGTGTTTCTGTTAAAAAAAAAAAACTTTCTCAATTTTTTTTTGTAAAGAAGCTCTTTTTTTGTGCTCTCTCTCTCTCTCTCTCACACACACACACACACACACACACACTACACAATTTTGTAGTGTAGAGATATATCAATGGAATGGATTCTTAAAACCCTTCAGAAGATATTGCTGAAGGCAGGATACTGAACCTTTCCTCATCCCTAACCTTTGAAGTAATTCAGAGGGTGCTTTCCGCCCTCTGTAGTCAAGATAATCCACTTACTTTATGCTGCCTCTGGGTCAGATTCCATCCTTTCTCCATTCCACTATGCATGCAGATGGAAAGCAAAGGGAGAATGCTTAATGCATCTGATTACTTGTTGAACATTGTATAGGATAAGAGTAGTTCTTGTGAGCTAAAAAACAACAATAATAATAATAATGATAATAAGGAATCAAACAGATTTAACGCTTTCCTAAGTTTTCTAAAAGAAGCTCACTTTTCATTTGGGGTCCTCATTACTATGCAAATATCAAGCTTCCTTCCCCCCTTCCTTCCCTTTCCTACCCTATTTCATCATTTTATTTTTAGAGGATTGTCCATGGTAAACACTTAATAAATATTTTTTGGATTGTTCTAGAAGACTTCATTAGAACCTGAGCTGTGACCTTCGCTGGAAGGTTTGCTTATTTATTTTGCCTTTTGTTTGGGGACAAAAAAATGTTCGTTTCTTGTTTCTTTTCATTTTCCCCAGTATTTTGTCATTCGTGGCAATAATAAATCTTTCAATCTCTCCTTTATCCTCCACATTATGAATATTTTTTTCATCTAATGGTGTCACATTATATGTAACTGGTGCCCTATAATTGATGAATAATTAGATAATATATACTCTCCTTATAGGAAGCCTGGACACATTTTTGCCAAGACTAGCTCAAAACTGAAAACAGGTGTCAATGGTAGAGCAAAGATTAGGTGCATGGAACTTTTTCTTCATATCAAAGGATCAACTGCTTTTTTAAAATAACAAATACATTCTGGAAATCATGGAAAGTCTTACTTAGTCATCTCAACAGAACATCTGCTAGGGAATTTTAGGAGTTTACCAGGATCCATTTGTGATATTTCATAGAATGTTGTTGGTAAATGTGACTTATCAGGCAGAAACAAAAATGGGTATAGCCTGTGGCAAACTTAAATATAGTCTGATGTCTTGAGGGAAACTTTTTTGATCAAGTCAGAAAATTTTTCATCTCCACTAAGCATGATGCTGTAAAAATGCATTTTCCTTTGATTCTTTTCACTGGTGGTCAAATACCAGCTTGTGAAGCATTACACGTCCTTGCTGTGACTATCTGTTAAGTACTTTTTTGTAAAAGTAAATTTTAATTTTATGTGTGTTCTCTGTGTGTGTGTACTAATACCACAAAAACAGGAAGAGGATCTTTGTTGTACCAGTGTCCTGACAATTCTTTTTCTCATTTGTGATCATTACCATGATCATCATTCCCCAATTCTATTGTAGTGGTCTAGATTTTGAATCAAAAAGCCTAAGTTGGAAGTCTGGTTCTGCCATTTATTAAGCATTAAACAGATTGCTTCCTCTGAGATTCAGTTTCTTCATCTGTAAAATGGAATTTAAAAAAAAAATAGTGCTACCTGTTCATAGGGTTGTTGTGAGGAACAAATGAAATTAATTTTATGCGGAGTGCCTTTGAAATCTTAAAGCCCTATAAATTTCAGCTACTATTATTATTACTACTTTGGAGGTGAGGAGTTGAAATTAGTAATTTTATTAGTGTGGGGAACTCCCAGTGTGTAAATTCCTTCCGGTGGCTTCACTACAAGTCTATAATAAGTACAGATGTAGAAGGTTACCTCAGGGCATTGAAATGTTAAGTTACTTGCACATGGCATGGTCATACAGGGTCATACCCTGTTCTTCATGACTATAAAGATGTGCTTTAATCCACTTACAACATAGTTTAGTGAAAGTAGTGGTGAGGAGGAAGAAGAGGAGGAGGAGGAGAAAGAGGAGGAGGAGGAGAAAGAGGAGGAGGAGGAGAAAGAGGAGGAGGAGGAGAAAGAGGAGGAATTCCTATTTATGTAATACCAAGAGACAGAGTTGATATGGTGGATAGAGAGACAGACTGGCCTTGAAGTCAGGAAAACCTGGGTTGAAGTCCCATCTCTGAAATATAACTGACTGGAAGTTTCTCAATCTCTGTTTCCCCAGCATCTCTCGAATAACACAAGTTACCAAAGGGTGTTTCCTCTCTAGGAATTCCTTGCAACTATAAAATCACAAGACCATTCTAAAACACATAATACCAGCTAATCTTTATCTTTCAGTTTTTTTCCTTTTGTTTTAAGCACAAGTTGTCAATTTGCCAAAGAATTTAGCAAAGAAATTTAAAAAACAAACTCCTTTTGAGATGTGTATATATGTATACATATATGTATGTATATACATTTGTGTATGTGTGTTTAGCCAATATGCACACATTATGGCATAAGCCTAAAGTCTGTATTGGACAAAAGCACAAAGACAAAGTGATTTCAGGGGGCAGCTAGGTGGCACAGTGGATAGAGCACTGGCCCTGGAGTCAGGAGTACCTGAGTTCAAATCCGGTCTCAGTCACTTAAATCCAGCCTCACTAAAAACAAAACAAAACAAAACAAAGACAAAGTGATTTCCAAACCTAGCCTCAGATGTATAGAAATTTACCTCAGCTCTACCTTCAACCCTTGTTGCCACTTGGCACCAGACCATGGCCATCAACCCCAGGTCAAAATGTATGACCTTTATTCAACCTTTCTTCCCCTAAGTAATCTTTTCCCCAACCAATTCTCACAGACTTTAGAGTTAGAAAGGACTTTAAACACCATCTAGTTCAGCCCCTACTCTGCTGTCATTGTTAAATCAAATTTAACTTTTTTTTTTAAGTGAGGCATTTGGGGTTAAGTGACTTGCCCAAGGTCACACAGCCAGTAAGTATTAAGTGTCTGAGGCCTGATTTGAACTCAGGTATTCCTGACTCCAGGGCCGGTTCTCTATCCACTGTACCACCTAGCTGCCCCTAAATCAAATTTAACTTAATAAAAACTTGAAAGTCCTTTAGACATCAGAGAGTCATCAATTGAGAAGCCAAAAGATACCCTAAAAGCCTTGTAGTCCAGCTTACTCTTTTTATGAGTCCCAGAGAACTTAAGTGACTTGCCCAAATCCATCTAGATCTCATTACCTTTGCCTATAAGGAAAGAGAACACCAAAATTTAAACTCACTAGTAATGTGTGCAATCATATCTATTTGTAGATTATATTCAGTTGTCCTGTAAGCTACTTGAAGATCTGGATCAGACCTTCATTTCTTGTGTTATACGTCTAAGGATGATATCAGCAGTAGCTCATGTTTACATGGTCATCTAGCATTTATTAATCACTTATAGCATGCCACGCATGCCAGACACTGTGCTAATAAATGGGGATACAAAAGAAAGGTCCCTCCAAAACAAAAAACTTCTTTGCTCTCAAATAGCTCACAGTCAGGTGGAGGAGATATAATTATCAGTCTTTCATATATGTTATCTCATTTAGTAATAACTAGCATTTAGTGCCTACTTAACTTTAGTGTGTGTTAGGTACTGTGCTAAGTACCTTACACTTATTATCTCATTTGATCCAACAACCCTGGGAGGTAAGGTGCTAATATCCCCATTTTACAGTTGAGGAAACTGAGGTAAATAGAGATCAAGTGACTTACCCAAGGTCACATAACTAGTAAGTATTGAGACTGGATTTGCACTCAGGTTTTCCTGAATCCAGGGTCAGCACTCTATCCACTGCACAAGTTAGCTGCCTCATTTGGTCCTCATAACCAATCTCTTGAGCTGTAGAATGGTATAAATTACTTCTCTTTTCATAAATCCGGAAAATGGGAACCAAAGATACTATGCTTTGCTCAAGGTTATTTGGTTACTAAGTGTTGGAACTGGGACTGAAAATCAGGTCTTCCAACTGTTCATTTCAGTGTTATTTCTACTGTGGATGTGCCAATACTGATATATTTCTCTTTGTTAAGCTCTCTATGTTGACTGACTGCCACATCATTATTTCTCCTTGATTCTCAGAGGCTTATACATGTGAAGGGCTGAGTGACAAAAGATTTCCCCCAACAACTGTGTCAACACATTCAGGGTACTTCTAGCTCCTAAAGTTGTAGGCTGTTTATAAATATGTCACTGCATGTACTGTTTGTTCTTATACTTAGGAAAAGCCAATGCAGAGAGGGCTGGTTCTTTATTTCTTTTCATTAATGAGCTCTTTATTCATTAATTCATTCATTTATTTATTTTTGTTTTTTGTTTTGGTTCCGTTTAGGCTCTAGACCAAGATAGAACTGCCCTCCAGAAAGTGAAAAAGTCTGTAAAAGCAATATACAATTCTGGTCAAGGTAAGCCTCTTCAAAGCCACTGGCATGAATTATTAAATGATGTCTCTAGAGCTTGCTTTGTTATTTGCAGGATGTTAAATTTATAGAACAGTTGATGCAAGTGACAAACTAGGTCAAACAAATTCAGTTTTTATCATTTGTCCCCTCCAGCTCTATTCTCTGCCAAAATCTGTTAGTGGTTTTAAAAAAAGAGAGAGAGCAATAACTTGTATTTGCTCTAGGAGGTAAGGGGTGGGATTTAACTGAGGGGGGCATTAAAGCCTTTCGTTCTGATAAACTAAATAGAAAAACCTGAGGTTTATTGTTCTATGGTGATAATTTCACAGATTCACCCTGGCAATGATGATCTCTCACAGCACTTCATTTTTTTTCTAATGAATACATCATAATCTAATACATAGTATATTTTTTGAGGAATGTCTAATCTACCCTACTGAACGATTAGCTGCTTGAAGATATAACTTAGCAAAGCGTCTAGCACAGTATGTAAACATACTATGTGCTTAATAAATGTTTTTGATTTAGAATGAATCACTTCAATTCTGCAAGTACTTTTGTACCTCTATACCTATGCTTGCTATCATCTAGGTACTAGACAAGTTCTAAGGAAGCAAGCAAGCATTTATTAAGTGCTTACAATTTTCAGCACTGGGATAAGTGCTAGGTATAGAAAGATAAATAAAAAGGATGATCCCTGCCCTTCCATTCTAATGGGGGAAGACAACACACACAAGGGAGCTGAAAAGTGGGGGGGGGGGGAGGAATGAAGGTATCCCAGGGCAGAGGAGGTGGGGAGGTCTTCATAAAGGGAATATGATTTTAAGTTGTAAAAGTCAGAAACTAGAGCCTGAAGGGGATTAAAGACAGGCCTTTTCAGTGTTTATTCCCATCACTGGGAAGAAACAAATCAAAATAAAGAGTTCATCACAAGTATAACTCATGGCCTCCAGTGCCATGGACAAGGAAAGGCTGAGAAACAGTACTATCTTCTGTCCTGGCCTGCCCTTTCTTCTTTCCTTGCTTTTATTCATTCTCCCTAACTATTCATACTATCCCACATCCCTGGAACAGACAGACACCTACCGTACACCCAAAATCCATTGCCTCATGGCAAAATTTCTCCCTTCACTCAAAATTCTACTTGTGTTACATCTTCAGTGAAAGTCTTCCCTTTTTCTTCCAAACCAATGATGATCTTTTCCCCTCAAATTACTGAATTGAATTTTCCTTTGTACTTCTCATATTTTGATTAGATTACAAGTTTCCTAAAGTAATGGACTATGGCTTACCTATTTGTATATCCTTAGCACCAAACTTGGTACTTGGGGCAGCTAGGTGGCACAGTGGGTAGAGCACCGGCCCTGAAGTCAGGAGGACCTGAGTTCAAATCTGGCCTCAGACACTTGACACTTACTAGCTGTGTGACCCTGGGCAAGTCACTTAACCCCAATTGCCTCACCAAAAACAACAACAAAAAACAACTTGGTACTTTACAATTGTAGAGATTTAATAATGTTGCCCATATGCAGTAGTTGATAAAAATCACAATTCATTCAGGTTACATAAAATTTTGGAATTCTCTTTTGTATTTATAACATTCTGGTTTGCATATGTGGTTCTTTCCCTTTATTAGATTATAAGCTTCTTGAGGACAGTGATTGTGTCATCTCCTATGTGTATCTCCAGCAACCAACTTATAATTTAAAATCCTGAAGACTTAATAAGTTGCCCATGTGCCACAGTTGATATAGTTGTGAAGCTATTTCATTATCATAGAAGTATTGATCTTTTAAATGATCTTAAACTTCTCTCTGAAACAAAAACCTATATTTTTATTACCATTATTCTTCTAATGAGGTGGTATAGTTGAATCGTAGAAATCGACATCTTCTAAAGTATTAAAGTTGAGGATCATCCAAAAGGTGACAGGACATATGGTAGGTGTGAAGAGGCTTCAACACTTTCAACCAAAGAATTATTTAAGAGAAGCATTACTGTCATTAAAGATATGATTGGGAGAGAAAAGGGAAGGCAACAGCAAAGAAAAACCAGTGGACAACCCACATGCCTCATTGCAATTCTCAGGAAGTCAAAAGAGAGGAAGATCCCTGACAAGGACGATGGACCCTCAATGATGAACTTACAGGAGAACATAGACAAGAGTCACAGAGGATAGGCAGGCATGGATAGGTTTACACAGCCTGGCACATGTAGGCATTTAATAAATGCTTATCAACTACCTATTGCCACAGGCGATGCCCACATCAATGAGAACCAGATCAGTTGGAGTTATCGCAAAATGTTTAGAATGGCCTATTCACTACTCCTTGTTCACTTGGAGCTTTGACTGCGATTCCCTGCTTAGAGACCTCTTCAAAATAAAACGATTACATTTGAAGCTGTGAGAAGACAAGGGAATAAAAGTACTATTAATGTGCTAAATTCTAGAAGTAAAATGAAGTTTAACTTGGTAAAAGGTTCTCAGGAGAAGGTGTTTTTTGTTTATTTTTTAAATGTTCTTGTCATCATTTAATTTCTTTTTATCTGGGTTTCTCAAATCTTTTCATGGTTCTTTCTCTTGAAAAGTGTTGCCAGAGTTCCAAGAAAAGGCTCCCCATGTTTGTGATGCTGCAGAGCTTCTTATAATGACAAGCCCCAAAATAATTTTGACTGTAAAGGTTGTGAAGGTGATTTTGTTAATATGTCAGAATGTTCCCCTGTTTTCTTTCAATGTGGACACATATCATTTCTAGATTCGACCAGTATCATGAATATAGTAGGTGCTCAATTAAATCTCTCTTTTTAAAAATTTGAACTCTGTGGCTTGGAGGATAAGGGAAAGAACATAGACAGCCTGTGTCTTGTCTTTGTAATTCATTTTCTCTCTTGGTCACCAAATCCTGACATATCTGAGCTTCAGGGCACAATGTTGTGTCAGTCTAACAAAATGTGTTGTCT
The DNA here is from genome assembly GCF_019393635.1 of Dromiciops gliroides. NCBI lineage: Eukaryota > Metazoa > Chordata > Mammalia > Microbiotheria > Microbiotheriidae > Dromiciops > Dromiciops gliroides. The sequence continues at coordinate 101,404,792 of NC_057861.1, forward strand.
TAGTTAGAGGTTTTCTATTTTCACCCAGACCAAATTTAAGGAACTTTTTTTTTCCCTTTTTAAAAAAATAATAAGAATTTTAATTTAAAGTTTTGAATTTTGAATTCTCTTCCTACTTCCCTCCCTTCCTGAGATGGTAAGCAATCAGATATAGATTATACATGTACAATTATGTAAAACATTACCATATTAGTCATTTTGTATAAGAACACTTGAATAAAAGAAACGAATGAAAGTGAAAAATAATATCCTTCAGTCTGTGTTCAATCAATATCAGCTCTTATTTTGAAGGTGGATAGTGTGCTTTATCATTAGTCCTTTGAGATTGTCTTGGATCCTTGTATTGCTGAGAATAGTTAAGTCATTCACAAATCTTCATCAAACAATATTGCTGTGACTGTGCACCATGTTCTCCTGGTTCTGCTCATTCCACTATACATCAGTTCATATAAGGCTTTTCCTGTTTATCATTTCTTATAGCACAATCGTATTCCATCACAATCATATACCACAGTTTATTTACCAAATTCAAGAACTTTAAAGGAAATTTTCTTTTTTTTCCCCCCATGTGCAGGATAATTTTCCTGATCCAGAAGTCAGTATATTCTGATCTCAACCCAGTCAAAAATTCTTTCCTTCTTTTCATAATATATAACATTCTATTGTACTTTATAAGGATTGTCTAGTAGTTATTACATAGGTTTACTGTATTACTAGAAGTCATATTTCCATCTCTCCCAGCCCCAAGCACAAGACCTTCATACATAATAAATACTTAAAAAACAAACTTTTGACAGATTTATCGTGGGAGATGTTTTCTTTCACTAATATAATACACTCTTCTCTTATCTACTTCTTCTGAAACAAAATTGTCTAAGTAAATAGTAAAGTTAGTAACTAAGTAAACTAAGTAAACTAAGTAAAGGTCAAAGTTTCTGAGAAGCAGATTTAGTGTAGATGTAAGGAAAAACTTCCTCAACAGTTAGAGCTCTCCAACAGCAAACTGGACAATTTAAATGAGTAATGATTTCCTAGTCACTGGAAGTCTTTTTTTTTTTTTTTAAGTGAGGCAATTGGTTAAGTGATTTGCCCAGGGTCACACAGCTAGTAAGTGTGTGTGGGGTAAATGGATAACCTGGCAAGACCCGCCCTTTTTTTGTTTTTGTTTTTGTTTTTTTCAGGGCAATGGGGGTTAAGTGGCTTGCCCAGGGTCACACAACTAGTTAAGTGTCAAGTGTCTGAGGCCGGATTTGAACTCAGGTACTCCTGACTCCAGGGCCAGTGTTCTGTCAACTGCGCCACCTAGCTGCCCCTATCGGAAGTCTTTAATAGAGACTGAGTGACTATTTATCAGGAACACCATATAAGGTATTCCTGTACTGAGATGCCCAGGACTGTAGGACTTATGAAGTTCCTTACAACTTTGAGAGTCTTTAAGTCTTTGTAAAAATGTCTAATTTGGGGGCAGCTAGATGGCGCAGTGGATAGAGCACGGCCCTGGAGTCAGGAGGACCTGAGTTCAAATCCGGCTTCAGACACTTAACACTTACTAGCTGTGTGACTCTGGGCAAGTCACTTAACCCCAATTGCCTCAATTTTAAAAAAATGTCTAATTTTTTGACAGTATAATGTATATGTATATCTCTCTCTCTCTCTCTCTCTCTCTCTCTATATATATATATATATATATAATATATATATTTCATCTCCTGTTCATCTCCTATTTTTCCCTGTATTTTTTAGAAAAGAATGAAAACCTTAGATTTAGAGGCCCAAATAATTTAAGTCAATTCAACAAATATTTATTAAGTTCCTACAGTATGCAAAACACTGTGCTAGATGCTAGGAATACAAAGACAAGAACAAAACAGTTCCTGACCTTCAAAAGCTTATAATTTTGGGGAGAAGCGTCAGGGGTCATATAGCATATACACAAACATGTAAACAGAAACTATATTAAGAAGACAACGTTAAAATCAAGGCCATATTAATAGTATGACATTTTAAAAATAAAATTTAAATGTAATCTTGATCTTATATCACCTGCATTTCCCAATGTATCTACTTCCTTTCCCCCTTCCAGAGAGCTACTTATAACAAGGAACAAAAAGAGGGTAAAATCATTCAGCAAAACTAACATTTCAAGAAAATCTGATATTATATTCAGTGTTCCACATAGTCTCTCATCTCTACAAATAAGGGACAGGTAGAGGTGCCTCCTAATGTCTCTTTGGGGCCAAGCTTGGCCATTTTAATTTTTGGTTATGATTATTGTTGTTCTTTCCTTTTATATTGTTGTAATCATAGTACATATGTGTGTGTGTGTTTCCTCCCTAGGTCCTCTTACTAAAACATTGAAGAAGTTTTCTTTAGATAAATAAATTTATACCCCTTTTAAAAATTCCATTCATTATGGCATTCCATGATTTGCATCTTAGAGAATATTTGCTTGCTAGGAGAGTATTAATTTTAAAAATATATGCTATTGCAGCAAGAAGTAACTTGAGGTCGGTGAAAATACTTTGAAGTTTCCAAATGTAATCCAACTCTTTTAGTTTTGGGTAAATTCAATGAACATTTCATGGCACCATAGCCTTGGAAAGGACCTTTAAGACTGTCTAGTCCAACCTATCTTTAATGTATTCTGTATGTAGCTGGTACGTGTATAGTTTGGGTTTTTTGTTTTGGTTTGTTTTGGGGTTTTTTTGTGTTCTATATTTATTTGGGGGGGGGGGGGGTTGCATCTTGTCTCCTCCATTAGACTGTGAACTTCTTAAGAACAAAGACTGGAGTTGTTTGTTTTCATTTGTTTTGGGTTTTTTGGGGGGTTTTTTGCATTTTTTTGTATCTTATTATAGTGCCTGTCACATAATATCCACATGTTTCTTGACTAATTCTACAACCACCCCCACTTTGCCCCCCCCCAAAAAAAAATTAGTCCTTTAACCTTCATTAGAAGACCTCTGGGATAAAAGGAGATCCTCTAGTTCCCTAGGCAACCCATTACACTCTTGGTAGTACTGAGTCTACTTCTTGTTACATTGCCCCGTGACAGTCCCTTCAAATATTTGGAGGTCACTATCATGACCTCCTCAATTATTTTTCTTTTTCAAACTAACATTCCATAGTTCTTTCAGTATACAATGGCAGGCAGAACTGTAGACCCCTCAGCATCCTTATCAGCTTCCTGTAGGAGACTTTCTGGCTTGTCCAGTTCTTCAGAAAATGTGTTGCACAAAAGAAAATGCAGAACCCCACATCCTAGACATTGTGTCTCTACCAGTACAGCCTAACTTTAATTAGTATTTTTGGTAGACATGTCAGATTGATGTCTCCTTTTGAGCTTTCAGTCCAATAACCATATCTCCCCCCAATATGATCTTTTTTCCTCATGAACTGTTGTTCATTTACCTCATCTTTGTAACGATTGGAATAACGCCACCTGCTGGATACTTACTGTAGAAGAGTTCTGCCCATGAAGGGAAGGTCTTTGAGGGCAAGACCAGGAGTCAGGAAGTGACGCGGACTAGTGGGAGGAGGAAGGAAGAGACTGGCGCTCAGTCTCGCTCTCTTTCCTCTGGACTCTGGTGGAGAGCGGAGCTAGAAATGTGCTCTCCCTTTAATAGATAGGAATCTAGGCCTTTTTCTCTCTCTTTACCAAATTCTTATTCTCCTTAATAAATGCTTAAAAGTCTAACTCTTGCTAAAGTTTATAATTTATTGGCGACCACTCATTAGATATTTTAGACAGTTTAGCTAGAATTTTAACCCTTAACATCTTGAACTTATAAGGCTGATTATTTTTTTTGTACCCAAGAATGGAACTTTATATTTAATTTTATTAGTTTGGAGTGACCTTTCTAGCCTATCACACCTTTTTGAATCCTAATTCTTTTATCTAATATGTTAGCTTTGTATTGTCTAAAAATTTGATGAGCATGCAGTTTATGCCTTAGTAAACATGGTAGAGTGTAAGGTCAAGGATATGTTCCAGATGGACTCCTTTGGAGACCTTCTTCCAAGTTTAAACCAAACCATTAATAACTACTCTTTGGTTCCAGTCATTCAACCAGTTGTCCATTCACCTTGTTGTACTATCACTAAGCCCATGTTCTACCATCTTGACTGCAAGGATCACATGAGGCATTTTAACTGCTTTGGTCTATAGAATTCCTATGATTTACCAATCTAACTACCCTGTCAAAAAGGAAGTGGGTTCAAGCAACTACTATCCTTTTAATTGAATCATATGGCAATGAAGATAAGTGTTTTCATCATTTTGTGAAAGTGAATAGCTCTATTGCTAATTATCCATTAAAAAATAACCAGATGAGTGAAACAGCAGTGTCTCATATCTTTCCATGATATATGTTCAATGGAATCTGGGCTCTTGTTGTCCAAAAGGGCTTTTGGTCTTGTCCAAAGAAGCCACATGAGGTCTTTTCCCTGGTATCCATTTCCTGGTATGTTTCCATCCTTGCTTCTCAGTTCCATCTTCCCACAGAGCTAAAGTTATGTTCATGTGGTTTGATCTTGTAAAAAGATTTTATGAAATAAGTCTGTATTCTTGTTTCCCAAGATTAGAAATATTCCTTGGGGAGTGGTCATTTTAAAAAATTTTAAAGTATTTTTTAAAATATATATTATTATTTTCCTTCAGAAGTTTTACTACTGATAGCAATCCCAGATTTAAAAAAAAGTCTATTGAGAAAGCTTTTAGCATTTAAAAAAAGGGCATTGCTGTTCATAGTAGCCACTTCGTTCAGAAATTGCTTTGGGAATTTGTTATTTGATTGATGTTCCTGCTGTGCTTCTGGGTGGACAGATGCAGGGCAAGGAAAGCACAAGGAACTTACATTCTTGTCCTGTTAGCATTATTGGTCTTAGAACTGGAAAGCATCTTTAGAAATCATCTCATCTGATTACCTCATTTTACAGATGACAAAACTGAGATCCAGAGTAGCTAAGTGATATAACCAAGTTCACACAGAACTAGAATTAGAGCTGATCCTGTTCTTGCCACTAGCACCAGAATTCACCATCATTTCTATGAGCTGAATTGTCCAGGGGTTCCTAGTGTAAGGGTTGGCAGACAGAAGACATTTACTAGATGTTTATTGGATGAACTAATGAGTAAATTGTTTGTTTGTTTGTTTGGGCAGGGCAGGGCAGGGCAGTGAGGTTTAAGTGACTTGCCCAGGGTCACACAGCTAGTGTCAAGTGTCTGAGGCTGGATTTGAACTCTGGTCCTCCTGAATCCAGAGCCGGTGCTTTATCCATTGCGCCACCTAGCTGCCTCTGTACTAATGAGTAAATTAATGAATTTCCAAACCATTCATTCAGTAAACATTTAATAAGCTCCTACCATGTGTCCTGCACTGTGTGCTAAGTGCTGGGGATACAAAAGCTGGAGGGGTGGGGTAGTCCTCAGAGAGATTACATTTCATTGTCATATGTTTTTAGAATTTTGGACCAAATGTAAATTAATTGAAGACAGAAACTGTTTCATTTTTGTCCTTAATAAATGTTTCTAGATTGTATAACTAATATTAACCCTAATTTAGGAAAATTGCTTATAGATAATTTTTTTTAGTGTAGTAGAAACAGCTCTTATTTGGGATAAGAGGATCTGAATTCAATTATCAGCCTGGGTATTTGTACAAGTTCAATTAGTGAAGATATGTGAAATGTTGAAATATTTCTTCATGCACTTGACTTCTAAAAATTATCTTCTGCATTCCTGTCTTATAATGATTAAGAGGGCCTAATCCATTTGATGGTAACAATGAATTTGCTGGGTAAGATTGAATGAAGCTTTTTAAAAAATTGTAAGCATGCAAAATAAATTGCAGTTCTTTAAGGAGAATATCCCTTGCTTTTTATGTTTTCTATAAAGCTATGAAGTGTCTATTTAGATTTCCTTCCCTGAAAAATTTTCCTATTTAGACTGAATTGGTTTTGGCCAAATCATTCCCCTCTTCCTATAGGAGCCTCCTCTTCTACACTTTCATTTTCTTCTTACAATGTATATGTTGGTTTCCTCCCAAACACAGAAAAAAACCCAGAGGGACAAATCCCACACTTGTGCTCAGGCTTGTGGGTTCTTCAGTTATTCTAGTTAGCTATCCTGGAATGGACTATCTTGATAAATTCTTAGCTTTCTAATATTAAAAGCCTCCAAGGGGGGCAGCTAGGTGGCATAGTGGATAAAGCACAGGCCCTGGATTCAGGAGGACCTGAGTTCAAATCTGGCCTCAGACACTTGACACTTACTAGCTGTGTGACCCTGGGCAAGTCACTTAACCCCAATTGTCTCACCCCCCCCCCCCCAAAAAAAAAGCTTCCAAGGAGAGGCCAGATGAATAAGTGAATGTGTGAAAAAAAAAACCACACCATGTATTAAAAGCCAGCTCAATGATCACTGCAGATGGCAACTGAAGCTGTGAAATTAAAATATGCTTGCTCGGGGGCAGCTGGGTGGTACAGTAGATAAAGCACAGGCCCTGGATTCAGGAGGACCTGAGTTCAAACCCAGATTCAGACATTTGACACTAGCTGTGTGACCCTGGACAAGTCACTTAACCCTCATTCCCCACCCCCCAAAAGATGCTTGCTCCTTGAAAGAAAAGCTATGGCAAATCTGGACAACATACTGAAGAGCACAGAAATCACCTTGCTGACAAAAGTCCATATGGTCAAAGTTATGGTTTTTTCCAGTAGCAATGGATAGCTGTAAGAGTTGGACTATAGGGGCAGCTAGGTGGCACAGTGGATACAGCACCAGCCCTGGATTCAGGAGGACCTGAGTTCAAATCTGGCCTCAGACAATTGACTTTTACTAGCTGTGTGACCCTGGGCAAGTCACTTAACCCTCATTGCCCTGCAAAAAGAGAGAGAGAGAGAGAGAGAGAGAGAGAGAGAGAGAGAGAGAGAGAGAGAGATGGACCATAAGGAAGCCTGAGAGCCACAGTCCTGTGGATAGCAAGGAGATCAAATTAGTCAATACTTAAAGAAATTAATTCAGGCTATTCACTGTAAGGTCAAATACTGGAGCTAAAGTTTAATTACTTTGGCCACATAATAAGAAGACAGGACTCATCAGAAAAGATCCTCATATTGGAAAGATTGAAGGCAAAAGGAAAAGGGCATGGCAGAGGATGAGATGGATAGATGGTATCATGGAAACAACAAACATGAACTTGGGCAGACTTCAAGAATTAATCGGGGATTGAAGGATCTGGCATCCATGGGGTCATGAAGAATCAGAAACAATTGAATCACTGAACAACAATGTATAAAGTACTGTGCTAAGTGCTGGGGATACAAATAGAAGAGCAAAACAGTTCCTACTTTTCAAAGGACTCACATTGTAATGGAGGAGACACATAAAGGAAGTTTTCACTACAAGTTAGTTGGAAAGTTCCATTGGTTGTTGAGATGCTGCAGCTAAGCAAATGGTAATGTATCTTCTTCATGATGCCATTTCCACTGAACTATATCTGTTTCTTATGTTGAGCTTTTTGATAGTTCTAAGGACTCTTATGGTGAGGATTTTCTTTTCTGGGCTATTAGAGAGGTTGACGCTGTACTACATGCAGAGGCAGTTGACAAGTCAAATACAAGCATTGCTTCTCCAGATGATGGCTGAGGTTGAAGCATTATTGGAGGTCTGCAAGGCATTGCATTTCTCTGGGCTCTTGGGCTCTGGGTCATTGGCTGTCTTCATTAGAGTCCAAGAGAAGGTAGGAGTTGAAGTGGTGGTAGTGGTATGAACCACCTGGCACATACCACACCCTGTCTTTCCCTCAGATTACCTTGCTACTTCAGATGCCTTCTAACTAGAGGGATATTGTATAGGAGTTTATGCTCCTAGCAGGAGTGGAAATGACCTCTGCAGTTTTTTCTGGCTTTGAAATTCTGTGAATCTGTGATTCAGGAGCTTCATAAATTTTTTACCGTTTCTTCTTTACTAGCCCACTTTGAGCATTTACTTCTTTAGCCTAAGAATTCAAGAGAGGCAGGATAATGCTGACTTGGTCCTCTATGAATATTTGCAGGATGTTATTTAAAAAATCAGTATTTGTTTTATTATGGAGCAGGGTTAAACAGGGTCTAGAATCTATGAGTCTTACTTGTAGATTACTCTTTATACTCATTCCCTGATTTAATCTTAATCATCTCAACTCCTAGTGTAATCTAGGGGATATGTATATTTTACTCATTAGTTAATAAAATTTCAACATGGCTTTCAATTAACTAAACTTAGAATCACCAGCCCAGTTAATAAAACATTATTTAATTAATTAGAGAAGTCTTCTTTACCAGTAGAAGCTAATTTTTTATATAAATATGGTTCCATAGTCTTCTGGTATTAAATACATATTGGGGTTTCTAAATATAATTTAGTATATGAAATAATTAAGTAGTACATTACATGGAGTATGGACTTGAAGCCAGTAAGACCTTAGTTCAAATAGTACCTCAAGTGTACCTCAAACATAAACACTAGCTCTAGGATCCTGGGCAAGTCACTTAATCTTGATCGGTTTCCTCCTCTATCAAATAGAAATCATAATACCACTTGCCATGCTACAGGATTTTTGTAAGTATCTAATGACTCTCTCTCTCATTCACATATATAGAAAATCACTTTGCAACCCTTAAAACACTATATAAATGATATCTATTTTTTTAGTTAACTGAAATAAGTTTTTAAAAAGCAAAGATGGGAATAAATAATTATAATACTTTAAACATGAAAGTGATCACAATCACTCATCGAACCCTCACTGTAACTTCTGAAGACTTCACTTCTGAAAACACAGTCCCACACCATTCGGTTCCTTTGTGCTAACTAGTCAAGTCTCTTTACAAGAACCCTCTTCGTTCTCTTTCTGAGTATTTTACTAAGTCTCTCTCCAGTCACCAAAATGAAAACAGGGTCTTCATGGATGATTTCTTGTAGAATAACAGCAAAACTGTTTCTTCAAGATTCTGTAGCCTCTCTTAAAGATACAGCAACAGCATCTATAATCTTGGTGAGAGACTATTGTAGCTAATGTTGGTTTTATAGTGGCTTCCTTAACTTTTATGCCAACATATTTTGTTTGATTAAAAGATTAGAAGCACATGCCATCAGAACAGACTTTGTCTTATTAACAACACATGGTATCATTTGCAAGTCCATAACATTCTATGACTGAAAATTGGGACTCCTAAATCCTTTATCACACACACAAAAAGACAATGGTATGTAATTTGATTATAAGCATATGATATCAAAGTCTTATTTCTAAAATAGAGTTAAATTATCATGGATGGTTTCATAAATTTATACAGAGCTGGAAAGAAAGAGGTTTATTTTTTACATTTAGGAAAAAAGAATGATAAAGTGGAAAATCTGTAAGAAATCATTTCTCAAGGATTCCATAAATTTGTGTTTAAGTCAAATTAATTGGTGACTTTCTCCATAGATTTATTTTTTGGTACTAAGCAAGTTTTTGTATCTTAGGAGGATCACACATGATATAAAATGAAACAGAAGATTTCAGAGTTGAACTACCAAGTATGTTAGTGAATATAGCTTATATATATATATATATATGTTTCAAATTAGAGAGATGATGCATAGAAAATATATTTATTATCTTTCCCTCCAAAATACTTCCCTCTTCTGAACTTCTTTATTACTGTCAAGGGTAATACCATGGTTCCAGGTCGCTATCTCAATGGCATTCTTAATTTCTCATTCTCAGGCACCCCTCATATCCATTATATTGCTGAGTCTTCCCATTTCTACTTTCATAGCATTTCTGGCATATGCCCCCTTTTCTCCTTTGTCATAGACACCCTCATGCCCAGACTATTGTAATAACCTTCTTGTGGGCAGCCATGCCTCAATTCTCTGGCCCCTCCAAACTACCTTCACCCCACTGACAAAGTGATTTTTGAAAAGGGCAGGTCTTGGGGGCAGCTAGGTGGCGCAGTGGATAAAGCACTGGCCTTGGATTCAGAAGGACCTGAGTTCAAATCCAGCCTCAGACACTTGACACTTAACTAGCTGTGTGACCCTGGGCAAGTCACTTAACCCCCATTGCCCTGAAAAAAAAACAAAAAAAGAAAGAAAGAAAAAAAGAAAGAAAGAAAAGGGTGGGTCTCACCAGGTTATTCATTTACCCCAATTACTAAATATATTCCATGGACTCCCTATTACCTCCAGAATCATCTATAAACCCTCTATTAGATTCTTAAAGCCTTTCACAATCTGGCCTCTTCCAACCCTTCCACTTTCCTTACATTTTATTCCCTTGACATAGTCTATTATCCAGCCTCCTTGCTGTTCCCTATATAGGACACTAGCCAGAACTACTTCATGCTTTTTCATTGGCTGACCCCTGTGCCTGGAAAGCTCTCCCTTCAAATTCCACTTTCTGGCTTCCCTGGTTTCCTTCAAAGTTCAAGTTAAGTTACACTTTCTGGAAAAGGCCTTTCTCCCTCCCCCCCCCCCCACTTTTCCCAATGCCTCCCCTCTGGAGATTGCTTGCCATTTAGATTATATGTATGTATATTTTATATGCACAATTTTTTTTGCATATTGTCCCTCTGCCTTCTCCCATCCTTTGGGTGAGCTCCTTTAGAGGAGAAACTATACTTTAGTTCATCCTTCTTTGTATCCCCAACACTTAGCATAGTGCCTTGCACAAAGTAAGCACTTAATAAATGCTTATTGACTAATGGCGTTGTTTGGCATAGGAAGGCCTACTGGTTATAGCACTATCCACATTGTTATAGCACCCAATTCCTAGGGCTGTTGTAAGGATAAAATGAAATAATATGTGTAAAGCACATTGCAAACTTTAAAGTGATATATAAATGCTAGCTATTATTATTATTTATTACTTTTTTTAAAAAACAGCTAATGAATGGGATTTTTTCAATCTTAAAAGTATTTTATTTTTTTTTCCAGTTACATATAAAGATAGTTTTCAACATTTGTTTTTATAAGATTTTGAGTTCCAAATTTTTCTTCCTCTCTCCCTTTCCTCCTCCCTCTGCAAAACAGAAAGCAATCTGATACAGGTTATATATGTACAATCACATTAAACATATTTCTCCATTAATCATGTTGTGAAAGAATAATCAGAACAAAAGGGAAAAACTTCAAAAAAGTAGAAACAGTGTGGTTCAATCTGCATTTAGATTCCACAGTTCTTTTTTCTGGATGTGGAAAGCATTTTCCATTATGAGTCCTTTCTTGGATCATTGTATTAATAGCTAATGAATGGTAAAGGAAACATTTCTTCATGAATGAACTTCCTAGAATATGGCATATGCACTTGGATGACATTAACTAATAAAATTAAGACACTAGTTAACTTTGTTGATAATACATTTTCTAAAAATTCTTTTAAATTAATATACAGTAATAAGAGAGAAGCTAGATGGTACAGTGGATAAAGCACTGGCTCTGGATTCAGGAGGACCAGAGTTCAAATCTGACCTCAGACACTTGACACTTACTAGCTGTGTGACCCTGGGCAAGTCACTTAACCCCCATTGCCCTGCAAAATTATAATAATAATAAATTAATATACAGTAATAAGTAGTTCAAATAGGTTGCTTTTTTTCACTATACAAAAGGTTCCATTGCATTTAAAGGTATTTCTAGATAATGATAAATTTGATTTTGTAAGGAGGATAATTTGACCAAAGATTAAACAGTTAGTTTGAACTTTAATGCTGTAATGATTGGAATGATGCCATCTGCTGGAGACTTACTGTAGGAGGAGGCCCTCCCCCCACCCCCCTCATGAGGAGAAGGTGCCTGAGGACAAGACATGTGGCTTTTCTTTGGCATCATGAAGTGATGTTTGCTTGTGGGAGGAAGAGGGGGCGAGGCTGGCTCTCACTGTCTTTCGTGAGGACTCTGGTGGAGAGAGGACCTAAAGATGAGCTCTCCCTTTGATAGATAGATGAATCTAGGCCTTTCTCTCTTCACCAAATTCTTATTCTCCTTAATAAATGCTTAAAAATCTAAACTCTTGCTAAAGCTTATAATTTATTGGCTACCACTCATTAGATATTTTAGACAGTATAGCTAGAATTTTAGCCCCTTAAAATGAATTTCATCCTTCTTATAGACCATTACCAGATTGCTAAGTGCTATATATGGATTAAAGTTGTGATTTTCTGCATATGCATCTGAAGCCTCTTCTATCAGAAGGACTTCAGACATTATCTTGGGAATTCCAGGGGGGAAATTATGATAATCAAGGATTTAGATACCTTCCAATTTAGAGATGAAGAAACTGAGATTCGGAAAGGCTAAGTGATTTAAATTGCAATGGCTCACTCTCATCTCTAGGATTAAATGTAAAATCCTCTTTGGCATTCAAACACTTCATAAATTAGCTCCCTCCTACTTTTTTGTTCTTCTTATACCTTACTCACCTCAACATGCTCTGCAATCCAGTAATATTGACCTCCTTTCTGTTCCTTGTAAAAGACACTCCATCTCCTGATTCCAGACATTTTCACTGGCTATCCCCATACCCGAAAATCTCTCCCATATCTCTGGCTCCTGGCTTCCTTCCAAATCCCAGTAAGAACCTCACACTGGCTGAGAAGGCTTACCTGAATTCCTCTGAATGCTTCTCTTTGTTGATTATTCCAAGTTGAGTATTCTATTGACTGTGACATACTGCCTATATACTTTGCTGATAATTTTTTTACTTCTTGAAAAAACAGAATACTTTGATATATCTATGGTCTCATTGGTGTGGGTAGTCTCTTCATAACAGGATGATGGCAAATCTAGAAGTTACTCAAAGAAAAAACATATACAGGGTTTACAAAACAAAGGCCTTCTGAATTCCAAGCAGCTAGAGAAAGATGAACATTTCCTGGTCAAAGAGCATCAGAATATTCTCAGAATACATGTTAAAATACAGAAGTGCTTTGGAAATAAATAGGCTTCTCTTCACAAAGCAATAGTAAATATTAACAGCAGGTCTAGGCTGCTGGGTTTGTCAAATTTAACCCAAAGTAGTTTATCTCTGGATGGAGCCTCTGAAGTGGCTAAGCTCCAAGAAGAGAATCACAAAGCACACTCCATGAGCAATGGCCACATGAACTCATCTAACAATGTGTTGATAAAATAGTGTTGAACAAATGTTTGAGTCATGGAGATTTGTTTATAGAAATGGAGTTTTTTTAGAGTGATTTTGGATCTGGTGATCGCTGTCTCAAATTACAGAAAGGTTATGCTTAAGGAGCTCAAATTTATTGATCTATGCAGATGATCTAATGAAGTAGGTAAAGCTGTAAGATATCATTGTCATATTTTGGGATGTGGCCAGTATAGGAATTTATTTTATTTTACTATGCTTGTTTGTTTTCAGGGTTTTGTTTTTCTTTTCTTTTTCCCAGTAGGGAAGAGATGAGAGGAAGGGAAAAAATAAATTTTAATAATTGGAAAGGAAAAAAATGTAATTGATTGTAAGGGGATAAAATTCTAGCTATACTGTCTAAAAATCTAATGAGTGGTCACCAATAAATTAGAAGCTTTAGCAAGAGTTTAGACTTTTAAGCATTTATGAAGGGGCGTAAGAATTTGGTGAAGAAAGAGAAAGAGGCCTAGATGCCAGCATTTCTAGCTCCACTCCCCATGAGATCCTGACGAGAGAGAGAGAGAGAGAGAGAGAGAGAGAGAGAGAGAGAGAGAGAGAGCGCTTTACCCCTTCTTCATCCCACAAGCCTCCTGTCTAAACTGGAAACATCAAATGTCACTTCCTGACGCCAAGGAACTGACCTTCCAAGCCACATGGCTTGCCCTCAGATGCCTTCTCCTCATGGTGGAGCTTTCCAACAGTTGATGTCACTCCATTTGTCACATGATGAAATAAAAATAGATAAGTTTGTAAACTACAAAAGAAATTGGCATCTAGTATGTCCCTAGAAAGATCAGGTAGCTAAAATAAAGCACCTGAACCTTTCTTCATGAACAAATAGATGACAGATTTTCATACTACTAATAAAAAGTCAAAAATATTCTTGAGAATTTAATACATAAACTATCCTTGCAGCAGGGCATCATTACATAAAGGGAACTATTGCCTACAAGTGCTCAGAAAGAACATAGAGCCATAAACATCTAAAAAACATTTTAAATAGATGTCTTCATATCTGATACTTATAATTTTTAAAACATCTGGAACGAAAAAGCTTCAAAATATAGAGACATAATGGAGAGAAATTAAAATTACCTGAGAACTAAATGTCATCTGTCTCCTCTGTGCTCCTGTAATTTTCCCATGCAAGATGAGCTTATATCCCAATATTTTTATTAAGTTACAGAAGGTAGTCATTTATTTCAAACCATTTCCATCTGAACCTCATGGAAAAAGCTAAGATAAATGAGTTAACTGATGATGATGAAGATGATGATGATGGTGGTGGTGGTGATGACCATGACAATGACAATATTCTACTTCATATAGTGGGATTTTCAGTGAAAGTTTTCAATTTCTCTTCTTACAAGTGGCCAGCCTTTTCTTTAAGATTATCAGTCAGAGGAAGGCAGCCTGTTCTGCTTGGGAGAAGTTCTAACTATTTTCCAGTTATGTGGCATAGAGGGTAGAGTTTTGGACTTGGACTCAGATACTTGAGTTCAGATTCTGCCTCAGACACTTACTAGCTTTGTCACTCTGGGAAAGTCACTTCACCCCTCTAAGCCTAGGTTCTAGAGGATTAATTATTAACCTCAATTTATAGCTAGGGACAATAGCACCCATTTTCCAGCGTTGTTAGTCAGATTTAAATGTGATAACATATATAAACACTAACTTTTCAAATTTTAAAACTATATATTTATGTTAGCTGTTGCAGCTACCATTCAGTTTATATTGTAAATTCTGAGGAGACAGGGCCAGTATCTCTTTAATTTGCTTACTTCTCTGTACTATGTACAGCACACCTACATAAATTCAAAGGAATGTTCATATGGTAATATGTTTGACAATACATGGCAAAAGAATTATAATAACCCTTTCATGTAATAAACAATTTCAAAGTATCTATGCAAAAGTAACCTCTGGAAAGCTGTTATCCATAAATTGAATCCCATTGGTAATTTTGAACCTGGATATGAATTTTGAGGGGCTTGTTGTAAGTGAAATCCGTTGTTGACATTATAGGATGAAGCCATAGTTTTGGACATAATCACTCACCATTTGATCCCTTTAAGGGAATATGCATCTAAAACACAAGTAGAAGATAATTTTTTAAACGATTTAGTTCTTAAACTCTTTCATGATCTTATGTGATTGAAGTGCTACATTCAAATGTAATTTTACTCATCTTTTCAAGTTTGTAAGATTATGATGTTAAACTTAGAAGCCATGTGTTATTCATCTTCATGTTTACTTAAGTATGTTGAACAGAGTAGGAAACACGAAAGGAAAACAAGCATTTATTAAACACCTACTATGTGCCAGGCACTGTGTTAAGAGTTTTTATAGATATTTCATTTGGTCCTCACAACAACCCCATGAAGTAGGTGATATTATTATCCCCATTTTACAATTGGGAAAACTGAGGCCAACAGGATAAGTGACTTTCCTAGGGTCATACATTGAGTAAAAGTTGGAGGCAAGATTTGAACCAGATCTTCCTGACTCTAAGCCTCATTCTACAGGAGATTTGGAAAATGTGCTGGTGCCAAATTCAGAGGACCTGGGTTCAAATCGCAGCTTTACTCCTTACTACCTGTGTTTCTTTGGGCAAGTCAGTTTTCTTTTCTGGTCTGCAGTTGCATCATTTGTAAAATGTGGTGGGTGGGGGGCAGCTAGGTAGCACAGTGTATAAAACACAGGCCCTGGATTCAGGAGGACCTGAGTTCAAATCTGACCTCAGCTACTTGACACTTACTAGCTATGTGACCCTGGGCAACTCACTTAACCCCCATTGCCCCGCAAAACAAAACAAAAATGTAGTAAGTGGACTAGATGGTCTTTATAAGGGGCTAAAACTCTAGCTATGATGTCTAAAATCTAATGAGTGGTCGCCTTAAATTAGAAGTTTTAGCACTAGTCTTTGGGAATTAAGCATTTATTAAAGCATACTAGGTATTAGAAGAAAAAAAAGAACACATGGAGTTAAGAAAAAGCCTATCTAGCCTAGAGTTCCAGCCTGTTCTGGTTCTTCTTCAAGTCCTCTGCCAGGAGCCTACTTCAACCATGAACTCCTCTCAAACTGAGTGTGGAAGCTTTTTATAAGTCTGGAGCAGAAGCGGTCCTTACACACTGCTTCCAGCTGATTGGTAGGTGTCATCCAAATCCATTGGTTCACTGGACTTGAAGGTGGTCCTGAGTTGAGTTCAAAGTCCTTAGATTCTGAGAACAATACCTCCTTAAGGATCAGCCAGGTGTGGTTACAATCTAGTTAACTTGAAGTAGGCTAATCAGCAAAGTCAATCACTCTCATTTAATTCAATCAGTTTAGATTAATCTTGAGGTGAGCCTTTGAGTATCTTCTGAATCCCATTATTTTCTCACATCTCTAAAGCCTCTTCTAGATCTGGACTCTGATCAATTTGAAGTACACTCTTCATTTTCCTAGCTAAGCAGCAAGGACGCCCAGTGGATAGAATGCCAGGCCTGGAGTCAGGAAGACTCATCTTCTTGAGTTCAAATCCAGCCCCAGACACTTAATAGCTATGTGACCCTGAGCAATTCCCTTAACCTCTTCCTCTGTTTCTTGACCCATCCAATGGGAATGCTAATGATAGCACTTATCTCCTAGGATTGTTGCATGGATCAAATGAGATATTTGTAAAGATCTTAGCCTGGTGCCTGGAGCATAGCAGGAGCTTAATAAATAAATTCCTTTCTCTCCCCAGATTTTGCACCTTGGTTTAAGCTGCCTTGGAATGTCCTTGAAGGTCTCTGCTTCTTCACTTGTTGCATGCTTTGTCATTTCACTCAGTTTTCTGCTATAAAACAATAAGTTTGAACAAGTTATTCTCTAAGGTCCCTTGAATTCTAAAATCACAGAAACACAGGATTTCAGAGTTTGAAGGGATCTCACATACAGAATGAAGCTTATATTTTTAGTTGTAACCAATACGTGGATCTGTTTGCTTGCACATAGTTATACAGAAAGTCATTTCGGGTAGCAAGGAAAATAGGGTAGTGATAGTAATGTCCTCCCTTCCCAAAATCAAGAGAGAAAAGTGTAAAGAAGTTTTAAAAATACACAAGGGAAAACAGAAGGAAATTCAGAGTGGTACACACAGAAGCAGAGTATTGCTAGAATTGCTGAGTTAAATCATATATATATATACTACAACAAGCACTTAATGTGTACACTAAAGTGCTAGGGATATATTTTACAAAAAAAAAAAACCCATTGACAATAGGGAATTTTTAGGGTCTCATACAATCTTCTTTTTCTGTCCTTGGTATAAGGAAGTGTCTATGTTTGTCAAGTTTGTAATCATAGAAAGAATTGTTTTTTAATTAAAGAAACCTCCCAGCTATTCCACCCTTTACTTGAACTTGAAGAATCTCCTTATTTACAACACATCCCTGACAGATAGTCATTTGCATAATAATTCTAGCAAGAAAATGTACTTCCTCCCAAAACAACCCATTCTACCTTTGGTTAACTTTGTTTTTTCTTGCTCTGATCATGATAGTTCTAAAAGACTTACAATAAAAAATGCTATCTACATCCAGATAGAGAACTGATGGACTGTTGGATGATGCTTTGAGTGCAAATTGAAGCATTTTTTTCCTCTTTATTTTTCTTGCTTTTTTTTTTTTTCAACATGTCTCATGCAGAAATGTTTTGCATGACTTCATATGTATAATGAGTATTGTATTTCTTGCCTTTTCAATGGGTAGGAGAGGGGTGGAGGGAGAGGGAATTTGAAACAGAAAATGAAATTTAGAATTTCAGAAGAAGAAGAAATCTTGTAATTATTGTTCCTCACAACCTAAATTTGTAACTTGTTTGTTCTTACTTGTCCCACCAAAAGATATTTATCCCATATTCTCTTCATAAGAAAATTTCACATATTTGAATACAGCAGTCTTGGTTCCCTCTGCTCCCCTGCCAAGTTTTTTTTCCCTAAGTTAAAGATCCCCAGTTCCTTTAACTTATCTTCATATGGCATGTCCTCTATCACCTGATTGCCCACTTTGTACACTGTCATTTTTCTTTCTTTCTTTCTTTTTTTTTTTTTAGTGAGGCAATTGGGGTTAAGCGACTTGCCCAGGGTCACACAGCTAGCTATTAAGTGTCTGAGGTCAGATTTGAACTCAGGTACTCCTGAATCCAGGGCCAGTGCTCTATCCACTGCGCCATCTAGCTGCCCCCACTGTCATTTTTCTAAGAGATTGTATTCAAAGTTGAGCACATTACTGCTCATGTTTTATAACAAGGGCAGAGTACTTTGAAATGATCATCTTCTTGGTCCTGGACACTATATCTCCCAGCTCAACCTAATAAAAACAGCTAGTAAATGTCACGTGTCTGAGGCCGGATTTGAACTCAGGTCCTCCTGAATCCAGGGTGTCACCTAGCTGCCCTCCGTATGTCTTTTTAAAATCTAAGATGGTTGGTGGGATTCCTGTGGACCTAAAACAATATTTTTAGACACTCATACTTTTTATTTCTCATCAGAATTGGTTTTCTTTGTTTCTAAATTTATTATTCCCCCCACCCCTCCTTTTTTCCTTTCCTTTCTTTCACTTTATTTTATTTGAGACTGTCTATTTCTCACACCCAGGCTGCACTCGTGGCCCTGATCCCTCTGCTGATTGGCACAGATGTTTTAACGAGTTCCATTGTTGATTTTTGATCTAGAAAGTTTTCTCTCTCTTCAGACAGCTCGGCAGCCCTCTGTTCCCAGGGACTCACTGCATTGCTAACAGCCTTCAATGTGTACTCCAGATTGACTTTAGGGATCAAGTAATTCATCATTCTCAGCCTCCCTGGGTAGTTGGTGCATGCTACCACAATTCGACTCAGAATTTCATTCTTAAGAGCTTCCAATTCTAAGTTGACATCACCCACAAAACTTCAAACCATGAGATATACTACCTGTCCTTTTGTTGAAACTTTGAAATCTGTTCCTCCCAAATCTAGGACACATGTTAGACTATTCCCAACTTTCTGTACAAATTGGAAGATTGAGCTCTTGCTTCTAGATGATCTTTCTGAGTTCACTAAAGAGTTATTGACTTCATCTGGGAATTCATCTGGTAACTAGATTCTAGCAAAACCTCTTTTATTTTACATTGGAGGAAACCAAGGTTCGGGTAGCTTAAGGGACTTGCCCAAGGTTCCACAGGTAGTAAGTAGAATCGGGATTTGAATCTAGATCCTCAGAACAGTTATTTCCTCCATGTTTGTGAGAATCAAATTCAGAAAAGAATTTCCCCTTGTTGGTTCTACTTTTAGAAATTTGAAATTATCATTAAGGTAATTCAGGAAATTATTAGCTCTGCTGCTTTTTCACAAAAAGAGAGCTCTAGCATCTGTCTGGATAATTGAAGTTTCCCATCACTAATATGATTTTCTAGGTTTGTAAACTGCTTCCTGAAGTTTTTAGCAATTTCCTGTTTCTCCAAATAGTCTATAATATGTCCAACAATTAATATACTTCTTTTTCTGCCTCCATTAATCTTCATCCCAATTTTTTCTAACATTGTCACCTCTCTAGTTTCTCAGTCTTCTAATACAAACATATCTGAATATACAATGTTACTCTGTCCCCTTCTTCACTTAAACTTTCCTGTTCCATTTTTTTTTTTAAGTGAGGCAATTGGGGTTAAGTGACTTGCCCATGGTCACTCAGCTAGTAAGTGTTAAGTGTCTGAGGCCAGATTTGAACTCAGGTACTCCTGACTACAGGGCCGGTGCTCTATCCACTGCGCCATCTAGCTGCCCCTCCTGTACTTTTTTGAATAAAGCATGCCCTTCTAGAGTCATATTCTAGTCATTGAATATCATTCCACCAATTTTAATGATACCTGTGAGGTCAGTTTTTCTATTTTGCATGATAATTTCTTGTTCATCTTGTCTGTTGGCAATAGTTTATATAGAATCGTTGGAGGCTAAACATTTTGTTGCTGGATCCCATTTTAGATTTAATCTCACATAAATTTATGGGTGTTTCAGTTGCTTGTCTCCCTATGTTGTCTCTACTCCATTTTCTCTCTCACCCTTCCTTTTCAATTTAAAGCCCTTTTGATTAGATTTGTAAGTCTGGATTATAGGATCAAGAATCCTGAGTCATACAAGAGGACAGTATTTGTATGCTCAGTATATCACCATTCCATTTCCCTTAGTTTGTGGTGCCTGATGAAATTTCCTTCTCAGGATCAACATGATATACTTATTTATTATGAATATGTCACCTGCTCAATCAGTGATATATGCATACTGTTTAATCTGCAGAGATCTACAGGGACGTAACTGATAAAGTTTGGGGTCTCTAGATGGTTCTTGCCTATGAATTGACTTAATCTGTAAAGCCATAACCTCCTGGGTGATAAAAGATTTGACATAAAAGATTTTGCCAAGCACAGTTGTGTGGTGAATTTCATGCTTTGTGTTAATATTCTGAAAGGGGAAATACCTTCTCAGAGTAATGATAGATACATCTCCTAAAAAAGTGAACATTAAAGTGTTTCTGCAAGTTTGTCAAACATATAAAATCTTTTGTATAGAATACAAATATAATAAATATACTGTTTACTGTTTTTTTAAAAAACGGAAAGAAAGAAAGCTCTTGAGATAAAAACAATGAAAAACCCATAATGGCCCACGGGCTGAGTAGACTAGGTGGAAGGCTCCAGTGGGGCAACATTTCTCATAAAGACTTTGGGGCAGCTGTTTTTTTGAATGAAAAAAGCAGGAGCAGCAGAAGCTTGAAAGTTTATCCTTTTTATGTAGATGAAAAGCTGCTAAATACAAGAAGGAAGCTGGAGGGAGACAGAATGGGAGGCCTTGCCATAATGTTGGCCAGTAACTCTGGGAGATGGAAAGTCACAGCTAGAAATTTCAAGGAAAATAATTTGAACTTCACAGTAGGGAAATAAGGAGCTTCTAAAACATTAAAGAGATTAACACTACACACAAAGGTTTGATCGTGCCCTCTGTGAAATGGAGAGATGCAAAAAAAAAATGTTGGGTGGTGCTTTTGTTCTTTAGGACTTCATTTGCAATCTACCTGTTTTATTAAAAGTTATTCACAGGGGCAGCTAATTGGTGCAGTGGATAAAGCACCAGCCCTGGATTCAGGAGGGCCTGAGTTCAAATCCAGCCTCAGATACTTGACACTTACTAGCTGTGTGACCCTGGGCAAGTCACTTAACCCTCATTGCCCTGCAAAAAAAAAAAAGAAAGAAAGAAAAAAGAAAAAATATCATTATTTTTCATGTCCAAATTAGGAGAATAATTAATGTCTCTGCCCATTTAAAAAAATATTTATTTTAATTTTTCTCAATTACATGTAAAGATATTTTTTGAGTTCTAAATTTTTCTCTTACCCTCCTTTCCCTCTCCCCTCCTGAAGCTGGTAAGCAATTTGATATAGATTATACATTACCATCATGTTAAACATATTTCCACATTAATCAGAACAAAAGGGGAAAAAACCGCAAGAAAAAATAAAGAACAATAACAAAAAAGCAACAACAAAAGTGAAAATAGTATGCCTCGGTCTGCATTCAGACTCCATAGTTCTTTTTCTGAATGTGGAGAGCATTTTCCACCATAAGTCTTTCGGCATTGTCTTGGATCATTGCATTGATGAGACCAATTCATATTTTTCTTAGAAGCTTTGGATGTAGGAGCTTTGACTTTGTTATCTTCTTCTGAGGGTATCACCAAAGAAACTTTCTAGGGTCAGTATTTTTTTCTGTTTGCTCATTTTCCCAGCCTATTTCTTGACTTTTAACTCCTTGTTAAAGTGGGGCACTGCTTCCAGAGTGGAGGGTACACTATCCCAAGCTTCAGGGGGTTTGAGCAGCTGTTCTCCAACATACTTCTCTGAAATCTGCCTGCTCACCATTTCTTATAGCCCATAGTGTTCCATTACATTTATATACCACAACTTGTTCAGCAATTCCCCAAATGAAGGTCTTTGCCCATTTTTTCCTGATTCCTCAATTAACCCTTAAATGTTCAAATGAATATAAATTTTTAAGAACATGTTTTTACATGGTGTTACTTGCTCCTTCACTAATCCATCCTCCACATAGTTGCCAAAACCATCTTTGTGAAGCAGAAGTTGGATCATGTGACTCCTCTACTCCAGAATTGTTAATGGTGCTATCTTGTTGTTAGGACAAAGTACAAACTGCTCAGTTTGGCATTTGAAGTCCTTTACAATCCAGCTCTGCTCTGCATTGTTCTTTTTTCTTGCTTTCTAAAATATAGCCAAACTGATCTGCTCACCATTCCTTAAGCTTAGCATTCCATATTGCGTCTCCATGCTTTGGCATCGGGGCACCCTGCCTCTGTCTGGAATATATTCCCCCTCTTAGAGTCCCTTGCCTCCTTTAAGGCTCAGCTCAGATACAAATACTACTTAAAAGCTTTCCATATCCCCATAAGTATTAGTACTTTATTTCCAAGTCACTTGGTATTCTACTTTTGTACATGTTATTTTCCACTAGAGGTATACAGGCTCCTTTAGGGCAAAATTTTATTAAAACTTTTGTCTTTCTAGCCTTTTTCATATGAACAAAGGAGAGGCTTAATGAATGGGGGCTTGATTTGCTAATCTAAAGGCTTTTTTTCAAGAGGAAAATAGGAAACCTGGTGTTTCTGACTCTTCCTCCTGCTTGTATACTTCCTTCTTTCCTGTGTCTTCTCCCACTGAAATATCTTCTGCCGTCTGTTTGGAAAGAGCAAGTGATCCAACATAGCAAGTCCAAACGTTCCTTCCCTTTAGGCCTAAAAATATGTCGGGTGTACCCTTCTGTTGTCGTCTTCAGCTTGTCTCATAGTCTTTGCTGGATGTTTTTGAGGGATAGCCTTCACTAACAAATGCCTCTTTTTTTCTTTTTTAAAATTTGAACTGCTATGGGATTTGGAACTGTTACAGATGCTTGAGGTCATGGGAAGGTTGATCTCCAGATAAATGAGGTTTTACTGTAATGCATCTATTTCAATTTCCCCCCAAATTTCCATTTTATTTCTTTCCAGGAAAAAAAGGAAGAAAACTTTTCCATAGCCTCAAAGTATGTGTACTTTTTAAGCAAAATATTTTCTACTTAATTTCTTTCTGTCACCCATTTTTTTCAATTCTTAGTCTTATACTTAACCATTAAGGCACACTAACTCTCAACAAATCCAAAATTTCTAGAATAACTAAGGACAGTTTAGCACATCTACCTGCCCTGAACACACATGCGATTTTGCTACTGGCTTGTTGTGTGACCTTGTCACTTGTCTTAGTTTCCTTATCTATAAAACAATTTGTGGGGGCAGCTAGGTGGTGCAGTAGATAAAGTACCGGCCCTGGATTCAGGAGGACCTGAGTTCAAATCTGGCCTCAGACACTTGACACTTATCTAGTGTTTTTTCATTATTTTCCCTCAAAGAACTTTTACACTTCACAATGACTAACCTAAGTGAATAGGTAAGGTTTCTATTTTGCTCATTTGTTGTTGTTTTTTTGGAGGCAACAAGGGTTAAGTGACTTGCCTAGGTTCACGTAGACAAATAAGTGTCTGAGGCCTTGTTTGAATTCAGGTCCTCCTGACTTCAGGGCTGGTCCTCTATCCACTGTGCCACAAGCACTGATTCTTAAGGATGTAGAGGGGCCAAAAAGTATGAGAACCTCTACTCTAGATGGAAGTTCAGTAACTTGTTCCACCCTACATTGAATTACCATGTATTTGCTTTGTGTGTGTTTGATATTTACTTACATTTATATGTACATCTTACCTCTCCTCCTAGAATCTAAATTCCTTGAGGGTAAAAATTGTTTTGTTTTTGTCTTTATATTACCAACACCCAGCACAATATCTCAGCACCATGTCTGATAAGAACTAAGCACTTGCTGATTGATTCCCCAATATGAATAGGTAAATAGCAATATTTTAAATGGTCTTCAACTGACTCTGTATGCTCTGGACTCACCAGCATCATAATCACACAAAACAAATGAGTCACAATGTCTCCAAAACTTTTAATAGTAAAACTTCACTAAAACTTTGGGGAATTGGGGGCAGCTAGATGGAGCAGTGGATAAGGCACCAGCCCTGGATTCAGGAGGACCTGAGTTCAAATCCGACCTCAGACACTTGACACTTACTAGCTGTGTTACTCTGGGCAAATCACTTAACCCTCATTGCCCTGCAAAAACAAAACAAAGCAAAAACCTTTGGGGAATTATTCTTATACAACCCTTTGGGAAATCTAGTATAAATACAGTAGTATTATCTTTATTTGAGAGATGATGAGTCAATGATATGAAGTGGGGTAAGTGAACTCTCTCCTACTTATTTGACCTGGGGTAAGGTACATTGGAAAAACACTGTCTAGAAAATTGGAGGACCTGATACCTAGCCATTCCTACCCATATGACCTTGAGGAAATACCTTCCTAGGCTTCATTTTCCTCATCTGTAAAATGTAGAGGGGTCAGAGGGAGGTTGAACTAAATGGCCTTTGATATTCCTTTTACCTGTCGATCCATGATCCTGTGATCCCAGGGCAGTAATACCAGTTCTATGAAAGACCAGGTGACCCAGAGCATAGAGCAGCAAACTTAGAATCATGAAGACCAGAGTTTGAATCCTGCCTCAGTCACTTACTTAACTCTGTGACCTTGAACAAATCTAACTTCCACTGTCTACCTCAGTTTCTTCATCTATAAAATGGACATAACTACAGCATCCACCTCCCAGGTTGTCATAAGGATCAAAGGAGAAAACAATATGTAAAGAGCTTTACAAATCTCAAAGTGCTATTACTGGGATTGATGATTACTTGTGGCCTTCTTTCAATCCCCATTCTCCTTGATCTTTCTCTGCAGCCTTCAACACTGCTGATCACTTTCTCCTCTTTGATACTCCCTTCTCTTTAGAGAAACTCTCCTGGTTTTCCTAATTATCTATCTGCCAGGTCCTTCTGTCTCCTTTGCTCAGTTCTCCTTCAGATCACACCTTCTCACTGTAGGTATCCCTCAGGATTCTGTACTGGGCCCTCTTCTTTTCTTCCTATATAGTACTTTACTTTACTTAGAGGGGCAGTTAGGTGGTGCAGTGGCTAGAGCACTGGCCCTGGAGTCAGGAGGACCTGAGTTCAAATCTCACCTCAGATACTAGCCGTTTGACCCTGGGCAAGTCACATAACCCCAACTGCTTTAAAACAAACAAACAAATACACAAACATCCAGGGTCATCTCCAGTCTACCTGATATATATCTTGCCAATGGACCCAGATGTCTCTAGAAAAGAGAGTGAAGTTGGTGACCTTGCACAGCCCTCTCCCACTTCAATTCAGTGCAAGTGATGACATCACCCTAATGTCGTGGTCCTCTTCGAGAATGAAGGCCAAACAGCAATTTCACTTAGGGATATCATCAGCTCCCATGGACTTAACTGTCTCTATGCTGATGATTCTCAAATCTACTTTTCCTGCCCCAGTCTCTCTGCTAACTAATGTCTTATCTTCAACTGCCTTTCAAACATCTTGAACTCAATATATCCAAAGAAGAACTCATTATCTTTCCCCCTAAATCCTGTCCCTCTCCTTACTATATAGGTCAGGGCTTCTTAAACTTTTTCTACTAATGACCCCTTTTCACCTGAGACCCTGGGGATATAGAATAAATATATATAACCTTTTACTGTCACCAAATTTTGCCTCTTTTTATGTCCCTAGTGTTTAACCCCATACCAGGGGTACTGTACCACCTAGCTGCCCCCACAAATTGTTTTATAGATAAGGAAACTAAGACAAGTGACAAGGTCACACAACAATAATAGGCCCTTAATAAGTATTTGTTGATTGATTTATCTAATTATTTATCTTTTCCTTCTACTTCTACAGTGTACTAACAGCCTTCATAATGTCTGTCCACCTCACTGCCCATCCATTTATTGATGTAGTATTTTAATTTATCAACCTACCTATACTACCTATGTGTGTGTGAAAACAAATACACACATATACATATACGTAAGTGTGAAAAGTAGTTTCACATAAAGACACTAGACATTGGAATCAGAAAACCTCTTGGTTCTGTCCTGATTCTACTACTTATAGAATGTATGACCTGAAGAAAGAAATTGACTTGATATGTTGCTGAGCCTCAGTTTCTTTACCTGTAAAACTCATTCATTCCTCATCTGTAAAAGCACCCTGCAAACCATACATAAAAGCTGATTACCATTATTATTATTAAAGTGGAGATAATGACTAATTCTCTACCTACTTCACAGGAGTATTTTTTTTTTTAATTTTTTTGCGGGGCAGTTGGGGTTAAGTGACTTGCCCAGGGTCACACAGCTAGTAAGTGTCAAGTGTCTGAAGTCAGATTTGAACTCAGGTACTCCTGAATCCAGGGCCTGTGTTTTATCTACTGTGCCACTTAGCTGCCCCACACAAGAGTATTTTTTTTATTTAAATAAGATAAAATAACCATAACAAGCAAAATAAACATGCTCTGTAATGATCAGGGTTTCTTACTTTAGGTAAGGAATTGGACTAGGTAACTATGGGGGCCTTCCAGATCTGTGGTTCTTTGTTTTCTTTGATTGGGGGGAATAGATTAAAGTTTGAGAGACTCCTCATCTATTGCAGTTGGAAACAGATGGAATTTTTATTCAGGAAGCTCTAATTGTTTCCACTTGCCCCCTACCAAGAAAAAGGACAAAGTATTGGGCCGTGAATCCTCATTTTGCCCTTAGACAGGTGGTGTTTCACTGTGCACACTGCTTTTTTGGCTCATCCAACCTCTTTTGTGTTTTTCTGAACTGGTTTTCCTAGAGGACTTGGTCGGTAGTAAGATCTGGATTTTTTTTTTCCTTTTTCTGTTTGAAAAATGCAAACTGAAATGCTGACAGTAACTGGAAACATCATGAATTTTTAATGCCATCATTATTACATGACTGCATTAGGTTTGCTTTGTTTTTCCTCATGTCCTTTATTTTATTTAGGGTTTTCTTCTTGGCTCCATTGCTGCCTGTGTATGACTGTTGGCAAATCACTTCATTGCCCTGAAACTCAGTTTTCTCCTATGCAAAATGGAGATAATAATACTTGCTCACAGGGTTGTTATAAGGAAAGCACTTTGCAAACATCAAAGGTTTCTATAAATATGAACTATTATTATTCCTGGGATGTTTCCTCATAGATAATCTAAGCTAATGCTTTATCATGCT
Source organism: Dromiciops gliroides (assembly GCF_019393635.1). Classification (NCBI taxonomy): domain Eukaryota; kingdom Metazoa; phylum Chordata; class Mammalia; order Microbiotheria; family Microbiotheriidae; genus Dromiciops; species Dromiciops gliroides. Next base: position 101,432,201 of record NC_057861.1, read on the forward strand.
CTTACTGCAATCTATTAATAGTGTGTTTGAAGTTGTAGGAAGATAAAATGTTTTCAAATTGGATTTTAGTTACTGAACAGCTAAAAACTTAGCAAGGTATCAGTCTTAAAAAAGGATGATACTTTAGGAAGAAACACACAGCCAGAAAAAACAATTGCTGTTTCTTAATGATGTACTTTGAAAATAATAAGTGACGACTAACATTTCCATAACATTTTAAAGTTTACAGAGCATTTTTGTCACAATCCTGTGAGATGGGTAATGTGTAAGTTTCATTATCCCTGTCTTACAAGTGAGAAATTTAATCTCCATGTGGTAGAATGACTTACCTAGGATCATGCAACTCATAACATTATAATAGATTTATAGCCAAAGGAACATTAAGGGTCATCTAGTTTTAACCTTTCATTCTACAGATGAGGAAACTGAGGCCCAGAAAGGATCCGCGTGTTGTCCAAGGTCACACAGGCAAAAATTGGCAGATTTCAAAGATTCAAACCCAGGTCCTCTGACCCCATCTCTTTTCAATTTATTGTACTGTTTCCCTTAGCAATATGTTGTAAATTCTTTTGACAGAGTCATTTGAGTGGTCAGCAGGTTTGATGAGTTTTGGTAAGTTCTCCGTCACATCCTGGATTCATTCCTCAGAATATATATGAGTATGAAGGGCAGCTAGGTGGCACAGTGGATAGAGCACTGGCCCTGGATTCAGGAGGGCTTGAGTTCAAATGCAGCCTCAGACACCTAACACTTACTAGCTATGTGACCCTGGGCAAGTCACTTAACCCCAATTGCCTCACACACACAAAAAAGAATATATATGATTTATGAGTATGTCAAAGTATTGTATTGTATATGTGTACACACATACAGATGTATATACACATGTAGATATACATATGTATAAGAATATACATGTTTTACTTAAATTTGTCCTAAATTTCTTCCCAATTTTATTCAGCAATAAGATTTTAGGGGTTAATAATCATTATAATAATAATACTTAACATTTATATAGTGCTTTAAGGATTTCAAAGTGCTTTATAAATAGCTCATTTTATCCTCTCAACATCTCTGGGAGGTAGGTGCTATTATTCCCTGCCCTTTTTCAGATAGAGACTGAGACAAAGAGTAAATGACTTTCCCAGGGTCACACAAGTAGTAAGTTGTACTGCAGAAGCAGTACAACAGAAAGATTTTTCTTTACTTCCAGACATCCTTTCTTTTAGTTTAAAGTTGTCAAGACACAGGAGAAGCTTTCACTGAATTCTTAGCTAGATAACATCTAAGCATGACTTATGGTTTACTCAATTAGTCCTGTCCATCTCTTCATGACCCAATTTAGAGTTTCTTGGCAAAGATACTGGAATAGTTTACCAATTCCTTCTCCACCTCATTTTACAGATAAAGCAACTGAAACAGGGTTAAGTGACTTGCCCAAGGTCACGCAGCTTGTATTTGTCTGAGGCTAAATTTGAACTCAGGTCCTCCTGACTTCAGGCCCAGGTTCTATCCACTGTTCCACCTAGTTGTCCCTTAGTAAGGATATAGAGATAGTAACAGTCAATAGTCAGAGTCTGGATTCAAACTCCCGTCTCCTAACTCTATGTTCACTCTGCTAAAACTTTCTGCTTCTCACCAGGCATGGTTATGATGGAATCCTGATGCATATATGTTTAAAGCAGTTAGACATTTTCTTCACCTTCCTTTGTTCACACCATTCTCTTTTCCTGGAATCACCAACACTTTTACCTTGAGGGAGGCATCATAGTACAAAAGAAAGAGCACTTACTCTAGGATCACAGGATCTAAGCTCAAATCTTGCCTCCTGACACTACCTGAAGAACTCCAGACAACCAAGTCAGCCTCCCTGCTTTCATCATCTGCAAAATGAGAGGGTTGGATTAGGTGGATTCTGAGGTCCTTTCCAGCTCTCCATCTATGAACTTATGAATTGATCTAGAAATCCCACCCCTTCAAGATCCAAGCTGTCCTACATGATGATGTCTCCCTTCTTTCCCTTCACTGAAAGTGCTTTCATCATCCTTTGAAACCCCTTAAGACTCTATTTTTGTGGCCAAGTCACTTCATTTCTGAACCTCAATTTTCTCATCTGGAAAGTGTGGAAAGAATTCTGAATTAGGAGTAAAAGTCCTTGGGTTTAAATCCTTGCAGCAAGTCTCTGTACTTGATGTTTCTCATTTGTCAACTAAAGGGGAGAAGGGTTGATTAGTTGACCTCAAGGATCTCTACCAGCTCTAAATACTATTCTCTTACTCAGGAATAAGTGAGTTCCCAATCATTGGGAGGTCTTCAGGTGAAGTCTGGGTGACCACTTGTCAGGCATATTATAAAAGGGATTCTTATTCAGAAATGTGGTAGACGACCTCTGAGGTCCCTTCCAATGTCTAGACTGTATAGTCATACCTCTCTAACCCTCTTCTGAAAGGAAACCCCACTTCCATAACAAGCATCCAATTTTCACTTAAAAACCTCCGAGGAAATCAGGAAGGGCAAGCCCCTCCCAAATATCTTGAGAATATTAGCAGCCTAACAATGACTAAAAAGTCAGCACTTTTCTTTAAGGGAAAACCAAATGCTATGGAAAAATTACCATTTTCTTCCCAGTACCTAAAAAGAGATTAGTGAAAACAATAACAAAACCACCATAAATGTCTATTTATATATACAATAATATAATAATAGGATTATATGTAAGTATGTATCTAGAAACCTTAAATAGTTTAATCAAAAAATGGATTTGGCCATCATTGGGCATTCAAATAAAATGTGAATATATATATATATTTTTCATAATTTATGCATTATTATGGAAAAAAGCATCAAAACTGCTATAGTTTCCAATTTCTACTGTTTTTCACTTGTAATCTATTTTAAATAAACTTTGTATGAATTTTTTTTTAAATAAAAGAAAACCCCCAAGGAGGAGCAACTCACCATTTCTCAAGACAGCCTGTTCCACTTTTTTTTTTTTTTTTTTTTTTTTTTTTTGGTGAGGCAGTTGGGGCTAAGTGACTTGCCTAGGGTCACGCAGCTAGTAAGTGTAAAGTGTCTGAGGTCAGATTTGAACTCAGATCCTCCTGACTCCAGGGCCGGTGTTCTATCCACTGCGCCACCTAGCTGCCCCCAGCCTGTTCCACTTTTGAACAGCTCTGATTATTAGGAAGGTTTTCCCAATATCAAGCCTAAAATTGCTTCTTTGCAACGTTTGCCCATTGGCTTCTTCATCTACATGACTGCTATCACATCCTCTCTTGAATCTTCTTTTGTCCACATTAGACATTCCCAGTTTCTTCCAGCCAGTGCTCATATGGATGGCCCTTCACCATGTTGGTTACCATCCTTTGGATGTTCTCCAACTTAATGATGACCTTCTTAAACCGGCTCTCAAAACTGAACACTATTCCCTATGTTTGATGAAGGCAGTACAGAGGGTCTCTCACTTTCCTGTTACCAGAAGCTGCCATCTGCAAATAAGTGCCTTCACTTTCTCTCCTCTCTCTTCTTAACCCTTACAATCCAGCTTGCAACCTCATTGCGCAATACTCTCCCCACAGAAGAATGTAACCTACTTAAAGACAGGTGCTGTTTCACTTGTATCCCTCGGGATCTAGCACTGTGTCTCACACATAGTAGGTGCTTAATACAGCCTTGTTCAGTTGTTTGTAGGGTTAAGCTAGTTTCTAAGAAATCAGTGCTTTAAATAACTAACTAACAAACTCACAGGCAAGGATACCCATCAAATGGGGAATGGCTGGACAAGTTGTGGTATGTGATTGTGATGGAATACTACTATGCTTTAAGAAATGATGAGCTTGATGATAGACTTGTGCAAAATGAGAGGAACCAAGAGAATGTTGTATACAGTAAAGCAGTTGTTTTTTTTTTAAGAAGAACTTGGGGGCAGCTAGGTGGCGCAGTGGATAGAGCACCGGCCCTGGAGTCAGGAGGACCTGAGTTCAAATCCGGCCTCAGACACTTAACACTTACTAGCTGTGTGACCTTGGGCAAGTCAGTTAACCCCAATTGCCTCACCAAAAAACAACAACAACAACAACAACAACAAAAGAACTTGGAGGGGGCAACTAGGTGGCACAATGGTAAAGCCGTGGCCTTGGATTAGGAAGACCTGAGTTCAAATCTGGCCTCAGACACTTACACTTACTAGCTGTGTGACCCTGGGCAAGTCACTTAACCCTCATTGACCAAAAAGAAGAACAACAACAACTTGGAGCAAATAAGTTATTTTGACTATTATAAATGCCTAAATTAACTACTTGCATCGAGAGAAAGAACTGATAAATAGATGTTAAGAATGATTTTACATATATATGTATACATATTTCTGTTTAATGGTAGCCATCCTAGGGGAGGGGAGGGAGGGAAAGGAAGAAAAAAAAAGAAATTTACATGATAATGTTATTCTATTTAAAAGGAATAGCAAGTTGTACATAATTTGCAGTTTTGTTGGCAATCTTATTTTGCTACGTTATAGAAATGCTTGTTTTATTCCATAAATTAAAATAAAATAAAGCTTCTTTTAAAATAAATAAATGTTTATGACAAAATTGCCATTTGCTCTTCTTTTTCAGACCATGTACAGAATGAAGAAAACTATGCACAAATTCTAGATAAGTTTGGAAGTAATTTTTTAAGTCGGGATAATCCAGATCTTGGCACTGCTTTTGTAAAGTTTTCCACGCTTACTAAGGAGCTATCCACCCTGCTGAAAAATCTGGTAAGAGATTTCAGAACTGAAGTTTCTCTTAGGGTACTATCACAATGCATATATAAAATAAATTATATATATGTATATATATTATATATAAAATAAATTGCCAATTTCCATGCCTGCCAATGAGAACCATTTAAATAATGTGGAGAGAGCAAAGGTACAGTCTTTTCATTTGCTCTAATGCACAAGGGTGTCAATTACATAGGTAGTTTAAATGAATTTTAAAAGTTCTGCAAATAATCTGTTTCAAGTGACACAGTGGCTATAGCACCAGGCCTAGAGCCAGGAAGACCTCCATTTAACTCTAGGCTCAGATACTTACTTACTGTGTGACCCTGGACAGATCACTTAATCTCTGGCTCCGTTTCTGGTTTCTAAACTGGGGACAATACTAGCACTTACCTTCCAGGGTTGTTGTGAGGAACAAATGAGCTAACTTTTGTAAAGCACTTAGTACAGTGCCCAACACATGCTAGGATCTATACTAACATTAGCTATTACTAATGTGGAAAAAATAGGAGCATTCCTGCACAATAAAGAGGAAATGTAGCCACTAGGGTATTATAGACTGGCTTCCTAGAATGACATTGACTTTATCTTCCACTATTTTCTTTAAACTATCTCTACCATTTTCTCTTTCCTCTTTCTTCTCTGGCTGTTCTCCGATTAATTTTCCTTTTCTTGTTTCCTTTCCCTTGTTTCATAATTTCCCTGATCTTCTATGTCCTTATCAGTATGAGAGAGAAAAGTGTACTAGCCTTGCCCGCCTCACAAGACGGATTTGAGGATGAAGGGAGATCCCTTTGTAACTGTAACGGCTACCAAAGGTAGTCATGGTGGGACTGGGATTAGGGTTAGGATCTGGATTCAGATGTCTCCTCTGTTGCTTACTACTTCTGTGACTTTGAATAAGTCTTTGTGTCCTGTGGACTTTAGTTTTCTCATCTCTGAAAGCGAGTTCCTCTGACTCTGTCACAAACTCTCTAGGTCTAAGGCACTGTAATGCTACATGCCCTTGTGAATATTTGTAGTGTTGGGTGTTAGAGAATAGTGCGTGTGTAACTCAGTCTGTTAGAAGTGAAACGAGCACAGTAGCAGGAAGATATCATGGTGAGGTAGAAAATAAACTTTGAATTGGGAGCACTGGGTTCCAGTGTCAGCTCTGCTGTTGACTGGCTATGGCAAATTTGGTTTGTCTCTCTGAGCTACATTTTTCTCATTTGTGACGAGAGAGTTGGGTTAAATGATTTCCAAGGGGCCTTCCAGGTCTACATTTTCGTTCTGAAGGAGTGAGGCCGGTGGTGATGGCAAGGGCAGCTCATATTTCAGGGGACTTTCTTTACTCTCACCCCCACAAGATAGGTAAAGCAAGTGCTGTTTTCCCCATTTTACAGATGAGGAAATAGAGGGTCAAAAGTTTAAGTTACTTATTCTAAATTACACAATATCAGAGCCTAGAATCAAACCTTTATCTTATGGTTCCACTTGCTATAGATGATAATTTTCACACTATTCAGAATTTAACTGACCCTTGTACTTATATTTCTATAATTAATTCATCATTGTGTAGTGAGGTAGAAAGAACAAGAGCTTTTAACCTCTCTGTGCCCCAGTTTCCCCATCTGTAAAACAAGGAGATTGGACTAGGGAGCCATTAATGTGCTTTCTAACTCTAGATCTTGTAACCAGATACTCTAACTAATCTGCTCTGAAGCACAATAACACTTTGATTTTCTATAAGCTCTTCTTTCTTAGCTGAGTAATCATTGCTCTCATATTATCCCCACAGGGAGAGTCAGTGCTCTGGGATGTCTGATAGAAAGCCAGGCACTTAATTAAGATTATGAGATCACCAATTTTAGAACCAGAATTCGCTTTAGAAGGTCATCTAGTCCATTCCCCTCATTCTACAGATGAAAAATTGAGGTTCAGAAAGGTTAAGGGACTTTCCAAAGGACACCCAGGTATTAAATACCAATCTGTATTCAAACCTATGTCCTGTGACTGTGGTCTAGCGCACTTTCCACTGAAATGTGTATCTGCTGCGACTACATCCGCTCCTTGAAAGCAGAGACTGGGGAGAGAGAGAGAGAGAGAGAGAGAGAGAGAGTGTGTGTGTGTGTGTGTGTGTCTGCCTTTTTTGTATCACCAGTGTTTGGCACATAGTAGGTGCTTAATAAAGGTAGCTGACTGACTCTACTAGCTTAAGTAACAGAGGCACCATGGTTTAATGCAAAGAAATTAGACTTTTAGGAGACTTTGGTGTGAATCCTGTCTCTGTCACACACCAGCTGCATGACGTCCCCTCTCGCCCTTAGTACCTTGGTGTGTGAAGGGTGGATAATAAGATCTGCCCATTTTATATCATAGCATTGCCACCAGGCTCAAATGAAGTCATGCTTTTGTTAACTGTAACAAAGCATTATATTAATATGAGCTGCCATTATTACATGATTTTCCTGGTTAGGTAAACTTCTAGGACAGCCTAGAGGTCTCTTGTGTACCAACCAGTCAAGTGTTTTTTCAATTAGACTGCTGTCTTAAGTATCCTTACTGCTTTCCCTTTCTCTCCCAGGCTTGAAGAACAGGGACTACTCATGGGCCCAATTCCTCTCTGGCACAGGAACTTTTAGCTTCTCTTTTTCTAACGTGGGCCATTTCACCCTTTCTTAAGCAACCTGGTGGCTCTTCCCTAATCCTGGGAGCTCACTAGATTAATACTAAACTTAGTACAATTACCTAGTTGGCTTAACCCATTCACTGTAGCACAGAATTCTTGATATCAAGAGATCCACCAGCCTTAGTCTCCCAAGTAGCAGGGATCACAGATGAGAGCCACCATTCCTGGCCTCTTGTATTTTAATGTCATTTTGTTCTTTAAAATAATATGTTGAAAGAGAGTCATGAAAACATTTCTACTAAATGTTTCTTAGCTCACTTGGCTGCCTGAATTATGCCATTACTGTCTTTGACCCTACTGAAGCAGCCCATGAGTGAACTGAGAATTCCATTACTTCGATTTCCAGAACCACAAAATGGGGACAGGAAGGGAATAAATGGTAGCTTGGAATCGATATATTTCAAAGGAAATATATCAAGGAAAACCATCTTAATGCGTATCCCTCTTAACAATTGCTTAGTAAAGTGGTATGGGGGCGGGGGAGAGGGAGAGACCAAGAATACCTCTTTTTAAATAGTGGGAGGTGCCCAGCTCCTTTAAAGCATTGCCAGGCTTTTAATGCCTTTCCCTGGTTTCCCCTCCAAGCTGAGCTTTTGGAAGCCTTGTAGTTTGCACAAGAACTGGGGTCCTTTTTTTAACGGTTAAAGAGCAGTTATTGCTTCAGAGCTGTTGAAGTAAAGAAAAGATTCCTCCAGCTGTAGAATATTTCCTGTTTGCAATCATTGACTATGGAGGTATTGTGGTTAGGTTGAGGTCCCCCCCACCTTTAATTTTTCTGGGTTTTTTCCTACCCTCTTGACAGATTTTCAGAGAAATGAAAAAAGTACAACTTTATGAGGTTAGCTTCATATCAAATAGATCTCGACTCCCTTATTTCCCTTGTCCCCCATGTCTCCCCCTACCCTTCTGTCTCTCCTTTTCTCTTTCACAGTTTAAGAGAGGCTGGAAGAGGGGGCAGCTAGGTGGCGCAGTGGCTAGAGCACTGGCCCTGGAGTCAGGAGTACCTGAGTTCAAATCCGGTCTCAGACACTTAACACTTACTAGCTGTGTGACCCTGGGCAAGTCACTTAACCCCAATTGCCTCACTAAAAAAAAAAAAAAAAAGAGAGGCTGGAAGAGCATGGGATCTCTGAGTTATAGATGGGCAACATCCCAGGTCTTCCATGCTGTATTATACATGAGAAATTTCATCTTATTACCTTATGTTAAACTATGATTGAAAAGATAAAACCTTTGATCTGTCAGATTTCACATCATGTTCTGTCAGACTTTACTGCCAGTTAGTGTTTTTATTTTGTTTTGAACCTGGGTCTTCCCATTTCACCCAGGCTGGATGTGCAGCAGCTATTCATGTGCCCTGTCCCAGTGCTGATCTTTGAAAATTTTGGCCTGCTTCATTTCAGACTTGGACCAGTTCACCTCTCAAGCAGCCTGGTGACTCTCTGCTCCTGGGAGTTTTACCATATTGATGTTGGCCTTAGTATAGATACCCACCAGACTTCAGCCCTCCTATACCTTACATTGCAGCTCAAGAACTCACCAGGTTATGCCTCCCTTGGGAGCAAGGATTCAGGCATGAGTTATACCACCTGGCTACCAATTAGTATTAGGGGACACTTTATAAAGTGGGGTATGCCAGTATAGGTTTGACTTTATCTAAAAACTAAAGTATTATAGAAATGTAAGTTGGGGGGGGCAGCTAGGTGGCGCAATGGATAAAGCACTGGCCCTGGATTCAGGAGGACCTGAGTTCAAATGCAGCTTCAGACACTTGGCACTTACTAGCTGTGTGACCCTGGGCAAGTCACTTAACCCCCATTGCTCTGCCCCCCCCAAAAAAAAAAGAAAGAAAGAAATGTAAGTTGGGTTGTTACAACTATAAGATGGCCATGTGGATCAGTCTTGAATTTTACTATCTCTAAAACTATATTGCTCTTCCACAGAAAATAAGTCCTTTTTCTCTCTTTTTCAGGCTAGAGTTTTTGATCCAGACCTGTGATTTCATTGGTCTGAGGAACTTCTTTTGTGGAGACCCTCTCTGCTGTAGCAGATCAAGTTTTTCTGTCATTTATAGGTTAAGGGAGTTTCCTGGCCACTGAGAGGTTAAGCAACTTCATCTTGTTCACGCAATATTTGTCAGAGAAAAGCCTTCTTAAGTCCAGAGCTGTCCCTGCTCTCTACTACACTGTGTTGTAACAGTGCTCAAAGTAGTCATTACTGGCCCTTTTGCTTTTTCCTTGTCTGTCCCCAATGCCTGGAATGCTCTCCCTCCTCATTTCTACCTTCAGGCCTCCCTGGCATCCTTCAGGTCTCAGCTTAAATACTACTTAGTGTAGTAGGCCTTTCTCAACTCCTACTGCTAGTGCCTTCCCCCTGAGATTACCTCCAATTTACCCCCTATTTATCTTGTATGTACCTAGTTATTTTCATGTTGTATCCCCCATTAGAATGAGAGACTCCCTGAGGGCAGAGACTTAGCAGTGGTGTTTTGTTTTGTTTTGTAATTCCCCACAGTGCTTTGCACATAGTAAGCATTTCATGAATGCTTGTTCCCTGACTTACTAACTAAAACAGATAACAGTGCTTCCACTCAAGTTGCTCTTGATGCCATTGATGTGACCCTGGGCTCCCAGAAGCTGCACCAGCAAAGTCCCAGTCCTTCCAAATTGGATGGTCTTTGAATAAAGGTCTGTCTATGCACTACATAGCTTTTATCTCAGCATCAGCATTGCTAAATGAAGAGAGCTGCATTCCCAGATGGTTGGTCATTGGGTCAGAATTTTCCTTTTAGCTCTCCTGACTCACAAAGACCACCTACTAAATCATAGAGGGGTTATGGTCTACACCACTGCAGGAGGGAGAATACAATTGATGGAATCATGGGACCTTGAGGATAGTAAAGTATATGGCAATGATTAACTCTGTGATAGAGATGTTTAATTAAAGCAGGAAAAACGTGATTTAATATCACTTACTCTTTGGTATCCTTCTAGTTTAAACCTTGAAAATTGTAGAAGACATCCATGAAAACTGGTAATTAGAGGTTCTGAGAGTTGATCGCGATTCATTCAGAGACTGTGAAATGTCAATTAAAGTCTAACCAAAATGTGGGAGTTAAAAGAAAGCAGATAGCAGTTTGATATGAAGAACTTCCAGCATGGTTTTGAAATGGAATGAGCTGCCCAGTGAAGAAAATTTTGAGTTTTCAATCAAGGATGTTCCATCACCCTAGTGTTCCTACCTTACTCTAGCAGTAGCCTCTAGTTAGGCCTCCTGCTTCCAGTTTCAGCTCTCCAGACTCCATATAGGCATCATATTGAGATTCCTGAAGCACTGGTCACTCCCTTGCTTAGAAGGTTTATTGGCTAGGTAAAAATACCAACTGTTTTTTTGAATTTTTTTTTGGTACATTCTAGTTCCATAATATCTTTTTAGACTGATTTCACATTACTCACTTCCATGCACTTTGTGCTCCAGTTAAACTGGTCCTACAGCTGACATTCCATCTTTCACCTTCATTCATGCCTTTGCATGATGGTCTCTTACACCTGGAATACTCTGCCTCCTCACCTCCATCTCTTGAAGTATTTGTCTCCCTTCTAGACTCAACTCAGATGCCACCTTCTAAATGAAGTCTTTCTTGATTCCTCAGCAATAGCTGGCCAAAGTACCCCTCTTTCCCCCAGCCAAGTTACTTTGTATTTACTGTTTCCAAGGTAGCTAGGTGGTTTAGTGGGTAGAGCGATGGACCTGAAGTCAGGGCAAAACTAAGAAATTCTGTTGTACTCAGGTCTCTGAGTACAAATCCATGCTCAGACACTTATTAGTTCTATGACCTTGGACAAGTTACTTAACCTGTTTGGCTCAGTTTCCTCATCTGTAAAATGGAACTAACAGGAACACATTCCTCCTAGTGTCATGGTAAGGGTCAAAATGAGACAGTATTATCAAGTGCTCTGCAAAGCTCAAAGTATTCTAGCTATTATTATTAGCAGTAGCAGCAGCAGCAGCAGCAGTGGTAGTAGTAGTAGTGGTAGTAGTAGTAGTAGTACTTTGCATTTACTTTTCTGTGTGTACATTACATGAATAGACTCCTGAATTTGGAGTCGGAGGGTTTGTTTTCTAATCCCAGATCTGTTAATATCTGTGTCACCTTAGTGACACAGTGCAAAATGAGGAAGGTTTGATTGGTCTTCAATATCACTTCCAGGGGGCAGCTAGGTGGCACAGTGGATAAAGTGCCAGCCCTGGATTCAGGAGGACCTGAGTTCAAATCCGGCCTCAGACACTTGACACTTACTAGCTGTGTGAACCTGGGCATTTTTGCCCCTCAAAAAAGCAAAAAAAAAAAAAATCACTTCCAATTCTAAATCTGTTACTATCTAATCCTACATTGCTTCCTCTCTAAGGAACTTTTTTTTCCCTTCCATTTTTGTCTTTACATCCTCAGCAGAGCACCCTAGCACAATGTCTGCCTGAAAATAGAACCTAATAAATGCTTGTGGAATTAAATTGAATGTTGTAGAGGGGATTTCTATATCTTCTTCAAACTCTAGAAATCTATGTTTATAGGGCAATGAGCGCATATGACTCTATAAAATATGAAAGGAATTCAAAAGCCATTCAGTTTCATTAAATGCCAGCAAGCAATTATTAAGCACCATGAGCATTTAGTACAAACTCTTATCCACCACCTATTGAACATTTCCAATTGGATGTGCTAGAGACATCTCCAACTCAACATGTCCAAAATAGAACTAACTTTCTCTCCCAAAGCACCGCTCTTCCTCAGTTCTCTCCAAGGCACCACATTCTTCCAGGCTTCCAGGTTTGTAATTTGATTGTTGTCCTTAACTTATCGTCTCCATCACCCCCCACATAGCCAGCCATCTGCCAGATCTTGAAGTTTCTACTTCTACTCATCTTCATCCACCATTTACTCACAAGCCACTGCCTTCGTTGAGGCCTTCATCATCTCATCTAAACGACTGCAATGCTTTCCCAGTTGGTCTCCCCTATGCACCGCATAGGGTGCCGTTGCGCCCAAGATAAAAAATAAATTAATCTTTTTGGTCTTTAGTGCCCTTTTCATCCTGACCCTAACCTGCCTGCTCATTTTCATTTTGCATTGCTTTTCCTATCTCCATACCTTTGCACTGGTCATCTAATAACTGGAATATCTTCCCTTCTCACTTCTGCCTCAGAAAAATTCCTCAATTAGAGGTAACTGGTGAATAATGGGTAGTGTACTGGTTTTTGTGTCAGAGAAACTTGAGTTCAAATCCTGCCTCAGGCACTTTTGACAATGGGTAAGTCATTTGACATTTCTTAGCCTCAGTTTCCTTGTCTGTAATATGGGCATAATAATAACACTAAGTTTACAGTGTTATGAGACAAAGGCACTGCTTTTAGACAAAACCTTTCCTAATTCCGTGGTACCCCCTCCCCACACACATTTGTAGGGCTTTCTCTCTCTACCTAGTATGAATTTATTATCTACATACTTGGAGATGGTCATGTTGTTTTCTTCAATAGAGTTTCAGTTCAAGCATGGGGATTGTTTCATTTTTTGCCTCTCCAGTATCTATCCCAAAGCACACAACAGGCACTTAATCAAGACTTGTTCTTGTTGATTGATGGGTTCCTATCTATATAAATAGTACCATAATATAAATAATATTAAATCAGGGTAGATTTTCAAACTATTATTGTATAACTATAATTTTTCTTTTACTGTTCCACTTATCCCCAATATTAAATAGAAATTATGTTCCTGTATAACATATCAGATTGCTTACTATCTCAGGGACGGGGGAAGAGGGGGAGAAATGGAGAGAATTTGGGACTCAAATTTTTTCTTTAAAAATGTTTAAAAATTGTTTTTTCATGTAATTGGGGAAAAATAAAATATTATTTTAAAAACAATGTTTATATATAAACTAACCTGTATAGGGGGAAAAATATGTTTCTATTTATCTCTGTCTTATAATCTAACCTCTCATTCTCCTGCTGGTAAAGTTCATTTCACAACATACTTATTACCTTCAGAAAAAGCCAGGAGCTATGTATAACCCAAGGAAAAATCTTGTTTTCATTTTTATCTCTGAGGCCCAGATGCACAAGATGATCTTAGATGTAATGCACCATTATGTGTACTTAAAATGAATGAAACTAAATGTAATTAAATTATTTTAAATTGTGTAGCTCTGTCTCTTTCAGATGCTTTCACACCCACCCATATTTCTCTGTATGAACCCACCAATAATCTTGCAATTGTTGCTTAAATTTTACTTTATGGGTTATTTAACATATTTAGTTTATTGATGGTGTCCCGATCTTGCTTGAAATTGAAACTCAGTCTTTGATTTTACCTAAATCATATAGAATCACAGAATGTTAGAGTTAGAATGGGTCCTGGAGGCCGTCCAGGCTAACTATACCTACACAAGAGTTGTTCTGCCTCATGCCAGGAAAAGAAGCTTGAAGTCTTTTATTAAGGCAAAGCCGCTGCCTCTGGAAGCAGCTCCTTCCATTGCTGGGCAGCCCCAATGATTTAAAGGCTCTTCTTTACATTGAAAGTTAATCTTCGGGGCAGCTAGGTGGCGCAGTGGATAGAGCACCGGCCCTGGAGTCAGGAGTACCTGAGTTCAAATCCGGCCTCAGACACTTAATACTTACTAGCTGTGTGACCCTGGGCAAGTCACTTAACCCCAATTGCCTCACTAAAAAAAAAAGAAAGAAAGAAAGAAAGTTAATCTTCCTCTCTGCCATTCCACCCACTGCTCCTTCACATGGCAGCTCTTTATAGATACTCAAAGACACCCATTATGTCCCTCCTACATTTTCTCTGCTCCAGACTCAATATCCCTCCAAAGACTCTTCATATGGCATGATCTCCAGGTCCTTCACTGTCCTGTTTATCATCCTTTGGATGATACTTTGATCATCACCATCATAGTGGGAATTTCTGTAGCACTACAGAAGCACATCCATTATATGAATGATCTCTTTTGTTTTGTTTTGGTTTTGATGGGGCAATGAGGGTTAAGTGCTGTTGCTTTATCCACTGAGATTTAAACACAGCACTTCAGATATGCTCTTGGCAAGGCATTGTTCAGCGACCTTCCCTATCCTACACTATTCTTTTTTCTTAATGCAACCTAAGATTGAATTAGCTTTTTGGGGGGGCTGCCATAACACACTGTTGATTCACATCAATCTTGCAATCCAACAACATACCAGATCTTTTTCAAGTGAACTATTATCCATCCCCATCGTCCCCCATCTTATAATATGAAGTTGACTTTTTGAAATAGAAGTATAACCCATTTATTCCATTTAAATTCTATCTCATTAGATTTATGCCAGTGTTCTATGTGTCCCCCCACCTCCTGGGCAATTGTTTTTTTTTAAAGGAAAAGAAAGAAAAATAAATCCGTCAGTACCTAGGCACATAGTTTGGCAAAACAAATTCCCATATCAGCCATACCTAAACATGCGTCTCTCTCTGTGAATAGTGGATAATCTTGTTGAGATCTTTTTAGATCTTGTCTGTCATCCAATACATCAGTAATACCTCTTGGGTTTTTTTTGTGTCATCTGAAAAGCTTACGAGGCCTTTTTCCAAATCACTAATAAAAAAAGTTACACAGCAGAATAACCCTTTAGGGCTTCATTGCCCGTATTTTTCTTGTAATTCTGTTTTTGAAGTAGAAATTCCTGGCTCCCAAATGTCCAGGCTGACCTGTGGGAGAGTCAGAATTCTCCTGGGTCAACAACAAAAGGCTGCGGTGGTATTGTTTCCTTACTCTCTTCCCCAGCATTTTAATAATTCATGTTTGAAACGAACTGGCTACAGGATCAGGGGCAAGATACTTTCCCTCTCTGGGCTTCAGTTTCCATGTAGAGTGGAATGCATACTTTCCATATGGTGGCAGAGGACCTGGGTTCAAATCCCCAATCTCATCCTTACTAGATATATGAACTTATGGAAAGTTAATTCCCTCCTCTGTAATAAGAAAAGATTGGACAAGATACTTCTTAAAATCACTTCCATTTATAAATCCCACGGCTAGACAACCTATCCTGAATATAAAACTGACTTGTTAGAATTCTTTCATGTGTCTCTAGGCTATAATATTACTTTGGATTTCTCAAAGGAAGTAATATTGCTTATAATCACTGCATAAATAAAATGTGGAATGTTTTCATCTTTCTTGTTTGACTTTCTCCAGAAGTACAACCACAGCATATGTCTCAAGTGGGCCACGTGCTCTGCCTTCCCCCAACCCTCCTTTTCCAGAGCCAGTGTTAACAAAATTAAACCTCCCCTGATGTAGGGAGGCATTATTAAGAGAATTTGGTTTCAGATCTCTGCTCTCCTGCTGTGTGATCTTGGGCAAGTCTTTTATATTATTTTGGCCTCAGTATCCTCATCTCTAAAATAGTGGATAAAATGAAGGGACTGACAAGATGATCTCTAAAGCCCCTTCTACTCTTTTTTTCCCCCTTCTGGGCAATGAGGGTTAAGTGACTTGCCCAGGGTCACACAGCTAGTAAGTGTCAAGTGTCTGAGGCCAGATTTGAACTCAGGTCCTCCTGAATCCAGGGCCGGTGCTTTATCTACTGTGGCACCTAGCTCCCTCCCTTCTAGTCTTAAATTCTATGATCTGAAGACTTTTTCAAAGGATACTGTATAATAATAATAATAATAATAATAATAATGACACATTTAGCACGTTGAGGTTTACTGAATTTATATACACACATATATACAAATAATGCTTTATAAAGATCACATTTGATCTTTACAACAATCATGTGAGGTGGTTGCTATTTTACATATGAAAAAACTGAGCAGATCTAGGTTATCACATAGCTTATAAATATATAAGGCAAGATTTGAACTCAGGTCTTCCCGGCTCCACATTCCACATAATCTGCCACTCAGTTGTTTACTCTGTCTAATTGCATAAATGTTTTCAGGATGTCTAGATGATCTTAAAGGTTCTTTCCATATCTAACATTATGAGTTGTTAGGTTATGTTTCATGTCCATAATTACTTTTTGCCATGCCAAATAAGGCTAACTCTCCCTAGATTCCATCAATCTTAAAGGATCATTTAGAGTCTATGTAGGCCAACTAGGTTGTGCAGTAGATAGAGCACTGAGCTGGGAACCAGGGAGATTCATCTTCTGAGTTCAAATCCAACCTCAGATACTTACTAGCTTTATGAACCTGGACAAGTCATTTAACCCTGTTTGCCTCAGTTTCCTCAACTATATAATGAGCTAGAGAAGGAAAAGGCAAAATACTCCAGTATCTCTGCCAAGAAAACCTCAAATGGGGTCACAACGAGTCAGATATTACTGAACAACAAATCTGCCTCCCTTGTTTTACATATGAGTGAAATGATCCCCAGATAAAGTAAGCATTATAGAGGAGAAATTGTACTTCATATACCCTCACCCCGGGGACAATGGATTTTTCCCTATAACTATGTCATTTTTCCAAGTCACAAACCACATGAAGCTCCATGACTAACGGCAGTCTTTTCATTTCTTGACAAGCTTTGTTAAAAACTACAGTTGGGCTTTTACTATATAGGTGTATGTAGAAATATATTTAACAATGTTATCACTAGTTCTGAATTCAACATTATAAAAAAGTATCAATTTTGGCGGGGTTTTTCCCCCCAAGGCACAAATGGAGAATGGGGAAGTCAGAAAGCATCTATTTATGTTCCAGGTATAAGACTGAGGTCTTAGGGATACAGAGAAAGGCAAACCACTGTGCCTATTCTCAAGGAGCTCAGTCAAATAAGCAAGACAAAATACAAACAACTGTATCTAAATAATACAATCTCCATATAGTCATTTAATGACATCAGCACAGTGTAGTGGAAAGAATACTAGATTTGGAATCATGGGACCCAGGTTCAAATCCTATTTCTGCTATTTATCACCTATGTGAACTTGGAGCAATCACTTAATCTCTGGGCTTTCACATCCTATCCATAAAATGAGGGGTTTGTTCTAGACCTGAGATGTCAAAGTATAAGCAATCTTCAGATAAAACTCCCTAGTGTCAGCCTAGCCTAAACCAGATGAAAATGTATTTGGGAAATGTTTAACAAAATAAATTGAAAATGTACCGCAACATAGATAATATTAATTTGTGGTTTTCTAAGCTACTATTTCACTGGCAGTGATCCTTTGTTATTTGAATTTGATACCACTTGGGTTAGAGGACCTCGAAGGTATCATCCAGCTCTAAAACTATGATTCAATTATCTTTTTCCCTTTCATATGTCTTCAGTATCCTGCTGGGTAGAAGTACCCTGCTGGTTCTATTACCCCAAATCTCTTGGCATATCATTAGTCCCAAGGATTTTGGGGCTTTTTGAATAGCCTTCTCCTTCCTATTAGAAAATTGAGATGGAGGGGGGGGCAGCTAGGTAGCACAGTGGATAAAGCACTGGCCCTGGATTCAGGAGGACCTGAGTTCAAATCTGGCCTCAGACACTTGACACTTACTAGCTGTGTGACCCTGGGCAAGTCACTTAACCCTCATTGCCCCACCAAAAAACAAAACAAAACAAAAAACAACTGAGATCCATAGGGGTCATACATGATAAAACATTTATTAAGTGCTTACTTTGTTCTAGACATTGTGCTAGGTACTTCAGATATAAATCCAAGAAATCAAAACAGCCCCTATATTGTAATAGAAGACAGTAAATAGAAAGGAGCCGTCAGGGTGCTGTGAGCATGAAGGCATTGTTTGGAAATGGTGACCAGAAAGAGACATGAAGCCCTGGCTCTGGGTAAAAGATTGCCTAGCAAAGGATAAGGTATTTCTAGTGGCAGAGACTAAGTAAGTTTCTGGTGGGACTTGTTTTGTTGACTGTCAGAATGTCTTTTCCAACAACTGTGTGCCATGATATACCAGAGGGCTGATACTTCAAACTGGAGACAATTTGGAAAACCCCATGGAGATACTAAGTCTTCCATAGGATTTCTGGGTTTAGGCTCCAAGATACTCCTACTTGGTAAAGAATTTCCCAGATTAGGGACCATTCTCAGCCACAAAAGAATCCTGTGGCTAGAATTTAGGAAAGTTGATAAGTAAGGGATTTTAAAAAATATAGCACTTTAGCTTTTTCATGATATGGCCTTTAGGAAGAACATAAAGAGTAATATCAGAGTTGATCTTATGAGTGGTTTGGAATCCAGACTTTATTCTGGTGTCAGACCATATTTGGCATGTGTTTTTCAAGCTCCAGGGCCACCTTTGAGGAAAGAAGGCATCCAGAGTAGAGTGACTGAGATGGAGAGGTGCCTGGAGATCATTCCATGTGAAAATTGATTGGATGAACTGGGGATGGTTAGAAAAGGAACACCTCAATACCACCTCACACCTATCAGATTATTTAATATGACAAAAAAGAAAAATAATAAATGTTGGAGAAGTTGTGGGAAAATTGGAAAACTAATGCATTTTTGGTGGAGTTGTGAACTGATCCAGCCATTCTGGAGAGCAATTTGGAGCTATGCCCAAGAGGCTATGGGAGTGTGCATGCCCTTTAACCCAGTGATACCACTACTGGGTCTGTATCCCAGGGAGATCATGGAAGGGGAAGGGGACCCACACGTACAGAAATATTTGTAGCATATCTCTTTGTGGTGGCAGGGAGTTGGGCATCTAGGGAGCGCCCATCAATTGGGGAGTAGCTAAACAGGTTGTGGTGTGTGAATGTGATGGAATACTGTTGTGCCGTAGGAAATGAGGGCAGGCAGATTTCAGAAAAACCTGGAAAGACTTGGGTGGACTGATGCTGAGGTGAGCAGAGCCAGGAGAACATTGTGCACAGTAACACCAACATTGTGCGATGATCGGCTGTGGTAGACTTGGCTCTTCTCAGCAGTGCAGTGATCCAGGACAATTCCCAAGGACTCGTGGTGGAAGATGTTCTCCCCACCCCGAGAAAAGAACTGTGGATTTTGAATGCAAATTGAACCAGAATGTTTCTACTTTTTTTTTCTTTTTTGAGGTTTTTCCCTTGTGTTATGATTCTTCTTTCACAGCATGAGTAATGCAGAAATATATTTAATGTGATTGTACATATATAACCTATATAAAGTTGCTTAATGTCTTGGGGAGGGGGAAGGGAAGGGAGGGAGGGATGGAGAAAATTTTAGAACATAAATCTTATGAAAACACATGTTGAAAACTATCTTTGCATGTAACTGGAAAATAATAAAGTACTTTTATGATTAAATTTTTTTTTAAAAAGAAACACCTCAAATGAGACATGATAGTGAAAATGATGGAAATGAGGAGAAATGAATAGAAGTTGCAAATAGTAAGGTTTCGGCTTGATTTAAAGAACAGTCATCTAATGAAGCTATCCAAAAGGGGAATGGCTGTCTGGGGAGGTCAGATTCCCAAATATGGACATCTTCATGGGAATACTGAATGACTAAGAAGAAGAAGAAGAAGAAGAAGAAGAAGAAGAAGGGATTCTTCTTTCTGGCTGTGTGACCCTAGGAAAGTCATTTTACCTTTGACTGCTTCCATTTCCTCTGGGAATAATAGGAGTGCCTAACTTACAGGGTTGTTGTGAGGATCAAATGAGATAATATTTGTAACATGCTTTGCACGGTGCCCTGAACATAGCAGCTGCTTAATAAAGGCTTATTTCCTTTTCCTTCCAACTCCAAAATGATGTTGAAATGGGTATGATAGAATGAGACTGGAGCTTCAGAATGGGGAAGACCAGTGCTAATGGGGAGGTAGAACAGCTTGAAAGAAGAATGTCATAGACTTCATGATTTTACCTTGCCAGCTCTGATTACCTTGGCAGCTATAGTTAGAGGTGGGAGGAGCAATCTGTGCGTTCAAGGCAAAGCTTGAAAATTGTACAACGCCTTGGCTCTGAAAAATGTGTACCTTGGTTGTTTTTATTGTTGCTCAGTTGGTTCAGTTGTGTTTGACTCTTCGTGACCCCATTTGGAGTTTTTTGGCAAAGATACTGGAGAAGTTTGCCATTTCCTTCTCCAACTCCTTTTATAGAAGGGGAAACTGAGGCAAACGGGGTTAAGTGACAGCTAGTAAGTGTCTGAAGCCAGATTTCAACTCACAAAAATGGGTTTTCCTGACTCCAGGCCCAGTGCTCTAACCACTGCACCACCTAGCTATCTTATTTGTTAATGCCCATTAAAGCCTTTATTCTAATATATTTGTCTTGACTAATCAGAGCAACTGCAATATTTCCATATTCCTTGAAATTTCAAAATACTTATCTGTAAAGAAGAAGTAGTACAGCATTTTGGCATTTTTAAAAATGTGTGCATTTAGAAAGTCATATTAAAAAGTGTCCATCATTATGTCCCTAGGAGTGTCATACCTTGGGACAGGGAGGCTGCCTACTTTAACACCTAGTCCCAGATGTGACTATAAAAACATGAATGCAGTATTGTGATTTGTAGGGCATTTGAACATAAAGGGATATGAAATGTAAAATGCTGTAATAATCTCAGCACTTGCCTCTCTTCGATCTTTTGGGATTCTTCAAAAGACAAAATACAAATTTTATTACACTTTCCCTTGCAGTCCATGACCAGATTTGTTTTCTCCTAATCTACAAGCAATTAATTCAAATAAGCTTCGATGTACTTATTAGGTCAGACAGAGCCTGTCTAATATGTAAGTTACTGCAAGGGCCCAATTTTAGATGGAATAACCTCCAGTGCAATAAATGGCTCTCTTGTGGCAGGAAAGCGTTAATACACTTCATAGAATGCTTAATTTATACCAAGGAGTCACTTACTTAACTGCTAGGACCTGGCTCATTATTTTAATTGGATTTTCCAATGTGTTGAGCAAGTCAGCAGATTTGTATTAGCCTCAAATTCAAGAGGAAAAAATGTTTCATTTTGCAGGGGGAAATAAAAGTAATGGGAAATGGAGAGAGGATATGTCAGAACTGATGCAAGGTGGCAAAGCTAACAAATACTGCCCTCACTTATATTTCTTAATGCATCTCTGGGTAGCTCAGGAAGGACTAGGATAGCAAATCACATGTAGGCCATGATACAGTTGTGGACTCTCTTTCCATGTGTTTTCAGGAGTCCTAAGGTCCAAGGTCTTCTTTATCTGGTTTCTTGCTCTTGGTAGACAGGTACGGAAACCTCCTTCATTGACCAAATCCAAGTGGTTCACTGGGTGTCTTCTCCTCAAAGGAGACAGGAACTAGGGAAACTTAGATCAACTACATTCTTCCCTGGATGGTTCCAGCTATGAAAATGCCAGGCTGTTTCTGCTTAGTTTTTGCTCTTGGCTAAGTTTGTAGAAGCTGGCTTAGTGAAGTCTGCAGCTCTTGGCCATATCCGAGGACTTGGTGACACCTTATTGGTCTTTCTGTTTTCTGGCCTTACTCCCCAGCACTGATGCTGTCTCTCAGACCTGTGACACATACTTACACATTCTTTCTAAAAGAAAAAAAGGGACACTTTAACTTTAACAACTTTAACTAAAAGAACAACAGTCATCGTTTAAGAAGGTAACAAAGGCAAGTACAGCTACATAAATTCCCACAAGACCTCTTCTCCCTTAGTGAAAACAATTTCAGAGGCAGCATGTATTTTCTCCTCATTTCTTCCCAGGTAGTTGACATTATCTAACATGGTCCTCTTTTCCAGCTAAAGCATAGACATGGTAATTAAAACACACACACACACACACACACACACACAACCACTTTTAGGGAAATTAATGGCATTTGATTGGTTCTCTTTACAAAGTGATTGCTAAGGCACTGCCAGTAACCTTTGAAGGATGATGGAAAATTGGAAAGGTACTATGTACTATAGGATTGGAGAAGAGCAGATGTTTTGATCCCCTACCTGTACCCCCCCCTAAAAAAAAACCCAAAACCAAAACAAACAAACAAAAAAACTGCTGGCATGGGATTGGTCAGGAAATGGAGTCTGCAAATTATAGACCAAAGAGCCTGACTTTGATTCTTAGGAAAATTCTAGAACTTATACTTAAAAGAATGGTTAGTTCTAGAAGAGGAGAAGATAGTGACCCCCCAAAATTAACATAGTATTGCTTCATCAAGAATGTCATTCCAGAAAGCCTCATTTTCTTTTTTTTGATAGAATTACTAAATTATTAAATCAAGAGAATTCTGTGTATGGATTTAGTTTAGCTATACATTTTGGCTGAGTGTTAAAATCTATCGTGCTTTTCTTGTAGAAGAGAAAGAAACATACACTATACAATAATGCATTTAGGTGGCATCAGAATTAGTTGTGTGTCAGGACCAAATGAGTAGTTGTTAGTAGTTGACTGTTAACTTGGAAAGAGGTCTCTGGTGGAGTGCCCCAGAGATCTTTACTTAGTTCTGTCCTGTTGAACTTTTTTGTTAGTAGCTTGGACAGAGGCATAGATGGTATGCTTATCAGATGGGCATAGAAGGTAAATATGGAAGACAATTCATTTTCAAATGGCACAGAGCTAAGAGAGATAGCTGTAACACAATTGATGACTAAAATGGGATTTAAAAAGATCTGGACAGATGTTTGTTTAGTTCCCTCACCCCTTAGTGGGGTGGAGGTGAGTGGGAGGAAGAAAAAAATAAATGCTTATTAATTCAAACAAATTTTAAGACATGGCACAAAAACAATCCTGACATACTAGAGCAATGGCCTGAATTTAACATTCAGTCAACAAGTGTTTATTAAAGCACTTAGTGTGCCAGGACTTTACTTACAAATAAAGGAAGAGACAATTCCTGTCCCCAAGGAGCTTAAATTCAAATGGGGGAACCAGCATGTAAATAAATAGGAACATAAAAAGTGTAAAGTAGATGGCAGCTACCCTGAGATAGTACTGTCTTGGCAGTGGATGAACCAGGCAGGGCCTCCTGTGGAAGTTGGTATGTAAGCTGAGTCTTGAAGGCAGGCAGAGGTGATTAGGGAGAGGATTCCAGATAGGGCGGATGGCCCATACAAACATATAGATAGAGGGGAATAAAAGGTCATGTCTGAGGAAAAGCAAGAGGTCCTTAGAGTGAGATCAGGTGACATTGCCTAGGGGTCAGGAAAGCATAGTGTCAGGGCAGACACTTGAGTAGACCAAACTTAAGGCTATGAGCATCTTTTTGTTTATTATATTTCTACCTCAGATTAAAAAGAATCTAGATAGCTGTGTGACTCTAGGCAAGTCACTTAACCCCAATTGCCTCACCCAAAAAAAAAAAAAGAATCTAGAGAAATCTGTAAAGCAAAGTTTAGGTACAGCCTGTGTCTAGGATTACATCAAAGTCGGTAATGGATCCCCAAGTACTACAAAAGGAAAATCATATATGTATTAAGTGCTGTGCTAAGCACTGGAGATAAAAAGGACAAAAGTAGTCCCCGCTCTCAAAGAGCTCACAGTTTAAAGGGGGAGAAAAAAATGCAACTAACTATATATACATAAGAATACAAATAGGAGAAATTAGAAGTAATCAATGGGGAAGCCACTAGCATTAAGGAGGTCCAGGATCACCTTTGTAGAGTTGGGACTTGAGAGCTAGGAAAGCTAGGAGGTGCAGATGAAGAGGGAGAATATTCCAGGCATGGGGAACAGCCAGAGGAAATGCCTGGAGTCAAAAGGTGGAGTGTATTGTTTATGGAACAGCCCAGAGTCCAGTGTTCCTGGATCACAGAGTACTATGGGGTCAGAGAGTGGTGGTATAAGGTATAAGGATATTGGAAGGGGGGAAGGCAGGATGACAGGTTATGATGGAATTTAAACACTAGAGTATTTTATATTTGATCCTGGACATGACAGGAAATCACTATAGTTTATTGAGTAGAGGGGTGACATATTCTTTAGGAAAACCAGTTTGACAGCTGGGTGGAGGATGACCTGGAATGGGGAGAGGGAGACTTGTGTTAGGGGAGACTGATAATCAGGCTATTGCAACATTCTAGGCATGAAGTGATGAGGACCCTCACCAGAGTGGTAGCAATGTCAAAGAAAAAAGGGGGCATGTATAAGAGATGTTATGAAGGACTTGTAGGGCCCAGACTTGACCACTGATTGATTAAGGGAGAAAGGTATGGTGAGAGAGATTGAAGAGTAAATGATTAGGCCTGGGTTGTGAGCCAGTGTCTCTGAGAGTATGTCAGTGCCCTCAGTAGTCATTAGGGAAGGTGGGAGAGAGGGAAGGTTTGGGGTGGGGGAAAGATAATGAGTTCAGTTCTGGATATCTTATGTTTAAGATAGAATATCCATTATGAGATGTCTAATAGACAATTGGAAATGGGAGACTGGAGGTCAGCAGAGAGATTAGTGCTGGATATATAGATCTGAAGATCTTCTGCATAAAGATTATATTGAATACATAGGCTGTACAGTATGAATCTTAGGAATACACCACCCATCACAAAAAATGCATAACATGCAAAGGCTCCACAAAACATATATAGAAATAGAAAACATTGCTCTTAGTCCATTTCAGTGGAAGCCAAAGACCTTTGAGATTACCCCCAAGGTAAGTAACTCCCAAGCCTGAAAATGTCCGTTTTCTAGATGACTAGTCTCTGAATTTTGCTTGGAAAAGGAAGGAAAAAGGCAAAAGAAAGCTGCAAAAAAAAAAAAAAGAGTGAAACTAAGTTACAAAGAAGCAAATTTAGTCTAAAATCAACTTACTAACAGCTAGAGTCCCCCCCTTCTCAAGAGGTCTTCATGCAGGACACAGAGGAACACTAGGTTGGTATGTTGGAGAGGGGATTCTCATTCATCTATGTGTTGACCCACATGGCCACTGAAGTTCCTTCCCAGTCTGACAATCTGCAATTCTGTGAAAGAAAATTCATTCAGAATTCTTCTGCCAGTTTGTAAATTGGCCCTTTTCTTTAGAGGAGATATATGTACATGTACATTTACACATATACATATACATACATGCTTGTGTATATGGAAGGGGGAGTAGCTAGGTGGTATAGTGAACAGAGAGCTGGGCCTGGTGTCAGGAAGACAGGAGTTCAAATTCTGCTGTGTGACAATGGGCAAGTCATTTAGCCTCTGTTTGCCTCAGCTTCCTCAAGTCTAAAAAGGAAATAATAGTGGCACCTGTGCTTCATGGTTGTTAGGAGGATGGCGGGAGATCACATTGGTGAAGCACTTAGCACAATGCTTGCCACATAACAGGCACCTATTAAATATTCCCTCCCTTCTTTCTTCCTTCTTTCCTTCCTGTATTTGAATTACATGATTATCCTTCATATTTGAGGTGATGCTGTTAATAATGCTGCTACAAAACTGTATGTATTTGGGTGCATTGCATCTTTTCATCCATTGCAATCATTCAGTCCCCTGAATGTGCACTTATTCCATAACTACTAATTGTACTGCCTATTATAGTTTTTCTCTCTGCCTTATCACCCACCAGATGCCATTTCCATGAACTTTTAGGTTGCAAACTTAAAGAGTTTTTAAAAACACACACACCTATTAACTCTCTAACATGAAAGCAAAAAAGATTACAATAAACCATCTTTAATGCAAATATTTCTTCAACTTAGAAAAGGAATCTCCCAGCATGAGGGTTATAGCTGGTGTTTCTGTACACAAGCAATACTGAGAATAGTGGTATGATCACTTAGCCTCACTTTCACAGATAGACATTCCTATATCAGTAGTACCCTGAACTGTGGTGGTGGTGGTGGGGTCACAGCAGTCAAAGCAAAGTATGCTGGTAATAAAAAAAATAGTCCAGGGGCAGCTAGGTGGTGCAGTGGATAGAGTACCGGCCCTGGAGTCAGGAGGACCTGAGTTCAAATCTGGCCTCAGACACTTAACACTTACTAGCTGTGTGACCCTGGGCAAATCACTTAACCCCAATTCCCTCACTTAAAAAAAAAAATAGTCCATCCCAGACACCAGGGGAGAGACTAATTCATTCAACACAATTTTTTTTTTAATAATCTGCTGTGTATGCGCAGGCAGTTATATTACTGTCATTTCATGAACCCCTTTCTTGTTCCATTGATGTTACACAAAATCTTAAGAATTAAAAAGGACTTGAGATCACCTCTATCTGCAGGAATCCTTTTTACAATGACTCTCACTCATGGTCCCGCAGCTTCCAGTGATGGGGAAAGGGAGCTCCTTGCTCCCTGAGGCAAGATTCTTTTCATGGTTGAACAAGCTCTACTGATAGAAAATGTTTCCTTATGTTGAGCTCACCTCTGCCTCATTTATCTTTTTTGTCTCCTCCAGCATCAAGCATATTACATGTGTGTTACAACCACTTAGAAAATATTTATTGAATTAAATTGTAACTTCTGCCCATTGATATTGGTTCTGCCTCCTGGAGTAACACAGAACAGAGAGAAGCAGGTGTGTGTGTGTGTGTGTGTGTGTGTGTGTGTGTGTGTGTTGCTATTGAAATGGTGTGGGATTTGGGCTCAGAGCACCTGGGTTTGGATCCATGCTTTGTCATTTACTACCCACTATGACCTTGGGCAAGTCAGTGTCCCTGTCCTAACTTCAAATTCTTCATCTGTAAAATAAGATGATCAGATCACAGTGGTCCCCTGCAGCTGTAAATCTGTGATAACGGTTAGCTCTTTATTTCCCCTTGTGCACAATAGTCCTTTAAATGTTCAAAATGACCTCTATATTATTATCTTTTATTATCTCCTTTACTTAGATAATGGCTCTCCATGCATGATCATAGGATTTACTTACAGGGACTAAGTAGTCAACCTGGAATCCAAACCCACGTCCTGAGAATTCTAATCTGATCTTCTTGCTCTTATTCTCTTTCTCAAATAATTGGCAGTTTATTAAACTTCCACACATGGGTTTCTCCTAAGATATTCTGATTTATTAAATGTACTTACCAGTATTCCAAATCTCTTCTTTCAAGTCAGTACAGTATAGAAATAGTAACTCAAACCAACAACTCATCTAGAACTGTTTGGGCATCTGCTCTAACAAACTATAAGAATGATTAGTGATTAGCATAGCAGGTGCTATGTTTGGTGGAACAAAATAAGTCAGAAATGCTTAAAAATGTGTTCACTTAAATAGGTTAAAAGCTATTCCTCACTCCTTTGGTTTAATCTTCCCTCTCTTCACAGAGCAAGGGTAATTTCAAGCTCACCCCTAGTGCAATTATCACAGATAGCACTGGGCAATCCAAATTAGCAAGCTTTTTACTGTACTAGCAATGAAAACAATTTTTAGAGGGACATACTGGCACCCAAACTTTCCTAATGATAAAAGGTTTATATATTCTATACTTAAGCATTATTTACATGTTTTAGTTTTTTTTAAAGGAAAACAAAATGCAAAAGTTTCTCTTTTAAATGTTTCCAGTGAAAAGCTAATCAGTAGAGATATTTGACATCATACAGTCTTCAGTTTGTTGGTAATTTCAGACAGTTAGAAATAATATTAATCTTTATCACAAAAGAAAAATAAATTGAAGCTAAGTGGAAATGAAGTAATCAACAGAATTTTAGTAGCATGAATGAAAATAATTATTCAATAGATATGAAAACTGTTATTTAAAAGATCCATTAAGGATAATGCAAACTACTATAGGAATTAAATGCAATTATTCTGTTGCCTTAGCTATGTTGTAATTAGCGGTGGAGGCACTTCTGTTGCAAGCTCAGGCTTTTCTGGTAGCTCTAGATTTAATTACCCAAGTTTACTTTAGGTCAAGAATAGGATTCATTTCAAACACAAAAACAAAACACAACTTTGAATAAACTAAAATGAGAAAATTTCAGGATCAAAGACTGAAAAACATGACATCTAATTCCCTGTCACAGTCATTCAGTGAGTGTATAGAATGCTGGACCTGGAGTAAGGAAAACCTGATTACAGGTCCTAACTGAGACACTGTCTCAGTTAAAATTCAGTTTCCTTTTCTGTAAAGTGGGAGTAATTATGATGTCCATGTCCAGGGAAGGCCAAAATGAGAAGATCAAATGAGATAATATTTGTAAAGCATTTCGTAAACCTTAAAGCAGTACGGAAATGCTGGTAGTAGTGGTGGTGATGTAGGTAGGTAGCACAAATACTATTATTCCTAATTTACAAATATGGAGACCAAGGGAACAGCTAGGTGGTGCAGTGATTAAAGCACCAGCCCTGTATTCAGACACTTGACACCTTCTAGCTGTGTGACCCTGGGCAAGTCACTTAACCCTTATTGCCCTGTATAAACAAAACAAATATGGAGACAGAGGCTCAGAAAGTAAATGATTTGTCCAGGGTTATACAGCTAGTAAGTAAGTGTCAGCATCAGGATTAAAACCCAGGTCTCTCTTAAACCCTTAAATCCTGTGTTTTTCCCACAATCACACATCTCTGACCTTGTCAATATCATTATACCCCCTGCTGGTGCAAATTCCAATCCATTTTTCACTTACAATAATTACTCAAGTTGTGTATCTGCTTTATGGCTAATCAGTCAGACAACAAGCATTTATTAAGTACCTCCTACCTGGATAAAAAGGGAGAAATGAAACAGATTTTGTCCTCAAGGATTTCACACTCTATAAGGCAGGACAACATGGACATAAAAATATATACAAAGTAATTACAAGATAATTATTTTTGGAGGGGGCAAAATTTCCTCATTCCTTTTCTTGGGTTGGAGAAAAGGTCTCATGTAGAAAGTAGTATTTGAGCTTTGAAGGAAGCTGAAGATTCCAAAAGGTAGACTTATTCAAGACAGCCTGTGCCAATTTATGGAATGTTGTGCATGGGAAACAGTAAGAAGGTTGGTTTGATGGGAATAAGCCAGAGTACACGAAGGAGAGGAATGTGTAACAAACATGGTAAAGTAGATTGGAATTGGTTTGTAAAGGGCTTTGCATTTGATCTTAGAGGTAATAGGGAACCACTAGAGATTATGGAGTAATGGAGTGACCTAGTCAGACCTGTGCTTAAGGAATTTCATTTTGGAAGCACTGTGGAGGATGAATTTGGAGAAGAGAGAAATTTGAAGCAGAGAGATCACTTAGGAGGATGTTTCAGTGATCCAGTCAAGAAGTGTTTAGTGATGGTGGCTGTCCAAGTAGTGAAAAGGGGAAAGGAGTGGGAGATGTTGTGGCAGAATTGGATTTCTGGGGTATGGTCGAGAGGAAAATCAAGGATGCCTCCATGTTTGTTAATTGGAGTGACTGCAAGGATGCTGGTACCATCTCATCAGAAATAGGGAAGTTCAGAAAGGGAATAGTTTTGTAGAGAAAGAAAATCATTTTTGTTTGACTCATGCTGAGTTAGAGATGCTTCCAGGAGAGTTAGTTGAATTTGTCCCATCAGCGATGATACAGGGAAAGACAATAGGGCTGAATGTATAGATCTGAAAACTGTGGCAAATAAAATTAAATGTGGTTGCCTTATTTCTGTCCCAAGTTTAGGGAAAATTAGCTGGGGTTTCTGATATATTTGTTACTTATAAATTAGAAGCTTTAGCACCAGTTTGGGGCATTAAGCATTTATTAAAGTATACCAAATATTAGTAGAGAGAACACTTGGCTCAGAAAGTTCAGAAGCCTATCTAGCCTAGAGGAGAGATAAGAGCTCAGTCTGGCCTCCTTCCTTCTCCAAGTCCCCCACCACAAGCCCTTCTGAGAGCATCTGACTGTGTAAGCTTCCTCCGGGTCCGGAGGAGAGGCAGCCCTTCCACACTCCTCAAAGCTAATTGGCTAGCATCATTCAAATCTATTGGTTTACTGGACTTGAGGGTGGTCCATGAGCAGAAATGTGCTGAGATCAGAGTTCAGAGAACACACCCTCTGAGGGCCAGGCTTTCAGTTAGGTGTGGTTTTAATTAAATTAACTTTAAGTGAGTTAATCAGCAAAGTCAATCCAATCAATCTTAACATTATTCTCTGGAGGGGGGCCTCTGGGCATCTCAAAACCCATTATTTTCTCACAAAACCAAATGTGTAGATCTCAGAATCATCTGTATCAGGATGATCATTGAACCCACGGGAGCTGATCAGGTCTCTAAAGAAAAAAGTATATAGAAAGAGACAAGGGCCTTAACCGGCCCCTGGGGGACATTCACAATTAGGGGATGTGCATGTGGGCAATAATCCAGCAAAGGAAACTGAGTTAGAATTTAGAAGAGGTTATACTTTTGTAATCTCACTTCAGTCTTAGATTCATCAAAAGAGATGATGAATGTACAGCACTTTACAAACCTTAAGGAGATATATAAATGTTAGCTATTATTGTTTATTATCCTTTTTTAGCCTTTCTGTCTGTGGTCATTCACGAAGAAAACAATTATGTGAATTCATGTCCCAGTACATTATGTTTCTTATCTGCCCCTCAGTGTAGAAATGTGGATAACCACACACACTTGTCTTCATTTTCAAGACTTTCCATAAACACAAGATTTACTCATTCTTGTTCCTTCTCCCTACTTCTCACAAGCCGAAAGACTTTGCTGACCTTACTGGTAACATCAGAAAGTGGCGTAGAATGTGAATTGTGTGGTCAGCTTGTGTTTCTTGACGGAATTATGCCTTTGTATTTCCAAACATTTGCTCATTTCTATAGGCAGAACTAACTAGTATTTCAGAATTATCTCTTAGGGGGCTCTTATTAGTGTCTTTTTTTCCCCCTCATGTTTTAATTTTCTTTATTATTCAAAAAATATATCCTTTTGATTTACTTTTTTGACTCTGTGCCTTCAACACCTTCACAACAATTTCCTGCTCCTCAAGCAGGAAAGCACACTTGATGCCATCATGGACACATTTAGCACACATGGAGCCACCATAAGCCCTGCTAACGTGCTTTTTGGTCTTTGATAGCCTCATAAGAACTTTAGGTCTAACTGCACGAATACCTCAAAGTCTTCCTGGGCACATACCACAGGCTGATTTTGGTGCTTTTCCAACTTTCTTAGTATAAAGGTAAACAATTCTATTACCTGGGGTTCGTGACAGCCAAGTTTTGTTGGAAGCTGTGTTGTAGGACAACCTACGGCGATATGTCAGACCCATTCTGACATATTCTGTCAGGTCCATCACCTGAAGAGGGAAGAGCAGGGCTCTTATTGTTAGTGTGATTTTTTAAAAGTTTGCGATAACATTAAGATCCCATTGACATACGTATATTGAAAGGGATATATAAAAAGCTATGTGGTAGGTCTTGGAGTGTTGGTCTTGTAGTGAGGAAGCCCTGAGTTCAAATCTTGTCTCAGATACTTTTAAACTATGAAACCCAGGGCAGATCATTTATCCTCTGTCTGTTTCAGTTTTCTCATCTCAGGGAACAAAAACAGATCATAAAAGCACCTACCTCCCAGGGTTGTGATTTGTAAAGCACTTTGCAAACCTTAAGGCTCTGTATAAATGCTAGCTATTAATTATTAGCTATAAGTTAAATATTGTTGTCATTTTCCTGTTGTGTCCAACTCTCTGTGACCCCATTTTAGGTTTTCTTGGCAAAGAAAGTGTCAGAGTTTGCCAGTTCCTTCTCTAGCTCATTTTAAAGATGAGGAAACTGAGGCAAACAGGGCTAAGTGACTTGTCACCCAGCTAGTAAGTGTCTGAGGACAGATTTGAATTCACGAAGATGAATTTTCCTGACTCCAGGCCTAGCACTCTATCCAGTGACCCACCTAGCTGCCCCTTTTCTCTAAAAGTGTTAACTGAAGTTATCAGTGCCCCTAAAAAAGAAGAGAATAAAGAAAAATGAGTCATCATAGCATTGTAATGGCTATGTATGTATGTATGTGTGTGTGTGT
Source organism: Dromiciops gliroides (assembly GCF_019393635.1). Classification (NCBI taxonomy): domain Eukaryota; kingdom Metazoa; phylum Chordata; class Mammalia; order Microbiotheria; family Microbiotheriidae; genus Dromiciops; species Dromiciops gliroides. The sequence continues at coordinate 101,464,425 of NC_057861.1, forward strand.
GTGTGTATATATATATATATATATATACATACCAAATGAAATTCAGAAGACCCAGGAAGGTAGGAGAATTTTGAAACTAACATTTTAATTTTTTTATCAAAATAAAAGCTGTACCTAACAGAGATTGGTGGTTTCATGTGCAACCTTTATTTGCTGTTCTGTGCATATGGAAACATTTATTGATTTTTTTAAAGTTCAGAATAACAAAAAACATAGGAATCTAAATTTAAAAGAGTATTTAGGAGAGAAAACAGCTTGAATTATTGAGCCCCTAAAAGAACCTCTTCTCTCAGATCTTAAGCTCCTTTTTTCTCCCCTTAGGGGTAAGCCAATTATTATTTTCCTGTCATGATTTTGGCACCTGAGACCATAGGTAGACTTGCATAGTCCCATTGTTTTTTTGGTTTGTTTTTTTTTTCTTGGAAATTCTTTTTCTAATTACTTTACAATATATCCCACTCTATTGTTAGCTGGTTCTACTTAGAAAGTCTTTGCATGTATTGATTGAGTGAATCTCTCCCTCTAACTTCTACTATTTGGTCCTACTTTTTGGTTTCTTATCAACACAGAAGAAATCTCCTCTATTTCCCACTACCCTTCACCTACTTGAAAACAGTAACCAATATTTCCCTTTACTTTTTCCTTCTTTAGATTCTTCACCCCGCTAGCTGGCCTCTTCCCATGAAAGGTACTCACTTTTATCAGTGATGGTGTCATCAGTGGTCAGTTGTTGATAGACTTAGATGAAGATAGGTTTTGTAAATATTTCCCCAGCAAGAAGAGCAAGTTGTTGGTTGTCTCTAGATACCCGATGTGAGTACTTTCTACTAAAAGGCCTCCCTCATTAGCCATATATTTGTTTGTTTGTGTTTGTGAGGCAATTGGGGTTAAGTGACTTGTCCAGGGTCACACAGCTAGTAAGTGTCAAGTGTATGAGGCTGGATTTGAACTCAGGTCTTCCTGAATCCAGGGCCAATGCTCTATCCACTGTGCTACCTAGCTGCCCAGATATTTGTCTTTCTCAGAAGAATATAACCTCCTTAACACACTTGTCTTTCTATCCTCAGAGCCAAGCACAGTACTTGGACCATAGTAGATACTTAATGAATATTTGCTATCTTATTACTGCCTCATATCCAAACTTCATCATTTAACCTTCCTCAAAATGACTTCTACTTTGCCATCCTCAAATCTTTGCTTACATCATGCATCCACCTGTAATGCCCTATAGTCCATCTCTGCTTCTAGGAATCCTTCCTTCAAGGTCCAGTTCAGATGTTGCCTTCTCCATGAGTCTTCCCTGCATCATTGTTAACGATATCTTCCCTCCTCTGAACTCCCTTTGCTTTTTATAGATTTTATCCCCTATTGCCATGTACTATAGCTTTTTGTCTATATGTACTACCTGGCCTATGAGATCAGAAACTCCTCAAAAAAAAGGGGGGGGGGACTTATATCTTATTCATCCTAGTATTCCTACAACACATAATATGGAAACCTTCAATAAATGTTATGCATTCAATAAATGTCTGAGTATCATTGTATCTTTCAAGTTGTTATATGATCTAGCAAGCATCTGGCCAGGCTGAGGTTTCCATTAGACCCAAGGTTGAGAAACCTTTTGTAAAAAGCTGTAACATTTAGTCAATTTTATGGGGAATTTGTTAATTTTTATGGGCCTGTTCCTCCTTCCTGTGGCAGGTATCAAAGCTTGAAGCACTTGGCATCATGTGGCCTGGAAAGAGGCAAATAAATGTCTGTCATGAGTGATCCTCAGGAGCCTGCAGCCATTGAAAAGTATAATTCAAGTTTAGGTCCTCATTAATTAGAAGGAACTTGGCCAGGGAAGAGTCAGACAACAGAGATCCATGCTCAATTCTGACATTCAGCTCTCTGGGTAGTCTAGAGAAAAATATTTTAATATCTCTCAGACTCAGTTTCACTGAGAGCCAAAACAGGTAGCTAAAGGATATTCATTAGAGAATTAAGTCAAGCTAAAAATGGATAGAATCAAAATGTATAATAGTAATTTGAATTAGCAGTGAGAATTAATCATTCAACAAGCATATATTAACGCTTGCTTTGTTCCAGGCCTGCTGATAGTTTTTAGGGGCACAAAGACAACAGTAAAACACTCTTTGCCCTCAGAAAGCATGTTTTCTATCGAACGAGACAACATCTACTTAATGTAGGTATATACAAAATAAATATTAGGTAATTTGAAAGAAAGACACTAGCATTTGGGGAAGGGGTTGGGGTGGGGCGTGAATCGAGGCTTTATTTTGAAGATGAAACCTGAGCTTAGGTTTGAAGGAAATAAGGGATTCTGAGAGTCAGAAACAAGGAGGAATATGTTCCAGGCATGAAGGAAAGGCAAAGACATGAGAGTGGAGGTTTGTTAGAAGGAACATTATCTATAATTGTAACCCTACTTCTCTTTTTTTTTTTTTTTAAGGTTCTTAGTGAAATATACTTGGCCTTATTGGCAGCATGATTCAGAAATAGTCAGGAAGTGATGTAGAAATAGGTTCCAGGCAATAAAAGACAAACACTCCTCCACCCGAGCCTAGAATCTCAGGGAAAGTGTCCAGGTTCAAGGGGAAAGTAGGTGAGGAGGAGCTCCAGAATATAGACTTTATGGTTTGGAAATGTCTGGGAAGTGATCATAAAGAGAGAGAGCCACCCTCAGGTCTAGGCACTTATCTCCTCTCATTTTCCATACTTCTGAAGAGGGATGGAGGGAGTGAAGAATGATTATGTTTCTCCATCATCCATGGTCTAGTAACCAGAGGGCCTCTTGGGCCACTCCCCGCTGTCCTGAATAGACAATAAGTTGGCTAGAAGTGAGGCCCTCTAATATTAAGCCATATACTATGTATTTAATCAAAGTTAAATTGAGTCATTCTCTGCTTCTTTAGAAATAATTCAGTATATATGAGGAAGCAGTGCAATTCACAACCTTGTTAATAGCCCTTAAAATGTATTGCTTCGGGCAGGTAGGTGGTGCAGTGAGTTCAAATCAGGCCTCAGACACTTAACACTTACTAGCTGTGTGCCCCTGGGCAAGTCGCTTAACCCCAACTGCCTCACTAAAAAAAAAAAAGAAAAGAAAAAGAAAAAAATGTATTGCCTCACATTCACAGAATTTGATGCCCACATGAAATTTATTCTACAGTTGCCATAAATTCTAGGTGTTGTCAACATGAGGCAAACAATGAAAATAAAATCGTTTTGGTCCCAACCCACCCTAACTTGGGAGTGTCTCTCCTCCCTTCCCCACAGTTTCTTCAAAGTCAACTTCTTACCTCATCCCTTCCTTTCTTAGCCATAGTTTCTTTACTTTTCTTTTTGCCTGAAATCAAGAAAAAAACTTTCTGCTTTGAGGGATGGTCATTGAAGATCATTGTGGGATCAGTTTTGTTCCTTCTGCAAGCAAATGGGATGTTCTCCAACTAATCCAATTTCCTGAGAGCCTTTACTAAGACAGCAAAGGACCAGACATGACCTTTGGAAGGACTGTTTTTTTGTTTTGTTTTGTTTTTAATTTCAGACTCTTCCCCTTAAAATTTGTTCTAGGACAGACAATATTGCAGACTTTGGGGCACACTAACACTTTTTCTTTTTGATTAAAAGACTTGCTAGAATTTTTCTATTATCACAGTATTTAGCTCCCTTATAATATTGGGGGTTATGGGGTAGCCAACACCCACATGATTGATCACCCATGTTCCTGGAGAATTTTACTATGTTATTGTTTTGAGAAATTAAATTTACTTCAGAGATCTGTGATTTTGTCAGTATGCACCCTCCTACCAACACAGATGACGAGCACTCTGTGACTTAAGAGGTGGTGTTTGAGAGTTGCTAGGGCTGGGGCCAGCCCTGTGCTGTCACTCAGAACTTAGCAAGGCTGGTCCTCAGACAATATACAGCCTAACTCCTGGCCCATATTCAAAACCTTTCCAGCTTGGTATAGGAATTAACGCTGGCAGAGGCTTAGAAATTTCAAGGTCGGGGCAGCTAGGTGGCGCAGTGGATAGAGCACCGTCCCTGGAGTCAGGAGTACCTGAGTTCAAATCCCACCTCAGACACTTAACACTTACTAGCTGTGTGACCCTGGGCAAGTCACTTAACCCCAATTGCCTCACTAAAAAAAAAAAAAAGAAATTTCAAGGTCACCACTCGACCATGGTAAGGGATGGAGCAGGACATTAGTGATGGAAGAAAGAATTAACTCACATTATATCCTGGGCTTATAAGACTACATTGAAGAACAGCTGCTGATCTTTGTAAATGGAAGTTTCTTCATTGGGATCCCCCTACACTGATGAAATCACAAATTCCAGACCCCCTTCCCTCAAAATACACAGACTTTTAAATATTGCCTGAAAGATGTGTGTGTGTTTGTGTATGTGTGTGTATTTACCTCAGCAAATGTTATAACTTGGTAAATATAATGTAGAACTCACTATACTGTGCATCATTCTTAAATTACAAAAGTATTTTATTATTTTCCAGTTACATGTAGAGATAGTTTTCAACATTTGTTTTTATAAGATTTCTAGTTTGAAATTTTTCTCCCTCCCTCCCTCTCCCCCTCCCCAAGACAACAAGTAATCTAATATAGGTTATATATGTACAATAAAATTAAACATATTTCTGCATTAGTCATATTATAAGAGATTAATCAGAGCAAAAAGGAAAAACCTCAAAAAAGAAAAACAACAATGTGCATCATTCTTGGTTTTGTTTTGTTTTGTTTTGTTTTGTTTTGGTGAGGCAGTTGGGGTTAAGTGACTTGCCCAGAGTCACACAGCTAGTAAGTGTCAAGTGTCTGAGGCTAGATTTGAACTCAGGTCCTCCTGAATCCTGGGCTGGTGCGTTATACACTGTGCCACCTAGCTGCCCCAATGTGCATCATTCTTATATGGGATATTTATATATCTACTTGGGGAGAGTGATTTCATACACATTGACACACACTACATTTTCATTGTATTGGGATATATAGATCTGAGATACATTTATATATAGTTGTTGTTGTTGTTTAGTTGTTACATTTCTAGCTCCTTTTACAAATGAAGAAACCGAGCCAAACAGGCTCAAATGTGACTTGCGTAGGGTCACACAACTAGTATCTGAGGTTGGATGTGGACTCAGGAAGATGAGTCTTTCTGACTTCAGGCCTGGTACTCTATCTACTGCACCACAATCCATATAATAATCTTGCATATTCTAGTGAGTTCTGAATGACTACACTGATAATAAGTATTATTGAGGCAAATACTTTGTGCTTAGCCTTGTGTTAAGCAAAAAAAAACCAACCCAAACTCTTGTAAAGTATTTAAGCACTTCAAAAGATCTGTGATTTTACACTCAACTACCTTTGTAGCCCCTCTATAACTTCATAAGTTGCCATTGCAAATACATATGTATATACATAAACACCTACACATATCTGTATAATCACCTAGTGTCCAAACATTTCCATGATTAATTACACCTGACCTTAAAGAGTAAATCTTTCCAGGCCCACACATACACAAAGACTTTCTGTTGGAGCTTACACTCCACTGGCATCACCTTTTAGAACTCAATGTCAATTCTTTGCACACTTTAAAAAAACAAAAACAACTTTATAGAATGCAAGTTTTTATCCTGCAGATCATGTGTAGTAGACACTGTTACTGAACTAGAAATTGATAAGAAAACAGTTACTTTTTTTCTTTTGTGTTTTTCCTCCTTGAATGTTTATTCAGACACCATCTAGTATTGATCTTCTTTGTTTCCTACATATTGTTTAGAAGTGTCAGCTCATTCTTGTTCCTTCTAAGTGTTTCCCATGCATTTGTGTTAATAGAGATCTAGCATTTTATCTTTTTTAAATTGACTTGTAATTTGAAGGCAATAAGCTTTGAATATTTATGCATATAATCTAAATAGTGTCATCTAACAATTGACAATAGGAGAACTCAAAAAGATGTCAGTCCACCTGGGAAAGAGTAGCTTCCTTATTAAAATTCACTGCCTTTCCACTGTATTTCTTCAGAAGTGCTTGATTTTAATGAAACAGGTTTAAATTTTTTTTTCTCATTATGCTCTGCTCTTTCATCTATTTCAAACCACATAATGTTCTGGTTTAATTCTTATTGACTTGGAGTCAAAAGACCTGAGAAATCCTGACCTCAACAATTTCCAGTGGCTACATGACTGACCTAGTGCTATGACATTTGGAAGGTCACTTAGCCTCTCTCAAATTCTAGTACCCTCATCTATGAATTACAGACCGTATTTACAGCTGTGTGATCTTGGTCATCTCTCAGTGCTCTAAGCAATTCTAAAAGACCATAAGTTTCAGGGAAGAAGCCAACCTAGATTAGGAGAGGGAATTTTCTATATCAGTGAAATCAGGTTTACTCTATCCCTGTTACTATTATTAAATTTACCGAAGGGGGCAGCTAGGTGGAGCAGTGGATAAAGCACCTGCCCTGGATTCAGGAGGATCTGAGTTCAAATCCAACCTCACACACTTGACATTTACTAGCTGTGTGACCTTGGGCAAGTCACGTAATCCTCATTACCCCACAAAAATACAAAAAAATAAAAATTTACCTGCAGCAGTAGACCACAGTGGGCCATGAGATATCAAGAGTTTTGCTGCTTCTGCCCCTTTATCGCCTGTATAAATCATCTGAAACATATCACCACATTGCCACTAGAGGGAGTAATTATTTTGGCTGCTTCCTTGTTAGCCTGATAATGGTGGGATTTTTTTCCGCCTTCCCAACTGGACTCACCTTCATATGTAACCAACTTAGAGTTTTTAGCCCTGGGATATTTCTTGAAAATGTACTTTTGTGGAATCATGAGGAAAAGTGTTGGGAAAATACATTGTTCTACTACAAAGTCAACTACTTCAGAATGTCCTAAACCTATGAAACTCAAAGAATAGTAGAGCTGGAAACCTAGAATGTCAGAACCTAAGATTAAAAAAACAAACAAACAAACAAAAAAACCCAGAAACTTTAGGACATACTGTTAAAACTAGAAGGAACTTTAGAGGAATGTCAAAGCACTAAAAGGGCCTCGGAATGTGGAACGCTATAAGTGTAAGGGGCTGGAGAATATCAAGAGCCGGAAGAGGCCTTGGAACAAAGAACAGTGGAGGTACAAAGCCCTTTAAAACAGAGGATTTGGGAACATAAACTGTTTGAGTCTTTGAAGATCATCTTAGATCATCTTTGGAGATCTTCTCTCTGTTTTTATAGATTACATCATCAGTTGATTAATGAGTGATTCCAGCCACATGTACAGTGGCAGATATGATCATGATAATAGTCCTAAAATTAAGTTAAAGAAATAAAATATTTTTTAAAATAAAATAAAATAACACAGCATTCTCATTCTTTTCCCTACAGCTCCAAGGTCTAAGCCACAATGTGATCTTCACCTTGGATTCCTTGTTAAAAGGAGACTTAAAAGGAGTCAAAGGAGTAAGTGTTCAGCAATGTGATTTAACTCTCCTTTAAACTCTCCTCTTCTAAGTACCTCTTACATTTGAAGGAAATGCCTCCAGTCACAGGTTCAAAGCTTTGGGTTATCCTTGACTGCTCCAACACTAACCCCACATAGAAGATGAGTTGCCAGATCTCATCATTTCCTTTACTGAAACATCATTTGAATACATTCCCTCCGGTCCACTTACAGGGCTACCACCCTAGTTCACCCTCTTATCACCTCTTGCCTGTACTCTTGTTCTGGTTCGCTAATTGATCCGCATTCATCAAGTGGCTCCCCACTCCACCCCAGCTTGCTAAAAGTGATTTTCCTGAAGTGTTGCCCTGACCTTGTCTGTCTGTCTCTCCCTCCCTTCTTCCCCCCTTCACACACACACACACACACACACACACACACACACACACCTTCCCTTCCCAATATAAATCGATCTTTCTCAGCCTCAAGGATCAAAGTTAAAGTGCTCTGTTTGACATTTCTTTCCTACCTTCCCAGTCCTCTTACACTTCATTCTCGCCCACGCACTCTATGATCTGTGTCTTTGCACTGTCCTCCCTGCCTGGGATGATTTCCTTCTTAGCCTTTAGCTCTCAGCTTCCCTGGCTGCTATAGTCCCTTCTTCCCTGGCTATGCTTCCCTAATGCTTACTTTTACCTCTTCCCTCCCCTCCCATTTATTCTGTATCCATCTCGTATGTCTCTAGATATTTACATGCTGTTATTTTTTCCTTTCTTTGTGTCCAAATGTTAGTACAGTGTCTGACACCGAGTTATCACTTAGCTGCTTATTAATTGATTTTTAAAAGTACACGGTTAGGGTAGCTAGGTGGCACAGTGGATAAAGCACCGGCCCTGGATTCAGGAGGACCTGAGTTCAAATCCAGATTCAGACACTTGACACTTACCAGCTGTGTGACCCTGAGCAAGTCACTTAACCCTCATTGCTCTGCCAAAAAAAAAAAAAAAGTCCAGTAGCAGTGACTATTTGAAAAGTCAGTTGACAGTAAAGGAGGGAAAAGGTTGGCAGTTAGGGGCTTTAATGAGAATTGCAGAAAGGACTATAAGCATCTTGAACTAAGAATCAATATACTTAGGTTGTAGTTCTGGCTATATGCAGTTAGTCTACTCTAAATTGTATGACCTTTCTAAACCTCAGTTTCTCTACCTATCAAATAAGTCTAGTGATATTTATTTAACTCTGTCATTCTTTTTTTTGTTTTTGTTTTTGTTTTTTTTGGGAGGGGGGCAGGGCAATGAGGATTAAGTGACTTGCCCAGGGTCATATGGCTAGTAAGTGTCAAGTGTCTATGGTTGGATTTGAATTCAGGTTCTCCTGAATCCAGGGCTGGTGCTTTATCCACTGCGCCACCTAGCTGCCCCCTAACTCTGTCATTCTTATGGGGGTTGTTCTAACGATCACATGAAGGTTATCTCCTTGCTGCATATTGGTTTGAAAAGCATAAACTGCCATTATATAAATATGTATGTATGTATGTGTGTAAAAACATCTTTCAGGGCCCTTTCCCTCCCCCCCTCCATAAATATGTGTATGTATATGTATATATACATATATATATATTATATTATATATAATGATACAATATATTGTTTTATACATATATTATTATGTATTGTATATTATATGTATTATATAATATTATACATTATATGTGTGTGTATACATGTATATAAAAGAACAACTTTCGGACCCCTACCTCAAAATTATCCATTTATCCTGAGCCAAAAGTGAATATAATTTCAAGTATATTTTCTTCTTTCCTAAGGACCTTAAAAAGCCGTTTGATAAAGCTTGGAAAGATTATGAGACCAAATTGTAAGTATCTTTCACTTGAGCATTGTTTTCATAATGGCAGATAACATTCGATTTTGACTACTTTTTCTTGTTCAATACATGCCAATGCTATAAAAAATTTTTTTCTGTTTTAGGTTAACTTAAGAAACCTGGCAAAGTCTCTTATTCCATTTATTTTTCATTGGGTGTACAACTGCTATCATGTTTAAGCTGGAGATTACATTCTTTCTGCGAATGGGCTGTCTAATATATCTTACTCTAGCTATATGATATTTATCACAACTTCCATTATGTAACCAAAAGAAAAATTATTTTGGTGGCTATCTTGGTGTGGCATTTCACTTAGCATGGAGCAGTACTACATACTTTAGACACACAGTCTAGAACATGCAGGTATACCTGGTAAAGTCTCAATAGATAAAAGAAATGCTAGGTAGACACAGGCCTTTTGGAGAGACAGGGTTAAAAATATTAGAACGGCTCCTAATCTTGGCTATAGAGTTAGACAACTGCTAAGATAATATGATAAAAATGTTTGTGTGGGCAGCAATAACAGCAAGATGAAAACAGATGCAAAAAAGAAAAATCAGGAAAAGTTAAGAATTAAAACATTTTTGAGCTATTTTCAACATGATTTGTGTAATAAACTCTGTCTTTGTACATAATTTAGGAATATTTTTGTGTTTTGATGGTTCTAGTTCTAAAGCAGACAAAAAGCAAAGAAAGGGTTCTTGTAACATTTCTAGATATGGATATTAGTTCAGTGAGTCAGAAATAGTACTCAATTTGAGATTTATTTTGATTGATCAGTAACCCCTCATTCCATAATCCTGTTTGCTGAAGAAATGGGATGGAAAGGGAAAAAAGAAGTTGACAGAAAGATAAATAAAGATGAACGACAAAACCTTTTTTTTATCTCAATTCTTCTTGTTGAAAATTTTTCCAAAATGTCTGAGTCTGCTTCCTTGGTTATGGTGTTATGTATAGTAAACATAATCATATCTTTCATGATGGAGGATCTTAAATTTCCTGGTTATCATTGTGAAATATTAGTGTTCAGGATACAAGATGGAGCAGGTAGGAATTAAGCATGTACTGATCATAGGCTATTTCTTGGAAGGTGATTTTTTTAAAGAACATTCTCGCTTTCAACACATTTTCTCCATATTTGCCTCTTAAGATTTTAGTGTTAAGGGGGGGGGAATCTGGTTAATTCGGGGGTTTTAATTAAATCATAATTTTTAAGCATATTTTAATAACATACCTTTTTATTGGTAAAGCATATCTTCCTAAAGGAAATCCAAGTTTGGAGAAAAATATACTAAAGATGAATTTGTGGATGTGTCAGGCTGTGGAAAGTATATAGGATTAGGACTCAGAAGACCTTGGTTCTAATTTGTAGAAAAACATTGTAAAGACAAACAACTTTGGAAGACTTCAGAACTCTGATCAATGAAATAACCAGAGGACGGAGAAGGAGCTTTTTACTACCCACCTCCTGACAGTGACGATGGTTTTAAGATGCAGAATAAGGCATAACATTTTAAAACATAAACAATGTGGGAACTACTTGACTATTCACATTTATTAAAAGGCTTTTTGTTTTTGTTTTTTCTTTTAAATTGGGTAATGGGATGGGAGAAAAATGAGATGCTGGTTAATTAATCCTGACTTTACTCCTATCCTTAGAAGAGGTCTTCCTGTCCTATTTTTGTGGTTCAGTTTCCAAAATGGTGGTCTAATGCTACCTTTCCAACCCCCAAATGATTATTCTAAGTAATATGAGAAAGAACATGAAACCCTCTTTAAGAGTACAAGTTTAAAAAGAGTTATCTAAATATAAGATTTTGTTCCTGTTTGATTGGGTGAGTGAATTGATTGCATATTGCCTCAGAGAAATAGTATAGATGTTACCCTGTTATAAAAATGAAACAGATAATAGTCTCCTTTCACTCTTGCCATCCATACCAATAGAGTATAGCATTGCTGTCGCTCCAAGAGCCAGCCTGCTGCAATGGGTTTTGGAGTCAGATAATCTGGGTTCAAATTCTGGCTCAAATTTTTAGTTGTTTTCAGTCATGTATCCTGTCGTGCAGTCATTTCAGACTATTCATGACCCCATTTGTGGTTTTCTTGGCAGAGACATTAGAGTGGTTTGCTATTTCCTTCTCCAGCTCATTTTACAGGTGAGGAAACTGAGGCAAATAGGGTGAAGTAACTTGCCTAGGGTCACACAGCTAGTTAGTATCTAAGGCCAGATTTGAACTCAGGAAAATGAATCTGGCCTGGTACTCTATCCACTGTGACAACTAGCTGCCCTCTTATACTACCTTTTATTAGCTGCCCCTTTTATCACCTGTGTAACTTTGGTGAAATTATTTTATCTCTCTGGGCTTCATTTTGCTTGGCTGTAAAATAGAGGGGTTGATATGTAGAAAAGAAATAGGTCTAGATGATCTCTAAAATCTCTCCATTCATAAGGATAATCATGGCTAAGGAACTTTTGTATGAAGCATTTTAGTATTATAGTTAATGCAGGAACAGTTATGACTTCTAAAGAAAATCTGGTCCAGCAGATTTAAATGGGCGGAAACCTGGGACCCAGAACTTGATTCATCCAAGGTCACACAGTAACAGGACCAGGAAAAATATCAATTCACATTTCTCCTGTCCTTTCAGGTTTGCTAAGTGCTTTGTATTAGCTCTGAGGTGAGAGATGCAAAAAATTCCTGTACTTATTTTACAAATGTAAAATGTGGGGGTCAAAAATATTAAGCTACCTGACCAATTTTACATAAAATCAGGAAGATCTGTGTTGGAGTCTCATTCATGATACTTCTTAGTTGTGCTAATCTGGATAAGTCACTTAATTTCTATGAGTCTCAGTTTTCTCACATGTAAAATTCAGATAATCACAGCTACAGCACTTACCTTAATGGACCAAACAAAATCTTGATTCTACCTTGTTTTTGCAAAGTTTACAGTGCTACATAAAGGTCAACATAAATATCTTTTAAAAACAATAATAGGTAACATTTATATAGTGCCTACTATGTGCCAGGCACTATGTTAAGCACTTTCTCATTCAATTCCCATAACAACCCTGGCAGGTAGGGGGCTATTATTAATACAGATGAGGAGACTGGGGAGAACCAAGAGTTAAATGACTTATTTAGGGTCACACAGCTAGTAAGGGTCTGAGGCTGGATTATAACTCTGATCTTCCTGTCTCCAGTTCCAGTGATCTGGCTACTGAGCCACCTAACTGCCCAAAAGTTGTATAGTCATATATTTACTACTCAAGTATGATTCAAGAGCTTTTTCTTATTTAAACATTAGATGCCTTAAGGGCCTGGCTCATAATAAGCACTTTCTACCTGTTTGTTGATTGATTACATGATAAACAATACAAAACTGGACTGGATTTTAATAATAAATAGAAAGTTCAAAGAGGAAAAGCACCCAAGCTATGAGAAAATTTGATATGGCATTATTTTCCCCTTAGGATCAGTCTAACTTTTGGCACTACAAAGTCTCATTTATCCACCTGACATGGCATAAAATCCTACTGAATTCTGGGGGCAGCTAGGTGGCACAGTGGATAAAGCACCGGCCCTGGATTCAGGAGTTCCTGAGTTCAAATCTGGCCTCAGACACTTGACACTTACTAGCTGTGTGACCCTGGGCAAGTCACTTAACCTCCATTGCCCTGCAAAAAATAAAATTAAATTTTAAAAAAATCCTACTGAATTCAGCTCTAAATTAATGCCATAAGATAAGTACAGAGGAAAAAAATACAATATGTTAGTAGAACTTCACAGGACACACTTTTCAGGTAAGATCAGGGAAGTTTCACAGAGAAGCTAGCATTGGAGAAGTTGAACAGTAGAGGGTTTTGTTGGGTTTTGGTGTTTGTTTTTTTCCAACCTTCACATTTTTATAGTGTTTTATAGTGTTTCTAAATTGAAAAAGTCCTTTCTATACAGAGTTGTGATTATGAGGAAATTAGAATTGAAAGAACCTCTCAGGTCAATTAGTTCAATCCTTTCCTTTGGTGGAAGAACCAGGAATCAAACCCAGGTCCTTGGACTCCAGAGCCATCATGAAGATCCATGCTGCCTCTTTATTTCAGGTTTTGTATGACAGTAGTGCACATACATGTTTTATCTCCATATAGTCGTAAGTAGTAATTAGTCTTTCTATCCCGCATCAAATTTAGTGCCTTGCACACAGGTGGTGATTAATAATTATCTACTGAATTGAGCTGAGATGAATGATGAACATTGGTTGGGTTGGCTCAGTGTAGCTTTTTAAGTGAGAGATATTAGTGATGTTCTTTTGAAGCCTATGGTCTCATCTGCTTTAATTTAATTACAGTACAAAAATTGAAAAAGAAAAAAGAGAACATGCAAAACAGCATGGGATGATCCGCACAGAGATAACAGGAGCAGAAATAGCAGAAGAAATGGAGAAGGAAAGGCGTCTGTTTCAGCTCCAGATGTGTGAAGTAAGAAAAGATTTTCTAAAAAATAATTTGCCTGTAATTTTAATTGGTATCTTTTTCCTTACTGCTAATCAGCAGGTTATTATTTGGTTAAAAAATGACAGGGTATATTCACTGACTAGATAAAAGGATTATATTCTGAATATTTCACTTTTTTTCCAGTTTGAGCTTTATGGGATTTTGAAAGTAATCTAGTCCAACCCTGTTGTTTTATTGATAAAGAAACTGAGGCTTCGAGAAGGGAGGCAATTATCCAGGGTAACACATATAAAAAAATACCAGAGCTAGGATTCTCATTCCTACAGTTAGGGCATGATGCTGAGCATCCACCACAAACAGCTGTGAAAGTAATATGGAATAGTTATACAGTGTTGGGCTCATATCTGAGCTCAACTAATAGCTACCTGTATGACTTTAGGTAAGTCACATGGCCTCTCTGGGTATGTTTTCTTATTTGTGAAATGAGCCAGTTGGACTAAATGATTCCTTTTAACTCCAAATCCTATGAGTCAGCATCCTCTGGAGTTCTTCAAAAATCAGGCACAGAGGCCAAAGAAGGAATGTCATGGAATTCTTTTTCTCAGTCTTCAGGTTGAAGTCGGTCAGGATTTCTTTAGAATGCTTAAAAATAAAAGCAAAGAGAGGAGTTAATTGGGTGAGAACCTGAATGCTGCTTGTTAAGAGGCTGGATGATTGTGGAAATAGTCTGGGTAGGGTTGGGCACTGTTTGTGAAAAGTGAATGCTGGATTTTACTGGTGATGTTGTTTTCTAAAATATTTCCAGTTGTTTGTTGGCATGTCATTGTTGTTGTTTTTTAACCATGTACCTAATTTGTACAGAAAAGTATAATATCCATTTTTTAAAATCTTGAGTTTGTAACATAAGAAAGGACATAAAAAAAGCATGCCCTATTGTATTACATGAAGGAGGAAATGGATTTCTGATCATTTTTGGAATGTTTTTGCCGTGTTTGACTTTAACTTGTCAAATGAACTAATTTTAGTATTTTTAAAATGCTAACAACTTAATCACTCAGTTTACTTGGTTTACCCTTGATTCATTGCCCTGCTAGATCAGCACTCCTTCAATGGAACTGAACAACTGTGAGGGATCTACTAGTTAGCTTTGCCTCAAGTTGTATGGATTAAAAGCTGGTACTCTACCATCTGAAGGCCTGTAATTACCAACATCAAATTCTGTTTTATTTCCACAGTATCTCATTAAAGTTAATGAAATCAAGACAAAAAAGGGTGTTGACCTACTCCAGAATCTTATAAAGTATTATCATGCACAATGCAAGTAAGTAGAATGTTCTCCTCTTTTTGTAGTGTTCTAATTGAACCCAAGATTTTTTTCCCTTGATTTTTGCTTTCAGTCTTCTTTTTTGTACATCGATAATTGAGATATTTTGCTTGGCCCCCTTGGCGAAAACTGGAGCCAATAAGTAGAACAGAATCAGATTTAGGGTTCCTATAAAGAACTTTCTGACAATTAAAGCTTGAAGTCCTGTGATTCTGTAAGGTATATTGGTTTTCTGAAAATTTCCTTTATAAATCTAGGGGCTGCAGATTCTTCCTGCCATATTGGTCTGACTGACTTCCCCCTAACCATTCTGACCTCCTCAGCAGTAGTCAAAGTAATAACAACACCTTCCCCTGGCCCCAGGCACACCCTATACCAGATATCCTTGTTGCTTGGTGTTGCAAGGTTAAGGAAGCAGTCCTCTCTCATTTATTCTCTGAGACTGCTTGCATCTTAGACCAAAGTTCCTTCAGAGATAAGTATCTTATTATTAAGGATGTTGACTTTCCCTCCTTTTTTTTCTCACCTCACCCCAACTCCAAGAGGAAGAGAGGTAGGAGTAAATTAGATATCCCAAAAGGCCACTTCCCCAAAGACTTTGTTCTTTGACCAGTGGTTGGGCTCCCACCTGCCACTTGGAGATAGATGACATGGAGGATAGAGCTCAATGTCACAGAGAAAAAAGTAGACAGGAAGGGGTAGGAGATTCTATGGAACAGTGGTATTTACAATAAGGAAGCTGATCCCTTAGGGATATAGTGAATGGGGTTAAAGAAAGGACATGTAGGAATGACCCAACTATGTCAACCTCCATAGCTGTGAAAGCGCTATTATCCAATGTTTGTTTATGTTTCCAGTGTTAAGGCTAAAATTCTAGCTAGTCTGTCTAAAATATCTAATGAGTGGTTGCCAATAAATTATAAGCTTTAGCAAGAGTTAGGCTTTTAAGCATTTGTTAAGGAGAATAAGAATTTGGTAAAGAGAGAAGAAAAGGCCTAGATTCCTATCTATTAAAGGGAGAGAGCATTCCTAGCTCCGTTCTCTGCCAGAGTCCACAGGAAAAGAGAGTGAGTCAGAGCACCAGGCTCCCCTTTCTTCCTCCCACAAGCAAACATTACTTTCTGACACCAAAGAAAAGACGCATGGTGTTGCCCTCAGAGACCTTCACCTCATGGTGGAGCTTTTCTACAGTAAGTCTCTAGCAGGTGGCGTCATTCCGATCATTATAGTCCCTGCTTTGTTTCTTCAAGAAAATAACAGAATATAATATCCTATGCTGACTAACAATATGTTAATAACAATGTAGAAAAGGGAGAGAGGAAAGTTTTGTCCAGAGGGGCGATTTTTTTTTATCCTCATGAACCAGCGCTTTGACATTGGTCTTGCAAAGGGAGGGCCTCTGCAGAGAGTACAAGTAACAGATTGTATATATAATAACAGAAGGAAAAGAAAAAAACAAACAAAAAAATACTATTCATTTAAAGTCTCTGAAAGTCTTTTCTCAGATGTCCTCTGGGTATAGTCATGGAATGGAAGTCTTTTCAGGGGTTGATGTGTGGATGCTGGTAATCAGACAGGAAAATTTCCTACAAAATTGAGCTTAACACAACTTTAAAATGACTTTGTCAATAATCAAAATCAAACACTGAAAGTTCTCAAAAACATGTCTAAGGGAATTCAGAATCTTAGTTGTTTACACATGAAACATAATAAAACAAAAATTGAAACATTCTTTAAAATTAATACTACTATAGTCCCCCTTTATGGAGGGTAAATTGAGAAGACAATTGCTGTAATATTAATTTTTAAAAATAATTTTTATCTTTATTTCATCACTTTTTGCATCATCTGCCTAATTATCCTCATGCCATTATGAGAAATTTAAAAATCTAATATAATTGGTAACAGATGTCAAGGCCAAATTCAGCAGTATATTTATCATGACACCTGAGATAATTATGGGGTTTACCATAAAAGAATAGAGAAATGATGGGATATGAACATTCCCACACTTGAGCAATATATACTGCCCATGCAGTATGCCAGGCTTAAAATAGGTGGATGGAATGTATGTCCATGCCACTGAACATATTTGAGGAAACTGAGTCAGACTTAATCAGATAAATGGGATTGAGATGTCCATGGCATCAGGCATATAGGAGGGGGCAGAGAAGCCAGGTGTAGAATGAGATGGGTGGGATCAAAACTTCCAGCCATCTGTACAGTATTGTGGGGGAAAAGAAAAAAAACAAAAATTAAACCAAGAGAATCCAGCCTCAACATTTGTCAAAAGCCATTCCCTCGACCATACCTTGACTTCATGCATGTCTCCCCTCATGTGACAGTTCAATGTCTACTCTTGCATGTATTCCTCTTGTGATTGGATGGCATCTTGGCCAACTGGCATCTGATAACTCAGAATAAAGGGAATTAATGTCTTAAATGATAAGTTCCCATAATCCAAGTCTCATATGGATTTAAAAATTGAGGATAATAAATGATCGCAAAAAATGTGAATGTACCTTGACTCACAATATAATATACAATTATGCAACAATTTCAAATAATACCCCTTTTTTTTACTTCGTATACAATTACTTTTGTGAAAAATCAGAACATATTTAAATACAAGTTAAATCACAACACAGTCTCAAAGAAAACTTTTACAAATGTTCCCCTCTTTTTTGGGGGGAGGTAGGCTTATCAAAAATAATACTTCTAGAATCAATTTACATTTGCCATGGCAACCAATTTGCCAGGGAAATGCTCTATAGAGTTCGATCAAATAATCAGTTGAGAGAAAAAAATAACAAAAACAAACAACTCAGAATATGGGAGCACAATACTCCTAGAATTAACATTGTATTATGAAATTAAAACCATCTTGCATTTTTTAAAGTCTTTGAAAGTCTTTTCTTAGATGATTCTTGGTAGGGTGTGTTTCATCAAGGAAGACCCTGTTCCTAGAAGAAACAAAGGGGGGGAAACTGTCAAGATAATGGAATGTGATAGATGAGATTTGGCATATACTCAGGAGCCCACCTGAGTGAATTACTGGCTGATTTGACTGGATTAGTAGTTGACTAGATTCTAAGCACATCTGGCTGGTACTTGAGAGTACTTAAGAAAGCATGGTTCTCAGAATCTAAAAAAGCTTTGAACTTCCGGCCCAATCAACCAACCAACCAGCTTAAAGAACCTTCCCATTCTGGGAGGGGACTGGAAGGAGGAAGGGGAGCCTGCGTGAAGAACACTGTGTTTTTGGTGCCTGACTTGGTGGTGACAGCAGAGAACGATGGAGAGGAGCTGAGGAAAGATAGGATGGCGAGGTTGTAGGAATTCTGTTCTCAATCTTTCTCTTTCTATATTTCAATAAATCCTTAAAAATCTAAACTTGTTTTATCAGTGATTTTAGTCAGCTTCCCCCAAAACTGGGGGAACAGATTAGAACCCACATTTAGAATTTTAAATTACACACCAGCTAACACCATTTTTCTGAATTCTCTTTAACTTTGTGTGTACATATATACATATATATTACAGAAAATTATATATTTACCATTTTAAAAATTATTCAAGCCTCATTTAAGCATCTGCTGTTTGCCAAGCACTGTACTAAACACTGGGGATTCAGTGACAAAAATTAATCAGTCCCTTTTCGCAAAAAGCATCCATTGGATCAAGAGAGACAGTGTATAAGTACAGTAAATAAGAATATGCAGAATATACACAGAATAAATAAAAAGTAATTTGGGGAAGGGAGGCACTAGAGCTGTAGAGATATCAGGAGAAGCTCTACGTAGAAGGTTACACTTGAGGTGAGTCTCAGGGTAAATAAGGTGTTTTTAGGGGTGGAGATAAGGAGAAACATATATTTCATATTTGAAAGTGTCTAGAATATGACAGTTATGTTTCCGTCTAGATCTGGAGAAAGAGAACATGAGTTCCAATCCTGGCTGCATTGGTTACTAGCTGTGTGACCTTGGGCAAATCACTTCTCCCCTCTGAGTTTCAGGATCCTTTTATGTAAAATGAAAGGGTTGAACTAGATAACCAAGCTGCCCAACCTCTCTGAGTTTCAGTTTCCTTATCTGTAGGATCATCACTTTGGCAAAGTCTTCATAAGAAAACATCTTGTCAATTCTTAATAATCCTATGCTACACAGTGAATATTTATGGAAGAAGGAAACATACAAAGGAGAGTATCACAGATCTCGAAACACCATCCTCTTGTTCAGTTGTTTTTCAGTCATGTCTGACTCTTCATAATTCCATTTGGACTTTTCTTGGCAAAGATGTTGGCCTGGTCTGCCACTTCCTTCTCCAGCTCATTTTACAGATGAGGAAACCGAGGCAAACAGGATTAAGTGATTTGCCTAGGGTCACGTAGCTGGTAAATTTCTGAGGCCAGATTTGAACTGAGGAAGAGGAATTTTAGTACTTTATCCACTACACTACCTAGCTACTCCTGAAATACTATCAAATTCATCCCAGTTATATCCCAACAGACCTAAACTGAAAACCATAGGAGAAAGAACTACTTACTGTAGTGTCGAGTACCTCTAAGAAAATGGAAATAGGAGCTCTCAGATAACTTCTTTTGTTCCTTAATAACCCTTATATCTAGGGTGGTATAGTGGGAAAGGGCAGAACCGGGAGTTAAGAGATGTGTTTTCTAATTCCAGCTTCAGCACTCAGTAGCTATATGGACCTGGGGAGGTCACTCTTTGAGCTTCAGTTTCCTCATCTGTAAAATGGGGATAATAATGTTTGCACTACCCATCTTACTGAACTGTTGTGAGAAAAGTACTTTGTAAACCTTAAAGCACTATAGAAATATAAGCGATTATTATCCTATTATATATTGTAATTGTATCATGAAGTTACTTGATAGTGAAAAGAGCCCTGCCTTTAAGATCAGTTTCCTGTTAACTTCTTCAATTTCTTCATCTGTAAAATGAGGGGGTTGGACTAGAAGGCCCTCAAGATCCCCTCCAGCTCTAAATCAATGATCATTTGAAATAAATAAGTTATCATCAATTCCATTTTTTCTTGTTTTTGAGTCTCAATAAAAACAGAAGTAGTAGAATGTTTTGGAAGACTGATGAATCAACTAGTAATTTTCTCTAATAAGAGTGAGTAGGTAATGATAGCACTTTAACTTTATCTTCAAGAAAAACAATAGGTTAATCAAATTAATGATCCTTTCAGGGAAGGAAGTATTATGGCCTAGGATAGCAGCTCTAGGAGTGTGGGCTTCAGATCCATGGGGAGAGGCAACATCCCTTCAGGGAGCTCATGAGGTTAAAACTATTTTTATAATAATACTAAAAATTACTCAGTATTACTATTTAAATCAACAACTCATCTAACCCCTGAGTCCCAGGTTGACTGGGTTTTCTTAGAGGCCTGGCTGGTAGAATCACACAGTGAAACTAGTTAACTTCACAACAATTATAGAAATCTGTTGCCCATAAACTTGTAGGAAAACCTTTCCAGTTCTCTCAGGAGTGCTCTACCAGCCCCTCTAAGTTGAAGCATAGAAATCCCACATCTTTTCTTTCAGAATCAAAGGGCATTGTGTAATATTTGAACAAAGGAAGGTAATTAGTTATTCTCTAAACCACCATTATGGCCTTTAAATTCCATGGGGATATAGGGCATATGATTGAAGATTGCCTGGAGTTTCACAGGGCACATTTGGGAAGAAATGTCACTAAGTAACTTAGATTGCCTTGGAATCAATATCTAATTTAGTCAAAGCCATGAGCTTATAAATTAGATTTTCAAATTGAGGTAATAACTGATTCATTGAAGGGTCATTTCTTGGGTTTTGTTGTTGTGTATATGTTTTTAATTTGGCAAATAATCTTCATGATGCTTTCAGATAAAAAGTGTCTCAAAAGTTTAATTTTCATCCTCATGAGCTTTTCCAAATACTAGGTCATTTAAAGCCTATTCAGGAGGTATATGTGAAAGGGGAGGGGCTGAAAATAGTTATTTTTTTCCGCTATGGTTATTGAACTATGAGAATCAAATGTATTTCTTTCCTCATCATTGTTGTTAACTGTGAAAGACCACATAGCTTCAAAAAAAGGCTTGATTTGATGACATTGACTTAAAAAATAATTTCATACTTGAAGATTCATTCAGAGATGAAGTGTCAATCATATTGAGACATTTAATCAATTGCATTTAGTTCAGAACAGACTTATAATCATGTTAGAAACTTCTGAGGTATGCTATCCTGTCTTTAATTTATTATCTCAGAACAAACATTGCCCATTGATTTAGAACTTAAGAGTACATCAGCCTATTGATTTCAAGATTAAAATGTCTTCTCATCCTGTGCCATTAAAATATTTTAAAATCTCTTCCAAACATGTCTTTAATTTTTATTTTTTTTGCGGGGCAATGGGGGTTAAGTGACTTGCCCAGGGTCACACAGCTAGTAAGTGTCAAGTGTCTGAGGCCGGATTTGAACCCAGGTCCTCCTGAATCTAGGGCTGCTGCTTTATCCACTGCACCACCTAGCTGCCCCCTCAAACATGTCTTTAAAGATTGAAGTCATCCCCATTGGCCTAACAGATAAATAAGGAAGATCCTACTTAATGTTGGTACACATAACTCTCATTATATTGTAGATAATGACTGAATTTTATTAAAACTTCTTGCGACATGGCAGGAGTAGTTACTGTTATTGAAAATATTTTCTTATATTTTGTTAGTTCATTTCTCCTTGGCTTATTTTTAAAGACTGTTCTGTGAGTAACTATGGCCAAAGAATTAATTGCTTAATAGCCCACATTTTGGTGTCAAGACTCTCTGTACTTAACTAGACTTTTGCTAACAGACGTTGTTCCACTGGGAGTTTATTCAGAGCACTTCCAGTGTGGTACAATCCACCAAAGCACATGCTGTCCTCACCTACCCTTAGAGCACTCAAGGTTACTTCTATGCCAAGACAAGTCAGAATGGGGTTTTGGGAAGATGTAAATGTTATTGTATAGATTGAGTAGTCCCATGAAGAGAAGCCTAGTGGCCTGAGCTGAACCCCTTGGGATAGGATTTGTGTATTTATAGCAAGTTTGTTTCATGTACTCCTTCAAGTTCAGAGTAATGCATATTTCACTGAAAGAGAGAATCAAGAACAAAACAGGAGACCTGGGTTCAATCCTGGCTATGGCTCTTATTAGCAGGAAAGTTACTCAACCTCTCTGGACCTCAGTATCCTCCTCTGAGAAATGGGATGGTTGGGTTGAATGGGCTCTTAGGTCCTTTCCAACTCATAACATCCTTTATTTCCATCCCCTTATTATACTGAGGCCAGAGTGACAATGGTCTGATGTCACCTGTGTAGCTTCTTTTGGGTTTAGTAGAATTACTGTTACATTATTGAGTAGTGTCTGCACAATTCAATCCTTGTTTTTGTTAGGTGCTGTCATCTAACCCTTCTCTTGTTTCTCAAGAATCAAAGAAATTAAAACTAGGAAAGATTTAACTAGAAAAGATGATCTTGGCAAGCCTCAGGCTAAAGGATGAGTCTTCATCCTAAACTACCTTTTACAAACTAGTCGTTCTGGAGAATTTTATTCCTCCCTCCCCCACCCCCCACCCTTCTTGCTTTGGAAAGAAGGGATTGCCTTATTTGAATCTTTTTTTCCCCATCTCTTAAACAGAAGGGATATTGCCCTTTTTCTCTTTAATTTTCTCCTGTCCTCACCCCCTTAACATCCTCTTTCCCCCTCTTATCTGCTATTTATAAAGTATTTTAGATAGATGCTACCTTTATCCTAAGCCCCTGTGTGGTGAGACAATGAGCATAGTACACAGAGTGTTAGATTTTTATTCAGGAAGACCTGAGTTCAAATATTTCTTCAAATAGTTATTAGTTCTCTCATCCTGGGCAAGTTATCTTTCCTGTCAAAGCCTTTTTCATCTTCTGTAAGGTAAAGATAATAACAGTACCTGTCTCACATGGTTGTTGGGAGGGCCAGTTGAGATGATGCAGGTGAAGGGCTTTACAAACCTACAAGCACTGTTTCAGTGTCTGCTATTATTGCTATTATCTAATTGTTGTTTTCATCTTTTTTTTCAGTGAGGTTCAAGTAGAAAAAGTCCTGCAACAAATCACCATCCTACTCCTTTCATAATTAGTGTTCTATGAGCTTTACACAGGTGGATAAAAATAACTGCTTTTTGTGGTTGAATAAAAACATTGGGATGGAACCTCATCCTCTAGGCTTATTTGGAAGAATCCATAGTGCAAATGTAGACGTGACAACAAGGATAGCATGCATCTCATTGTCACCATCATCTCATTGTTACTACTATTGTTAGTGAGGTTATATTGCCTCTATATCAGAGACAAAATTTTAAAACCCTTGCAAAAGTAATTATAGAGCAGAGTCTCTATCAGAAATGATAGAACCTTAAATTATAGGCTTAGCTAACTCTGCCTTCATCCTTTTCATCTTTTAGTTTACATATTTATGTTTTTAATACCTTTTCCTAGGTATCATTTCTTTAATGAAATGTTTTCCAATGTAGATCATAAGTCAAAATCATCTCAGTCAACAAGAATTCATCTGATGCCTACCATGGGCTGTTTACTATGCTAGGTGCTAGTGATAAATACTAAAAATTATATATAGTCCTTGCACACAAGGAGCTTATAGTCCCTGGGAATACAACATGCCCATACTCTAAGTATACACTGAATAATATATAATATAAAGACAAGAAAGTTTCAGGAGGGCACAAGCAGTTAGGGGTCCAGGAGAAGCTTCAAGTAGAAAATAGTGTTTGACCTCAGTTCTGAAGGAAGTTAAGCTTTCCATGAGGTGGAGGTAAAGAGGGAGTGCATTTCAGACCCGAGATGGAATAGTAGGAGTGAGAATCAGAGAGGACAGTTTGTCTGCACAGCTGTAAAGGGGAAAAATATATAATGAGTTAGCACAGATAGGTTAGGCTCTCAGTTGTAAAGGTTTTTAAAAGCCAATCAGAGAAGCTGATAGTTTAAACTAGAGGGAATAGGGATTCATTCAACTTGTATATCTTTTACTCTACACTGTCCTGTGACCTTCTTCTGAAACTATTAAACTATTAAAATGTTAAGGAACTTAATAAGGCATCTGGTCCAATCTCCTCACTTTACCAATGGGGAAACTGAGGCCCATAGTGACTTGCAAAAGGCTCATAGGTAGCAAGTATCAAAGGCAAGGGAGCAGCTAGGTGGTGCTGTGGATAAAGCATTGACCCTGGATTCAGGAGGACCTGAGTTCAAAATCTGGTCTCAAACACTTGACACTTACTAGCTGTGTGACCCTGGGCAAGTCACTTAACCATCATTGCCCCACAAAAAAAATAATAATAATAACATCAATGGCAGGATTTGAATGTGGGTCCTCTGAATCCAGAAGAGACCAAAATCACACAGTGCATCCTAAGCTGTCACCCAAGACTTGTCCTGCCATTGGACTTCACTGATTCTGGAGGAAGAGTTAGGCTGATGACCGCCCAGCTCTGCCTTACTTAAATCCAATTCACAAGACTTCATTCTTGTGATATCATTGGTCCTCTTCAAAAATGAAAGGCAAATAGCAACGACAACAGTGGTGTTTCTGTGGTGCTACATAGTCTCATAGGTTTAGAAAGGAAAAGAAACCGCATGGAATCAATACTGCCCCCCAGATAGGACCCTGGAAATTGTTCCTTTAAATAAAATTCTTTCAGTTTGTTTCCTTGCAATTTTCTCTTTTTTCTGGTCTTAAAAAAGAGTGGGGCAGCTAGGTGGTGCAGTGGATAGAGCACCGGCCCTGGATTCAGGAGTACCTGAGTTCAAATCTGGCCTCAGACACTTAACACTTACTAGCTGTGTGACTCTGGGCAAGTCACTTAAACCCAATTGCCTCACTAAAAAAAAAAAAAAAAAAGAGTGGGGCAGCTAGGTGGCGCAGTAGATAGAGTAGCGGCCCTGGAGTCAGGAGGACCTGAGTTCAAATCCAGCCTTAGACACTTGACACTTACTAGTTGTGTGACCCTGGGCAAGTCACTTAACCCCAACTGCCTCACCAAAAAAAAAAAAAGAAAGAAAGAGTACAATGGGGAAAAATAGAAATATCTGAGAATTCAGATGAGTTGGGCTATAATGAACAGAATGTTAATTAATTGTACATTTCTCTGAGCTGATTTGGTTGATGTAATGGGTATACTAGAAAGCACATAGGCCTGAGAATCAAGATAGCTCTTCCCCTAATTTCCTGGGGAAAATGACAGGGCATTTAACTTTGTTGGGCCTTAGTGTCTTCAGCTGTCAAATGTGTGGGATAGTTTTGGTTCTGTTTTTATTTTTTAAATATTGTTGATAAATCACAGGTGTTTTCCATTGTAGCTTTTTTCAGGATGGCTTGAAAACAGCAGATAAATTGAAACAGTACATTGAAAAGCTGGCTGCTGATTTATATAATGTAAGTTATTTGTGAAGTAAATGGCTTTTAACATGCTTATGTAGATAAACATTACCAGTCCATTGGTTTCACTAGCAAAAAGACATATAAAATAAATGACAACAACTTCACAGTTTAGTGACTTGTCAATAAATACCTTGAGAAGATAGTCCTTTGGCTCAACTTAATTAGTGAGGCCATGAGTGGCCAGATAGTAGATATACCAGTTTTCTTATGTGCCTAATAATGAGTCCTAAACTGATTTATATTCCTGATTTAGTTGCAATGTAGTCTTACTGTTCTCCTGTCAACAGTATAAGCCATTTGACTGTCTTTGAAGAAAAACAAAAAAGATGGGTAAAATTTTTTAGGCCTAGTGCCCACAATGTTGAAGGCATGCACTGTAACATGACTATGAATGCCTGTGGTTGAGAAGTACATCTCCCCATTTTTTCTAATGACACCTTCCATTTACATATGCTTCTTAAAACTTAATTTGAAACATACTGCTCTTTTCCATCATTGTTTAATATAATGCAGAATAATAAGTAATAAAATAAGGTTTTTTAAAAGCTATGGAGGAACCATACTATAAGAATTCAAGTACCTTTTCTGTTTAGTTGAATAATGGGGTTTCCATTAAAAAAAGATTTAGTACCAGAGAACAAATTATCAGTATTATTTTCCTAACTGTGACTATTATAACACTTCTGAGTCTAATTGGTGGCCCAAATGAGTTGTTTAAGGAAAAGGCATATCACATTATCCACTTACAGTTACATTAAGACATACTGTTTGGCACATTCATAAAATGAGGAACCTTGGGCTTGCCTTTGCCATTTTCAAAAGTAGCATTATATTACAGGTTTTGATAAGGGAATCAGCACTGCCCAATGAAATGTGTCTCATGAGTGGTACATTGGGTTGAGTTAAATTGGGCCTGTGAAATGTAGAGGTGAGTAATGAAAACAATTTCTTCTTTTGCAGATAAAGCAGACTCAGGATGAAGAAAAGAAACAGCTTACCGCCCTCCGAGACTTGATAAAATCCTCTCTCCAACTGGATCAGAAAGAAGTAAGTGACCTCTGTGTTCAGAACTTGGGTTAATGGTGTGTAAGTGAGAGGACTGGAGATGTGCACTTTCTCAGATCTCATTTTGGTCATGGTAGAAATGGATAGCCACACACAAACACAGAGCCAGGGTTTGTTTACCTCCAAAAATCTGTTTTTGAGAAAACAACGGCATCCACACCACCATGAGAATGAACAGTATAGCCAAAAAAACCCCACAATATTACAACAGTCTCCATTGTCATACCCCTTTTTTTAGTTCTTTCCATGCCCTACTTTGTCCTTCCTCTTAAACAGCTACAAACTGGGACAGTACAGTTTATGCAACAGTCAGAGATGTTGGATGTTGGTCACCTATGCCTTCCAAGCACGGGGCGTTGTGCCCACTTGTTGCCTGGAAACAACCCCCTGGGGAAACATAGGGTTTCTTTTTCCTACTTCAGCTAATTCTAAGTACAGAAAGTTTCACATTTTGTAGAGGGCCAGTAATTAACCATTGTTGAGCATACTCTTGGTTTTTAACCATCTAATAAGAAAACCTAAAGGTGGCATAAATATCCTAAAGCTTCTCCAAGGCAAAAAAAATCTTGAAGACCCTCATTCTATTCATCGGATTCCAGATGATTGACTCTAGATGGAAAATAATGGACTGTAAGCCAAACATTAGGTTGCATCCATAGTAGGGTATGTGCATTGAGGTCTTCTAGGAGTGTGATTATTTGTGCTGAATTATCTTACACTTCCCTTTCTCATCAGGGTCATGGCTTTGCAAGATGGCTGGCCAGGGCTGATAGAGGAGAGGAGCACAATGTAGAACTGGATTTTAAGTCACACAATGCAACTGGTCAGAGATAGGGTTTAATAAGATCAAATGCTGAAAGTCAATGAAGAGTAAGAATAAATTACTCAGTTTTCCTACCTATGAATTACAACACTGTCTATACTTAATGGCATCTTTGCTTTGTACATCTTAGTGAGAGGCAAAAGAGGCAGAGAATGGATGTCTGCTAATGTCAAAAGGGAATTTTCTGTTTGGGTACATGCTGAACTAGATGACCTGCAAGGCCCCTTTCCTACTCAGATTCCTCTGTACATCTTGGTCTCTTAGGAGAACTAGGATTCCCAGTAGATGATTTTAGTCTATTCTGTGCCTTTTTATAAGGAACATGGGAAAGTTGCAGGAAGCTAGATAATTGATAGATATCTCCCCCTGCACTGAGAACTGGGAATATATATTTAATGATGCAAAGAGCACAGATTTTGCTCCCAAGTTTCTGATCTACTGTCACACTACAGAAGCATGATAAAAAGTGTATATGTCCTATCACCAACTTAGTTTACCTTCAGTGTTTCACAGAACAATTAATTATACTTGAAAGGTTTTCTACAGCAGCTTTGGCCCTTTTTAGAGCTTTAAGAGAAATGTGAAGTAGCTATAGACAACAAAACTAGGTTTTCTAATCATCCATCGTTCTCACGTGACAATGGACTTCCATTTACACAAGTGTTTCCATAGGGAATACTTTGCTTGATATGCTTAAGCCCTTATTTGCAATGGGAAAAAGTATTGAACTAAGAGCTATAGGGTTGTGAGAATTGGGCCCTCTTATTCTCCTCCACTATTTCACTTGGTGATCTCACCAGCTTCTTTGAATTCAATGATCTTTATGCGGATTATTCTTAATTCTATTTATCCAGCCCTAAGCTCTCTTTTGACATCCATTCTTTCATCTCCAGCTTCCTGTTGAACATCTCAAACTGGATATCCCATAAACATCTTAGACTCCATATATCCAGAATTTTATTTCTTCATTCTACCTCCTCCCCCTGCCCCCAACTTCTTTCCTCTTCCTGTTATTGCTGAAGGTATCATCATTCTGCCAGTCACGTGGGCTGGTAATTCATTTTTTTCTGCTCTACATATCCAATCTGTTACCAAGTCCTGTTGCTTTTACCTGAACTATTACAATAGTCTGCTCGTAGATCTCCCTACCACAAGTCTCTTACCACTCCAATCTTTCCTTCACTCAGCTGCCAAAATGAACTTCCTAAAACATCTGACCATGTCATCCACCCACTCCATCCCTCACTCAATAAATTCCAGTGGCTTCCTATCACTTCAAGAATAAAATATAAAACCTCTGTTTGGTGTTGAAACCCTTTTATAAGATGTATCAATCCCTCTACCTGTGAGGTTTTATTACACCTTACTCTTCCCCTACTTCTGCAATCCAGTGACACTGGCCTCCTTCCAATTTCTCATACAAGACTGTACATCTCCTGACTAAGCATTTTCTCTGACTGTCCACTGTGCCAGGAATGTCCTTCCTCATCACTACCTTCTGGCTTCCTTGGCTTCCTTCAAGTCCCAACTAAAATCTCACCTTCTATAAGAAATCTTTCCTTATCCCCCTTAATGATAGTACCTTCCCTCTGTTGATTTTTTCCCAATTTACCCAGTATATTTTGCTGGTACATGGTTTTTGTGTTGTCTCCTCCACTAGACCATATGCTTCTTGAGATCAGGGACTGGCTTTTGCCTCCTTTCTATGCCCAGAGCTTTACACAGTGCCTGGAATATAATAGATACTTAATAAATGACTGATGAGTGATAGATTTGAAACTAGAGGAGACTCTAGAGGTCATTTAACAAATTAGAAAGCTGAGACCCAAGGGACTTAAGTGATTTGCCCATAATCAGATTGTCTGACTCCAGATCCTAAGACAGTTAGTGACCCAGTGGATAAGGCCCTAGACTTGGAGTCATGAAAACCTGAGTTCAAATTCTTCTTCAGACTCTTAAAACTTTTGTGACCATGGACAAGTCCTGGACTTCCTTTCTATAAAATAGAGATAATAGTACCTACAAAGTTGTTGAGAGGATCAAATGAGGTAACATATAAAGCACTTTGCAAACCTTAAAACACTATATAAATGCTAGCTGCTCTTCTTGTTATTCTCATTGAAACACACACCACAGAAGACCTGCATTTGAGTCTCAACTCCAATATTTACTAATTTATGACTGTGACAGTGTTAATTAACCACCCTGTTCTCAGTTTCCTTATTTCAAAGGGAAGAAGAATAATTTTTCTGCTACCTGCCTCCCCTGTGAAGAAAGCACTCTGAAACCTTAAATTCCTATAGATGTAGGAGCTATTATAATTATGGTTATGGTTATTTATAAAAGTAAGAGAGTCAAAGTGGCTTGTGGAGATTGACATAAAATGCTAGCTATCTTAAATATCAAATAGCATTAGTTTAATAAATTAACAAAGGTTTATTGAGTACGTTTTACATGTCTAGCACTATGCTAGACATTATAGGGATACAGTACTCAAACAAGCCCATAATCTATGATTCAAGATCCCTCCTTTTCCTGTCAAAGGACTCTTGAGTTCACAAGGACTGGGTGTAATATCTCTGACTCATTGTCACCACTAAGAGTTGCTCAAAGAAAGTTTCCCCATATACTCAAGGTAAAGTTCATGCCTAGATTTCCTCAGATGTAAGGAAAGCGGTCCCCCACTGGTATATGCATGCAGAGCACTAAATGAATGTCAGTTAGGTATAGGATAGCTTTAATTCCCCCTTGCACCAAAAAAAAAAAAAAAAAAAAAGGAAAAGGAAAAGACAAAAGTATTCAGGAGCCCATGAACAGATAAAATCCATAAAGCTCTGAAATAGTCTTTCAGTTCACCCCTAAGACAGAAGAGAATTTGGAGCTGCACTGGGGCAATAAATTGACATTCTGAGAAAATCCCTCTTTCCACAGGGTCATAACACATTGCCTTCAAAATTGTTATGTTTAGACTTCCCTTATAATGTGTATACATTAAGGCTGCTAAGCAAACATTCCCCTTTCCATCAAACCTGCTGTGTCTGAATAGCTTTGGTATTCAACTCTCTGAAGAGAATAAGAGAGGTGAATCAGCTCACTTTTATAGGTGATTGGTAGAGGCAGCTGATTCTCAGACTGTCATCAATAGGCAGTACCCATTACTGATATATGGAAAAAGCAGGAATGGTCACTTTCCATGAGGAGGTGCTCCCTGTGCTTTGCTTTAAATATTGAAACACACCCTTTAATTTATAAGGTTAATGGGAGAATTCCTCCAATTGATTAGTGATTCCCTGATGGACTCCACTTACACTCCAGTAGACCTGTGATCCCAATGATATGAGTATTCCCTCCAACTCTGCAAATTACAAGTCGTCTCTTCTTATTTCTCCTCTTCAATTCTTGTCCCTATCCTCCCAAGCTTGTGGCAGGGAGTGTGCCCAATGTGCAGGTGCCATATCTTGCTTGCTTTTGGCATCTAGAGGATACTAGTGGAGCATATTGGCTCTCCAAAATTGCCCCTCACACTTGCCACATGACCTGCCCATCTTTTGTACTCATACGTTTTTTATGACATCCTTTCTATCCTTTCTCAGTAATTCTTTGTAAAGTGTTCCACCTTCATCACACCCATCATGCAGCTCTCCATTGCCCTTTAGGTGATCGTGCATTTCTGTTCAGTATTTTCAGTCTTTTGTGTCCAGTAGCCGTCCAATAATACTGGTATTTAAAGGATCAGTCTTTACTTCTGGGAAGAGCTTGAGGTCATTTCCCAAAGGCAGTCCAGCCTGTTTTCTTCCTCCTGTTCAATTCCAGGCAGTGTCTGTCTATGATAACTACT
The DNA here is from genome assembly GCF_019393635.1 of Dromiciops gliroides. Classification (NCBI taxonomy): domain Eukaryota; kingdom Metazoa; phylum Chordata; class Mammalia; order Microbiotheria; family Microbiotheriidae; genus Dromiciops; species Dromiciops gliroides. Next base: position 101,495,760 of record NC_057861.1, read on the forward strand.
TATGGATGAGCGCTGCAGGTTTCCCATAAAATTATGCCTGTGTCTGGCTGATGAGCAGTCTTTTTCCATGTGGTTTTTCATAGGTGGATAGTTGGACCACTTGGTTTTTCCTATGTGGATAGTTAGAGTGATTATGGATCTTCTTAGTTAAGAGGCTTTATAATGTGCTGGGTTTTGTATTGGAAGCAGGACAATGTCATCCACGAACAGGAGCATCTTGAAGACTTCCACCTGGTGTTCTTTTTTTTTTTTTTTTTTGGTGAGGCAATTGGGGTTAAGTGACTTGCCTAGGGTCACACAGTTAGTAATTGTTAAGTGTCTGGGGCTGAATTTGAACTCAGGTCCTCCTGAATCCAGGGCCAGTGCTCTATCCACTGCACCACTTAGCTGCCCCTCCACCTGGTGTTCTTAATTTTTTATGTGTCATGGACTCCTTTGGCAGTCTTGTGAAGCCTATGGACACCGTCTTAGAATAATATTTTTATGCATAAAAGAGGATTATAAATGGAACCAATTATATTGAAAAAACAGTTATAAAAAATTAAATTCTTAGACCAAAAATTGTTTTTACATGTAATTGGGGAGGGGGGGTGCATAAAACATTAAATAAATAATTTAAGGAAAAAGATGGTTTGCAAAAAAGGAAAAAAAGTCTTAGACCCCAGGTTAAAAACTTCTGATTTATACAAATTGTGTGAGTTAAAAAGAAGTAAAAAATAAAAAACTGCCCAGCAGCCCCTGTCCTGAGGAACTTTATAATCTTATTTGGGAGGCAAGACTTGTACACAGGAAACAATCAAAGCACAGTACAAGAGAATACCTAATCAAGACAAAATTATGTGGTTCAGATTACAAGTGCTAGCAAAATAAAGGAAGGGAGATCAATGTGGCTTGGAGCATTTTCAGAAGAGTTCATGAAAGGAAGCAAGACTTGATCTAGGTCCTGAAGGATAGCTGAAACTTAGAAGGGTAAAGAAGAAAAAGGGGAAGCTATATGAATGAGGAACAAGGAAAACATAAGTGTCTGAGAGTGGTTCAGAGGGAAGACAGCCTGACTTGTCATAAATTCAAGTATACACGTCTTATGGTTGTTTGGAAAGGGACCTTATTGTTTTATATTTAAGCCTAATTTTTTTTAATATAGTGGTGGTATTTTTGCCCCCCAGATTCCTTCAAAGGCCCAAACCATATATACTTCTGTAGGGAAGAGAGAAACACAGAGTCCTGTGTTCAAGCCCTGGCTCTTCTGCTCACTAGTGGCCTTCCAGTGTGGAGGCAAATCATATTGCCTTTCTAGGCTTCACTTTCCACATTTGTAAAATGAGGGGGTGGGGCTACATGCATGTTCCTACGATTCAGTAACATTTTTTTTACCCTATTTTCTCTTAGAGGAGAGCACAAAGGACAATGCTTAATACTATACTTGTCTTCACGTGTCCAATCTAAAAGATCTGAAAGAGAAAATGACAACCTACTATATTCCAGCTCTACTAAGCATAGCACCCTTCGGGGCCTTAATTTTTTCCTTAAATATTCGATTTCTGAGGTCCCTCCCAACATTAAGAAATACCTTAATGAAAATGTTTATATATGCAATATATTTCTTATACAACACCTAATAAAACATATGTTATAATATCAGGCATTATAATCTATTATAATAATATGTTCTATTGCAATATAATATATCACATATAAAATTTCTATAATCTATATGTTTTATTATATAATATACAAATCTCCATTCATATATAAAATACATATCACCTGCTGATTCTCTAGACATTAAAATGACTATTGGTAGTTTTTATAAAGAGTGTTTGGAAAGGCATTGAAATTAAAACCTGTATAAAGAGTACACACAATTAGATCCTCTGCTAATTTTTAAAGAATGGCATGACAAGGGAATAGAGACCCATCATCTATAGCTATAGCAAGACACCTCTAAACCAGGGGTCGACAAACTGTGACCCTTTGGCCCATCACCTATTTTTTGTACTGCCCATAGCTAAGAATGATTTTTATATTTTTAAATAAAGTTTTGTGCTTTTTCAAAATGTGAAAACCATTCTCAGCTTGCAGGATTTACAAAAGCAGGCTATATAGTTTGCCAACCCTTGATCTAGAGTATTTAAGTGACCTCTGTATTACAAATGGCTTACAAATGCATGTGTGCCCTTTTTTACACAACAGAATGGTTCCTAAGAAGTTGTGTAAATCACATTTTTATAAATGGAATTATGTTTCATATTTACACTGAGATCCCTGCTTGAATTCTAGTCACTAAAAATATTCAGAAAGAAAAGGCCTCAGTGAGAAATCAATAGTTAGAAATTGGAATCCCAGATTCTTTTTCAGCCAAACTTTACATGCTGAAACATTCAAATAAGTTTTGATTGTCTTTTGGCAGATGGTCTACTCAATTAATAATCTCAGGCTTTAGTAATAAATGAAAACTTTAAAAAAAAAACAATTTGTACACAACTATTTTAAGAGTTTGAAAAATGCTATTTTGAATAATCATGTTCCAAGTCAAATTTAGTATCAGATAATTCATCCCACAAACTTACTGTGTTCCTTCCTCAGATCTGTCTTATAAATCCATATCTTCCTTCAGGTTTCACCTCAGGTGCCAAGAAGACAGACACCTTCTCTTAGCTGCTGGCACTAGGTCCTAACTAGAACAACCTTGTATTAGTTCTCACTTAGGCACATGTACCGAACAGAATCTGAATTCCTTGAGGGCAAAAACTGGGTTTTTTGCCATTCTTCCAACAAATCTCCAGTATTTATTGCCTTCTCCATTAAAATGGAAGTTACTGCTTTTGAATATGTTTAGTGCCTAATAAATGTTTTTGAATTGAATAGCTATTGAAGCATGAGGATTCACCAGTTCATTCATTCATCAGCAGCTTTGAAATACCTACTTTGTACATGCACTGTACTAGAAACTAGGAAAGATATTTAGATAAATATGGGACGGCCCCTTTTATCAAACAGGTTACAATCTAGTTGGAATGAGGTTGCATGCACAGATAACTAAAACGCTAATTTTATGGTATAGATGCTGAATAAGAGGGGTGCTTTGAATGCACAACCCTGTAAAAAGATGAGGAAGAGGTAACAACTTGGGGAACCAGGAAGAATTTCATGGAAAAGGTGCACTTAAGTTTACAGAGTGCTCCTTTACAGCACTCCCTTCATACCATAAGTTAGAAATTCTAAATTCCACCAGAAAGTTCTGTACTTTAAAAAAAATAGTTCATCAGAGGGAGATGAGAAACACTTCTCCATTAAACCTATTAATTTGTAATCACTTGCAATTGTAAGACTGGAGATCCTAGGCATAATAATTGATCAATTAGTTTATTAAATTTTCCAACTGAGAGAGCAATGCTAATGGCTAGGCAGCATTGCTAATGTAAGAAAGGAAATGGAAACCAAGATTAATGTTTCAGTTATCTTCCAGTAGTGAATGGCACTTTGTAGACACCAGGCTGTGCATCGTTGGCTGGTGTTGCAGAGAAGACTAAATGTCTCTGAGGTCTTAGCTGAAGTTGAACATTTCCTTAGCCCAGGTTTTCTTATTGAAGACAGTTTTTAAAATTTGCATTTCTTTTTTACCAAAGGGTTTTTTTTTTCCTTTGTAAAAGGATTGAGAATGACTTTTCACCCCTTTCAGTAAAAAAATTGAGAGCTAAGAATTCTCTGAGAACCTGAAAAGAAAAACAAAAACAATACATCATCATTTAAAGTACCAAATTGCTGAATAGGTTGAATGACCTTCATTTTTCAAAATGCACAAATAATCATTGGTATTGGTTTTCTAGGCTATAAAGCTCATTAGTAGTTAATTTAGGACAGTTCATGCAGGGGTTTTTGGATTTGTTGCTTTCATCCTGCCCAAAATTAACAGACAAGTTCCAAAAAACAAAGCCTTGGGAAAATATTAAGAAATACGTTTTAAATAACTGCTTCTGTTAGCTGATACAAAGAACATGATTGGTTCTAAATGTTTGATATTCAGAAATCAACATTTAATTTAGAGCATTAACATTCTAAGGGCACAAAAGATCTGTCTTGAAGATGAAAAAATAGGATATTACAGTTTTCATTTCAGAACTTTAAGGTTGGAAGGGACTCCAAAGTTCATTTTGTGTGTGTTTTGAAGCATGAGTCCCTTCTGTAACAATCCCAACAAGGACTCGTTTGGACTTTCTTTGAAAATCTCCACTTCAGATGTAGGGAGGAGCTCTCTATTGCAGTATGAAACCCATTCCATTTGTGAACAACTCTAATTAATTATCAGGAATTTTTTTCTTATATTGAGTTGAACTCTACCTTCTAGTGCCTCCATTCCACAGGTCTCAGTGCTATCTTTTTACTACCAAGTAGAACAAGTTTGATAAAACATTGAAGTTTTGGGAAGGAAATAAGGGCATCTATTTATAACACACAGATTCTCTTCAGGGTGTGGAGAGAAGGGAGGAGTAGTACACAGATGTTATAGATATACCATTTTAAACTATTCAGATGCAGGGAATATGTTGAGGGGGTGTTATTAGGGAAAAGAGAAAATATTTTTTCTGAGAAAAGGGAGCCTGTTTTAAGAGTTTAACCAAGGAGTGTTTAGAAATGTATTTACTTTCTTTGGGTGGGATGAAATTGGCAAAGGTACATAATTCTAAATTCATATATACATATGTGTGTGCATGCATTCTAGTAGAATTCATATGAATTTGTTAGATTTAAAATGTATTGTTAGTTTTCTTTGTCATTGGACCTTGTTTAATCCTATGCCTAATTCTTTAATGTCCCCCCTTTTTTTTTTATCAGACTATCTACATAAGATTCTACTTCTGTAAAAAGAATCTGTATCTCTTAAAGAATGTTAGGACTGGGGCAGCTAGGTGGCGCAATGGATAAAGCACCGGCCCTGGATTCAGGAGGACCTGAGTTCAAATCCAGCTTCAGACACTTGACACTTACTAGCTGTGTGACCCTGGGCAAGTCACTTAAAACTCATTGCCCCACAAAAAAAAGAAAGAAAGAAAAGAAAAAAAAGAAAGAAGAAGAATGTTAGGACTGGAAAAAACTTGGAGATCCTTTACTCCAATTATCACTAGGTGGCACAGTGGATAAAGCATTGGCCCTGGATTCAGGAGGACTTGAGTTCAAATGCAGCCTCAGACACTTGACACTTACTAGCTGTGTGACCTTGGGCAAGTCACTTAACCCTCATTGGCCCACCAAAAATTAAAAATAAAAATAGAGTGATACCAGCTGATGAGGATCTTTCTTTTGGAAATCCTTGACTCCCTCATTCCCTTTACCTATTACAGCCCTCTAACAACTGCCAATATCCAGGTTGAATACATAACCCAAACTTGAAAAACTCTATGAAAACTAGAGGACAATAACTCTGATTACAGCAATTCCTCATTTCTTTATGGCCTTCTTGAATTCCCCATGTTACCAAAGCTGTTCCGCCAAGTGATAGAGCTGGAGAGAATCAAGGACATATTTTCTCCATAGAAAATTCTTCAATAAGAATTATTCAGGCTAACTGTTCCTACATGCCATGTGTTCACTTTTCATGTAGTGTATGCCTCAGCTCTCATCCATGCTAATAGAACAGAGTAGCAATATGGTTGATTCACAATATTCAATACAGAAACAATTTTATTCTGAAGCAAAATTACACACACACACACACACACACACACACACACACACACTTCTTAAATACTTTTTGTCTGGGCTGCTGTTAAAGTTCTTTTGTATTTTTAGAAAACATATAGATTGGACCAGAGGTGGGAAGTCATCTGGACAATAAATAGATGTTTAGCTTGCATGCTTTATATACCAGTGGTTAATCAGTAACTGATTTTACTTCCTATATCATCTACTTTCACCTTTCCAACATTAAGAAGAGATATGTTTATTTTTTAAAAAGCAAAAGAAGAAACTGGTACAAAGAAGCCTTCCCCTGGTTTTATTTTTAGTTATCACTGGATAGAAATCTTTAAACTGTGTTTCTGTTTGGTTTGGGAGAGTTGGGGTATTTTTGGGAGGGGGTATTCATGTTTCCTACATGAAAGTTCATGAACCACTTTAGTAAGACTGAAATATTTTCAGAATGTTTCTTAAATGAGCTTTTAAAAATTCTACTTTGTTTCAGGTTGGGGGATGGGCTTTTGGGATGAATTCCTCCAAATCTATTGAATGCTGTTTTTTTAGTTCATAGGGAGAAAATATGGCATATCTAAGGAATGAAAAATAAAATGGGTTGTTTATTTTAAGGGTGTTTTCAATATGCATTAGTAAGAGGGTGCTACATACAATCATTGGGGAATTTTTAAAAAATTAATTCTCTTTTCAAATTCTTTGCTTTTTCTTTCCTCTGTTGCTTCTGCCTTTCCCGATCGAAGTCTAGGAGAGTAAGTCAATACTTTTTGTGAGCCTTTATTTTTTTCTATTGATATTTCTGTCATCAAATCTCTTATTCTTTTATGAAAGATTGTTATTCTGTTTATTGCATTTTCCCTAAGGATATTTGTATTAATTCAATGGTGGGGGAAAATGCTGTTATAGCATCAATCCAGATGTCGATGTAAAATTATACTTATTTATAGATGTGTAAATTATGCATATGGAATTCTTGCAGTCATTGAATCATAGTGTTTTCAAGCCAGAAGGGAGCTTAGGTATCAGTTATTCCAACTCTTCTGCGAGAAACATTAGGCATTAAAAGGCTTGTAAAGTCAGGCCTGGAGCCTATGTTTCCTCACTCTCTATCCATATCTATGCTCATTCTACCATATCATAACAGGCTATGCATTTGGGTTTATCCCCTTTATGTATTTAGTCTTTCGTTCCTTCAACATTCAACAAACATTTATTGCTTAATTATTGCCTACTGTGTTCAGAGCATCACATTAGGCCCTGAAGGAACTGTCAAGTTCAGATAAAATACAGTTCTTGCCCTCTTGGCACTCATGGTACAGTAGTAGACTTCTCACAAAATGATGGAATGTTAGAATTTGGAAAGACCTTAGAAATCATCCAGTCTAACTCCCTTCATTTCCTAGCCAAGGAAACTGAGACCCATAGGGGGAATTAATTTGCCCGGTGCCACACAAATAATAAGTAACAAACAAAGTGAGGACTTGAATGCAGATCTTCTAACTCCAAACCTAGAGTTTTGTCTCTATCCTTTGGAATGATATTCCTTTGCCATTGTATTCAAACTTATTGCCAACTTTCATCTAGAAAGCACCATCGATAAGCCAACAAAAATAGTTCTTTCACCTTCTGTTGTGAACTCATATTTGTGTTTCTTGTTTTTAAAGGCTTTTTTACAAAAGAGAATAATATCTAAATGTCTCTTACAGCTTCATTAGTTGTGAAACATGATTTTGTGGTAAAGATTCTGAACACTTGACTCGATTCACTTTGACTTTGAGTCATTGTTTCACTAAAAATAGCTTTTGTAATAGGATATTGTTGGGGCAGCTAGATGGCACAGTGGTTAAAGCACCGGCCCTGGATTCAGGAACAAATCCGGCCTCAGACACTTAACACTTACTAGCTGTGTGACCCTGGGCAAGTCACTTAACCCCCATTGCCCCGCAAAAAAAAAAACAACACAAACAAACAAAAAATAGGATATTGTTTGGGGAAGGAGAAATAATTTTTTTATTTTAAAGACATATTTAAATTCATAACATTTTTCAGTGGCCCTTTGAAATTTTGCCAGCCCCTTTTCTATTTGACACATACAGAAATGGTGTTTGCAATGCCAAACAAGCATGAAAAGTCTAAAATATAGAATTACTGCTATATATTTTCTTTTTAATTTATAGAGAAATGGAACATGTCCAACACAGAGTGATTAAGGCTCTAGATTGGAAATCAGGGACCTGGTTTCATGTCAGTGAATCAGTCAACAAGCTAAGGGAGGACTTTTTGTATACCACACATTGTACTAAGGGCTGAGGATAGAAAGAAAAGCAAAAGATAGTTTCTGCTTTCAAGGAGCTTACTGTATAATAGAGGACACAACATGTAGAAAAACTTTGTACAAAAAGGATATATGCAGAATATATTGGAGATAATTAGAGATAACTGAGAGAGGTCTTCCTCTCATCATTGCTTTCCTTCATAGAACACTTTATAATTTATAAATTGCTTTTCTTATAACAGCCCTGTGAAATAAGTAGGGTGAGGATTGTTGATATTGAACATTATTGATTATCCTTTTTAGATGAAAACTTAGGGTTCCAGAAGTTCAGGGACTTATCCAAGGACACATAACAGGTGGCAGATCCAGTTCTTGAACCCAAGCCTAGTTATTCCTAGCCGACTAATCTTTCTACACAAACATGATGCCCTAAACTTGGGCCAGGCAAACTTCCCTCTCTGGTTCTCAATTTTATTATCTGGAAAATAAGTAGGTTTGACCGGATGCTACAATCTCTAACGTCTTTTCCAGGCCTAACAATCAATATGTCTATGTTTAACATGGAGTTGGTGGGTATGTAATAGCTTAACATAGGGTGTCAAAACATCGTGAGTTGTTGATAATTTTTCTTTTTCATTGTTTCTTCCTGCATAGGATTCCCAGAGCAGGCAAGGAGGGTACAGTATGCATCAACTTCAGGGCAATAAGGAATATGGCAGTGAGAAGAAGGGTTATCTGCTAAAGAAGAGTGATGGGTATGTATGAGTAGTCATTGTGTATTTGTTTGTGTATGTGTGTATGTTACAAATCTCATCGAGTTTTACTTTGATATGTCAGTGGATCTGTGGTTATGCAAATCAGAGCCCTTCCACACCTTTTCATCCTGTATGATTTTATATTTTTTTTATCCATGTCTCCTTATAGATTTTCTGCAAGGCATCCACTTTCCATCTTGGGATCCTTACTACATGTTCTTCACACACACACACACACACACACACACACACACAGTTTTTAAGCTTGTTAGAATAGTTGATTATCTTTACCCTTATCAATATGTATTGTCCTAAAGTAAATTATTATGGTTGAGAGGACTGAATGACTGAAAGAGTATTGGTAGGTACAATGACAAAACAGGAAGTTTAGGAACAGAGATTTTTAAAAATCCATTAATTAATTTATTTTTTATTGAATTTTAAGTTCCATACTATCTCCCTCTCTTCATAGGACATGAGTCCATACACCATCCTCTTTGTTTTCCCCTGGACATTCTCCAGCATGTAAATGTACTGAATCCATGGCATCCAGACATGAACACAGTATTCTAGATGAGGTCTCTTGAGGGCAGAGTATAGTGGAATGATCATTTCTATATTCCCGGTAGCTATGGTTCCCTTAATGCACCCCAAGAGTAAATTGGATTTTTTTGGCTGCCATATCACATTGCTGACTCATTGAGCTTGTAGTCCAATAAAACTGAAGAACTTTTTCTGAGCCCAACTGCTTTCCAACCATGCCTCCTGCATCTTGTACTTATGAAGTTGATTTTTTTTTGCCAAGTTAAAAACAAGGGACACTTTATATCTATCCCATCTGAATTTTATCTTACTAGATTCATCTTCATACTGTAGCCTGTCTGTCATCTAGGGGGTTGACAAATCAGGACTTAGTATCCTCTGCAAATTTAAAGAGCATGGCATCTGTGCCTTTACAAGGCACTGATTAAAAAATGTTAGATTGCATAGGGCAAAACACCAATCCCTGGGATACACCACTAAAGACCTCCCATACTGACTTAGCAGTTAAGCCATCCAACTAATTGTGAACTCATCTAGTTGAATTAACTAGGCCTCATTTCTCCAGTTTCTCTACCATAGTATGAAGTACTTTATCAGAAGCTTTTCTAAAATCTAAACTAATTATATCTATAGAATTTCCCCAAACCACTTGTCTCCTTGGCCTGTACTTGATAAACCCATAACAGCCCTTTTTCATTACTGATTCTCTATCTAGGTATTCACTACCTTTTCTTCAATGATCTGTTCTAGTCTTCTAAGTGCCTCCATTTTGGTTTCTTCAGACAGATCCCATTTTTCTTTTTCATTGGAACTGTTTCCCCTTTGTCTTCAGAATTTCATTCATGAGCATCTCCCATTCTTCCTGGAATGATTCTCCCTGTAGCTCTTTATTCATGCAAACCTACCTATCTTTCTCTGAACCCATTAAAATATGCTTTCCCACAATCTAGGTTATGTGTCAGAATATGCCTTGATTTCCTCTCCTCTATCACAAATTATAGGAGTAAATGCTCACTCCTCTCCAGAGTTCCCATTATTCCCATTCTCAGCAACCAGTGTCTCCCTGTTAGTGAGAATTAGATCCAGAATGGAATCTCCCTTTGTGGGTCTCTTCATATTTTGAAATGTGACTTGCCCTATCACTAAGGCAAGTCAAGAAGCTATTAGCTATTTTGCTTTTGGTAAAGAAAGAGCTCCAGCTGATGTTGGAATAAATGGATTCTTCCATAGCTATTATATTATGTTTTTTGTGCCAGGCATGCTATTTTTTCCCCAAACTCTTCCTCTTTATGTCCAGGTGGTCAGTGATATTTTCTAATGTTAAATCACTCCCATTCTCCTCCCATTGATCTTCACCTAGCTATTCTCCATCATTCTCTCTTTCTCTGTCCCACATGGTTCTTGGATTTCCTCATATAATCATACTATAAGAAAGAACAAACCTGTTGCATTCTCTAAATGAAATTGAAAAAAATAAAATGTATATAGTAATGGTTTTATAGGGCTTTTAAAAATAATCACATGTAATATGAAATTATTTTAGTTATTTATAAAACATTTCATTAAAGTAATGTATCATCCCCATGTCAATAATAGGGCTTACTGACATGGTCCATTAATGTTTCTGTTTAAGTGATAGGGAAAATGTAAGGTGCTAGATTGGTCACTTTCCCATATGTACAAATATGGAGGACCCTCTAATTCCATTCAAACCATGAGTACAAGGATTAATGAAAATAAATAGACCTCTGCCCATGTAAAAATTTCTTTTGAAGTTGTCAGAACAAAGTTTTCAAATTCTGTTTGTTTCACACGTATTTATTGTCTTTTATGTTCAATTTATAAGTATTCATAGGTAGCTTTACATCGAAAAAAATAGTAATTCTCTTTTCAGTAACTTGACATTTCATATTGTTTTAAAAGTTTCCAAATATTTGTTGTGACATATATGTGATCTCTGGATCCGTAGGAAAGTAGACTACTTTCTCAGAATAATTGAATGAATGAATATAAATGAGCATTATTTAGCTCTTATCACCTGCCAGACACAGTGCTAAGTAATACCCCTGAGACAATGTTCTCTCTCTAGCCCCTGTCTTTTATATTGTACTTCATGGCTTATTTTAATACTTGTCACCTATGATAATAAAAGAAAAACTATAGTGAAATGTTTTTTAGAAAATATTGTAGAGTATAGCTCTGTCTGAAAGTAAATTAGCTAATTTTCCTCCTATTGTTGATGATAAATTATAGCTTTGCTTGATTCATTTTTAGGCTTCGGAAAGTATGGCAGAGAAGAAAGTGCACTGTAAAAAACGGAATTCTGACCATATCACATGCAACAGTAAGTTAAACATTCTTAGTTTGCTCTAGCTCTTTTATCGTATTTCCTATCTGAAACACTGTCGGTATGCAAAGGTATTATGATGTAACCACCCTCAAATTCAATATTAAAATATTAGTTTAGAGACAATTGGAAACCATTCTGCTTAGGGCATTATTGATAGAAGCAGGATGATTAGTTCACATTCTGTGTATATTTTGTCTTCTTGAAATTTCCCTCTACATTTTGTTTGTTTCTTTGTTTATTTTAATTAGATCTTCTATTCTTTGACTTCCTTATCCAGTGCCTAGGCTTCTGATATATGGTACCATATATAACCTACTTGACACCAAGAAGTGGTCTACCTGATAGTTTTAGCAGAATATATTCATTTCACAGATTGCAATGCCTATCTCACATCTCCCTCCCCACTCCAATCCATCCTCTATTCAGCCTAAAGCGTAGAACCAACCATGTCAACATTCTCCCTTCCTTTTCTGCCTCCTGCCTCAGTAAATTCCATTGGTTCCCTATTGCCTCTAGGATCAAATACAAAATTCTGTTTGGCATTCAAAGGCCTTCATCATATAGACCACTCCTACCTGTGGAGTATTCTTACACTTCACTCCCTGACACTTACTCTTTGATCTATTGATATTGGCCTCCTGGCTGTTCCATGAACAAGACCCTCCATCACTGGGGTCTGAGCATTTCTTTCTGGATGTTCCCCATGCCAGGAATGCTTTCTCTCCTCCACTCTGCCCTGGCTTCCTTTAATCACAAACTAAAATCTCATCTTTTACTACAAGCCTTCCCAATGTCTCATTTTTTGTTTGTTTTTGGGTTTTGGTTTGGTTTAGTTTGGTTTTTTGTGGGGCCATGAGGGTTAAGTGACTTGCCCAGGGTCACACAGCTAGTAAGTATCAGGTGTATGAGGCCAGCTTTGAACTCAAGTCCTCCTGAATCCAGGGCCAGTGCTTTATCTATTGCGCCACCTAGCTGCCCCCTCCAAGGTCTCTTAATTCTAGTGCCTTGCCTCTGTTATTTCCTATTATATGGTCAAACCATGGATAATGTTGAAATATAAAAGTATGGTTTTGCTAACCATGTTACTCTCCTTCTCATTAAACTTCAGTGGCTTTCTATTACCTATAGTATCAAATATAGATTTCTCTCTTAGATATTTAAAGTCCTCAACAACCCAGCTCCAAACTACCTTTTAGAGCCTTATCATATATTGCTATCCCTTCATGCTCCCTCCTCTGTGGTCAAACTGGCTTTCTAGTTGTTGCTCACACACATCATCTCTCATCTTCATGGCTTACATGGGGTACTCCCCTATTTAACTCCTGAGTGACTTCCTTTTCACTTCTACTTCTTGGAATATCTAGCTAGTTTCAGAGTTCAATTCAAATATCAACTCTTTATCTGATCCTCCACCTATCTGTTAATGCTTCCCCACTTCCCTAAAATGGCCTGGACACTATTTTTGCCACTAGAATTATATTGCACATATTTATATGTCTTCATTGTTTTCTCCTAAAATATGTATGCTCCTTGAGGTCAGTTATTATTTCATTTTTGGTTTTTTATTCTCAGCACCTAGCACAATGCCTGACACATAGTAGGAGCTCAACAAATTTGTATGTTGTTTAATTTACATCATTCTTGAAATAAAAGTTCTTATGATCACAGAATCTTGGAGTGGAGCCCTTACCATGCCTGCCACATGGCATAAGCTAAAACCCTCAGAGACTACCTAGGTCAGTCCATATCTGAAAAGGTATAACCATCATATCACACCCAACAAAGGATAATTGCACTTCTGCTTGAAGACTTCTAGTGAAGGAAGAAGCCCCACTATATCTTAGGGCAGCCCATTTCACCTTTAGGCCAGATTCAATTGTTAGGGAGTTATTTTTGTTCTCCATCAACTTAACTTCATTGCTCCTAATTCTGCCTTCTGGAGAGAAGTAGAACAATTCTAGTCCTTCTTTCATATGAGGGCCTTTAAGAATTTCAACACAGCTATCATATCTCCCCATTGCCTTCTCTTCTGCAGCATAACCATCTCCACTTCCATTGATTTACTTCTTGTAACTTGAACTCTAGACCTTTCACTATTGTACTTAGATGCCTCTGGACACTGCCCCATGTGGACCACACATGTAAAAATTTTAAATAGGGAGGGAGGAGCAAATAATGATAATAATCACCTCCACTCCAGTTAAAGTGCCCCAGAAAAATGCTCACCGGCTCTCACTTGTAGGCCTCAGGCTAACTGTGGAAAAGCCCTCCAGATTGTATTGAGGTTGCACAAGAATCTTATTTGGATGAACTGAGGAAAGTTGGCTGTGCCTGGGGTCCTTTGTTAATTTCCAAGCTAGTTTGAACCTCATTTATTCAGGAGATTTGGAGGAAGTATATTCCAGTATGTCCCTGAGTAGCAAAGATAGGACTGAGCAGTGGCAGGGAAAGGTGATTCTCAAGAGGATCATCTGCTCTATAGTCATTTTTGGAAGAAAGGATATCTCTTGATTTCTCCCAAGGCAAGGGAGATCCTGAGAAGAGGCCAGCTCTCCCAAACTTCCCTTTCTGGTAATTGTCTGTCCACTTGTCTGTTCATAGACACTATGATATAATCTGCTATTTTGTTACTCAAATATTTCTAGTAAATTGAATTGAGCTTCATCTGGAAAGTGGCTAAGGGTTAACTAGAGAAACATATAAATGTAAAATTGGGCAGAGACCCTAACCTCTGCCTAAATGTTAGGAATTTTACTATTTAGGAGCTTAGAACTACTGCGACTAAACTCATAACCTTTCTTCTAAAACAAACACCCTAAAGCCAAAGAGGAGGGTACCAAATGAACCTTATATTTGCCATTATATTGCTTTGTAGGCTTGAAATAAGCTAATTTTTCTAAAAAATGTTTGCAGTTATATAGAATGAATGAATGAAAAGATTTTATTATCCAGGCACTGTGATAAGCACTAGATTTAAAGAAACAGTATCTGCCCTCCAAGAAGCTTACATTGTAATAACAGAAGACAGCAAATTTAGGGAACTAGGGAGAAGTACTTTGTTCTAGGGAGGTATAAAGCAGTCAGGGAGTCTAATCCGATATATAGACTAGATTATAGTGAGATGGGCTGGTTGAATAGGTAGAAGGGATATCATACTAAAGAATGGTGTTCTCTAAAGGGGCAGCCTATAGATGATATAGGAGGCTAAGGGTACTAGTTTATACATATTCAGTCAATAGTCAACTGGCCTTTGGGTAGGAGCTCCAAAGATATATGGATTAACTTCCTTAGGGATTGGAGCCTGGATTCTGAAAGACCAAGGTGTAAAGGTTCAGGTCTCAGGTATGGTATAGGAGGATGCTGGTCCACCTGGAGAGAAGCAGGTCATTGGTAGCAGGTAGATTGTAAGATGACCTGGCTGGCTGGCTGGCTGGCTGGCTGGCTGAGATATGAAACTTGAAACGTGAATAAAAATTGACTATCCGTAACCTTGGTTCTTAGAGAACAACTTAAAAATTTTGGCTGATCTAATCTAGACTTTTCTTTCATTGTATTACATAACAACGACTGTCATACTGTTTTCTGAATTTTAAAGGTGGCCAAAGGAATTAATTTGCTAATGTGATTTTAGGCTGCATAATCGAAGTATAATTTGCAGAATGCAAGAGGTGACCAAAGTTGTGAGAAGATGTTAATGACATAACATCTCTCCTAGATTTTCCTTTCTCTTCTCTGACACTGCCACCACCCTGGTGAGTGTCCTCATCACCTCATGCCTGAACTTCTTCATAGCCTATTAGTTGGTCTCCTCGCCTTAAATTTCTTTCCACACCAGTCCCTCCTCCATTCAGCTGTCAAAGTGATCTTCCTAAAGTACCAGTCTAACCATATTAGCTCCTAAATGCCCACCCTTCCCTAACCCTATCCCCATACACACAGTAAACTGCAGTGGCTCCCTGTCACCTCCAGGATCAAATATACAATCCTCTAGTATTGAAAGCTCTTCATAATTTGCCTTCTGCCACCCCAGCCTTACCAGTCTTCTTTTACACCTTGCTACCCTTTCATACGGAGATCCAGTGGCAAGAGCCCCTTGCTGTTCCTTACACAAGATACTCCATCTCCTAACTCCTGCCATTTTCACCAACTATCCCATTCTTGGAATGCTCTTCTTGCTCATTTCTAGATCTTGACTTCCTGTGCTTCCTTCAAGTCTCAGCAAAAATCACACCTTCCAGAGGAAGCTTTTCCCATTCCCTCTTAATTCTAGTGCCTTCCCTCTGTTGATTATTTCCAATTTAACCTGGCTGTAGCATGTTGTTTCCCACATTAGACTGTGTGCTCCTTGAGAACTGGTACTGTTTCTGTTTGTTATTGTTGGGGATTTTTGCCTTTCTTGGTGTCCCCAGCACCTAGCACTGTGCCTGGCACATAGTAGGCACTTAATAAATTAACTGACCAATACCAACAGAGATTGACATAACATAAAGCACTTTATATGAGTTATCTCATCTGATTCCCCTAAAAATTCCATGAGGTATTTTGGGTAGGACAGTTAGTATGGGTGGGTAATATAGTTATTATTATCCACTTTATCCTATAGACTATTTATCTCATCACAGACAATTCCAGAAATGAGATTCACACCTAAAGCTTCCTTACTACAAATCTAGAATCCTATCCACTATACCATTTGAAAGGTTGTCATATGGAAAGAAGGTTGTTCTTGTTGGCCTCAGGTGGATAATTATAAAGTTATGCTATTGTAAGTTACTCAAAACCTAGAACCATTCTCAGAATTGAATGGTACCTTAAAAGTAACTATCTCGTCCAGCTTGTTTTTGATGATGAATCTCCAGTACAGTATTCCTGAATAATTGTCATCCAGATACTACTTGAACACTGTGTGTTTTGGGAACAGATCTTATTTAAATTATGTCAAAATCTTCCTTCTACAACAATAGCCCTTTGAATACTTGAAGACTCCAAACATACTTTAGCTAAGTCGTTTCCTCTCCAAACTGGCAATCTAAAAGCATAACCACTTAAATTAATATGCCAAGTGATATAACAAACTGACTTTTTTTGTGTGGATATGTGTGCCTTTTTTGTGTGCCTTATGTCTAATACTGTTATCCTGGTATTATAAAAAAACAGTAGCTAAGAAAGTACTAGTTTGGAGGGACATTTCTTGTATTGGATGTCTTGTGTAAACATCAATATATATGGTTCACCAAATTAAATTTCAAAACTTGTATAATGTCAGAGTTGAGAGGGATCAGCATCCCTCTTCTCCAATCCAAAGAAAGAAAGAGAATCCCTTCTAATTCAAGTAGTCATCAAACCTTTGCTTGAAGACCTCTAAGTAGGAACCCGCTATATCCTAAGACAACCCTTTCCACTATTTTCAGGTCTCCTTGTTACAAATTTTCTTTCCTTAGGTCAAATCCAAATTTGCCTCTTTCCGTTTTTTAGACATTGCTCCTACTTTAACCCTGTATGGCAAACAAGTCTTTATACTTCTTTAGAATGACAAGCTTTCATATACACTGTGGGTAGAGGGCCATCTACCTCCCAGGATTATGGTGAGGACCAAACGAGATATAATTGTAAAGCACTTAGCACAGTGCCTGACACAGTAAGAACTATATAAATGTTAGCTATTAAACTCTGGGGGATTCCCAAAGCCCCTTATCTCTTTTAAACTACAGCAGTTGGATCTGCTGTGTTTTGAGAATTGTTGATGATTCCACAAGTAACATTTTCAGTCATGGTATTATAGAGTGAGAATACCACAGTCAGAATAGTGGCCTGGTATGATTATAGAACCCTTATTCTCCTTCCTCCCCTCATTCTTTTGAGTACAATTTTGCCTCTAAAATTTAATATTCTGCCTGAGTCTCCTTTCTGACTTTTGCAGCTGTGGACAGAGCTGCAGCTGCTTCAATGCCTTAAATAAATCTTCTGCTTATCGAGGCATTTGTTATTGCAAAGTCATCTGGAGGCAGATTTTCCTTCTAGAAGATACTAAGGCAGCTTTTTCCTTCTTCCTCTTTGAAAGATTCTCTTATTTTTACATTTAACCTACTAGCCCAGAGCATTCTGGTCTTCAGTCCTTTCCTGAAGCACATACGTGCTGTGATGCTGTCAGACTTTATTAGCTCACTAGGGCCAGATCTAGAGAGCATTTGAGGTGGAAATTCCCCAGAAATGTCTCCACTGCTGCTCATCACTCTATTAAGGACTTTCTATTTGAGAAGCTAATTTTTCAGACCCAATATACACAAGTAAGAACTTTCTGAAGGAGATTACAGAATGCTTTTATTTGGGAGTTTTCACATGAGCATACTAATTTCCTTTCGCTAGAGGAAAACATTTTCCTATAATTGTGTATAATATGATATGCTTCACTTTGCCTTTTGCAATGTTATATAATGTTGCATGTTCCTAAATGTCTTATTTTTCCCCCCACAGCCTTTCCTAAAGCACTTTTCTGGATCTCTCCTTTTCCCTAACACATCATCTTTATAGCATCTTTATTGATATGCAGCTATAGCCTACCCTGGTGGATTATAATCCCCTTGGACTCTTATTTTTTTTTGTCTCTTTTCCCAGCACCAAAAATAGTTCCTTATACATACACAAAGAATCACTGATGATTATACAAAGGATTGATAATTTCATCTGTGTAGGATACTTCCAGTGTCAGACCTCCCTCCTTTGGTGCAGATTTTAACCTGTAACTATAGAAAATCCTATGTAATTGTCCGAGAGGTTTCATGACCTGACATTTAGCTAGTCACATACAGAATTTGGACCAAGATCTCTGGACTCTTACCCACAACACCATGCTGCTTTACACTTTCTACAGTAGGGGCTCAGTTACAGAATCATTGCATTTCAGAGTTCAGTGATACCTCAGTGGCCATCTGATCCATACCTGGGGAAAAGGTAAAGCATACCTGACTAGGTGACTTAAGTAGATGGAAACTGGGACCTGGATTCAGGAACACTTGAGTTCAAATATGATCCTGGGCTAGCCACTTAACCTCTGCTTCACTTTCTTCAAATATAAAATAGGATAATAATACTACCTACCTCCAGGGTTGTTGTGAGGGTCAAATAAGATATTTGTAAAGCATTTTGCAAACCATAAAGCATTATATAAATGCTTATTATTGTTATTAATATTATTATAGCCTACAGTAAGCGGGACTCATTACTACTCAAAAGCAATCCATTCCATTTTTGGATAGATGTGATCATTACCAAATTTTTCCTTATATCAAACCCAGATTTGCCCCTTGGTAACTTCTATCTGTTGCTCCCACTTCTATAGGGGAGCACAACTCTTGTTGGAACTGATAGCTCTTCAGATACTTGAAGATGGCTCTCACTTGAGCTGAATTAAAGTGAATAGAATCAGCCATCTTCTCTGCCAGTACATGCAACCATTTGTATAATCAATGCAGTCTGTTTTTATGTACTTCAAAAGCTCTTAGAAATCATAAATACCATGATCTCACCTTATGACATTAGTCATGCGAGAATCTATTAACTATCGGGCACCATCTTGATCATGTACAGTGCTTAATTGTCTATATCTACCACTGTCATCATCTGAAGAGACAATGCATCGAAAGTTCCTCTGAATATATTTAATCTTCTGCATATTCTTATTATGTTGGTAGTACCAGGCACACTTGAGGCCTGGTGCTTAGAACACAAGGTGCCTTTCCATTAGCAGGACAGCCTGATATTGCTATTAACTAAACCACATTTAATCACATCTCTGCTCCCTAAAGTATGGTCTCAACAGACTGTCAGCTGGCTTTTCTTGACTTTACAAACTCTCCTGTGATTACTGTGAATTTGAGTGGAAATTAAAGGCACTGGTTTCCTGAGAGAGATTGAATTTCAATTATCTCCTTTAAAAAATGCAAATATATTTCTATTCATAGAACCTTGGGCCATAGCATGGAGCCTCTTTAGTACTTGGGGATTCCTTATACTTTTTAATTGAATTTCCCAGTGGAACCCCCTTTCAAGGTATTAAGTCAATGAGTGCTAGTTCACAGAAATGCAATATTTTAGAGTTGGAAGAAAACACAGCAGTCATCTCCCCTATTCTGTATCTAGGAGGGGGAAAAAAAACACTATGAAACACTCATCATGTGGCTAGCTGTTGTTGTTTGTCCTTCATTTCTTAAAGAAGAGGATGGCATCTGAAAGGTGATGTCATGACCTGCAAGTGAATTGGATTTGGGGGGTGGGGGTGGGGGCAGGGCAATGAGGGTTAAGTCACTTGCCCAGGGTCACACAGCTAGTAAGTGTTAAGTGTCTGAGGCCAGATTTGAACTCAGGTCCTCCTGAATCCAGGGCCAGTGCTTTATCCACTGTGACACCTAGCTGCCCCTAATTGAATTGAATTTAAATAAGGCAGGACTGTGCAGAGTCACCAGCCTTACTTTCTCTTCTTGAACCCTCTGGGTCCAGTATCAAGATATAGATCAGAAAAACTGGTGATGGCCCAGGATGCTATGGGAGACCTTGGCCTTATTAAGCTAAGATCTTTCCTTGGTTTAAGATCTTCAATCAGGGGTATCCTACTTCCTCCAGAGGCAACTTATTCCCTTACTGTTAGGAAGTTTTTCCTTCCATCAAGCCCTAAGGCTTGCCTCTTGGCAACTTTCCACCCATTTCAGGTTGCTTTGATAAAAATGAATTTGGAGTCAGTTTACCTTAAAGAAGTTTGCATTCCCTAGTTTATCCTTTGGGAAAAAAAATTATGTTTCTTTTTTTTCAAGTCAAGTTTATGCTTTCATATAATCTCCCCAAGTCACTCTATGACTCATCTCTGCATATGCCTCTATGTGACCTACCCTCAGCAATTTTGATCAGAAGATAGAATTTGTTCCTTGGTTTACATTCAAAAAACATTCCTTTGCTATTTCCATAATAATTGGTTGGATGAAATGTAAGCTCCTCTAGGGCTGGAATTGCTTTAAGCAAAATGCTTCATTTTTAACTATTTATTCATTCATTTCTACCTTCTGCACCTAGCAACCCTGCTCACCCCAAGGTAACCACTCAATAAATACTTGGTTGATTTAGGTAGATATTTTGCCATTCAAAGGTATAGTAAAATCTCCTGGGGGATTGTGAGATCTCTGATGGATCTGCCAGGAGATTTTACTATACCTTTATTTAAAACTTAGTAAATTCAGCCAACAATTGGAAGAACTGAGAATTTGAAACCTGATTTCAAGTTCTAACTCTAGGAATTGCTAGCTAGAAGACTTGGGCCTCAGTTTCCTGATCTATAAAATGCAGGTTCCACTTGAGATAACCACTACCATCTCCTATGCAAATCAGAACCCCTTCTCACCTCATTAGACAGATTTCAAGAGTAGCCATTGCTACCTACCCCACCCTTAATTCATCACTGAACACTGCCCTTCTGCTGATAAGCTTCTGAATTATGGTAGAAGTAGAGTCTGTCCTTGGGCCCATAGGCCTAGGGCCTTTCAGAAGTAGCTGTGGGGGGGGCAGCTAGGTGGCACAGTGGATAGAGCACCTGCCCTGGAGTCAGGAGTACCTGAGTTCAAATCCGGCCTCAGACACTTAACACTTAATAGCTGTGTGACCCTGGGCAAGTCACTTAACCCCAATTGCCTCAGTAAAAAAAAAAAAAAGAAGAAGTAGCTGTGGGGCACAAGGCACATGGCTCTCAGTTAGGAAGACTTGAGTTCAAATTTGGCCTGAGACACTAACTTGTGTGATTCTGGGCATGTCATTTAACCTTAGGTTATCCTTAGTTTCCTCATCTGTAAAATGGGAATAATGGCAGCACCTATCTACTAAAGTGGTCGTGAGGATCAAAGGAGATAATATTTGTAAAGTACAATACCTGTTACATAGTAAGTGCAATCAGTAATCAATCAATAAACATGTATGGAGTACCTGCTATCTGACAGGACAGTGCCTGCTTTAAAAGGCTTGTTCTCTTTCTAGCTTGACAAGCTTTGTCAGAGTTTGTATTTGTCCTCTATACTCACATGACCCCAGGGTATGAAGCACCAGGGTAAAGAAAAATTGCATTAGTGGCATTAATATTGGAGTACAAATATTAACTTGATAATATAAATATCAGAGCTCACTTTAAGAGCCAACTCAGAAGTATCAAAAACTAAAATGCTTAGAGAAAACTCACATTTCCTATACTTGAACATCAATAACCACCATTGTAGTTCATGTCCTCATCTGTGCCCCCTGTACGATTCAAATACCAGGCCTCCTTTGCCCCAGTGGTTAGTGTATTTTGCTCATTTTTGGACTATAGTTCATCCTTCCAGTGGAATGAATATTTTATTTTCTCCTAGGGTGTGTCCACCTTCCCTCATTAACTTGACTGCTTTCTTGAGATGTAAACTCTCCAGCTAAAATATATTCTAAGATTCAGCCACTTGACACCATTTATTAACTACTTACTATATACCAGGCACTGTGATATGTCCTGGGGATTAAAACAAAAAGTGAAAATAGTATCTGCCTTAAAGAATCTTCCAGTCATGGAGACATCATGCTGATAAAGAGGTATATATGATATACCTAAAGTGGTTTAAGAGGTAACTTTGGAAGTGAAGGCACTAGCAGCAGACAGGACTGGGAAAGACCTTTTGCAGAGGGCTTCATTTGAGCTAGGTCTTGAAGGACGCCACGGATTCTAAGAAGTGAGGAGATAGAACATTCTGGGCATGAGAGGGACACCCAGTAATTCAGGTCTAGAGCAAGGAGTAGGGATGGGATGGATGTATAAGAATATGGGTCATCTGCTTAGAGATAATAAAACCATGGAAGCCAATGAAGTCAAGTGAGAGTATAGAGATAGAGCATTTACTACATACCAGTCACATTCTGCTAAGCCCTGCAGACATAAATATAAGTATCAGCAAACAAGAACACCCCAGCCCTAAAGAAGCTTACACTTTAATGGGGAAAAAACAAACACATAAGACGAAACTGGGAAGTAAGGATGGGGGGGCATGGGGGAGGACCCACAAAGGAGCAAGGCTGCTGGTAAGGCAGTTGTGCAGAATTCTGGAAAGGAAAGCAATCTGTGTATGAAGTGTGCTTGGCTGAGGCTCCTTGTGAAATGATCTGGGTCCGGGAGACTCTAATCACTGAGAAAAGAGAAGAGGATTCAGGACAGAGCATATGTGAGATATGAATGAAGATCTAGCAGATAAGACTAAGAAGGAGTAGTTAGACACCTAGGAGGAAAAGCAAGAGAGAGCGGAGTCACAAAAACTAAATTGGGTTGAGGCAGGAGAGGGGAACTGCAAGATCAGAGGCTACAGAAAGGTCAATAAGGGTGAGAATTGAGAAAAGAAGATTAGATTTAGCAATTAATAACTCATTGATAACTTTGGAGAAAGCAGATTCACTGAGTGATAAAGCTGGAAGTCAGAGCAATTGATCACTCAAAAAAACTTTTATTAAGCACCTATGTGCCAGACAATGCACTAAGCACTTGAAATACTAAGAGGAAAAAGACAGTCCCTGTCCTCAAAGACATTAGATTCTAAATGAGGGAGAAAACATGCCAACAAATATATACAGAGCTAGCTATATATAGGATTAATAGGAAATAACTAACAGAAAGAAAGCACTGGACTTGAGAAAGGTTGGGGAAAGAGATTGCAGGGAGTTCAGGAATGAGAGGAGAGCAAGTACATGTGAGGAATAAGTCAAAGGAGGACATATATGTACAAAAATATTTATAGCAGCTCTTTGTGGTGGCAAAGAATTGGAAATTGAAGGGATGTCTATCAGTTGGAATGAACAAGTTTTGATGGTTTACTATCATGCTATAAAAAATGATGAGGGGAATGGTTTCAGAAAAACCTGGGAGTACTTATATGAATTGATGCAGAGTGAAGTGAGCAAAACCAGATCATTGTACAGAGTAATAGCAATGTTGTAACAATAGCAGTGAAAAGACTTAGCTTCTCTAAGCAATACTTATCCAAGACAATTCTGAAGGACTCATGATGAAAAATGCTGTTCACCTCCAGAGAGAAAACTGGTGGACTCTGAGTGCAAATAGAAATATAACTTTTTTCACTTTATTTTTCTTGGCTTTTTTTTTTTTTGCAATATGACTAATATGGAAATATGTTTTGCATGATTTCACATTTACGATTGACATCATTGCTTGCCTTCTCGATGGGTGGGGGAGGGGCCGGAGGGAGAGAAAGAATTTAGAACTCAAAAAAGTTTTTAATGAATGCTAAAAATAAATAAATTGATCTATGATCAGTTGTTTAATTCTAGAAGTAATAAGGAACCTCTGTGGTTTAATTGAACAGGAGGATATCATGGTCATATTTGTGCTTTGGAAAAATCACTTTAGCAGTCATGTGGAGGATAGATTTGAGAGGGAAGAGACAGGAATCAAGGGAAACCAATTAGGGTGATGAGAGCCTAAAATGGGGTCAGTCAGTGAACAGCATTTATTAAGTGCCTCCAAAATGCTAGGCACAAGGTGAGTAGAAAGAAGGTGACTGATAAAGAGCTGTTTTGGAAGACTTGGCAACTGATGAGGTATATGAGATGAGAGAGAAAGTGACGATTAAAAAAATATATTAAATCAAAGGAGAAATAGAAAAACAAACACAAAGAGATATATGATACATTAATAAACCCCATGAGGAAATGTTAGGTACCATAGCTTTATTGGTTCAGTTTTCTCAAGATGCTGGGGTGAATCTAGACTCAGAAAATCCCGTGGCTTTGTTCCAGGCACCATCCTATTGGATTACCTCACAAAAGGAAGGCATTTTTCATCTCTTCTAAACTTACCATCTAGATGAAATAAGCAGGCAAAACCGCAGGTATTAGTTCAAGAAAGCTGAGTTACATCAGCTTTCATTTAGGCAGGAATCTTAATCCAATTATTTACTTTAATAGCCCTCCAAATGAATAATAAACTGCTTTTCTAGTTCCCTTCCTCCAATTGCAGATAATGCCATTTACCTGTACCTTATCAGCTCCTCACCCGGCTACAATTGTGCCAGGAAACCCAATACCTCACCCCCTCCTGTTTTACATATGACCACAGTTGACTTTCATAAATCAAATGCAGAATTCAGCCTCCAGTTCAGAGGAGATCCTGTTAAATCTTTTTTTTTTTTTACCTTATCAGGTTTACAGGCAGAAAAAAATGCCATTTATAGTGCTACAGATAAGACTTATTAGGGCATATAGAATAACCAACACATTTTCCAGGGAATTGAGCAGTTCACAGTGGAATATCTTTGTGGTCTTTTCCAGCCTAAGATCAGAATTTAAGGATTTAATTTTTGTTAGCTATGGAGGGTTTTTGGTTGGTGTTTGTGTGTTTTTGTTTTTGTTTTTTTGTTTCCATTTTGGCCTATAAACCATGAACATAAGAGTCCTCCTATTTGTTGCTTCTGCTTTTTCATAAGGCAAAGGAATTTTTGTTCAATTTAATTTCCAGTTAGAAGAGGACATTCACATACTTTGCACATAAATAAGATGAAAAGGAATATGTCTAGATGATAAAGTTTAGGTGGATTTAGATCTCTGATGCCCAGATACAAAGACTAATAGTTATTTCCCATCTGAGGCTCTATTTGGTTTTGACTCCAGGGAACATCATACCTCCTCCAGGGATAAGCTGGTTACCTGAAAACTTATTAACATGAATATTGACTCAATTAATTCTCCATCAGCAGCTCTCCTTGGTTTTTATTCCATAGAACATCATGCCCCTATGCTGGGTACCCCTTGACACACCCTGCTTCCTTTTCTAGCTTCCTTTTTGCATGTTGTTCTCCCTCCATTAGACAGTAAGCTCTTTAAGAAGGAATTGTCCCTTTTTCTGAGTTTCTGGTACCTAGCACATAGCAGGTCCTTAATAAATGTTAATTGAATTGAATTAGCGAGTCTATCAACTTGCAGGGAGGTCTCCATTGGGATGCCCCCAGGGATCCTGCTTGAATATTTTTATCAAGGATAAAGAAAGAAGGCATATGAATCATATTTGTTAGATTCACAGGTGACGTGAAGATAGGAGCTTAGCTAACACATTGGATGTCAGAATCAAAAATCAGAAGATTCTTGACAGTTTGGTGAACTGTGGCTGAAGGACAAATACCCATTCCACTTTTTGGTACAGCCTGTGAGCTAAGATGTTGGATTTTCTCCCACATGTTGAAATGCATAAAACGTGATTTAAAAATGTTAAAACCTATTCTTAGCTAGACTTCCAGGCTAGCCCAATTAGCTTACATTAGTAACTTTCCAACAAAAATATGATAAGAAATTTAATAACAATAAACTTACAATTCTGTGCCTGGATTCAAATAAATCAATCTCATGAGCATAGGTTGGGATTGGGGTGGGAGTGGGGGGCTTGGGGGGGTGGAGGACTGGAGGTATGGAGCTGTGGTTAAACATTTCCTAGAAAAAGATGTTTAAGTTTAAATGGACTGTGTGTTCAATGTGAGTCAGCTGTATGAATTGGAAGCCCCAAAAAGCAGATTGTATCTTGAACTACATTGAGAGACGGGACTAGGGAGATTATAGGTCCACTTTAGTCTGATCTTGGTCAGACATCTAGAGTATTGTGTTCCATTTGGAATTCCTCAGTTTAAGGAGGACATCAATGAACAAGCTGGACTTCATTCAAAAGAGGGTGACCATAAAGGTACTGAGAAGGCTGGAGACTGCTGCATTGGGCTGGATTGATCTTTACACATTCCATTGGCACATAGGCTTTTAGTAAATCCTTGTTTTTCCTTTATTGTTCCTCTCACAAGACCCCATCTGCTGACTCTTGGGCATTTTCATTGGTGAATCCTAATGCCTGGAATTCTTTCCTTCCTCATCTCATCTCCATCTCCTGGCTCAGGTCTCAGCTAAAATCCCACCTGGGTTTCTTCAGGAAACTTTTCCTGATCTCCCTTAAAGCTAGTGCCTTCTTTCTTTTGGTTATCTCCAACCTATCCTGTGTGTGGGTTCTAATCTGTCCCCCCCAGTTTCGAGGGGAAACTGACTAAAATCACTGATAAACGAGTTTAGGTTTTTTAAGGGTTATTGAAAGATAGTAAAAGAAAGAGAAAGTTCAAAGTTTTTAGCTTCTGAGAACAATACCCTCTTAAGTACTCTCTTAAGTACCAGCCAGATGTGCTTACAATCTAGTAAGCAGTCCTTATTCCCAATTCAGTCAGTTTAGATCAATCTCCAGTTGGGCCCTTGAGTATCTGCTAAATCTCATCATCTACCACATTCCATTATCTTGACACACCTGTCTATACCTTATCTGTACATAGTTGTTTTCATTTTATTCCCTCAATAACCTGACATCTCCTTGAGAACAGGGAATGGTAGTTTGTTTTTGGTGTGGGGGGTTTTGTTTGTTGTTATTATTAGGGGGCTGTTTGGGGGGTTGGTATCTGCAGTGCCTGGCACATATTAGGCAATTGATAAATCCTAGCCAATTTGACTTAATGAATTAAATTGAACTAACTTGTTTTGTTTAGATATGAAAAGAGGAAACATTGGGTAGGAATGATAGTTTTCAAATATCTGAAGTTTGCCTTGTAGTCCGGTCTTTGCTTGGCTTCACAGAAACACCTAGGCACAATGGAGAAGTTGCAAAGTAGAAGATCTAGGCCTGCTATAAGGAAAACAGCCAAATAAAAAGAGCTATCAAAAAGCAGAATGAGCATCCCAGACAAAAATGAAATGATCTCTTCCCTTAAGAAAGCTTATGTTCTAAGGGACTCCACTTTAGACAATTGCCTAAGGCCCTGACAAATTGAGTTGTCTGTGGCCATATGGCTAATGTCAGAGGCAGGATTTTTTTATTTTATTTTATTTATTTATTTTTTTTGGTGAGGCAATTGGGGTCTTGCCCAGGGTCACATAGCTAGTAAATGTTGTGTCTAAAGCCGGATTTGAACTCAGGTCCTCCTGAATCCAGGGCCGATGCTTTATCCACTGCGCCATCTAGCTGCCCCAGAGGCAGGATTTAAATCAAAATCTTCCTTACTCAAAGTTTGGCCCCACTATCCACTGGAGGGAGGTGTGGTGTGGTAGAAAGAGACCAGGGTTCAAAATGTGCCAGGAAGCTGCTATTATGTATATTCATTACTACCATGATACCATTTTAAGTTGGTTAGAAGAAAATAAAGTCACATATTACAAATACATAATATTATAAGGTAAGCAG
This sequence comes from Dromiciops gliroides, assembly GCF_019393635.1. Classification (NCBI taxonomy): domain Eukaryota; kingdom Metazoa; phylum Chordata; class Mammalia; order Microbiotheria; family Microbiotheriidae; genus Dromiciops; species Dromiciops gliroides. The sequence continues at coordinate 101,523,632 of NC_057861.1, forward strand.
AAAAGATTTTGTGTTGTGACAGATTATTAATTTAAAATATTGTTCTGTCCTTTGTTTAACTTCACTGCCCATTTCTAGTTTATTTGATAATTTGTTCTGACTCATTGTTCATGCATTTCTTTAAAAATATTATATAATTTACTTTTCATTAAATCTGAATGTCTTCCAACCTGTTATTCTGAATAACTGAGTTTTTATTGTATGTGAGCTTCAGTTAGAGGAACAAAGTGAACATTGATGTGACCCTTACAACTGAATAAAAAAATTGGAATTTCTAAAAGTCTTTCTGTTCTGTCCTAGACTTTTCATGTCCCAGGGTATATTAAAATTTAACATCTTCACCGGACTTTAAAAATGATTCCACACCTTTTTTTTCTTCTTGTAAGAATCCTTGAGCTTTTTTTTTTTAACCATATTGTAGAATTATTTCATATAATCCAGAAATTTTTTTTAAAAAACTTTTAGAAATGAAATATCCCATTTTTTTTTCATTTCTTCTGGTGGACCTAAGCTGATCAGATCCCCCTGCCTACCTCCAGGTAGGATTCCAGACTGGAAAGTCTTGCTCACTCACACATTCTACTACTTGGTTTATAAATAACCCTTAGAAGGATTAAACTTTACTCACATCTTAGTATGAATTTTCATCAGATAATCAGTTGCTTTTGGTTTTGCATTTTTAAAGGACTTACAGATACTAAAAACAATGGAGTTTTTAATTTAGTTGAGGAGAGGAAAGGAAAAATAATTTTGAAACAAGTACTAACTACTTCAAAGGAGGACCTGTGTGGGTAGAATGTTCCAGGGAAGAATTCTGATGTACTAAAGGATATCAAAAAAGTATTAGATGGGGGCAGCTAGGTGGCACAGTGGATAAAGCACTGGCCCTGGATTCAGGAGGACCTGAGTTCAAATGCGGCTTCAAACACTTGACAATTACTTGCTGTGTGACCCTGGGCAAGTCATTTAACCCTCATTGCCCCACCCCAAAAAATGTATTAGATAATTAAAGAATAGGGGACCCCATGGGGAAGGGGTATAAAGAATAAGATAGGACATAGAAAGAGAGGTAGAAGAAGGCCAAACATACTTTGAATGTTATTTAAACTAAAGTATGATATCTGTGCCACATGCATTCAGTATAACTAATCAATCACCAAGCATTTATTAAGTACCTGCTGAATGACAGGCACAGTATTTCAGGGGATTACAATGACAAAAATTTATGTTAATTTGTATTTATATTATATACTTTTATATTAATTAACTTTCATTTAATTAATTAAATTTATATTAACTGTATATAGCTCTCACTCTATAATAACTAATAATAGCTAACATTTATATAATGCTTTAAGATTTCAAAGCATTTTACATATAGTTATTTACTCATTTGACCCTCACAACATTTAAAGTTAGATTGTATTATTATCCCCATTTTACAGATGCAGGAAATGAGGTACAGAAAGGATAAATGATTTGCCCAGGATCACACAGCTAATTAGAGTCTGAGGTAGGATTTGAACTCAGGTCTTCCAGATTCCAAACCCTGAATTCTATCCATTTTGCCGCCTAGCCATCCATACCTTGTATTAACTAATTTGTTTTAGAAATTGTTGTCAAATATTCTCATTGCTTCCCTATTGCCTACTGAACAAAGACTTCTTATCCTGTATTTCAAAGATTGACTTAATATAACACCTTGCTGTCCCAGTCTTATGTATTGCTACTCCCCTCTGTGCGCCACCTAACCTCCTCTACTTCATACTTAATATATAAAAGCCCTGTTGTATTCCCCCCTTGTTCCTGTCTTTAGACTTCATGCCTAACCCTGCTTCACACCTTTCCTCAATACCATAAACAACTACTTTTGTCTTCTTCCTCATTCTTTAAAACAGGGTTTCTTCACCTGGAGTACATGAACTTGTTTTTGTTTAATATTTTGACATCAAAGGGTCCATCCATGGCTTTATCATGCTGCGGTACATGACACAAGAAAGGTTAAGAATACTTGATTTAAGGGGCAGCTAGGTGGCACAGTAGATAGAGCACCAGCCCTGGATTCAGGAGGACCTGAGTTCAAATCTAGCCTCAGACACTTAACACTTACTAGCTGTGTGACCCTGGGCAAGTTACTTAACCCCAGTTGCCTCACAAAACAAAACAAAACCAAGAATACTTGATTTACTATCTAAGCTGGGCAGTGAATGAGCCTTACACTCATCAGAATGGCTTAAAGACCTCAGTCTCATCAGAGTTGGCTGAGGGAGGGAATAACATACACACTCAATTGGGTGTAGTAATCTATCTAACCCTGCAGGAAGGTAGGAAGGGAAGGGGATAAGGAGGGAGGGCAGATTGGAGGAGGGGGCAGTCAGAAGCAAATCCCTTTTGAGGAGGGATAGGGTGAAAGAAGATAGAAAATAAAGCAAATATCATGGGGAAAGGAATAAGATGGAGGGAAACAGTTAACAATAGTAACTGAAAAAGAGAAGAGGAAAAAAATGTATTTTATCTAAACCTTTTCTCTCTCCCAGTACCTAACAGAGTGCTCGCTTCACCCAATAGAAGTTTAATAAAATTTTGTTGGATTGAGCAAGCATCTTATAGAGATACTATGTAGGAGCCAGAACTGGCCATACTGTTTTATTATTTCATTTCTGCCCACTTCCTATTATTGCAGCAATATGCCTAACGATGTGTTTTTAATTTCCTGAACAATGGCCAACATTGCCAAGTAGGGTAATTTAAACAGGATCACACGAACATACACACTCGAACATCCACAAACACATACATATATAGGGAGGAGAAACATTTTTTCTGAACAAATAATTCTAACGGCAGCTATTTTCTAGTAACAGTAGTGATTTATCCCTGTATTAACAACATTATACTTCTAGCTAAAATACTTTTCTGTTGCGTTAACTTAGCTGAGGATGCAACTGGAGTATTTTTCTTCTTTCTGCAAGCTAAGTAACATTAATCAATCTTGACTCATTTTGTTTGGAAAGATACATCTACATTATTCTGACAATTTTTTACCAGCAGAAAGAGAGTTTTCTATTTTGGGTGACAAAGCTTTATGGCTGAGGAATAATGGGGAAAACTTCCTTGCTTCCATTTCCATTAGTTAGAACATTTCCAAAGACTCTGGGGGGAAGAAGTGGAGGTGGGGGAGATCAGAAATCACAAATGAATGTTTGCCTTTGGCCAATTTTTTTTTTCTTTCTCCAAAAAGATAAAGATCTCTGGCCTGTCTTTATGAAAGTGAAAAGCTAATGTGCTGAGCATTTGTACTGGTTTAGATCATCCATAAAAGCCTGAGCCTTAGAATTTCAGAGGGAATAAAGTAAAATCTTCATTTCAAAAAGTTGTAACTTAAAATGACAATCCAGTGTTGAGGACAATGTAAACGTTTGCCCCCCTGCTAACTGACATTTTAAAATAGCCAGTTATACTCTAATAATGTAGACAGAATTCAACATCAGTTCAACTAGCATTTAGTTCATTATGTCTATGAAGAGGCAGCCTCCAGGAGGCCCTGGATTCCAGTGCTGCCTCTGACACATACTAGCTACAGGTAGGACCTGGGTTCTGAGTTTGAATCATACACTTTCTACCCCCCTACCTTTTAATTTGTTTCTTACCCACAGAATTAATGCCAGGGTTACATGTTTGACCTCGCCAAGAGGTCAAATGGGTTGACCTGTGTTGCACAGCTAGTGTGTGGGGAAATATTTAACAAAATAAGTAAAAATATGCTAAAACATAGATAACATTTCATTTTAAAGAGGTCATTATGCAACCATCAGGAATCTTTATGTGCAGATTAGTGGCCCCTTTCTGCTTGAGTTTAACACTGCTGCTCTAGGCATCTCTAAGTGGCAGAGAAGCTACCAATCTGCATTGGCAGAGGGGGTTTCCTCTCCTGGGAGTTCCCTGTACCAATGAAATCACAGATCTAGATCCTATTTGCTAAGAATACCACCAGGCAGTGAGTTGTATAGTTTGGGGGTCAAAGACCAGACTAGCTAAAAGTGAAAAGGATCAATCACCTTTTTAGTAGAAAGGAAGCAAACAAGCATTTATTAAGTACCTACAATGTGCCAGGCACTGTGCTAAAACAAATATTATCCTATTTGATCCTCACATACAAACCGTGGGAAGTAGCTGCTCTTATGACCTCCATTTTACAGATAAGGAAATAGACAAAAGCTACATGACTTGCCCAGGATCACAAGGATAGTAAATGTCTGAGGCCACATTTGAACTCATGATTTTCTGACTCCAGGCTCAGCGCTGTATCCATGGTGCCACCTAGCTGCCCAGATGATAATGTTGCCAGGTAATAATTTTTGAAGGGATGCATAGCATAGCAGTTCATAAAGATCATTTTCCTAAATGCCATTGCCTAGCTGCCAATGTCCTCCTCCCCATTCAATTTCCTATATGTTCTGAGTGTAAGTTCCCTCAGAAAGAACAAAAACTGTTTTCATCTCTGCCTTGATATCTCCATGGCACAGAATCCAGCACATAGTGAGAATTTAATAATACTTATTGGCTAACTGTTCCTAAAGCAAGGGTAGATTTCTGAGCAGCATCAGCAGGGGGAGTTCCTAAACTGTGTAATCATCAGTCATTAAATGGCTGCTAGGTGATATAGTGGATAGGGTGCTAAGCCTCAAGTCAGGAAGACCTAAGTTTCAAATCCAGCCTCAGATACCAGCTGTGGGACTCTGGGAAAGTCATTTAACCTCAGTTTGCCTTAATTCATTAGAGAAGGAAATGGCAAACCACTTTAGTATCTTTGCCAAGAAAATCCCATACACAGTATGGTCCATGGTCAAGACAGGACTGAACAGCTAAACAAAAGTAACATACTCTAGGTATTATAAGGGGCTAAAATTCTAGCTAGTCTGTCTAAAATATATAATGAGTGGTCGCCAATAAATTATAAGTTTTAGCAAGAGTTTAGACTTTTAAGCATTTATTAAGGAGAGTAAGAATTTGGTGGAGAGAGAGAAAGGCCTAGATTCATCTATCAAAGGAAGAGCGCATTTTTAGCTCCACTCTCCACCAGAGTCCTCATGAAAGAGAACAAGAGAGCCAGCCTTGCCCCCTCTTCCTTCCACAAGCAAATGTCACTTCCTGATACCAAAGAAAAGCCACATGGCTTGCCCTCAGATGCCTTCTCTTCATGGCAGAGCTTTCCTACAGTAAGTCTCTAGCAGGTGGTGTCATTCCAATCATTATAGTATACAAAGAAGTGTTTAAAACTCTCTGCTCTCAAGAGCATATCTTCTATAAGATAGTATGTCAGAGGGCAGCTAGGTGGCGCAGTGGATAGAGCAACAGCCCTGGAGTCAGGAGTACCTGAGTTCAAATCTGGCCTCAGACACTTAACACTTACTAGCTGTGTGACCCTGGGCAAGTCACTTAACCCCAGTTGCCTCACTAAAAAAAAAAAAAAAAGATAGTATGTCAGACCCATAGATATGTACACAATTCTATTAAAGCTTTAATAGTTTAAAACTACACTATGACTTCTGGGACATCCGGATCAGACAAAATAAGAGCAAGGTAATTTTGGAGGAGAGACACTGCTCCTGTGGGGATCAGCAGTGGCTTCATGTAGAATGTTGAGCCAAGCCTTGAAGCAAACTTAGTGATGCAAAGAGGTACTGGGAAAATGGTATTCTGTTACTTTCTCTTGGCCAGTCCTTGGATAGTAGGCAACTAGACTGTTAGCAGGCTGATACTGGGAGATTTCCTAGCTCCGTTGGCACTGTTTTAAAAAAAGAGAGTCATCTGTAGGCCACAATGAGGCACTGGAAGAAAACTTGGGTTGAGGGGAGGATGAGTCATTACTTTAGTTTTACTTTGTTTTTCCATAGGGCCCCTGTGCTTTATACCATTTGAATCCTTTGCTCCACATAGTTCTATCACATGCTATAATACATAGACCTTAGACTTTGTTATCTAAAGTTAGATTCAGAATATGGGAGCCTCCTTGAACTTGATCTAAGGACCTTAGACTTAGCTTCATTTAGGACCTTCTCTTTTCACCATTTTCTATGCTTTACTGATCTTTACGCTTCTATTTCAGACACTAAGCTTTCACTGTTTCAACTTTCCTTGGTCCTTATCTACCATACTTAATCCATAATTACCTTTTTCTTCATCCTTTGTGGTTCCCACCATATCTTGGTTCCCAGTTCTGATACCTCCTCATCTTTCCCTTATCACACCAAAGTTGTCCTGGAATTAAGCAAGGACACTTACCAACAAGGGGAAAGATAATATTAATTCAGGAATAATTCAACATCTGAGATCTGGAGAGGGAGAGAGATATTGGGAAATAGAGATGATAAAATTTCAGTTAAAAAGTCATTAAAAAAACAATGTAACAGCATAAGGTAATTAGTTTTTGTCATTCTTCTTTCCAATCTTGTCCAGCTCTTTGTGATCCAATTTGGGGTTTTCTTGGCAGAGATACTGGAGTGGTTTGCCATTTCCTTCTTCAGCTTGTTTTATGATGAGGAGCTGAGGTAAACAAGGTTGTTACTTAGTCAGGATTACAAAGATACTTACGTGTCTGAGGCTGGATTTGAACTCAGACTGACTCTGGGTTGGGCACTCTATCTATTGTGCCACCTAGCTGCCCCAAGGTAATTAAAAGCATATATAGAAAGTCTATACAACCTAACTGACTGGTTCTCAGCTTATTAGTTTATCTTATCTCCCTAAAACTTCCCTGACTGGGAACCTTCTTAGCCCCCAACATAGAACAACATTTGTCGTCCCAGAACGTGCCCTGACTGAATTTGGATCAGTCCCCTCAACCCTCAGGCTAATTGTCTATTACATCCCAGAAAGGTCACATCACTTGCCTAGTTCACACAGTTAATTTGTGGGAAAGCCAGGATTTGAACAAAAATTCTCTAACTCCAAATCTGTTGCCTTGATTCAAGCCCCAGATTTTTCAGATGAACTCCTGAGAGGTGAAAAATAAACAAATTTGTCCAAGGTTGAACATATAATCAGTGGAGCAGAGCTAGGATAAGGATCCAGGTCTCCAACCTCTCCAGTAGACTAGAATGTCTCTCAAAGTGTCTATGTGTACCCCAACAGCTCAAGTAACAGCTTATTTGGTGGAAAAGCAGTATGTGTTGACAGTACGCCAAGTCAAATGAAGTTCATTGTTGGCGTGATAATTTTAAATTCAGTTCAGTGGACTTGACAAACTTCTGAGTGAATAAATATCATATGCCATCCTCATTGAAGTTGTATGTCAGTCACAGAATAACTTAGCATGTTGTTATAGAGCCCTTTCTTCTAGCCAGTTGCTATCCTGTATTGTATTTTGAACAATCATTTCTCAGAAATGAGAGACAAGGATTTTGTTTCATCCTTCTAAAATGGGAGAGAGGTAGGGACTGACCTGATTAGTAATCTCTTTTAGAAAACATTGTGTATAATTTTATGGAGAGTAATAGAAATTTAAAAATAAAAATGCTAGCATTAAACAGGGCTTTAACTTACCTTACTTGTCTTACTTGTTCTTCTGCCCCAGAGGGCAGAACTTAGGAGTAGTGGGTGGAAATTATGAAGAGACAGATTTATGTTCCATGTAAAGAAAAAAATGTCTTAAACAATATTATCCAAAAGTAGAATGAGTGGCCGCAGGATATAGTATATGCCTAATCCCTAGAGAACTTTTAAATTGGGCACTAGATCACCACTTAGTGGACATTTTGGGACATGTTGTAGAAGGGATTTGTATTTAGATGTGGGATGAACCAGATGGTTTTGGGGGTTCCTTTAATTCAAGGATTCTTAACTTTTTAGTGTCACGGATCCCTTTGGAGGTCTATGGGCCCTTTTAAGAATCACGTTTTTAAATACATAAAATAAAATCCAGAGGATTGCAAAGACAGACAGTTATACTGAAATATTTATAATATGTAGACAGGAAGACCACAATCATTTGCAGTCTAGCAATAGGTCTAATAACTATAATAATTTTCAAGTAGTAATGAACATAAACAGTATCTCAAGATAGCTGCAGAAACTTTAATAAGAAATTTAAAATATTAGTGATTTCTATTGATGACAAAGTCAGAGGTACTGCTAATCATACTCTAGTTTGTTGCTTACATTCATAATTGAAAAAAATACTAAATTTCCGTTAGAGGTTAGTAAAAAGAAACATGTATTTTTTTTCCCATCCAAATTCACAGACTCTGTACCCCTTTGGAGTTTAATCTGGGGGTTGGAGGTAGGGGAAAGTTGGGCTCAAAGAGGTTATCCACTCAGGCCTCTAACTTCCACACATTTAAACCAGAACCTTGGCATGGATTGTTTAGCATATTTAAAATCCTGAGTCATACATATTCCAATTACCTCTTCTCTAAGGCTGCAGCCTGTACCTTATGGGCATAACCCTTATTGTTGGGAAGTGCCTTCTTATGTCTAACCCACATCTCTTATTGCCATTTGAAGGCATTTTCTACAGCTCTACTCATATGGAAAACAGCTGCTTGGCTATTTCCTAGTAACTTTCTATGGGTCTTGATTATTGTGGCCCCTCGGCTCTCTTTTTTTTCTAGACTAAATAACTCCTTTAATCTATCTTCAACATTCCTACATTCTATCCCTTTAATCATCTTTAAGGTCCCTTCCAACTCTGAGATTCCATGAATCTTGATCTCTGCCAGTTTTCAACATTGCTATTAAAATGTGGCTTCCCAGACAGGACATAGTGTATTCCCAATTGTGGTCTTACCAGTAACTGAATGAAAAAGGCTTTCTTGCTTCCTGCCTTTGACAGGGTCTCAGGTATCATCATGTTCATAGTTGACCATTAGAGTTATCCATATTTATATACAGGGATGTTGTTGGGGGAAAGAGCATTATCTGGCCACTGGACCTTGGTTTATTAACTACAACTGATACTTCACTACTTGGACCCCAAATATACCCATAATTTTTGCTGAAAGACTAGCCCATTCCTTGCAATCTGTCAAATGAATGGCTCTTTCTAAAATATGTGCAGCTGCTTTGGATGGCTTAAAATTTTGTGTGTATTTTCAAAAAAGTATTGTGCTTGCCCCATTTGAAGCATCAATCCTACTCCCACTCAATGGGTGTTATTGCTTGAGTATTCTGATGTCATCATTCACAAGACCCCCCTCAATTACAACACAGTGAGGTTGACTTTAATTATTATTGTAGGGTCTTAGTATTTGCCCACTTCTTTAATGTTTAAAATGTCTTTAAAGGGATAATTATTATGTTAAATTAATGTACTCTTTTGTATATTTCGATCATTTTCACATCTGTTTTCTCATTTGACCTGTTACCATCAACCCCAGAAAAATGGTTGGGCAGATAATATTATCCCCATTTTACAAATAAGGAAATTGAAAAAGAGATTATATGACTTGTTTTATGTGATACTGCTAGTTAAAGTTCCAGCCAGAAAGAGCCAGAAATCTCCTGATACTCCCCATTAAGCTCTCTTTCCACTATGCTGCTCTCTAATAGCTAGAGGATTCAGAACTTGTATGTATTCTCTATAATGTTAGTACATTTCAAACATCGGTATGGAAAGTTGGTCACTCCCATTACATTTTTTTTTAAGTGAGGCAATTGGGGTTAAGTGACTTGCCCAGGGTCACACAGCTAGTAAGTGTTAAGTGTCTGAGGCCGGATTTGAACTCAGGTACTCCTGACTCCAGGGCCGGTGCTTTATCCACTGCGCCACCTAGCTACCCTTACTACCATTACATTTTAAAGACAAAACGCAGTGGAAAGAACATGGGACCAAAATCAGAGCTCTTCAGAAGTGGTTACCTGTGAATATTTAATCCCCACAAAGTGATTTTATTCAAAGTCCAAATTCATTTGAAGTCCAAACTGTGTGAAGCAGTACTGTGATATTTTCCAAAAACTAATAAAGAATCACATTTATCCCTACATTAAATGTATCACTTTTCCTTTTTATTATTATAAACTTGACAGGTAAATAAAGAAAAAAGGGAAGAGATTGCATATGAGGTCATGGATCTCTGCTATTTGAGCGCACCATTTGCATTGTTTCCTTATACAAGATCCTGTGAGGCTTTAATAGCTTAAAACTGCACCAAGATTTTGAGAATATACTATATATACATATATATGTGTGTATATATACACATGTATGTGTTTTTGTCTGTATATATATGCATATTTTTATATATGTGTGTGTGTGTGTGTGTGTGTGTGTAGCATCATTTTCGTGCCATTTAGCTAACAACATTCTGTCTTAAATTTCAAGATAGCTCTTTGGGAAATTCTATTGCACCATATTCAGAGTCCTAGTTGTATAAGACCCTAGGTAGAGCAAATAAATGCAACTGCTGCAGCTTCCCCCTTCTTTTAGAAGTGCCTAGCCCCTTCACCCAGCCAACCTTATGGACACTGGCTCTACTGGTCCAGCTAAGGTGGCACGAATGATTGCTCTAGATGCTGAGGGCACATTGTATATACTTATCGCACTAGTAAATAATGTATTTTTTCCCCAAACACAAATCTTATGTGATCAACAGGCTTTCTAGAATATGAACTGTCTACCTTTCACCTCAAAATTATTTCTTGTTGTATGTGATGCATATATGTGGACTTCCAAGCAAAAACAGTTCAAAAGAAATCTTTTTAGATAACCTAAGCTACTCTCTTGAACTGTTGCTAGTAGGAACAGGGTTTTTAGAAATGTGCTGTTGTATACAAATTAAGCTAGTAACCCCTATATAAATTCGACTAGTTCAGAGTATGGTTAAAACCAAACTGGAGCTACAGCCAAGAGATCTTTGTAGAGCAGGTAGTGATACCAGCCAACTTTCCTGGTAAGGGAAGAATTTACAGGGTAATTCTCAATTAATGAAAATGTATGTTGTTGGGAACAAAAGGGTCAGTTATCATAAGATAATTAAACAGTAACAGCAACAACAAAAACCAAGGGTCAGAAACATTCCAGAATCTGGAAAAACAGGTTGACAACATGATAGCAACTAGACCCAAAAGACAAATGGGGAAACAAGATAAAGAACTAAGGTGAACCAGTGAATGTGAGCTGGGACAAAAAGGCTCATGTTGATATGAATTTTGGTTCACTCAACATTGTAAATATGCTAGTGTTTACTTATAGCTAGAGAGGTCCTAGCCCTGCATTAGCTAGACAGGCCCTGGCCCTGCTTGTCTCTTTCTGCAAAGGAAATGCAAGTGTCTTCGAGGTGGAAAATTTTTAGAGGACTTAGGAATAAATGAAAGAAAATACATTGGAAAAGTCAGAGGAAAGAGTAGGGAAGTTGGAAGGGGCCAGTACTGTACTTTCAGAGGTGAGATTTGCTTCCTTTTCCCCTGTCTTTTCTGGGATATGGGAAGCTGTAGGAACTCAGGCAGCCAGAAGATTGAAAAAGCAAATTAAAGACTTCCCCTGATTAGCCAAGATGCCCTAGATAATATGAATAGACTATTTGGAGCTGAGAAAAGGAATAGAAACAGTTGGCTCCTAAGAGAAAAACCTCCTGGGTTCTTTGACATTGAATGAGTCTAAAGGTAGAGCCTTAAAACTTCCAAAGGAGACTTCTTTTTCTCTAAATCAATAAAGATTGAGTGAATTTACAAAGGAAAATTTTTAAATGAATGAGAAAGATAATAAAATGTACCTGGGCATTTAGGAACAGTGATTTGAAGTTAGAAGTGAGCTTAGAGGTCACCTAGGCCAATCACTTCATTTTACAGCTGACGAAACTGAGATTCAGAGCAATTAAAGTGATTTGCCAGGGTTCACACAAGTCGTTTTCTCAGAATTTTAAGCCAGGTCCTCTGATTCCTCCTACAGCATTCTTTTCACCACAGTAGGGGGTGTTTTAATGGTTAGCTTTAAGTTTTCTGGGTTAACAAAGAGTTTTAATGAGTTACATCGCTGATAGAACATGTGAAAAATATGCTGATCGCCAACACTCAGCATTCGTGTGCTTTTTCTGTTGAACTAGTTGGCTGTCATGCTCTGATGCCACCTATTGGTCAGAAGGACTAAATTTTGGGTTCTGTTTTTTGAAAGGTGGTGTTTGGGTTTTTTCTATACAAAATTAAAAGTTTTCCCATGTGTTGATGCAGTCTATGCACAGCTGCTTCTCGAAGTAGAATGCTGCTGCTGGGCAGCAGAAATGGGCCAAAGTTATGCCTCTCCTCTAAGAATCGAAGTATAAATCATATGAGTTAAAAGATTTCAATATAATTTGAACATTTTATATTATCAAAAATATAGTTCCTTAAACAGCTAAACTTCCATGTATTTATTGCATGATTTTTTCCAAAAAAAAAAGCCTTACTTACAAAACAGCATCTTTTTCACTCACTTTAAACTTTTCCTAACTATTTTTTTCCTTTTTCTTTCTATATTAATTCAGAGATACATGATTGAGGGATTCGATAAACAGTAACTTCAGGCTAGTCATTGTTGCATTGTGCATTCTCTGAAATAATTTGAATTTCACATCAAAATTGAATTAATGATTCCCAGGGGCTAACACAAAGTGTTAAGTATTTGCTAATATTTGTGATTGATGGGATCAAATATAGTGTTGAATGTACCAAATTTTTGTCATCTTAATTCCTTTCACCAAAATTTTCCTGAGTCATAAAAATTTTAATGTTTAAACATTAAAAACTTAGTTTGATGCGATCTTAATTCAAAGCAGACATGAATTATTCCCATTTCCCTTCTGCTTTATCACTAAATTAATTACATAGTCTTATAGGGAATTCATTCAGGCATTTAATTACCTAAAGAAATTCGTGTGGGATAAATGACAAGACTTAACCAAATAATTATTTTCAGGGAAGCAAGCTCAGAAAGCAAGTGGCTTTCCCAAAATGAATCACAACAGTATTGGTATCAACAATAATGCCCAGCTTTCTTCTCACAACTACCTTGGTGGGTGGGTGGGTAGGTAGATGGGTGGATGGATGGATGGATGGAGACATATGGACTGACCATGAGCAAAGCTTCTTGAGACATGTTTGAGGTCTTTGAGAAAAATATGTATTTCTTTTTTTCTAGTCCAACAGGCAACCAGCAAAACTGAACCTACTTACTTGCCAGGTGAAACCGAATGCTGAAGATAAGAAGTCTTTTGACCTGATATCACGTATGTAATTTTTTTCCTCTGAATCAGTAATTGTGATTTCTGGGGCTCTGCATATCCATGTAGTGGGATTTTTCAGCGACTGCTTTTACTAACCAAGTCTCCTTAAAGTTATCACTTTAATGATTCATTTGAGTTCCAATAGGTAAACCTCCCTGGAGATCAGTTAAGACCTCCTATCATACATAATTCATATATTATGTCATCTGCTGATGAGCATGCATAACTTTCACTAATATCAGTGACAACCACAAATACTGGAGACTACATTTGGACCTAAGCGAGTACAGTGCAATCAATTGATCAATATTCATCAAATGCCTACTATGTGCCAGGCTCTATGCTAAGTGCTGGGTATATAAAAAAGAGTTAAAGTCAACATAGGGTTGTGCTTTGAACGTAGATTTAGAAAAAAACTTTATTGGTACCTTTGCATCTGTTTTAAGTTCCAGCATTATAGAGTCAATGGGTAGAGAATAGAAGCACTATGAGAAGAGCAGGGGCTCTTAACCTGGACTTCATTAACTTTCAAAATTTTGGTGAATATAATTCAATATAATACATTCCCCTTTTAAATCAATGTATTTTATACATTTTGAAAAAAATTATTCTGAGACAAGGGGTCCATAGGCTCAGCAGACTAAGAGAGTTCCATGAGACAAAAACCAAGGTTAAGAATCTCAGGCTTAGTGAAAAGAACACTAACCTGGGAGCCAGGAGACCTTTTTTTTCAGTAGTGGCTGTGCCACCCATATTCTCAGGCTCAAAGATAACAATGGCAACTGCAGCCATAAAATTAAAAGACGTTTGCTACTTAGAAGGAAAGCTACAGTCAATTTGGGAAGCCTACTGAAAAGTAGAGCTATCCCTGACAAAGTCCACCCAAAGCTATGGTTTTGGCAGTAGCCGTGTATGATGTGAGAGTTGGACTATAAGGAGAGCTGAGCACCGAAGAATTGATGCTTTGGAATTGGGATGCTGGAGAAGACTTCTGAGAGTCTCTTGGACAGCAAGGACGTCAAATGAGTCAATACTTAAATTAATTCAGGCGATTCACTGGAAGGTCAAATATGGAAGCTGAAGCTTAAAGACTTTGGCCACATAATGAGGAGATGAGAGTCACTGGAAAAGACCCTCATGTTGGGAAAGAGTGAAGGCAAAAGGAGAAGGGGATGGCAGAGGATGAGATGAATAGATAGCATCATGTAAACAACAAATGTGGACCTGGGCAGACTTCAAGGGATAGAAGGGTCTGGAATGCTATGGTTCATGGGGTTATGAAGAGTCAGACACAACTGAACGACTGAGTAACAACAGGGCCTGAAATCAGGAAAACGTGACTTCAAATCCCACTGTTCTGTGTTTTTGTTTTGTTTTGTTTTTTGGGGCAGGGCAATTGGGGTTAAGTGACTTGCCCAAGGTCACCACGCCACCTATCTGCCTTTCAAATCCCACTGTGATCCTCGGCTAGTTACTTATCTCTGGCTGACGTCAGTTTTACTTAGTTGTAAAATGAAACTGAACAGCTACCTCAGAGGGTTATTGTGAGGGGGAAAAGGGGATATATGCTTATAGCACTCCAAAGAGTACCTGGCACATAGTAGGGGGCGCTTAACAATTGCTTGTTGGGGCAGCTAGGTGGCACAGTGGATAGAGCACTGGCCCTGGATTCAGGAGGTCCTGAGTTCAAATCTGGCCTCAGACACTTGATACTTATCTAGCTTGTGTGACCCTAGGAAAGTCACTTAATCCCAATTGCTTCACAAAAAAACCCAAAAAACATTGCTTGTTAAACAACCCTCCCCCTCTTTATTAACTTCTAGGTTTGGAGGTCTGTTTCAGCTCTAATAAACTGTGTTCTCGAGGGGAGTCTATATATAGTGGCATCTTCTTCCCTCTAGGGAACACTGTACCAGACACAGTCCAAACAGATAAGTTCAGATCTAGTCCTTACAGTCTTTCAGAAAAGGAGATTCCATACCGCCTGTTCTATAGTTCACAAATTCTCACTCTTTTATATTTCCTGTTTTTTTCAAGATTTGGCAAAGTATTTTATATAACTTATCTCATTTGATCCTCAAAACAATCCTGTGGAGCAGGTGCTATTAATTATATCGATTTTACAGATGAGGAAAACTGAAGATAAGAGAGGATTAAGTCACACAGCTTATAAATGTCTGAGGAGGGATTTGAACTCAAGTCCAGCATTCTATTCACTGTACCACCCAGCTGCCCCCATTAGGAAGCTGTTTGAGACAGCCCTAGATTAAAGGAAGTGGAAAGATGGCTTTCATGTTGGAGTTCATTTAGATGTTCAAATATTTTCACTGAAATGAAAAAAGAGTCAGCCTAACTCAGTTTGCCAGGTTTTTTCCTTTCTGTCTAGGTTGCTGCCTGATTACAGGTTTAATCCTATAATCAATTAATAAAAGCAACAAAATCCATAGGGTTCATAGAATCATGGGAATTAGAACATGTAGCAAGTTTAGAAATCATCTAATCCAGTGCTATCAAACACAGCCATTAATTGTACTGTAAGGATCACTGTGGCTACATATCGGCTTAGAAAACCACATAGTAATATTATCTATGTTCTATTATGCTTGTATTTATTTTGTTAACTATTTCCCATTTATATTTTAATCTGGTTCAGCCACACCCTTGATACTATGGGCCCCCTTGTCTGACCTGTTGAATGTAATCCAGTTCCACATTTGCCATGGCCCAGAGTATTTAAAAACTTGTTAAGGATATTAGTAACACATCAGGGATTTCAAACCCTCTCTAATCCAATGCGTTTGAACCACAATGATTCCTTTTGCAAAGAATAGGTTGGCAAGATGACTGGAAATTACAGTAGGTATCTAGCCACTTCACATTAAACATCCTAGCTGTTCCAGTAATTGACTTAGAACCCAGGGTAAGCAGGACCATAGTCAATAACATTTTCATTGCAGAGAGCCACCGCCCCCCTCCCCAAATGGTTTCATGCCCTTTAGAAAGTTTTGATCTGAGCATTTGTGTGAGAGCAATTTATCTTTGCATTAAGAATTTATAGTGGAAAAAGACCTGGATTGGAAGTAAGGGAAGATAGGCATGGATTCCAGCTTTGCTCCTTCTTACCTTTGTGAACATGGTAACAAGTCATTTGCCTCCTAAGCTTGCTTTTATCTTCTGTAAAATGAGCAGCTTACACTAAACAATCTATGAAGTCTCTTCCAGCTCTAAATTCTGTGATCCTTTTGCCATGTCACTTTTTGCTGGAGTTGGGGGCAGGGGGGGGGGTTGATTGTTTTCTTTTTCTTTTTGTCTGGTTCTATGATTTCATTGGTATTGAAAATTTCAACCAAGAAAGCTCCCTGTATAGTGCAGATCGACTACCCTTCTGCTAATTCAAGTCTTAGACAATTGACTGGTTATTCTGCAAGGTGAAGTGACTTGTCCAGGTTAGGATCACAGAGAAAGAACAGAACTGGAAGGGGGACCTTAGAAGCCAGCAAGTCTAGCCACCACCCCCTACTCCTACCCCCAGTATTAAAGTTGAAGAAACTGAGGCACAGAACCATTAAATGACTTGCCCAGGGTCACACAGCTAATAAGAGTCTGGAACAGATGTGAACCTTTATTTCAAGCCTAAGATGTTATGTACTATACCATGCTTACTCTGTTTCATAAGACCAAGGAATGAATTGATCATTGATACTATTAAAAGTTTATTCTTTAAATTGCAGCATAACCACAGTAGACTACACCCACCTCCTAGATTCAGGAGTGCATTAAGAAGCACAGCAGGGGGCAGCTAGGTGGCACAGTGGATAGAGTACCAGCCCTGGATTCAGGAAGACCCAAGTTCAAACCTGGCCTCATACATTTGACACTTACTGGCTGTGTGACCCTGGGCAAGTCACTTAGCCCCAATTGCCTCATCAAAAAAAAGAAGAAGCACAGTAAATTCTGAACTACAGGGAATTGCTTGGCACCAGTGAAGCATTTCAAAACAAGCTGCTTTTGCAACTCTTGGCAAGCCTGCTTACACCTTTAGCCTTCAGCATCCACCTTTAACTGATTTAAGATGACTCTTTGGGAAAGGGCTTAACTTTTCCTCAAAACAGCCTTATTTTACCAGGCAGTAGCCAAAGCTTCCTTAGGCTTCTCTGTGGTAGAATCGGGTCTGCCTACTCTTCTGAGAATTTAATCTCCTGAATGAGCAGAGGGGCTTTGGGATCAATGATTTCTCAGAAAAAGAAAAAAATAAATAAAAGGAAAAGAAACTTAAAAAGAAAATTGAAAAGGGAAAGGAAAAATAATTGAATCCACAGGAAGGCAGTTCTTATTTTGTTACCAAAATCTCTTGGAAATATATTAGGTATTATATTGGGTTTGTTTGAATTTTATGCTTCGGAAGGTAAGTATGGACTGAATAGAATTTGTTTCATTCAGAACACATCAACTAAGACAAAATGAATCCAGTACCTAAATGGTAGCTGATTATTAGGTGGTCTTTTAGAATATGATCTAAAATGAAAGGTTCTCTACAGTTTTTCAATATTTTTCTTTTTTTGTGTGCTTTTAGATAATAGAACTACCACTTTTCAAGCAGAAGATGAGCAAGGACTATGTAGCGTGAGTATTTTTTTAAACAATAATTTGATGCACTTGGACAAATTAAAAGAAAGCAAACAGGTACTAAGTAGTACCATCCTCTGTGCAAGGCCCTGTGCTGAGAATTGAAAGATACAAAGGTTCACTTCTTGCCCTCCTGGAGTTTATAGTTCTAGGGGAGATAGACTAGAATATACTAAGCACACAGTGATAAAGTTCTGTGGGGGAAGAGAAAGATCATTCTAGTTGTGGGTAGAATTGGAGAAGAGGGGCGGCTAGGTGGTGCAATGATAGAGCACCGGCCCTGGATTCAGGAGTACTTGAGTTCAAAATCTGGCCTCAGACACTTGACACTTACTAACTGGTGTGACCCTGGGCAAGTCACTTAACCCCCATTGCCCCGCAAAAAACAAACAAACAAACAAAAAAGAATTGGAGAAGAGACCATATGGCTTCCTGGAGTTGATGCCTCTTGGGTTAGGGCTTGAAGGATGGCTTATGATTTTGAGAGGTTAGGGGAAAAGGTGAGCAAACACACAGAAAGAAGGAAGAGTAGGAGAAATTCAATCAACTATGAATTAATTAATAACAATACCATGAATTCTCAGAAGACTTTTCAATTCCCAAAACACTTAAGCTCCTGCTTCTTTGTAAGGCTCTAGGGATACTAAGGTAAACAAACAAATAGTCCCCTTTCGCAAAGGAGTTCTATTAGAGTTTACATTCTACATGTCCTCTAAGATGCTGAGTGCTTTCCCATATATCATTCACTGTGAGATGCATTTTGTGGTTCTGCGTTTGGTTTGGTTTGGTTTGGGTTTGGTTTTTGCTTTGTTTTGTTTTGGTCAGCAACTACTGAGTGCTTCCTATGCACCCAACACCATTCTAGGAACTACAGAGGATACAGAACACATGATCTTACTTAAAGGAATTTATAAGCTGTTCATCATTTCCCTAAACAGATCAAGGTCAACAGCCCATAAAAGTTGTCCATTTTAAGTTTTACAAAAGCCATGGTTCTTAGATTATAGAGTATGAGTTTAAAGAGATCTTTAAAATTACTAGTTCAATACTTCATTTTACTTGTAAGCACATAGTATATGCTTACTAAATACTTGTAGATTGGTTGATGGAGACAGGAGAGGCACAGTAAAATGTGGCCAGTGATAGATTACAAAGTAAAATGTTGAAGGTAAGACCACATCTGCAGGCTTTTTTTTTTAATGGGAATTTTCCCATAAAATAGATTTGAATGTCTCTAAAGATGAACTTTACTATTTTTAAAAGTATTTGAAAATCTGTTATGTAAAGAGTGATTAGACTTTTTCTGCTTTGCCCTGGAGAGTAGAACTAAGAGTGAAAGGTTGAAGTTACAGGGGCAAATTGAGGCTAAATATATCAATGAGAGCTATTCAAAAGTGTTATGGTCTCCTTCAGGGCATAATAGGTTCCCTATCATTAGTGGTTTTCATGCAGAGTCTGGAGTACCATTTTGATGGTATCCTGCTGAGGGTATTCTTTTCCTGTTCAGGTACAGGTTGGACTGGATGCCCAGTTGAGATCCCTTCAAAATCTGAAGTACTGAGTCTGGACCTAGTCAACAGATCTTTGCATTTTTGCTATCCCTATTCATATTTGACTCCATTTCATTTTGGGTTTTTTCCCTGAGAATCAATCACTCTACTGAGCCCTAGAGAAGATAAACTTCTCTTTTTCATTCTGTCCTTTGTCTTTTTTTTTTTTAATTTCTCCTTGAAATTTTTAAAGCACAATTCCCAGCTTTCTAAAAAGAAACTATTCTAGGTCTTTTTTTTACTTTCTTTTCTGTTTAACTATCTATCATTCAAAAAGTTAATGAATTTAAGTTTTGATTCCTTTTGTTCCTGGGCCCTCATTTTGTTTCACCCCTCTTAATATCCCCCATAGCTTCCACCCACCTCGTGCTTATAGAGTTGGGGGGGGAGGGGTAGCAGCAGACTTCTTTTCCTCCCCCACAGTTGAGTGGGTGCAAACATTTCCAGAACCTCCTGGTGTGCCTGCCGTTTCCAACATTACCCTCCCTTCAGTCCGCCCCTTTTTCATTCATATATTCATTCATTCAGTAGATATTTTATGTCAAAAATGGTATAGTAGGGGCCAGGCTAGTGGCTACAGTGATAAAGCACTGGCCCTGGATTCAAGAGGGACCTGGAGTTCAAAGCCAGCCACAGACACTTGGAACACTTACTAGCTGTGTGGACCCGGACAAGTCACTTAACCCAATTGCACTCACCAAAAAGAAATGGTATATGTAAAATAAGCACTTTATTTGCAGACTCAAGTTCAAATCCCAACTCTGCCAGGTATTTCCTATGTGACCTTGGGTAATCACTTTACGTTTCTGGCCTTTAGTTTCTTCATCTCTAAAATGGAGGAATTGGATTACATAATCTCTAAATTCCCTTGCAAGTCTGATAGATACTTAATGGGAATGATTTTTTTTTAGAAAGTTATAATATTGTATGCTTTGAAATGAATATATTTAAGCATAAATAATTGCAAAGCAAATTTAATTAGGTTGATGCTTCATTATCAAGTTTGTTTTAAAAGGAAGTGAGATTTAAAAAAAAAAAAAAGAAAACTTTTTAGAGTTGCATTAATAGAATTTTGTTGAGGCAAGGGAAAAGAAGTGAAAAAGAATGACCTAGGTTCCTTTCCCAAACCAATGCAAGAATTCTCTGAATTCTTGAAACCAAGTCAACAAGTATTTATTAAGCATCTACTGTGTGCCCACCTATTACTATCAGTAATAGTGCATGTCGACAAATTATCATTCCCTTCCTTTCGTTGTTACTAATGGCGGGCCATTTCCTTTGTTCTCAACAAGATTATAAGCATGTGGGGAACAGGGTCATATTTTAGATGGTGAGCTCTCCATCACTGGAAATGCCCTGCTAGAGGATAGATGATTGAATGTTGCCAGTAAAGGATTATATGTCTTTAGAATTAGTAAATTAAAAGTGACCTCCATCTAACCCTCTCTCCTTTTTCATACTTGGAAATTGAAGCCCAGAAAAGTAAAGTGATTAGCCCAAGGTCCCATGGGGAGTAAGTGGCAGAACCATAAAGTAGAAGGGATTCTAACATCCAGTGGGAAGTTGGAGTAGACAACTCCCTTAGTTCAATCCAGTGATTCTTTTGAAACCACCCCCTCTCCCACCTTTCGAGACCTTAAAAAGTACTGGATTCATAGTGGTCCCTTGATAGACATTTGCTCAGTTAGTGAACTAAGTTTTTTATGATTACATTCCAGGGGAGACTGTAAGCTCCTTGACAGCAGAGACTATGTAATTTTTATCTTTACATCCTGGGCCCCTAATAGTGCCTAGCCCACAAATGTTTGTGGAATTGAATGATATTGAGGCTCAGATTTCTCTTTGATCAGGAATTCTGTACTAGCTACAGTCAAAGGAAGAAAAATTACTCATTCTTAATTTTCACATAGGGGCTTTTTGATAACTATGTTTCCACTTGACTTAGGGTTCTATTTGTATGTGTGTAAATTCTCTCTCTCTTTCTCTCTCTCTCTCTCTCTCTCTCTCTCTCTCTCTCTCTCTCTCTCTTTCTCTCTCTCTCTCTCGCTCTCTGTCCGGCTCTCTCTGTTTCTCTCTCTTTTTCTCTGTTTCTCTCTTTCTCTCCCTCTCTCTCTTTCTTCTGGCCCGTCTCATAGATTCCTTTCTACCTACTTCTTGTACCCTTCTGATGATCCCTGCTTTTTTTTTTTTTGTCATGGTTTATACTTTAGACCCTTCTTTCCCCACTTTCCTATATATTTCTACCCCAAATATAGTTTAGGTTTTATATGTAGTAATGGTTTTATAATCAGAGGACCTAGGTTAAAATCTTTGCTCTGTTGAATGTTTTCCTTTCGGCAAATCACTTAAACTATGGGATGCAGTTTCTTGATCTTTAAAATGAGAGGACTGGGGGCAGCTAAGTGGCGCAGTGGATAGAGCACCGGCCCTGGAGTCAGGAGTACCTGAGTTCAAATCCGGCCTCAGACACTTAACACTTACTAGCTGTGTGACCCTGGGCAAGTCACTTAACCCCAATTGCCTCACTTAAAAAAAAAAAAAAAAGAGAGGACTGGACTAGATAATCTCTCATTTCACTGCCAGCTTTGAAGCCTATAAGGTATGAACTAAAGTCTACCACACTACTCATAGACTCTAATTAAGGTAGAAAGCTCGATTTTCCAAATAGCTCTCATCAGAGTGTTCCCACACTGATGAATAAATGTATTCACTAGAAAAACAGCTGGAAAGTCAACTCAGGTTTAAGCTCTGAAGTTTATTGAGTTTCCCTGTCAGATACTTTTTAATTGGACATCAAGTGACGACAATGAGTCACTCCAAAAGTTCTAAAATATGCCCATCCCTCCCCTGAGTGTGGTGTTCCTTCTTTATCCAAGGGGAGTAGTGCTTGTTTTCATCAGCTAGTCGCATTGGTAACAGAGAGCTGAAAGAGAGTGCCACCTAGAGTATACAACAGGAGTTGCATACTCTAGTCTTGTAACCAAGTATGAGAAGCTGATGATGGGAGGATTTAGAGCCAGAAGGGACCTTAGAGTTTGTTTCATTTAATCCCTTCATTTTATTCATGAGACCCCCCCAAAAAAAGTTAAAAGAAGTTAGAAGCCAGAAGAAGGATGGGGTTCACAACCAGCCCCTCTGACCTCATGGGCTGTCTTCTTTCTAGAAAGGAATACCGCGACTCTGAGAAGTGTGTTTTCTTTTCCTCATGATGATAATCCTCATTCCCTTAGGGAATCAGCAATTGGGTTCATTGTCCCACACCCCTTGAAAGTGAGCAGGAAAAGGGATTCATGTATCTATTATGCAAACGTGAGAGTAAAGTGCAAACCTTTATCTTAGGACTAAGGACCAGTTACTGACTGAATGAATACAAACTGTAATTTTGAAGACACATCCGTTCATTCTGAATCTTTATAATTAGCTCGGTCATTCACCTTCACGGGCACTTATGAATGATTAGAGATGAAAGGAAAAAAGATGAAACGCTTACTCCCGTGTTAAGTTAATTCTTCTGTCTGTATTGCCACTAGTATATACTCCTATTTGTCTTGTTACTATTGTATACAAGGAACTGTGCTAGATGCGGGGATTACTATGCTGAAATGAGACAGTTCCTGCCTTCAAGGAATTTATAGTCTAGTAGCATGAATAAGACTTATCTGTTGTTATTGAGTCATTTTCAGTCATGTCTGACTCTTTGTGACTCCATTTGGTTTGGTTTGGTTTGGTTTTTTGACAAAGATACTGAAGTGGTTTGCCATTTTCTTCTCCAGCTCATTTTAAAGAAGAGGAAATGGAGGCAGGCAAGGTTGAGTGACTTGCCCAGGGTCACATGGCTAGTTCAGTGTTTGAGGCCATATTTTGAACTCAGAAAGATGAGTCTTCCTGACATCAGACCCTGTACTCTCCCAAATGTACCACCTAGCTGCCCTGAAGAAGACTTATACACAACTGATATTTTTTAAAGAAACTGATAATATTAATAATTTACACTTTTGCTTATAATCTAATACCATAAATGAGTTATATACAATAGGATTTTTTTTAAACCAACTGTAAATAATAATTCACACTTTTGTTACTGCTTCTTGAGTTTTCTAACATTGTTTCTTCAACACAACCCTGTGAGTCAGTCAGTAAACTACTATGTGGCAGGAACTATGCTAATTGTTAAGGATACAAAGGAGCCCCAACTCTCAAGGAATTCACAATTTACTGGGTTGGGAAAACATGCAAACAACTATCTACCCTGTGAGGTAGGTTGCATAGAATATAATATGTGCAAAAGATAGAACCAGGCAAAATCACATGAGAAATTTGAGGAATATTATCTTCCTGAGAACTTGGCTTCTAGTCCTTTATTCTACTTATCCTATATTCTTTCTCCTGTTCTAACCATTTCTTCTCAGCCTGGTGCTGAATGAGACCATTTTTTGCAAAATAATACACTTATAAAATGTTGGCACTAAATTGAACCTTAAAGATCATAGACCAATATTATCATGTTATAGATAAGGAAACTAAAAGCCAAACACATAAAGCTTCATAACTCTGGTCTTGTGATCCCTGGGCCTTTTCATATAATGGGCTCATCAGGTATTGATCTCACTCCAGAAAATTAAAATGGTAGCTTCTATTTGTAATTCACTTCCCAGTTACAAAATACTTCACGGGCCAGCTAGGTGGCGCAGTAGATAGAGCACTGGCCCTGGAGTCAGGAGGACCTGAGTTCAAATTCGACTTCAGACACTTGACACTTACTAGCTGTGTGACCTTGGGCAAGTCGCTTAACCTTCATTGCCCAACCAAAAAAAAAAAAAAAGACAAAATACTTCACGTACATTACCTCACTTTAATCCTCAGTGATTATGGGAGCTAAATAGTACAAGCAGTGCCATTCCAATTTTACCTGTTAACCTAGGACAAACGGACATTTGTGGTATGTGTCTCCTTAGGCCCAGGGTTTTGTTTGTTTGTTTTGTTTTGGTTTTTTGGTGAGGCAATTGGGGTTAAGTGACTTGCCCAGGGTCACACAGCTAGTAGTAAGTGTTAAGTGTCTAAAGCCGGATTTGAACTCAGGTCCTCCTGAATCCAGGGCTGGTGCTCTATCCACTGTGCCACCTAGCTTCCCCTGGCCCAGGTTTTTTTTTTTAAAAACAATTTTTATTTTCTCATTTCTGTCACTTTCACTTCTTTATTCATTCTCTTCATTTCAGATTCTTTCCCAATAATTAACAGAATTTTTATTTAGACCCCCCCCCATCCTTTTTCCCTGTCCTTTTCCACTCTCATTTTAAAAGTCCTTAGCATTATAGTACCTTAAATTTAGAACTGGAAAAGACCTTCTCAGTTACCTAGTCCAGCCCTTCTATTTTACAGGCAGGGAAACCGAGGGCCAGAAAGGTTGAATAGCTTGCTCAGTGTCACAGAGGTAAAAAGTATAAGAGCCAGAGTTTCATCCTAGGTCCTCTGATTCCCAATCCAGTGGATTTTTCTCCTACTGTACCATGTAGGGTGCCTGTGTACTTGTGTCTGTGTCTGAAATAGTGCAAGAATGAGAGAAAAAGGCTACTTTTTTGAAAGCCCTCCTTTTTTTTTTTTTGGTCTTGAAACAGGTGGATCTCAGTATTGACAAACAGCAAAGAAGAAGCATTAACCATGGCCTTCCGAGGAGACCAGAGCACTGGAGAAAACAGCTTAGAGGACCTGACCAAAGCCATTATTGATGACATCCAGAGATTACCTGGGAATGATGTTTGCTGTGACTGTGGCTCATCAGGTATTCTAGCCATTCCTTCTGCTTTGATTCTCTGCCAATTAAGGCCATTTATCAACGATTTTCCCCCAAAATTTAAGTTAGCTTTCTGAACTTCCTTTCTGTTTCTGCTGAATGCTACATCATTTAGTTGTTCAAAAGCCAGTCTTTTTAGGGGCAGCTAGGTGGCGCAGTGGATAAAGCACTGGCCCTGGATTCAGGAGGACCTGAGTTCAAATCTGACCTCAGACACTTGATACTTACTAGCTGTGTGACCCTGGGCAAGTCCTTTAACCCTCATTGCCTTGCCCCCCCCCCAAAAAAGGCCAGTCTTTTTATTATGTCCTACAGAAACCATGGATATTCCAGCCTCTGCTTTTTGTTATGTGCAGTGTGCTTCATGCCTGGAAAAGCCTCCGCTCTTCACTGTATCATCCCCAAATTAACCACCATTCAAAGTAACCCCAAACTCCTTTAAACTTTATGGATCTCTGCCTTCTACAAGTTCCTCTGTATTTCCTAGCATCTGTGGTCTATACAAACTTGATTACAGAGTCATCTTTTCTTATTTCTCTATATGTGTAATCCCAACAAGACTGTAAACTCTTCAAGGGCAGGGAAACTGTCTTATAAATAATAATAACTCAGTAGTGCACATTTATATAACTCCTTATGGTTACAGTGTCCTTTCACTTGTATTACCTGAAAGAATAGCAGTTTAGTCCCCTAGGGCTCCACTCACTGTTCTTGTAATTTTCCAAATCAAAATATCCCACTCTGACCGATACTCTCCTATAGATGCTTCCTTCTCCCATTAGGATATGTGTATCTCAAAGGAGGAGGGACTATACATGGTTATTTCCCCAATATTTAGCACACAAGTACATAAGTCAGTACTTAGTGAATGCTCTTGTTATTCATTCATTTGTTCATTTATACATAAATTATCCTGTTCCAGAGCTGCTCTTAAGGGGCTAGTACAAATATTATCCTCACTTTATAAATGAAGAAACTAAGGCCCAGAGATAAGAAGTGACTTGCTGGGGACAACCATCTAGTTAGTGACAGAGCTTCCAAGTCCAATGTCCTTTTCACTCGACCATGCTGCCCCTATATTTTTATATGGAACCTGGGAAGATATAGATATCTTACGTAAGCAGCACACAAACCTTACCTATTGGTTGACAATGGACTATGTGGTGAAAGGTGTGTTGGGTCATGAGGCCTAGACTAGAATTTAGCCTTAGATGTGTATGTCCATGAGTCAGACACAAGTTCTCAAAGTTTCAGTTTCCTCATTTACCCAAGGATATACTAATCCTTCCACTTCCTGCTTCATAGAATTGTGATAAGGAATGCATTGTGTAAACTTTAAAGAATTTTATAAATGTGAGCCAATATTATGTTCCCCATAGTGTCCAGCACAAATCTCTACACCTAGTAGGTCTTCAAGGAAGATCGGTTGCCAAGAAGTTTGGCATTTAAAGGGAGCATCTTTAACACAATATCACAATTTTTGCCTTCTCAGAAAAAAATTCCCATTGTCACTATGTTCCTTGGAGTTTCAAAAAGAAACTTTTGTCCTCTGGAAAGTGTTGTGTTCATTACTTAACAGCTGTCTTATTATCAGCAGAAGCTCCAAAGAAAAGCCATAACCAGGACTGATAGGTTAATGCTGGTTGTAGCTTATAGGTTAATGCTAGCTATAGAATCATGTCCCCTGTGAACAGCAGTTAATAGCTATACCATCCATCATTGTCATGGAACATGGAGCAGTGGGGAAATAGTACTTTTGTGAGGCCTCCAAGAATTTATTACAACTGAAACTTGAAAGGGTGCATCATTCCTTTTTTTTCTCCAGGATAAGCCCCATAGAAATCCTAATTTTGTGTTGGATGGAAAAAATCATGGGTTTTTGGTTTGGTTTGATTTGGTTGTATTTAAAAATTCTGTATTTATTTTATAACACTATCTCAATTGTTTAGATATTTATAAAGAGAATTCAGACTAACATGGTAAGATATAGTTTTCCCCATGTTAATTTCTCCTATCATAATTCTTAGACATTGAAGTGATAGACCTACCCAAAGCGGGGGGGGTGTCCTTGAAAATCACTTTTTAAAATGCACAAGAGAAAATGGAAGGAAATTCAGAGGAAAGCACAGACAAGCAGTATTTATTTGAAAGTAGCTTGTTGATTTTGCTATGTATTTATTAAATATGCATATATATATATAGGGGCAGCTAGATGGCGCAGTGGTTAAAGCACTGGCCCTGGATTCAGGAGTACCTGAGTTCAAATCCAGCCTCAGACACTTGACACTTACTAGCTGTGTGACCCTGGGCAAGTCACTTAACCCCCATTGCCCTGCCAAACAAAACAAAACAAAACAAACAAAAAATATACATGTATATTAAAATATATGTAGAAGGGATTTGCATTTTCACATTTAATCCTCTTTCTATTCTTATTTGTATATGAAAATGTGCTCTTGGGGAAGGGGATGTTCATTAAGGTCAGAATTTTTTTTTTTAATTAAAAACATTCTTACCCTCTTTTATTAGGGGAGGTAGGAAGAAGAATTGGAGGCACACTGGACAAGGAGCCAGGTGATCTAGGTGGTGCTCCTTTCTCTGCCACTCACCCCTCCTATGTGACCCTGGGCAGGACTCATCACTGGGTTCAAATTCTCGCTCTACTTATGTGGAATTTTGTTACCTCAACCTTTGGGGCCTCAGTTTTCCTATCTAGAGTAAAAGTTCTTAACCTTTTTTTGTATGTCATGAACCTCTCTGACAGTCTGGTGAAACCTAAGGATTCCTTAGAATGCTCTTAAATGCATAAAATAAAATACAGACAATTACAAAGGAAATAAATAATATTATCAGAGTGACCAAAATATTAAAAGCAAAGAACCAAGTTCACAGACCTCAGGTTAAGAACCCTTGGACTAAATTCTCCAAGGACCCTCCTAATTCCAAATCTTACAATCTCTTAACCTCTCTGTGTCCTAGTAGCCTCATCGGTAAATGGAAAGGTTTACACTAGGTGACTTCTAACAACCCTTCTAACAATCTAGTTCTTCTGTTGTTTTCAGTTGCACATTTTTATACTTCAAAGTATGGGTCTGGTTCTATTTTCATTTGAAATTTTATCAGCCACTTCCAAAATGAACTGTGCACTAAAATGTTTTGTTTTTCTGTGTTTTAAAACCTTTTTCTATAGAACCCACGTGGCTTTCAACCAACCTGGGTATTTTGACCTGTATAGAATGTTCTGGAATCCACAGGGAAATGGGGGTTCATATTTCTCGTATTCAGTCTTTGGAATTAGACAAATTAGGAACTTCTGAACTCTTGGTAAGTTGTTTTCTGTACTTTGGTAAGATTTCAGTTCATTAGCATGAAGTTGAAATTCCTTTTTATATTTCTTTATATTCTGATTTTTTGGTTTTTTTAACATTTCTGCCAACTACTTGTTCAGAGAGTTGAGTGGATCTTTATATAAATATTAGGGACAATTATAATTTGTATGCTAAGTAAAATCAACAGTTTCCTTTTTCTCTTGAATAAGTGATGAATCACTAATGGGTTTATAGTGTCATGACTACCAAGTCAAAAGTTTAACCAAACTATCATGAATCTGAAGGAGCTTGAGGCATCTCCCAAACTCCTTTAGAATGCTCAAGTGAAATCTTTATATTACAATTTATTATACATCAATTATTTTAAGTTCAATATTTAATGTGCTTCCTAAGCTTGCAAACCGTGTATATATGTGTGTGTATGTGTGTGTGTGTGTATGTATATATGTATATATATATGTATGTATGTATGTATATGTATATATGTAAATGTGTGTGTGTGTGTATAGTATAATTTAAAATTCTAAATGTGGGTTCTAATCTGTCCCCCCAGTTTTGGGGGAAAACTGACTAAAATCACTGATAAATGAGTTTAGGTTTTTTAAGGGTTTATTGAAAGATAGTAAAAGAAAGAGAAAGATTGAGAACAGATTTCTTATAGCCTGGAAATCCTCGCCTTCCTAAACCTCCCACTTCTGAAGTCCTCTGCCACCAAACCGATGTCTCACACCAAAAGAGAGAGAACTCTCTCAACAGCATCTGCTTCCTCCTTCGTGTTCCCCTCCCAGAAATGAGAGGTTCTTCAAGCTGATTGGCTAGTGTCATTCAAATTCATTGGTTCACTGGGCCAGAAGGTGGTCTCAATGTAAAGTTCAAAGTTTTGAAGCTTCTGAGAACAATACCCTCTTAAGTACTAGCCAGATGTGCTTACAATCTAGTTAACTGGAAGTAAGCCGGTCAGCAGTCAGTTGCTCTCCCCAAATTCAATCAGTTTAGATCGATCTCCAGGTGGGCCCCTGAGAATCTGCTAAATCTCCTCATCTACCATATTCCATTATCTTGACACAACATATAATCATATATAGTAAAGTAGGAGGGAAACTGAGCATCCTTGTGTTTTAACTTCGTAATAGCTTTTTTAAAGGAAGGAATTACAGAGTTTTAATTAATCATAAGTTATTTTAACTACTAGGAAGTTATGTATGAATATGGAGTTTCTTGTTAAATCATTGTAGTGACTTGTTTTGTTATGAGTCATCAGAAACTCACTTTGTCCTTAATTCTACATCCTCCAGTTGTAATCTTCCTTTGTCCCCTCCACAACCTTAAACAATTCCTTTAGAGCTACTTTTAAGTTAAACATTAAACCAAGTCTAGCAGTGGGCTACATTTTTATTATCTTCTACACAGGCGTTAGGTGTTTATCAAAATACCCTACATATGGGGCAGCTAGGTGGCACAGTGGATAAAGCACTGGCCCTGGATTCAGGAGGACCTGAGTTCAAACCCAGCCTCAGATGCTTGACACTTATTAGCTGTGTGACCCTGGGCAAGTCACTTAAC
Source organism: Dromiciops gliroides (assembly GCF_019393635.1). NCBI lineage: Eukaryota > Metazoa > Chordata > Mammalia > Microbiotheria > Microbiotheriidae > Dromiciops > Dromiciops gliroides. The sequence continues at coordinate 101,553,687 of NC_057861.1, forward strand.
CCCAACTGCCTCACAAACAAACAAAAACAAAAAAAGATACCCTACATTCCCTACATATTCTTTGGCTAGTAATTAAATCTTGTACAATCCCTGACACCTCCTAAAACCACTCAATCACAGTGGGAAATGGAATGATAACACCAAGAAACCAAGAGTAAAATGCCCAAATCAGCAGGACATGCTTCAGGGGATAAAACACATCTCATAAGCCAGATCAGATCTAATTTTTTGTCCTAGTTCTGCTACTAACCAGCTAGTACCTCACTTGGATCCAACAATTTCTATGATGCCTACCAACTCTAGATTCCATTTCTCTAAACCTCCAGGTTGCCCAAAAAGACAGTGAGATTCATCAGCAGATTTTGGTTGAGGGACTCAACCGGTGGACCCCAGTAGTTTGATTCTCTTAAGTGAACTTCTTAAAGGGCTAGTTACATAAACATTTCTAAGCTTAATACCTAAAGAATACTTGTCTGACTCATCACAGAACATTTCAGGATAAATATATATTGGAACAGCATCATTTGATTCCAACAGCAAAATATCACTTATGGTTCCCTCTACCAGTAACTTGTTTGTTGCATAGAGTTCTTTACCTCATACCTTATCAATAAAGATCCCCAAATGTGAAATTTGCACTGTTTGCTGGAAATTTGATGGAAATGAGTCTGGAATGAGATGGCAAGTATATGCTGAAGCTAGGATTTATGATAACCTAAAAAAGTCTTTATTTAATAAGATTCTAGACACCATCAGTATGAACTAGAGTTTGTATGCTAAAGTTATGGTTACATAGCTTTCCCATTTCCTATCTCTGTACCTTTATCCAAATGTTCTCCCAATGTCTCACCCACTTTTGCCTCTTAGAATCTTGGTGCCACCTCCTACACAAGTCCTTTCCTGTTAATCCTTCACCCAGTTGTTCTCATTCTCTCTCTCTCTCTCTCTCTTTTTCTCTCTCTCTGTCTCTGTCTCTCTCTCTCTCTTTATCTATCTATCTCATTTTGTATTTTTTTACATTCTTCCTTCTGTATGTTGTACAGGAAGCAAAAGTTGTTTTTATCCCCACACCTAGCAGTATCTTGCACAAAGTAAGCACTTAATCAAATAATTGTTGAATTGAATTCAAATGAAATTAATTGGATTGAATTAGATTCACCTATCTCTAAAGGTTTGTGAAATGTAGATCATTAGTTGGTTCCTGAAGGCAAGCATGCATGAAATATTAGCATTTATATAAGACAAGTATGTTTAGTGCTTTTATTTGACCTTATTAATTCATGACTTCTACCCCATCCCTTTTCTTCCACAGTAGCCCCTGCATCCTTTTAATTCTGCCTTTTCAATGTCTTTCATCTTTCCTGACCTTAGCAGTCCAATTGCCATCATGATAGTTCAAGTCCTGATTGCTTCTGTCCTGAATTATTGGAATAGTTATACTAATCAGCCTTCCTGCTTTAACACTCTCCTAACTCCACTCCATCCTTCTCACCCATGCAAAGTAGTCTTAATGATAGGTCTGATGACATCATTGTTTTATTCAAAAAGCTCATTGCTTACTGGTAACAATCCAAACTCCTTTGCCTAAGGATCAAACTCATCTACTACGTAGCTTCAATATAATCTCCGTCTTTTTCTCCTACTACTTCCTTTGTCAAATTAAATGAAGTAGGTGCAATCATTTCCTGGGGGAAAAAAGCCCATACTCCATGCCTTTGCTACACCTAGAACATCCTTCTCTGTGCCTCATCTCTACTTGTTGAAATCCTGTGCATCCATTAAGACCCAACTCAGTCACCTCCTCCATGAAGTCTTTCCTGATGTTCCCTTTGCCAATTGATATTACTTTTTTCTTTAAATTACTATTATAATTTATTTTTACCTCGGCTATGTACTTACCTTGTTCTGTTTATAGGAAAGCTGTTTGTGTTCCTATCTTAACCTTCTACTAGACAGTAGCCAGGTGTTATTCATCTTTAATTCCTTCACAGAGTTCAATGCTTTGCATACATTATGTACACAGGAAATATTTTTTAAAAGAATTGTATGAGTTCTTCACAAAATTATGGGAAATATTTTATCTGGCTTCCCCAAAAATATGTCATAACTGTAGTAATAGAGCAGTAGTAAATGGAGACTGCTATATTATTTTGTATTTCTGTTACAGCTGGCCAAGAACGTAGGAAACAATAGTTTTAATGAAATTATGGAAGGGAATTTACCCAGCCCCTCACCAAAGCCCACTCCTTCAAGTGATATGTAAGTAAATTTTAAAAATTAAATTGTCTTTCATTTATCAATTCTCCCTACTTTCCAAAAGTTTTCAAGTTTGTTTCCATTAAGAAGTGCAATGCAAAGATGTCACTTCAAACTTAGGCTCAAATTCTAATGCCCCTTGTTTTTTTAAAAAAAGACAAAACAACTTTAGAAACAGAAAATTAAGTCTACTAGGAAGTATTTTGTCCATATTATTCCAATTTATTTTCAATGGTAAAGAATTCATTATTTGGCTTTGTTTAAATGATAGTGGATGACAGGGCAGCTAGATGGCGCAGTGGATAGAACACGGGTCCTGGAGTCAGGAGGTCCTGAGTTCAAATCCAGCCTCAGACAAAACACTTACTAGCTGTGTGACCCTAGGCAAGTCACGTAACCCCAGTTGCCTCACAAAAAAAAAAAAAGTAGTAAATGATAGTGGACGTTTATAGACTTGCCTTGTATATGTAATGTTAAAAGCATCTGCTTATGATAGCAATATTCCATAGTATCTATCACAACAAAAAAGAGATGCTTTACTGAGAAGTGTGCTTTTCAGGACCATTAGCAACAGGACATACACCTACCATATATGGCTAAATCCTAGTCCTGCTTGGAATTAGGTCTAGATGACTACTAAGGCTTTATTCTGACTTGCCAATCCTTTTAGAAGCAGTCATAAGATGTTTGAGATCATCTCATTGGACACATGAAGAAACTGAAGCCCAGAAAAATAAAGTGATTTGTTCACACCCAGCTCTCTTGAACTCCAAATTGAGTGTGTTTTCCAAATGCTTGCCCTGGACACCCTCTCCAGTCTAACCATACTGGCCGTATCTCACCAATCTAGTCACTCAGCATGCATTTGTTCTTTAAAATATTTTCTTCAGTGTCTATCAGTCCATCAGATTAGTCCATTCGTCCATCAGTTGAAATAAAAAACATGGAAAACTATAGATTTATTTATATTCATCTATGATACATCTGAAACCAGAAAGCCAGGTGATGACCATTTTTGACCATGATGACTGATGAACACCATTAAGGCAGAAAAGGATTGCAATCTGCAATGCTGGAGAGGCTACTACAAGCACAGACCAGTGATGATTTTAGGTATCCTGAGCAGGCTGCCGAACACTAAGCCTGATATTAAAGATGTCATCAGAAAAGTATATAAGCAAAGAAATGGATTGTGTGGTCACATCTTGATAGTGATGGATAGCCTATGGACAATCTCTGTGGTCCAAAGTGTTGTCACAATTTCAATAAAAATCAAGGACAACCCAGAACACATTGGGTGGAATACCTCTAAACAGCTTGTGAGAGGATAAGAAGAAGATTCACATGTGATTCCAGCCATGGATGAGTTGTGATCTGTGGACACACATTGTTCCCCCTTCAAGTCAAACTTGCCTTATGACTCACCCATGATACTTCCCTCCCTTTTTCTATACCTGTGCACTGGCTGCCCACATGCCTAATATGCACTCCCACCTCGACTCCTTCTCTTAGGATCCCCAATCTCTTTCAGTACTCAGCTACTATTACTTTACACATGAAGCCTTGCCTGACTTGTACAGCTGTTCGGGTGTCCCCCACTCAAATTCCTTTGTCTTTATTTTGTAAATATTTTCTGAATAGCAACATAAGTACACATTTTCTCCTCTGAGGGACTCTAACCTCCTTCAGGGCAAGGGACTATATTATTTTTGTGTCTTTATCCTCAGCACTTAGCATAGTTTTGGGTACATGGTAGGCACTTAATATTTGTGAATTGATCAATAAGATCACAAAGCTATTTAAGTATAATTTTAAGATGTTCTTTTCTAAACAAAAGACCTATTTCCTTAAAAACTTTAAAGCAAAGAAGCCTCTTCATTACTGAAATGATAATAATGTAGCTTCCCTCCAAAATATGCTACATTCTGCACATAGCATACAAACATTCTCCCTTTCTTCCCTATGGAAACTGACTTTTAAGAAAACTTTCTAAGCCTTATGTATACAGTACTTAAGTCATGTGCCCAAAAGATGCAGTGGAAAACTAGACTATACTTTCAGTCATCTGGGAAATTCTTCCAACCCAGCCAACTGTGAACAGCAGAAAAAGACTGAGTTGTACTCTGAAAGCATATTTTCAAGAAGACATTTATGAAATCATGGACCATTGAGCAGAGTCAGAAAGGCACAACATTCCAGTGACCAGCCAGAAAAAGATGAAGTACCATATGCTCCCTGGGGAAGGATAGGCCCCTTGGCTGCCAACATTGACTTAGAAGAGAGAAGTATCAACCGCATTTCAAGTATGGGTGGCAGATGTTGGGAAGCAACAGTAGCTACAGCTAGACTGAGTTGGGCTTTAGTAATGAAATATAGGGAATGGCTCTTTTGGAGAAAGCTAATTCCATATTTCCTAGAGAAAGTAACTGACTCTTCATATATACACTATTTACAAAGGATTTGCCTTTTTTTTTTTTCAGCTACACCAACATCATTAAAACATTAGTGTCTTCACACAGGAGACCACTATGTGCCCTTATCAACAAAAAGATTCAGCATGTTATATTAAAAATAATATGCTGGGGCAGCTAGGTGGCGCAGTGGATAGAGCACCGGCCCTGGAGTCAGGAGTACCTGAGTTCAAATCCGGCCTCAGACACCTGACACTTACTAGCTGTGTGACCCTGGGCAAGTCACTTAACCCCAATTGCCTCACTAAAAAAAAAAAAAGAAAAAAAAGAAAAATAATATGCTAGCCTTTTTGTAGCATGTTGGGGTTTATAAAGTACTTTACATATGGAATCTCATTTCATTTGGATACCCAGGATCTACAATTGGGATCTATGTCTAGTCCCAATAAGCTTCGTACCTTGAACAAGTAAACTTCCTCCTCCATAAAATGAGGGAGTTGAATTCATTATTCTCTAAGGTCTTTTATAGTGCTACAATTTTATTGAAGATTTATAATTCATCCTCTATGTTTTTCCTATATTGTTTTCTGGTTTTTATATTTGGTTATTTAGCTATTTTTCCTGCCTCAGTTTTTACATTCAGTTCTGTTTAGTAATAGGAGATGGTAATGTTCAGTCTCCTAACTAGAAGACTAGTATACTATAAAAACATATAATTTTTACACTAGGAAACTATATTTGTACAGTAGTATTATCTCATTGAAACTACTTTTTTCTGAAAAAGATGTTTGTGTATATATAATATACCCAATCTTAAGAAAGAAAGAGATTATGGTAGACAGCCAAGCTTAGAATAAGGAATACCTAGGTTCAAGTCCTTCCTCTGATACATAAGTAACTGTAAGACCCCAGGCAAGTAACCCAACCTCTCATTGCCCCAACCAACTATCTAAGACTATTAAGTTATAAACAAGTTGCTGACCTACATGAGTAGAATTTCTGTACTAGAAATTTCCTTTATTGATGAAATTACACAGACAACAAATAATCACATCTGACCCTCAACCAAAAAAAACAAACCCCCAAACCATCCACATTATTGTTCCATAGAAAATAACCTCATTCGAAATGCAATAACAAATTGTTTTATTTTGTTTTAGGACTGCACGTAAAGAATATATCACTGCAAAGTATGTAGATCATAGGTTTTCCAGGAAGACCTGTTTATCTTCTTCTGCTAAATTGAATGAACTACTTGACGCCGTCAAATCTAGGGATTTACTTGCACTAATTCAAGTCTATGCAGAGGGGGTGGAGTTAATGGAGCCACTATCGGAGCCTGGACAGGTAAGACATTCAGCACTCAAAAATTTGCAACAGACTCTACTGCATCATTACAGAGGAGAAAAGGGATTTGCTTAGCAGATGGCCCAACAAAATGATAACCTTCTAATATCTTGCCTTTCCCATTTTTAGGAGCCAGGTGAAACAGCTCTTCATGTTGCAGTCCGAACTGCTGACCAGACATCTCTACACTTGGTTGACTTTCTTGTACAAAACTGGTATGGTTTGTTCTCAATATTGAGCTAACTGAAAACATCAACACAATTTTACATTCCTATGCGTCTCACCAGCTACAGATGTAACTCTCTTTGTATAATAGATTTGCCTTGGAAAATTTTGTGTAAATCAAATATTGTCAGTAAAAGGGTCTCACCATCTTGAAATCTGAGGTGAAACCTTTTGTAAATAAAACAATCATTTTATAAAGTAGATGACAATTCCCAAATTTATATTTTATATAATTGCAGATTTTCAAGTTACTGGAGTTGTTGGAAATAATTATTCAAATTTGGCATTCACAAAGAATATTATGTTAGCCTTGAAAATGCTCCATACATTTTGCCTACTGCGATAATGCCAGTGGACTTTGAAGTATTTTTTGTACTTCATTGAGGAAAGGGCAACTTTAGGATGAGGCATCAAAACAATGCCTTGACCTAAAAGATTCTCAATGAGGGAAATAAAAAATGTTTTGAAAGGAAAAATGCCTGTGCAAATGTTTAAGAAAAGGTGAAATAATACAACATTTCCTTAAGTTAACAGAATTATAAGGGAAGGAACTGTATAGCGGTAGAAAGCATGCTGGGCTGAGTTTATAGAAGTGTTCCAGTTCTCATTCTGCAAGGAACTTGCTTTATGACCTTGGGCTCTTCATCTTTAGCGTCTCATTTCCATGATCTGAAAAAGGAAGCAGTTGGGCTAAATGATCTGTAATTAAGTTCCGTTGGTATCCAGTGATTATGGAGGAAGCTGCCAAGAAGTTAGTGTGGAAAGGACAAACATATAGGAAAAAAAAATAACATCTTAAGAGTGATAAATGCCAAATAAATACAAGGTTAAAACTATGTCCCCACCAATCACATTGGTGAATAAAATTTATGTAAAGCTGGGAGAGAGAGAGGATAGACAGACAGATGATAGATAGATAGATAGATAGATAGATAGATAGATAGATAGATAGATAGATAGATAGATAGATAGATAGATAGATAATTTATTAACCACTTGCTATGTTCAAGGCAGTTTCATGGCAGCAACGACTGGAAAAAGATGTTCTCCATTTCCCTTTCTACAATAGTAAAATAGGGGGTCAGCTAGGTGGCGCAGTGGATAGAGTACTGGCCCTGGATTCAGGAGGACCTGAGTTCAAATCCGGCCTCAGACACTTAACACTTACTAGCTGTGTGACCCTGGGCAAGTCACTTAACCCCAGCTGCCTCACAAAAACAAAACAAAACAAACAAAAAAACCCAATTGTTATACAATAGTAAATAGGATAACTCTCCAATAGCATAAAGATAAGTTAGGAAATATTGAAGCCCCAGTTTTATGATTTGAACAACAGAGACCTATTTTGCATAATCTAACTTGGGCAGAAACATCAAGGATCCTTTTTATTTGTTCATTAGAAAATACAAATGTATTTTCACTTCATTTCATCCTTGAACCTCTAACTAATGAACCACAGCTTGTTTTTGTAGCACATGAGCACCTCTCAGCATGTCAAAGGTTCAGTATTTTTAATAGCTTCTTGTGGAATACCTGTCCCTCTTTGGATCCCAGAAAACAGGAAAGATCTTTATATTTCCTTTACTTTGCAGACACTATGATTTGTTTTCTGACCTTTGTTCCATACTTCAATCAAGGATATTATCATGGATGTAGGAACTAGAAGGGACCTCAGTAGGCCATCTAGTCCCACCCCCTCACTTTTCAATTCAGGAAGGCTAAGAGAACTTAAATGATTTGTGCAAGGTCATAGAGGCAGGACATGGCAGAGGTAGGATTTTGCTTTTTATTCTTACAGGCAAAAGTGAACAGTCATTATTAATGCTAGTCTAGAACTTCAATCAATACTCTTATCATGGATTTAGAATTTGAAGGATCCTTAGAAATCATCTAGTCCAATCTCCTCATGTTATATAGGTGAGAGAACTCACCTATTATTAGGTCCATCAAGGTTAAGTGACTTGGCAAAGGTCATGCAACTAATACGTAAGCAGAGCCAGGATTCAAAACCAAATCTTCTGACTCCAAGTCCATTGCTCATTCCACAAAACCATGCTGGAAAGGGGAGGGGGAAAATGGAGGAAGGAAGGTAGATAGATCAAAATTTTAGTTTAGAAACAGGGTGGAGATGGCCACAAGTCATAGCTGAGCAAATATCCTAATTGTATTGTAGTGGAAATACCTGTGGAGATAGAGGATGCCTACCATGCTTACCAGATTGTTTGCAACAAATAGTCACCATGATGTATAATGACACTGAAAGCAATGAAGAAAATCCTATGAAGGGTATTATAATCAGGAGACCTAGTTACATTAATGTAGATGAAGGAGCCAAAAGTCTGTATGCAAGATGGTCTTACTCTGCCACCCCCCCCCTAAAAAAAATTTTTTTTGATATATTAAAAGGACATGAAAATGCTATAAAGAGGAAATAATCAGGAAAACTTTTGAAGAATAGTCCAAAACAGGGCTTCTTACACTTTTTCGACTTGGGACCCTTTTTATCTGAGAAATTTTTACACAACCCCGGGTATATAGGTATATAAAATAGGCATACATAACTTTTTACTGTTGCCAAATTTTTCACAACCCCCACATTCAATTACACAACTCCACATGGGGTCATGACCCACAGTTAAAGAAGCTTTGGTCCAGAGAACCATGTGTTTCTTTCCTTCACTGACCAAAAGGCTCTCATATTATTGGCTTTCCCTGATGACAGTCTTTATGTAGGTGATTTGACTAAGACGATCCATCACGGAAAAGATACTGAAGTGTGTGAATCTGACTCAGTGGTGATATCTGTATTGTTATCAGTGTTTAAGCAACTATTGCTGCCAATCCCAAGGAACCTGATACCATAATGAAGAGAGAGATACTTTCCTGGAAAATTGGTGTAGTGTCAACTGAATAAAAAGTTAAGATATGGAAGATTTGACTAACATTAGCAATTTAAACTAATTTTTAAAAAGCATGATACTATCCATGTCATGCTATAATGAACCAAAGCTACCACTTCCCTAAAAGTGATACAGTTTCAGAGTGTGAAACACAGACCCATTTCTCCCACCTCTCTGCCACTAGCAAGGCACTATGACCCTCCTTAAAGCCCTGATACCCCTTTGCAAACAAGAACAGGGAACTGATGGTCACTAATGAAATGAATGAAACTCAGAAAATTTATGAGTTTCAGCAATATCTGGAGGCAAAAAAACCATTATTGAGAGATCAATGCACAAAACTGTTATCTGTATTGACTTCATTCAGAGCTTAGTCTGAGGAATGGACACTCACTTCAACAAGGCACCTCTGGCTCACTTTAGGGCACCCCGTGTTAACAGGCATGCCTTCAAGTGTGAACACTGTCAATTTCAATGTCAGTCCTTGTGAAGGAGCTCATCTGGTTGCTAGTCTGAGGCTAGCCATGTACATGTGCCCAAGCTACTGAAATCCAACTTCCTAAGATTTTCCAAGTCCAAATATGAAATTTGTGTTCATGGGAGCCTGTATCAGGAAAGAGAGTAATGGCTGCTACCAGTTTATACTCCTTTTTTTTTTTTTTAAGTGAGGCAATTGGGGTTAAGTGACTTGCCCAGGGTCACACAACTAGTAAGTGTTAAGTGTCTGAGGCTGGATTTGAACTCAGGTACTCCTGACTCCAGGGCTGGTGCTCTATCCACTACGCCATCTAGCTGCCCCATACTCCCCTTTTTTTAATGCTGCTAGATCATTCTGAGCATGGAACTTTTCCCAAGATGTTGAAAAGTTTCTTTTTGCCCACTCTAGCCCATTTCTTCTTATATATGTGTACACTTATATAAGTATAAAATCTAAAACTAATATCTGTTGGAGGTGGACAAAGCATTATATTGAATGAAACATTTCTGATCTTTACATATATAATTTCCTGGTTTTGAAACCAGTAACTTAAAGAAGAGAGAAGTTTGCCGTTTCCCATGGTTTATGGTAACCACAGTACATTTGACCTCCATGGTGACAGTTTCCTGCTAAAGTTCAATGAGCTACTAGAAGAGCTGTACTTAGGGAAGCTGCAAACATTGTTTGCAAAGTCATTTTTAGAAAAATTTATACTTAGAGTCCTGTTTTTCCATAATTAACATAAGTGAACATTGGTATGACTGTTTCCTAACAACTGATGATAATACCTAGCATTTATATACACTTTAGGTTTACAAAAGCACTTTAATAATATTATCTTGTTTGATCTTCACAACAACCCCAGGAGGTAGGTGCTATATATGATCTACCTTTTACCAATGAGGAAACTACAGCAGGCACATTAAGTTTCTTGACCAGACATGCAGCTAGTGTGACTGAAGCTAAATATGAACTTTGCCCACTATCTGCCATGCCACCTAGCTGCATCAATGCCTGAAAATTTACATGTACAATAGAAAGAAAGGCGCCAAACTCATAAATGGGCTTTTACTTCATTTTTTTTAATGACAAAGTAGGCTTTTTAAATCTTTATTTCTATTTCTCTCTTTTTTAGTGGAAACCTAGACAAACAGACTGCACTAGGAAATACAGTTCTACACTACTGCAGTATGTATAACAAACCTGAATGTTTGAAACTTCTCCTGAGGAGCAAACCAACAGTGGATATAGGTAAAAGCACAAAGTGACAGTCTATGGTATTTGTTTCTTCCATTTGTGCCTGAGAGAATTTTATTTGCTAAAAATTAAACGTTCTAGTAATTTCTTTGTACTTTGATACTTTTTTTCAATAACTTTGGCAAAGCAGCAGTTGTAATTTAGTTTTTTGCCTTTTACAGTTAACCAAAGTGGAGAAACAGCCCTGGATACAGCAAAGAGAGTAAAAGCCACCCAATGTGAAGACTTGGTAAGAAAGAGCAAATGGAAAACAGCACACTTTTATTAACCTTCATTCACCTCCACATAACATTTGGAGAAAATGGAATCGTGCATATCTAGAGTAAATTCTTCTTTGACAATTGACCAAAGAAATCCAGCCAAACACTTGCTCTTCTTTTAAGAAATGGTAAAAATGGTCAATTTGCCATCCAGATGCCACACAGATGTGGCCTGTGAACTTATTGTTCTGTGTAGTAAGCTTGCAATGGAACCTCATGAATGTTAGCATGGAAGTGGTAGATTGAGGTCTTTCAGCTAAGGTCACACCTTTTCTTTATATAGATCCCATTGTACTTCCTTCACCATTGTACATCCAGATCTTGGTCAGTTAGTCGACAAGTGTTTCTTAAATACTTACTATGTGCCAGGCACTGTGCTATACCATGGGGATACCCAGAAACAATGGGAGGGAGGGGAACCTAGTCTCTACTCTCAAGGAATTCACAGTCTAATGGGGAGACTGTGTAAATAACTATGTGCATATTGACAGGGAGGGGACAGGGAGAGAGTGCTCACATAAATGGAAGTTACATAAAGAGACTGCCTGGGAAATCCCTCCTACAGAAGGTGGGATTTGACTTGAGTCTTGATGGAAGCCAGAGAATCCAAGAGGTAATGGTGAGGAGAGCATTCAGGACATGGGAAACAGCCACTATACAAGTGCAGAGTTAAGGGGTAGTTAGAACTGAAAGTGGGCCAATATGACTGAATTGTAGAATATGGAGAGGGGAGTGAAATATAAGACTGGAAAGGTAGGAAGGGGCCCAAGTTGTGAAAGCTTGAAATGCCAAACAGAGGACTTGAAATGTGATCCTGAAAGTACTAGAGAGCCGTTGCTGTTTATTAAGCAGAGGGAGTGCCATGGTTAGACCTGCCCCTTGGGAAAATCACTTTGGCAACTTTGATTAGAATGGGGAGAAACTTAAGGTGCAGAGAACAATTTGAAAGCTATTTTAAGGAGGTGATTGGGATACAAGAGTGGTTTAAGATGGGCCCCTGAATAGAGGTTATAGATAACAGTTTTATCACTTGCAAAGACTAGACCACACCTATACTGCTGTGGTGGCCCGGGAGGCATATTTTGTTTGGAAAGCTACTGGGATAGTGAATGGAACCATAAGGGAAGATTGATTGGGGGAGCTGATTTGATTATTATTCCAGAACTAGAAGTGGTTGGGTGGGCCAAAGAGCACATACTCACAAGACAGCATGGCGGGTGGTGAGATGGGCCTGGAGTAAAATGAATGGGTGATTGAGGCAGCCACCAGTAAGCAGAGTGAGGGCTCTGGAACATAGGATTGCGGGAAGGAGGGGGAAAGTCATGACAAAAGGGTCAAGTCCTCTAGGGTTTGAATCTTTTTTTTGATTAGTGGTTGTGTAAGAGTCATTCATTTGGGGGCAGCTAGGTGGCGCAGTGGATAAAGCACCAGCCCTGGATTCAGGAGGACCTGAGTTCAAATTTGGCCTCAGACACTTGAGACTTACTAGCTGTGTGACCCTGGGCAAGTCACTTAACCCTCATTGTCCCACCCCTCACACACACCCCCCCCAAAAAAAGAGTAGTTCATTTTAATGTTTTAATTAGCACTGTTAATCCTTGTTACTTTCAGCTTTCCCAGGCTAAGGCGGGAAAGTTAAATCCACATGTCCATGTTGAGTATGAGTGGAATCTTCGACAGGAAGAAATCGATGAAAGTGATGAAGATCTGGATGACAAGGTGAGTGTGAATAATCAGTGTCACTTTCTGGGAATACCTGTGACTTTCCCCTTGATATAGAATATATCTGTGCCCTGCATATAGTAAGTGCTTTGTTAGTGTTTAGTGGACTGAATCCTTGAGTTTCTCTCATCACTGGTTCTATTACATCAAAGCTTCTTAAACTATGGGTCTCAACCCCATACCGGCTCACATCATTAAATGTGGGGGTGGTGAAAAACTTGGCAAGAGCAAAAAGTTATATATATATATATATATATATATATATATATATATATATATATATATATATATATATATATATATATATATATGGGATCATGTAAGAATTTCTTGAGCAAAAAAGGGTTGTAAGTGGAAAAAATTTGAGAAGTCCTGTATTACATAATATTTCTACAAGTTAGTAACATGGGCTTTTTGATTCTTGAATTCATGAGAGGTCATATGCTATATTGGGAAGAGCAATTGACCCTATGGGTACAATTGTTGGTTTCAGACAATCCCCAAACCAGAACTAGAATCAGAAAGAATAGGGACCAGCAATGGTTGATTGAGTTTGCCAGCAAAGAAGCCTCACCCACATAAGTAGAGACTGCCTGAAGGAATAAGAGGACAAGGATTATCTAGGTTTAAATTAGACTATGGGTAAATTGGGTAAGGGGTACCTCTTGATTAGAAAGGACTTGTCACTTGGAATTTGGGAGTAAGATTGGGGATGTGGAACAAGAAAGGCTCTTGTTTGGATTATCTTTTTCCCATATTCCTGCCCTAATGGGTAGGAACTGCTGTTTCAAGTCAAGAGTCCTTAATTCCTGTTCTAACTGTGCAAGCTTGGACAAATCACTGGGCTTCTCTGGGCCTCAGTTTGCTTATTTGTAAAATGAATGTATTGGATTAGATAGCCTCCAAGGATGCTTCTGGCTTTAATATGTCTTGATTATAGGCACTGTAAAGTACACTGCCACTAAAGTACAACTCTAGGGTACCACTGTGGAACAGAAGGTGTCTTGAGTTCATTATGGCTGTGCTACCCATACAGGCTCTGCCAGTTTCTACCAAACTGCAGGGTTCCCAGTACAGGCTTGGTATCTGGTGACACCTGCTGTCTAAGAGCAGAGTGAAGACATTTTTAGCCATAAGCACCCTTAAAACAATCTTAATACTTAATTTAGTATTTAAGATAGAGTTCCATGAATGTGGTAACTGTATCATGTGTGATTGGTTTCCTTTTTATGCTTTTAACAATATAATTCTAAGAATGGGTCCATGGGCTTCACCGCACTGCTAGAAGCGTCCATGACAAAAATGGTTCAGAACCCGTGACTTAAGGGAATCTGTGTTGTCATCAGTTATGCGAGTACTCCCTATACATAATGCAAGTTGCTGGGCAAGTTACTTAACCTCTCTGTTTGCCTCAGTTTTCTGATCTGTAAAATGAGTAGGACCAACCTCATAAGGTTGTTGTAAGGATCAAAAGAGATAAAATCCTTCATGGATCTCCAGATAAAGGGCATTACAAACCTTACAATGCTATATTAATGTGAGTTATTGGTGTTAGGAACATGGCCAAAATAACCCAAAACTCTGATGACGAGTCTTCTGGGGATGAGCCTTTCTGATCTTAACTAGGTTAATCCATGGACATTAGACATATGGTCCCTCACTGGCCCATTTTCTGAAGCCTTTTGGGTTTGGTTGGATATGCCAAGATGGTTGGAATAGTCAGGGTTATCACTTCTTTGTTTTGATTCTTAATAAGAAGAGATCATTAATGAAATGATTGCCCTAGGATCTGCTTTAAATGGACTCCTTATCGAATACCTCCTGTAGCAGTGCCTATAGACTCAGAAGAGAAATCAAACTGAACATAAAATAAATTAAAGTCTAGATTAAGAAAGAGCCATAAAATTGAATGAATGATCTTTTAAGTAAACTATATGACTTGAGGCAATTGCTGCTGTGAAATGGAATCTCTGGGTCATTCTTTGGTATGGCAAAGTACCTTCCTATAGTTGGTTTTAGTGATAAACTCGTGGCTAACCTCATCAAATTCACATTTCTGAATTCCAAGAGTTAAGCCAGTTCCTCACCCCCTGCACATATATGTTAACCCCACAACGCAGCAATTTATGATTTTATCTATCATAATTTCACCCCTTAGCCTAGCCCAATCAAGAAGGAACGTTCTCCAAGACCTCAGAGCTTCTGTCACTCCTCCAGTATTTCCCCCCAGGACAAGCTAGCACTGCCAGGATTCAGCACTCCCAGAGACAAACAGAGACTCTCCTATGGAGCCTTTACCAACCAGATCTTTGCATCCACAAGCATAGAGTCACCCACCTCTCCAACAGCTGATGCTCCCCCGCTGCCTCCAAGAAATGCTGGGAAAGGTAAAAGATTTGGAAAACTCTTTAAAGTCACTTCCTAAAAACTGATGTGGTAGGTGGAATGATTCAGAGTGAATGTGATGTCAGAAATACTATTTTCCTGATGGTGATGACAATAGCCTATGACTGTGATCAAACAGGGTAAAGAAAATATTATCTTGGACCAGAATACACACATATGCACTCAAAGTTTTGTCATACTAAGCTTTTCAGGGTATTGTAAATTACTTTCCATCAAGAGCTATTCATTAGGTTCCCTTCTGCTCTGAAGGAATTAATGCACTTAAGTAGTGTCCAAGCCTTCAACAGAAATGCTTTGCTGTGATCTCTGGAATATAAGTAATAAATTTTTGTCATACCCCTTAGCTTCTGGGTAAATGAGTTCTGGTTGTCTTTGTAAATGGAGGAAATTGAGATACAGAAAGATTATGCCTTTTGTCCTGTAGCATGTCACCAAGCAAAAAGAGAGAAGTTTATAGTTTTGTAGCCCTTTGTTGCTTCTGGGGAGTACTCTGCAAATTCGTCTAATAGCAGAACCATCCTCTGTGTGTATTATAAAGCTTACCACAAGTGGAAATGACTTCTTGCTATATAGCAACACTCATTTGACCAATACTGGGGCTATGTTGTTGGCAATGTGAGTATTATCCAAAATCTAAGTTTCCCCATAGAAACAGTGATACAAGAGGAGGGTGAGGTGTTAAGTTCTGAGATAAGTCCCACATGGTTTATCTTAGTATAAAATAAGGAATATCAAGTTACAGTAAGATATATGAGAGGGAAGGGGAAAGAATAACCGTTTATATAGTGTCAGTTATGTGCTAGGCTCCATGCTAAACTCTTTGTAGTTGTCATCTCATTTGATCCTCACAACAGCCCTGGGAGGTTGGTGCTATTATTATCCCCATTTTACAGATGAGGAAACTAAGGCAGACAGGGTTAAATGACTTGCCTGGAGTCACACAGCTAGTAAGTGTTTGAAGCTGGATTTGAACTCAAGTCTTCTCAGCTCCAGACCCAGCACTCTATCCACTGCACCACCAGCTGCCTCTCCAACATGAGTATACGTGCCCTTTTTTTAATCTCTTATCTCTCAACAAACTTCTGTTAAGTGTACACACTAAGATTACAAAAATGAGTAATTATAATTACCCAGTCCCTACCCTCAAGAAGTTTACACTCTAATGGGAGAGATGAGTCATATGGGCAGTGTAGTAGGAAAATATGAGGACAGAGAACCTGCTCTTCTTATTCTTGTCCTATTAAAATGAAGCTTCACATGATATTTTTTTCACTTAAATAACTATATCTGGGTACCAAGGAAATTTTTTTTTAATGTTCCATTTAATGGAACAGAAACACCACTTCCACCAGCTAGCTATTTTCTAAAGAGCCAAGAGAAAAAAAGGCAAGATTGTTTAATAATCTGCTAAACCAAGTACTCATTGACTAGGACACCAGTTACATACTTGGTCACCTGAAGAAGAGAGTATTATTATTTTTTAAAGCTGAATCGTATCCTAAATGGATACTACTTCCTTCCTCCCTACCCTTCCCCCCCACAATAGCCTTGATCAAATAAGCATTATTCACAAAGAGACACTTACCAGCTCATCCAATACAGACCCAAGCATCATGTCACACACAAACTCCTCAGGTCATTTTAAAAGTGACTTGAAACTTAAAGTACAATCCTATAACATGCCTTTTGAGAAGAGAGCTAAAAAATGCTTGTAACTCAATTTTTAGACCATATTGCTTAAAAGCAGCTAATTTCTTCTTTTTAAATGTCATTCTTACAATACCCCCCCCCCAAAAAAGCAAAAAAAACTCCAAACATTTTCATGAAAAGAGGACCTTATTGACTCTCTCTTGTTTCTACAACTCATACTTCTCTGGGAAGTTATTATCATCTATTTGTGACAACAGTAATTTCCACTGTTCTCAGTTAAGGTGTGATTATAGCTTCAGGTGAGGAAGAAACATGAAAAACAGGATAACACCGCCCCCCCCCCAATACTAAAGACAACTGAAGAGAAATTCAAAGGAAAGCAGGGAATAGAATTCTCCTAAAAAGAGAATCCAAGTTAGATTTCTTTTTTCCCCAGAAGCATTACTACCTCATATCAAAATTCAAGGAGGTTCGATATAAATTGACGTCAAAGCCTATTGTGCTTTACCAACATTTCTGTCAAAGCTCAAGAAGGATAAGAAAATTCAAGGCTGAGAACCTCAAAGAAGTAGTGTGTTTATGTGGGGCCAGTTTGCTATTTAACCAATATGTAGATGAGGTGTCCAGGGAGATGTCTATAATTAACCTGGGGCCAGAGAGTCCAGATGAGTTTAGGTCCTCTCTTGGGATGACAGTTAACATATAGAAGAGTCTTTGAGCAACTAGTACTCTCACAGACTATTCTAGCAGAATACAGAAGGTTAATAAAGATATAAGAGCATGAAAGCTCAGGTTATAATGGGTAGTTTTCTGGGTTTAAAAAGGAAATAAAACCACTGAAATACCAGATTCTCTAAGAGAATTGCAACCTGTTAAATAATCAACATTTCAGTAAAAATTCATTAGTATTTTCTCAAGCAAAAAGGCTAAGCTTAAGTCCACCTTTGCTCTAACATAGAAAGAGCATGCTAAGCTTATTAATAGGTGGGATGGATATGAAGAAGCATATTTAACTGACTTATAATAGATTTTTCAGGCATTTTAGTGGAATTTTTATATAAAATTATATATTAATTACAATGAATTCTTATGCAGTCATTAATTCCCTAGATTTTTTGTCAGTTGGTTTGAAGCACTAAAAAATTTGAAAAGGAATATGACTCCATTTTATTTGAAATATTCTTTAATGTAGAATTTTCACTAATTCAGAGAAGTTCACATTATTGAGAGTTACCTCTCCAGATGACCTACTCTTTGCAGTTCATCATTAGATACAATGAGGCTTAAAAACAGAATTAGGAGATATGATCACTGTATTTCAGGAGCTCAGAGTATAGGTGAAGAAAACCAACACCCTCACACTCAAATTCATGACTAAAGAAGATAATAAAAGAGAAATAGAAACAAGGAGTACAAATTTGTCTGAACAGACTGTAACTACTATAAGGTTGCTGAAGAGAAGTATGAAAAGGTCAAGGGGAATATAACATGTGCATCTACAAAAAACCTACTTTGTGCAGAGTTTTTTCCTAGTAGCTGGAAGAAATGAAAAGTTTAGATGAGACCAAATCAATCATGAAGCCACAATAAATGTATTAAGGATGGGGGTGGGTTTTGCTTTTTATTTTTAAGTCATCCACCAGCTGAAAATCATACTTCAAAATTTTAACAAAGAACCCATTTTAACCAAGAACACCCTCCACCCCCACCTTCTAGTAGAGTTACATATCCCCTTTTGCATATAATTTCCTTAGCTTTCATACTCTATCAATGACAGTGGTTAGGAAGGGACTTGGAAGGAAAGAGAAGAAGAGAAGAATTTCTCAAAATATGAGGGTGGACCAAGCTGTCATGAAAGAAGAGCAATTATGTGATTCAGATGTCTTGCTTTGGAAATATTTTTCTATTGGCTGCATTAGTCACATATTGATGACTTTACAGTTTCCTGGTGGGGAAGGGGGTTGGCTGTGTGGGAAGGCAGCCAATTTGACTGTTTCAGTAGTAGAAACTTCCTCCAGACTATTTTCCTTCATTTGGCTAAGATCTTTTGTCAGTCTTTTTTTTTTTTTAAATCAATCTCTCTAAATCCTATTGAAATCACCATTGAATAAATTTCCTAACCCTCTTAACCAGAAAATATAATTATCTTTATGTTTCCTTGCAGTAAGTTTAGCAAATTTAAGGGGCGCTATTTCTGAGTCACCTGATGTATGTAGGGTGTGGAAAGCAAAGGGAAGGAAGTTTTCACTATGTGCCTCATGAAGGATAACATTCAGGAATATCTGAGTAATAGCTAAGAAACCATATCTCCGGATTTCATGAATCATAAAATACAGGATCAGACCAAAGTTGGAGTATTGTGTTCAGTTTGGGGTGCTGCATTTTAGGAAGAATATTAAAAAACAGAAGTGTGTTTAGAGGAGAATGAGGATAAAAAAAAATTGAAAACATTCTTTAAAGAGGACTGCTTGAACCAACTAAGTAGAGCTTTATACTTCAAATGAGGGTTAGAGTAGATCACTTCTAAGAATTTTTCCAACTTGATTATTCTATAATTTTTATTTATCAGCCATCCCCAAATGTGGTAATGTGATAAGGACAACATCAACTAAAGAAAAATGATATGTAATAAAATTTCCCTAGTACAATGAATTTAATAGCAAATTTTTGCTGTCATATTTTTCCTGGTTTCACAAGGATCAGACAATTATCAGTCTCAAATGTTCCCAGACTCCTTTTACTTAATTTTTTTTGGGGGGAATGGAATTCTAAGTATAAATGTGTATCTTCTATTAAGAATGAAATTCAATAAGTATATATTAAGTACCTGCTATGTGCCAATCTTAGTGCTAGGCACTAAGAATACAAACACAAAAATGAAACAAGCGCTGCCCTCAAGGAGTTTACATTTTCTTGAAGACTCAACAGACAGAAATTCAGACTTAACATTCATTAAGAGATGAATATTTGTATTCAAATATTATTCTCTTCATAAAAAGTACAACACGGGTTTCCTTTGAATAGTGTTCGCCTAGATGAATTAGTTTTTACAGAGCTACTGTGGGAGACCTACATTACAAAGTCTATTAATTGCATGGCTTTTAAAAAGACAGTTAAAAACGTTTCCCCCAATAACTTTATAAAATTCACATCCTGAAAGAATATGATTAGCCTTTTAGGTGCTTAATTGCCCTGACTCCTAGCACCAACTTTCTAAAGGGGCTCCATTATATTTTGAATTTCCTAATGGTAGCCTTACAATTTATGGCCTTTGTGGGAGTGAGCTAAAAGTACCGGGTCTTTCTTTGGAGCTTTCAATGTCAAACTGAGTAAGAAGTTCTCCAGGACAGTGCTAAAGCCTGAACTAAATTCACTTACTAGGCTCCATAATATTCCTAATGCCTCCATCCTCCTTAGTGGTATTAGGTGTTTCATCACTTTCTGAAGCTAACAAATTGCATTTACTGTGCTGCCTAAAAGCCACCAGATTGCATTCATAAACCTATGGGCTGTTTCAAACAATGACTGCCATTTATAGAACTCTTTACAACTTGCAGAGGGTTTTACACACATTATTTCATTTTATTCTCACTACAATCCTATGAAGTAGGCGGGTAATACAGGTAATAATGATGAAGAGATGGGGGTGTTTGGCTTCTATGACTTTCCCATGGTCACATAGCTTGTAATTATCTAAAGCAGAATTTGATCTTCCTGATTCAAGCCACTCCAGTACCATGCCTCCAAGAAGGAGCATCAGGCATTCACTGTCACCCTACAAGACTCAAAGAAAACATGGATTTGTCAGAATACACCCTGGAGACACCTACTAGGTGAACTTGAACAAGATAGATGACCTCTTCATATCGACAGATGGATGGATGGATGGATGGATGGATGGATGGATGGATGGATGGATGGATGGATGGATAGATAGCTGATATAGATATAGATATAGATATACTTTTGAATTTCACAAAGGGGAAATCTTACCAAACTTTTAAAGCTGGCTTAAGGATAATCATTTATTTTAAAACATGACTTCATTCTCTATGAATTATTTGGGGTTTTTTTTTATAATTTCTCCTTTAAGAAAAGACAGTAAAGTCATCTACTCTTCAAAGCTCTGGATTGTGGGGGGGAAAAAAAGTAGGAATGAATCATGTATTTAGTAATAATCATAAGAATAGCTAATGTTTATATAGCAGCTTCCTCTGTGCCTAGCAATGTGCTAAGCACTTCACAATTATTATTTCATTTGATCCTTACAACAACCCAGAAAGCTATTGTTAAGGGTTAAAATTCTAGCTAAACTGTCTAAAATATCTAATGAGTGGTCGCCAATAAATTATAAGCTTTAGCAAGAGTTAGACTTTTAAGCATTTATTAAGGAGAATAAGAATTTGGTAAAGAGAGAGAGAAAGGCCTAGATTTCTATCTATTAAAGGGAGAGCACATTTCTAGCTCCGCTCTCCACCAGCGTCCTCAGGAAAGAGAAGCGAGACTGAGCCCCAGTCTCTTCCTTCCTCCTCCCACTAGTCTGCGTCACTTCCTCCCCGCCAAAGAAAAGACTCCTGGTCTTGCCCTCAAAGACCTTCGCTTCATGGGCAGAACTCTTCTACAGTAAGTATCCAGCAGGTGGCGTCATTCCAATCGTTACACTATTATTATCCCCATTTTACAGATGAGGAAACTAAGGCAAACAGGTTAAATGACTTGCCCAGGATCACATATAGCTAGTTTTTTTGTTTGTTTGTTTGTTGGTTTGGTTTTTTTTTTAGTGAGGCAATGGGGGTTAAGTGACTTGCCCAGGGTCACACAGCTAGTAAGTGTTAAGTGTCTGAGGCCAGATTTGAACTCAGGTACTCCTGAATCCAGGGCCAATGCTTTAACCACTGCGCCATCTAGCTGCCCCTAGCTAGTTTTTGATAGGTGAATATAAATCAACTAAGTAAGTGTTAGTGTCTGGATTTGAACTGATGTCTCCTGACTCCGGTCCCAGCACTCTATCCATTGTATTACTTGTAGAATAGAAACACCCATAGAAGGGTATTTTTGATACCTGTACTATACAAAATGGAGACCAGCCTTAGTTTGGAGAATCTCATCACCAAGTGATATGTTGGGCAATGATCTTCATGAAAACTGCCTACCAAGGTGTGGAGGAGTTGGGATCTCCAGAAATATTCAGTCTTGTGAAATTACAGATCCTTGAAGTATAAGATGGTTATATGTCAGTTTTTGCTTCTCTGAATCATGCTTTGCACTTCAGCATACTAAAGTGGTCGTGCTTATGAATAGTTCCAACAAATTTTGCTTCCAGATTCAGGCAAAATTATCAGTGATAAAGGTAATTTCCCAGGCCTTACCTTTTTAAAAATTTCAAAGATAGGGGCAGCTAGGTGGCGCAGTGGATAGAGCACCGGCCCTCGAGTCAGGAGTACCTGAGTTCAAATCCGGCCTCAGACACCTAACACTTACTAGCTGTGTGACCCTGGGCAAGTCACTTAACCCCAACTGCCTCACCAAAAAAAAAAAAAATTCAAAGATGGAATTGTACTTGGTCCCAAAGATTCAACATGGAAAATTGTTTCCCAAGTCATCCAAAATAAATACTTACCCACTGAAGAACAAAAGGAGTCAATCATAGACATGCTTCTTTTATTCTCGTCAGTGCCACATTTTTTCAGGGACTGTGGAAGAATAAAGTGTTTTTCCTGATAATAGTCATTGTTAACATATCTGTATTACTTTCCATTACAGTACCTGTTCTGCCATTAACTGGAACATTGGCTCTACAGTATCCCTCATTCTGTGATAAAAACAAAAATAACAGACATATAGCACCTTGTACTACGAACCATGATTTCCTATAGGATGCAACTGCTTTGCATGTGGTGGCTAATGCTCAAACTAACATATACATCCTGGACAAATTTGCACTGTAGTTGAATGACTTGCCTAATCCTAGTAAACTACCAAAATATATAACATTAATATTATTTAAAATAATTTTGGAAAAGAATAGGAAATTTTTACCAAAATCATCATTCAAAAATAGTTGATTATAAGTCAGATACTATCAGTAAAAGGTTTTCTTGATTTCCTTTTTATGGCCTTGGGCACTTAGTACAGTTAAGTTGCAGATAATTGTATATCTGGGTCACTTCATCAGTGTTTTATAGGGTCAGCCACTTTACTGATCTTGCTTCAGTTCCCCCCCCCCCCCCGCCTCCTCCTAAGATGTGTTTGATTCAGAGTTAATTCTTTTTTCATTTTTCTTTGTTCTCTAAAATTACTTATTCCTTGACTCAGGGAGTGCTCAACTTTTTTGTTCCCCAAGAAAATATTTCTTTTCCCCTCAAGTGAGTAACAGCCTAAGGACTGCTAGCCATCATTTACAGTTGTCAGAACTGCCCCTAAGGGGGATTTGGTTTGGTTTGGTTTTTGTTCTTTGGTGTGTTCCTTCTAGAATCTAAAAGAAGAATGTATGTAATTAAAATCAAAAACATTTTCTGTGCTGTCCTCTTCACTTTTAACATCCAAAAAGTTTCAGAAGATAATATAGTTGACTATGTTTTATTTTGTTCATTATTGAAAAGATATATCTCAGCTCAGGTTGCTCCTGTACTCAGATTTCTCTGAAAGGAAAAACTTTAATACACTTTTATTTGGGAATATGTTTGTTGACAAAAGATTGAGTCTTTTAACAGTATTTGCTACCAAACGGTATTGGAAAACAGATAGACTATTTCTAGATGCATTATCATAGGTAATCAGTATTTATATACTGCTTTAAGATTTGACAAGACTAAGTGACTCAGGGGCAGCTAGGTGGTGCAGTGGATAGAGCACCAGCCCAGGAGTCAGGAGGACCCGAGTTCAAACTCAGCCTTAGACACTTAACACTTACTAGCTGTGTGACCCTGGGCAAGTCACTTAACCCCCATTGCCTCTCAAAAAAAAAAAAAAAAGAGTAAGTGACTCAGGGGATAGAGTGCTGGGCCTGAAGTCAGGAAGACCACTCTTCCTGTGTTCAAATTTGGTCTCAGACATGTACTAACTGTGTGACCCTGTGACTTAACCCCGTTTTCCTCAGTTTTATCATCAGTAAAACGAGGTGGAGAAGGCACTGGGAAACCACTCCAATACCTTTGCCAACAGAACACTAAATGGGGTCATGAAGAGTTGGACACGACTGAAATAGCCACCAAACAGCTGTAACTTAGATATATTTTGGCTCATTTGATTCTCATCACAACAGTCCTGTAAAGTAATTACCATCCCTATTTTATAGATGCAGAAACTGAGGCTGAGAAGAGGTTAAGTGGAAGCTAGTAAATATCTGAGTCAAGATTTGAATTTAGGTTTTCTTCACTCCTCAGCTTGTGCTACAGTCCAGCCATATTGACTGTCCCCATGCTTTGAATTTTTTCCTTCCTCATTTCTACCTGTTTGAGTCCCTCCATTAAGACTCAATCCATAGGGGCAGCTAGGTGGCACAGTGGATAAAGTACCAACCCTGGATTCAGGAGGACCTGGGTTCAAATCTGGCCTCAGACACTTGACACTTACTAGCTGTGTGACCCTGGGCATGTCACAACCCCCATTGCCCTGTCCTCGAGGACAAAGATTTTTCACTTCTTGTCTTCTTAGCATGGTCCTAGTGTATAGTATGCCAATAAATAGCACTCAAACTATTTGTTTATTGTCACATTTATTAGTTATGGTGTCAGTGTGGTTCAGATGTCCATTTGTTGGTCATTGAACAAAGATTGTATACCGAGTCCTAACAATATCATTAATGTTTGTTAAGCAGTCTAAAAAGTATGTGATTCTTAGCTCCCCTTTCTTCTTTTCTGCCACTCATCTCCAGTCCCTGAAGAAACAAGAGGGAACCACAAATAAATAAAGGCTGTTTTGTATTTTCATTTAGTGGTTTGCCATAGCCAAAAAAATCCATTACCTGATGTTCAATCTTCTAACGAGGCTTTTCTCTTCTTAGCAAGGATAGTCTTACTTAGCCATTTTCTCCAGACCAGCTAATCAAAACCTTTTCTGCTTAGGGGGAACCTACTAAGTGTCCCCAGACAAAGCCTTCCAGAACCCAGAATCACTTCCTTGCAATGATGAAACATCAGAACAGAACTTTTGTGTAGGTTTTTCACACTGCTTTGTATAAATAAATGTACATGCTTTTAATGCCAGAAAATCCTGTTCTCTGTGGCATATAGGTGTTTATTTCAAGATAAGTCAAGACTAGTCTATTACAGTAAAGCCTTCAGTGAGCAATAACACATCAGAGATATAATTTTCAAACTTTGCCTAAAAGGTACAAGTGTCTTATCCTAGCTATAAGACTTAGATGTTGTTGTTTTTTTAAAAAAAGAAAGAAAACTGTACTTAGATTAAAAAAAAATCAATGGCACATGTATAAAGGAAACATGGTTAGAGACATCCTCTGCTGAGAGCAATGCAGTATGATAGATAGAAAAGCTAGGACTACATTAGCCTACATTAACAGAAGTTTGGCATGATGACCAGGGGAATACCATGTTCTTCCTGCCAGACCACATCTGAAATATTTCTGGAGGATAACATAACTATCTTCAAGTACCTGAGGGGTCATCAAGTGTAAAAGAGATTTAACTTGTTGTCTTTGCATCTAAAAGCAGATTAAGACTAATGAGTAGAAGTTGGAAAGATACAAATTTAGGCTTACCATAAGGGGGAAAATCATGTCTACTCAATTCTGACTCTTTGTTACCCCATTTGGGATTTCCTTGGCAAAGATATTGGATTGGGTTTGCCATTTCCTTCTCTGGCTCATTTTACAGATGAGGAAACTGAGGCAAACAAGGTTAAGTGACTTGCCCAGGGTCACACAGCTAGTAAGTGTCTGAGGCCAGATTGAAGTCAGGAAGATGAGCATGTTAACATGATGCAAAATAGACTTAGAATATGGTAGTTGTCATCATTATTTGGAAAGTTGTTGTGTTGAAAGGAAGACTTGTTCTGCTTGGCCCCAGAGTGTAGCACAGGGATCAATGAGTACAAGTTACAAAGGGAGAACCATTTCAATTCAATGTAAGTAAGAGCTTCCTAACATTTAAAGCTGACCCAAAATAGAATGAGTCGCCTGTCACTGAGAGTATGCCAAAGTAGCTAGATGGTCTCTTTTTTTAATGTTATGATAGAAAACATTCATGTATCAAATAGTTGGATTAGGGGGCTTCTAAAGTCCCATCCAAGTCTAAGCGCTACTTTTTTTGGGGGTGGGGGCGGGCAGGGCAATGAGAGTTAAGGGACTTACCCAGGGTCACACAGCTAGTAAGTGTCAAGTGTCTGAGGCCAGATTTGAACTCAGGTCCTCCTGACTCCAGGGCTGGTGCTCTATCCACTCTGCCACCTAGTTGCCCCCTAAACAAACTTTTTTTTTTTAAGAGGTACCATTTTTAAAGATTAAATGATACTTGGCCTTTCTGCACTGAATCAGGTTCTAATTTTAATTAGGACATTATTTGATCTCTAAACCAGAATAATATCCAGAAGTAATTATTATAGATTTTGCTGTTGTTGGGGGATTTTTGAGGGGAGCAGAGCAGGGAACAAGCATTGATCAGTTGCCTACTATATGCCAGGTGCTGTGCTAAGTGCTTTACAAATATTACCCCCATTTGATCCTTACAACAATACTCTAAGGGAGGTGCTTTTATTATCCCCATTTTCAGAAGAGAAAACTGAGGAAGGCAGGTTAAGTAGACTTGCCCAAGGTCACACTGCTTGTGTCTGAAACTGGATTTTTAACTCAGGTCTTCCTGACCTGTCCAGTGTTCTCTTACTGTGCTGCTTAATTGCCTCTAGGGTAAGGGGAAAGTGTAAGACCTGTGATTTCATCAAGGTAGGAAAGTCCCAGTATGGAAATTCCCATTACCAATGCAGATTGCCAACTTTTGTCACCTTACCACGAGTGTTAGAACCACCTGGTGCATTGAGGGGTTAAGTGACATGCCCATAATCTCCTCGATGGCATATACCAGGAAGATGTTTTAACCCATATCTCTCTTACTCCAGCCTTCTCTATACTATGGCCTACTGCTGCTTACTAATGGATAATGATTAATAGGTAACATTAAAAATTATCTCCACCTTGTATAGAAGCCTCCAGTAATTAAGCTTTTTCTTTTAATGTACAGAATGTAGAAAGCTCTTTTGGAGCCTATCTGGATCATCAGGTATACATTGTGATATGTTCAATCTGTGGTGATGTGGTGATAGTCTTCTTTCTTTTCTTTTCTTTTTCCTTTTTTGGTGATTCTTGTCCTGTTAGCATCAGGAATGAGTGTCCAAAAGCACTGTTAGACAGACACTCTTGATCATGTTTCCTGCGGGGACAGACCACTCTATGCCAATACTTATCAATTCTGAGAGGCCATTGAAAAAGCAAATGAAGTCCTGATTTGGCCTGGAAAAGACCAGACCCAAATCAGTGCCACAAGCAGTTCTACATCATCATTTCATGTCATTGCTAGTACTGCATCTTGTCCTTTAGAGAAAGATGCCCCTTTTTTTAAAGCAATAGGACACAGTGTCTCATTTACTGTATATAATAGTACAATAGAAAGTCCGTAATTTCTAGAACAATCCAGTATATATCTCAGTGAAGAAGGAAAAAAATCTGTATTCTCTTCCATTGGAGAAGTAACCTTTTTTTTTGGGGGGGGGGTATTGCACAACTTTAGGGATCACATTTATGATAATTTACTTCATTATTTGGAAAGGTTAGTTTTAAGAATTCAGGAGAAATTTGCTAATACCTACACATGCACAAAAACAAAGTTGTAATGGAAAGAAAAATTCTGAGTCTGAGAGGTACTTTGGAGCTTATCAGTTGTGGCCTTTTTGCAAGTGCCATCCTCCCCTCAGCTCTTTCTCTGTTCTCTGTATTGATTTTTCCAGCAGCACTGTGCACCCATAGCTCCTCAAGTGCTCACGATGCTTCCAGGGAATCATTGATTTGAAATGTTTTTCAGTTGCAACCAAATGGTGATTTAAACCCATTGACACCCTTTGTTGATTATTTGGTGTTTTGTTTCTTTTTTTAAAAATTGCTTTGTAAATTATTTTTTGCCAGCATTTATTTTTAAAAAGGCATCCACAAGAAGTCCTTAACCTGTTGTTTGTTGGACCGATAGAAATTGTCATAGACCTTGTGCTGGCCAGATCTTTTGCTTTCTGTCCTTTCCTGTTTTGTTTAAAGTTCTGACTTATGAGTCCTTAGCTTATTTTCAGGCAGCTGGTTCTGTGTCAGGAGATCCGGATTGAGTTCTTTTTTTTCCTCCCCCCTTTTTTTCTTTCCTTTTCTCTTTTTTTTTTCCCAGGTCCAACTGGCCCACCTTCAACACTCCCTCTAGGCACCCAACCCCCCAGTGGCAGTTCCACCCTTTCCAAGAAGAGACCCCCTCCCCCACCACCAGGACACAAAAGAACCCTCTCTGATCCTCCAAGTCCATTACCTCATGGTCCCCAGAATAAAGGTGCAATTCCTTGGGGTAAGTTTTTTGTTTGTTTTTGGTTTTGATTTAATAAAACAGTCTACTGTGCGATTATAGTGTTCAGTGTACAGTGGGGTAGTGTATCAAGATCAACTAATATTTTCTAAACAGGTAATAAATAGCTCTCATGGATATAACCAGTAGTATGCTGGTAAATGTTTAATAACCAGGTCTCTGGAAATCCACAACACATGTTTAAGTTTAATCTGCTTTATTGACATTTTCTCTACTACTTTCTTATGTCTAAACAAAAAACAAAATGATAAATAAGCTCTGATTTTGCAGCTTTTGCAGATTTCAAAGATAAAAATACCTTATATTTTTAATCAGCCCTTAAAAACTGGTATAAGCTGGTTCCAGTACTCCCCTGGGTATGATACTTCCCACTTTACAAAGTGCATTCTTCACCATCATCCCAAATAATTCAAGCCCTATCAATAAGTCCAAATTATGAGTCAGAAAATTAAGGCCCAGAAAGGTTATGGGACTTGTTCAGAGGAACAGCACCCTGTGATTGTTTGTTTTTATTTTCATTTCCAAATTCTCTTCCTCCCTCTACTTCCTCCCCCATCCAGTACCCATTATAATTATGAAGTCATGCAAAACACTTCCACATTAGACATGAACACCACCCTCTGTTACAGAGCTAGGACCATATTTCTCTCACAATAAAGCTTTTTCAAAACTCCCTTTAATTCAATCCAGCAAATACTTATTAATCACCCAAATGCTAAAGCAGTATGCTTAGAATTATGAGGAATTACAAAGATTTAAAATCCACTGGGGAGACAGGACATGTATACAAATGGAATAAGCACAAGTAGAGATTTAGACAACCTCTTTCAAGCAGATATGAATGGCTTTGAATGTTTCTCTGCATTTTGACAGTGCTGATATGTCCATTCACAGAGAGGTACACTTACCCATAGGCAGAGCAGACAATAGCAGATATACATGTATGTACCTTCAAACATGTATATACCTTCAAAGTGTGGAAGATTCCATTTACAAGGGAGAGAGACAGAGAGAGATCTGGAAGGGACTTTAAGGAAGAGGTTCTTAACTTTTTGTGGATTCTGGACATCTTCGTTAGTTTGGTGAAGTCTGTGGACCTCTTTTCAGAATAATGTTTTTAAAAAATGCAAAATGCATGGAAGAAAAGAGGCCAAATGTTAGTGGGAAGGGTGGGGGGGTAAGAATTAATTTCCCATCCAAATAAGGACCCCCTGAACTCTAGCCATACCACAGATTAAGAGATTCTATGGATTCACAGGATTTGATATTTTGTACATTGTATATTTTTTGTTGTGAGAAAAGTATCACATACAAATGAATTGTTATAGCAAGATTGAGCCAAGGATCCCAAACCTTTTTTCCAGCTGCAGACATATTGCCCTAAAGTAGCACATTCCTAAAATAGTTTGGCTTTTATGGATTCTGTGCTTTGTTTTAGAGGAAATCCAGTTCAAACCTTTTGATAAAGAGGTACCAAGTATGCTCTGGACCTTTAAATATACATATATATGTATGTATGTATGTTACATAATGCTTTTTGGAACAGTAGTTCATTTTGCTTCCACTTTTGAAATGTAATATATTCGTTGGTAGAAGAAAGCTTTGGATCTGGCAAGAGCACTGTGTGATAGGAAGGAACACTGAACTGAAAAGAAGGAGAAATGAATTCTAGTACCTGGTCTGCGAGTAATAGCCAGGCAGGTCTTGACTTTTCTGAACTTCAGTCTCCTTACCTGTGACTCTTTGGGCCTTAATGTTAATTGAGCCTGGATTTTTTTAAAATCTCATTTTATTTTGCTTTTAAATAAAATTCAAGGGGAAGCCACAAACCATGTTTAAAAAATAACAGTATTGCTTAACGCCTGACTCCTTGAGTAAGTAGTTCATAGGTGAAGATTAGAAGTATGTGACAGCTAGATTTGAAATATAAACATGAACTTGAAGCTCAGGGGAATAAAGGGTCTTGCCCAGAGTCACACACATAATAGAGAAAGAGCCAGGATGAAAACACAGGTCTTTTGACCGTCCATTTCCACTCCAAAGAAAATCTGTCCAGTTCCTTTTCAGGGGTTTTCCCAGTTTCAGCAGCATACCAGAGCACTCAGAGAACTGTACATGTCTTCCAAACCCCTGTTCTGAGAGAAATCAGGAAGGTGGCTGAATAAAGTCCACTTCTCCCTCTTAGTCAGATTATTATTTCCTTGGGAATTTGTACATGCACTTTAGAGGTAGCTCTAGTAAGTATAAGTAGGGGGTCATAGAGATGTCATTACAAGTCTGAGGAGGGTGGAATCATGTGGATTTTTTTTTCTTTTAGTCTCATACAAAACCAGTTTAGCAATCACTGGTTGATGGAAATTTTCCCCATGGGGAGGGAATTTCCATGTTCATTAACTTTATTTCACCAGCACAGTGTTTCTTCAGGATTTTGATTGTCAAAGATCACTTGATTAAGTGTACAGAAATAAAATTTGGCAATCGTCTTGTGTAATGCTTTAGTATTTTAAAGGACAGCCATTTGATCATTTCTTTTGGAAATAAATGAAGCCCAGAAGGACAAGTTAATAGGAATTGTGCTAGAAGCAACTGAAATGTTTAAGTTATGAAATCACAGGGGTGAGTGTGTTATGAGCCAGAATTCTAGAATTTTATGACTAAAGGACTTTATCCATCTTCTCACAAGTCCTACAAATTTTGTTTGTCTCAAGAGTTATAGAAACATCCTTCATCTTCACAGCTGGATTAAGGAACAATATCTCCTCTTGGTTTTGATATAGTCAGTATAATAGAGCCATAAAAGATTTAGATAATACTTTAAAGTTTGCAAAGCCCTTTACAAATATGGCCCAATTTAAGTCTCTCAATAGTCCTGGAAATTAGGTAACATTATTATGCCAGTTTTATAGATGAGGAAAATGAAGCAGATGGCAGTTGAGTCTTGCCCAGGGTCAAACATCTAGTAAGTGTCTGACACCAGATTTGAATTAAGATCCTCCCAATGCTAAGTGCAGTGCTCTGTCCATTGTACCAACTCGCTGCCTAGTTCCTCTTAGCTCAAAGCTTCCCCATCCCAAGATGCTAAGTGGCACTGGAGGGAGCTTGGTGTCTGTTGAACAGCAGGCTATGGGGATAAAAGGAGATTTGGATGAGGAGAATACAACTATATTGTAAACAACTGGGGGGAAGGAAGTCTTTCCCAGTCCTCCTTAATTTCAGTGCCTTCCCTCTGAGGTTATCTCCAATTTATCTTATTTGTGTATTTTGTTTATACATGGTTGCTTGCCTGTTGTTTTCCCCATTAGACTGTGAGCTCCTTAAGAGTAGGGGCTGACCAGCCCTGGAGTCAGAAGGACCAGAGTTCAAATCTGGCCTCAGACACTTAACACTTACTAGCTGTGTGACCCTGGGCAAGTCACTTAACCCCAATTGCCTCACCCAAAAAAAAAAAAAAAGAGTAGGGGCTGGTCTTGCCTTTGTATCCCCAGTGCTTCAAACCATGCCTGCCACTTAGTAGCCACTTAATAAACGCTTATTGACTTGACCTGATTTGGACACTGGGTTCAAAGCTAGCTATATTACATATAACCTTACCCAAGTCATCTAACGTCATGAAACTTTGGTTTTCTCATCTATAAAAAGAAGACAGCAATCCTCACACTTTGTGCCCCACTAGGGTGGTTGTGAGGAAAGTGCCTAAAAGACTTGAAGTCAATATAAATATAGAAGTATGAGTTGTTTTTCCCTATTTATATATAACTGTCAATCTACATGCCAGCCACTGACTTTAGTGGAAAGACATTTGCTTTGTTCTGAAAAATAGCATGTTATTTATTTTAATAGCATTTATTATTTCATAGCATATTATTTAAGGAGATGTGAAAGTATTTTCCTGTGTGTGTCCCCAAATACTTGCAGTAACACATAAAACAATGTCACAGTCTTTTCCCAATGAAATACTTAACATTTTCCTCCTTGGAGTTAGAAAACTGACTGTTGTTGGACTGCAGCGTTTAAATATGGATGAAGAACATTGAGGAAGTTGCCTGTTGGATCTGCCAAATCCCTTTTCCCTGTATTCCTGTTTTCTGTTTGAAGGTGAAATTTCTTACATTAGTGGTTTAGTACAGTTCTAGATCTCAAGGCAAAGAAATACAGCCCCACACTCCCTAAATCTAACTACAGAGTCCCCTAAGGGCATGTGCACATCAATCAGTCAATCAACAAATATTTATTACACATCTACTACAAGCCAGGTACTGGGGATACAAGTACAAATAATAAAA
Source organism: Dromiciops gliroides (assembly GCF_019393635.1). Lineage (NCBI taxonomy): Eukaryota > Metazoa > Chordata > Mammalia > Microbiotheria > Microbiotheriidae > Dromiciops > Dromiciops gliroides. Next base: position 101,586,452 of record NC_057861.1, read on the forward strand.
CAGTCACTATTCCCAAGGAGCTTCCATTCTAATGGGTGGAGGGGATAACAAATAGAGAGAAAAATATAGAGAGCATAAATATCAAGTTCACAGATGTGCCAACACAAAGGTGGATAGATATACGTATATGTTTATTATAGATATACAAACACATAGGTGGATAAAAATATATCAGTATCAACCTATGTGTTGGTGCTTATATGAACTTCTGTTTATGCTGTATAATTTAATATCACGCATATTATATGAGACAGCTAGATGGTACAATGGTTAGAATATTGGACCTGAAATCAAGAAAACTTGAGTTCAAACAGCCTCAAATGCTTATCAGCTGTGTGACCTTGGACAAATCACTTAACCTCCCTCAGCTTCAGTTTCCTCATCTGTGAAATGGGGATAATAACAGTACATACCTTATAAGGTTGGTATAAGGATCAAATGAGATATTTATAAATATTCATATTTATAAAATAAATATGTGTACATATAATTATAATTTATTATTGTAGTGATGATATATTTTTATAATTATGATAATATATAATAATATATTTATATAAATAAAATATTTATAGAGTACCTGTTACACAGTCGGTGCTTGTTAAATGCTTGTTTCCTTCCTTCATATATTTACATATGTATACACACACACACACCCTCTGTGAAATGTCCCATATGTCTTAGTGTGATTTTAAGCTTTATTTCTACACACATGCATACATGTATGTTACTAGGTGGCAGAGTTGACAAGAGCTATACTTGGAGTCAGGAAGACCTGAGTTCAAATCCCTCATCAGATTCTAACTAGTTGTGTGACCCCAGGCAAGACACTTAGCCTCTGTTTGCCTCAGTTTCCTTATCTATAAAATGGAGATGATGATGATGATAATAGTATTATGACTACCTCCCAAGATTGTTGTGAGGATAAAAAAAAGATAACATATATACAGCACTTTGCAAACCTTAAATGTTATATAACTGCTAGCTATCATTAATATTCATGGGTGTGTACACAAAATGGTTAGATACAAGGTTATTAAGAAGGGAAACAGGTAAGTGTCTCAGTGGATAGAGTGCCAGTGAGCCTGGAGTCAGGAAGACCTGAGTTCAAATTTGGCCTCAGATACTTACTAGCTGTGTGACCCCAGGAAAGTCACTTAACTTCTGTTTGCCTTAATCCACTGGAGAAGGAAATGGCAAACCACTCTAGTATCTTTGCCATATTTGTGTCATCTCTAGGGAGGGTGGGGAGGGAGGAAAGGAAAAAAAAAAAAGAAACGTACATAACTTTATTATATATTTTAAAGGAATAGCAAGTTGTACGTAATACATTTTCAGTTTCATGTGCAGTCATCTTTTTTATCATAGTGTTATAGAAATGCTTGTTTTATTCTATAAATGCAAAATAAAATAAATAATTGGAAAAAAATTAAAAACCCAATGGATAGTATCATCCACAGACATGACTGAACAACATCAAGAAATTTAGAAGGGAAGATGATAGCAGTTGTGGGGATCAGGAAAAGTTTCTTGCAGAAGATGGTACCTGAGCTAAATCTTAAAGCATGAATGGCCTCTGTGAAGTAGAGTTAAGGAGGAAGTGCATGGCAGGCATGGCAGCCAACCAGGCCAAAGGTGCAGAGGGAGGAGATGAATTATCACAAGGAGGAACAAGGAGTAGGCCCGTGTGGCCTAATCAAAGAGTACAGGAGAGGGTTCCCAGAACTATACTCTTGGTCTGAGTGGCAGCAGCAGTTAAGCTTAACTCTCTTTTAGAAGCACAAAAAGAAGCTGAAGACTTTTTCCAAATGTACCAATCTAGGGTCAGCAGACCCGAGGCACTTTCTGAATATCAGGGTGAGCAAAGTACTTTGGTATAAGGGCTGCATACAAGCATTGTTTCTATTGCTGCCTGGTTGATGATGCTTCTCTCTCTGGAGGAAGGAATCCAGTCCAGTGAGCCAGAGTCCATCAACTCTTTTTTCTCCTTAGGTAATGACATGGGTCCATCATCTTCCAGTAAAACCACAAACAAGTTTGAAGGAATGTCTCAGCAATCAAGGTGAGCTGGTCTTTGATATTCATTATTCTGCTGTTTTCATACATTTGTGTTTAATGGAATTTATGGCATGTCAGAGCCAATACCATTTGATAAAAAAAGGCACTGAGGCCAAGAGATTACATGGAACACCCAAATACATATATAAAAAAATTATTACCAACATTTTCAAACTTTCAGATTAGATGAAGCTATTGCAATCACTCTCCTTGTTGATGCCATTGTTCTGGATGGAATTTAGGAAAGGAACAGAACCCAGGAGCAGAAGACACTGCGGGAAGTTTCCAAGCATTTGAAACTCCTTGTTCAAAAGCTTTCCTTTTGAAAGGCTTATGTAGTACCATGAAAGTAGCATTTGTTAGAACCCTACCACCTTAGAGGTGGCTATACTTTAGAGATCATCCAGTTCAGTGTCTTGAAGGCCCAGAAAAGGGAACAACTAGTTCAGAAGTCAAACAGCTTATTATCTGCCAAAAATGTTTTGAAACAGGAGCCTTGGAGAAGCAGGGACTTCAGTTTTCATTTGGAAATGTTTAATGGAGAGTAGATAGCAAAATTCTCATTTCCTATTCTTCCACCTTATTCCAATATAGGCCCTTTCAAATACAGCCTGCTTAGGGTCCCTTTTAATGAGCCAGATGTTTCTACTGCCCAAAGCAGTGTTTGGCCTCCCTGGGGCTGTGGTGATCTGTAAACCAGAGCCTGGTGGTGATTCATGAGTTTCTAGGATCTTTGTCTCCTGCTCACCCTCTTAAGAACTGACCTCTTGTTCCCTTTGCACACTGGGTGACCAAGACCACTGTGAGTGCATGACCTTCCGGGGAATTCTTCATGAGGATTTTCAGAAGCCAAAGAGATCTATTTTTAGAGCTTTATCAGTGGGCAGATGTTGCATATATAAAACATAAATATCAATCAATATTGCACGTGCTTTCTTGCCAAGGAATCCAGGCAGGATTTTATGAGTACAAACTCCATAAATGTTGTAAAGAAAATCCTCCTGTGTTTATTTACTGCTAATCTTCTTTCGTGATGGCTCTACCTCAGAGACTTTTACTCCAGGGTTTCCCAGTGTGTTATGATTCTCAAGCGGACTTAGCTTGGGGGTGGGGGGATAGCATATTAAGACCTTGGGATAAATGTTCGGGGGGGGGGGGGATGAAGAGGGGAATGGGGTCAGAGTGGAACAAGAAGTAAAAACAAGGAAGAGCTATCAGAAGAAAGAAACAACTAGGTTTTCCTATTTCTTTGTCTTTCCTGACTTTTTTGGATAATTATGGTAACCAAAAAAGAAATTCCAAGTTAGTCCATGAAGGGAGAAGAGCAAAAAGGGCTATTTAAAGGGAACATTCCTAAGGGGCCTTTGACATAAAAAGAACTTCAGCGCTGATCCTCTTTGCTTTTGTTCAAACTTTTGCTGAGCTCCTTGGAGGTCCTTTGAACATGGTTATTCCATTTTTATTGAAGAAAAATAAGAGTTTTGTAGTGTTTTTAAAAATTAAGGTTTGTAGTGTTCCAGTGTACCAAGCCCAGGGCAAAAGCCTTTTCATTGCTGCTATACTGCACTGCGTTGGGCGAGCCACCCTTTCACTGCCTGCCCATAACATTTCTTCATTCTGTAAAACGGAGGTGACTAAACCATTGACTCCTGATCCTTCAGCTGCTAATGACTGAGTTCCCTGGTTGGAGATACTATAATAGTATGTCCTCCTTTTGCCTTTGGGGCATTCCCTGGTGATTTCATCCAAGGGACAGAGAGGCAGGGAGGGAGCAAGAGAAGGAAGAAAAATGAGACTCCTTTGACGAATGGCGGGAAATGATCCCAGCTGTGATGCTGTCCTTTTTCTTTGCAATCTTTCCTGTTACTCCCCATCCACAGAAAGTGTCTTCTATTGTAGAGATATCATTATGATTGGTTAGTCTGCAAAGTTCCATGAGATCCTAGAATAATAACTTGGCTATTGATATTGTAACTGCTTGAGGTCATAATGATTTTTATTGATTTATCAGTACCGGTTCTGCAAAGACTGCCCTTGGCCCAAGAGTTCTCCCGAAACTACCTCAGAAAGGTAAGACTTGCCTTTTTCAAGTCCATATGCAGTAAGAGTATGAACATCCTTCTCTCTTCTGACATGGCTGTTGTTGTGATGCAGGTCCCTGTCACCTCACACCTAGATCATTGTAATACCCTGCTGGTGGGTGTGCCTAACAATGGGTCTGCCTGTCTTGAGTCTCCCCACTCCAATTCATCCTCCATTCAGCCACTAAAGTGATTGTTCCCAAAGCCCAGGTCCAATCATGTCACTCCTCCCTCTTGCCATCCACTCCCTATAAATTCCAATGGCTCCTTGTTGCCTCTAGGAGTCAATACAAAATGCTCTGTTTGGCATTCAAAACCCTTCATAACCTAGCCTCACCCTCCCTTTCCAGTCTTCTTGTACCTTACTCCCCACAAACAATATACTTCACCTCTAAGTTCTGAACGTTTTCTCTAACTGTCCAACATTCCTGAAACACTTTCCTTTCTCTACACTTATTACTGACATCCCTGACTTCTCTTAAGTCCCAACTAAAACCCCACTTTCTTCAGGAAACCTTTCCCAGCCCGCTTTAACTCTTGTGCTTTCCCTCTTTGAAGTTTTTCCTGTTTATCTTTCATAGAGCTTGTTTGTAGTTACTTGTTGACTTGTTTTCTCTCCCATTTGGCTGTGAGCTCCTTGACAGTAAGGAGCTGTCTTTGCCTATTTCTGTCCCCTGCGTTTGGCACAGTGCCCGGCATCTAACATGAGCATTCATCATAAGCTCCATGAGCAGATCACTTCAACCCCACTTAGTGCTGTGTTTTATACACAGACTCTGGACAAATGTCTGTTGGATGAATAAGGACATGAAACCAGACATATGTTAAAAAGAGGTTAAAAAAAAAAACACAAGACTTACATTTATATGGCCCTTTAAAGTTTACAAAGAGTGTTACGAGCATTTTCCTATTTGAGTGACACAATAGCCCTGCAATGTAGGCCCTATAAGGAATTATGTCTTTCTTTCTGTCTTTCTTTCTTTTTTTCTTTTTTTTTTGCGGGGCAATGGGGGTTAAGTGACTTGCCCAGGGTCACACAGCTGGTAAGTATCAAGTGTCTGAGACTGGATTTGAACCCAGGTCCTCCTGAATCCAGGGCCAGTGCTCTATTCACTGCACCACCTAGCTGCCCCTATCCATTTTTTAAATAAGAAAACTAAGGCTCCCAGTGTTAAATGACTTGCCTATGGTCATGCAGGCAGTGAGCATCAGGAGTACCTAGACTTCAAGGTTCAACATTCTCAAAAGGCTTCTCAGAGGAGGTAGCATTTGGCCTTGACGGATGAGTAGGAAGTCAGCCAACAGAGAGAGGGCATTCAGAAGGAAGAGTATGATGGGTTTGGTTTGGTTTGGTTTTAGAACCACACACAAGTCATCCCTCACAGTTGAATTTTGGTCCCTTGCTCAACTGCTTAGGTTGATATTAAGATATAATGGGGGCAGCTAGATGGCGCAGTGGATAGAGCACTGGCCCTGGATTCAGGAGTACCTGAGTTCAAATCTGGCCTCAGACACTTGACACTAGCTGTGTGACCATGGGCAAGTCACTTAACCCCCATTGCCTAAAAAAAAATATATATATATATAATGGCCTTTGTTTTGGTAGCCATATTTAAATTTCTTATAAGGCAACATTACCCAAGGGGAAGGATATGTGGACATATATGGATATAAGTACACGTATGGTCCCAACAAAAGAAGAAAGTCCTATGTAAAATGGCACCTCTGTGTTGAACTGAGGCCCCTCAACTCCTTTACCAAATTGTCTTCCCCTTACAGAACAAACTTTTCATTTGCAAGAGTCACATTCCAGTCTCATTTTTGAAAGCTATGATGTGGGAGTACTGGTCTTTCTCTTTTAGAACATTCTGACAAATTGTGGTATGTTTAGAAGCCAGGTAGGCCCCAACTTCAGCAGTGTGGGAAGGAAGGAACTGAAAAAGAAAACCACATTCAAAGTGCCAGTGCCACTGGCCCTGTCTCAGTAGAAATGAAAGGAGCTGTTTGCCCCATGATAATAATGAATGATAAAGGCAATATTTCACATTTATAGCAGGTTTTTAAGGCTTGCAAAATGCTTTCCTCATACCTAGCTTGTGAGATGTAGGTAGGAGAGGCATTTTTAATGTGTCCATTTTTCAGATGAGTAAACAAGCTCAAAGAGATTTAAATACCTTCCCTACAAGTTAAGTTACTTGCTCATGGTCACACAAGTACTGGAACCAGACCTAATCTCCTGATTCCAAGTACAGCGTTCTCCCTAAGATACTGCACTAGCCCTCCATTGTTTATCTAGATGTTTATCTATATCCAGAAAGTTGCCCTTACAAAGAAGCTGAAGAATTTTCATTCATGAATATCTTACTTGTGGTTTCACCAACCGTGATTCCAGAAGACTGATGATGAAGCATGATAAGTACCTTCTGACATAAAGGTGATGGACTCTTGACTGCAATTTATTACAAGGGTTTTGTTTTTCTTTTTTTCTTTCCAGTGATGGGTGGAGGTAGGAGGAAGAGAAAACCTATTTTTTTATTTAATTTTTTAAAAAACTGTCTAGGCAAAAGATTAACTAGATATACCTCTTCTCCTGCATCACCCTTTACATAATTCTAGGTTAATATCCCTTATGGAAGCACTGGGTAGGTCAGTCAGCAGGTATTCTGATTTTATAGTGTTTTTACTGATGGATCGCTGAAAGGCACATGTACTATACCTGTGGAACAGTGTATGTCACACTTTAAAGTATTAATGCCTCTTGCAGTGACAGTATGACCAGTTTTCGTTGTGTCATGATTTTATATAAAAATAATTTCATTTCATACTGAGAACCTCTCAATCTTAATTATTCAAGGAGACTCTCTGGGTACATTTCTCAGTTTAACTTAGTAAAAACGACACCATATTCTCATTCACCATATTCTGAAGCCTTCTCTCATGTAGTGAAAGTTAGGCAGAGATACCCATGAAATATGTTCAAGGACAGCCATGCCAGGTGTGCTATTCCCAGTCTTCTTATTAAGTAGCTTAAGCACAAAACCCAAATCGAGTAAAATATTAACCATCAATTAGCTGTTTAAATAGACAGAATTGCTTGTTTTTTCTTGTCTCTCAGCATTACACTGTCATCTCCTAACCATTCCTTTTCAGTCAACAAATCCACATTTTCAGTTTCAGCCATTAAATCTGTAGATAGTTTGGACATATCATTCTTACCTGAACTATTTATAAGGTCAGTTGGATTGTCAGCTGGATGCCTGCCAAGCTTCAGGGTTTTTTATCTTTCAAAAAACACACCTTCAGTCGAGGTTTGGAGAGTCACTTCACTTTGAAGGTGCCCCAATACCAATTGTCCAATTTAGAGAAATGGTATTTAAAGTGTGGATGCCTTTTAAAGATAATAGATAGAGCATGACTAATGTGGAAATGTTTAACATGATTGTACATATAACCTATCTCAAATTGGTTGCTGTCTTGGGTAGAAGGGAGGGAGAAAAATTTGGAACTCAAAATCTTATAAAAATGAATGTTGAAAACTATCTTTACATGTAACTGGGTGAGGGGGAATACTATTAAGATTGAGAAAAGATAAATGTCATAGGTGGAAATTAGGGTTTCTCTGTATGGTGTGATATTAAGACCAATTCCCTGTTTGTTGTTTGCTTTTATCAGTGGCACTAAGGAAAATCGAAACCAGCCATCATCTTTCCATAGACAAATCCAATGTCCCCCCAGAAATCTTTCAGAAATCACCCCAACCACTGGAGCTCCCACAGAAGCCACAGCCTGGAGACCTGCCTCCCAAACCTCAGCCTGCAGAATTGGGCCCTAAACCTCAGATTGGAGATTTGCCCCCTAAACCAGGGGAGCTGCCCCCAAAGCCACAACTAGGAGATTTGCCACCCAAGCCACAACTCTCAGACTTACCTCCAAAACCACAAATAAAAGACCTGCCCCCAAAGCCACAACTAGGAGACTTGCTGGCTAAATCCCAAGCTGGAGAAAGCTCGCCGAAGACCCAGCCCTCAGAGGTAAATCAGAAACTCCACACTATGGATCTCTCTCCAAATGTCCAGTCTCGAGAGACTCTCCAAAAGCAAGCCTCAGAAGATTCCAATGACCTGACGCCCACACTGCCAGAGACACCAGTGCCACTTCCCAGAAAAATTAATACAGTGAGTAAATCACCAGAGTTGGGTATAAAGTTGGGAGGGGGAATGGAACCTCAAAATCATGTATCCAAGTTAGCTGGCCATTCATTAGGGGATGTTACAAATTCTTGCATGAGGCAAAACAGCCTTTCCCAAACAAGTCCTGTGAAGATTGGCTAAAGAAACCAGTGCTGGTGAAATATACTTGAGAAATAGTTCGTGGTGGGGAGGGGGACATGAAAGCTGTTTTCATGTATTTGGGGGCGGGGGGAAGAGATTTGATTTGTCACAAGAGAGGAGAAAATTTAGACAGAAAAGAGAAATTAGATTTGTTCTCCTTGGCCTTAGAGGGCAAAAGGAAGGACTATGGTAGAAATTGCCAAAAGGCAAATTTAGGTTTGAGATAAAGAAAACTTTCCTAACAATTAAAACTATCCAAAAGTGGAATGGCTGGTTTCAGGAGGGAGGGAATGAGCTCTCCTTCACTAGAGCTTTTCAGGCTGTGGGTGGAGGACTACTTGCGGGATGCAGAGATGGGGGCTTTGTTCAGATATGTGCTGACTAGTTAGATTCTGAGGGTATGGGATCATACAGTTTTTTTTGTTTTGGTTTGGTTTTTTTTTGGTGAGGCAATTGGGGTTAAGTGACTTGCCCAGGGTCACACAGCTAGTAAGTGTGTAAAGTGTCTGAGGACGAATTTGAACTCAGGCCCTCCTGAATCCAGGGCCAGTGCTCTATCCACTGCACTACCTAGCTGCCCCTTTTTTTGGGGGGGGAGGGGGAATCATACAGTTTTAAATCTAGAAAGTACATGAGAGGTCATAGGGTCCAACTCCTTCATTTTAGATATGAGGAAACTAAGGCCCCCAGATGTTAAGTGATTTCTCCCAGAGTGATATAGAATTTGAACCCAGGTCTTCCTAACTCTTAAGTTCAGTGCTCCATGTACTGTACCATATTGTTCCACAAAGAGAAGGCCCTTTCCAGCTCTGAAATTCTGAGAGTCTGAGCTCCAAGGCCCTTCCTGACTATTTTTTTTCCTTCCTGAGTCTTGAGAATCTATGCTTCTAAGAAGTATCCAATTGCAGATATAATTGGGAGTTTATGATCACATTTCAGTGTTGTGGAAAGTGAGAGCAAAACCCTTAAGTGGCTTAAAAGAAAGAAATGATTAGGAAAGCAAGACAATGTGACCACTTATTTAGGATGTGTTCTCATTATAATGGGGGATGCAAGAAAGAGTCAGTCAGATGGCATAGTGGGTAGAGTGCTGGGCCTGGAATCAGGAAGACCTGAGGTAAAATTCAGTCTCAGAGACTTGCTAGCTAGCTGTGTGACCTTGGACAAGTCACTTAACCTTCTATCAGCCTCACTTTCCTCATCTATACAATGGAATAATTATAGCATCTACCATCTAGAGTTGTAGTGAGGACAAAATGAGATATTTGCAAAGCACTTCTTAAACCTTAAAGCACTGTATTATGATTATCATCATCATCATTATTATTTGTTAGTTGACCTTTCAGCTATCCCTCACCAGTTTCTATAGACACTATGAATTCACACAGAACTCCTTTTTTGGTTTCACTTTCCATAAATTGAGTTGGCCAATGAGCTGGGACCATATTTAGAACCCATATTTAGATTTCTCTGTTTCCTTGTTTCTGTTTGCATAGGAGGACAGAAAATCTACCCAAAAAAAAACCCAAATCAGAATTGATCAAAAATGGAAAACTAAAAATGAAGCAGAACACAGTAAATCCTTCCAAATCTTAGTGAAGAAGCAGAGGCAAGCTGCTTCCTTTCCCTTGTTTTGAACTAGCCTGTTTCTTCCTGGTAAAGACAATTTTCCTGAGACTCATGAAATCGTTAACGCTTTATATTAAATACGCAGAAGTTGCACATTTCTGTCGACATCATCTTTTCCTGAAGCATTTTTAGATGGTTCTATAATTTCAACAAGCTGATGTTGCTGGGCATAGTGGTGGGGGTGGGAGGACGGAAGGAGGCAGGACAAAGACCAGACTTATCTTGGTGTTTTGTATCTTTGGTGAAGCCAGATTCTGTCTCTACAGTGTTTACTTTCTCACAAGGGGGAAAAAAAAGACAGTGAGTCAAGTTCATTGATAATGGACCACCACATCCCACTTCTCTCTTTATCTGACTCTTCCAGCTAAAATTCCATTTTATTTATTTAAGGGGAAGAACAAAGTAAGGAGAGTGAAGACTATTTATGACTGTCAGGCCGATAATGATGATGAGCTCACATTCATAGAAGGAGAAGTGATTATTGTCACTGGTGAAGAAGATCAAGAGTGGTGGGTAAGTGTCCCCATGTCTCCTGGTCTTGTTAAAGGTTATAGAATTATCACCTGGGCTTGTTCTATACCACAGCGGTCATTTTCTCTGGACTCCTACTTTGCTATCACTTGCTGGTATCGTATCATTCATCTAATAGAGCAACCATTTGGGGAGTCATGTGAATCCTATTAAACACCCTGCTTTTAATTTGTATGGAGTGAGTAAGATAGATTATTCGCTAAACACAGAATAGTAATTACCCATACTGTAGTGTCTTTGAAGCCTGAAAGAGGTCCCAGAGGCAAGTTTCTACTCCTGTAGAAGAAGGGCCCTGTGCTCCTTAGCAATCTAATTTCATGCCTGCCTAGCAGAATTTCTGTAGTGCCAAGTTCTCTTTCCTATGAAAATGGTCAGAAAAGGCAGTTCAGTGCTCATGCGTGCAACACGACAGCCTCCTGATTTGCAATAAAAACCTTCTGTCACCCCAAAATAGTCCTATCTAGGGTGATGTAGGGTCTGTGTGTTGTGCCTGTACAGAAAACCATGTGTTTCTGTTGGCACTGTATGGTGCTTCTTTAAGCGATAAGCAAGCCCATGCATAGCTGCATGCTAGGCACTGGGAATACAAAGACCAGGAAAAAAAGTCCTTGCCTACAAGGGGCTTTCATTCTAACAAATGTAAAATATATACAAATTCAATGCATGGTGATTTCAGAGTGTGGAGACACTAGCAGCTTTTGAGGATCACAAAAGTCTTCATCTTCATAGTCATAATAATATCTAACTTAATATATTATATGTGATCATTATATTATACATGATATATAATACATTAACTGTGTGATTTATACATACATATACATATGAGAGAGAAAGTAGAGAATATGGTGCTTACAGCATGCCAAGCACAGTGCTAAGCACATTACAATTATTATGTCCTGTGATCCTCACAACCTTGGGAGGTAGGTGCTATTATCATCCCCATTTTACAGATGAGAAAACTGAGGCAGATGGCTTAAGTGCCTTGCCCCAGAGTCACATACATAACTCATCTGAGGCCAAATTTGAACTCAGGTTTTTCCTGACTTTAGGCCTGGCTTTCTGTTCACTGCATCATCTAGCTGCCCTCATGTAAATGCTGCTGTTGAGATGAATTTTAAAGCAAGCTAAAGATTCCAACAGCAAGAGAAGAAGAGGGAGTATGTTCTGGGTAGGAAGGACAATCTCTGCAAAAGCGCAGAGAAATTTTAGAAGAAAACTTAGAAAAATGCGGATTCCAATGCATGTGACCGCTTCCCCAGATTCGTTATTCACACTGCTTGGGACCCAGTTGGAGAATCTGTGAAGGGGAGTGATGTATCATAAGCCCTAGAAAGTGGACTCAAATCCAAAAGGCAAAGAGTTTTAAAAGCCAAACAATAGTTTTTTTTTTCATTCTAGAGGTATTATAAGAAGCCACTCCATTGGAACTTTTTTGAGCAGGATCAGACCCAGACTTTAGAAATATCCCTTTGAGAGCTATGGAGCCTGGATTGGAAAGGGGAGAGAAATTGGAGATAAGGAAAATAATGAGGAGGCTATTTCAGTCATCCAGGAAAGATGTCTCAGGAGACTGTACTAAGGTAGTACTTCTGAGAGTAGAGAAGGGGACAGAGGTCAGGAATGTTGTAATGAGGTCAAATGGACGAGATTTTACAACTGACTGGATGTAGTGAGTGAGGAGATGTGGATAACTCAGAGATGAGGGGCTGGCCCTTTGGACCTTTCCAGTCTTAACACACTCCCCTGCACTGGCTCTGCCTTTCAGCTATCCCAGCCTTCTAGGTGTTCCTTACACGCATTTTTTTTTTCTTTCAGTCATTAAGTCTGACTCTTCATAACCCAATTTGGGTGTTTTCTTTGTAAAAAATACTGTGATAGTTTACCATTTCCTTCTCCAGCTCATTTTGTTTGTTTGTTTTGTTTTGTTTTGTTTTGCGGGGCAATGAGGGTTAAGTGACTTGCCCAGGGTCACACAGCTAGTAAGTGTCAAGTGTCTGAGGCAAGATTTGAACTCAGGTCCTCCTGAATCCAGGGCCGGGGCTTTATCCACTGTGCTACCTAGCTGCCATTCAAGCTCATTTTACAGATGAGAAAATTGAGTCAAACGGGTGAAGTGACTTACCCAGGGTCATACATCTAAGACGTATCTGAGACTGGATTTGAACTCAAGTCTTCTGGGCTCCAGGGTAGGAGCTCTATCCACTGTGCCACTAAGCTGCACTTCCTTATCCTTCATTTTTTGTGACCGTGCCTTTACACTGACTGCTCCCCCATACCAGGAATGGTTTCCCTCTTCATCTCTACCTCTTGACAGCCCTAGCCTCTTTCAAGACTGTGCTTTATAACATCATTTCTTTGAAAAGGAATACTTTCAAGATGTTTAGTCATATCATGTTCATAGTAAAGTTGTTTGGGATGGGCTTTCTTAAATAAAGTTTATTTTTCATGCAAGAAAGTGAAATATAGTAAATTTATGGGTTTTTTTCTGGAAAATTTTTAAAGGCAGGAAGTTTTCCCAGTCCCCCCCCCCACCTCACTGTAGCCAACTAAGACTCTTTCTCCTCAGTGTGTATGGTGTATGTATACATTATATACATGTCTTCCCCATTAGTATGTAAACTCCTTGAGTATGGGGACTATTTTTGTGTCTCCAGCATTTAGCACAATGCTTAGCACATAGTAAGTGCTTAATAAATGATTGTTGATGTATTGGACTGATAGGAGTTAATGAGATCCCTGGGAGAGGTAGGTATAGATAGGAAAGAGAAGAAGACTGAGGACTTAGCCCACAGTTAGGGAGTGGGCTGCAAACAATGCATCAAAAAAGGTACAAGTTGAGCAAGTAAGAAAAGAACCCAAAGAGCAATGTCTCAAAAACCTACTGAGGAAGGAGAGTGGTCAGCAGCTTTAAATGCTACAAAAAGGTCTAGAAAAATGAAGACTGAGAAAAGATGATTGGATTTGGCGATTAAAAGATATACTTTAAAGAAAGACATTTTAATGAGTATGGAAATTAGAAGCCTTTTTTCACATGATTGAGGAGTGAGGGGAGAAAAAGTAAAGATAATGTCTAGAGACACATTTTTCCAGGAGTTTGATGAAAATAACAGGGAGAATAAGCTTGAGGAAATGGTAGAGTCAAGTGATGATTCTTTAAGGATGAGGAAGACTTGAGCATGTCTGTAGGCAGAAGTCACATGAATTGGTTGAAAATTATAGCTGAGCTGAGATAACTTATCCATAATAACAAGCTTTCTCTCATTTCAAAACAAAACATGAAAAAGTTCTTGTGGAGGGACTAATTAACTGACATTTATTGCCAAAGCACCTTTCAGTTGCTTTTAGGTGGGCCTCCTCTTTTTTGACAGAACTGAGTGTTCATGGTTTCCTTTCCTACAAAGAGGAATGTCTAAGTCTAGGTCACAAGGGACCAGGGTGGGTAAGCAATGATTTTTCTCTTGCAAGTCATGAAACTGGTGCTTCTAGCTGACGGTCCTTAGAAGATACTGAGGGCTGAGGATGTAAATTCAAGTTCTCATAAGAACCTATCTCATTGTTTCTGTTCATTCATTTTCAATTTCATTCATATTAGACTTTCTCTATGTGATAAGCCAAATAAGGATGAAGAATAATGGTAGCAGGTTATGTTTAACATGAAGCTTCTTACTTTACAAAGCAGTTTTCTTACAACTGAGTTGAGTGAAAGAAAGCAGGTGGGAGCAGCTAGTTGGCGCAGTGGATAAAGCACCAGCCCTGGATTCAGGAGGACCTGAGTTCAAATCTGACCTCAGACACTTGACACTTACTAGCTGTGTGACCCTGGGCAAGTCACTTAACCCTCATTGCCCTGGAGAGAGAGAGAGAGAGAGAGAGAGAGAGAGAGAGAGAGAGAGAGAGAGAGAGAGAGAGAGAGAGAGAGAAGCGAGCAAGCAGGTAAAAGAGCACTAGGATATTTGGTTTTGAGGCCCAACTGAGTCACTTCCCATCTCTAAGCCTCAGTTTTATAGTGGCACCAAAAATACTTTTTCTCAGGAGTGCTGTGGAAGGACTTTGCAAACTTTGAGAGAGAAGGGAACAAGCATTATTAATCATCTGCTCTGTGTCAGGAACTGTTCTAAGTGCTTTTAAAATATCTCATTTGTTCCTCACAACAATCCTGTGCTCTTACTATCCTCATTTTACAGTTAAGGAAACTGAGATAGACAGAGGTTAAGTGGTTTGCCCATGGTCACTTTGCTAGTAAGTGTCTGAGGCCAGGTTTGAAGCTATTAATGTTATTATTCCCATTTTACAAATGAGAAAACCGAGCCCAGCAAGGTTGAACTCATAGCTGGTGTCAAAGGTATGAATGTCATGTAGGTGATAACACAGTGGTTCAGTAGTGCTAAGCTAGGAGATACTATTATTAGGTATAATGAACAAAGTTCCAGACTTAGAGTCAAATCTTGCCTCCAACACTTAACTAGATCTTTGACCCTGAGTCATCTCTAGCCCTCAGTTTACTCATCTGTTAAAAGGGGATATGAAAAGTTTTTGAGGCTCAAGATAATCTTCATGAAGCACTTTGTGGACCTTAAAATACTCTATAAATATGAGACATTATGATTTTTAAGCCATTTTCTTTACAGGAACCCTGTGAGGTAAGTAAGCACCCATCAGTAAGTAACATCCCAAAATGAATCTCTCTCTGTGTTTAACCCATCACCCTATATGGAGTAACACAAGATAGAGTTCCTATTTTAAGCGAACACCCATATTTCCTCTTCCTCCACCCTTCTGCTTTTCAGGTTGCTGAATGCCTATCTCTTTGCATTAACTAGATCCCTAAGAAAGGAATGGCACAAAGCCCCGAGTTAGTGGTTTACACAGCATATGTTGAGACTTCCATGAGCCATTGTGGAACACAGGGTAGGAGGAAGAAGCACTGGGCTGAGAGTCAAGAGACCCAGGTTCTAGCTCAGTCTGGAAGACCGACTTTATGTGTAATCTTGGGCAAATGGCAATATAGCTTAGTGGGTGTAGAGTATTAGACTTGAAGTCAGGAAGGCTTAGATTCATATCACACCTCAGACACTTACTAGCTGTGTGACCATAAGCAAATAGCTTAACCCCTCTGGGCCTTAGTTTTCTCTCTGTAGAATAAGTGAGGTATCACATGTAAATGATTTTGCAAACTTTACAATGCTAAATAAATGTCTGTTTTTTTTAAAAAGTCACTTTATTTCTCCGGTCCTCAGTTTCTTCTTCCTCCATAAAGTGAGGAAGATAGAGTAAATAAAACCCTGAGGACTTCTATGTCTTTGACTCAGGTATTTAATTTTTACAGCACCATCTTTTACTTAGGGCAGTGTGATATTGTGGAGAGATGACTGGCCTTGTAGTTAGAAAGACCTAGATCCAAGTGCTGCCTCTGACTCATAGCTGTGTGACCTTAGATAAGTCTTAACTTCTCAGTGCACTGGGAAACTAAAAAGAGCTAACACGTGAAGGAGGGGTTCCACTTGGTCTCACAGGCCCTAGAAAGCAATGGGTGTCAGCTGCCAAGAGGCCAACAATTAAAACTGTATAAAGGTAGAATGTGCTGCTTGAGAGGTGATGAGCTTCCCTTTCCTGTAGGTATTCAAGCAGGAGCTAGATGACCATTTGTTGAGTATTTTATGAGAGGGATTCCTTTTGTGTATAGGCTAAACTAAGTCAGAGGTTGTAAACCTTTTTTTCCCCTCAATTTTGTCCTCATTTGACCTTCTGTTGAAGCCTATGGACCCCTCAGAATAATATTTTAAAGTCACAAAATGTTTGGATCGCAAAGAAAAGCAATTATATTGTAATGTCCTTATCAAAGTATTTTTAAAAATAAATTCATAGACTACAAGTTAAGGATCCCTGGGCTACATACATGATGAGGTCCTTTCTAACTTTAAAGTTATTTGATTCTCTGAAATTCTTTAAGACTTTCAGTTAGAGATAAGTTGCTATTCTACATTGGGGAAGGGGTTCTCCATCCTGAGGAAAGCTTCTCTTCAACCCCCCAGTGCAGTCAGTGGCCTGGACCAGAAGCCAATCATTTACTGGTTGTAGAAATTACAGAATTTCCCACCTGACTATTGTATGTTCTTTCCCTACAGATCGGGCACATTGAAGGACATCCAGAGAGAAAGGGGGTCTTCCCTGTGTCCTTTGTACACATCTTGTCCGACTAGCAAAACGCGAATCTTTGAGCATTGCACATCATACATGCAAGACGGGCTTTTTAGCAAAAGCAGACAGACGGCTGCTGCCTCCTTGTAATCCTGTGCACAATGTGTATATAGCTGCTGTTATACGAAATTCATTTAAGGTCACCTCATGAGGTGAATTATATTATGTATTGTAAATATACTGCGTTATTCCGCCTTTGCCAGTATTAAGGGAGCCTTGGAATCTGGCACGCCTTATTGGGTTTGCTGAAGCCATCCTTGGCATCTAGCACTTACATCTCTGTCTATGCTGTTTAAAACAAACAAAAGTCTATGGACTTCTAGCTTTCCAAATAGAGGTGGTCTTGATCAACTGTTGAAGTGCATAGAATGGACTCTGTTCCTAACAATTCAGTATTCTCAATTATGTGACTAAAAAAAGAAAATTAGTGGAGAGTTAGATTCTGTTTTCCAAGCAAACCATTTACATCCATTACAGACGAGCCTGCAGTTATCAGTGTATACAGTTTACAGCTATGAAACCCACTTTGGTATTTATTACAGAAAGTGCTCAGTTACATGTAAGTATTATTCTTTCTGACAAATGTTCACCGACCTTCCAGCTCTCCATGGCATATTAAGATGCTCATAGCCTAGTTCGTGTTTAAGAATGGTAAACTTATACCATTCCATGGTTAGTGCCCCTGTGATATTACCTCATGATGCAAAAAGAACATATACCCCATGATGATTTTAGCAAAAGTTTAAAATCTCTAAGTACAGTTTCCTAAAGGTCTCTTTCATTAAATGTTCAATAACCAAGGACTGCTAGAAAATATTAGTGTTTACATTATGCATGCATTTAGAAGCTTACCTGAAACTTACCTTTTATAAAGGAATAGTATGGCTAAGTTAAAACACAATGTTAGCTTTATTTTTAAATTTTGATTACGATTAAAACTGAAACATAAGATCACAACAGTATTGGTTTATAGTCAATTAATTGGCTTTCTTGGGAAATGACTTTACATATTCTATTACAAGTTGATGTCCTCAGCCTTGTCAAAGCTGAACATTCACTGATTTCAAATTATATCCCTTATTTTTGGACACAGATTCTTCAAGAGGCTGCCTTTTCTGCAAGTCATCCATTGGAGACTTCCAGTAGCAACTCCTCTTTTTCTGCCTGCGATCTTCATTAATCTATAGTTCCAGATAATAATTTTCCCACTCAAAACACTAGCCAATACACCCATCACCTTCTAGTTGATTCATAACTGGGGTCTTAAAAGCTGCTATGAATTGCACTGTGACCAAATACATTTCCTGAAGTGAACTCACTGCACTCAATTTTCTTTTCATTCCAGCGGTTTATTAGATCATTAAGGACACGTCTGTTTATTTTGGTTCCTCCTTACTTCATTCTTCATTGTGGAACAGAATGCGATAGTCTTACTCTACAATCGCTGCCACTGTCGTCTGACTCTGAGTCTCTCTCGTGTGGTTCTGGCGTTCCATTTGCTTAAATTATTTTGGCAGTGGCATATAAAACTAATATTTTTTAAGCAGATAGTCTTGGCAGCTAGTGAGAAATTTTTGTTTCACAAAAGCACAACTCCAAACAAAAACCTTTAGAAGAGTCTATTTAGCCTAGCTGAAAGTGCTCGGTGAATATTAATGTAGTTCTCTGTAAATGGTTAGTACAGAAACTTCAATCATGGCCTAATAAAACTTGTGTGAAGAAATGTACAAATTATTTTATCAGCTGTTATCAGAAAATTATTTTAAAAACAATTTCTTCATTGGTGTCATGACTTAAAAGGCAGCTTGGTACAGCAGAAGGAGTCCTAGACTTTAGAGTCAAGAGGCAGATTCAAGTCCACGTTCTGATACTCAATAGCTGTGTAACTTTGGGTGAGTCTGACCCTTGATTTAGGAGACAAGTGTGGTCTAGTGGAAAGAGCACCAGATTTGGAGTCAGAAGACCTGGGTTTAAATCCCATCTTTTCTATTCACCATGTGACCTTGAGCAAGTTGTTTTATCTCTTGGACCATCAGTTGCCACATCTATAAAATGAGATGGTCCCTCCTAAGTCCTGTGATTGAATGATGACAGGAGTTCATTCCCAAACCAAATCAAATATACCAGGAGCAAACAAACCCAACGATGTCTACTCTACAGTAGTACTCACCTCAGTATGTTGGCTGTACTGGGTTTCTGAAAGAAACCATGAGTTTATTTAGCATTCCATATGACTTATACAGTGTTTTAAGTTACATTAAAGAACAAGTTTAATGATCTTTGTGGTCTAGTGTATTTTCAGGTGATCTTAAAATAAACTGGTTTTAAAAATGATGACAACCAAACCTATAAAGACTACATGTGCAAAGTCCCATGGAGTCAATTCTGTTCTTTGTCACCTCTTCTAAAGGAACATCTCTAGGCTTATTAATATTTTTTTTTTAATGAGACAATGTTTCCGTCAGAAACTGACGTTCTCTGTATTCCAGATTACTGTGGGACATAGGAAAACTAGGTCAGGATACCTTTTATGATCTTGATTGAATTTAAATCAGATATTGTACCTAAACTCAGTGAGCCACTGTCTGCAATTTTGTACACGACATAGTATTTTGGAGGTATGGAAACTTATAGACAAAAAAAAATAGCTAATTAGTTGTTTTTATTTTTCCCCCAGAGGGGAAAGTATGTTCTGCAAATAGTATGTGTCTTATTTTACTGTTGAACGGCGATTGCTATTTATTTTTTTATTGCCTAGAACATCCACATGTTGTGTATAGGAACTCAATCTGGTCATGCCACCAGTTAAATTTCAACTTCTCATCTGAATGTTAAAGCTCAAACATCAGTACACTTGTCATTTCACAGGTATTTAATGTGACAGTTTTTTTTTTCCAGTACTGTATGTGTTCATTTCTACTTTTTTAAATATTTAAAATTGCTTTTAAATAAACATATTCTCAGTTGATCCCAAACATCTGAACCCTGCCCCTTTGTTGAGTGGAGAGAGGCAGTGTGGTTTAGTAAAGATTGAATTTAGAAGCAAGAGACCTGGGGTCAAATCTCAGCCCTGATACTTAATCCCAATTCTGTGTGACCAGGGACAGGTAGCTTCACCTCACTCATCATTACTTTCCTCATCTGTAAAATGAGGGGAAGTTGGACTAGAATAGTCTCTGAGGTTCCCTGCCACTCTTAAGTCTAGGACCCTATCAGGGGTTTCAGCAAGTTGACTCCCATCTCTGGGCCTGTTTCCTCATCTATAAAATCAAAGGATTGGACTATATGGCCTACAGAGATCTCTTCCAGCTCTTTAATACAGGATCTTATGTACCTCATTGGGTTATAGAGGATTTGGTACATTTTTTTTTCCCCTGGGGCAATGGGGGTTAAGTGACTTGCCCAGGGTCACACAGCTAGTAAGTGTCAAGGGTCTGAGGTCGGATTTGAACTCAGGTACTCCTGAATCCAGGTCCAGCACTTTATCCACTGCGCCACCTAGCTGCCCCCGATTTGGTACATTTTAAAACATAAAAATATTTGAGCTATTATTGGCAACAGTTTCTCTAGCTAGAGAAAATAAAGAACTCAACTGAAGGGTGCTTTGGGGGACATAGACTGGAGAGTTCATTTTCAGCCTTCTTTGGTAAAACCTTGCTATGGCATAACTGATACATCAGCCTATATGAAACATGAAAACTGCCACTTTGTCCCATTTTTCTCAGGGCATTATGAAAGTGCAGACAATCTAGACCAGAGGGGGCAAATACCCCCATGGCCTGAAGCAGATTAAAATGCAATCGGGGGATATTTAACAAAATAAACAACATAATAAAATGTAGATAATATATTAATATGTGGTTTTCTAAGTCATTTCCCACAGGGACCCTTATATACACTTTAGTAGGCTATTTAAGTTTGATACCACTGGTCTAGATAATTGTTTTTAGGCCTGACAAGTTAGTACAATTTTAATAGTAAGTTGATGGTAACATTTCCTATTACAGAAAGGTCACCACACCTCTCTTAACCTCAATTGTCCCCACCTACAAAATCAGGGTTGGGCAAGATGAGTTGTAAGGCCCCATCCAGTTCCTACAATCTTCTGGTTAGATGTAGGAAACAAGGTTGATGCAGAGAAAGCCTCCAGCATTTTGCTTAGATATGCTGAGAATATAGGGAAGGACGTGTACAAGGAAGGTAGAGATGGGCTATAGCCAGCCACAGTATAGAGAATACCCACCTGGATGACCCAAAAGATTTTTTGAACTATACAGGTTAATACAGTGTACCTGACTCCTCCAATAAGGTGAGTCAAGCCAAGCCACATGAGAAAAACACCCACAGAATTTTCTAACTAACCATGAAATTAAGAGTCAGTTTGGTGCAGTGGGTAGACTGCTAAATTTGGAGCTGAGAACTTGGAGAAGGCTTGGGGTAATTTATTTAATCTCTCTTTAGTTTCTTCTTCTGTAAAGTCAAGAGGATTGAACCAGATGAAGTCTAAGGTCCTTTCTAACTATAAATCTGTGCTTGATCTAAAACAAAGGTTCTTAACCTTTTTTTGTGTCTTATGGACACCTTCAGCAGTCTGGTGAAACCCATGGGCCCCCTCTCTGCATAATGTTTTTAAATAATTGGAGTAAATGCCAAATTCCAGATAGAGGTCAATAAAAATGATGCATTTTTTCCCCATCCAAGTTTATGGAGTCACTGAAATCTGTCCATGGACCCCAGATTAAGAATCCCTGATCTAAAGTAACTGTAATCGCTTCATCATTCAGCAAGTTTGAGAAATGTCTCCCCATTCAAATCATATTCTACAGTCAAAAGATGGATTTGGAGGGTGGTGTGCAGCAGGGAGGAGGGCTGACTTAACCAAATCCCTGGTTCACTAATCAATTACAAAACCTTCACTCCCTAACAGACCAATCCATCAACAAGCCTTTATTAAGTACCTAAGATGTGCCAGACACTATGCTGTAACACTGGCTAAGTAAAAGAAAAAAACAAAAACAAAAACCCTATCTTTTGGTTATGATTGAATGCCAAAGCAAAATGGAGAATTGTGTTAAATGCCTGGGTAATTCACCTGGTCCTACTTTGAACCACACTCCCCCAAATTAGAACAAATTGTCACTGTCCTAATTGGGACTAAAATGCATGTTGACCCGATTTTGCCAATTAAATGATAAATATACCTTATGATAGGGAATGACCATGACTTTATGATTTATCCTCACAGAGATTATTTTGATGCTGTTAACACTCCAGTGAATGTCAGATGGACAAAGGCCAGACCTCAATGCCATCACCTACATCCCCTACATATGCCAAACCTTCAGTACACACAAGTTCAGACCTCTAGGGCCTGGGCCTATTTGGGAATCTTCAAGAACTCTTGCCTTGGGCTCTCCCCAGTAATCAGTAAGAGAATTTGCTTTCACCCCTTGGTGAAACCAGTGAATACAAACCCCTAGACAGTTCCGGACCCATTTTAGTCTACCAGGGTCCCTAGTTCTACTAGGATAGTCTGGAAATCAAACCAGACCTACATGATCACTCAGAAGAACTGAGCACTAGGTCTTTAAAGATTCTGAGTCTTTAAACTCGGACAAGACCAACAAAATGGTGCCTTTTCTGTGCCCCGTGAAAGACCCACGTTTATGCAGCCAAGGTCAAGCAACCCCTCCAGAAGGCCTCAAAATTTCTAAAGCAAACGAGAGGTAGGAACAGCGTTCCTGGCAGAGAGAACAGCATAAGAAAAAACCCAGAGGAGGGTGAGTGCAATGTCTATTCAGAGATAGAAAGTAATCTAATTTGTCTGGAGCTTAGAGTGCAATGAGAATAATGATGTAAGATCCAACTGGAAAAGTAGGGTGATGCCAGATTGCAAAGGGCTTTGAATACCAGGCAGCGAAGTAGAAATTTTCCTCAAGATAGAAGGGAGGAACTGAAGATAACTGGATCCAAACCCTTCTGGCAAAAGTATGCAGGTGGATCAGAGGGAGGAGAGTCAATGCACAGTGAGTGATCTAGGAGGATATTGCGTGTGGCCCAGACAGGTAATAATGAAAGCTGCTTCTCACCCTTGAGAGCACTAAAGATGAGAGAGAAAGGAGAAGAGGACCAGTTTCTCCTGAGGTGCAATGAATGACAGATATGAAAGGATGCTTGACTACTTTCATAGCAGCCCCACCAATGACCCAGTGAAATGATACTGTTTTGAAGTCCTAGGATTTAGGCTAAACACATAAGGAGAAGGTCACAAACAGGGATTTTTAAAAAAATAATAAGTTGGGGCAGCTAGGTGGTGTAGTGGATAAAGCACCAGTCCTGGATTCAGGAGGACCTGAGTTCAAATCTGGCCTCAGACACTTGACACTAGCTGTGTGACCCTGGGCAAGTCACTTAACCCCCATTGCCCCACAAAAATAAATAAATAAAAATTTAAATTAAAAAAAGTGCACCTGTTTTAATATCACAAAATTCTACTCAATACGTCATCCGTAGATATCCTATGATCAGGGTCTTATGTTATATAATAAAGGCTAACAACTAGGGGGCAGCTAGGTGGTGCAGTGGATAGAAAACCAGCCCTGAATTCAGGAGGAACTGACTTCAAATCCGGCCTCAGACACTTGACACTTATTAGCTGTGTGACCCTGGGCAAGTCACTTAACCCTCATTGCCCTGCAAATAAATAAATAAAGGCTAATAACTGTCAATATACAGTAAGTAAAAGGAATTCATAGGTAGGAACAAATTCAACTGGCTGCCTTTCAAGGTGTCTTCTAACCCAGAGATTCTGTAACCTTTTGAGAAATTCTCACACTGAGGAGTCAAAAAGATGAGGTGCCACTGAAGGACATGAACAATCATAAAGGTAGGAGACCACAGAATCTAGAGGTGGAATCATGAATCCCCAACTGCAATGTTCTTGATAAATGGACATCCAGCAATCACTTAAATATTTCCAGTAAAATGAAATGCATTGGGGCAGCTAGGTGGCTCAGTGGATAAAGCACAAGCCCTGGATTCAGGAGTACCTGAGTTCAAATCCGACCTCAGACACTTGACACTTACTAGCTGTGTGACCCTGGGCAAGTCACTTTTTGTCCCGCCAAAAAAAAAAAAAAAAAGAAAGAAAGAAATTAAATGAAACACATTGGCCTCTACTCAGCTGTTAAATTGATCTTCCTAGAGTTCAAGTCTGACCATGTTACCCTCTATTCAATCAAATGTATTATTGCCTCGGATCAAATATAAAATCTTCCATTTGATTTTTAAAGTCCTCTATAGCTTGACCCTATCTTTCCAGTATTCTTACAGTACCACCGTGTACTTTGAGATTTGGTAACACTGACTTCCTTGCTGTCCTTCCCACAAGACATTCCATTTCCTTACCCCAGGCATTTTCACTGGCTGTCCCCCATGCCTAGAACTCTCCCTCATCTACCCCTCCATCCCTGGCTTCCATCAAGCCTCAGCTAAAATCCCACCTTTTTCAAGACCCCTTTTCTCATCTCTCTTAATTTTAGTGCCTGTAATCTCCAGTCAATCCTGTTTATATTTTGTTTGTACATAGTGTTTACATGTCTCTCCCATTAGACCATGAGCTCTTTGAGATTAGTGACTGACTTTTATAGTCCCAGTACTTAGCACAGTGCCTGGCACATAGTGGTAGCTTAATAAATGCTAGTTGACTCTCTAATGGTTAAGGTCTATTGAATTGAAACTACCAACTCGTAATTGTCACCTGTAACCTCCATCCCCTCCCATCTCTTCTAGAACCTTGCTCCTTTGTTTCAGTCTGCCTCAAGCTTCTATCTCTTCCCTTCCCTTCCCTCCCCTCCTCTCCCCTCCCTACCTCTGTCCCTCTCTCTCTGCACTCTTTCCCCTGTGCCTATGCCTACAAAAAATCCTTCCCCTTGACCTTTATTTCATGGGCTGCTAATTGAAAATGAGTATCCCAGGAGGCAATTGAGAGGGGCATGGTGGACATGAACAGGTTGCAACATAACACATAAGAAACTTGGAGAAGCAGTGATCAAAGCTGTCGTGAGGGAAACAATCAAAAGAGAAGATGGGCTAGTTATGTGATGAAGCCAATAGATGACAAGTAGACAACCCAAGAGCTCCGTGAGTATACTGCTAATGTCAGGGAAAAGTGATGGATGGCCTCCAGCATGTTGGGTAGACTCTCCGTGGTGAACTTTGGGACGAACATGGATAAGAGTCATAGAGGATGAAGAGGAATGGATGGACTGCAATCTGCATCTTTGGAGGGAACAGTTGAATCAATGAAATGACAGGCAAATCTGTTTGTATATTGGGGTCCTTTGGCCCTGCCAATCCCTCAAGCTTTTGTCCTGTATTTTTCTTTTCTTTCCCTAACAAATTTCTAAAAACAAGATTGGCAGCTCTCTGCCTCACAATGCACTTACTCCTTAAACCTCTGAAACCTGACTTCCATTCTCAAACACCTTCAGAATGTCCATCCCCCATGGACCCCTGACCTCTTAAACCATTCATCCGAAGGCCCTTTTTTTCTTCAATATGTATCCTTGACCTTTCTACAACAATTAACACTAATCCTCAAGAGAAAAGCCCAATACTACATCTGTCAAGTCTCACTAATGCTTTTTTCCTGAGTCCAATCAAAAAAGAAACTGAGTCAAAGCTGACTGATTGCTCAGGGATCTTCAGCCATCTGTATTAGCATTTGGGGGTTTGTTTGGGGGTTTTTTGTATGAATAGGTATGTCTGTAGTCAGAAGGGCAGTGAAGATTGAACAACTAAGTGAAATACTTCTGATTCAGAGAACTGGGCATTTGCCAGGCCTGCTAAGGAATAAGCATTTCTTAGTCAGCTGCTCAGTTTGTGGGTTCCAGAAACCAGAGTGGACACACATACTGTTCAACTGCATGGACAGTTAGACTTAGGGGAAATTTCATTAGGGGATGGCAAGAAGGCAAAACAGGAGGAAATAACTGTGGGCACGACAATCGTGTATGCAAAAGCTGAAATATTTTGGCTTCTAAAAGAGGAATAAAAGCTGAGGTAAACACAGCTGCTGGGCAAAAAACTTGATTAAAGAGTAAACCCCAGGCCAAGGATTCTGAAGACCTCAAATGAGGCCTTCTGCAAACCCTCAGAGAAAAGAGGGTTGTTAGCACTTTACACCTCTGCAAACAGAATCAAAGGCCTCACTTCTAGCTCCAACTAGACATGGGAAGGTGGAAAGCACATTAGATGAGGGCAAATCAGAATTGTGAGAAGCATGCGGGAAAGTGGCACGCTGGGACCAGCTCCCTCTTTGCTCCTAATCTTGGACACATTTGATGATTTATTGCTTGGAATCAGCACCAAAATGCAGAATTAGGAAGTGTTTATGATCTCTGCTGTGAGAAATTAAGGAAAAGTGTCACTTTTCATGGACTCAGTAAACATGTTTAAGGCTTTACCTTCATTGACCTAACCCACAACAGTGTTTTAAGAATTATGAAAAAAAAAAAAAAAAAGAATTATGGGGGCAGCTAGGTGGCACAGAGAATAAGGCACTAGCCCTGGATTCAGGAGGACCTGAGTTCAAATCCGGACTCAGACACTTGACACTTACTAGCTGTGTGACCCTGGGCAAGTCACTTAACCCTCATTGTCCCCCCCCCCAAAAAAAATTATGGCACCTTCTCTTTGGGGCAAGTTTGGAGATGCACGTTGGAAGAGTGGTGTGGGATGTCATGGGTGTTTTCTGGGAGAGACCATGGGAATAGGTGATCTGCTCCAAAAGTCCCAGCCATTTTCTTACCTACCTTTCCACTTTCACCAGAAACCATACCCTGGAAGACTTAACCCTTTAAGCTCTTGAATTCCTATCCCAGGGGCTCTATTATGATAGGTGAATACCTCCTGTGGTCCTTTGTATCTAGGCCAGCTCCAGGCAGACTTCACTTTACACTGTGAGGACCAAAAGTTGATATACAGAGTGTAATTTGGGTGACTCGCCTTAATATTGGGGTCCTGGAAATATGAGGGACCTTTTAGGTTCTCCCTCTGCTCTGAACTACCCTTTTAGATATTCCTCCCAGGCCAATAAGAAAAGAGCCTCTAAGCTTTAGTTCACAAAAGGATCAGATTTTATTACTTGGGAATTAATTAAACAACAAAGGTGAAACTAATAAAAAAAATCAAAGATAAGGAAATAGGAAAATAGAAATACAGAGAAATGCTCTTAACTCTAAACTTAGCCTATTAGGGTTTTCCATAATCAAACTCACCAAACACCCGAACAGCCCGCCAGTCTAAGGTTGCTTGCGCCACCAGGACCGCAGTCGCCACACTGAGAGCATGAACACCTGCTGCCCAGCAGGAAAAAAGGCTGAGTTCCGGAAAAACACCTAGCATTCCAGAAGCTCTCCTCCCCCAAAAGGGGAGGTCCTTCAAAAGCTGCCTTTCTGAGCTCAGTAGCATATGTAACCTCGGGGTGGGCCAGGTGTGACCCCTCCCAAATGAATTAGTTAAAAAACGGGAATATTAATCTTTACCACAAATAATTTTTACCACAACACAAAATAGTAATAGATCTTCTTTGGGGAACAATCGTCAATTTTTCATTGTGAGCATTTTTTTACATATTAGAATTCAGCAAATGTCATAAATCAAGGCTTGATTTATTGTACTGTTGATTATTTAGATTTGAGAAAGTTGAAGAAAATTTTAATAATGAAGATTAATCTTAAAAGTATGTCCTGGGGCAGCTAGGTGGCACAGTGGATAGAGCACCAGCCCTGGAGTCAGGAGGACCTGAGTTCAAATGTGACCTCAGACACCTAACACTTACTAGCTGTGTGACCCTGGGCAAGTCACTTAACCCCGATTGCCTCACCCAAAAAAAAAAAAAAGTATGTCCTATGGCCATTTTTTTTCAGAGAGCCAGTTGTTAGACATTCACCATCACACATCCCCTGCTCTACAACCATCGTCTCACTCCTCACCTCACCCCCTTTCCTTCTGTGCATTGAAATCATCATCAAATCTATTTTACCATTGCTACAAGAAAGTATATGCCAACGTAATCCCTTATGGCCTCATTCAACATCCCTGAAATTTTCCAAACCAAAACATACCTCCTTGGCCACCACTGCCCAATATGTGCTGTCTATTCCCCATTAGAATGTAAGCCACTTGAGGGCAGGTACTGTCTTCATTTTTGTATTTGTATCCCCCAGGGCTTAGCACAGTGCCTGGCACATTATAAACACTACTGAGTGCTTTTTTTCATTCATTTGTTCATGTCATAGTAGAAAGAGGATCACTGAATTTGAAGTCAGACAGTCTGTATTAGTACCCCACTCCTTACTAGCTCTGATGCCTTGGACCAGTCATTTAACCTTTGGGAGCCTCTTTTTCCTCATCTGAAAAATAAGGAGGTTAGACCAAATGGTCTCTAATGTGGAATCTTAATCCTATGATCACCAACTCAACTCCTTATTTTATTCCATTAGTGAAGTCTTATTGGAGTAGGCAAATGAAATCCACTAAGACAGGGCTTTTCCCTTTTCTTTAGATTGTGAGGGGTTTTGTCATTTATATACATATGGCCCTATGCTCATTTCTAGTCCTTTCACCTTGACCTTCACCACAACCCTTTGAAGGTAGGTAGAATGGGCAAATCCCCATTTTACAGGTGAGGAAACCAAGGCCCAGAGATGTTAAGAAACTTGGCTCAAGGTCACCCAGTGGGTAAGCAGTGGAACTAGTACTTAAACCCGGGTCTGGCTTCTAGTGTTTATTCTGTTATTACACTAGTACCCACTGCCTCTCAGCTTGGCCCAAAGGCAGACAGTGTTTCAAAAGGAAAGCCAGAGGTAAATCTGCTAGCAAACTAAATGAAGAAGTCATGGACACAGGCTGCAATGTTGAAGAGAAGAAGGATCATATTAATTGCTCCAGAAACACTTGACCAGCACGGGTCCTCCCTTACCTTAGGAACATCAGCCAGATCTTAACAAAAGACAAATGTTGTATTAATGGAAAGAGCTCTGCACTTGGGCTATCAAAAACCTCCCTAAACCTCCATTCCTCTTTGATAACACCCAGAATCGAATGCCTCTTCTTGCTGATTTGCAAATGAGGAAACATGGGAAAAGTATTTTGGGGCCTATAAAGAATCCTGTATAGCTAAAGGTGGAGAACTATAAAGACTCTCCAATCTACCCCAAGGACAGAGTCTAACTTACCAGTTAGCCTTCCTCCTCTTTTTAGGGCATTTTAGCAAACCATTACTTTATTTAAAAACAAAACAAAACACCACCACAGTCTGACTGTGCAGTCTTAGTTCCTGCTTCTGCCATAACCACTTCTAAAACTCAGAGATGCTATGAGTCCACACTTCCTGTTCATGCTACAGCTACTGTTTGTACTTCCCAGTCTGAAAGTACAGTTTGTTACATGGTCAGATTCATCTCCCTTAAACTGGCTGCCATAGCTGTGGGCACACTTATATCCTGAGTGCTTCCCACATGAATAGGACCATTCAGATGAACACCTGTAGCCTACAAGTTCAATGCCTTCCCCACCAACTCCACCCTTACCCACCTTGAACCAAGGCAAAGTTTGGCAGAGGTTTAGAAAATAGCCAAATATCACTGCATTTGTCATTTATTCAGCCCAAGACAGAGGCAATAAGTGCTTCTGTTCCATTTGGGTCAGCAGAGTTTACCATCAAAACAAAACAACGACTAAGAGGTCAAGGACCAGCTCTGGGGGAAGCCTGAGGCAATTGTCAAAGAGGATTTGCCATTCTAACGCCCTTCTCTATCTCCTCCCAGCCACCCACTCTTTTCGGGGTGGTCCAAAGACCGCTAGAATTGGATTGTAAAGTCATAGTTTTAGAAGGGACAGTAGAGATCGTCTAGTCTAACACCTTCATTTTATGGACAAAGAAGCTAAGGCTTCGAGATTAAGTGAATTGCCCACTAGCTATGTCCTAGTTGGGAATTGAACCCAGGTCTTCCTGATTCTGAATCCAGCCATAGGACCTAAATTCGGAACCAATTTCTGCCGAATGTGTGACTGACCAAGTGGCTTAACCCCTCTGGGCCTCTGCTCCCTGCTCAGTAAAAGTGAAGAGTCTGGACAATATGATGCCTAAAGTCTCTGATATTTCTGGGATGTCAGAGACATCAAAAGATGCTTATTCTTCTATGACCCTATTTGTCCCATTGTTTTGTAAACTGAACTGGGAGTCAATTAGTAGACAAAGGGCCGGCTCTTCATTATCTGCCTGTCACCTAGGGAAGTTCCTTAAATTCTATGCCTTGGAAAAGGAGATTAGATAACATTTAATTAGATGATAACATCTAAGATCTCTTCCAACTTCTCTTCTGACTATATATTATCCTACACAATCCTAATCCTAGAATTGTCTGGGGCTCCCTTTATTTGCCCTTTTCTCCCCTTCTCATTTTCTGAGTAAATTTTGTGGGTTTTGGAATAAAAATCACTTGAGATTCAGATATTCAATAAAGAGGGAAGGTTTGGGGAGGGTCCAATCTCTAAACTGACAGCTAAGGGATATAGTGCATAGATATGGATCTGGAATCAGAAAGACCTTAATTCAAATCGCGCTTCAGATACTTACTGATTTGAGATTTGAGATGCTGGGCAAATCACTTAACCCCGCCTAGCTTCACTTTCTTCATCTGTAAAATAGGAATTATAATAGCACCTACTTTACAGCATTGTTATGAAGATCAAATGAGAAAACAGAAAAAGAAAAAAAAAGATGTTTTGCAAACCTTAAATTTTATAATAAATACCATTGTTATTTGTGAAGCAATGCAAAACTGGTTCAGCAAATGGGAAAAAATAATGTGCCATCTAGAACTATTTTTTAAAAGGGTAAAAGATTTTATAATTATAAAGAAACATTTTGGGGAGAAATCTATTGTTACTCATATCGAAAGGTCGTAATGGTCTTTCTAAAAAGAATTTTCATTTGAAGTTTTATTTTCAGTTCTCATTTGGCTTGATTTTTTGCTATGAGTGCTGAGTTTATAAAAAAAATTTTATTGAAGAAAATAGCCAAATATCACTGCATTTGTCATTTATTCAGCCCAAGACAGAGGCATAAGTACTTCTGTTCCATTTGGGTCAACAAAGTTTACCATCAAAACAAAACAAAAGAAAATTCTTTCTCCTTATCTGGAGGAAGCAGGTTATAAGCTGCTTTTGGCCTTGCCTGGCTGGCGCTCCTCAGTCACACCAGCAACCTCAGCCAGGGAAGTGAATGCAGCCTGGCTTTATCCAGACCCGCGAGTCTGAGGGCCTTGTCTCCCTCAGCAAGGCCCAGAGATCTGTTTTCCACTAAGTAGATAATGGCCCTTGTAGGGTCTGCTCAGGTCCTGTGCTACAAAGGAGGAAGGAGCATGACAGTGTCAGAAGTGGAAGGGATCTCAGAATAAAGAATGTCTGAGATACCATAGAAGGGACCAATGGCTATAATCTAAGGATAATGAAAAGATCCTAGTCCTAATCACTCAGTTTATAAAGGAAGAATCTCAAGTACTGAGAAGTTACAGTCACATAATTAGGAAGCATAGAGAGGCAGGATCTGAACCCAGGACTTCTGATTCTAGATCCATGCCTCTTTCTCCAAGCCTTTGACAAAATATTCAGTACCATGAGATGAATACATTAAAAGAAAACATTCAGTTCCATGAGGTGAATACACTACCAGCTCCATTTAACAAATGGGAAAAAAATACAGCTCAGAAACTCAAACTAAAGTCTCTGTGCACACACATCCCAATTCAGATATCCTGGCAGTTCTCACCTCCTCCATTTTATCCACAATAAAAATGACTCCATTTCATAAATCAGGGTGCCATCCCAATGGGTGACAGCTACATAAATAAGTCACAGCTTTGCTTCTAGTGATTCAGAGCTCTTCCCTAAGGGATCAAGAGCCCCTGACTTTAAGTCGAGGCCTTGTTTTCAATCTCGTCTGATGCTTATTAGTCACAACCCCTTTGAGCCTCGGTTTTCTCATCTGAGAAGGGAGGCTAATAATATTTCTATGATTAGGCAGTGGTGTAACGGTAAATGTTTAACAACTAGCTTCTGTACCTCCCCCCCCCCACCAAAAAAAACCTGCCGTATGCACAACACACTTTTAAGTTTAATCTGCATTGATAACATTTTCTTTATGACCATTATTATCATCACAGCTAACATTTATGTAGCTTATCCTTAATATATCCTTTATATAACTTATATCCTTATTTGGAGGAAGCAGGTTATAAGCTGCTTTTGGCCTTGCCTGGCGCTTCTTAGTCACACCAGCCATCTCAGCCAGGGAAGTGTATGCAGCCTGACTTTATCCAGGGCCTTGTCTCCCTTACCAAGGCCCAGAGGTCTGTTTTCCACTAATTAGACAATGGCTATTGTTAGGGTCTGCTCAGGTCCTCTGCTACAAAGAGGGCTTAGAAAGGAGGAGGAGCACAGCAGTGTCAGAAGTGAAAGGGATCTTAGAATAAAGAATGTTTAGGGGCAGCTAGGTGGTGCAGTGGATTGAGCACCAGCCCTGGAGTCAGGAGGACCTGAGTTCAAATCCAGTCTCAGACACTTGACACTTACTAGTTGTGTGACCCTGGGCAAGTCACTTAACCCCAATTGCCTCACAAAAAAAAGAATGTTTGACATAGCATACAAGGGATCATGGATGTGTGCCCTACTAGGTGCCAGGCACTGTGCTAAGCACTGGACAATTATTTTCTCATTTAATCCTCACAGTCACTCTGGGAGGTAGGTGCTATTATTATTCCCATTTTAAAGATGAGGAAACTAAAGCAGAGAGAGATCAAGTGACTTCCTTCTTTCCTTTCTCTTTTTTCTTTCTCCTTTTCTTCCTTTCTTTCTTTCCAGTGAACAGGAGGGAAAGTAGGAGGGAGAACAAAAATAAGTGCTTGAACATTTTTTAAAAATACAAGAAGGAAAAAGAGACCTCCACACACAATGGCAGAATCTACCAAAGAACACAAATGGGGCAACCTCCAGCTTCTTCCCTCACTAATCAGTCCTCTCCAGCAATTCAGCAAAACTACTGGTGATGTGGCCAGTAGGGCAGTCTGAGATGGCAATGCAGCTGGCTTTGAAAAAACCTCTGCGGCTAGGTGACTCCGGAGGATCACCTGCGAGTACAATCACATACTGGTAGTACCTCTTTGGGTGTCCAAGCCCATAGAAATCCCCCTTTTTTTGTTTGTCTATTCGTTGGGAGGATCCAAACCCCAGGATCCTCCAGCTTTCCACTAGGAGAGGAGCTTACAGTGAAATCCCAATGCTATTATATTATTCCTTGGGGCTGGTGTGGGGAAGGGGAGAGTGATCGCAGCTCAATACTATCTGGCTTTAAGGGGGATGGGTCCCTGGGTGTGAAAGCAGAGATTACACACTACATCAATCAAGCCCCTCTCAAGTGATGAATTCTCACTCTCTGTCCCTACCTCCAGACCATTTCCACAGAGGACTGTGTGGAACCCTGAGCCTAGGGCTGCCAAAGCTAGCTGGGGCATTTCCCTAACCCTATCCCCTGTTTAATCCATACCAGATTCCACTGACAGATGGGGGAGGTAGTAAGTAGAAAGATTGCTTGATCAGGAGTGGAGAATTTGTTGTTCAGTGTTGTTTCCAATTCCTTGTGACCCTGTAGACCACAGGACACTAATGCTGGCGATGGAGTTTTCTTGGTAAAGAAATGGAGTTTGCCATTTCCTTCTCCAGTAGACTAAGACAAACAGAAGTTAAGTACTTGCCCAGGTTCACACTGCTAGTAAGCATCTGAGGTCCGATTTGAACTCAGGTCTTTTTGGCTCCAGGTCTAGAGCTCTATCCACTGAGCCGCCCAGCTTCAGCTAGGTGTTGAGAAAACACAAGTTCAAATCCACCTCTGACACAAGTTGTCTAGTTACTTAAACAGGATCAGTTTCCTCATCTGTAAAATGGGATGAATAATAATTGAAATACCTACCTCACAAGTTTAAAAATTAAATGTGATCAGGGGCAGCTAGGTGACGCAGTGGATAAAGCACTGGCCCTGGATTCGGGAGGACCTGAGTTCAAATCCAGTCTCAGACACTTGACACTAGCTCTGTGACCCTGGGCAAGTCACTTAACCCTCATTGCCCCACAAAAAAAACCCCAAAAACAGAAAACAAAAATTAAACATGATCATTTATGTCAAGTGCTCTGCAAATGGCGAAGTGTTGTCTGTTGTTATGAGAGGCAGGCCCAAGATCCCTTTCTCAAAGGGCATCTATGAGGAACTATTTATAGACTGGAAACTACCCTTCTGGGGATTTCCTTTTCCATCCCCAATTTACTAACAAGACTCTTGATCCTAAAATGAGAGAATCTGTTATAACACAGCAATGAAATATTTCCTCCCAACCTACCATCTGCCAAAATTATTAGAATAATAACTCCATCTTCTCCTAGTACCAAGAAAAGACACTTCCCAGGTCATTATGAATTCATCCAAAATAAGAAAATTATTATTAGAAAATTAGAAAATTTAGGAAATCATTTTAGTTCATTTTAGCAAATTAATTCAGATCAAATATGGATGAATGGGAAGAACAATGCTCCAAGAGACCTGGATTCAAATCCTGGCTTCAACATGTACTAGCTATAATCCTCCAGGTGCATTTCATATCCTTGGCCTCTTTCTGTCTTTCCGGTCTCCTTACATGTTACTCACAACCCCAAATACCCTGGGATCCAGTGACACTGCCCTCATTGCTATTCCTTGAACAAGACATTCCATCTCTGGACAACGAACATTTTCACTGGCTGTCCCCAGTGCCTGGAATGATCTTTCTCCTTATCTCTAACTTCTGGCTTCCCTGACTTCCTTTAAGACTCAGATAAAGTCCTACCCTCTAGAAGATGCTTCTATGAGTCCCCCTTGATCTTAATGCTTTCCCTGTTGATTATCTCCAGTTTATCCTGTACATATCTTTTGTGTACATAGCTGTTTACATGTTGTTTCCCCTATTAGACTGTGGGCTCCTTGAAAGCAGGGACTCTTTTACCCAGCCCTTAGCATATTGGCTGGCACATAGTAGGTACTTAATAAATGCTTGTTGATTGTCTTTATCTCACTGAATCTCAATTTCCTTATAAGTAAAATGTACTTACTTACACTACTTCCCACACAGTACTGTGGGGAGGAAAGTGTTTGGCAAACCTCAATATGAAAAAAAAAACACAACACTTCAATATGCTAGAGAAATCTAAGCAACTATTACTTAAGGTTCTCAGCACTGAGAGTATTCAGTAATCATTTATTAAATGTCTGAGGAACCAAGATGTTGGAGTCCTTAAGTCCATGCTCCAGGATAGTCAGTGGAAGGAAATAGAGATGTTTAGTCTGAGAGAGGAGGGAATATCTCCTAAGGAAGTGATAGCTATCTTCAAGTATTTCAAGAGCTATCATGTGTAAGAAGGAAGAGATTGGTACTTCTTGGCCCCAGACCACAGAGTTGGAAGTAAATGGTAAAAGTTGCAAAGAGGCTAATTTAAGCTTGATCTTGGGAAATGGTTCTTGACAATTACATCATCTATCCAAAAGTGGAATGAGCCACTTTGAAAGGTATTGGGAGGTCATCAAGCAGAGGACAGATGACCATCTGCTGGGTAATAATGATAATTATAATATTTTTAAAAAATAATAATGATAATAACATTTATAGAGTGCCTACTGTGTGCCAGAAGGGCAGCTAGGTAATGCAATGGATAAAGTGCTGGGCATGGAGTTAGAAGAACCTGAGTTCAAATCTGGTCTCACATTTACTAGCTGTGTAACTCTGGGCAAGTCACTTCACCCTGTTTGTCCCAGTTTCTTCATGTGTAAAATGAGCTAGAGAAGGAAATGGCAAGCCCTCCAGTATCTTTGCCAAGAAAACCCCAAATAGGATGAAGAGTCAGACACAACTGGAAAATGACCAAACAGCAACAATTATGTGCAAGGCACTATGCTAAGTACTTCACAAATATTATCCCTTTCATTCCTTATAAGAACCCTGAGAGGTAGGTGCTAGTGTTATCCCCACTTTACAGATGAGAAAACTAAGACAAATGTTAAGTGACTTGCCCAGGATCACACGACTAGTAAATGTTGTTGTTGAGTCATCTCATCAGTGCCTGACTCTTCATGACCCTGTTTGGGGGTTTCTTGGCAAAGATACTGGAGTGGTTTCCCACATCCTTCTCCAGTTCCTTTTACAGATGAGGAAACTGAGGCAAACAGGGTGAAGTGATTTGCCCAGGGTAACATGTAAGGCCAAATTTGAACTCAGGTCTTCCTGACTCTAGGCCAATGATCTATCTGCTGTGCTATATAGCTGCCCTATAAGTGGTATAGGGGATTCTTAGTGACACATGTTGGACTTGATAGCTTATGAGGTCCCTTTCACCTCTGAAATTCTGTGATAACTATGAGCCAAACACTATGCTAGGCACTACAGGACATGTAAAGCCAGTGCAGACATGGTCCCTACCTTCTGAATTGAGAACCATGGGGGATAGAAAAGACACAATCTCTGCTCTCAAGGAGCTTCTACTCTAGTTGAGGAGAAAAAGCATACATAAGGCAAACACAGAACATGAAGTAAGCGAGAGCCAGAAGGGGAAGTATTTAAAGATATTGAGTAAATTAGGTTTATGAACTGGGTCAGGGAAAGTCAGCTGAAATAGTGACCCCCATGTTCCTTCCAACTCTGACACTCTGTGACCCTACAAAAAGAAAGAGAAATGTGTAAGAAGTGGAAAGGCAAGAATCTGTGAGCCTTTGCAAAGAGAAGTTTGTCTGAGAGTACTCAAGGCAAGGGGGAACTGCTGGAAGGTCAATAGGAGGCCACTTCTGTCGCAATCCTAGGATCTCAGCTTTAGAGCTCAAAAGGAATTTAAAGGTCAGTAGTCCAACCTCCTCGTTTTACAGGTGAAGAAACCGAGCCCCAGAGAGACTAAAGTCATGCAGCTAAATCAAGCTAGCATTTGAACTCAGGTCTTTGGATGCCAAGTAGCATCCTCTTTCTGTTTTGCACTGTTAGCCAACCATTTAATAACAGCATCCAAGTGGCACAGTGGATAGAATGTTGAACCTGGAGTCAGGAAGACCTGGGTTCAAATCCAGATTCAGATACTTCCTAGCTGTGTGAACCTGGACAAGGCACTTGAGCTCTGTCTGCCTCAGTTTTCTTCTCTGTAGAGTGGGGATCACCATAAGAGCTACCTCCTAGGATTGTGGGGAGGATAAAATGAGAGAACATTTGGAAAACACTATGCTAATAAATGCTCAGATCTGTATATCTAGCTTGTCACACCCTGAGTTCCAATACCACATCATCACTGCCTATTGGACATTTCAAACCATATGTCCCAGAGATACCCTAAGTTAATCACATTCAAAACTTAAACTCATTATCTTTTCCCCCAAACCCACCCTATTTCCATCAGAAACAGGCCCATTCCTCCAGTCTCCCTGGTGTTATCCTGTCTTCTTCACTCTCCTGTACTCCACAGATCCCATGTGTTGCCAAATCTTACTGTCTACATCCACTTCTCTCACATCTGACATCTCCTCTCCACCCACACCACCCCCACGTTAACTCAGCCCTTCCTCACCTCTCACTTGGATTATTGCAATAGTCTCCTATTTGGTATTCCACACGTCACGTCTCTTCCCGTTCCAGTCTAGCCTCCACTTAGCTATCAAAGGGATTTCCCTTTAGCCCAGATTTAACTATGTCATTTCCCTAACTATATAAACTCCAGTGTCTACTTATTGCCTCCAGGATAAAGTATAAACACTTCTATTTAGCTTTCAAAGCCCTTTACACTTCTTTCTAGCCTCCCTGAGCTCTTTGATCCAGCCAAACTGGCTTTCTCCTTATTTCTTCATCTCACATCTCAATGACTTTGCACTGGTCAGCCCCCATGCCTGGAATTCATTCCCTCCCTTGCTCTACCTCACAGAATGTCTTTCCTTCTTTAAGACTCAGTTCAAGCAGCACCTTCTACATGAAGCCTTTCCTGAACCCTCCAGAAAATACATAGAATAAATGAACTCTTTAGATGAGGCTGAGAGGAGATCTCAGCTTAACCAAGAAAGATTCCCAGATTTCACCCTGGGGAGGCAAGCTGGAAATCAGGGACATGTTAAGGAGCCGGTTTCCCTTATATGTCTACAGTTTTGGGGCAGCTAGGTGGCACAGTGGATAAAGCACTGGCCTTGGATTCAGGAGGACCTGAGTTCAAATCCGGCCTCAGACACTTGACACTTGTTAGCTGTGTGACCCTGGGCAAGTCACTTAAGCCCCATTGCCCTGCCAAAAAAAAATTTTTTTTTAAATATGTCTCCAGTTTCCAAATTGTGTCTATCTGTCTGTCTGTCTCTCCATGTATCTGTAGTCAGTCCTGAAGAAGGTCTGGAACCACAAAGAAAAAAAAATCTCTCCTCTTCAAAGCTCTTGTACCAACTCTGGCCATCGAGTAGGCACCAGGAGAAATCAGCATTCTCTCCATCCATTAGGAGGGTCTCATCCAAAATGCCCCCAGCTTGGCTAGAAACCTGAGTGATACAGGTATGCACAAGTAGGGGAGATAGAAAGGCCAAAAGGCAAGTCCTTAGCCTCAAAGATCTTCCATTCTAGTAGGGGGTGGGGGTGGGAATAGAGAACAGAGGAAGACTCACAAGATGTACACAGGGAAGCATAAGACAGGGCAGAGAGTGAAAGGGTCAAGGGAAAGGCCAAAGAGCTCTAAGAACTAGTGTTCTCCCTCCCAACATACCTTGTATTTATTCTCATTATAAGTATTCTATGTGTTCTCCTTCATGTACTTCTTGTCTCCCCCCATTAAGTTCTTTTAGACTAGGGCTCGTTTCCTTCTTTATATATGAATCCCTGGTGCCTGGCATAGTCCCTCTCTTGAAGTAGGCACCTAATAAATGTTTGTTAATGGACTGAAGGAGAAAGGAAACCTGTGCTTTCCACTGCAATTTGTTCCTCATATACCACCCCGCACCCAACAGCCCCATGGCCATTCCCTTTCTCTCAGACCCCAGGGCCAAACCAACAGGTCCAGAAAAAGTTGTCAGTCAAGAAAGCACTCACAGGGTGGCCATGCCCAGGGGGGCAGAGGAGGCCAATGGGGTCTTTGGGGAAGACACCAGGGTGATATGGGGAAAGCACAGTGGTGGCCTGGAATCAAATCCTGGCTCTGTGATTTGCCTTGACCAAATCGCTTCCCTTTCTTGGTCTCAGCCTCCTCCTCTGTAAAATGATTGGGTTGGATTTGCTAGATTTCTTTCTATTTTTTGCTCAGGCCTATGCTTTTATGCAAAAAACCCTCAGGGAGGAAACTCCCTCTGCCAATGCAGATCCACACTTGCTTTACAACTTAGAGAGTTGCCTAAAGGGGCACTCCTACTTGCATAGGATCATATGACTTGTGGAACAGCTATAATTATCTCCATTTTGAAGATGGGAACACTGAGGCTCAGAGAGGTTAAGCAAGCGCTGGTGTCAGAGACAATCCATAAAAGCCCATCTTCTTGACTCCAAGTTCAGCAATTCAATTCACTATAGAACACGATCTCCACCCAGCTTAGGTACCGTGCCAAGCGAGAGTGTGTGCCTACCCATGGAAGATATGGATGTCCATATGGGTTGTCTAAATGTGGCTTTCAGAAGGCACTGATAGATATCTCTGGAATCTGGCCCACTCCTCTCCAAGGGAGACTGAATTTCCTGCCTTGAAAAGATTGGAGAGAGCCATGAAGCTGGCTGTCCTGTTCTCCAATTTCTGAACCAGGAATTGTTTCTATTGATTCCCTTAAATTTTTGTTTGTTTGTTTCTTTGGTTTTTTGTTTTGTTTTGTTTTCGCGGGGCTTTGGGGGTAAGTGACTTGCCCAGGGTCACACAGCCAGTAAGTGTCAAGTGTCTGAGGCCACATTTGAACTCAGGTACTCCTGAATCCAGGGCTAGTGCTTTATCCACTGCGCCACCTAGCTGCCCAATTCCCTTAAATGTTATTGGCCTAATGGGACATGGGTTCAGAATAAAGGCATTGCCCTGTTTGCTGTTCCTCAAAGGGGGAAAGGTTGCCCCCAGCTTATACCCGCCAGTTTACACCAGCCTTTCCCACCAAATGAAGGCTCATACAAATGACCATCCCAAATGGTGACTAGCAAATAAACTTGGAGCAAACAGAACCGAGAAAAGTGACATAGATTAGAATGAATGAGAATGAGATGAGAGCTCAGCTCAAATCTCACCTTTTTGGAAATCCCCTGAAGTTTCTAGAGGAGGCAACTGGGGAATCAGGGACATATTAAAAAAAAAACAACAACACTGGTTCCAAATTTTGTCTGTCTGTCTGTCTGTCCACATATCTGTAGTCAGTGCTGAAGGAGGTCTGGAACCACATGTGTCTCTCAAAGGAAAAAAAAAATCTCTCTCCTCTCTAAAGCTCTTAAACCAGCTCTGGCTGTCATGCAGGTACCAGTTCAACTCAGCATTCTCCCCATCTTATCCAGGAGAGTCTTATCCAAAATGCCCCAGGCTTGGCTAGAAACCCAGGTTATACAGGTGTCTACAAGTAGGGGAGATAGAAGGGCCAAAACAAGAAAGTCCTGGGGCAGCTAGGTGGCACAGTGGATAAAGCACCAGCCCTGCATTCAGGAGGACTTGAGTTCAAATCTGGCCTCAGACACTTGACACTTATTAGCTGTGTGACCCTGGGCAAGTCACTTACCCCTCATTGCCCTGCAAAACAAAACAAAAACAAAAACAGGAAAGTCCTTAACAGAGGAAGAATAACAAGATATACACAGGGAAGTGTAAGACAGGTTAGGTTATCTGCATCCAGACAAAAGTATATAGAGAATTGTTTTCCATATATATACCTATTTTTGTCTGATGGCAGTTATCTCTGGGGTGGGGGGAAGGGTGAGGGAAGGAAAAAAGAAATTTACATGATCATTTTGTTGCATGTTTGAAAGGAATAGCAAGTTGTGCTTAGTAGATTTGCAGTTTTATGTACAATCATCTTTTTTTTTTTAATTGTACTATGTTATGGAAATGCTTGTTTTATCCCATCAATCAAAATATATGCTAACAATAAAATAAAATATGTGCTATAAAAGACAGTTTAGGAAGTGAATTGTCAAGGGAATGACCAAAGAGCTCTAAGATAGTCTAAGGTAATAGACAGTATGAATAATCAGGGGTAGCAGGGAAGCCTTCATAGAGGATATGGCACCTGAGCTGAACCTTGACAAGGAGAAGTATCCAGAGAGATGGAGTTAGAGAGGGTGCAGTATAGGCATGAGCAACAATGGTAAGTTTAGAGCACAACTTCTTAGACTTTTCCCACTAGTGACCCCTTTTCACCTGAGAAATTTTTATGCGACTTCAGGTACATAGGAATATAAAATAGGAATACATAACCTTTTACTGTTGCCAAGTTTTGGGACCTCTACATTCAGTCACACAGCCCCACATGGGGTGGCAATCCATCCACAGCTTAAGAAGCTAGGGTTTAGAGAACTAGCAGTCCTACTTGTCGGGGGTGGGGTAGTGACCCTGTTCTGAGCTTCTTGTCAC
This sequence comes from Dromiciops gliroides, assembly GCF_019393635.1. Classification (NCBI taxonomy): domain Eukaryota; kingdom Metazoa; phylum Chordata; class Mammalia; order Microbiotheria; family Microbiotheriidae; genus Dromiciops; species Dromiciops gliroides. The sequence goes on from NC_057861.1 coordinate 101,627,958, forward strand.
CTACAAGTTAGGTAAGCTTGTCATCTTTGCCTTCATCTAGATCACTGGTAAAAGTGTTGAATAGTACAGATTCAAGGTTAGATTCATTGCTGCTCTCCCAGAGACCACCTTCCACATTACTATTCACCCATTAATATCTACTATTTGGATCTAATCTTTCAACCAGTTCTGAACTCACCTATCTGTATTATCATCCAGTCTACACAGCTCCATACAGTCCATCAAGATGGAGGAGTGAGAGACATTCACTGACTTTATCACCACATGGCATTGGGAGAAATGACACTGGGAAAAAGAGAGAAAGTAGACTTAGTTCTGAGTGCGTGTGTGTGTAGGTATATATAGGGATATGTGTACCTATGTACATATACACACACATATATATAAACTTTGTGCCCTGAGCTTCAGTGTGATTATATATAGTATCATGTTCTCTCTCTCTCTCTCCCCCTTCTGTATACACACATATGTGTAACGTATACACATACGTGTGTGTACTTTATATAAGCAGAGTCATGTATGTAAATGCACATGTGTGTATAGACCCTATATAGACCCATTGACATTTAAGGCACTAAAGCTGCCGGGGCTAAAGTCTTATTTCAAATCATAACCAACCTTTCTTGGCCTCGAGCAATCAGCCAAACCCATCCACGACATTACCGTGAGGCATGTTGTCTGGGGCAGTATTGTGAGATCACCAACAATATGACCTCACCAATTACTATTTAGATAATGGAATCCTTTCTGTAGGAAAAAAAATGGATTCCACTTGGGTTGCTGACCGTTTTTTTCTGGTTCCACTATAGCCCCGACCTCTAAAGTGGCAATGCTCTGCCCCTGCCCCTGCCCCACTTTGATTAGGCAATAAGAATAGGTTCCTTTAAGCACTGATCCCTGGCAGTGACTCCAAGTCACCTTCAAAAGGGGCTCCAGGGGTGGAAGAGGGAGCTGGTGGCCAAGAACATTCGGAGTGGCAAAGTGGTGAAACTAATGAGACAAAGGCAATAGGTTCCAGAAAGAGTGGAGGGAAGGTTGTATGAGTGCCTGTCTGTGTCAGTCAACAACAGTCAGCCAATAATTATTTATTAAGCACCTATTAGGAATCCAAAGGCAAACCAAAAGAAAGGGTCTGCCCGAGAGGCTTACATTCTGATGGGGGGGTAGTGGTGAGAGAAGGAAGTGGACGGTAGAAAGCTAAAAAGTATAATCTTCCTCCTTATTTCTCAATCATCTTGGTTGTTGAGGAGGGAAAGTAGAGGAAGAGAAGAGCAGCTGTTCGGGATTTCCTTCCTTCCTTCCTTTTTTTTTTTTCTGTTTCTGACATCTTATATATAGAATTAGGTAAAGGGGAGGAGAGGAATACCATTAAAGTGTCTTCTAATAATCAACAATGGGAGAGGGTGTGGGGGGAGTCTGGGAAAGAGTAGGAATGGAGGAGGATGATAAGATGTAAGATATATATATATATATAATATAAAATTTATGTAAAAAAGAAATTTCTTACATATTCAGTTCTGAATCTGGAGTCAGAAAATCTGAATCCTGCCAATTTCTTGCTATGTGATCTTGGGCAATGAGAATTCATAAAAATTATTGCACCCAACATTTGTAGAGTCCTTTAATAGTCATGTACCACAATTTGTTAAGCCATTCCCCAGTTGATGGACATCTGTCTCCTTTCTAGTTCTTCACACTTGCCCAGCACTCTTGAATGTCCAGATTCTTTCTTCCTTGCCCACATGAATCACTTAACGAAACTTTACAGGGACTGTATATTCCACAGATACAGTTTTTATCTCCCCAAGGAGCTCAGAGGCACCACCTTGGTTCCTCAGATCTCCACAAATATTTGTCATCACCCCACACAGAGACAGGCAGGTCTGTACCTGAGAGGGACTAGTGTGTGTGTTCTTGATAAAATCTCAGTGGCCTGGAGCCTTAATGATGGTCACAGACACAAGGGGGTGTGGAACTCTGGTGCTGAGTCCACCTTCCTGCTCTGCCTTCCACTTCTCCCAGATCCAGGCAAACCTGTAGGAGCTGTTGCCAAGCTGAGAGCCCTGAGGAAAAATTAAAGAGGCTTCCTGTGGCAGGAAAGTCTGCTGGAGGACTAGCTCTGTGACCTTCACTGCTACAAAGCTTGGTTTCCTCATTTGTGAGCCTGAGAGGGCTGGATTAGGGTAGGAGTTCTACCAAAAATGGTAGCATGGAAGTCTTTGGTAGTCTGATGAGACTTATGGGCCTCTCCTTCTCTGAGTGTTTTTATTTTATTTTGTTTTTGTGTTGTTGTTTTTTTTAAAATTTGGTTTGGTTTAGTTTGATTTGGTTCGGTTTGGTTTGAAACTGGGAGTACACCAGCCATTATCAGCCCGAACCACCTTAGGCAGCCTGGTCCCCAACACCCTGATCCCCACAAGGAACTCACCATTCTGCTTCCAGACTGTGTAATTTAAGATTCTAAATGTGGATTCTAATCTGTTCCCCCAGTTTTGGGGGGAAACTAACTAAAATCACTGATAAAACGAGTTTAGGTTTTTAAGGGTTTATTGGAAAATAGAAAGAAAAAGATTGAGAAACAGAATTCCAACAGCCTGGCATTCCTATCTTTCCTCAAATTTCTTGCCGCCACCACCAAGTCAGGAACCCAAAAGCCCAAGCGCTCTCCGCACAGGCTCCCTTTCCTCCTTCCTGTCTCCTCCCAGAAAATAGGAGGCTCCTCAAGTTGATTGGCTGGTAGCCTTGATAGACAGCACCCATGAGCAAACGTCATTTCCTGACGCCAAGGAAAAGCCACAATGCCTCTGAGGCATTTTCCTCATGGTGGAGCTTTCCCACAGCAAGTCTCCAGTAGGTGGCATCATTCCAATCATTACAAGACTTAGTTGGACACTCAATCAGCTTTAGCTCTACTGAAGCTCAGAACTCCAGAGCTCAAGTGATCCACTTGTCTTAGCCTCGCCACAGGCATGTGTCACCAACACCAGCAGAATACTGCTTTAAAATCCATATGATTATGAAGGAAAGCAATCACACAGAAATAATTATCAAAATATGTAGAGGCAGTTAGTTAACACAGCAGATAGATAGGGTGCTGGACCTGGAATCAAGAAAATCGGAGTTCAAATCTGATCCCAGACACTAGCTGTGTGACCCTGGACAAGTAACTGAGGTTAACTCAGTTTCTTCATCTGTACACTGGGGATAAAACTAGCACCTAGCTCCCAGGGTTGTTGTAAGCATAAAATGAGAATATTTTTAAAGTGCTTTGCAAACTGCAAAGTAATATACAAATGCTTATAATTACTATTATATTATTATTTTATAAAAACAAGTTCATTGACCCCAGGTTAAGAACCCCTGTATGAGATGAATTCTGAGGTCCCTTCCAGCTAGAAATCCCCTGGGATAGCACCTGTAAAATGCTGTCTCAATTTTTACCTATTAAAGGCAGCTGTGGAGGAGTAGAGAGAGTCCTGGAGTCAGCAGAGGTGTCCGTTTGAATCCTAGCTCTGACACTTACTGGCTATTGTGATATCAGCTTATATCACCCCTCTGGCCCTCATGTATATAAGAGGTTCAGACCAGACACTCCCAGAGGTCCTTTCCAACTGCATATCACTGATCTTCTGAAATATGTCAGATTTCAAGAGTACTCACACACACCTTACCAGTTCCCCCCAACCTGAGACTAGATGATTTAACAGTAGTTAAACTCATAGGCAGCTAGGTGTGGCAGTGAATAGAGCACTGGACCTGGAGTCAGGAAGACTCCTCTTCCTGGGTTCAAACCTGGCCTCAGACACTTAGTAGCTGTGTGACCCCGGGGCAAGACACTTATCCTTGTTTGCCTCAGTGTCCTCATGTGTAAAATGAGCTGGAGAAGGAAATGGCAAACCACTCTAAAGAGTCAGATAGGACTAAAAAATGATTCAACAACAACCACAAACTCATGACCGCAGTAAATCCCTCTTCACATAGCATTTAATCCCTTCTTTCCATCCCTAACCATAGTTTAACACTGGCTCATGACGAGGATATGGCCCATTCACTGTGATTTGGAACTTAGAAGAGTTCATGCTTTCTTCCCCTAGTTAGGAGGGATGTGGCTCATGCTTATGCTCATTCTCCAGCTCTGTAACTCTGGGGTGGGGGATTAGATCTCAGACCTTCAGGAAGAAGGTCCTTTCTCCTGAGCAGCTTCCACTATGCCCTCAGCTGCAAAAGAACTCCATGCAATACAAAGGCAAGTTCAATAATATATATTTATGAGGAATAATATTAAATTCATTGAAATCATTTTTAACAGAATAATTTGTTTTAAAACACAATTAGGGGGGCAGCCAGATGGCGCAGTGGTAAAGCACCGGCCCTGGATTCAGGAGTACCTGAGTTCAAATCCGGCCTCAGACACTTGACAGTTACTAGCTATGTGACCCTGGGCAAGTCACTTAACCCTCATTGCTCTGCAAAAAACAAACAAAAAAAAACCACAATTAGGTGGAAATAAGGCTGGGGCAGGAGAAGGCCCACCAGTTCCTTTTTACTGCTTTGTTTCTCTTAGCACTCTAGCTACTGGGGCTAACTACATGATAAAAAACACACAATCACATTCACACACACACCCCTCCAGGGGTGTTCTGAAGTCAGCTGAACTAGCTCCCAAGAGGGCCGATTGTTAAATTTTTAGTGTTAGCATTTACACCTCAGAAGTTGGCAAATACTACAAATCAGGGCTTGATTTATTGCTTTGTTGATTCTCTGGAGTTAAGAAATTCAAAGAAAAAATGTTAACAATGCAGATTAAATTTAAAAAACGTATCCTGCCCTACATTTCTCCCCCAGGGCTGGTTGTTAAACATTTACCACAACACCACTATGACACCTCCCCACTTCCCAGAGTATTTATATTTTTACGACCAGCCAACCCCTTGTCAGAAGTCATTACAATAGAATCAAGAATTTAGAGTCATTATTATTCCCATTTTGCAGATGAGGAATTTTATAGTAAGGAAGGGAAAGTTATTATCCCCAGTAATATAGCTAATAAAATCAGAGCTGGGTTTCAAACCCAGGTCTCTGACTCCAATCCTGAGTTGGCAGGAAGGATCACTATTCTCTGAAGTGCTTTGAATTGTGGGAGGAGGTGTTAGAAGAGATCTTCCCATTTGTTTGAGGCCCTAGCCAGCATGCATCTTCCTGCCTCCTCCTCCAGCTATTTTTATTTTTGTTGATATCTTTTGTTTTAGATCACTTTTATTTCCAAATATATCCCTCTCCCACCCCCTCCCCAGGAAGTCATCCCTTGTAGCAGGGAATAAAAAAGAAAGAAGAAAATTTCAGCACAAGGAGTACATCAACTGAGTCTGGCAGTATATGCATTGCTTGGGCCCAAAGTCTGCCCTCCACACCTTGGCAAAGAAAGGTTTCTCCTCTAAGTGGCAGAAGCAGTACTCTGAGTCAAGTGTGGGCAAATGGATCTATGTGTGGGTTTGGTGGGGGGAGTTGGAAAAGGAGCAGGGAGTAGGTCCCACCGGACTAGAGACTTCTTTGACCCTTTCTAGCCCCTGAGGGCCCAGGCCTCTACTCTGGTAGATAAGATACCTGTCTCTTTGTAAATCTGCCCAATTCCACATGGCTAGTGACCATGCTGAGATGATTTTGCCAAACCCTTGCTCATCCACCTTCTATGTCCACCTGATTCTTAACTGTAACTCCAAGCACGCTCAGCAGCCACAACCTGGTAAAAACCAGTTTGGCAGACAGGCTAAACCAGGTTGAGGCTAACTGGCCTCAAACCTGCTAGTAAGTCAGGGGGATGACTACGTCAAGCCCATGAAGACTAGAATGGGCAGGTGGGAATAATTTATTCCAATGGCCCTGTAAATAGCTGAAGCAGGCACTGTGAGGCTCTTAGAGCTTGGGCAGACATCAAAGAGACCAAGGTCATCCATCCACTGCATCCCAGGTCACCACTAGTTATCTTGTCTTTTGTCTTGCCACTGGAAGAGAGAGTGAGTCTGACAACTTTGTGCAACTCTGCCTCACTTAAATCCAGTTCACACACAAGTCAAAACATCACCCAATACATTGTGATGTCATTGGTCGTCTTCAAACATGAAGGACAAACAATTACTGCCCATCTTAGAAATTCTGAGACGTCCTAACTGCCTCTTGCTTTGACCCAGCTTCTGGGAAGACAACAGGCACCTGTGTAGGGGGTCATAAGCTTCACCAGACTGTCCGAGGGGGTCCATGGCACACGAAAGGTTAAACTCCCTCATTAAAGCCCATTCTTGTGTTTTGGGGCGCTCAGGTTAGCTTAAACAGGGTCCTCAGTTAATCCTCTGTACTTTGCAGCTCTCTCATGGTAACTCCCAAAGTATCCTCTGCCATTTTGCCCTCCCCACCCACAAAGCTTGTCAATTATTGCCTGGTCTCATACTCTGTGAACTTGTCATCCCCCAGTGGAAAGAATACTACATGTGAAGTCAAAAATGCTGGCTCTGCCACTAGTAGGATGGGGGAATTTAGAAATCATTTTGTCCAATCCCCTCATTTTACATATGTAGAAACTGAGGCCACAGAAAGATAAAGTGATTTGTCCCTGGTCACATAGATTGTAAGTAATGGAAACGAGATATAACCAAGGCCTTTAGCCTCCAAATGCCCAGTTCTTTCTACAATATCATGTGACCTTGAGAAATAGATTTCATTCTCAAGGCCTCTATGAAATGAGAGAATTAGCCTAGAGCTAAGAGTTCTTAATTTTGTATTATGGACCCCTTTGGCAGTGTGGTGAAGCCCACAGACACTGTCTTGGAATGATGTTTTTAAATATATAATATAAAAATATATAATATTACAAAGGAAACTAATTATATTGAAGTGGTTACCAAAATATTTTAAAAACAAGTTCACAGACCTCAGGTTAAGAACCCCTAAATGATTACTAAGGTCTCTTCTAAGATAAAATCCCTAACCCTATGATCTTCTTCCCCTTTCTTTCCCGCCTTGGAGTAAGGTTTGTTGCCCTGCACCATGGGCCTACCTTAGGAATTTCCTTCAACCCCTGGTCACCCTCCACTAGTTGTAGTAAGTGATAGGCTTACCTTGTATATATTTATTTGCAGGTTGTCTCCCCCATTAGTTCCTTGATGGTGGGGACTTTCTTTTGCCTCTTTTTGTAGTTTAGCACAATCTCTGGCACATAGTAGGCAGTTAATGAAAGGACTGAAAGAAGTCCAGTCTATGGGAATTTATTGAGTGTCTGTTGTGTACCCATCTCTGTGCTGGAAGCACTAGACACTGGAACTGGAAAATGCTATTATGGTTCTTTTACAAGAAATTGGAATGGAGGAATTTGAGAGATAGAAGAAATTGGGAGAGACAGTGGATTGTAATGAGGAAGACAGTAGTGGAAGTAAGGAAACCTGGATCCTAACCCTGGTTCTGCCATTAACTACAAGGTCAGTTCAGGTGTTGCATTCTCCATGAAGCCTTTCCACATCCCCATCCCATTCCTCACAAACACCCCTTGCCCCTGGTTGAAAGTGAGTTTTCTTTCCTCAGATTTTCCTAGTATATTTTGTCTGGCTCTTTCCTGCCCTGCTAGTACATTCTCACGGGATCAGAGGATTTAGAATTGGAAGGGACCTTATAGGTCATTTAACCAAACTCTCTCATTCTGCAGGAAAGGAAATGGAAACCAAGATCCTTGGAATTTAACTAATTTGCCCAAGGTCACATCCAGTAGGCAAAGACAGAGCTACAATTCAAACCTGTCTCTAAATACATTGTTCTTTCCATGAAAGGTTCTTAAATAGAGATCCCCTGACCTCCTGGAGAAGTATGGATAGATTTCAGGACCTTGGATTGGGGAGAGGGGAATCATATCTTGATTTTCACTAACCTATAACGGAAGTTTAGCATTTCCTTCAATTACTTTAAAAATCATCATTCTGTAGGGGGTAAACTAGGTGGTGCAGTGGATAAAATGCTGGCCCTGGATTCAGGAAAACCTGAGTTCAAATCCAACCTCAGGGGGGCAGCTAGATGGCGCAGTGGATAGAGCACTGGCCTTGGAGTCAGGAGTACCTGAGTTCAAATCCGGCCTCAGACACTTAACACTTACTAGCTGTGTGACCCTGGGCAAGTCACTTAACCCCAATTGCCTCACTAAAAAAAAAAAAAAAATCCAACCTCAGACACTTGACACTTACTAGCTGTGTTACCTTGGGCAAGTCACTTAACCCTCATTGCCCTAAAAAAAAGACAACCAAAAACAAAACAAAAACAAAAAATCATCATTCTGTGAAGGACCCCATAGGCTAAATCAGGCTGTCCAAAGGGGTCCATGACACACAAAAAAGTTAAATCCCTACATTAGAGCATGCTCTCATATTCCAGGGAGCTGGATAAATTTGTATCTCGTTTCCCTTTTATTCAATCATGAGCTGCTTAAGCGAAGTGATTGTGCGGTTTTAAAAAAAAATCTTTGTATCCCTTCCAACCTATCAGTGTCAAGCACATAGCAGGTATGCTACGTAATGAATATTTGTTGTGTTGAATGGTATTGAGATACCTGTGTGATTTGGGGCATATACCTTCCCTTTTCTGGGCCTCAGTTCCCTAATCTGTAAAACGAGGGGGTTGACCTTGCTTCTTCCATTTTGAAAGTGCTGACTCAGAAAGAAAAGTAAAACTGTTAAGGTCACACTGCTCATTAGTGGTTAAACTGTACCCAGAACCCAGGGCTCCTGTTTCCCAGTCTCATGTCCTTTGTACTTCACTTGGCTGAATTAAAGAGAGGTTTTTCTTTTCTTTAAAAAACAAAGAAAACAACCATGGCTACTCAGCAGGTATTTATTTAGCAAAAAGATTGCTTGCTGACAACCAGAGAGAAAAAAGATGAGGGCCTTCTCCTTCTCCTGTTACAGGGAGGAAGTGTTTTAATCTTGGCATTCAAGTGTTTGAGTCTCCCCATATTAGTTTATTACATGGTGAAATCTTGAATTTGGATGTTTTTATAATCATTCAGTCCTATGCCTCCTCCCCTCCCATCTCCAGTCTTTGTTTTCATCACCAGTATTTAAAATGAACCTTTCTAAATCGACTGTAAGATGTTATTGTGTCTAAAGGTCCTATATCTTCAAATATGAGTATTTTCATGTTATGTAAGGGGGGCAGCTGATGTATTGGACTTTCTGCAATGTCTTCATAAAATCAAACATTTAGTTAAAATGTAAATAAGGAAAAATAAAATAAGCCTTTCTCTCATTAAAACAAGAAATTCATACATGAGAATCCAAATCCTGTCTGAGTCAGGGGGTCCCTTTAACTGGAAGGAGTTGAACCAGCAATTCTTTGTTTGTTTTTCCAACAGTTGGGGGTTAGACAGAAGCATTTGACTCTATTTCTTCCTCTAAAATACCTTTTGTCTGCCAAGAATATGTGTCTCTTCTGAGCAGCACTTCCTCCAACAATAATTACTCATTCATCTGTCCCTTCAGGATGTCATATTTATCAATAACTGCTCCCTAGAAGCCATTCCCTCCTCCTCCAAGTCAGGTGGGTTGTCCATATGGAATTGTCATTGAAAATGCAGAATAGAATCAACAGAAAGGGTACCCATGTCTCATGAGGCATTTCTTGTCACTATTCAATAGAGTTGTGTCTGTTTAAGAAGGTTCTAGAATTTGATCTGCACATTACAAGATTCTAGCTAGGGGGCAGCTAGATGGCGCAGTGGTTAAAGCGCTGGCCATTTATTCAGGAGTACCTGGGTTCAAATCCAGACTCAGACACTTGACACTTACTAGCTGTGTGACCCTGGGCAAGTCACTTAACCCCAATTGCCCCGAAAAAAAAAAAGATTCTAGCTAGGCTATGAGCTCATTAAGGGTAAGGGAGGTATCCTTTTAACCTTTGCATCTTCCTCAGTGCCTAGCACAGTGCTCGTCACAGTGTGACCAAGCATTATTTAAGGTCCTACTATGTGCCAGGTACTGTGTTAAGCACCGGGATACAAAGAAATAGAAAAGAACTTACTCTCAATAAGCTTACAGTCTAGTGAGGGAAACAACATGCTAACAGCTATATATAAACTAGGTATATGCAGGATAAATTGGAGCTAGTCTCAGAGAGAAGGCTCTATGATAAAGGAGGACGGGGGAAAGGCTTCTTGCAGGTAGAGCTTTAATTGAGACTCGAAGGAAACCCGAAGGTGGAGTGAGAGGGGAGACAGTTTCAGGCATGGAGCACAGCCAAGGAAAATACTTGAAATCTGGAGATGACATGTCTTGTTTGAGGAATAGCAAGGAGGCCAAGATCACTGTATCATAGAGTATAAGGTAGTGAGAAAAGTATAAGAAACTTGGAAAGGTAGGAAGAGCTAGGCTCGTTATAAAGGGCTTTAAACTGGGGACAGCTAGGTAGCACAGTGGATAGAGCACCAGCCCTGGAGTCAGGAGGACCTGAGTTCAAATCTGGCCTCAGACACTTGACACTTACTAGCTGTGTGACCCTGGGCAAGTCACTTAACCCCAATTTCCTCACCCAAAAAACCAAAACAAAAAACCATAAAGGGATTTAAATTATTCAAGTTTTCTCATACAAAATGACTAATATGGTAATATTTTACACAATTGCACATCACAACCCATATTTGATTGCTTATTGCCTCAGGGAGGGAGGAGGGGAAGGAAGGAAGGAGGGATAAAATTTGGAACTCAAAACCATAATAAATAAAAAATGTTTATAATTTTTAAAAAATAAAGTTACCTTGTATCGGTCCAAAAAAAAGAGAAGGGCTTTAAAAACCGGAGAATTATATATTTGATCCTGAAGTTGATAGGGAGCCACTGTAGTTTATTGAACAGGAGATGACATGGTCAGACCTGTGCTTTAGGAAGATCAGTTTGAGAGCTGAATGGAAGATGAACTACTGGAGTGGAGAAAGAGAGAAAGACAAGGCAGGGAGAGTAACCAGCAGGATATTGCAATAGTCCAGGTGTGTGGTGATGATGAGGGTCTGTACCAGAATGGTTGCAATGTTGGAGAAGAGAAAGGGGAGCAGAAAAGACATTGTTTCAAACACAGAAAAGACAGGTCTTGACAATTGGTTCCATATTGTGTGTGTGTTTGGGGGAGTGAGAGTGAGGAGTTGAAGATGACACCTAGGTTGTGAGCCTGGGTGATAATGGAAAGAAAATGGTATTCCCTAAATTTAGGAAGAGGAGAGGGCTTGTGGGGAGCGGGGGGGGGGAGAAGATAATTAATTCCGTTTTAGACATACTGAATTAAGGTGTCTACAAGACATCTAGCCTGAGATGTCTGATAGGCAGTTGGAGATATGAGATTGGAAGCGGGAGAGGTGCTAGGGCCGGACAAAGAGATATGAAAATCATCTGTGTAGAGATAATGAAAACCATGAAAATTGATGAAATCAGCAAGTAAAATAGTCTAGAGAGAGAAAAGAGGGCTCAGGACAGGTCTCTGTGACACAGCAGCATCAGCAGCTGACTGTATGACTCCAGCAAAGGAGACTGAGAAGTAAAAGGAGAACCAGGAGAAAAAACCAGTGTCACAAAAACCTAGAATAAAGGAAGGATCGAGCTAAAGAGGGTGACTGACAGTGTCAAAACCTCCAGAGAGGACAAGAAGGATGAGGATTGAGAAAAATAGTTTATGTAAGAGATCCCTGGTGACTTTGGATAATGCAGTTTCAGTCAAGCAACGAGGTCAGAAGCCAAACTGCAGAAAGTTAAGAGGAGGGTGAAAGGAAAGGTAGTGGAGGCACCTATTGTAGAGAGCATTCTCAGGGAGTTTGCCATAAAAGGGAAGAGAACTATGGGATGATAGCTACTGGGTATGGGAAAATCAAGTAAGAGGTTTTTGATGATAGGTGAGACATAGGCAAGTTTGTAGGCGGTAGGGAAGCAGCCGGTAGATAGTGAAAAGACTGAAGTTTAATTTAAAAAAAAAGTAGGAATAATAGAGCAGGGCAATCCTCTGGAAAAGAAGGGAAATAATGGGATCACTTGAACATTTAGAGGGGTTTACCTTGACAAGGAGAAGAGCCACCTCTTTATGTGTAACAGGGGTGAAGGGAGTGAGAGCAGAAGACAACTGAGTGATATAAGACAAGGAGGGAAGAAGAGCAAGGCCTAAGCAAATGGCCTCATGGTTCTCAGTAGAGTGGGTAGGGAAAGGGGAGCTAGGAGAGGTTTGAGAAGGGATGAAAGAGTTGGAAAAGCTGCTGTGATGAGTGGAATAGTGAATTGCTTAGGAAGATATAAAAAGATTTTCTTGTTATAGTGAGGGTCTAGTTGAAATTACTTAACAAATTTGTAGTGGACCCAGTCATGATTTTTCTCCAACTTTGTTCAGCAGTGTGGGAGAGAGAACAAAGGTGGTGAGTAATCAAAGACATAGAAAGGGACAAGGGATTGCAGAGAGTAGGACGGTGTAGCATTAAACTGGTTCATCACAAAGTCAAGATGGAGAAGGAAGGGGAATGTAGTCAATACTGGTGATGACCTGGAAAAGAACTGAGGAATGGAAGGATTCAAGGTTATAGCAAAGTGAAAAATGGGTTGGTGTATGAAATGATGTATTGGGAAGTGAGCAGAACTAAAAGAACACTGTACACAGAGATAGCAGTATTGTTCAATGAAGAACTGTGAATGACTTGACTATTCTTAGTAATACAATGATTCAAGACAACCCCAAAGGACTATTGATGAAACATACTATCCACCTCCAAAGAAAGAACTGATATTGACAGAACAGACTGAAGCATGCTATTTTTCACATTCTTATATATTTTTTTTACATTTTTTATGATTTAATTTTCTTGGACAAAGCAACAAATATCATGATGTTTTGCATGATCATACATTTATAACCCATATCAGATTGTTTGCTACCTCAGGGAAGAGGGAGTAGAGGGAGGGAAGGAGGGATAGAGATTGGAACTGAAAACTATAAATAAAGTAAATAAATTATAAAAGAAAAAAACATATCTCAAAAAAAAAGAAAAGAAAACAGGGTTGGTGTTTCAAGGCAAAAGGAGAGGTGAAGTGACAACAGGTTATGATCAGATAAAGGAATTTCAGAGTTGATGCATGTGGATGTGGAACACATGGGGGTGATGACAAGATCAAGGCTATAGCCATTTCTGTGTATGGTGTGGTGAGGTGGAGGAGTAGGTCATAGGAAATGAGTAAGTTCAGTATTTGGGAGGTTAGGATGCTGGAAGAAATGTTAATATGTAGTTTGAAGTCTTAGTATGGGGGCAGGAGTTGGAGAGGAGAGGAAGACTATGAGTTGGACACTGAGTTTACTGAGGAAGAAAGGAGGGTATCATGGAAGTTGATAGACAAAAGCCACCAGAATCTTGACTGAGTGATAAATATGGATTGTATGAACTTCAAAAAAAGAAAGGTCACCAAGTGTTGGTGGTAGAGAGAGAGCCCAGAAATAGCAATGGAGTATTCTAACTCTCCCACCATGACTAATGGGGCAACTAGGTGGCACAGTGTTTAAAATACTGGCCTTGGAATCAGGACCTGAGTTAAAATCTCACCTCAGATACTTACTAGCTGTTTGACCCTGGGCAAGTCACTTAACCCCAATTACCTTAAACATCTGGGGCTATCTCCAGTTGTCCTGATGTAGATCTTGCCCCTCGACCCAGATGGCTCTGGAGGAGATTCATCACAAGTCATGGTCCTCTTCCAGAATGAAGGACAAACAACTACAACCATAACTGATGAGTGGGGGGTTGGAGTGATGAGTGAAAGTACAACCAGCCCTGGAAAGGGTAGGCAGGTGTCAGTGAATACAAGAAGAGGAGAAGGTATGAAAAAGGAAAGCATTTAAGATAAATGCTAGTTTGTTATTTATGGAGTAGGCATTCAAGAAAGTGCAGTGAAAAGATTAAGGAGCTTTAGAATGGATCATTGGCAGGGTTGGGTCAGAAGGAATGGGAATAAGTGATCGATCTGTGGGAAACAGAGAACTGGGTTTGAGTAAAGCAACCAGGGGGTCAGAGTTGTTGAGATGAGGAGGATTTGAGGGAGTGGAAGTATATAAATCATTGAGGAATGAGTTCAGGTAGGTTGTTATTGTCCATAGGACTTGGACCTCTGGTAAAGCTATATGAGGGTGTCAGGCAGCTGTGTGTGGCTACAGAGGGATGGAATGGCTGCTTCAGGGAAGCAGGAAGGTATAAAGTGACTTCTCTAAGGCTGTTAAGCATACAGTAGATGTTTGATAACTATATTGACTGGAGAGATGGATGAATGGATGGATGAATAGATTTATTTTACTGTCAATTTTGAGGCATTTTCATATAAAATATCCATGAGAAATTTTCAACATTGGAGTCACTGTCAGTCAGTCAGTCAATATGCATTTATTAAGTGCTTACTGTGTGCCAGACACTGTGCTAAAGTAAGCACTTTACATATGTTACCTCATTTTACCATCACAACAACTCTGGGAGGTGGGTGCTATTTATCCCCATTTTACACTTTAGGAAACTGAGACAGATGGAACATAAGTGACTTACCCAGAGTCACATGGCTAGTAAGTATCTGGGACTATATTTGGACTCAGATTTTCCTAAGGCCCAGTGCTCTATCTACTTTGCCACCAGCTGCCTCTTTTTTTTTTTTTTTGTGGTGCAATGGGGGTTAAGTGACTTGCCCAGGGTCACACAGCTAGTAAGTGTCAAGTGTCTGAGGCCAGATTTGAACCCAGGTACTCCTGAATCCAGGGCCGGTGCTTAATCCACTGAGCCACCTAGCTGCCCCTAGCTGCCTCTTAATAAAGAAAAAGCCAATGCATTTCCTGGAGAAGAGATCAGAATCACATTCCCCATAAGTGAGAGTACTAGGACTATATGTGTGTGTGTGTGTTTGTGTGTACACACACACATATATATACACACATATGTGCACAGATATATACATATGTGTATATGTGTATGTATGCATACACACATGCACACATATAGATACGGTGGTTTTCTTCATTCTTGAAGAGGACCAAAATGACATCACTATGTTGGAGTCAAGGTACACTGTGTCTGACTGTGGCTGAGCAGACCAATATGAGCTTGAATATTCTACCACAGGTGGGTCACAAATTACAGTACCTTCTTTAATGTGGGCATGCCATGTTGGGTGGTCCTTTGCTTCCCAGTTTTCTGCTTTCCTTAGAATCTTGGCTACATTAGTTTTCTTTGTTCAAAAGCTTTTTAATTTTATATAATCAAAATGATCTGTTTTACATTTTGCCATTTGAGCACTTGTCTTACATGAGTTTTATATATATATATATATATATATATATATACACACATCACAGTATATGTGTGTATGTGTGTATATATACGCGCACACACAGAGATACGGTTTTTTAAAGTGATGTTTTTGCTTAATTGAATAAATAAACAAATGAAAAGGTATTTATTAATTGCTTACTATGTGCAAAGCACTGTGTGAAGAACTGGGACACAAATAGAAAAGCTTGGTTTCAAGGAGCCCACATTCTAATGGGTTAAGAGTTCTTCATCTTTTTGTGTGCCATGGACCCCTTGGCAGTCTGATGAAGCCTATGGACCCCTCCTTAGAATAATGTTTTTAAATAATTAAAGAAAAATCTAAATTTCAGTTAGAGGTTAGTGAGAATACAGGTAGACATGAGAGTTGAGGTCACCAAACTGGGCAGTCTGGGCATTGAGGGGGTACTAACATGTATTTTGAAGACTATAATTGAGGGCAAAGATCAGAGTGGAGAAGAAGACTGAAATCTTTTGGAAAGGGAAGAGGATGGCCTAGTGTTTGGGAGATTACAGTAATGAGTTTGTAGATAGGGTGAAAAAGGGGGGGGGCAGGAATCTTGAACAAGGAGAGGCTTGCTGACTAATGGCAGCAGAGAGAAGGCCAGGAAATAGTAGTGCAAGGAAGGAAGGAAACAAACATTTACCAAGTGTAAGGTGCTTTACAAGTATGTATAAGTATTATCTCATTTGATCCTCACAAAAACCCTGAGAGGAGGTGCTATCCCCATTTTGCAGTTGAGGAAACTGAGGCAGAGAGCAGTTAAGTGACTTGCCCAGGGTCACACCAGTAGTTAAGTAGCAGAGAGGAAGAAGTCTAATGCAAGGGCAGTTTTTTAACAATAGAACTGCGTTCCAAAGGAAGGGAATGGAAAGGGAGAGAAGATTACGATAACAATTTAGGAAGTATAGAACTGCGATCAAATCTGACTCCAGACACTTACTAACTGTGTGTCCCGGAGCAAGTCACTTCACCTCTCAGTTTCCTGATCTGTAAAATGAGCTGGAGAAGGAAATGACAAACCACTACATTATCTTGGCCAATAAAACCCACAACGGGCTCAGGATGAGTCAGACTCGACTGAACAAGGAAGAGCCAGAGTAGATGTGGATGAGGGAGCTGAGAATGGTAAAAGGGGAAAGTGGTTTTCTTCTGGGGAGCTTGTAGACTTTGAACCATGTTGATTAGGCAAGGAGGAAAGCCTCTTTACCGTAGGCCAATAGATTCCCACACCCTTGTCAGTAAACAATGGGTGCTCTGCTCTCAGGTCTATCTCAACTCCCCCTTCCTTGATGTTGATTTTATTTTATCTTCCAGGAAGGACTAAACTGAGGCTCTGGTTTAAGCCTGGGCCTCGGTGGTTACATGATGAGAACCATGGGCTCATAGATTTAGTACTGATAAGGATTTCAGAGGCCTTCTAGTCCAAAACTCTTATTTTACAAATTAAGAAACTGAGGCCCAGAGAGGTTAAGTGACTTGCTAAAGCCTAATGTTAGATCTCTTGATCGAGGCTTGAGGGAAGGTTGATTCATTTCCTACCTTCCCTCCTCCTCTTTTCCTACCCTTCCCCAAGTCCTGCCAGCAGCTCAATCCTATGTCCTAAAATGAATGGGTTGAAGTAGAATTTTTGAAATAATAATTTAATTTATATGGTGATTTAAAAATGTATAAAGTAATTTTCTCACATCAACCTTAGTAAGTAAGTAAAAGTATCATTATCTCCAGATGAGCAAACTGAGGCTTAGGAGACAGAATGTGATATACCAGAGATCATCCAGCTAGTTAATATCTAAATCTAAGTCCAGTGTTTTCCCCCTCCTTTAAACAGTCAACAAAAGGAAGTTTACTTAGCAATAGCATGGAAAATTATTGAGCAAGGATACAGCCTTGATTCATCTGGTCCAGTTTTCCTTGGCTTCCCAGTTGTCATGGTGGTACAGTTGTCAGATACCTATGTGAAATCAGAGGGGGGAACTCAGCCTCTTTCTCTGCTGGCTTTTGTAGTTGGGTGATCAGGAAGGGCCCTCCATGATTTTAGCCTTGAGCTCTTGATTCAGTGGTCCAGGAAGGAATCAAGTGCTTCACCCAAAACTCTAATTTGACATATTGTGATCTTTTCCTTGATCAAGATTCCTAGAAATGTTACCTGATATTTTCTTGGGTTAGAGTCATGTCAGAAGGCATGGGAAGGGATTATGCCAATTTAGACAGAATTTTAAAATTCATTTTCTTGGTTATCAGACATTTAATAACCTTTAACCTTCCCACCTTTCAAAATACATTGTATACAAAATATGGAATATCTTAAATATTTATACAAACTAAGAAAAAATAGAACTTTCTCTTCAAGCTAAAAACAGCTTGGATAGAGATTAAATAAATTATTTCTGGTTGAAAGAAACCATCTGAAAGCCTGTTTCAGTGCCTGTAAAGGAAAAATTGGCTTAACCTGTGTGAGGCATGCCACTGCAAGGATGAACCAAAATTGAATTAAGAATAGTGGTCCCACTGAGATTCAAACTTGAACTCAGATCCCTGGTTCAGTGCTTTCTCTATTATTATTCTACCTTCCATTTCCTCTTTCTGAGTCTCGGTTTCCTATAAAATGAGGAACATGAACTAGATGAGAGCTACTAGCATGGCCTAATGGAAAGAACACTTAACTTTGTAATCATAGGGCCTATGCTTGATTCTCTAATGCTTCCTGTCTATGAGACTTTGAGAAAAATCACTTTGCCACTTTGAGCCTCAGTGTCCTAACCTATATAATTTTGGACTTGGAATAGGTGATCTCTCTTAAGTCTTTTGTTTCTAAGTCCTCTGATTCATCCATCCATCCATCCATCCATTCATCCATTCATTCACAACATTATGCCTGGCCATTGGGAATTCAAAGATGGCTAAATTACTGTTTCTGCCATCAAGGAACTTAAAGTCTAGAAATTATAACTACCACTTATCTAATGTTTTAAATTTTACAAAGCATACTGACCACATTATCTCCTATGAACAACCCTGAGAGATGAGTACTATTATCCCTATATCATAGAGGAGACAAGCATCTCAGAGAGGTTATAAAATTCCCCAAATAATTATAAAACAAACTAGAAGATAAGGCATTCATTCATTCATTTATCAAACATTTAAATACCTATGCTATGCCAAGTACTATGGTAGGCAGTGGGCATAGAAACATATTTAAGAAACCGACCTTGCCCTCGATGGAGAAGGGGTGTGGGGGCCACAAGGGGGCAGGGGAATTTGGAGGAGGTTACACTTGAACTGGGCCTTGAAAGAAGAGGTGAGGATGGGGATGTGACAAGCCAAGGATGGTGTGGGCAAAGGTATAAGGGCAGGAATAGAACCAGTAACAGATGGTGCTCCAGTCTATCTAGAATGAAAAGTATGTCAAGAAAAGGATGTGAGATGGGTTGGAGCCAGGCCGAGGAGGGCTTGAATGGCCTGGGCTGGAGTTTATACTTTGATAGCGAATGGAGAGCCATGAAGATTTTAAGCAGAGTTACTTGATGTGTCTAAAGTAGTGTGTTAGGAAGATTTCTTGGGTAGCCCTGAAAAGAATGGATTGGAAAGAGGGAAGACAGAACCATAGAATTTCAACTGGGAGGGAATTCAAAGGTCGCTTGGTCCAAACTGGATAGGAAGCAATGAAAAGAGCCCTGATTCTGGAGTCAGAGGATCTGGGTCCAACTCCTACCTCCAAGACTTCAGGCAAGTCACTTAATTCCCCTCGTCCTCGGTTTCCTCATCCATGAAACAAGGGAGAAGAACTAAGTAGCCTCCGAGGTGACTCCTATTTGTGATCTGATCTATTAAACAATGTCCTCTACAACCTCCCTGACATGGCAGCATCCTACTTTTGCTTGAAGGCCTCCAATGATAAGGACCCCATTACCTTGCAAGGCAGTCTATTCCTCTTCTGTTAAAAAGTGCATCAGGTTGGAATTTGCCATTCTTCAACTTTCACCTCCCACTTCTAGGCCTGTTCTCTAGGACCAAGCCGAACAAGTTCAATCTCTCTTCTATATGATATTGTCGACAGATATTATCACCCTTAGACACAGCCAGGTGGTATATTGGATGGAGTGCTGTACCAGGATTCAGGAAGATCTGCATTCAAATTCAGCCTCAGACACTTACCTAGCGAGAGGATGCTGGCAAGTCACTTAACCTCTGTTTGCCTCTTTCCTTAACTGTAAAATAGAGATAATAATAGTACCTACATCTCAGCAGTGTAGTGAGGATCAAATGAGAAAATATACATAACATGCCTAACACAGTGCTTGGCATAAAGGAGGTGCTCAATAAATGTTTGTTCTCTTCTCCCTTCCCCCCCTTTCCTTTAATCTTCCCCTCTCTAAGCCAATCACTCCTGTGAAGCAGGTACTACAGGTTTTATTATCCTCATTTTATAGATGAGGAAACTGAGGGTCAGAGTAAATACCAGAAATAGAATTTGGACCCTGGCCTCCCTGTCTCTGAATCCATCACTCACTCCACCCTCCCATCGTTTTATTCCATAGAAAGCTTCAAGAGAAGTCCATTCAGGGAAATATCTTCAGATCATGTGTATTGACTCCCTAGATTGACAGTCAAGCAATCAATAATCCCTGAAAGTGGTTGAAGTCAGGAAATATCATGAATTACATCCAGGATTTCTAATACTGTCTGTGTGAGTGCTTCTTCCATCCACTAAAATTCCTTCCAACTAAGACTGGAAAATTGGTAAGGAGGTAGGTTACTATAGTCTAAGGCAGCTAGAATGTTGGTCTTGGAGTTAGGAAGACCTGAATTCAAATCCCACCTCTAATACTTATTAGCTGTATGACCCTGGGCAGGTCATTTAATCTTTTTCAACCACAGATTCCTCATCTGTAAAAAGGGGGTAACAAAAGCATTTACCACACAGGGTGGCTGTGAGAATAAAATTAGATATTATATGCAAGGTACTTTATAAATCTAAAGCAATATAGAAATGCTGGTTATTAATTTTTTGCTTATTTGTTTGTTTTGGGTTTTTTGCAGGGCAATGAGGGTTAAGTGACTTGCCCAAGGTCATACAACTAGTAAGTGACAAGTGTCTGAGACTGGATTTGAACTCAGGTCCTCCTGAATCCAGGGCTGGTGCTTTATCCACTGTGCCACCTAGCTGCCCCCAATGCTAGTTAATAATTGTGATGACAATGATAATAACAAAACTATATGAGAGGCAGCATGCTAACATGGATAGAGAATTGACCTCAGGGTGAGAAAGACCTGGGTTTATGTTTCACCTCTGACACCCACTATCTTGGTGATTTGGGGCAAATGTGTCTAATCTCTGAGATTACAAACGACTGAGAAGGTGCTGATCTGAACTGGTGGAGGGGTTTTCCTCATCAGGGAGCTTCCCTGTAACTGATGAAATCAAAGTCTATTAAAAATTTTTTTTCAACTACAGAGTAGGCTGCTGGAGGCAGGGTAATATGGTGGAAAGAACTCAGGAATGGGACTCAAGAGACATAGATTCTTATCCCAGCTGTGTCGAAACCTAGTTTTGTAACCCTGGGCAAAGCACTTAATTTCTCAGTCTCTTGGTTTCCTCATCTAGAAAAGAGGAATAATAATTTCTACCTCCTGTGTCTCTGGGGTAGTTGTGAAGAGCAAATGAGATCCTGAAGAGGAAAGTGAGTTGAGAGGTATAAAACACCAGGACTTTATCATTGAACTGGCAGCACAAAACCTTGAAAAATTAAGAATCGGAGAGACTCCCTGAGGAAGATGATGAATGAAAGCTATCAGAGACATAAGCAGCGCAGTAAAGGGGTTTCAGTGGGATAGCCTGCAGACAGATTTGGTTTAGGATCATAGGGTCATTGATTGAGAGTGAAAAGGGTCCTAGCTTACTATTATTTTACATATAAAGAAATTGTGGCCCAGAAAAACAAAGTGATCTGACCAAGATTGCACAAGTCATGAGTGGCAGAGGGAGCTAAGTGTAGCTTGGGGAATTTTCTAGAAGAAATCGTGGCAAGGACAATGGGATCTAGATGTGCTTCTTTTTTTTATTTTTAGTGAGGCAATTGGGGTTAAGTGACTTGCCCAGTCACACAGCTAGTAAGTGTTAAGTGTCTGAGGCCAGATTTGAACTCAGGTACTCCTGAATCCAGGGCTGGTGCTCTATCCACTGCGCCACCTAGCTGCCCCTAGATGTGCTTCTATACCCACAGAGTATAAATTCCTTGACCACGAGGACTATTTTATTTTTGTCTCTGTATCTAACATGGTGCATGGCACATAGTAGCAATGCATGGTTGTTGATCAGCTTAAGAGCAGAGAAAACAGAGACAGACATCGAGAGGCAGTGTGGAAGAGGAGGTAAAAGAGTTGGACTCAGGGGCCCAAGATCTAGGTTTGGCACCTGCTTCGGATACTTACCTTTAGTGACCATCAGCAAAACACTCGACCCCTCAGAGCCTTGTTTTCTTCATCTGTAAAATGGATGGAGAGAAGTGCTCTACAATGTCTGTTATTATTATTATTATCTGATGCCTTTACTTCTTTATGTAATGGGAAACTGGTATAAATGTATACCCTGTCAGTTTGCTCAACTGATGCAGCCTCTCCACGTGGAGGATGCTAGGGAACTTAATTTCTAGGAGAATCATGATGACATGTAATAAAAATGCCTTGGAGAGACTGTGGACTATGTTAATAGGCTTTATGCATCTCATTCCTGTTAGTTACCCACATGGTTGGGAGGACCCCTTTTCAGTTGGCTGTGCCATCACAGCTGTCAGCATTTTCAAAAACGCCTGAATTAACTTGAGATTTTTTTTTTGTTTCATTTGCATCTGGGGACTTTGGCAACAATTTTGCTCACAGAATTTGGGGAGAGCATATGTGGTAAGGGAACAGGTCTAGGACCTTCTTCACCTCTGAGGCCATATGGTCCCCAAGAAACAGATCTTAGTCTTTGGCCTTTTCATGTGTGTTTTTTTCCATTCTATGTAATAGCAGTGTAGTTTATGACTTTGGTTGGGAGAGCTAGACACAGGAATATGGTAGCTGGAGTACAGGCCAGGTTTTCAGCCAGTGCATCCTTGATGTACAAGGAGTAATCTTTGGGAATGACTTCTGGGATCACAGCACAGAGAAAGGACTCACCTGGGAGTCAGGAACTTAGTGTAACCAGTACTATGTAGAACTCAGCTAGGTTTTAAGCTTACTCCCCTAGAGAGCAAGATGGCATGGGGAGGGTATGTCAGGTTGTATTAGGGGAAATTTAAAAATGTTTATTCTTGCTATATCTCTGAAATAATTATCTCTCTGTAAAAGCTACTTGGTTGGGGCAGCTAGGATATAGTGGATAAAGCACCAGTCCTAGATTCAGGAGGACCTGAGATCAAATCTGGCCTCAGACACTTGACACTAGCTGTGTGACCCTGGGCAAGTCACTTAACCCTCATTGCCCCACAAAAAAAAAGGCTACTTGATGTTAAGTGATTAAATGGAAGTGGGATGCTAGTCATTGGCCCCCTAACAATGGGAGGAAAATAGCCAGTGGGGGTTCAAGTCAATGGCAATAGAGAAAAGACACCCCAACCCCTTAAGGTAGAACCCTGAGATGGACATATAGCAGCCCATTCTAGGAGAGAGGGCCAAAGTCCATATGTTACATTAAGAAGATGAAATGTAATTTTACTGGTTGATCTTTTTTAAAAATAATAATAGATTCATTTAGAATTTTCCCCATTACATGTGAAAACAAATTTTCACATTGATTTTTTAAAACTTTGTGTTCCAAATTCTATTCCTCCCTCCCTCCCCACCTCTCCCCAAGAAATCAAGCAATTCAATATAAGTTATACATGTGCAGTCATGCAAAACACCTCCACATTAGTCAGGTTATGAAAGAAAACAGACAAAATAACTTTAGAAAGAGGAACTAACAAAAAAATATACTTCAATCTGTATTCAGATAACATCAGTTCTTTCTCTGTAGATGGATTTCATTTTTCATAAGTCCTTCTGATAATATCCTGCTCATAATTTCTTCCACAGTTACTATTGCTAACTGTGTTACCTTCCATTCTATTCACTCCCCTTGATATTTACTCTATTTTCTATCTTCTTTCACCCTAACCCTCCTCAAAAGTGTTTTGTTTATTACTGCCCCCTCCCACTATGTGTCCTCCCTTCTTTCACCTCTCCCCCCTTATCCCCTTCCCCTCAGGGGAAGATATATTACTATACCCATTTGAGTATGTATGTTGTTCCTTCTTTGAGCCAATTCTGATAAGAGTAAGGCTCACTCACTCCCTTGTTCCTTCCCCATCTTCCCCTCCATTCCATAAGTTTTTTCTTATTTCTTTTATGTGAGCTACTTTTCCCCATTCCACCTCTCCCTTCCCTTTCTTCCAGTACATTCCTCTCACCCCTTAATTTTATTTTAAAGGTGTCATCATGGGGCGGCTAGGTGACACAGTGGACAAAGCACCAGCCCTAGACCTAGGAGGCCCTGAGCCCAAATCCAGCCCCAGACACAAGCCACCCCACCCTCCCTGCCCTACAAAAAGGGGGGGGGGGATGAACAAAAAATAAATGCTTTACAGATATCATCACTTCATATTCAATTCACACCTGTGCCCTCTGTCTAAGTATATTCCTTTCAGCTGCCCTAGTACTGAGAAAGTTCTTATGAGTTTGAAGTATCATCTTCCCATGTGGGAATGGGAAAAGTTTAATCTTTTAACATCCCTCATGATTTCTTTTTCCTGTTTATCTTTTTTTTTTTTAGTTTGTTTTTGGTGGGGCAATGAGGGTTAAGTGACTTGCCCAGGGTCACACAGAAAGTAAGTGTCAAGTGTCTGAGGCTGGATTTGACCTCAGGTCCTCCTGAATCCAGGGCCAGTGCTTTATCTACTGTGCTGCCTAGCTTCCCCTCTGTTTACCTTTTTATGCTTTTCTAGGGTCTTGTATTTGAAAGTCAAATTTTCTATTTAGTTCAGGTCTTTTCATCATGAATGCCTGAAAGTCCTCTTTTTCATTTGAAGTCCCATTTTTCCCCTGAAGGATTATACACAACTTTTCTGGGTAGATGATTCTTGGTCATAATCCCAGTTCTTTTGCCCTCCAGACTGTCATATTTCATGACCTCCGACCTTTAATGTAGAAGCTGCTAGATCTTGTGTTATCCTGACTATGGCTCCACAGTGCTTGAATTGTTTTTTTTCTAGCTGCTTGCAATATTTTCTCCTTGACCTGGGAGTTCTGGAATTAGGCTATAATATTCCTGGAAGTTTTCATTTGGGGATCTGTTTCAGGAGGTGATTGGTGGATTCTTTTAATTTCTGTTTTACCTTCTGCTTCTAGAATATCAGGGCAATTTTCTCTGACAATGGGCAATTTTCCCTGACAATACATTGATCTTTAAAAATATAATATTCCCTTCTTCCACACACAAAAAAAATGTCTCCAGAGCTTTGTGGGACATTTTAATCGCCTCATTTCTCTATACACAATAGTTGTTAGATAGATGCTTTTTGTATTTATTTGTTGTACTACTTTATATGAGGAATTTGTATATAACTACTTGATTCCTTGAAGAGGAAAACTCATCCACTAACCTCCAGATACTTCAGATGTCCTCTGACCAAGACAGAAGACAATGGCGCTCCCTTTTCTCTGGTCACTGGGTCTGTATTAATGCATCTTAGGCTCACATTAGACTTCTAATATATCTCCTCTACTATCCAGTGCTGACCAGACACAATTTGGGACACATAGTATATGCTCAGTAAATGATTATTGATTGATTTCTCTTTTGGTAATATGGGAGACAAACTTAGGTTGTCCTCATTGGTATGGGGAACTATTATGGAAATTCCCTCCACCACTGGTCACAAAGCTAGTAGATATTAGGGACAGGATTTGAACCTCAGTCTTTCCAACTCCAAGAAAAGCCCGTTATTCATCATTATTATCAGTACCAGGCAACTAATAGCCAAAAATCTACTAGGAACGCAACTATTTCTAGACACTTTCCTTTTGCAGTTATATATTCAGTTTATGATGCACACTCTATGAATACTGATTTCAACTCATCTATTCCCTCTTATTTTGGATTATGTTGACTTTTTGTTTTCCTTTCATTTACCTATGAACCTTCCCCTAATCTCTACCCACTCACTCTCCCATGTAACAAAGAAAAAAAATAAAGCAAAATTGGACAATATAGTAACTGTGTCTATCCATGTTTGTCCCATAGTTGACTAACTTCTGAATTCAATATTAGTCATTACTTTGATTCTGACTTCAGGCACTTTTTAGTATTCTTTTTACGTATATCTTTAGAGTCTTGTATATTGCCTTCCTGTCTCAGCTTACTTTACTTTGCATTAGTTCATATAAGTCTTCCCAGGTTTCTCTAGATTCTTTGCAATCATCATTTCTTAGATACAACCAATTTCATTACTAATCCATTACTTTCTGCACATCATCCACAGAGGATTCACCCAAACACCTGTTGGCCTTTCTCTAGTACTTTTACTGTTTTCCAGATACCTTGATAGCAGTATAGCTATCAACCTATTACCACTATCTCCCATTACTTAATTGACCCACCTCCCTTTTCAGTAATGAATGCATACCCTTGTTGATATATTCACACCAGTTCTCATGTGCATGTTTCTAAGTCCTCCTTGGCAATGTCCTGCAACCTGAATGGATCTACCATCTACCTCTCCATTGCTCTTTGGGTCACTTGCAGTTATGACTCTAAAGACTTAGTGGTATCATGTGATTTGCTGCTGCATACTATCACTGGGAGAAAATTGGTATTAAAAGATGAGCGTTTCTGTTGGGAGCAGTTTGGATGATTAAACACACTGGAGAATTTCCCAGTACAATCCATCTTGCTCTCCTCCTTTTTGTCCAATTACACATTCAGCTCCTTGTGTATTAGCCATGTCTTTCCTTAGATATATGTACTACTGGTCTAACTGAAAGGAGTTTCCCATCCAACTTCATGCAAAATCTAGAAACAGGAAGTCTGCATCCACTTGGTTTTTCCTATGTGGATTATTAGGTCAATCTTTTTCTGGTGACTGTGGATTTCAATGAGAAATCTCCCTATCGATCTGGGGCATGATTTAATGAGCACAATGCCACTGGCAAAAAGAAATATCTGGAGAACCTCATGTTTCTAGGGAATCCTACTTTCATTTGGACTCTGCAGGGCATCCTCTAAAAAACGGTGAACACCCTTGGTAAATATACATTTCCATGCTTAATTTCCTCCTTAATGTTGACAGTCAGCAGATCAATCATTGAACAAAATTATTTCTGTAAGCTGTATCTGTCATTTAATCTTAAAATATATACCCATATATCTATATTAATATATTCATGTATGTTTGTTGCTATAAATAAATTCACATTTGTATATATAAGAGATTAAAGCTTTAAACCACACTAAAACTTTCGGGACATCCTCTGCATATGACTTCTTATTATAGAAATCAGTGTCTAGGAATCAGAAAACAAAAACCTCTTCTCTTTAGATTGTTTACACCAGACACCCAAATACTAAATGACCTCTATGGAGTTAATAATTAGACAACTGTTGGTGTCTGTTTCCTTTCCACTCTCTTTAATGGCCACTGGTTTTTCTTGTTTTACTCTTCTTTTTCTCTCCCTCTCTTTTTTTGGTCTTTCTCCCTCCTTTTTCTTTACTCTTTCCCTTTCCTTAGTGTCTCTCTTTGGCCCTTCTTTTCTTCCCATGTCTTAGACCTGTCTATAGCATTTCCTAGGGCCATTAGTGACCTTCTCAGTTAACCATCCCTCAACATGAAAATATCTTCTATAAACATGGATTGTGGGGTGTGTGGGTATGTGTGTGTGTGTGTGTGTGTGTGTGTACACA
Source organism: Dromiciops gliroides (assembly GCF_019393635.1). Lineage (NCBI taxonomy): Eukaryota > Metazoa > Chordata > Mammalia > Microbiotheria > Microbiotheriidae > Dromiciops > Dromiciops gliroides. The sequence goes on from NC_057861.1 coordinate 101,655,234, forward strand.
TACATGTGTGTGAGCAGGAAGACAGCTTTTCTTCCTCTTCAGCTTTGTGTTGTGTGGAAAAGAGCAAGGGAATCGAAGTTAGAAGACTTGAGTTCAGGTTCTGACTTTGATACTTTCTAGACCTTGGGCAAGCCATTTAACCTCTCTGGGCTTCAGTTTCCTTATGTCTCTGTTCCTATAAAATGAGGGGGGTTGAGCTACATGACTCTTAAGGTTCTCTCCAGTTCTAGAGCAATAGTACTATGACCATAAGAAAGGGGGATTAGGAAGCCTTACTGGAGAAAGACATTTCAGTTTGACTTTAAAGGATAGGTGAGAATTAAACAGATGTGGAGGTAGAAAGGGAATTTCAGGCAAAGGGACAGGTTAAGAGACGGTATGGAGGAATGAGAACACAGTGTGTTTGGCTGCAGGAAGGGGAAAGGGAAGGTTTGGCTAGAGAATAAGGTGCATGGAGGGGCATAATAAGAGAAGGGAAAAAAATAATAAGAGAAGGAGCTGGAAGGGAAGGAAGTAGAGAAATAGAGAAGGAAGCAGGAAGGTGCCAGACTGTGGAGAGCTTTGAATGTCTAAGTGGCTTAAACTTTATTCAGTAGGTGATAGGGAGCCACTGAAGATATTTGAGCTGAAGAGAGGGTATGACTTTATTTAGGAATGTAAAAGATTATTGTGGCAACAATATTAAGGAAGGATTGGATTAGGAAAAGAGTAGATATGTGAGAAAGAAAGCTAATGAAATAATACTGAGCAGTGGTAATGAGGACCTGTAAAAGCAGACAGCAGTAGGTAAAGAGGAATGGGCAGATCTGAGAGATATTTTGGAAGTATAATCAACAGGATCTGATTAACAATTTAGAAATAAAAAGTGAGGGAGAGGGAAGAGTAAAAAAACCACACAAATATAGCAGTTTTTGTGGTGCCACAGGGTGAAAATTGGGGAAATTGGATGGGGGAGGAGGTTTATGGGGAAGGTAATGAGCTATGTTAAGTTGGAGGTCAAGGTTAAGATAAGACTATATAGCTACAGATCTTCATGTAGAATCCTATAGAATTGGTAGGAATGTCCTATAGGCATTTTACATACTAAGCAATTCTTTTGTGATGTGGATGTGGATCTCAGAAGGGAGCCCTGGCTGTAGACTCAGAAGACTTAGGTTGAAACCCTGACTCTACCTGTGTAAGTGTGGGCAAGTCACATAACCTCTCTGAGCCTCAGTTTCCACATCTGCAAAATGAGGGAGGGCACCAGATTCAATCAAAACACATTGGGACAGATATAGGTTCTATCTTTAATCATTGAGCATCATGAAAGAATGTCAAGTTCCACATAAGAGCATTTCCCTAGACAAACGAAATTTACCCCCACTTGAAGCACTAGTACTTTATTTTAAACTATTTTGATAAAAACTATATAAAAATGTATCATAGACTTTACTGTCCCATTTGACATAAAACATGATTGGTTTTTCTTAATGACTGGCTCATTTTGTGTTCGGGTGGGCTATCTGCTCCTACATGAAATAGCCCCGTGCTAATTTTGGAGATTGTGTTTCTCTTCCCTCTTACCAATGGGTCACTTTCAAGTAGCATCTACTCCCGTCACCAGCACCTCACTTTTCATCTGTTGTTCATTCCAGTCTCTAAAGAACTGAAAGAAATGGTATAACCAAATATGCTAAATCACCTTAGTTTGCACACAGTTCTGAGATAATAGGTAATTGTTTAAATGGAACATTGGGCAAGTCCTTTTCTCTTTCTGAGTCTTGTTTCTTCAACTGTAAAGTGAGGGGAATAAGGAAGATTATCTCTTAGGCCAGTTCTTTCAATCAGTGAGTCTATGATTCCAAAACAGTAATTCAGTCTGTCCTGGTACAACCACCTCTCATTCTGGGCATAGCTGCAGAATGTGGGAGCTGCCCACAGTGTTAGCTCATCTGGAAAAAAAAAGATGGATGGACTAGAGTCCAAAATACCTTGGTTTAAAATTCTGTAAATATGCTCAGCATGTGGTGTGTGTAACAGACTGTAAATTTTTTTATGCTACTCAAAGCCTGTATCCCTTTGATTGAACTTATAGCTCTCTTATGAGAAACTCTGGTTTTGACCTTGGACTCAACTCCAAATGTTACTTTGGATCTTGCTTATTACCTGTTTTAAATTTGTTTCTCTCCCTGGCCCAGTATTTGCTCACTTGATAACCAATCTCCTTCATAATCCTGTTACTTGTCCCTTTCCTCTGATGCTTTAAGATCAGAATGTATAGTTACAGATCTTTCAATCCCAGCTGGTATGGGCCACAATGTTTCAATGTTTAGCATGAAAGACTCCCAACTTCACCACTATACTAGGTCTGCCCTTCTTTCTTCTCCCACCCAGGAGGAATAGGGTAATTGCAAGATGGAGTGCATGAGTTTTGTGACAGTTATTTTATTTTATTTTTTTAGTGAGGCAATTGGGGTTAAGTGACTTGCCCAGGGTCACACAGCTAATAAATGTTAAGTGTCTGAGGCCGGATTTGAACTCAGGTTCTCTTGACTCCAGGGCCGGTGCTCTATCCACTGCGCCATCTAGCTGCCCCTTTGTGCCATCTAGCTGCCCCTGTGACAGCTATTTTTAAGATTAAAAAAAATCACAACTGGTTTTGCTTGATGTTTTGCATGATTGAAGTTTCAGGAAGATTTATAGCTGAATAATTAGGAGTGTTACCCTTTTTACTTTTATCAGGAAAGAGTAAGAAGTTGGCATAGTTGCAAAATACTAAGCAGGAGGACAAAAATAGAGGTTTAGTATCTTCTGGGTTATCATTCTGCTACCTTTCACAAATAATAAAATTAACTTTCAAAAAAAGCAACAGCTCAGCAGGGAACAACATTCTCTCTAAGGGCTTTTGCATATATGTTAAGAAGAGCTGCTTTTGCTTATGAAGTATGTATACTCTACAGCTGGGATTACAATGCTAACAATTTCTTGCCATTAGGAGGGTTGGTTCTATGGTGAATCATGTCTTTTGATTTCAGTGGTGTCTATCCAGGGTACTGGAAGACTTGCTCATCATCAGGTTTCTACTTGCTAGGATTAGTTTAACTGCTCCAGGAACTCATCTGAATAAACCAAAATAGACTAGACTAATTTTCTTAGCATCTAGTCATTTCTAATGAGAGATTTTCTCCCTTGATTTACAAAAACCTGAGCTGGACTCCCAATCTCAGACATCTCTAAAAAAAGCTAATCACAGGTTCAACATTTATTCAGCAAATACAGAGGAAGCACTCATTATGCACACTAGGTTGTGCTCTGTTGTTGTTTGGTTGTGTCCAATTCTTCATGAGCCTATTTGGGATTTTCTTGGCAAGGATACTGAACTGGCTTGCCATTTCCTTCTCCAGTTCATTTTACAGATGAGGAAACTGAGGCAAATAGGGTTAAGTGACTTGCCCAAGGTCACATAGCTAGTGTCTGAGGTAGATTTGAACTCATAAAGATGAGTCTTCCTGATTCCAAGTCCTAGAGCTGCCCTTTATTGGACTAGGGAATAGGAACATATTTAAGATGTGCTTTTTCCTTCAAGAAAATTACAATCTAATTGGAGTCATGTGATATACACCAAGATAAGCATAATAAAAATAGGAATGCTATGACCACTCAATCAACAAACATTTATTAAGCACCTACTAAATGGCAGGTACTGGACACATAAAGACAAAAAAAAAAGAAAGCCACTGTCCTCATGGAGCTTATCTTCTGTCAAGGCAGACAACATGTACATGTATAAGAAGATACATATAGAAGGATGGAGTTGAAACCTCCCTATCCCATTTAAGACTAGATACCTTAACTGGATGAACATGTCGCAATCAATGATCATTCATAAACCTAACACTGAGTGCTAAAGAGGCTTTGAATGTGAATAACCTTGTACAAGAATTGTATTCAGATAGACGGGAAAATTTGGCCATAATCAAGAGATTGTCTATAAATTATCAAGATGGTTGAGAAGGGATTGATTTCCAGCAATTGGATTAAGAATGGCTTTCCACTCTTGAACTTGACACTTAATATATACCCGATGTTGGGAAAGATTGAAGGCAAAAGAAGGGGACAGATAACCTTTGGGAGACAGTGGATGATAGAAGGGCCTGGTGTGCTATGATCCATGGTGTCACTAGCTAGGAGTCAGAGACAACTGAACACCCCAAAAGCAATAACAGTTTATATTTATTGACGGACTCTTCTCCTAAATTTTCTTCCCTGTAAAATGAGGGTGGCTGAACTAGATGACCCTAAAGTTCCTTCCAGCTTTAACATTCTATATATTTTCACAGATTGATAAAAAAAACCCTTACTATATATAAATTCCATTTTATCATGTAATAAAATCCATTTTCTCATTTGATACAAGATTCATGTGAGGTAAGCAGGGCACTCTCATTTGACAAATGAGCTGAGGACAGTGAATTGACTTGTCTAAAGTAGCATTTACATCCAATAAATGCCAGAGAAGGAATTCAAATTCAGATCTCCTGACTGTTTGTCTATGGCTCATCACTTATTAAACATGATATTTAATTTAACATTTTATTAAGAGTTGATTCCTCGGGGGTAGGTAGGTGGCTGAAGTGGATAAAGCACCGGCCCTGGATTCAGGAGGACCTGAGTTCAAATCCGACCTCAGACACTTGCCACTAGCTGTGTGACCCTGGACAAGTCACTTAACCCTCATTGCCCCGCAAAAAAAAAAAGAAGGGAAGGAAGGAAGGAAGGAAGGAAGAAAGAAAGAAAAAAGAAAGAAAGAAAGAAAGAAAGAAAGAAAGAAAGAAAGAAAGAAAGAAAGAAAAAAAAGCTGATTCCTCTGTTCCAGGTGATGGGAATCAAAATATGAAACAAGAGCTGCCCTCTAGGTGTGTACAATCTAGGTTAGGGACCTCTCCCCAAATATCTCCTTTCAAGCTGCATACCTATCCTTCTCGGTCTTTTTCCCCTTCCCTTATTTCTGAATGGGAGGAGCAGGGCTTCTGTACAGCCACCCTGCCAGACTCTGAAGCTCCCTGCAAGGCAGAAGGGAACCGGGAGAGGGGAGGCGCTTGTAGCTTCTTCCTTTTGTGAAAGAGCTGGCGGTTCAGTTTTTTCAAAGGTAAACAGTGTTTCCTCTTCCTCCCTCGATGTGTCTCTTCCTTTTATAGTTATTTCTCGCCACGGTGCTGCTGGCAGACGCCCGGGCCCGCGGCTCCTGCTGCTGCTTAGCAAACCTGTGGCAAAGTGACGTGAAATTGACCAACCCGGAAGCAGCAGCAGCAAGCAGCAAGCAGCAGCAGCAGCAGTAGCAGCAGCAGCAGCAGCCTTGGCCGAGGCTGCAGGAGACACCCGGAGGTGCCTGCTTTTCTTCGGTGCTGGGCTATTGCTTCATCACCCCCACGAGCAGCAGCAGCAGCTTTCCTTCCCTCCTCTTCTCTTCTCTTCTCTTCTCTTCTGGAGAACAAGGTAGGGCGAGTGCCCTTTTTGCTCCATGCCTCCCTCTGGTCCACTTAATCGAATCAATGGGAAGGTGGGAAGGCTGCTAGAGCTGAGGGAGGGAGATTTCTGAGGGATGCAGGGAGGAGGAATAGGGAGGAGGAGGGGTCAGGAAAGAGATATTTTCAGGAGAGGTTTGCACACACATGCACACGCGCAAACACACACACACACACACACACACACACACACACACACACACACACACACACACACACACACACGTCTGCGCCAGGCATGCACCTCCGCCCGGTGGGAGCAAAAAGGCGAGCTGCCTCGCCTCACCTTGCCTTGCTTTGCCTTCCCTTCCAGGAAGGTTCTTCACCTCCGCCCTCCCGAACTCAATTCTCCTGGACCTCCTTCCATCTCTGGGGTCCTGGGTTGTAGACTCGGGGCACGTTCTAAAGAAGCTGCGCACGCCCAGGGCGAGAAGGGATCTCAGGAAGAGAGAGGGAAGGCTGCTGGGCTCGGGGCAGGAGGGGGTAGGAAAAAGCAGAATTTCTCGGTCTGCTGATACCCGGGGGATGCCACTGGAGCTGCGGTCACCAGCCAGAGCTCGGGCCAAGTCCAGGAATCGCTGTGCAGCTCCGCCACAGGCTGGTGGGACCCGATCGGTCTTTAAAGACCTCGGAAGAGAGCCCTAGAGCTACGAGGTTAATGTCGAGTGGGGGGTGATGGGATTAGTTTGTTGGAAGATGTTTTAGAAGGTAGCCCTTGTGAAAGATTGCTTGCAGCGAGTGAGGCATGCATTCTTAGAATTTTTAAAGCTGGAGGGGACCTCGGAAATCTTGGAGGTCAAACCTTTCCTTTTCAGTGAAGGAAACTGAGGCCCCAAAAGGCATCTATAAAATTATGGCCTGTTCCAACCTATCTAAATCATAAGACCTTATAGAGTCAAGTGACTTACCCAAGGTCACAAAATTAGCCCGTTAGCTGAACATGAATTTTTTTTGGAGTATGAATTTTTGAGGCCTCTCTAGCTCTCGTTTTCCTCTTTCATTCGCTACCCACCAGATACAATTTCCATTTTGGGGTTGAAAGGCCAGTCAGAATTAAGGAAGTGCAGGGGAAAAAAAAATCTTCCTGGGTCTAAATACTTCCTCATAGTAAAACAACCCGTTTATTTTTAAAGTCTACATTCTTCCTTACTTTTCTTTCTTTTCTTTTCTTTTCTTTTCTTTTCTTTTCTTTTCTTTTCTTTTCTTTTCTTTTCTTTCTTTCTTTCTTTCTTTCTTTCTTTCTTTCTTTCTTTCTTTCTTTCTTTCTTTCCTTCCTTCCTTCCTTCCTTCCTTCCTTCCTTCCTTCCTTCCTTCCTTCCTTCCTTCCTTCCTTCCTTCCTTTCTTTCTTTCTTTCTTTCTTTCTTTCTTTCTTTCTTTCTTTCTTTCTTTCTTTCTTTCTTTCTTTCTCTCCTCTCTCTCTCTCTCTCTCTCTCTCTCTCTCTCTCTCTCTCTCTCTCTCTCTCTCTCTCTCTCTCCCTTCCTTAATGTGAGATGTACACATCATTTTTCCCTATTGGGGTTTTTCTCGTGACTTCTCCCTCAGTGGGTTTCTGTGCATGAGTATTTTTTGAAAAGTGTACCCATGGAGCAAGTTGAGGGGCTGGGGAAGGGGAACTGGGTGGTATGCTTGCTAGCTATATCCTGCTTGTTTTCTTCGCCTCTCATCAGAGGCAAAGCAGAGTTTGGTGCAAATAATGAAGGGGGAAGCAAGCATGCAGTTCTGCATTTTTGCTTCTTTGCTACATAATCACCAGCCCCTAATCTCCCTCTAGCCCTCTTTGAGCATAGGCATATATGGTAAACTGAACCCCTCCCTGATGAGGATTACCTTGCAAAAATATTGGCCTGTGCTTTTGCACAGCTTAGCCTCCAATCATAAGGCTTCTGTTCCTAGAAGATGGCCTTGGGTGTGGAAAGAAAGGGAAATGTCACTTTGATGGCTGCCTGGGGCCTTCCTAAACCAGGCTCTCTGGGGCTGCCCATCAGAAGTAATTTCCCACTAGGGGAGAGGGTGTTACTGGAAATACTGAGGAAGCTAAGAAGTGATGGGTGAGTTCTTCCTTAACTGGGCAGGTGGAAGTGATGAACACGTCTAGGTTTCTTTTTCAATAATACATATTATGTATAATTTGCATTATGCAGATCCTTTAAAAAAGTGTTGGAGGGTTTGTTTGTTTTTTTTGGAAGGGAGGGAAAGGCAGAGAGGTTTAATGGTGTTTTGGAAAAAGCATTACCCTAGGTATCAGGAGATTCAGGTCACAATTTTGTTACTAAAGTTGCTGTGTGACTTTGCGCAAGCCACTTCCCATCTTTAAGTCTCAATTGCATCATCTGTAAAATAGGGGTGTTTGAATAGAAGCTCTTTAAAGCTCTTTCCAGGGCTGAGAGCCTATATTCCAAAGTGCCATCCAGCTCTGATATTTTTATGGTTTTAGGAATGCCTTGTTTTTCTAGGGAAACTATAAGGCTCTTTGGGGAACTTCCCTCTTTATCTTATATTTTCCACTGTGACTAATTAGCAAATTTGGGGCTCCAAATTCAAGGGAACAAAAAGAAACAAGGGTGGAAAAAAAATTATAAAGTGGCTTCGAAACAAATTTTCATTTCTCCTGGAGGCCTGAATATTTACATTATTGAAGTTTAGCTCAAGTCACCCTTTCCTAATAAACAAAAGGATGACATTGTACTAGATGAGTTTCTTTCAGAGTAAAATCTTATGATTTCATGACTTGATGAACTTCTGAGGTCCTTTCCTGCTCTGGTAATCTATGATTCTATGATTCAGCCTCCTTCCCTTCATATACTTTTCCCTCTTTCACCCCCAATCCAACTGAGTAAAGTTCTTCCGTGAGATAGCATGTTTCCAGTCTTCCTACAGATGATTTCTCTGTATAACCATCAGAATTTTCAAAATGTGATGTGGGTTTTTTCACACTGCTTATTGACTGACTGTTGTACGAAGCATCCACAAAATGGAAAGATAATTGCACTAGAGCATTTCAAGAGGAGTAAATTGGGGAGTCATTGAGTTTACATTCAGTGCCATTGATTCTTTTTCTCCCTTTCCAAATACTGATGGGCTGCCATCTGTTCTAAAGACAGAAGGCACAAAGTTCAAAAATACACAGATAATTAAACATCCATGGGGAAGATTTCTTTAAAAGAGAATTTCTGAAAGAGATAAAATCACAAAGAAATCAATTTTAACAGATTGGGTTTTTTGTTTGTATACTTTCTTTCAGTAATAAGGTTGAAAGATTTCATTCCTCATTTTGTTTATTTGCCTTTTAAATTGTTGTGTTTGGTAGACTATAATATAACCTCATTTAAAAAAAATAAAGGTGTTTCCAAGGATAGGATTTGAAAATACTTAAGATGGCCTTAATCCATTAGAGGAATTAAATTTTTAATTAAAACCCAGAAAATGTACATTTTTAAGGAGCTCCTCTCCTATCCATATTTGCCTTCTTTCAGAAGCTGAACACAATTGAAGGGTCTTAGAGAGAAAATGGCAGATTTCTGAAAATGGCCTGTGGCTCCTTTTAATACAACCTCAAGAGGCCCTTGGTCAGCATTTTAGTGCATCCTGACAGCTGCTTGAAGTAAAAATGGGTGGACAGGTAGGGTGCTGATAAGGGGAAAGGAGTTAATCAGTCAACTTGATGGTGTTGAAAATTCTTGAGTACCATGTCTTATTCTTCTTTGTATTCTCCCCTTGTTCCTGGACCAGTGCCTTATGTAGAATTGGTCCTTAGTACAAATGTTTGCCAATTCAATTTTTGATGGAAGTGGAGCCTAGAATCTGGAATCCCCTAGTTTTGGTCTGGGCATAAGACCATACTTTATTTTATGTGTGACTTGGATGTGTGGCAGTGGTAACGTTGGCCAAAAGCACTTGTAGCTCTTAGAATCATATGACTTGAGCTGAGAAAATAGAATGTTAGAGTTGGAAGGGGTCAGAGAACATCAATATTCAATTGAAGCAATGTCAGAAAGAGAATGTTAGAACTGGCTTTCATGACATTGCTCTCTCTCTCCTAGCTCTCCTGTCTGCCTTGTCCTTTGCCTCCTTTGGTGGATCATCATTCGTCTTTCACCCACAGCTGTGGGTCTACCCCCCAAGGTTTTGAACTATGTCCCACTGACACCTCAAACTTGACATGTCCAAAACTCATTATATTTCCCCCTAAATTCGCCTTTTTCCAGACATCTCTATTTCTGTTCAGGGTCATCCTTGGCTCTTACCATTCTTTCACCTTCCATATGTAATCAGTTGCCAAGTTTCATTAGTTCTACCTCCATATCATCTTTCCTATTTGTTACTTTCTCTCTACTCACATAATTACTGTCTTATTTCAGGCCTTTGTTTTTTTTTTCCTTTTTTCTTTTCTTTTCTTTTTTTTTTTTGGTCAGGGCAATTAGGGTTAAGTGACTTGCCCAGGGTCACACAGCTAGCAAGTGTGAAGTGTCTGAGGCCAGATTTGAACTCAGGTCCTCCTGAATCCAGGGCCGGTGCTTTACCCACTGTGCCACCTAGCAGCCCCTATTTCAGGCCTTTATAACCTGTCACCTGTACTATTATAATTATTTCCTAACTGATCTGTTTGCCTACCCCAGTAGAATAAGTTCCTTGAGGGCAGGTAGTTTTTAATTTTAATTCCTATACACTAGCAAATAAGTAGGTCTGATGAATGAAGGAGTGAGTGAGTGAATGAATGAATGAATGAATGAGTGAATGTATGAAGGGACCTTAGAAATCATGTGCTCCAACCTCATACTTTTACAGACAGGCCTAGGTAAGTCAAATGAGTTTTCTAGTGAGAGCCCAATGTTTCAGCTTTCTCTGTTGTAGCCTTATAGGCATTATATGATTTGGGGCTAGAAGTTTCATTTATCTTCATCCTTTCATTTTGCTGATGAGGAAATTGAGGCATTCAGAGATTAAGTGACTTAACTAAGGCAACCCAGTACAAAGTGGCAAAGTCAAGATTTTAATCCACATTCTCTATCCCCAAATCCAGTCCCCTTTCTTAGCTAAAATAGACATAGCCTCTACCACCTAAAATTCCTTTGAGGGAGACAAAACCCTTCACTTAAAAAGATTAAAATTGCTTAAAATGCAAGTATGCTTGGCTCAAGGAACTCTAGCCTGTTCAGGTCTAAATGACTACTAGTGAAACCTCTTCTCCTGGGAGCAGTGGATAAGGATGGGGACAGCAGTGGGTCTATTGAGGGTAAAGAAGAGGACAGTGAAAGGGCCTTTTCAAAGGGGAAGGGAATGATACCAAAGTTTCTTCATCTGCCACTAACATGACTCTGGGCAAACCACTTCCTCCTTCTGGGCCTCAGTTTCTTCCTGTATGAAATGGACTAGACGCTAAGGTCCCTTTCCTTCCCTGCCATTTTATGAATCACGATATTGCCTGAGGTTGTTCTGGCCCAGAAGCTTCCAGAACCTCTGCGGTCCAGCACCCACTGCCTAGCATGTATCAGCATCCCTAGATGACTAGGACACCTTGGCAGGCTGATGGCTCTGAGGTTTCCTGCCCTCTAGGAATTTTATTGAGTGGTTTCATGGCTTCGTTCCTGGTTTTCCCTCAGATCCATCTCTCTGCTCAAGGTGGGTCTTGGGATTTAAAGTTGGAAGAAGACTTGGAGATTATCTAGCCTAACCTCTTCATTTTACAGAGGAAGAAACTGAGGTCTAGCGGAGCTGGATTCAAATCCTGTGTTCTTTTCCCTAGGCTCCTCAGCTTTCTGTGCTTATAGCTTGCTGAGGAGGCTGTTTCACTATTGCTGTTATGCCCCAGAACCCAATCTCAAGGCCCAGCAACTGAAGAAGAATCCAGGGTTAATGTTCTAAAAAAAAATGTCTAGGTCATACAAACTTAGTGTTGTGCAGAGCTGGAGTTTTTGTTTTCGTTTTTTGTAACCCTGCCTACTTGGTCACAATCGAGGCAGGACAGAGAAAGTGTGGGCACTGATGATGGAGACCTTCTTCACTACCCACTCTTCTCCTCCTGATGAAAGTCCTAATCAAAACGAGCTGAAGGAGAACTCTGGGGACTCTGTGGAAGTGAAACCCAGGCCAAGATACCATGGCCTGCTGTGGTCATGTCTGTTTGGCTCTCCTCCCCTCCCCTCCCCACTTTGTTCTTACAACACTTTGTTCTCCATAGTTCCCAGGGACTAAAAACTATTCATGGGAACAAAAACATACCCTAAATTAATTCAAGGGTTTTTTCCCCTCACTGCAAATAAAAATCATATATTGGGCCAACCAATCAATCAGCAAATACTTACCAGGTACCTACTCTGTGCAAGGCATTGTGCCAAAAGCAGGGTATGTGAAGACAAAAATGAAACAAATTGAAAGAGTTCTTGCTTTCAAGAAGTTTATATTTGGTATGGGGAAATACGTATACACATATTGCAGTCATTTTCTTTCTTTTCTTCCCCACCTTGTATAATCTGATTTTGTGAGAGGAGGCATAGGGGAGCGAATAGAGAACTGCCCTCCAAGCTGGGACAACTTGGGTTCATTTCTTACCTTCATTCTGGATGTGTGACCCTGGAAAAGTCATTTATCTTTTCAATACTCTTAAGCAACTCTCTAAGAGCAGGTGCTGATTTATATTGGTAGAGGGAGTCTCCTCATTTGGGAATTTCCTATACCAGAGAGATAACGGATCCAATCTTTAACTCTCCCACCACCAGATCCTATCCCTTGATCCCACCTAATTTTAAAAATTGATTGATATATTTTATTTTAGATCATATTCATTTCCAAATGGCTTCCTCCTACTCCTCCAAGAGAGTCATCCCTTATAGTGAAGAATTAAAAAGAATGATAAAAAATTTTTTTCAGTAGAATTATCCAACACATTCATGTCTGACACACTCATAGTCCTCCCTATCCCTACTTCTTAGTTCAGCCATTTTAAACACCACCCTATTGCTACTAATGCTAACTCATATTCTGTATTATTTTTAAATGTGCAATTTTCTTTTGCTTTGATAACCCTTTGAGACAGATAGGGCATATGTCATTATCCGCATTTTACAGATGGTTGCATTAAAGCCCTTCTCCAACAAAGTCTTTCTCATTGTGAGGTGGAAGTGATCCCATGGTCTCAAATGTTAGGCCAGTGGAGCGTGAGTTTTGGCAGGTCTTAGCAAACTGGATTAAAAAGAAAGAGAAGGAAAGCTGCCCAGCAAAGCTCAGGTGAATTTTCTCAGCCCTTGTCCTGCTGGCTCCAATAATTATTAGCTGTATAAGACAGAGTAGGCCATTTCCCCAATTTGATTTTGGTTTTGTATAAATAAACAAGGGGTAATAATACTTATAATATCCACTTCATTGGAGTGTTGTGAGTAAAATGCATTATAGGCCTCATTAATATTAGCCCCCAAAATAGTGGAGCATTATATAAATGTGAGCTGGTGTTATTAACTTCTTGCTTATTGTTTACTGTCCAAACAGAAGTGAGATAGTGATCCTGTCAGGGACAGTACAGAGTGGAGTTCTGCTGGGGAGTGGGAAAGGTTGGTCCAGATAACCTTGAAGGTCCTCCCTTAGTGAGAGAGTAGTCATAATAAAAATTGGCTGTGGCCAGTGCCACTGGGGTGGAGTGAGAAGCAATGTGACATACCCAAAAAAAAACCCCTATACTTGGAGTGAGGAAGGAAGCAGGTTCAAATACTGACCCTGACTTTTAGCTATGTCACTATAGGCAAGCCATTCTGGACCTCAGTTACCTTGTCTGTAAAAGTAAGATGATCATGCCTGAAGCCCTTTGCAAATCTTCAGACTTAGCATGGAAGGAAATTCAGAGGGAAACACAGATGATCAGGACAGCTTTGAAAGCAACAGACAGAATTTAGTATATACTAAGCAAGTGGTACATATGAGAAAGGCATGGTTTCATGTACAATTTTCTCTTTCTTTGATGTTTGACAAGTTCAGAATAACAAAAAATAAAAATTGTTTTTAAAAAACTTTATAACCTCAACAGTTACCACAACTGACAACAACAACAACAACAACAGTGATGGCGATGATGATAATAGTAACAATAATGATAATAATAACAATGATAATGGTGATGATAATAAAATTCCTGTCCTCCTCTTCGTTTGTAGGCAGCTAGGTCATATAGTGGATAAAGCACCAGGCCTGGAATCAGGAAGACCTAAGTTCAAATCCAGCCTCAAAAACTTACTAGTTATGTGACCCTGGGAAAGTCACTTAATTACCCTTTGCCTCAGTTTCCTCATCTGTAAAATGGGGATGATAATAATAATAGCACCTACCTCTCAGGGTTATGGCAAGGATCAAATGAGATATTTAATTGCAAAGCGCTTAGCATATTGTCTAGCATGTCATAAGTGCTACACTTATGACCGTTGTTATTAAGCCGTTATTATTATCTGTGAAGGTCCATTCCTTCCCTCAAAGCCCAAGTCACGCATGACATCTCCTCTGTGATAACTCCTCTGATCCACCTCTGCCCAACACAGTAAAAAGAATCCCAGAAGCTAAGAGTTGGAAGAGAACTCACCTCCAGGCAAAAGTGATTCCTCTCTCATATGATCTCATAGCACTTTTCCTGGACCTTTCCTTTGCACTTAACCAGATCTCCCTTATACTAGATATTTGTGTGCATGCATTTGATGGAAAGTTCCTGGAAGACAACTTTTGTGTCACGCAAGCAAACCTCATTGCTTCACATACATTCATTGCTTAATAAGTGCTTAGTTGAATGAATTAATTAACAGACCTGCTCTTCTCCTTCCCTCCAAGTTACCCTGAACTCTGAAGTGCCACAGAACACAGTTTGAAAAACACCTTTGTAAAATAACTAACAAAGATTAAATCCTTTTGAGTCTATTGTGTAGAGGAGGGTGGCGGTTTTATAAGATATGTTTGGCATCTCCTTAAGATAAGCATCGCCCTTGATAGCCTAGCCAAAGAACTATATAGGGAACGCCTCAGCCTAGTGAGTTCAAAAATTCCATATTCATGTTGTGAGTAGAACATGGAGCTAATCTCATTTTTAGGGGCTCCCAGCTGTTTGCAGAGTAAATTTCAAACTCCTCTACTTGGCATTCAAGTCCCTCCACATTCTACCAGCTCCTTCCACTGCCAGCCTTGTCTCCTACTGCTACCTTACAGGTACCGTGCCCTCTAGCCTGCCTCCCCAGTCATTTCCCTATTTTTTGACTCTGTGTTCCTTATATCTAGATTGCCTCTTTCACCTCTCATTCTGCCTGACAAGTTCCTACCTTCTCCACAGAACCTCTTCTCAGTAACTTTCCCTTTTCAGGACACACAGAGCATTTCATTTGAGATTCTGGCTTGCGATGTTTTCTATTATAGCTATTGTGGTGTGTGTCATATCCCCCTCCCTCCCCCCACAAGGCCTCTTACTATATAGGCTCACACAGACCTTGTTTTCTTTCTCATTCTCTACCTCTCTGAGCCCCAAGCTAGTTCTCTGTACACAGTTAGTGCCTAATAAGTGTTTGCTGAATCGAATCATTTCAGTGAGATTTGCTAGTAAGATCAAATAGACATATGATATTCTTCTATAATACCCTGTTTTAGACTCCTGATATGTAGTTGTGAAGAGCTTAAGTCAATATTTTATCCACAATACTTATGTTATGGGGGCAGCTAGGTGGTGCAGTGGATAAAGCACCGGCCCTGGATTCAGGAGGACCTGAGTTCAAATCCAACCTCAGCCACTCAACACTTACTAGCTGTGTGACCCTGGGCAAGTCAGTTAACCCTCATTGCCCTGCTCCCCCCCCCAAAAAAAAAGTTATGTTACCATATTTTGTGATATTTTTATGAGTCATCTCATGTCCTGACCCTTTGTGTGATTAAATATGAAGAGAAAAGCTGAGGGTGATTTGAGCTGGGCAAAAGGAAGTAGGGCAGGCACTTCTATTTCCAACTGATTCTGTTGACTAGAAAAATGTTCCCCAGATTTTTTTCAGTCTCTGACCTATAAAATGGTGTAGAGGTAAGAACAATGAACTTGGAGTCGCAGAAAGGCTTGAGGCTCAATTATTTGCCAGCTGTATGATCATGAACAAATCACTTCTCCTCTAAGCCTCAGTTTCTTCATCTGTAAAATGGGAATTATTGCACATGACCTACTCACCTGCAAGGGGTATTATGAGGGCATGGTTACAAAGAACTGTACATGTATTAAATTAAACTGTACATGTATTAGAGAGGCAGGCTGGTATAGTGGAAAGGATTTGAGATTTAGAAGACCCAGTCTCAAGTCCATTTACTTTGTGACTAGAAACACATCATTTGATTTTCCTAAGCCTCACTTTTTACACCTGGATAATGAGAATAATAAAACTTGCATTACCAACCTAGCAGAATTGTTTTGAGGATCAAATGAAATTTCTCATTTTAAATGAGATGGTTTTCCTCCTACCTGTCTGACTGCTCTTTCTCAGTCTCTTGTATTGGATCATCTTCCATCAGCAACTCCCTAAGGGTACCTTTCCCCTAAGGCTCTGTTCTGGGCTCAGAAAGAGCTCTCGCTTTTGGTCATCTATTCCCGTGGGTTCAATGGTCATCTCCATGCAAATGACTCTCCTATCTATAGCTTCAACTTTAATCTTTGCCCTTAATTCTAGTTAAGCCACACTGCCAACTGCCATCTGTATGGGATCCACTGTCAGCATTTTAAAATCATGTCCAAAACAGAACTCATTATCTTCTTTCCTACACCCTTACCTCCTCCAGACTTCTTTATTTCTGTTATGGGCACCCACATCCTCTTAATTAGCATGCTTTGTAACCTCAGGGTCATCTTTAACTCTTCTCTTTCAATCACACCCCACCCTTCCCCCCACATATCCATTCAGTTGCCAAGTTCTTCCTCTCCCAAGACCTCTCTTATATTAAACACTACCTCTCCACTCATATGGCCATCGTTCTAGCTCAGGCCCTCATCTTTAACTGTTCAACTGAACTATTCTAATAGCTTTCAATCTCCTGCTTCTGATTTTGCCCTTCTCCAATCTATCCTCCACTTAACTGCCTGAATCATTTTCCTAAGGCACAGATCTATTCATATCATTCTTTTGCTCAAAAATCTTCCATGACTCCCTGGTACTTACAACGCAAACTTCTTGGCATGGTATTTTTAAAGCTCTAAACAATCTGACTCCTGCCTGCCTTTCCAACCTTACTTCAGATAACTCACTTTCACAAATAGCACATTCTAGCTGAACTGGACCACTAGCTCTATTCCCTGAATGTGAGTTTCCATCTCCTGTCTCTGTGCACAGGAAAAAGTTTGTTTGTTTGTTTTCCAAGCCTGGAATTCACTCTCTCCTCACCTCTCTACCTTTCTAAATCTTTATCTTCTTTCAAGGCTCAGTTCAGGCAAGAAAACATTTTAAAAATACATTGGAAAACAAAAAGTTCAGAACTTTTTTTGTTGCAGCGGGGGAGGTTTGTTGCTATCATGTTAAATTTAATAAACACTTTAAATAACCCAGACTGCATATTACAAGTTAATAATCTTATATGTAGTCCTTTTTAATTTTATATTGACATGTTCGTGCTCGTTGCAGATTAAATTCATAATAAAAATAATAAGTAATGTTAATAGTTAATAAAATCAATATTAATGATTGATAAAATTATTTTAAAAACCAACGAATTTTATTCAGAGATCTTCAGTTCCCCTCTCCCCCAGTTAGTACTCTCTTCCCTCTCCAAATCATTAGGTTATACTTAGTTGTATTAATACTATGTCTACTATTCCTAGAATGTAAGATCTTGAGGGCAAGAATTGTTGTGTTTTTTATTTTGCATTCCCATTGCTTACATTTAATAAGTACCTATTAATTTGAATTGAGTGTATTACATGTTAAAGTACTTTGCAAACTCTAAAGCTATAAAAATGTGAGTTATTGTTATAACAGTTGTAAATGTGGGTAGAATATGTCAGAATGATGTGGGATAGAATTTGGGGTCAAACTGATGGTGAGTCATCCCAAAAGAATTACAAGACTCAGTGACTCAGTTTCCCAAGTTTTATTGCAATACTGTGAGTGACCACAGGGAGAAAACCAGAATAGTGGAAAGATATCTCTCAAATAAGGAAAGGAAAGACAGTTATATTTATAGTATAGATAAATTGATTATCAGTCTCATTATAATAATCTCCTCCTTGGGGAGGTACAGGGGAGGGCCTGTCCTTCTCATTATAGTATTCTCCACCTAGGGGTGTTTCAGGGGAGGGTTTATCCTAATTTGAAGTTCCTGGGATCCTAAGCCAACCCCCTAGATGGGTACCTTTTTCTGTGGAGATGTGTTTTTGGGGTTTACACGTCTAAGGTGAATCTGGGGACAAATTTGGTCTTTTCTGCGCATGTCTCTTTCTGATTCCCATGGCTAGTTTCAAAATATCTCCATTTTTCATTAGAATGTCCATACCCTTGTTGTTTCCTTTATTGTTATTTGACCTGACCCATTATGGTCCTGTTATGGGTACTGATCACTGTGGGTAAGATAACCTAGCATAAGTTATCCATTAACTGGGTTCTAACTCTCTTTTGGAGCTAATATCTGAATTAGAGCTTGGGTCTTAGGTTTTCCTATTAACCCCTTTTTGCCTCCTACACCAAGACCATCATTATCTACTCAGCCCTGCTCTCATCAGTGCATTCCTTAGTCCAGCCCTCTGTCCTCCCAGACTTCTGTCCCCATCTCTCTGTACCTGTCTTTTGTTGTCCTCAAAGTCTTAGTGCATTTTTAACCTTTAATAGCCTAAATTTAATAGCAATTAAAGCTTAGCTCTGCACTAAGACTTTTTGGGACACCTTGTATATATAGTTATTATAAAGTAATGAGACTTATTTCACACAGGAACAAGAAAACCAGCTTCATTCCTCTTATCTGTAAAAATGGAGATAATTATTCCTATAGTGATCACCTCATTAGGTGATAGGAGGCTAACTGAGATAAAGTATCAAAAGCATTTTGTAAACCTTAAAATACTAAGTAAATGGCAGTTATTATTACTATTAATTATATATGTTATGGGCCCAGAGCACCCCAGAAGTTCTCTGGGGTACATCAAAGAACCTTCTCCTTGAGAAACTAAACCAAAGGACAGACACACCTAAGGAGATAAGTAGAACAGGATCGTGACAGAGCTAGCTTCTGGATCACCACCCTTCATTCAAGTCTCCCCCACCCCTGAAGAGAGAAGATTAGGTGTGGCTGCTACCTTTGTGGCCTGAGGAGCAGAAAGATGGCTTGAGAGATCCGAAGTCACCCCTCACCCAACTCCTCCAGCCACCCCCAGTGGGGGATGGTCCTCCCTCAATAGGAGAACTTTCCACAGTTAGATGATCACCTCATCGGACCACCATTAGACCTCTATAGAAGTATCTACCTGTCTCCTGCTAGAGGAGATTGGTATCTCAGAGCCATGCTCTGTGCCATGCTTTCTCCCCATGAGAAGTCCAAGGATTTCTCTCTTGGTTTCCTTTCCCCAGCCCTTAAATAAACTATTATCTTATTCTATTGGTTTTGTGTGCAAGAGGGTGTAATTCTTTAAAGAGGAATTCCTAAGAACCCCAACCCCAAACTGCTACCCCTATCCCAAGCCCCTCCTACCCAATTTCCCTACAACATATAGTTACTACTACTACTACTACTACTAATAATAACAATAACAACAGAAGAGACTTTATGCCACAGAGCAAAACTTTATTGCTTACATCACTTACCACTTCTGTTTAGGAAGGGAGGTAGGGAGGAAGATACCCCAGGACTCTAAGACAAATCAAACTGGCCACCATATCATATCAGACTGCCCTGATGCACTGGTTAGGAAACTCATTTTAGAGAGGGCTTAGAATGGGAGGTAGTGGGGTAGCTAGGTGGTGCAGTTGATAAAGCACCGGCCCTGGATTCAGAAGTACCTGAGTTCAAATCCAGCCTCAGACACTTGACACTTGCTAGCTGTGTGATCCTGGGTAAGTCACTTAACCCCCATTGCCCCCCCCCCCCGCAAAAAAAAAAAAAGAATGGGAGGTAGGGGTATTTTTTGAAACAGTGGCATTCCTTGTACTTAGGTGTGATGGAGCTGGAATAGAGTTTGTTTCTTAGATGCAATTTGTAGCCTCTCTCTGAGCTGAAATTCCATGCATCCTTCTAAACCCAGTTCATATTCTATAGTGGATAAAGTATTGAACTTGGAATCAGGAAAACCAACGTTTGGATCCTGTCTCAGGCACTTGCTAGCTGTGTGACCCTGGGCAAGTCACTTAACCTCTTCTAGCCTCAGTTTCCTCATCTGTAAAAATAGGCACAATAATAGCATTTGCCCTACAGGGTTTTTGTGAGGATTGAATGAGACAACAAGTACAGTTCTTTGCAAATCTTAAAGCAGTATATAAATGCCAGCTATTATCTCTATTTAAAAGATGAGGAAATCAGGTCTCAGAAGTCAATAGACTTCACAGAGGATGCGCTTTGCCAGAATATGACAGAGTTCGGACTAGAACTCTGTTTTCCTGACACCAAGTCTGTCCATCCCAATCTGCTCTGCCTGATGTTTATTGTGTGTGAACCTTATCTTCCTTACAAGACTTTTTGATCCTTGAGGGCAGGGCCTATTTAAACAGAAGGCAGCTGGTGTATTAGAAAGATCATTGTACTTGTAATCTACCCCTGATTATTCTTGAGGGTTTAATCCTGGCCTGGTCACTTGACCTTTTTTTAGCCTCAGTTTCCTCACTTGCAAAATAGACAGGATGGGGCTGTAATGAGGAAAGCACTAGAAAAATGTGTTTCATTGTTATGTATCTTTATGGGCCCCTCAGTTTCTAGCTGAGGGCCTACCTTGTAGGCCATTTTTAAATGAGTCAAGTTGGATTGAGAGTGAAAGTCCGGGTGGGTAGGGTGCTGACAGGCCCCCTATTCAAGACTGCTTTGGTGAGATTTCCTTTGAATAAAAGCAGATTATTGCTTATGTCAGAGCAGCTGGTGGATTTTGGACATTTCTATCTTTGTTGCTCTTCATGCAAATCATGCACCTGTTATTGACTCAAGATTCTTTGAGTTTATCCTGAAAGCCTGAGGCCTCCCAGTTTTCTCTGAAAACTTTATTATAGGAGTCAGACTCTTCCTCTGCCAACTGATGCTCAGCCTTCCTCTTAACCCCTCTCTCAGAGTAGAAATCTCTCTTTCCCAATTTGTATTTCTCAAAATGTCAGTGCTGAAATGCAGCGGAAGAGGAAGTATAGAAAAAGAATTTACATACTTATAACTTGACATGATCTCTCAAAAGTAAACGAAGAGTTAAGTCACACATTTGTGCTGATCTCTAGACATAATAAAACTGCTTCCCAGCGAGCAGTGGAGGGAAGGGCATGTAGGGGTGCGGTTTGGGGGAGAAGCCTCTAAAAGTATCTCTCCTGATAACTGGGTGTCCTTGGACAAGTTATGGTCACCTCTGGGCTCATAATTTGCCTTATCTGTAAAGTGAAGAAGTTGGATTAGATAATGGTTATAAAGTTCCTTCCTGCTCCAAATTTCTATTATTCTGTGATTCTAATTTTAGTGTCAGAATCTTGAACATGTTTTTAAAAGGAATTTTTGGATGGTGGGAGAAAATATTGGTTCCTATCTTGGAGTAGATTATAGCATGGCTTCTATGCAAAAATAAATTTTGAGAAGGCATCTGAGGTTTAACTTTTTTTCCCTGAATTGCCTAAAAAGACAGGGTAGGGGGGCAGCTAGGTGGCACAGTGGATAGAGCACTGGCCCTGGAGTCAGGAGTACCTGAGTTCAAATCCGGCCTCAGACACATAACACTTACTAGCTGTGTGACCCTGGGCAAGTCACTTAACCTTAATTGCCTCACTAAAAAAAATTAAATTAAATTAAAAGACAGGGTAGCATAATGAAACTATTTAAGACTGGGATTTGGGAGACCTTGTACTGCTTTTCTGTGTAATTGTGGATGAGTCCTTATGCTCATCTGTAAAATAAAGAGAATAAGACCAGAATATAGTCATTCTATATTTCCAGGGAGAGGATCTAATGTTGAGGGCTTTTCAACCTATAGACTTGTTTTTTAAAAGTATTTTGACAACTGTATTTAAATAGAATTGGTTTATAATCTTATATATATTTTGTTTTATACATTTAAAATATTATTTTTAATAGGTTTTACTAGACTGCCTAAAGGATCTATGATACAGAAAAATTTAAGAACCCCTAAACAAGACTATTTGTCTCCAAGGACCCCTTTCTGCTCCTAAATTCTGTGGGTCTTTGAAATATATTTGAAAAAGCCTTCTAGATTGACATCCCCAATATGCACATGCTTGTAGCTAGCAGGCACTTGGTGTTCTTGAATTGAGAGCTGGAGAGAATACTTTTGGGGTGACTCATTATCTGCCTATTATCACAAATGAACTTGCATGGTGACCTCATTCAAGTTACTTAACCTCTGTGGGGCCCATTTGCTTCACTAGTACTGATTTTCCTCACCTACCTCAGAAAGTTCATAGTTCTGGCCACTTCCTATAGGGTATAAAAGGGGATGGGAGGAAGGCCTAAGCAAGCCTCTGAGTCCTAATAGACTAACTAGAATGGAAGAATTTTCATCTGTATAGAATTACAGAATGGGAAGAATATAGAATGTTGAAACATACACAGAATAGAGAATGTTGGTTCAAACAATATGGAATATAAGAGTTGGAATTTTATTTTATTTTTTATTTTTAGTGAGGCAGTTGGGGTTAGGTGACTTTCCCAGGGTCACACAGCTAGTAAGTGTCAAGTATCTGAGGTCGGATTTGAACTCAGGTCCTCCTGAATCCAGGGCCAGTGCTCTATTCACTGTGCCACCTAGCTGCCCCAAGAATTGGGATTTTAGAAGATAAACCATGAGACAGAGTTTGAAGGGGTCCTTAGGTACCATATACATTGTTTGGTTCAACTCCCTCATTTTCAGATGAAAAAACAGATCAGTGAAGCTGAAGTGACTGGTCCAAAGTCTCACAGGTATTAACTGACTATCAATATTTAAACCTCTCCCCCTCCCTACCCTCCACCAACTCCTGGTAGAGAGGCAGCTAGGTGACCCAGGGGCTAGAAGGGTGGGCCTGCAGTCAGGAACACCTGAATTCAAATCCTGCCTCAGACATTTACTATCTGTGGAACCCTGAGCAAGTCATTTAGCCTCTGTTTGCCTCAGTTTCCTCTACTGTAAAGTGGGAATAGTAGCACCTTCTCAGAGTTGTTGTGAGGATGATATTTGTAAAGAGCTTAGCACAGTGACTGACATATAGTGGATGCTTAATAAATGCTTATTCTCTTCTATTTTGACTTCAAATCATTGCTCTTTTCATCGCACCATTAAAATCTTTTCAGTGGAAAACTTGTTAACAAGTTTGAGTATATTGGGGGAGGGGGCGAAGGGGAGAGAAGAATGCCTGGGGCTCTTTTAAACTGATTATTCCTTTTAGTGAAAGTTGTTGTAGGGTAAATCGCTGCTATAAAGTAACAACTGCAAAGCATTTGTCTATCCTAGGGGAGGTGTGTGAATATCAAAGTGAAAGCAGACTTCCTGCACCATTGAATGGACTTCTTGTTACACTAAACCCAGAGGTTTTTGAAAAGTATTTGGGAGAAACTTTAGCATCTGCTGTTCCCCTCCCCCAAGGTAAAGAGAAATGTGTTCATTTGCCTGTGCCCACAGAGGAAATGTGGAAGTTCCTTTTTTTTTTTTTTAAAGGTCACCCCCCCACCGCCCAGTATTACAGGGCATGGGTGTATGGTAGGCACGGAAATAGTACTTTCCGAGAAACACCTTGGGTGAAGTTGGTGTCAGTTTCAATGGATGATAGAGTGATGAGAGTCTGTTCATTGGGGATTTCAGGCAGCCTGTATTTAAAACCCAGGAGGGAGGGAGGGAGGGAGGGAGGGAGAGAGAGAGAGAGAGAGAGAGAGAGAGAGAGAGAGAGAGAGAGAGAGAGAGAGAGAGAGAGAGAAAGTTGTCAAATAATTCTAGTGTTAGAGCTAGAAGACACCTTACAGATAATTCAACAATTCAATGAAATAAACCATTTTAAAGTATCTATAGACTATAAAAGATCAGGAAGGCTTCCAGGACAAAGGGACATTTGAGTTAGTTGGTAAAGGAGGAGATTCAGCAGGTAGAAAAGGAAACCAGGGCTCTAGAGAAGTAAGTCTCCCATAACTACAACACAGATCCTAGAGGGACTGTTGGAAAAGCCCAGCTCCTGTTTTTTTACATTTTACCAAGTGCTAAGTGTCATTGTCTAGAGCAGCGTTTAGGTGGTTTAAAATGAAAACATCTCGGGGCAGCTAGGTGGCGCAGTGGATAGAGCACCGGCCCTGGAGTCAGGAGTACCTGAGTTCAAATCCAGCCTCAGACACTTAATACTTACTAGCTGTGTGACCCTGGGCAAGTCACTTAACCCCAATTGCCTCACTAAAAAAAACAAAAAACAAACAAACAAAAAAGAAAACATCTCAGAGATGCTGATTTTCTAGGGATGATAAAGGGCACATGACCCCTTAAGGCATCTGTACTGAGACTCTGAAGTCCCTTCCACTTCCAACAGTCTGTGAATTGAAGAGTTCATATTCCAGTCTCCCTCCTCCTACATTATTCCCCTCCCCCAATTATTTTTGTAGTCAATTCTAGGACTTCACACAGAGAGAGTAAGCACTTCGTAAATGTATATTGAATGAATAAGTGAGTGAATAATTCTCTTATTTTAGGCCTACCGAGTACATCAGCCAAGGATATAGTTCAGTGGATTCACTTATAATTTATTGAGTGGCCAGAAAATACTTCTGCCTTCTCTCCTCCCTTCTTTGGTTCTTTGGACATTCTTCTGCCAAATGGCACTTTGAAGAGGTGCTATTTTATGAAATTTCTGGCAAAAGATTTGGTAGTAATAATGTTTGCCAGGGGAATTTAAACACAGAGTAAGTGGGAGATCAATCAAGCATCTATTAAGTGCTTGTTATATTCCAGACACTTGAGGGCTAGGTTTCTGTTTTTGTTTTTTTAAGGCTAAAATAGGGGCAGCTAGGCAGCGCAGTGGATAGAGCACCAGCCCTGGATGCAGGAGGACCTGAGTTCAAAATTGACCTCAGACACTTGACACTTACTAGCTGTGTGACCCTGGGCAAGTCACTTAACCCTCATTGCCTTGACCAAAAAAAAAAAAAAAGATTAAAATATTCCTTGTCCTCAAAAAGCTAGCATTTTAATGGAGGAGAAAATGTTACAGGATGCATACAAAGTTGACTCAAGGTAACTTTAGAGAGGAAGGCACTAGCAGCAAAAGATGGGGAGGGAAGAGGAACTTGGAAAGTCCTCCTAAAGATGAGATCATGGTAGCATAGGATTTGTAGCTTAGAAGTTCTCTAGTTCAGTTCCTTCATTTTACAGATGAGGGGACTGAAGTCCAGAGAAAGTTATGGTTTGGTCAGTGTCACAAAGGAAGACTGTAATGGTATGCCTAACTCTACCTAATGAGCTCTAGTCACCAAGCCTGATCAATGGTGTGCCTTACTCTGCTTAATGAGCTCAAGTCACTAAGCCTGACCAAACTACATCCCAAAATACTGAAGTAACTCAGAGAATGAAATTGTAGAGCAGCATTTGGAGAATTGTAGTGAAGAGGGGAGATGCTGCAGAACTGGAAATAGATAATATCTCAATTTTCAAAAAGGCAAAGAAGGTAGAACCTTCAAACTGCAGACTAATGAGCTTGGCTTTGGTTCCTGGCAGAATAGCTAGAATGCATTATTAAAAGGATGGCTTGTTAGTGCTTAGAAAGGGAAAAGGGCATCAAGATGAGGCAGCATGGGCTTATAAAAGAAGAAGCCATAGCAAACTGTCATCTCTTCTCTTGCAGGGTTACTATGCTGGGTAGACTAGAGGAAAGCCATAGACCAATTATGCTTGGCAAAACATTTGCCTGCAGATTTTTTTTTTTTTTTTTTTTTTTTTTTGTGGACAGAAGGGAGATATGTGGGCTGGAGGATAATACAAAATTAGCTCTACTCAGAACTGGTTGAACAATCAGACCCAAGGAGTGGCATTTAATGAGTTGATGACAATTTAGATTGTAGTAGAATGCACCAGGCCTCTATTTGTGGTCCTATTCTTATCAGTATTTTTATCACTGACTTAGATGGAGGCATAAATGGCATACTTGCCAAATTTGCTCCTGATATAAAGCTTGGAGGGGTAGCTAACATGCTGGATGACAGTGTTAGAATTCAAAAAAAGGTCTCAGCAGGCTAGAATGCTGGATTGAAGCTTGTAAGATTAAATAGGATAAATGTAAAGTTCTGTACTTGTTTCTTTAAAAATCAGTTTACCAAGTAAAGAGTAGAGTAGTAGATAGATCTAAACAATAGTTCATGTGAAGGAGATATGGGGGCATAGTAGTGCCTCCTGCTACCAGAATCATCAATCCATGAATCAATAATCATATATTAAATTGTTCCGTCAAGGAAACATTTTGTTTCTTGAGGAACAACAGGGGGGACTGTAACGATTGGAATAACGCCACCTGCTGGATACTTACTGTAGAAGAGTTCTGCCCATGAAGCGAAGGTCTTTGAGGGCAAGACCAGGCATCAGGAAGTGACGCGGACGAGTGGGAGGAGGAAGGAAGAGACTGGCGCTCGGTCTGGGGCTCTTTCCTCTGGACTCTGGTGGAGAAGGGAGCTAGAAATGTGCTCTCCCTTTAATAGATAGGAATCTAGGCCTTTCTCTCTCTCTTTACCAAATTCTTATTCTCCTTAATAAATGCTTAAAAGTCTAACTCTTGCTAAAGCTTATAATTTATTGGCGACCACTCATTAGATATTTTAGACAGTCTAGCTAGAATTTTAGCCCTTAACAAAATGCCTACTTTGTGCTAAGTACTTGGAGGTACAGAGAAAAGCAAAAATAGCCACTTCCCTCAAAGAGCTTACATTCTTTTTAAAAAAATTTATTTTTAATTTATAGAATAAAATAAGCATTTTCATAACATAGGATTTCAAAAAAAAAGATGATTGCACATGAAATGCTAAATCTACTATGCACAACTTGCTATTCCTTTCAAATATACAACAAAATTATCATGTAAATTTATTTTTTTTCTTCCCTCTCCCCTAGAGGGGAGCCCTAGAGATGGCTGCCATTAGATTCACATAGGTGTGTGTGTATATATGTGTGTGTATACATGTATGTATATATATACATGGTTGTGTAAACTTATTCTATACATCTGTTTATAAGTTCTTTCTCTGGATGCAGAGAACATCTTTTTTCATATGTCTTTTATAGGTAATTTGGAGATTTATAATAATCAAACTTACTTATTTGCTTAAAGTCATTCTTTTTTGTATGTGTGAGGCAATTGGGGTTAAGTGACTTGCCCAGGGTCACACAGCTAGTAAGTGTCAAGTGTCTGAGGCTGGATTTGAACTCAGGTCCTCCTGAATCCAGGGCTGGTGCTTTATCCACTGCACCACCTAGCTGCCCCTAAAGTCATTCTTAGAATAATACTGCTGTTATGGTATACAGGGTTCTCTTGGTTTTGCTCATTTCATTCTTTATTATTCTAGTAGAGGACACAATGTGTACATAAATGAGTAAATGTAAAGGACATACAAAGTATATTGAAGGTGAAAGGCCTGGGAAGATCCCCTGAAGGAAGTAGTTTTTTTTGTTTTTTTTTTTAGTGAGGCAATTGGGGTTAAGTGACTTGCCCAGGGTCACACAGCTAGTAAGTGTTAAGTGTCTGAGGCTGGCTTTGAATTCAGGTACTCCTGACTCCAGGGCCAGTGCTCTAGCCACTGTGCCACCTAGCTGACCCTGGAAGTCGTTTTTAAGCTGAGTTTTGAAAGAAGTCAGAGAGTCTCAGAAGTAGAGGTGAGGAGGGAGAACATTTCAGGTGGGAGGATGATCAATGCAAGTCAAAGGAGAGGTATCATGCATGAGGAATAATGAATAGACTGGACTGTGTGATATATGGAGTGGGAGTAATGGGTGAGAAGACGAAAACCCAGAAGGGGCTGGGTTTATAAAGAGTTTTAAAAGCTTAACAGAGGACTTTATATTTTGAATCTGGAGGCAATAGGGCAACAGAGTGTGATAAGTACGGAGATGATGGAGTCAGTTCTGGGCTTTAGAAAAATACTTTAGCAGTTATGTGGAGGATGAATTGGAGTGGGGAAAAAATTGAGGTAGGAAGGCCAATTAGAAGGCTAGTACAACAAGAGGTCGGTTTAATAGAGATGCTCATATCATTGCTGTTCAGAAATATTTGGTGGCTCCCTAATTGACTACACAGTCAAGTTCAGACTCCTGCCTGGCACTCAGGACCCTCCTCAAATTGATGCCTCTACCTTTCCAAAATCCCTCTACCTTTCCAGATTTCTTTCTTTCTTTCTTTCTTTCTTTCTTTCTTTCTTTCTTTCTTTCTTTCTTTCTTTCTTTCTTTCTTTCTTTCTTTCTTTCTTTCTTCCTTCCTTCCTTCCTTCCTTCCTTCCTTCCTTCCTTCCTTCCTTCCTTTCTTTCTTTCTTTCCTCTCTTCTTCTTCTTCTTTTCTTCTTCTTCTTCTTCTTTCTTCTTCTTCTTCTTCTTCTTCTTCTTCTTCTTCTTCTTCTTCTTCTTCTCCTCCTCCTCCTCCTCCTCCTCCTCCTCCTCCTTCTTCTTCCGAAGCAGTGAAGGTTAAGTGACTTGCCCAAGGTCACACAGCTAGTAAGTGTCAAGTGTCTGAGGCTGAATTTGAACTCAGGTTCTCCTGAATCCAAGGCCAGTGCTTTATCCACTGCATCACCTAGCCGCACCCTATCCTTCTTTTATATGTCCTTCAGATCCCTGCCAAACTGGGCAACTCTGTGCCATAAGCCTGTGCTCTATTCTCCCGCTTCTGGGCTTTTGCCTACGTTGTTCTCTATTCCATCCCCCTCTTCACCATTGAATTCCTATCCTTTAAAGCTTAAATGAAATGTGATTCTGTCCATGAGACCTTCTCTTATTGTCCAGATTGATGAAGACCTCCCCTCTTCATCCTTTCTGTAAAACTTTATTTAGCTCTCTAATCTACAAGTGAAATACTGTGTATTATCGCTATCAGTTTTTTTTATCATCCTCCACTAGACTGTAATCTCCTTAAGGAAACCTGTCTTATTTAAACTTTCTATCTCTGCTGTGCCTAGCCCTGTGCTGTTTACATAGAGGGTGCTTAATAAAATGTTTGTTAGATTTCTGTGAATCTTCTTCAGTGAGCTGTGGCTTCTAAAAAGGTGACTGCTCCTTATACTGGATTAAGAAAAGCATAGAGTCTATAGCAGTAGTGTCAGACTCAAATAGAAATGGGGCAGGGGGCACTAAACTGTACATAAGGATCCTTGTGGCCTAGAAAACCACAAAATAATATTCTCTATTTTATTTTTACTTATTTTGTTAAACAGTTTCCACTAACATTTTCATCTGATTCGGACAATCTTGTGTGTTTGACACTCTGGTCTCAAACAAAGGAGCTGAGGGAGGAGATATTTCCCCTGTTCTATGTGCTGCTCAGACCATATCTGGAGGATTGTGTTCTGTTCTGGGTGCCACAGTTTAGTAAGGACAGGGAAGAGTTGGAAAAAAGTTGCCAAAAGTAAAAAAAAAAAAAAGATGACACCATGCCTTGTGAGACTTGAGTGAAGAAAGTAGAGATGTTTAAGCCTGGAGAAGAAAACACTTGAGGGGCTGGGCAGGGGGTGGCATGTTGTTATTTTCAAATACCTGAAGGATTCTCAAGCAGAAGGGGGATTAGATTTGTTTTCCACGGTTACAGATAGCAGAACTAGAAGGAATGGGAGTAAGTTTCAGAAAGACAGGTTTCAACTTGATAGGAAGTAGAAATTCCTAAGGCAAGTAAGTCAAAATAATTAATTAAGCTCCTACTGTGTGCGAAGTACATGAAATATTTAGTTGGGGCTACAAAGAAAGAGAAAAACAAAACAAAACTCAAACAAAACTTAGTCCCTGTTCTCAAAGGGAGACAGTGTGTTAGCCACTATGGCCAAACCAGATACAGAGAGGACAAATTGGGGAGAATCTTCCCTTAAATAACAACAGAGATTATACAACAGCAAAAAAGAGACTCTACCATTGAGGGAGATCAGGGAAGGTGGGAACTTTTTACTCTTTTTTTTTTTTTAAACTTTTGGCAAAAGGTGGAATTTTAGCTGGGACCTGAAGGAAGCCAGGAGGCAGAGAAGAGAGAGAGAATTCAAGGAAGAGAAGACATACAGTGAAAATGCCCAGAGTAGGAAGATCTTTTGTTAGGAAGAACAGAAGGTTTTGGAGTGGACAGGTTATGTGTTTTAAAAGCCAATCAGGGTTTTTTATTTGAACTGGGAGTAATAGTGAGCCACTGAAGAGTATTGAATAAGGGGGTGACATACTAAGACCTATGCTTTCAGAAGATCAGTTTGACAGTTCAGTGGAGAATAGACTGGAGTGAGGAGACTATTAAGGTGGCCACTTAACAATTAGAGCTGCGCCATGGAATTGGTTGGCATTGGTGGTAATGAGTACTTTTCACTGGAGATATAGAAGAGGCTGTGACCCCTCCTCAGGGATGTCTTACAGGGGATTTCTAGTTCATGTATCCTCTGGATGTCCTCTATACTTTTTAAGTCCCTCCCCACTCTGAGATTCTTTGATTCCATGAAGGTTCATTAACATTCAATGATGTATTTTTTTTAACTTGCCTTTCCCTCTGCTTTAAACTAGGTTTTTTCATTGTTTCCTTTTCTGCTGTTGCAAGCCATTGTAGGTTAACTAACTGTAGGGCTTTCCTCTCCTTTGTTAATCAAGTGTTTTAAAGAAAACCAGACATCAATGGTTTCTCAACCCTGTCTTAAGATTCTATGGCTATATAGTGTTCAACATGGGAGAGGATATTTGCATAAATCTCTTCTCTCCATCTCTAAAAATGGGAGGATGGAGAGGATTGGACTCAGTAACCATTAAAATCCCTTCTATCTTTAATATTCAATTTCAAATTTAGATTTCTTCCAGTTTTAACATACTCTAATTTACATATATGCATATCTATACATATATAAAATTAATTCAAGGTACTTTGATGGTGGAGGAGGAGATACTTGCATCTGGGAGATGAAGAAAAGCCTCATGTACAAGATGATGTTTGAGCTAGTCTTTGAAGGAAACTAGAGATTCTAAGGAATAGAGCTTAGGAGGGAGTGCCTTTCATGTCTAGAGACAGTCAGTGACCAAGGGAGTGCCCAGCTTATAGTAGGTGCTTAATGAACAGCTGTTGAATGAATAAATTGTTTCTGAGGATTAGAAAGTTAGAGGAGTCTCATTAATTAAATGAATCATTACTGTATATGCAATACTCCATTCTACTATAGGAAAAAAACCTAATATATATTTTTATATTTTATAAATATCTTTTTTATATCATATTCATTTCTCAGTTTATATTTCCCCTATCCTGTGAACCTTTCCTTGTAACAAAGACTTTTGAAATAACCAATAGCACAGAAATCACCTTGGACAGTAGACTCAATGCTCCACACACAGTCACTTAACCTTCCCACAAAAACAAGAAGGTATATTTACTTATCTCTCAGAACCATACTTAGTTATTTTAATTACATAGTATTCTGTTATACTGTTCTTTCCATTTCCTTTGGTGTAGCCATTGTGTGTATATTTTTTTCTGGTTTATTTACTTCACTTTACATCAGTTCATAGAAAACTCATCATGTTTCTCTAAATTCCTCATTCACTGTTTCTTGAGGCCCAATAATGTGATTATATTAAAGTACCACAATTTATTTAGCCATTCCCAATTGATGGACACCTACTTTGTTTTCACCATCGTGCTCTGAAAAAATCAGCTTGCCTGAGAATACCACATATGGAACTTCCTTCCTACTGTCTTTTCTTTTCTTTCCTTTTCTTTCTTTTTCTTTTCTTTTCTTTTCTTTTCTTTTCTTTTCTTTTCTTTTCTTTTCTTTTCTTTTCTTTTCTTTTCTTTTCTTTTCTTTTCTTTTCTTTCTTTTACTTTTCTTTTCTTTCCTTTTCTTTTCTTTCCTTTCCTTTCTTTTCCTTTTCATAAATTTCCCCATGTTGTTACTAAGGAAAACAGAAGCTATATACAGTTTTTATTGTTTAGTTGATCCTAAAGGGTTTGAAGGTTAGATGCAGGCAGCTGTATGGGAAAGAATATTTACTGGCCCAAGAAGCAGGAACCCTGCATTCTAGTCCCAAATCTATCACTTATTAGCTGGGTAAATGTAGAATGTATCATATCTCTTCTCTCCGCCTCAGTTTTGTCACCTGTAAAATAAACAGCTTAGATGGGGTGACCTCTAAGTTTCCTTTCAGTAGCACCATGATTCCATAATTGTCTGGCTCATTTGTAATAGTCATGAGTTGCAGAAAGTAAGAGATTAAAACCTGTCATCCCTAATATGGAAAGAATTGGCTTCTGACCTAGTTCTGCTAAAACCCAGGCTTTAAATCGTGTTCTCAGTAGTAATGATGAGTAATTTGGATTCAGCTGATTTTTTTTTCTTTGCTTAACCCTGTTATTAAATAGAATGGTTTAATGGACAGAAAGTTGGCGTCAGGAGAAGGAGCCAGGTTTGTAGTTAAGGAGATCTGTGTTCAAATCCTAGTTCTTCTGCTTAGTACTTGTGTGACCTTTGACAAGTTTTGTAACAAACTCTTTGGACCTCAGCTCCTTATCTGTAAAATGAGAAAGGTTGGATTAAGATGGCCTCCCAGGCCACTTCCCACTCTAAATCTATGATCCTACCTCTGACATTTAACTAGCTGGGTGACCCAGGCCAAGTCACCCCTTTGTGTCCTAATCAAGTCTCTAAGAGTACACAGAGCTGAGGCCAATTTGCATTGGTAGGAGTTTCCTCATTTGGATTTCCCTCTATTCATGAAATCATAGGTCTGATCCAAAAAATAAATCCCTGTTGAAGAGACCTGCAGAAGCTATTCTGAAGGTAAGATTTAAGATGATAATCCCTTAACAGTCCAATTTACATAGCTCTTTATAGTATACAAAAACACTTTCACATATAATAACACCTTTCTTTTATAAAGCACGGAGCTAAGCATATTATCTGATTCATTCTCAGTAACCTTTGAGTAAGGTAGGGAAGGTATTATTATCCCATTTTACAGACTGAGGAGGTGAAATACCTCTCAACCACAGAACTCCATTCAGTAATTCAATTCAACCATCTTGCTATGTGTATTTATCATGGGCAAGAGAGGGTTGCAGGAGCTAAGGACCCCCTCAGGGAAAGTGATACACACCATCTCTGCCCTCAGAGAATGTGTAATGTCCTAGGTGTGTGTGTGTTGGGGGGGTGTGTGGGGTGAAACATACCCGATAGCTCAGACAGTGTGGGGAATATGAGTGAATGCATTTGTGTCTGGAACAGTGATCCCAGTGGTGTGGGAACTTTCTCCCCCCACCACTGCACACCTGTGACTCTTCTCTAATTTATAATCTTAGAAAGTTTCCTGGGGCACCAGGAATTTGGCCAAGGTCACACTGACAGTTTGTGTTAGAGAGAGGACTTGAATCCAGGTCTTTCTGACTTTTAGACTGGTCCTCTCCTGACTAAACTATGCTGCTGCAGCTTGGGTAAATGGAGAGGATGGCGTGAGAGCTGAGAAGAGGTAGAGCTGGATCTGAAACCCGATGCCTCCTTACTCCAATCTGCTCTTTCCGCTGTGCCATGCTGCCTTCCTGATTTAGCTTGGATGGAGTCCAGAGTGGAAGTTCAACTTCGAGATCCCACCCGTGTCCTAATACCGATGGCTTCAGGCCCAGCCTCAGATATGCAGCAACTCTCCCCCCTCCTCTTCCAGGAGAGTCTGCTCTAGCGCTGTAAGGGACCTTAGAGGTCTTTGAGTGCAACCTCTGCATTTTACAGAAGAGGAAACTGAGGCCCAGAGAGGCCTTGGCCAGAGATCCACAACTGACCCTGATAGAACTGGGCCTAGTGTCCAGGCTAATGACAATCCCAGTCCAGCGCTAGAGTTCATTTTAGAGTCATCACCAAACCACCATCCAGAGGTGGTAATAACAGTTCACATTTATGAATTGCTTTTTAGTTTATAACATACTTGTTTAGCAATAGCCCGGTGAAGTAAGTAAAAATATCCTTATCCCTATTTTATACATAAGGAAATTGAGCTTCAGAGAGGATAGGCAGCTTGTCTAGACTAGAACTACCTGGTGAGGAAATGACAGAATCGAGATTTTGACTCAGGCATCTGACGTAAAGTTCAGTAATCCTTCTGCTCTACTAGCACTTAGCACAGTGGCTGGCACATAACTATTGGCTTAGCAAATGTCCTTCCTTCCTTTTTTTCTTTGATTAATAAATTTCCTTCCTTCTTCCCTTCCTCCCCTTCTTCCTTCCATCCCTCCATTGCTCCATCCCTTCTTTCCTTCCTTCCTCCCTCCATTTCTTTCTTTCTTTCTTTCTTTCTTTCTTTCTTTCTTTCTTTCTTTCTTTCTTTCTTTCTTTCTTTCTTTCTTTCTTTCTTTCTTTCTTTCCTTTCTCTTTCCTTCCTTCCTTCCTTCCTTCCTTCCTTCCTTCCTTCCTTCCTTCCTCCCTCCCTCCCTTCCTTCCTGCCTTCCTTTCTTCCTCCTTTCCTTCCTTCCTCTCTTCCTCCCTCCCTTCCTTCCTTCCTTCTTTCCTTCCTTCCTTCCTTCCTTCCTTCCTTCCTTCCTTCCTTCCTTCCTTCCTTCCTTCCTTCCTTCCTTCCTTCCTTCCTTCCTTCCTTCCTTCCTTCCTCTCTTCCTCCCTTTCTTCCTGCTTTTAGGTGAAAAGTCCAAGGCATTCATCTGGATGTAAAATTCATTAGATGTGAACCTAGTTAGATATTAGTTTAAAACCAAGTGACATCAAGCTATAAGAAAAGTTAGTAGCCTGAATTTCAGACAAGAAAGAATCCAAAACTGGAGAAGACAAATGAGGTTAAATCCTCTGGAGTCTGAAGATCCTGATTTCAGTCTCTAGCTCTGCCATGTACTACTACATGACTTTGGACAAATCATTTCACTTCTCTAGCCCTCAATTTTGTAAGCTGTCAAACAAAGGGCTTGTGCTAAATGATGGTACTAGAATGTAGGTTTCATGAGAGCAGGGTCCATGTCTCCTAAGCTCTTTATTTTCTCCTTCCAGTGACTACATACAGTGAATGTTGAATGAATCAATGAATCTCTAAAGTTACTTCCAGCCGTAACATTCTCATGTCTTGTCTGGCTCTGACATTCTGTGTTCTAAGGTCCAGCTTTCATTGTTTCTGTGCTAAGAACTTATCCAGCTCAGTGATTTCATGATCCTGTAAGTCTGCAGAAAAGAGCTAAGGGTGGGTAAGATGAGAGTCCTTGAAGTTGCTATTGTCTCTTATGTTTGTCTCATCTGGGAAATTATTAAATGCTCTGAAGCCCAAGAGAGCTGGGCAGGAGAGCCAAACTTTTTGGTTAGCAGTTTGGGAAATAATGTATATTCAAAAATGTTTTCTTTGAAAACACTGCAAAGCTAAACACCCCAGGGAGACACAGATTAAAGAACTGATGGAGAGTTTCATCATCATTTAATCAAAGATATTGATTGTTTTGGCTCTTCTGGGCCCCACTGCTAACCCTTGCATTGTTGTCTTTAATAGTGGGAACTTGTTTGTCAGGGCTTCATTAGGAACAGTCTCTGTCTTCACATACTCATTTGTTCCTTCTGATCTTTGTTAAGTCATCCAGATCCCTGTCTGAGTCCTCTGGCTCTCCTTTAGCTTTTACTACCCAAATTTCCTCCTCCATATTCTTGGCTCTAAATTCACAGGCATCCTCTGGCTCATCTAAAGATCGGACCAGGCTGCCTCCTTCATCCCTGCTCTTTCCCAAAGACCAGAAGGGCTTCTTCTAAGCACTCACAAGCATTGCCAGTATCAAGCAAGAAACTCCTTGGGCAGGTACCACTTGTTTCAACTCTAGCTACTGCCTCTTGGGATGGTTTATTGGTGCTGGTGACTTCTGGACCATGATAAAAGTTAGTGTGAGTAGAGTGACTCTCAGAGGAGAAAGAATCCAAAGTTAGAGTAGTAGACGAATCAGGCCAAATGCTCAGGAAAGGGCCTCGTCTTTGGAGTCAGAAGACCCAGTGGTGGTGCGTGTGAGGGAGGCCAAGAATGTGGCACATGAGACATCAGAACTGAGCCACCTAATCTTAGAGAAGCTTAGGATGGCAGTATTCTAAGGGGCCCCGACTTGGTTTTGTTTTGTTTTGAGGGCAATGAGGGTTAAGTGACTTGCCCAGCTAGTTAAGTGTCAAGTGTCTGAGGCTGGATTTGAACTCAGGTCCTCCTGAATCCAAGGCCAGTGCTTTATCCACTGCGCCACCTAGCTGCCCCCTGACATGGTTTTAAAGAAAATTTTTATTGATGCTTTTTTTCTGGGGGGGGAGGCAGGGTAATATGGGTTAAGTGACTTGCCCAAGATCACACAGCTAGAAAGTGTCAAGTGTCTGAGGCCAGATTTGAACTCAGGTCCTTCTGAATCCAGGGCTGGTGCTTTATCCACTGTGCCATCTAGCTGCTCCCCGCCCCCACATGTTCTAAACCAACCCCTTATCATTGATGGATAAAGAAACAGGGTCAGAGAGATGGAATGACCAATATGTTCCACTCCCACTCTAGCTACAATATTACTATGAACCTCATTCTCCCTCAAAACTCTGCAGGTTCATTTTTGAACAGGTGATAAATAGCAATAGCTCACGTTTCTGCAGAGCAGTCAGGTAGCCCAAGTACTTTCTTCAAAAGGACCTCACGAGGTTGGTGGAATAAGTATTATCATCCCTGTTATACAGAGGAGAAATAGGCTTAGGAGAGCTGAGGTCATTTCATAGTCATACAGCTAGTGAGACTTGCTCAAGCTGGATTTGCATCCAGATCTCCCACTCCAGGCCCAGCATTCTGTCCACTGCACAGGACCAGTTCTCCCACGGACGTGTTCCTATGCAGCCAACATTTTTGTGAAAAGTTTTATTCAAGAGAAAATTATCCTCCTTGTTCCACTGCAATTCATTAGCTTAGGTTTCAAGAAATCTAGAACAGTTAGAAAATGATGGCATAAAGACATGGCATGACTTCATCAAGCCCGGATTAGGACAGACTAAGGTCCCTTCCTTTTTTGATCACTAAACAGCTAGATGGGGGCAGCTAGGTGGCACAGTGGATAAAGCACTGGCCCTGGATTCAGAAGGACCTGAATTCAAATCTGGCCTCAGATACTTGACACTAGCTGTGTGACCTTGGGCAAGTCACTTAACCCTCATTGCCCTGCAAAAAAAAAAAAGAAAAGGAAAGAAAAGAAAAAGAAAAAAAAAGACTAAACAACTAGATCAAGAACATGGTGTAGACATTTTCTGAGAGATATTGGTGGGACAGTGGCTAGCTCAGCTGCCTTCCAAACATTTGATCTAGGTTTGATTCCTGGCCAAAGAATATTGAATTTGAGGTAGCTAGGTGGCATAAATGTTGTAAAGACCAGAGGTCATTTCCTGTCTAAGGCACTAAGTGTGATTATACTTTCTAGCCAAACTATTTAACTCTGTACCTCAGTTTCTTCATCTTTAAATGAAGGGACTGGGTGACTTCTAAAGCCTCATCAAGCTCTAACGTAATGATTCTGTGATAACCTGCAAAAGTTGGATGACTTTGGTTTAAGATAGTTTGCTTAGATTTCAGCCAAGCTTTTGACATGAGTGCTCTCTTCTTGTGGACAAGATGGAAGAGATGTAGAGTGGGCTAAATACAGGTACATCTTGGTAGATTTGGAACTGGTTGAATGGTTGGACTCAGAACTAATTAATGGCTTGATAATCACATGGAAGAAGGATATGAGGGGATGCCCCAGAGATCTAGGGCCCATGCCATTTAACACTCATATCAGTAACAAGAAAGGCATAAATGGCAAGATTGTACATTGGCAGAGCTGAGAGATATAGATAACACTTTGGATGAGAGAATTAGGATCCAAAAACGTCTTGAGAGTCTAGAATGCTGGGATGAATTTCACAAAGTGAAACTCATAGAGAAAAATCCTACATTTGTGTATAACATTTTTAGAACAATTACTGAAGTTCAAGATAGAGGAGACTGGGTCAGACAGTAGTTTTTTGGAAAAAAATTGGGGGGTTTTGTGGATTGCAAGCTCAATATGACTCAACAGTATGAGATATGGGGCAGCTGGGTGGTGTAGTGGATAAAGCACCGGCCCTGGATTCAGGAATACCTGAGTTCAAATCCGGCCTCAGACACTTGACACTTACTAGCTGTGTGACCCTGGGCAAGTCCCTTAACCCCCATTGCCCCACCAAAAAACAACCAACAAACAACCCCCCCCACCCCACCCCCCATCCCCCGCAAAACCAATTAGAGCTGTCCTGATGTGGAGTGGGCTACTTGGAGAGTTATGTGTGTGTGTATGGGGGAAGGTTGGTTTCCTCACTGTTGTTGTTTGTCCTTTGGTTTTGAAAAGGATTGTGACAGAGGGAGGTGATGCCATGACTTGCAGTGAATAGAATTCAAGTGAGGAAGAGTTGTGCAAAGTCACCAGCCTCACTCTCTCCTCAGGAGCCATCTGGGTCTAGTGGCAAGATGTACATCAGGACAAACAGAGATTGCCCCAGATGTTTGAGGAAATTGGGGTTAAGTGACATGCCCATGGTCACACAGGTAGTAAGTGTCAAGTGTCTGAGGCTGGATTTGAACTCAGGTTTTCCTGGCTCCAGGGCCAGTGCCCCTCCTTTCATTGTAGGTCTTCAAGCAAGTCAGATGAATTCTTCAGGTCTTAATGTTTGTCAGATACTCCCACTTACCCAGCCTTACATCATCTTTGACCTTTCATTTTCTTTCACCCCCATTTTCAATACGTTGCCAAAGCTTGTTAACTTTACCTCTGTAACATCTCTGATATATGCCCTGTTCTCTCCTCTGACTGCCAAAAACCTAGTGCAGGCCCTTGTCACCTTACTTCCAGACTTTGTGATAGCCTGCTAGTTAATCTCCCAGCCATGAGTCTCTCCCCACCCCAGTCCATCCTTTGCTCAGCTATCAAAGCGATCTTTCTGAAGCTCAGGTATAACCATGTTATCACTCAGTTCAACAAACTCCAGTGGCTCTATATCACCTCTAGAATCAAATAAAAAATTATCTCCATTGGAATTAAAAGCCCTTGATAATCTGACCCACTCCTACTTTTCTAGGCTTCTTACATTTTACTTTTTCTCTCCTTGTTCCGCCGACATGTTTCCCCCTCTCTGAACACCACCCCCCTCCCCCTATATCCTTGCAATCCAGTGACATCGGCCTTTCTGTTGTTCCTACCCTGAGCATTTTCACTGGCCATCCCCCGTGCCTGGAATTATCTCATTCCTTACCTCTGCCTCTTGGCTTCCTTCAGAATTCCAGTTAAAATCACACCTCCTATAAAAGAGCCTTTCCCTATTGCCCTTAGTGTCAGTACCTTCCCTCTCTTGATTATCTCCAATTTATCTTGTATATCACTTGTTTGGACATATTCGTTTGCATGTTGTCTCCCCCTTTCACTAAAAAGTGCTTTCCTGAAAGCAAGGATTGTGATTTGTCTTTTTAAAAAAAATGTTCAGCACTTGACACAGTGCCCCGCATGTAGCAGGAGCTTAATAATTGCTAGTTGATTTATTGACTTGACTCTGGAAATGGACAGACCTAATGTACATATATACTGGTCCTCTGCATTTAATCTCTGCAAGGGTTAAGTGGTTCTACTTTAAAGAGCTACTATCATTTCCTCTGAGATTATATGAGCTAGTCT
This sequence comes from Dromiciops gliroides, assembly GCF_019393635.1. Classification (NCBI taxonomy): domain Eukaryota; kingdom Metazoa; phylum Chordata; class Mammalia; order Microbiotheria; family Microbiotheriidae; genus Dromiciops; species Dromiciops gliroides. The sequence goes on from NC_057861.1 coordinate 101,694,711, forward strand.
CTACCCACACTTTATTTAATTTGTGGGGGGAGGGCAATGAGGGTTAAGGGACTTAACCCAGAGTCACACAGCTAGTAATTGTCAAGTGTCTGAGATCGGATTTGAACTCAGGTCCTCCTGAATCCAGGGCTGGTGCTTTATCCACTGTGCCACCTAGCTGCCCCTATCTATTTTTTTAAAAGCACATTTTCATTGAGTAGTCTGGGTTTATAGACCCTGAACAAGTACAAATCCTTGATTTTAGAGAAGTCTGTATCAGAAAAGGCAAGGATGCTTCCAATTCATTCATTATGTTCTAAATGATTAATTATTAATGATACTGAAAGAGTAAAAATGTCTTTTTCAAAGCCTCGGTTACTTCATCTGTAAAAGAGTAATAATTTATATTCTTATACATTATGTTTCCCTTAAAGCAACCCCATGAATTATGTGCTGCAATTCAGCAAACATTCTTAAACAACTATAATATTCCAGGCTAAGCATTAGGCATACAAAGACAAAAAACACTCCTTGCCTCTTAGGAGTTTACATTCAATTAGGGAAGATAACATAGGATAGATACAGCACAGGGCCTGGAGCCAGGAAGACCTATCTTCCTGAGTTCAAATCCAGCCTCCCACATTTACGAGCTGTGTGACCCTGGGCAAGTCACTTCACCCTGCTTGCCTTAGTTTCCTCATGTGTAAAATGAGCTGGAGAGGGAAATGGCAAACTACTACAGTATCTCTGCCAAGATAATACCAAATGGAGTCACAAAGAGTTAGACATGACTGAAATGACTGAACAACCAGGCAAAGTAACATCTATGTACATGTACACACATGCATGTCTATGCACACACATGTAACACATCTAATATATAATATTATATAATATATCCATTCCCTTCCATATATATTCATAATATATCCAAAATGAACACAAGGTAGTTTGGGGGGGGGCACTAACATAGAGGAGAATTATATTTTCTTTCATTAAGTACTGTCCCTGGAAGAAGATTGAATTTTGGAAGCAATCTGGAATGTATGTAATATGGAAGTATCATGGATGTAAACTGAAAGGCAATGGAGTTTATTTCATGATATGGTGATGTCAGGATGATGCTTTAGGAAAATCACTTTGACAGTTAAGAAGATGTCCCCTCCACAGTACAGTGGGGAGAGATCTGAGGCTTTCAGCTTTGCGCATCCTCTCTGGCTGTCCTCCATGCCTGAAACCCTCACTCTCCTTAGTTCTGCCTACAGGCTTCCCTAGCTTCTTTAAGTACCAACTAAAATCTCGTCTTTTACAGGAAGTTGTTTCTGACCTTAATTCTAGTGCCTTCCTTCTGTTGTTACCTATTTATCTTGTATTTAGCTTGATTTGTATATATTTATTTACATGTTTTCTCTCCTATTAGATTGTAAGCTCCTTGAGGGCAGTCTGTCTTTTGCCTCTTTTTGTATCCCTAGCACATAGGAGGCACTTAAGATGTTTATTTTTTAATTCATGGGAAGACCAATTATAAGGTTATTGCAACAGTCAAGGCGAGAGTAATTAGGAACTGTTTATAGAGTGGTGGCCAGATTAAGAGAATTTAGAAATTAGAGAGAAGAGGAAGTCGAGATATTTAGTGTTGCCAAGCTGAGAAAGGGAGGGGAGATATCAGTGATAATTAACAGGGATGGTTGGATCAAGTGAAGGTTTCTTAAGAATGGGGAAGACATAGGCATATTCGCTGGCAGCAGGGAAAGAACCAGTTAGACAGAGAGAGATTAAAGATTAAAGAGAGAGAGTTGAAATTATAGTGGTACCCATCTGCTGAAGAGATTGGGAAGGGACTGGATCAAGAGTTCAAGTCCTGATAAGGAGAAGGGTCACCTTATCATCAGACAGGAGTGCAAGAAGAGGTGAGGTGAGATGTCTGACTTCTGAGAGATGAGGAGGATGAGGAGGGAATTAAAAAAAAAATTTTTAAATGAAGTATAAGGCAAGATTCTCAGTTGAGAGAGCAGAGTGAGACGTACTGTGGCAAACTCTAGGAGGGATAAACAGATTTGGAACAGCCTCTACGATGAATGGTATAGAGAATTGATTAGTGAGATATAAAAGGGCTGATTACATTTCTTCAGTGAGGGTCTAGTTCATCCATGGTGGATTTTTCATCGTGGCTTCACGATTTTCTCTAGCTCTGTGCAGTACCATATAAATAGGAGGAAGGAAAGAAATAAACATCTATTAAACACCTAACATGTGCCAGGCATTGTGCTTAGTTCTTTACCTATTTTAGTTCTTTTATCCTCACAACAACCCTGAGAGGCAGTTATTATTATCCCCATTTTGCTGTTGAGGGAACTGAGGCAGACAGAGGCTGTGACTCGTCCAAGGTCACACACACGATAGTAAGCAGCTGAAGCAGGATTTGAACTTGTCTTCCTGACTCAAGGCCTGACACTATCCATCGTGATACCTAGCTGTCTCTAGCAAAGGGAGGCAGGTGGTAGAAGTGATCTAGGACTGGTGTTTGACAAAGTATATATAATTAGCAGACAAGGGAACCAATAGTATTTATTAGTCAATTGTTAGGTGAAAGGCACTGTGCACTCTGGGGATGTAGAGGCAAAAATTAAACTATCTCTGCCCTCCTTACTCTGCAGGGGGTGGGGGAGAATCAAGTGAGTTAATGTGTGTGAGATTCTCTTTAACTACAACTATACAACCATAGGCCCATTCCCAGGCTTTTCCCCTCTTACTCTCTAGGGAGTTTTTCTTATGTGGTATATAATTGAAAGAACCCTGAGCCAGACTCAGGAGGCCTGGGTTTTAGGTCCAATTTTAACACCAATTTATTGCTTGACTCTGGATAGGTTACTTAACCTCTCTGGGCCTCAGTTTCCTCGTCTGTAAATTGACTATGGTGGCCAAATGATCTTTTTGGTTCCTTCAGAATCAAAAGTATTCTGTAGTATGATTACATGCTTTGTTTAGGTCATGTCTATTTCTATCCCAAATAAACTGTATACAGGAGGGCCCCTCCCCTTTTTCCTTGTAGCTTTGAATGCTACTTCCACAGCTGGTTGTTTTTCAATTAAAACATTAGAAACCCTTAATTTGTATAACAAAGGTTCCTGCCACTCTTGGCCTTGAGCCTGGTTCTGACTAAGGTGACTATTATCAGCCTTTCCAGTGGGCCTTGCTGAGCATTAGAACCCTCTGAAGGTATTTTGTGAATGTTTTATTGGCTCCCAGCCATCATGGGGTGAAATGATTTTCTTTTTGGTGCTAGATGGCAGGATGTTGAGAAGATGTGGTGTCTGACCTCAAGGAGGATATAGTTTTGCATCATCATAATAGCTCCCCTTTATATAGCTTATATGGCTGTCCTCACAAGATTCCCATGCAAGTGTTGTTGTCATTGTTATTGTTGTGGTCATTGTTGTTGTGGTGGTCATTGTTATTGTTGTTGTTCCCATTTTAAAGATGAAGAAGCTGAGGCTCAGTTTTAAAATTACATCCTTGCAGTCACATCTAGTAGGTAGCAGAGCTGGATGGGATTTAGGCTAAGGGCCCCCTGCACAGCTTCCATCTGTAGAACCTCAGGACTGGAAGGGATTTGGAACTTTCTCACGGGGGCAGATCAGTTAGATGCATCCCCTGCCCCATTCCCTACACCCAAGGTGTCTTCTCTTTCCTCTCTATATTCTTTTGTTTCCAGTACAATAACTGTGCTGAGGGGCAGGCAGCCCTTTCTGTGTCTCCTTATCCCTTTCTATAGTCCAGCCTGGATACCCCCTAAGAACATGGAGAAGGGAAGAGGATAATTGAGTATGAGATTTAGATGTTGAGAGCAGCTGCCATTATCTCCCCAGCCTCCCTCCTTCCAGATAGTGGGTTCTTCCTCCTCACTGGATGTTTTTAACTAAATGGCTTTAGAGGACTTTATCATGGAAGGGGTAGAAGGGAATTCTTGCTCAGTGACCAGAGGGTCACTTTACCTGGGCTTGAAGGAAGAGGCCTCCTTACCAATGTTAGCGCTTCTCTTTGTAGGCTTGATCCCATCCCCTCCCCCCCCTTTTATACAAGATCCCATCCCCTCTTGGTACCTGCCCCATCTCTTATCTTTCATCTTCAAATTATAATAGCTAACATTTATGCAGCACTTTAAGGGTTACAAAGGACTCTTTTGGTTACCTCATTTTATCCTCACAACAATCTTGTGAAAGAGGGACTGTTAGCCCATTTTACAGATGACAAAACTGAAATGAAGTTGAGAGAGATTTAACTGACTTGGACAGAGACACACAGTATCTGAGGCAGAATTTGAATTCAGACCTTCCTGGATCCAAGTCCAGTGCTCTACTTGTTCCCTCCAATATTGTTCCCATGTACAGTTAACATCCTAGAAAAAAATGTCTATACTTGCTGCTTCTACTCCTTTGCTCTCTCTCTCAACCCCTTGAAATTCCCACCACTGTTCTGAGATGGCTTTTTCTAAAGGTAAGAATGATCTTTTTTTTTTTTTCCAGGGCAATGAGGGTTAAGTGACTTGCCCAGGGTCACACAGCTAGTAAGTGTCAAGTTTCTGAGACTGGATTTGAACCCAGGTCCTACTGAATCCAGGGCCAGTGCTTTATCCACTGCTCCATCTAGCTGCCCTAGAATGATCTTTTAACATATGGATTGGATGATCTTTTTTCTTGGTCCCAACCTCCTCAGTCTCTTTTCATCTTTTGATACTGCTGATCACCTTCTAAATTCTCCTTTCTTCCTTTGCCTTATGTGATGCAGTTCTCTCCTCCTACATGTCTGACTAGTGCTTTTTAGTCTCCTTTGCTGGATCATCATGCATCTCCCACACACTTAGCAAGGATGTCCCCTAGGGTTCTGTCCTGGATCCTTTTCTCTTCAAAGAGAACTTAAGCAAGTAGAAATTTCTTCTATTATTTCTATAGATGTTGAAGAGATCATGGCTTAGTGCCAGAAATGGGGAATTTTGGACCCTATGCCAGCTTTTCTAGCCTGTCCCTTGTCTCTGCCCTGCCTTTCTGTAGAAAATTTGTCTTTTTCTTCCATAAAAGGATCTGTGATCCTGTTCTTCTTTTACCATTTCCTTCCCTTTCCCAGGAAGATGTATTTTTCTTCAATAAATCATTTAGTAAGGACTTGTGATTTTTCTCCACATGAGACTTTCCTTCCTGGCATAGGTCAAAATCCCTCTATGACAGTCTTCAAGACCCAAGGTCACTATTGTGTCACAATAAGGCACCACTTAGTGGAGGACATTAGGTACCTGTATCTGCCCTTGTTGAAGGCTTATTGCTAGGGAATTTATCAAGTAAGACAAATCAATTATCTTTCAAAATAAACCATATGAAGTGACTTTGCCATCCAGCTGTATGCAGGATTGATCCATAGGAGCCACAAATCCTTACTAGCAAAGCCTTGAAATAAATGAATATAAGAAGTAGAAGAAAGAAGGAAGATAGCCTTGTTTGTCTTAGTGGAAGGTCAACCAATGATAATGGTTGACTCTGAACTTATGGGTTTAGCATAGATTCTCATTCACAGCTGTAAGGGACCTCAAAACAGAATGTTAGAACATATTCGATTTATCTTGTATATACATCTTGTTTGTACAGTGTTGTTGGCATGTTGTCTTCCCCATTAGAGTGAGCTCCTTGAGAACAGGGACTGATATGATGCTTAGCATGGGGCTTGACACATAATAGGCACTTAATGAGTGCTTGTCAAATTGATTTGACTTGACACAGTCACAGTTGAAAGAGACCTTAGAGCAAAATATTTTAATTTAATTTAATTTAATTTTTTGCTGGGCAATGGGTGTTAAGTGACTTGCCCAGGGTCACACAGCTAGTAAGTGTCAAGTGTCTGAAGCCGAATTTGAACTGAGGCCCTCCTGAATCCGGGGCCGGTGCTTTATCCACTGCGCCATCTAGCTGCCCCGAACAGAATATTTTAATGAGAAGTGATGGTAGAACACAGAATGTGAGACTATGTGAACTGAGAACTGGAGGAAGTCTTTCCAGGTTATCTACTCCAGCTCCCTCATTTTGCCAGAGGAGGGAACTGAGGTCAAAATGGATGAACTAGTACTAGAACTCAAATACTTTACACTTGGGCCACTACTTTTCTTATTAAACTAACTCTCTGTCTCTCTGTCTCTCCCCACCTCTCTCCTCTCTCTCTGTCATATCTCTCTCTCTGTCTCTCTGTCTCTCTCTCTGTCTCTCTCTCTCTCCCTCCCTCCCTCCCTCTCCCCTCTCATTTCTATCATCTATTTAACTCATTCATATATCCAATCCTGACCAGAGGATTCTCTTCCAGTTATGGGTTGGGCTTAATGACCACTGAGGTCAAAGGCTGTAGGCAAGGCAGATGTTGATATTGGCAAAATTATTTCGGGGCCCCTCAAAAGTAATTTGTTTGGCTCTCTTTTCCCTATAGCTAAAAGAAGTTAATCATTGAAAGTGAGAATAATGCCCAGAGTAGCAGATTGAGTTTCTCTATCTGCTGCCAAAGTGAATTATTCATTAGCACTGGGGAGGAACCCTTGAATGACTCTACTGGAGGTTGTTTTAAACCCTGCTCTGGTGTCTGGGATGCAACTAATATCCAAGGCATTTGACTCAGTAACAGTACATTATCCCTAGTGTAGACCTGGCCTGATTGATTTGCGTGCTCACTTTCAGAAAGGTTTCTGGTCAAACACAGCCAAAAACAACAGTGTGAGTCACATCCTCTTAAGCGGCAGAGGGGCCGCTCCCCAGATCTCCCTCTTTATGGTGTCAGAAATTCAGTGGGGTTGAACCCTGTACCTATTTCTTCTCCCTCCATTTACTGGAAGGATCTGTCACTTGATTTAAAAAAAAAACAAACAAAAAACAAAAACACTCCCTCCAGAGTCTTTTAAAATAAGCCATCTCAAGTGAATCGGTGAGCTAGTCAGATTGGCTCATTGCTGTTGCTAGGGAAAGTTCCTTATATATATTCTCAGAGGCAGGCACTAGGCAAAGACTTTTTTTTTTCTTTTTTCTTTTCGCCAGATGTGGATTCTGAGTTGCTGAATTGGCAATTAAAGCTCTCATCATTGCAATGATGCTCTTGTAGTTAATTGTCAGGGCTCTTCCTAGAGGTACCAGCTGGAACACAGAGGATCCAGGTCTAACCACCTCTTCATCTTGTGCCCTCTGGATTTAAGAGTCCTGTGATGTAGCAGTCTTCACCAACTAGGCTCTGCCTTTTGGGACAATGTTCTTTCATATTCTTAAACCTCTTTTAAGGTTTCTGCCAGCTCTTCATTCCAGGCTATCTGTGATCAGGCCAAGATTCCAGATGTCTTCCCAGAAGGGTATAATGGTGATCCTTTATATGAAGGGGTAGGGAGTCAATGATAAGGGATGAGAGAATTCAAATCATGAAACCTAGAATTCTAATGATAAGCTTAATAGCAGCAAGAATGAAAATATAATTCAATGTTTCTTAAATGCCCTAGGAAATGTTATAGGCTTAGAGGGTTGCCTTTTTTTTTTTTTTAATTTCAGGACCCCTCGTTCAAAAATCAGATTTTTCTTTTTGGTAGGTTTTACATAGCTACTTCAAAAAGCTGCAGTACTCCCTTAGACTAATTAGCAAAACAATAGAATAGATGTTTTTTAAAGAAACATCCAATAATCTTAGTCTCATTCTAGGAAGGAGAGAAAACAGATTTATTGAAACTTGAAAGCCACAGGGAGACCCAAGCTGGATCACCGAGGTTTGTCCCAGGGTGGGGAATTTAAAGGGCATGAAATTTAGAGGGCAAAAATGTTAACATGTTCTGTGTCAGCCAAGGTGAAGAGTCAAGTGAAAGAAGCAGCTGGCCTAAAAATAGAGAAGATTTGGGTCTAGGCAGTGGTCCCTGTTCTTTCCTTCTCTGTCCCATAAACCCAACTCACCCTGCCCTGTCCCCTTCTCAGTGTTCCCAACCTTTAATAATGATCCAGGTGCTAAGTTCCTATCTCCACTTTGTAGGAGGGAGCCCCACCAAAGCTTCTGTGTTAGAGCCAAAAGAGGATGGTACCCCAAATCCTGTCAGTTGGACCAGATAAGATTCTACCCTCCAAGCTACTTGAGTAACTAAGTCTCCCTTCTACTTGACTGAATTTGTCACAACTCTATCTTGTGTCATGTTTGCATCACACATTACAAATTTCAGGGCCCATTTCCTGCAGCTTCTTCCTTCTGGTTTGCATAGCAGTGGTTGCCTTGGGCAGCAGTTATCTCAAGCAGTGAAATTGCTGGTTGTAGTTCCTCAGTCCTTGCTGTTGTAGAATTGAAGGGACTCTCATGAGGAGAGCATGTTGGTATAATGGAAAGAAGGAGTTCTAGAGTCAGAAGGCTAGGATTTGCATTGTGAGTCCTAACATTCACCAACCGTGTACATCTGGGCAAATCCTTTAACTACATTTGGCCTCAGTTCTCTCATCTGTAAAATGGGGATAATTCTACTCATACTATTATCTTAGAGGGTTGTTTTGAGGAAAGAAAGCACGGTGTAACCTTAAAGTGTGGTATTTATGATTGAATTGTTATTATTAGCTGGGAAAATGTCTTACTAAATCTCCATAGTGGGTACTGACCTCTGCTCAGAAATAGTTTGAGAATCTGGAAGGCAAGAACAGTATTTTTCTTATTCTCATTTGACTCAAAACCTAACACAATGTCTCGCTCAACAAATATTTGTTAGATGAATGAATAAATGATTCACCTCTCCAGATAGAACGCAACAGCAAGTTTTATAGAATGGAAGGTTTTGAAGGGTGCCAAGGCTGTACCTTACAAGTCCTTGCAATTCCCAAACATAAAAAAAGACTAGATTTGTTTGGCAAATTTTAATCAGCAATGAGAGGAACCACTAGATGAATAACAGTCTGCTTGGATTAAAATGACAAAGTCCTTAGCAAAAGGGAAAAACATATTTTTGAGTGAATTTACACTCAAATTCTCAAGCAATCAAGGACAGTCACAGACTGAATGGAAATAGGGAAATGGCAAATGTGATTTCCTGTGAAATGATCTCACTTAATCATAACACAGAGAAGACTTACTATTCCATGATGGAAAGAGTGCTATATTAGCTGTCAAGAGACCTGAATTCGGGGGCAGCTAGGTGGCGCCGTGGATAAAGCACCAGCTCTGGATTCAGGAGTACCTGAGTTCAAATCCGGCCTCAGACATTTGACACTTACTAGCTGTGTGACCCTGGGCAAGTCACTTAACCTCCACTGCCCCGCAAAAAAACAAAACAAAACAAAACAAAAAAAGAGACTTGAATTCTAGTTCCAACTCTTCCAATGAAGTTTCTGGGTGAGCTTGGGCAAGTTTCTTTACTTCAAAAGGCCCAAGTTTCTTCTGTAAAAAAGATACAAGTTGGACAGTTGAGTTCCAACAATTTTGGCTCTGCCACATATCTTGTGTGACCATGGGCAAGTCATTTAATTTCTCTGATCTTCAGTTACCTCCTCTGTAACATAAAGGAATTGGACTAGATGACCTCTAAGATCCCTTCTAGCTCTAAATATACAATCTCATGATGTTATTAATTTTTCCCTTGATATCACAACACTGGGGAAGTGTTATAATGGGGAAAGCATTGGATTCTTATTCCAACTATAATTTTATGTCATGAACTCCATGAGAAGGAATCATTTTGTAAAGCATAAAGCTCTCTATAAACATGAGCTATTCTTATTGCCTTCCAATAATGAATGTGTGCAATTTTTTCCCAAGTAAACCTTAAAATACTCTTTAGAGATGCCGCATCTTTTAAGACACTAGTTAAAAGGATGGATGCCAACCACAAGGCTGAAACATTTTAGAGCAATTTGTCAGGCATTCTCTTATCCTTACTGAGGCTAGTTATCTTTGTCAATCAGCCTGTAGGAACAGACTAGCATCAACATAGTGTAAGCAAAACTAATCCCAGGGACAAAGTACTGACATGAAAGAGGAAGGGGATTAAACCAAAGTCAATACTAAAGAAATAAATGGAGAAAACACTAGCCTAACAATCTGAACATGTGAATGGTCTAAACAAGTAGAAGGAGATCGACAGAATGGATAACAAAACAAAACCCAACAATCTGTTTTATATAAGAGACACATCTAAAATGTAAAGACATATGTGGAACAAAAATGAGAGACTGGAACAAAATTTACTATGTGAATCCAAAAAATTATTCTATTAGATAAAGCAAAAGTAAAAAAACAAAACACCACAATGTAATAAAGAGAAAGAGAAAGACTACACTGTGCTTAAAGAAAATATAGAAAATGAGCCATATAAATGCAAAGGCACCAATTGGTATAACATATAAATAACTTCATAAATGAAAAGTTAACTGATTTATAAAAAGCGATAGTAAAACTATAATTGTAAGAAACTTTAATGTTTCTCTCTCAGAGCTGGACAAATCTAAGAGGAAAATAACCAAAAACGAAAAATATAGAACTGAACTGCTAAAAAATTCAGACATAAAAAACGTATAGCATATTTCCTGAATTGGAACATTAAAGAATATAATTTAGGGGCAGCTAGATGGCGCAGTGGATAGAGCACCGGCCCTGGAGTCAGGAGTACCTGAGTTCAAATCCGGCCTCAGACACATAACACTTACTAGCTGTGTGACCCTGGACAAGTCACTTAACCCCAATTGCCTCACACAAAAAAAAAAATTAAAAAAAAAAGAATATAATTTCTATTACATTTCTATTTCTCAGTACCATATGGTACCATTAAAGAAAAGATCATGTGTTAGGACACAGAGAAATTCTAAATAATTTTCTTAAAAAAGAAGAAATACTAAGCATATCCTTGACCCATTATAATACATCAAAAGAGTAATTAATACAGGGAACACATCAGAATCTACAGAACTAAATGGGGACTAGTAAATGATATCATTAAGTGGCATCTTGAATTACTGGGTCAAAGAATAAATCATAGAAAGAGAATGGGGATTAAAGGAAGATAAGACTTCTGGAAGGGCATTTCTAGTATGGGGAACAGTTTGTGTAAATGCAGGGAAATGGGAGATGATGAATCAAGTTTATGGAATGACTAGTAGCCTGAAACCTAGAGCATGGGAGCAAGGAGTATTAAAACAAGTATAGAAAGGTAGATGAGAGCTAGATTGTGGTACTAGGCTTAGGAGTTTGTATTTTATTCTGTCAGCAATGGGAAGCCATTGAATATATTCAAGTGAGGGACCCTTTCTGACATTTACCAGCTATATTAAACAGGCTGACCGAGATGGGAAAATCCAGTCTTTAAAAAAAAATTCTTGCCCATATGACATAGACCATTTTCTAAAATTAAGAAAGAAAGCACTTAACCAAACTTTTAAAAGTGATACTAGGGGCAGCTAGGTGGCTCAGTGGATAGAGCACCGACCCTGGATTCAGGAGTACCTGAGTTCAAATCCGGCCTCAGACACTTAACACTTACTAGCTGTTTGACCTTGGGCAAGTCACTTAACCCCAATTGCCTCACTAAAAAAAAAAAAGTGATACTAATATTGAATTAATACAGGGAAGGATAAAGGAAAAGATAAGAACTGTAGAGCAATTTTACTAATGAATATGAATTCAAAAATTTTAAATAAAACCCCAGTGAAAAGACTACAGTCATATATCTAAATGTGTTCCATGTGATAACTATGATAAATGGATACCAGGAGTTAAAAAATGATTCAACATTAGGAAACAGTTGATGATATAAACCATTCTTAATCAAAGAGGAGATTCTTCTATATCCTTCTTGTCCTCCTTTGAAATAGTGATCTGCTGATTTGAAGGACACAAGAAATAATGAGACAAAATTTCTTTTCAAAAGTTTTATTGATGCCTTTTGTATATCACAATAACATGTCTTGGATGTGTCTTACTTTCCCTTTGTAACAAAGAAAAACAGTTAAGCAAATCCAACTTATACTATGACTATGTTTGAAGGTTTAGGTAACATTCCATAATTATAGTCCCTGACCTTTTCAAAGAATCGATTAACGAACATTTATTAAGCATCAACTATGCACTAGACACAGCTAGGTGGCCCAGTAGATAGAGCACTGGCCCTGAAATTAGGAGGACCTGAGTTAAAATCTTATCTGAGATGCTTACTAGCTGTGTGACCCTGGGCAACTCGCTTAACCCCAATTGTCTTAAACATCCAGGACCATCTCCGGTCTTCCTGATATATCTATATATCTATATATCTATATCTATATCTATATCTATATCTATATCTATATCTATATCTATATCTATATCTATATCTATATCTATATCTATATCTATATCTATATCTATATCTATATCTATATCTATATCTATATCTATATCTTGTCACTGGATCCAGATGGTTTTGGAGGAGAGAGTGAGGTTGGTGACATTGTACAGCCCTCTCTCACTTAAATCCAATTCACTTCAAGTCATGACATCTTGACATCATGGTCCTCTTGGAGAATGAAGGACAAACAACAACAATGCTAGGAAAGGAGGGAGATGTATATCTTTATCTCTTTTTTTGGCCACATCCCTTTTTTGGGTCATTTTAACCATACAGCATCTGTCTTAATTTTATTTTTCTTTTCATTTACATTATTGTAATTATTGTGCATTTGCTTTTCTAATTCTACTTACTTCACTCTAAGTCAGTTCATACAAGTCTTCCAATGTTTCTCTGAATTCCTCATGACCATCCTTTCTTACAGCACAATTATATTCCATGGCATTCATGTACCACGATAAATTCAGCTGTACCACAATTAATTCAGCTGTTTCCCAGAACTCTGGACACTCATTTTGATTCATGGCAACAAGATTGTTTTAAAACATTAGCAATGAGGGGCAAATGCTGGCACAGTAGATAGAACGCCAGTCCTATTGCCAGGAGGACCTGAGTTCAAATCTGACCTCGGACACTTAACTAGCTGTGTGACCCTGGGTAAGTCACTTAACCCCCAATTGCCTCCAAAAAAAGGGAAAGAAAGTTGGCAGTGAGGGTAGGTATTTATCCATTTGGATTTGATCAGTTTGGGAATTTAAGCTTTAAAAAGTTTATCTCCTGGATGCATTATTTTTTTCTTTCTTCTACTTAAAGCTGCTGTGAATATTTAATCAGAAGAGAGCAGCTTTGTCATATGGAACAGTAAACCATTCAAAGATAGGGTTATAATGAAAATAGGTTACATTTCTACAGGACTTTATGGTTTAGAAAAAGTTTTTTTTTCACAATAGCCCTATGAGGTAGATAGTACCAAAGTCATTTATTATTCCTGTTTTATGGATGAAGAAACTGAGGTTCACCCAAGTAAAGTGACTTAACTGTTGTCATGTGGTTGGTAATAACAGAGCACAAATCTGAGCATGTCACTCCTTGGCTTGAATATATTCTTGGCTCCCCATTGCCTACAGAATAATAAAAAAAAAAATCCCCAAACTCCATAACCTGGGACAAGGAAGCTAGGAGGGGCAGTGGATAGAGCACTGGGCTTGGAATCAGGAAGATTCATCTTTTTTACTTCAAATCTGGCCTCAGGCACTTAATAGCTGTGTGGCTATGGGCAAGTCACTTAACCCTGTTTGTCTCAGTTTCCTCATCTGTAAAATGAGCTGGAGAAAGAAATGGCAAACCACTCCAGTATTTTTGGCAAGAAAACCCCAATGACTCAACAATAACAACAAAATGTTAGAACTTCCCAAAGCAAAGTGAATTCAGTGTGTTGAAATGTCTTTTTAAAAGAAACAGTAAAGATGCATTTAACTCAATCATTGACATTCTGAAATAAGTGCTGGGCAATTAGTTCTTCATCACTTCACTAACACTAAGGGTTGGACATTTCCCTGGGCTTTACAGAAAGGGCCAATTCTACTCAATTCAATTCCGTTTAAGGGGCATTAATTTATTAAGGGCTCATAATATGCAGAGCACTGTGCTAGGCACTCTCAGAGATACAAAACATAGCTAAGACACTATTTTCCCTGCTTTCATGGAGTTTATAGTCTAGCGATAGTATTGATAATTATGTTTATCATAATGATTTACAAAGCAGTTTACATATACCACCTATTCACAAATAACTGTGATATAAAATAATGTATAAGAAGTAGATAAAAAAGGGTAAACAAAGTGCTATCTGTAGTGAGAAGGATATTTTAGGATTGGGGAGACCAGTATATTTTTCTAGGTAGCTAGGAGGAAGCCAGTAGAAAGGGAGAAATTGAAAGTACAGAATTCTAACTGGTATGGGACAAACTTGGTTTTCCCTAAATGCACATGGGAGAGGGTGTACTTCCTCCCCATGATGACTGCCATTCTTGTGCCTTCAACACCTCTGCTGGCTTGTTCTGTGATTCGGGGAGCTACTGTCCCCTGTCTTGCCCATCCAAGATTTCATTGCTTTGAGGTTCTCTCCCTGGCTTGCCTTCTCTCCATCCTTGTGGAGATGAGGCCCAAGTTGCTCCCTCTCTAGAGAGGTATGATTTTTTATTTATTTATTTATTTATTTTTTTAGTGAGGCAATTGGGGTTAAGTGACTTGCCCAGGGTCACACAGCTAGTAAGTGTTAAGTGTCTGAGGCCGGATTTGAACTCAGGTACTCCTGACTCCAGGGCCGGTGCTCTATCCACTGCGCCACCTAGCTGCCCCTGAGAGGTATGATTTTATTCTTCATACCTCTCCTGTCTTCCCCTGAAATAATTCTAGTTAGTGTTTTAAAGGTTCATGAGACCTCTTTGGCAATCAGGTGAACTCTATGGACCCCTTCTCAGAATGTTTTTAAGCGCATAAAGTAAAATATATAAGATTTCAAAGGAAACCAATTATACTTAAACACAGCTATCAAAATATTAAAAACAACAAAAAGAGTTCACAGACCTCAGGTTATGAACTCCTGCCCTAAAGCAGGTTGGATGAGATAGGATCAAGGGTATAATTAGTAAGGAGGACTGAATTTCATCACCCATTTTTCTTCACTCGAGTCCCAGAGAAATGGGTATTCCTAACTCTTTTTTCATTATAGGTCTGGACTAATCACAAGTAGGGCTACATTTTCTAGGACTGAACTGAAGGAGGGGAGAATGGGTGGTCATTTTAAGTTTGAAGGAATAAGAATTCACGTTTCTATAATGCAATGCAGTTCAACAAGTATGTTTTACCTGGCAAGATACAACATGCACGCAGATGAGTAGATACAAAGTATATGCAAAATAAGCATAAAGTAGTTTCTGAGGATTGGGGCACTAATAACTGGACAAATAAGTAGAATTTACAGAATACTTTCCTTCCACCAATCCTATGAAGGAGGTAATGAAAATGTTTTTAAGCCCCCTTTTAAAGATGGGAAAACTGAGGCCCAGAGAAGTTTAATGACATGGCCACCCAGCCAGTAAATGTTAGAACTGGACTAAGACACTAGTCCCACTGACTCTAAGCCTGTTTGGCTCTCTACAACACCAGAGGGGAACAGGAAGGATGTTAAGGGAGATCCTCAGAATTTTCAGTACCTAACATGTGATTGTCCTCTGAGAAGGAGAATTTCAGAGCTACTTATCAGTGGAGATGATGAGGAAGTTACACAGTTGGGTATTTTCAAAGGCCTGCTTTTTAAAGCTAACTTCTTCTTTTCACAAGCTATATGCCACAATAACAACGTACGTTGACAGCATTGTAGAGAACTTACTTAGTAAAAGAGGAAACTCTCTGAATGGATTGCACGGTTTATGGTACCCCATCATGTTTTATGGGACTTCAGTTCACCTAAAAATGACCGTCTTTACAAGAGAGTCATTATCTTTAGTACATAGTAGCAACATGAAATGTTCCCATTACAGTGTTGTTTAGGGTACCCTGAGTGTTTTCTCTCAGGTTCGGAGACTCAGGCCTAGCAGGAACTTCAGAGGCCTATCACTGAGCAGAAATTTCCTTTATAATATCTGCAATAAGGATGTCATCCAACCTCTGATTGAAGGGATAGGAAACCATGATCTCTGGAGGTAGGCAGCCCATTGAACTTTGGGGCAGTTGCTAAGAGCTAGGCTACATTTACCTCTCTGCACCTTCTACCCATTGCTCCTAGTCTTGACCTTTGGGGCAAAATAGAACAAACACAACAGCCCTTCAAATACTCGAACAGAACAGTCATGTTTTCCTGTGAGTCTTCTCTTCTCCAGACTAAACATCTCTACTTCCTTCAGTGGATCCATGTTCTGTTTTATCATTGTCTAGGGGTTCTCTTTTAAGTATGTGAAGAGTTTATCTTGTAACCTGAGTTTCAGGCCCTGGTTTTTCCCAGTAACAATAATACCTAATCAACTGATGAGTAATATTCTTTCCTCACCAGTATCTCTCATTAGTATTAGTTCACCTCTAGACAAATGTCCCCATAGTCTTTTTATTGTTGTTCAGTCTTTTTCAGTCACATGCAACTCTTGGTGACCCCATTTGGGATTTTCTTGGCAAAGATACTGGAGAGGTTTGTCATTCCTTTCCCAACTCATTTTATAGATGAGGAAACTGAAGCAAACAGGGTTTAAGTGACTTGCCCAGGGTCACACAGCTAGTAAAGGGTCTGAGGCCAGATTTGAATTCAGGATGATGAGTTTTACTGACTCTAGGCCCAGTCCTGTACTACCTAAACTATCAAAGATCTCACAGTCACAAGCCACTTTCTGGCTTGGATCAGATTCTGATTAGATCTTAATAACAAGACTTAGTTATTTTATCACTATTTTATAGATGAGGAAACTGAGACTTAAGAGGGTTTAAGTGGGCCTAGTTCTTCTTCCACTAAATATCAATTAATTGGTAGATATGGTTACAAATGAGGATAAATAGATTATTCATTTAGTTAATTCCTGATTAAGATGTAGCATTTCCTATATGTATTGCACTTAGTTAGGTATTTGCTGGGGGAGAAGACAAGATAACAGAACACAAGGCCCCTTCCCCTAGTCCTAATATTCTTTTTTGTTTGGTTGGTTTTGTTTGTTTGTTTTTTTTTCTTTGGAGACCCACTTGCTTTATTCAACTTATTTAATACACAACAACACAACCATGGCCCCAAAGTGTACATAGTTAAAACCTTCAGCTGTTAGTCCTAATATTCTTAACTTTTTTTGTGTTACAGATGCCCTTGGCAGTCTGGTGAAACCTATAGACCCATTCTCAGAATAATGTTTTTAAATACATAAAATAAAATACTTAAGATTACAAAGGAAAAAGTTATCAAAAACTTGTGTGTGTGTGTGTGTGTGTGTGTGTGTGTGTTTTTAAAAGTTCATAGGCCCTAGGTCAAGCACATCTGCCCTAGGGATCTAAAGTATAGCTGGAGAATAAGTCATGCCCTGTGAAAGGTGAGTATGTACTAAGTTGCAAATGAGCTGAAGAGACATCAAGTTCAGTTGGAGTTCAGAGGGTGGAGTGATCCTGGAGGGCTTGATGGTATCTTATCATAAGTCCACTGATTATTCCAGTCGCTCTTTATTCAGTTGGCACATTTTATTCTGAAGATGAACAAACACTCTGGCCTGAAGACATGGTTGATTATTTTTTTGTTTCTATATTATGAAAGCCCTTCTTTTTTTTTTTTAAAAAGAAAGAAATCATGGAATTTACAAACTCAGAGAATCTTAGAGTTGGAAGGGACATCTAGTCCACCTGGACTCTAAAAAAAGAATCTTCAACATTCCAGTACAAGTTCAATCCAATCCAATCTAATAAACATTCATTAAGCTCCCACTGTGTGTAAGACTCTGCAAGGTGCTGGGGATTGAAAGACAAACAGAAAATATCCCCTGTCCTCAGGGAGTTTACATTTTCCTGGGAATCAATAAACAATTTATTAAGCACCTGCTATGTTCCAGTCAACTGAATCTTTGCATTAGGCAACGTTATGTGATATGTAGGACTAGTAAGGAGTCATTTTTTTCTTGGGGTTATTGGTTTGCAACTTTTTTTTTTGATGAGGCAAGCTGTGTGACTTGCCCAGGGTCACACAGCTAGTAAGTGTCAAGTGTCTGAGGCCAGATTTGAACTGAGACCCTCTTGGGCTGGTGTTCTATCCACTGCACCACCTAGCTGCCCCTTGGTTTGCAACTTTTAATACCACAGACCTCCTACCCTCACATGCTACCCCCTTCCCCAATTGTCTTTGTAAGGGCATTCCTCAGCAATGTGCCTTTTTTTTATTCTCAAACTTTGTAAAAATTTTATTCAGCCACTGCTTGGTGAATTAAAAGTATTGTATTTATAATCCTAGATTAAAGATCATTCAAAGTATATGTATACAACACTGTTTTGACATGGCCCTCTGAGAATTACACTAAATGGAGAGAGATTGGTCACCTACGTGGCCAAGCAAGATCTCCTTCCTTATCAAGTAGTATGAGAAAGAGTCATCTGGAAACTGTACCTTTTTTGTAAGTTATTATTATAGCCAAGAAAGTTGGGGACAAATGATGTTCAAGCCCAATGGAGTGAGGTCTGTATGCACTGAGGGACTTAGGTCTCAGTCTTTCTTAGGGTTTTCTCTAGGACTATACATTACAACTGAGCTGTGACACTCTACGGGGATAATCGGACTTATGCAAGAAAGGCTTCAAGTGCTAGAAGTAGCACATAAGCCAGTTGTAACAGAGATCAGACAAGATTTATAGAAGGGGAAATGAATGATAAAACCCAGGTACTACAAATGGACCTGTCCACCTATAAAATGGGGATAATAATACTGATGGTATTGTATCTACCTTATAGGGCTATTGTGAAGAAAAGAGTTTGCAAAATGTAAAGTGCTTAATAAATGCAGGTTGTTATTATAATTCCCATCTTTCAGATGAGGAAATTGAGGTTCAGAGAGAGGAAGTGACTTGTTATCTCTCTTCAACCCCCATATAACGGAACTCTTTGAGGACAGGGACAGTTTTTCTTTTTGTCTTTGTATAGCTAGGGTACCCTTTGTATGTTCAATTGTGCTTGACTCTTCATGACCCCATTTGGGGTTTTCTTGGCAGAGATCCTGGAGTGCTTTGCCATTTCCTTCTCTAGCTCATTTGACAGATGAGGAAACTGAGGCAAATAGGGTGAAGTGACTTGCCCAGGGTCACACAGCCAGTAAGTGTCTGAGGCCAGACTTGAACTCAGGTGGATGAATCTTTCTGACTTCAGGCCCAGCACTCTAGCCCCTGTGTCACCGAGCTGCCCCAACCTTTGTGTATCTTATACATAGCAGGCACTCGGATTGAACTGAATTCAAGCTACTTAAATGGCAGAGCCAGGACTTAAATTCAAGACATCTGACAAACATTTTGAAGTGTCTATTGTTCCAGGTACTAGAGAGTCAGGGGAAGAAGGAAGTACAAGAGCTGAGGACTAGAGGGGTCCATTGTTACACTGTGGTATGACACAGTACACGACATGGATATATAGCATCCAAATACATTATGGCAAGGGTGTGATGGGATGCTCTACTGCACAACAAATGGTATTGAACACTAAGGGTGCGCAAGGCACTTTGTACCACTGTCATTGAGAAATACAATGAAAAATAGTCAATATAAGTGTTTCTGTTGGGTTATCCTCCATTCAAGTTAAGGCTTAAGGGAAACATCTGTACTCCTTAGGTGATCTTCCAAGGGCAGGATGAAAATGGATGTTCCAAACATGGTTAATGATAACAGCATCCTTCCCGAGGCCTGGCCTAATCCCTCAACAAGAAGTGATCTCTCTTCTCCCAGGGACTTCTGGACCTCTTATATGCCACTTAGAACTGTTTGCCTTCCATCGTAGTTATTTGCATACAGTAGGCCCTCATACTTCCACTAGAATAAAAGCTCACTGAGGGCAGGGACCAAGTCTTACTCATCCTTGTAGGCATAAGATATAGCAGAGACCTCAAATGTAGGAAATAAGTGTTAGTTCTATTGGAATGACTCCTAGTGGCAGGAGTAGTAGTAGTAGTAGTTGTTCGTGGTGGTAGTATAGTTGTAGTAGTGGTGGTGATGGTTGGTTGTAGTGGTGGTAGTGGTAAAGATAGTAGTAAAAACACTTGACATTTATCTATCACTTTGTGTATATTCACATTTGACCTGTACACCAACCCTATGAAAGTAGGTCCTAATATCATATACATTTTATAATTGAGAAAACTGAGGTTCAGAGAGGGGAACGGAAGGGAATGGAATAAGCATTTATACAGTACCTACTCTGTTCCCAAGCACTGTGCTAAGCACTTTATGAGCATCATCTCTATGATTTACTCCATGTCACATGCATTCAGAGCCCCAATCTGCCTGTTTCTATGTGCAGTCCTATATCTACTATAGTCCTGGGATACTCTTCTCATCCCTAGAGGGAGAACTATTGCTACTCTTCCAGATAGAAGCCTCGGTTGTGTCCAGCTACTGTAGGTATAGGATAAGTCCCGGGAAAATGAAAAATCAATAAGACCATAGGATTTTCCCCAAGACATTAGCTTATCAGTGACTGTCAGATTTGGAAGGAGCCATAAGGAATATTCAATTTAACTCTCTCATTTTATATACTTTTATATTCTTTTTGTCAAAATGTCCTTAGGTAAGTCACTTAACCTTTTGAAGCCTCAGTTGTTTCCTCATGTGTAAAACGGAGCTAATAATACTCATACTACCTACCTCATAGAGATGCTAAGTGATTTTTTGCAAATATTAAGGCATTTTGTAAATATTATTACTGCTATTATTAGTAGTAATAAACTAAAGCACTATATCATTTTAAGCAAGTTTTATTAACTTCTACTATAAAGGCTAGCTCTACTCTGTGATTGAGTGACTGGCCACCCTCCTATTCATTGAATTCCACTCCGTTTCCAGTGTCCAGACATTTGTATTGGTTGTCCCCCAGTGCTGAATATTCTCCCTCCTGATCTCCACTTACTGACTGTCCTGGCTTCCTTTAAGTGTCAAGTAAAGTTTCACCCTTTGTAGGAAGCCTTTTTAGATCCCCTTAATGCTAATGCCATGTCTCATAGATTATTTCCAATTTATTCTGCATATATCTTGTCAGTAAATATTTGCTTGCATGTTGTCTTCCCTATTAGAATGTGAGCTCGAGGGCAGCTAGGTGGTGCAGTGGATAAAGCACCAGCCCTGGATTCAGGAGGACCTGAGTTCCAATCCAGCCTCAGACACTTGGCACTTACTAGCTGTGTGACCCTGGGCAAGTCACTTAACCCTCATTGCCCTGCAAAAAAAAATAATAATAAGTTAAAAAAAAAAAGAATGTGAGCTCCTTGGGGTTAGGGACTGTCTTTTGCTTTCTTTTTATCCCCAGCACTTAGCACAGAGTCTGGTATATAGTAGGAACTTAATAAGTGCTTCCTGACTTGGCTTTTGGAACTGTTCAAGGAGAGTGAATACCACCTGTCAGGGATGCTTTAGGAAGGGTTCTTGCTCTGGGTGGGAGGTTTCTTCCAAGTGTGAGATTTTCCCTTTTTCTGACATTGTGTTTCAAAGAAACACTGAGGTCCTTACAATCAGCTAGCTGGTAGGTGGTGGAAATGGGACTTACTCCCAGAGCCCCAGTCTCCTCACTCCCAGAGGTGGAATACTTGTTCTGTTGTGCCACATTCTTTGCCTTCTCACAGAACTAGAGTGTTTTTCAAGCAGTGGGTGCTCTTCTAGAGCATAAGATGTGAATTACTGAAGGATTCAGGCAAATTGCCTGAGATTGTATAAAGAGGCCAGCAACCCCAAAGTACTCCATGAGAACAATGTTGTTTTTTATTACTGAAGTGTAGCTTGGTTATTGGTCTTTTCACTGCCAGTGAGGAGGTAACAACCTGACGAAAAGATGAACCATGGGAAAAAGCGATTATTCTGGTGTCAAATCCTTGTTTTAAAGTACACCACCCTCAATAAACCCTAGATCAGGGCTTCTTAAACTTTTTCCACTTGAGACCCCTTTTTGCTTGAGGAATTTTTACTTGACTCCAGGCATATAAAATAGATATACATAACCTTTTAATGTTGCCAGATTTTTCACCACTCCCACATTCACTTACTTGACCCCATATGGCGCAGCAACTCACAGTTTAAGCAGCTTTGCCCTAGAGCACTTGCTTGTTTACTTCCTGTTTTTAAAAACCATGTGAGCCAGGATGTGATCTTATGGTACAATAAGGAAGAGCTGGGGCTCAGGATTAGTGAGGTGATAGACCCACTGTACTCTCCTCTGTAGTGAGGATATTCTTTTAATGAAAATACAAAATTATATTTTAAATTCGGTAGAAGCATGTCCTGCTTAACATTAAAAAAACAAACACCACCCTACTGCACTAACATCTGAACTTACAAATAAGATAAATTGGGCAGTGGATTTTTTGACATAAGATTTTTCCACTGGGCATCTTTAAGTACTGAGCTTTCATTCCCTGAATATTTAAAATGTGATGTAACTTCCAAAAAGACTTAATTTAGGCACAGCTTTTCAGGGACACATCTAGTGAATGGATGAGTTCTGCTTGATTGAATTGGATTCAATTGTAGACACATGTGAAGATCCATTTAGATTAAAGGAAGACTAGGAAGTCACATCCTTTTCATCATACCATCCTTCCTTGTGTCTGATGATGACTTTTTTTCCTCTGGTCCTCCCAAAGGCAAAGGAAATGGTCTCCTGAAGGAGAGTACACTGAGTCAGGTGGAAAAGCAACACCTGTTTTGCTTTGTCTTTGTTTCCTGTTTGAAGAGGGTTATGGGAAGTGTCAGAACAATGAACAGACCAGCCTGAGAGATGTTGCCAAGAAGGGTTTCTAAATCAGGACCTCCTGGTGCACTGGGTTTGTAAACTAAGATGTGTTTTAGGATGTTTATCAGCATCTTGTGAAATAAAGGAGTCTATTTAAAAACTGAAAGCACCACCTTGTATAAGAAACCTTTTCTTATCCCTCTAAATCCTAGTTCCTTTCCTCCCAGAATTATCTTGCATATTTGGAAAAATTCCTTCTGGGACAATACATAGAAGAGAAGATGGAGTGGCAATTCATTTTTTTTCCCTTTGAGCCTTAGATCAAATCTAGCAGATGTTTGTTGTTGTGTTCTTTCAGTCATGTCTGATTCTCCATGACCCCATTTGGGATTTTCTTGGCAAAGATACTGGAGGGGTTTGCCATTTCCTTCTCCAGTTTATTTTATAGATGAGGAAACTGAGGTTAATAGGGAGGCTAACAGTTTCCCAGAGTCACACAGCTAGTAAGTGTCTGAGGCCAGATTTGAACTCAGGAAGATGAATCTTCCTGACTTCAGGCCCAGCACCCTATCCACCAAGCCATGACACGCCCCCCCCCAACAGATTCCCCCCATTCAAATTGCTTTCCCTACAAATCAAATTCACAAGGCAGTTCTGTTCAACAATCATTTGATAAGCCCATACTATGTACAAGGCTCTATGCACAAAGATGAATAACATAGGGGCCCCATTGCTAAGGAAGTTTGCAATTTAAGAGGAGATTATCAAGCAGATAACCATAATACAAATTTTTAAAAAGCTCAGTTCGCAAGAGAAGTATCAACAAGGTTCCCTGAGAGAAATAAAGTTTGCTTCCAGATGCTGTGTGGAAAGGGAAGCTTCATGGTTGAGGGGTCTTTGAGCTGGACTTCAAAAGGTGGGAAGGATTCCAATAAACAAAGGCAGGGGTGGGGAGGGGAGTGAATGTAATTATTACTCTTCTGGCCATTTTGCTATATCAATTCTATTTACCTAGGGGATACAGCTGGGATATGGGAAGATTATATGTAAACTCCTCTGTCTGGCATTTAAAGCCTTCAAATGCTTGTCGAGTCAAGTCAAATCAAGTCATGTCAAGAAGTCAAGTCAATAAGAATTTTTAAGTGCTTACAGCAACCTGGTCCCAACTTACCTTTCTGGTCTAATATATTACATGTTAATTTACTTTCTACATTCTACAGTTCAGCCAAACTGCCCTTCTTGTTGTTCCTAATATACTATAATTCATCTGCTGTCTCCATGACTTTGTGTTGGCTTTACTCCATGCAGAGAATGCTCTCTCTTCTCACCTCCATCTCCTGTCTTCCTCAAGAATTGGCTCAAGCCCACTTTATATAGGAAATCTTTTCTTATCACTCAAGATTCTAGTGCTTTTCCTCCTAGAATTATCTTGTATTTTCTTTTTTTGGCGGGGGGAGACATTTATATACACATTTCCTCCCTCAGTAGAAGAGGACCCACAAGAAATTGTTGTTGTTGCTGCTGCTGCTGGTCCTTTGTTCTCAAAGAGGACCAATAACACCAGGAGGGTGATGGCTTGACTTGCAAGTGAATTGGATTTAAGTGAGGCAAAGCTGTGCAAAGTCATTAACTTCACTCTCTCATCCAGAATCATCAAAGTCCAGTGGCAAGTCATAAGTCAAGATGACTGGTGATGATGGCCAGGATACAGTGAGGGACCTTAGCCTTTTTAAGCTCTTTCCCAGTTCTCAGTCTGTCTGAGGCAACAGCCATTTAGTAATTAAACTAGGTAAGAATGGAGGCAAAAGATGGCCTAACTTGCCTTCACAAGAAGTGAAGACCTTCAAAGTTTCAGGCCAGAACAGAAACAATTGCTATTTACACTCACTCTGAGCCATCAAAACCGAAACAATGATCAAGTGATTCTTGGGCTGGGACCAATCCAGAAGAGGACACTGATATGACAGTTTCATTTTTGTCTTCTTTTTCCCATTACCTAGCAAAAAGGAGGTTCATAATAAATGCTTGTTGATTGGTGCTCTCTCTTCTCTGGGATCTACTTTGTATTTCTTTGTTTATACTTTGGATTTCCTTCTGTAAATAGTTTTAACACCTTTCCCAACTCCAGGATGGAAGCTCTTTGAAGATATAGTTGTTGTTGTTGTTGTTGTTGTTTTGTTTTCTTGTCATTGATGACTGACACATAAGGATTGCATAGAGACTATGGATAGCGACTGAATTAGTAATTTCATTAATATATGGAACTCTCAGATGAGGAAACTCCTTCTACCAATGTAAGTCAGCACCTTCTTTGCAGCTCATAGTCTTAGAGAATTATTTAAAGGATAAGTGGCTTGCTGAGTGTTACACAACTAATATATGTCAGAGGCAATTGACCCCAGGTGTTTCTGGCTTCAAGGCCAGTTCTCTACCTACTACTCCAGGAGGGACATGTACTAGGTGCCTTATAAATGGTGAATTGAAGTGAAAGACAACTGGTTTTGGAGTCAGGAGCATTTGAATCTCAGCTCTGATACTTATTCCTTGTATGACAACAGACAGAAGACTTAAACTCTTCAGTTTGCTCACCTCTAAAATGCCTGCCCTTTCTTACAGGCCTGTTGGGAGGATCAAATGAAATAACTTAGGTCTAGGGCTTTGTAGACCAGAAACACAATATAATTCTCAACGATTATAATAAAGATTGCTGTTATGCTGAGAAAAAAACCCAAGATTTACAAAGCAGTGTGTTTCCACTGGAATGAAGTTATATTGGTAGCCAAGTAAAAATGATGATGACAACGATAATACTTATTTAATGTAATCTGTGATCTCACCGATAGGCCTGTTCCCTCCAATGGTTCAGATTGCAACTCATCCATTCTTTCTTACCCTGTGTGATTTCTATCATCCTTCTTCCACAAATGTTACATGGGGATTCTGTGCCTTTTTCTAGTCCCCTTGACATTGTGTGTATGGCAGTGGAGCAGGTAGCTGTCATCCAGTTATTCCTTGCTCTTGTTCTAAGACTGGTTCATCTCCTTTTCCAGTTATAAATCTCTTTGATGATATTCCTGACACCACTTCTCTTGCCAAATCATTGTTGGCAACATGCTTACTCCCTCTATGCTCCTCTCCATTGCCCTTTGGGTGACCTGAAACTCTAATTCTTTGAAGACTGTGGTATTCCATGAGTCATAGACAGAAAGCAATTCAATGGAAGAATATTGAGGTTAAAAAGATGAGCTTTCATTTCACTGAGCATTCCAAAGGGGATCCAGTCCTTGCCTCCTCATATTCAGTACTTGGCCCAGTTTATTGTCTGTTGCCTCTTTTCAAGACATATGTATTGATGAATCAGCTTTAGGGGCTCTACATCATCCAACTGCGTATCATATTCTGAATGATGGTCATTGTTCATCCACTTGGTTTTTCATCTTTGGGTAGTTAGACTGAAATCTTCTTAGTGACTCATGGTTCTCATTTTGGAAGCTTTACATGCACATGTATATAAATATCAGTGTGCAAACATTGAGAATCAGGTTCTAAGAAGTCAGAAGTGGACATAGGGGGGATCAGACACCCTAAATAGGTAGCCTGAGAGGGAAGGGCATGGAAAGAGAGAGGAGCAAGTACCCCTACTTTGCCTTAGTAATAGTGGTAAAACTTATCCATATTGGCTGTATTAGGGACTAATTATTCATGACTGAGCATTAGGGTTTGTTTTTTTTTGTTTGTTTGTTTTTTTTGGTGAGGCAATTGGGGTTAAGTGACTTGCCCAGGGTCACACAGCTAGTAAGTGTTAAGTGTCTGAGGCCGGATTTGAACTCAGGTACTCCTGACTCCAGGGCCAGTGCTCTATCCACTGCGCCACCTAGCCGCCCCAGGGTTTTTTTTTATGGTACCAGCTGGCATAGACAGCTTTTTCTATATTTTGTAGGCTAAAGGACATCCATTACCCTGTACAAACAGGCTAAACTGAGGCATACTTGACTGATCTTTGCTAATGTTGATGATTCCCAACTCTGCCTCATATGGATGCTATTTGAGAAATGGAATTCTCTGGAACCCCAGAACATGATACCTTCATAGGAGAGGAATTGACTGGGTTATCTAGATTTGCCTTTTCTTCAAGGCAAGCCCCACAGCCGTGAGCTCAGTAGCTCATAGAACTAGCAGTAGACCTACCAACTCTCAGCTCAGCCAGCCCCGCAAAACTTCAACTCTTGTGACTGGAAAAATTTTCAGGCTGGCTTCACTGAACTTTAAGCCCTTCATTATCTCATGTGCATGATTTGATACTTGGTCTTTCTGCCCTACAGTGCCATTCATAGGAGGACTGGACTAGGGGATAGGAGATTTTAACTACTTTTGATCTAAATTTCCTCATCCATAATGATAGTAACAATAATAGCATTTTATGGCTCTTTAAGGTTTGCAAAGCACTTTGCAAATATCATCTCACTTTATCCTTACAACAACTTTAGGATGGAGGTGCCATCATTCTCTCCATTTTTACACTTGAGGAAACTGAGGCTTAGAGAGGTTAAAGGGATTTGCCCAAGATCATAAGTCTTTCTGACTCCAGGTCCAGAATGGAGGCACCTACCTGCCTCTACTGATAGTACATGCAATCTTCCACACCTATAGCTCCCTACTTCCCTTTTAAGTATTTAGATAATAGTACATATTATAGTTATCCATATAGGTATCGTATCTCCTACTAGACAATGGCAGGGATTACGTCATATCTTATCTTTATTTTGTCCTATCTGCCTCTATTCCCATTCCCTTTTCCCAGTGTTTTGCACTGAACAGGTACTCAACATTTGTTGAATTTTTATTTTTTCCTGTCCCCAAATTAGAAAAAGAATGTTTCATAGAGAGCTCCAAAGGCAGCTAGTAGCATCGTGGATAGAGCGCTAGGATTGGAATCAGGAGGACCTGAGTTCAAATCCAGCCTCATATACATATTAGTTGTGTGACCCTAGGCAAATAACTCCTGTCTACCTCAATTTTTTTAGTTGTAAAATGGGGTTAACAATAGCACCTACCTCACAGGGTAATTGTGATGATCCAATGAGATAATATTTGTAAAAAGTGCTTAGCACAGTGGCTGGCATAGAGTAGATACTATAAAAATGCTTATTCAGTTCTCCTCCCCTCACAGAGAGGGATCAGGCCAATTCTAAACCCCTGAATGGGGGGAAGGGGAGAATGAGCATCTACATTGTGCTAGGCATTGTAATAAGCATTTTACAAATATTATCTCATTTGATCCTCACAACAACCCTGGAAAATAGGTGCTATTATTAACCCCATTTTATAGCTGAGGAAATGGGGGCAGAAAGAGGTGAAGTGATTTGCCCAGGATCATATGGCTAGTAAGTGTCTAACGCAGGATTTAAATCTAGGTCTTCCTGATTCCAGGCCCAGGGCTCTATCCATTGTGCTACCCCGCTGACCTATGATCTAATTCACTGTTTATTTTGAAACACTTTACCTTTAGTGTGAGTAGGCTCAGAGAGTGTGACCAGATGGCACATCCTGGATAGGCTAACTGACCTATTTCTAGGACTCTTTGCCCATCACGAAAATCTGCCCCTTTTTTTATAATTTTGCAAACCTTGTCAAGGACTTCAAAAGGTAAAATCCTTTGTATAATTGGAAGCTCAATCTAGATTGAATTTCAGGCTTTGACACTTAAATAGCAGTAAAGATCTAGGATTTCCCTGGGATGGGGAACTCCAATAAGGAACTTCCTCTCCTAAGTCAGGTGCTGATCCTTTAAAATTTATAGTCTAAGAGATTTGCCTACTGCAGAGAGATTAGGTGATTTGCCCAGTGAAACAGCCAGTCTCTGTCAGAAGAAGGACTTGAACCTAGGTCTCAGATATGTCCAAACAAGGGATGGACTATCATAGGAGACAGTGAGTTCCCTGTCAGTGGAGGTGTTCAGAGACTGTGTAATAACCATTGCTAATTCTGGTACCAGGTAGAAGATAGGCCCAGATGATCTCTGAGGTCTATAATTTACTTATTTTTGGTCTGGACCCATAATGTTCTTGTACGAAATTACTACTATGGAAACCCTGCCCACCGATGCACATCAACAATTAGTTTCTAATTTAATTATGATTAGTCACCGAGAGGTTTGGAGAAGTGCATTGATTTGCCTAGGATCACACTGGTAGTATGTATCACAAGTAGGATGATACTCTGATCACAGTAAGGACAGGCTGAAAACATAAATTCAATCAAGAATGGTTTAGATGAATTCATAGATGAGAGACTGATAGCCAGAGACACCATGGATTAGTGGAAAAAACACTGAATTGGTAAATCAAGAGACTTTGGTTCTAGAGCCAGCTGTACTATCATGGGACCCTGAGTAAATTCTTTCTGCTTTTTACCACCTCAGCTCCTCCTCTCTGTTGTAAAGTTGTTAGACCAGATAATGTAAGGCCCCTTTTTGCTTTACTTATCTGCAATTCTAATATATCTAGGAGTTAAGTGAAAGGATGAGCAGAAAATCTCAGTTGTTAATTTGCTGTGTGACCTTGACCAAGTCACTTTTCCTCTGAGGGAGCTCACATTTCTCCTCTTTAAAATGGGAATGGAGTGGAGTAACTGATCTTAGCCCTCCTTTATGACTTTTAACATTCTGTGATCTTGGAAAGACAACCAACTATAGAACAGTATCCAGCAAGATTAATAAAGTTCCTTAATTAAATAAATTCCCTGGCTATTTTACTCTTGGGTGATTCTGGGTGCCCCTGTGATAGTTTCTCTCTCTCTCTCTCTCTCTCTCTCTCTCTCTCTCTCTCTCTCTCTATATATATATATATATATATATATATATATATATATATATATATATATATATAAACAAAAACAAAACCTCTCAAAGGTGACAAGCCTCATTCAAGAACAATAATAACAGAAAACCCCTAACACAACATACACAGGAAAATACGAATATAGTATGTGTGTGGTGGGGGTGGGGAACGAAAGCCTCAGAAGTGGCTTGAAGTGATTACTAGATAACATATCCCTGAGAGAGAATGAGACTCAGCATCCAGTGCTTTTATGAATAAAATGATTCTGGTTAAATAGCTTCCGGTTGTTTGGGCACCTAATGAAAATCAAACATAAACAGTGCTGCTGCAAAAGATGTAATCAAAATAAAACCCAGAAAAAACATTTTTGTTCCCCTTCCCATGAGTAATAAGACAATCTTCAGGCTGCAGAAAACCTCTGTCTGCTCTTTGTATGAAACCCCCCAGTGCGTCCATTTAATGTACTGCCACTTAACTGGGATTTTAGTCAACTCTCTGATTCATAAACTTTTGTGGCTGGTGGAAGCTTAGCAGTGACATGTGAGGTATGATTTACCTACTAATTTTGTTTTCTCAGATAGCTTTTTCTCTATTGGATAAAACCCCAAACAGGAAGTGTTCTGAGGACTGAGGGAGTAAGAGAATCAAAGAATGTTCCATTTAGAAGATGATCATGCTGATGTACTTCAGAGACGATCATAGATTCTGTACCTCAGGGGCAGCCGTGGTTGAGGTACCTCAAAGATCGTCCTGCTTGAACTGTGATTAAACAAGAATTCTTTCCACGTCACCCTGGAGAAGTGGTCATCCAACCTTTGCTTAACAACTTCGATTGAAAGGGAATCCACTGCCTCCTGGGACAGCTCATTCCATGTTTAGACAGCTCTGAAAGTTTTTCCTTACACCAACCATAAATCTGCTTCTGTAATTTCTACCTATTGCTTCTGGTCTGGTCTCTGGGGGCAATCCACTAGTTTTATCTGCTAGGTAGGCCTTTAAGTACTTGAAAATCTGTTTTCCCTCAGTCTTCTGTCTCCACACTAAAAATTCCCAGTTCCTTCAATAAATCCTTAGATATCATTATCTCTGCTCCCCTCACACTATCTTGCTTGCCCTCTTCTCAGTGTATCCTAGCTCTTCAATGTCCTTTCTAAAATGTGATACCTCTAGAACTGGCTACTCCAGATGTCATCTGACCAAGACATAAGACAGAAGGTCTTCTTCCCCTCTCCCCCCTGGTTTCAGACTCTATGCTTTTCTTAATGCAGCCAAAAATCACATATTCATATTCTCTCTGTCTCTGTCTCTGTCTCTGTCTCTCTCTCTCATTTTGCTGCCATGTCACATTATTGACTTAACAAATGTTTAGTCCCGCCAACATGTGCAGATCTTTTTCTATACAAATTATTGTCTAGGCACATCTCCCCTGATCTTGTACTTGTAAAGCTGACTTTTAATTAGAACCCATTATGAAAGATCACTTGGAAGACTGCACAGTACAGTGACAAGTACTGGATCTAGGTTCAAATCCTGTCTCTATTATTTATGGTCCATATGACCCTGGGCAAATCACTTTATTTCTCTGGGCCTCACTTTCCTAGTCTATAAACGGAGGGGATTGGATGACCTCTAAAGTCCCTCTTCGATCTCAATCTATGTTTCTGTACAACTAAGGATGTTCCCATGGCTTCCTCAGGAACCAGTTCCATTGTCTTTCCCTCTGACCAGTCAAAAAATTCTTCCTCAGTCAACCTCAGTCTGAGAAATTGTGTAGGAGGCAGTGGAAGTATTTTCTACTCTTTCTTTTAATCACTTCTACAAGTCTTTAGATCATATATCCAGCCTCTGTTTGTTATTCCAAGGAGAAGAAACTTTGCTGTTGGATCCCACAGTGAGAGCTTTGTCTTTTCAAAGGTTTGTGCATAAGGAACTATGGGTAGCATTGAGAATAGGGCAAAGTACAGAGAAAATGTAGCCTGGTATTCCCTCCCTGTTTATCTTCTTTTATCTTTATGACTTTCCAGTTGTGTGTACATCAAATGTCCAACATCCACAGGGCTTTCTGCTCACCCTTTCTTTTTCAGTCCTTTAGGAAGGTTGGAGATTCCAAAACAGCAAGACCCTCATGGAGCTGCATATTCATTTTAGGAAATCTAAAATACTTCTAAGGAAGTATATTTTCTCAGAATCTCAAGCTTGGGTGATTTTTCCTGTATTTGCAAATGGATTTAAATAGATTATTCAGTATTAAAGGAGTCAGGCTCCCTCCCCGTCCCCCCATCTAAACAAGCAAGAAAACTGCATCATAAATTTAAGATCTGCAGCTGAGAGGGATGTTAGGGGGTAACCTAGTCTAAATCCTTCCATTTTACCAAGGAGGAAGCTGAGGCCTAGAGTGGTTGTCATAATGGAGGACAAATGGCAGACCTGCGATTTGAATCCAGGTCCTTATTCTTTCTCCTATGCCATGTTGAATGTACAGAATCAAAATCATGGTGATTCACCCATTTATTATTAGACAGTCTATCAGACTGAGAAAGAATTCTTGCCTTCAAGTAAGAATTGTTTGACTGTGGCACATTGTTTTGTCTGTTGGCTCTGATGTTTGGTTAGCTCATTCAAACCTAGCTGAACTTTTTTTTTCAACTATCAAACATATTTTTTCTCTATCTTACCCCTCCACCCCCTCCAGTCCCACTGGAAAAGATGAAAACGTGAAACAAATGACTAGCTGAATATTTTCAATAATATTTCCAAGGACTGTCTTCAGTACCAATGAGGGGGTTTGCGATTGTAGAAATGGAAAAGAAAGAAAGGAATCTCTTCATAATGTTAGTGTGGAGACAGATCTGGTACCTGCCTTATATCATATTGCAGTCAGTAATTCAGTTTCAGGGTACACAATGCTATCCAGAATATGTTTCAATCTGTGTAATAAGGAGCCTTAAATTTATAGTGCCTTGTTGGATTTTTCCTTTGGGACTCTGGAATTTGTTATTGTTATTTTGCACACTGTGCAAAAGTACACTAGATTTTTCCAACCTTGTTATATAGTATACTCCTTCCCTCACTTTGTAGTCCAGCCAGATTGGTTGATTTGCCTATCACACACGACATTCCATTTCCCATCTCCGGGTCTTTGCACTGCTGTCCTTCTTGCCCAGAAAGCACTTCCCCCCGACCTCCTTTCCTGATGGAGTCCTTTGTTTCCTCCCAAACCCAATTCAAATGCCACCTTCTCCATGAAGCCTTTCTTGATTCTACCAGCTGTGCTCCATCTGACACACAGTAGGTGATTAAATACTTGTTGATTCATTGGTCTGGATTGAATGGGGTTGGGGGCGGGGTGGGTAGGTTGTGTGTCAGGAATTCTGGATTCTAGTCCTGACTCTGCCATTAATTAGCTGTATGGCACCAAGCTAAGTGATTTTGTCTCTCTGGGACTCAGTTTCTTTATCAGTAAAATAAAGAGTAAATCTAAGGTCTCTTCCAGTTGTAATCTGCGATTCTATGTGTAGATTGTTAAAATGGCATATTTATGCATATAGAAGGAAAAGAAAGGTTCATTTTTTTTTTGTCTCTGTAACCACAGTATCGTCAACATTTGGTGCATGGAGGGGTCTTGACCTCTGATTTCATTGGTGAGGGTATCCTAGCATAGAAACTTTTCTCAGATGTAGATTGGCAACTCATCTAACTTTTAGCCTTGGTTCTTGTAGGTACTGAGAAGATGTGACTTATCTGGGGTGTGTGTGTGTGGGAGGGGGAGATTCACAGAACCAGTATGTGTCAGAAGCAGTATTTGAACCTGGGTCTTCCTGACTCCAAGCTTAGTACTTTGATACTTTACCTCTGCATCTCACACATGGTAGAAGTTTAATAAGTGCTTGTTAAATTGAATTGAATGCCTTTGCCTCCTCTTATTTATCTTCCTCCTTACCTGATCCTACTCTCCCACACTTCTCCATTCTCTTCCCCAGTTTTGGGAGGCTGTCCAATGGGAGACAGAAGGGGCTCTCCAAATGGTACTAAAAATGAGGTGAGGTTTATATACGTAGAGTCAGTATATCATCATTCCATCTGTTGTCTCCTATTCCCTTCCCTCCTCTCCTAAAGTATGGGACCCCTTGGACCCACATACCTCTCAGAGAGTATGTTGCCCCTTTTTGATGTTTCCTTAACTTCATGGCAGCTTATCGTGTTCTCAGGATTATAGAAACACTCCTAGAAGGGAGCTTTAAAGCCATCTAGCCCAATACATATTTTGAGAATATGTATGCATGTATATATACTATAGAATATGAAGCCTAGAGAGGTTCAATACCTTTCTTCATTCCTTCACTGCTTAGTACAATGCTTGACTTGTAGCAATAAATGCTTGTTGATAGGCCCAGGTAATAAGTTGCAGAGCCAGAATTCAGTATAAGGTTCTCTACCTCCAAATCCAGCATTCTTTCTACCAACGCACTTGCTGTGGATAAAAATGAGGGAGGGGAGCAGAGAGATGCTCTGTCCTGGCCTGGTGTTCTTCTCCTGCTATGAAGACAATTCTGCCTGGAAGAGCCCTGGGTCTGCATTTCTTTTCTCACCAAATGCTCAAATGGATCTGGTGAGCTTTTGGTTGTATTACCTGTACAGTGTTCTATGTTAGATACCAGACAGGAAGCTGCTAACAAAACCCCCTAGAAAATGTTGACCTTTGTGGAAAGGTACTGGGATGACTCCTGTAATCAGAGTCCCTTTGAGAGCAGCCATTGTTTTTCATTTCAAGATTTTACTCAAGAAATCCCGCCTTTTTAATTATTTTTTTTTAACCAATCATAAATTTGAGGAAAGTTCCTTTCCTGGGTTCTAATGTTTTAGAAGAGTGGTTGAAATTCTGAGAAAAGTAATAGTACCATTGTCAACTAAGAATGCATCAGACTAATATTGGGAAGAAGAAGGAGGAGGAGGAGGGGGGTGAAGAGAAGAAGGAAAAGGAGAAGGAGGAAGAAAAGGAGGAGAAAGAAGGAAGAAGGAGAAAGAGGAGAAGGAGAAGGAGGGAGGGAAGAAGAGGAGGAGGAGAAGGAGAAGGAAGAGAAGGAAGGAGAAAGAGGAGGAGGAGTAGGAAGGAGAAAGAGGAGGAGGAGGAGAAGGAAGGAGAAGAGTAAGGAGAAGAGGAAGAAGAAGGAGGAGAAAGAAGGAAGGAGGAAGAGGAGGAGAAGGAGGAAGGGAAGAAAAGGAGAAGGAGAAGGAAGAAAGAAAGAGGAGGAGGAGGAGGAGAAGAAGGAAGAAGAAGAGGAAGGAGAAGAAGAAGAAGAGGAAGGAGAAGAAGAAGAAATCATCTTTCATTTTGACTTTCTGCCTTAAGGCTGCTATTAGCATTCAAAATAATAGAATAACTGTTACGTAATTGTACACAGTGCCTCTTTCTCCTGGGCCTAAGTTAACTTGTGTATAGAAAATGCAGCCTAGATTTGAAGTTTATTTAAAACTGGTGTGATTCCTAACTGAAACTACAGATGGATGGGTCAAACATGCTGTCTCCTATGGTTTCCTTCTTAATACGCACAGCCACACTAGTCACCATATAAAGCTGAGAAATGATTTGCTGTAACTCACAGGTTAAATGATTTGGGGAAGTTATAGTCAGCTGCACAAAGTCACCAAATACAGGTATTTGTGTTCTACTTAGGGACACTATCCTTCTTTTCACTGGAGATAGTCCTTCAGTTAGGCATATGAAATGTTTTTCCTCATAGCAGAAAGTAAAATGGGGGGGGGGGACTGAGTTTTCAGAGAAGGTAGAAAGGGTGGGGGGAGGGGATGATACACATGCAAGGGAGAAGCAGAGTTAGAACAGTTCATTGGGTGCTTAGAGGTGACCATTTCCTTTGGGCCCAGGGGGGCTAGAGGAGTCAAGGGAACTGTCCAGCTGCAGCTCTTTTCGGGGGTGGGATGGGAAGCCAGAGGGCCAGGCTGGCTTCCTGGGGCAGACAGCAATCAGCAAGCATCCACAATGTGTTAAGCACTCTGCTAGATGTGGGAGATAATGAAGAAAAAAAACACAAAGTAATCTCTGCCCTTACATTCTATGAGGTAGGGATGGGAGGGGCCTGGGGCTAACCATATACACATATAAGATACAAAAAATATACAGAGTATAGGGATAGGAACTGAACTTCTTGTTGCATTGAATTCCCAGGTCAGGAAACTCTAGTACCCAAAGCAGTTCATCACCTTTTCTGCAATCTGTAGGCTTACCAAGTAACCTAAAGTGCTTCAAGGTTACACTTCCCATGATCCCATAGCTACTTTGTGTTGGGGGAAGAACTTGAACCCAGAGGCCTTTCTCCATCATGTCACACTGTCTCACACAAAGTATATACAATGTAACTGGGGAGAGGGAAGCATTCATAGCTATGAGATCAGAAAAGGCCACAACATGTAGGAGGTAGTGCTTTGATCTGGACTTGTTTTGTGTTTTTTCAAAAATAATAAACATTTTTATTTATAGTTCTGGGTTCCATTTTTGTTGTTGTTGTTGTTGTTGCAGGGCAGTGAGGGTTAAGTGACTTGCCCGAGGTCACACAGCTAGTGTCACATGTCTGAGGCCGTATTTGAACTCAGGTCCTCCTGAATCCAGAGCCAGTGCTTTATCCACTGTGCCACCTAGCTGCTGCCCCCCCCCCACCGGTTCCATTTTTTTATCCCTCTTTCCCTCCCTTCCTTCCCCCCTCCCTGAGGTGGCAAACAGATATGGGTTATATGTATATGATTATGTAAAACATTCCATATTAGTAATTTTGTGTAAGAAAACTTCATTCAAAGAAACAAAATGAAAGAGTGAAAAATAGTGTGCTTCAGTTTGTTCAATATCAGTTCTTTGGAGGTGGATAGCATGTTTCATCATTAGTCCTTTGGGATTGTCTTGGCTCATTGTATGATCTGGACTTTGAAGGAAGCTAGATTCTAAGAAGTAGAGGGATAGCATGTGTGAGGAACAGCAAGCAGGTCAGTTTGGTTAGACCACAGAGTGTTAAGGGGTGTAATGTGTAATAAGTCTGGAAAGGCAGCTTGCAACCAGGTTGTAAAGGGCTTTACATGCCACAGTTAGGTGGTGCCCACATGGATGATGGTGATTAGGTGTATCAAGGGGGCTTTCATGAAAAGCTGGAGAGCAGGATAGGAATTTCTTATGCTATGAATTTCCCTCTTGGTCTCAACAAGAAATTTGGCAATTCTTAGACCTGCCCTGATTGTTAAATCTAACAAGTCCCTCCTCACCTCAATAGTTAAAGGATCTGTGAGCTCAACAATGTGGGCATGCCCTACTGGGACACAGATCATAACACATCTGTACCTGACCAGTTTGGTGATTCTGGACAGAGTCCTCCTGGAGGGTAGTTAAAGGGTGTAAGCCCAATGTACTGGGGCCCTCCTTGTATTTCTCCTGGTTTCACAAGAATACCAGTGGAGCCAATGGATTGTTTGTCAGTTATTCTTCAATTTTGTTACATGATTTGACCATCTATTTTGACCATACGTTTTTGGGATTGTGTCCTTTACGTTGCTTCTCCAATGTATTTTCTTGTTGATAATGTGCTGCAGTCTGCATATACCTACCATGTATCTTTCCAGGTTTTTTGGGGGTGATCTTTGTCCATTCGCATTATCTGTTGTTTAGTGGTTTCAGTCATTTCAGCTGTCTGAATCTTTGTGACCCTATTTGTTTTGTTTGTTTGTTTGTTTTGGCAAAGATATGGGAGTGAATTGCCATGTCCTTTTCCAGCTCATTTTTACAGATAAGACAAAGAGGGTTAAGTTGGTCCAGTTTTAGTTGTCTGGGATTACACAGCTATCTCAGGACATATTTGAACTCAGAAAGTTGAGTCTTTCTGACTGAAGGCCTGGCAGTCTCTATAAAACATCAACACTAATGGACAAACTCTTTTTTGTTTATACAACTGCATATCATTGTCTGTATATAAAGCATACTTCATTTTTCTTTTGTGGCTAGTTAAGGTAAAATTCCTCTGAATGATTATCAGTCTCTTTAACAGGCTTTGCAATGTTCTAGGACCAAGAAGTCCCTTATTATTATTAAAGTTTGGAGAGATCACTGAAAAGCTAAGAGACATAGTCATTTAAAGTTGCCTTTTCCCCTAAGTACTAATTCTGAGAGGTCTTTGCTAATTACTTCAGCCCGAAGTGCTCCCTTTTCAGAGAGTGGTACAGTTATTATGTGTCTTTTGTCCTGTAGTTATTTTTTTTTTCTTGTCTCTCCAACTAGATTGGAAACTCCTTGACAGAAGTCTTACTGTAGACATGTAAGAATCCTTACTGCTATATACCTTTCAGGATCATACACACAGTAGACACCTAGTAAACTCCTGAAATGACATTTTGATTGGTTAATTCAGATACCCAGGGCATATCATATGTCCTAAACATTTGTGGTTCCTTCTCTTTCTACTTTAGCTCAACAGACATTTATTATATGTTTATGTTGAATTTGGTCCTATACTACATGGCAGAGATCCTGTTCTAAAGTCCTTGCCCTTGGTCCAAATAGGGAGAAAAAAGGCATGTACACAAATAACTGTGATATAAGAAAATATGAACTAAGGGTAGAAGAGAGGTCCAGAGATGTGCTAAGAGAAGGTCAAGAAGGGAGAGAGACTTTTTAGTTAGAAATACCCTAAAGAAACTGGGATTAATTCTGTTGTGTGGAACTACAAGTGCCCCAGTGGTATCACCTCATCCCAGAAAACATAAAATGCTTATAACAATTAAGAAAATATCCTATCAACTTAGAATAGATAAGTAATAAGATAGATATTATTTGTGATGAAAAGTTCTAGGTTCTTGCCTTTTCTTTATTTGACTCCCATTTCAGGTTCACTTTTTTTTTTTTTTTTTTTTGCAGAGGCAATGAGGGTTAAGTGACTTGCACAGGGTCACACAGCTAGTAAGTGTCAAGTGTCTGAGGCTGGATTTGAACTCAGGTCCTCCTGAATCCAGGGCCAGAGCTTTATCCACTACGCCACTTAGCTGCCCCTCAGGTTCACTTTTGTAGGGGCCAAATTTAATATGGGGAGAGTTAATTGGGTGGCTTGCCCTAATATTGGGGTTCAGAAAATAATGAGGGACCTCTGCGTCCAAAGTTTCCTCCCTTCCAAACTACCTTTCTTTAGTTATTTCTCCCAGGCCAATAAAAAAGGAGATAAATAGCCTCTTTTCCACAAACAAATCAGGTTTTATTAATGGGAATAAAATACACAGCAAAGGTGAAATTAATTAAGCCAATGACAAGGGAATAAGGAAAGAGAAAAATGGATAAGCTCCCTGGCTCTAGCAAAGATTGACACAATCCCCAAACTTGCTTCCAGCTCAGCTAATTCAAAAAGCTGGACTTGTTTTTTATTAACTCATCACCTGGGGTCCGGAGTTTCAATAGGAAACAGCTGTGCAGCTCCTCTGCAGTCTGCTCTTGGAAGCTTACCGACAGGAAAAACGAGCTCCCCTCAGTGAGCGTTCCCTTTTCTACTTTTACTCTCCCTCCCCTAAAAGGGAGGTCCTTCAAGCTGGATGTCAGAGAGTGGTTCCCCTGCTGACATCAGCAGCATACATCACTCAGGGCAGACCAGGTGTGGCTCATATCCAATTATCCCAAGTAGGTACCTAGCTGGTTTCTCAAACAGCACTAGATCATTCAGGTGGGACCCCTG
Source organism: Dromiciops gliroides (assembly GCF_019393635.1). NCBI lineage: Eukaryota > Metazoa > Chordata > Mammalia > Microbiotheria > Microbiotheriidae > Dromiciops > Dromiciops gliroides. Next base: position 101,734,019 of record NC_057861.1, read on the forward strand.
GGCATCTGCCAAATTCCATTATTTTATCACACTTTCTGCATCATGATATATTTTAATTAACAGTGTGACTTCAGGACAAAAGCTTTCTATTTGTATCTGTTTCTTCCTTTATAACCATCCATCCATCCACTCAAACAATTATTAAGCCTAGCCATGCTAGTAGGTACTGGGGGAGAAAGAAAAAATTGACAGGTAGATAATAATTCTACCATGAGAGAGGCGACATGGTGCAGTAGATAAAGTGCTGGGCTTGGAGTCAGAAAGACGTAGGTTCAAATCTTGCTTCAGTGACTCCTGGACAAGTCACTTAAACTCTTTAGGCATCAGTTCTCTCATCTATAAAATGATGAGGTTGGACTTGATGGCTTATAAAGTCCTTTCCTTCTCTAGATTTATGATCTTATGATCTGGTCTCTGCCACATAAGAGCTGTGTGACTCTGGGCAAGTCTCTTAATCTCACAATGCTCCAGGATATTCACTCACAACTGTAAGTAAGAGACAAGTTGATGATCTGTATAACTGGAGGAAACTTTTTACATTGGAAGATTTTTTTAAGCCAAGAATTCCCCACATCAGTGAAATCACAGGCCTAGACAAGAAAAAGATGCTAATTCACATTTTCATCTACTCCTTTACAACTATTGGTGAGGCAGGTACTGTGAGTTTAGAAAGATTCCTGGTGCTGTTGCTTATTACTTGTGTGATCTTGAGCAAGTCACAATCTTTCTAAGCCTGTTTCCCTGATTGTAAAATGAGGGGTTGTACACTTCCAGTTCTGCACAGGAAACAGGCTCAGAGAGAGCTCTCTTAATGAAGGGATTTGCTCATAGTCACTGTACTAGGAAGTGGTCAAATGTAAGTCTTCTGAGACCAAGCCCAGTGCTGTTATTTTTAATACCAAGTTGTATTTCCTCACCTTTACTTTCCACCAGCCTCTTCATTCTTTTCTGCTTTCTCCCCCAAACAAACATTTTTTTAAAAAGGTTTGTTGATGCTTTTTGTTTTAATATCACAATGATTTCTGGAAGTACCCCCATTTCCCTATCCTTCATTAAAACTGGACCCTTTGGGGATTCATAGAAAAGCCATTAAACAAAACCACCCATCTTATAACATATACAGCATTAGTTCCCTGTCTCTCTGCCAACATATATATAAGTGTATATATATATATATATATATGTATACACACACACACACACACACACATATATACATATATATAGTGATGTTTAAAATCTAAATGTGTGGTCACCTTAAATTAGAAGCTTTAGCACATATATCTCATGTAATATATGAGAAGATATTAGGTTATGATAGTCATATGATTAATTAATTTAGTTCCATAAACTTTTTATGTATTTAGTAATATATGAGTATTATGTCTATTATTATATAACAGGGGAATATAAATCCATGCTATATATATTGTTGTATAATTAATTTGATTCTATAATATATAAATGTCATATTAAGGAATATTACATGCCAATGAAGCCAGGTTTCATTATCTCTTTCCTCTGACCATTATTAGTTTTTTAATTACTCATAGTTTTCTTTCCTTTTAGGAGTCTTTTCCTTTACACAAATACCATTTTAATGACAGTAACAAAGTTAATAACGAGGCAAATCAGACACTCCCCTCCTTAGGCAAAGACTTTTAAAAATGGCCTTGATAAAATTGTATAGTAAAATAGATAAAGATTTCTTTTCTCATTACTCATTAGCTAAATTTATGTATAGGGCTCAGGGAAGACTTTCAAACAGAGGCAACTATCAAATGATTTAGGGTCTCTTCTGTGCTATTCTGCCTGAAGGCAGGAGATGGGCCTAGACCTCTGAAAGTTCATTCATTCATTCATTCAATAAACATGTATTAAGAGCATTCTGCCTGTGGTGTACTTTTCTGGGAACTGTGAGAGATACAAATATATATATAAGATATATTCCCTAAACTCATACACTTCACAATCTAGGAGGGAGATAAGATATAAACAAAGAGCATTATAATATATAATATTACATGCTAAGGGCATTAAGTAACTAGGTATGTTGGGGTAGGATAGGGTGGGAGGAGCATGGAGGTCTGAAAAAATTCTTTTAAAATATATATATTTTTTTCAACCAGCAACAAAATACAATATTTCCTTTCTCTTTCCCACCTCCATTTTGGGGAAGGACCCAGACCAGCCATCTCTCCTTTTTCCAGACTGAACCAACTTGGACATGGGTACATCCTATGCCTTTTAATGTCACAATAATTTCTGGAAGTACCCCAATTTCCCTATCCTTCATTAAAACTGGACCCTTTGGAGATTCATAGAAAAAACATTAAACAAAACCACCCATCTTATAACATATACAACATTAGTTCTCTGTCTCTCTGTCAGCATATATGTGCTTTTTTCTTTCTTTTTTTAAAATTATCTTTCCAGTCACAAAAATTAACTTTAATTTTTTTAACAACTTAAAGTTCCAAATTCTCTTCCATCCTTCTTCCCCTACCCCCTCATTGAAAAGGTAAGCAATTTGATAAAGGTTATACATGTGCAGTCAGGCAAAACATGTTTCCATATTAGTCATGTTGTGAAAGAAAATGATGACAAAAAGCACCCAAGAGATATAAAGTTAAAAAAAAAAAGTGTGCTTCAATATGCATTCAGATTCCATGAGTTCTTTCTCTGGAGGTGGATAGCACTTTTCATCATAGTTCCTTCAGAAGTGTCTTGGATCACTGTATTGCTGAGAATAACAAGCCATTCACAGTTGATTATTATATAATATTGCGGTTGCTTTGTACAATGTTTTCCTAGTTCTGCTCACTTCACTTTGCATTAGTTCATTTAAGTCTTTCCAGTTTTTTTGAAAGTATCCTGCTCATCATTTCTTATAGCACAGTACTATTCCATCACAATCATGTACCATAACTTGTTCAGCCATTCCTCAATTGATAGGCATCCCCTCAGGTTCCAATTCATTGCCACAGCAAAAGAGCTGCTATAAATATTTTTGTACAAATAGGTCCTTTTCCTTTTTAAAAAAATCTTTTTGGAATACAGACCTAGTAGTGGGATTGCTGGATCAAAGAGGATGCACCATTTTATAGCCCTTTGGGTATAGTTCCAAATGCTCTACAGATTGGTTGAATCAGTTCACAATTCTACCAACAGTAGAATTTTACCACATCACCTCCAGCATTTGTCATTTTCCTTTTCTGTCATATTATTTAATCTGATAGGTGTGAGGTGGTACCTCTGAGTTGTTTTAATTTGAATTTCTCTAATCAATAGTAATTTAGAGCATTTTTTTCATGTGGTTATAGATAGCTTTAATTTCTTCATCTGAAAATTGCCTGTTCATATCCTTTGACTATTTGTTAATTGGGGAATTCCAATCCCCCTTTCAACTCCCTTTTATATAGGTTGTCTTCCTCCCATTAGAATGTAAGCCTTTGAAGGCAAGCATGAAGACAGCTTTTTGCATGTACTTATATCCCCAGTTCTTAGCATAGTGCCTGGCATATGGTAAACATTTAACTGCTTGTTGACTGACTCGGAGAGCAACTTCCGTGGAGTGTCTTTGAAGATTCTCTCTCTCTTTCTTTTTTTTTTTTTCTTTTTTTAGTGAGGCAATTGGGGTTAAGTGACTTCCCCAGGGTCACACAGCTAGTAAGTGTTAAGTGTCTGAGGCCTGATCCGAACTCAGGTCCTCCTGACTCCGAGGCCGGTGCTCTATCCACTGCGCCACCTAGCTGCCCCTGAAGATTCTCTTAATGCTACCTGACTACTTTATTGAAGCATATAATATCAGAGTCATTCTTTGGGAAAGGTTTGGTCATAAAGATTTCTAGTCTATTGTGCCATTAGCCACACACTGAGCTGAAATGTTTTGTTTTTGTTTTTCCTTAAGGAGGAGAATCTACCATGTGTCTTGTTAGATTTTTCTGAAAGTAGGAAATCTTTTTCAGTTTTTCAAAGGTAATTTGCTTAAGATATCATTAGCATTATGGATCCACTACAGTTATTTGAAGGAACTGGGGATGTGGAGCCTGGAAAAGATATGACTCAGGGGGGATATGTTATCGATGATGGTGGTAGTGGTAATGGTGATGATAATGATAACACCATATAATAGCTCACATTTAAACAGTGATTTAAGGTATATGAAGTCTTTCTTTCCTTGCTAGAGTATTTGTCTACAAACATCTATAGGGGTGTCAGGTGGTATAATGGAAAGAGAGGTAGGCTCAGTGGAATCCAGGAGAGCCAGGTTTATTTCCTGGGTAGCTTATTTTATCTCCCTTAGCCTCTATTTTTATAGCTCCAAAATGGGAATAATGTTCCTTATAGGAATTTCTTAACCGCCCAGGGTTGTTGCAAAGCAAACGCTTTGCAAACTTTAAAATATTACCAAAATGTGGGCCGTCATTAATTTATGAATGATGGAAAGGATTTTCTCTGTGTGACTCCTGAGGGCAAAGATTGCAGTAGTTCCATATAAGGAAACTGTCTAACAGTGGAAGGAAGCTGCCTCTGGAGGTAATGAGTTCCCAGTCATTCAAACTGTTTCCACAAAGCCTGGATGACCACTTGCTTTGCAACTACATGGCATGATGGATTGAGTTCTGGTTTTGAGTCAGAAAGACCTGGAATTCAAATCAATCCAGCCTCAAACCCTCATGAGCTGTATGAACTTGGGCAAACCACTTAACTATTGCCTGCTTCAGTTTCCTCAGTTGTGAAATTGGGATAATTATGGCACTTCCCTCTATCAGTGCTGTGAGGATGAAATGTGATAAAATTTGTAAAGCACTTTGTAAACACTAAAGCACTCTATCAAATGATAGTAGTAGTAGCAGTTGTTGTTAAGTGTTCAATATTTGCTGAGATCCCTTCCAACACCTTACTGGGTGATTGAGGTGGATGAAGAAAGAAGTGAATATAGGAAAAAGTAGTTCTTTTTTTCTTATCTTTTTCATGATTAAATTTTTTTGAGGGGTCTGGACTTATGAATCATCAGTATGAGGAGTTCTTGGGGTGAAAATTCCCAATACCTATGTACCTTTTCTGTAATTTGTAGTCTTAGATAAAAAGGAAGGTTTCAGAGAAACCTGTGAAGACTTCTATGAACTGATGCAGAATGAAGTAAGCAGGAGAACAATATATACAATTAAAACAATATTATAAGGACAAAATAACTTTGAAAGACTTAAGAATACTGATCAATGCAACAACCAACCACATTTCCAGCGGACTGATGATAAAGCATGCTACTGAACTCCTGACAGAGAGGCGAGAGATTCAGTGTGCAGAATGAGACATATTTTTAGACATGGTCAATGTGGGATCTGTTTTGCTTGACTATGTATATTTATTACAGGTATTTTGGTTTTGTTTCATTTTTTTCTTCCAATGGTGAGGGAGACACACACACACACAGAAAGAGAGAGAGAGAAACACAGAGACATACAGACACAGAAAGACAGAAAGAGACAGAGACAGAGAGAAGAGAGAGGAGAGAAACAGGGAAGAGAGAGAAGAGAGAGTAGATAGAGGAAAGAGAAAGAGACAAGAGACAAGAGGAGAGAGAGGAGACAAGGGAGGAGAGAGAATAGAAAAGAAAGAGGAAAGAGGAGAGAAAGAGAAAAGAGAGAGAAGAGAGGAGAGAAAAGAAAGAAATAAGAGAGAGGAAGAGATGTGTGGGGGGAGAGCAAAGTGATAGATTTTATAATTTTAGGGAAATATAAGATAAAGCACACTTTATGGCTCAGGGGAAGGGAAAAAATAGCAATTAATATTTCACAATATGGTAGTGTCTCTAGAAGGGAAGTATTGGTTTTACTTAGGATTCTATTTGTGTTGTAGCTTTTTTCTCTTTGTTAAGTATCTAGCCCTTTAACAAACACAAGTAGGGAAATGAATCGTAGGAGAAAGAACTCTGGGTTTGGAGTCAAAGGACCTTAGTATTTAGTACCTGTCTGACCTTTCACCTGATCTCTCCTAGCCACTTTCTCATCTGTAAAATGGGTATAATGATTTCTCAGTTACCTCACAGAATTACCACTGTGAACAAATGAGATGATCTCTATAAAGTGCTATATACATATCCGCTATTATTATCTCTAGCAATTAATCCACATTAGCTATCAGATTGCTTGGTATTGAAGGTCTCTTGGTCATTAGTTTCTAAGGACTATCACTTTCTTTTTTTTTTTTTAAACATTTTTACTTAAAGTTTTGTGTCCTAAATTCTATCCTTCCCTCCCTCTGTCTGCTCCCCCCTCTCCGAGACTGTAAACAGATATAGGTTATACATGTGCCATTATGTAAAGCATTTCCATATTAGTAATTTTATACAAGAAAACTCAAATAAAAGAAAAAAAAGAAAGTGAAAAATATGCTTCAGTCTGTATTCAATCGATATCAATTCTTTCTCTGGAGGTGGAAACTATGCTTCATCACTGCTCGGTGTTTTTAAAGTTTTTGTTCCTTTAGTAAGCATTTACTAAGCATCAATTCCTACAGGTGGGTCCTAGATTGGTACTAGATTTTGTAATGGATAAAACAATCATCCAGGAATCAGAAAACCCAGCTTCTAAGATGGGCTTCACCATTTATGAGCTGTGTGATCTCTTCTGAATCTCAGTTTCTTCATCTATAAAATGGAGATGGTGACTTGAGATGAAAGGAAAAGTGTGAGATAAAGCCATTAGGCAAGTTGGAGCAGGATAGACACTTGGGGGGTGTGTGTGGGAGTATAGATAAGAAAAGGGACTTGAAATGGTATATTCAGCTGACCCCAGGGATCTAATGTTCTGGAGACAGCCCTCAAGAGAGAATGGGTGCTGGGGGCAGCTAGGTGGCTCAGTGGATAAAGGACCGGCCCTGGATTCAGGAGAACCTGAGTTCAAATCCGACCTCAGACACTTGACACTTACTAGCTGTGTGACCCTGGGCAAGTCACTTAACCCCCATTGCCCTACAAAAAACCCCCCAAAAGACAAAAACAAGAGAGAATGGGTGCTGTGGTGAAGAGATGAAAGGGAATGAGTGGGTAGAAAATGGCCTGCAGTTCATATGGACATATTTTGGCCAAGGACAGAGGAATATTTGATTTTGAGAAGACTGAGTAAAGGTAGGAATGCTGCCTTCAAATATTTGAAAAGCTGTTACATAGAAGGAGGACAGGTGTTCTGCATTTCTAGAGCCAGCTGGTGGAGTTTACAGGAAGACAGATTTTAGTTAAACATGGGAAACTTTGTTAAGAAGAGCTGCCCAGAAACTGCATGGATTCCACCTTAGGTTGTGAGGTGGTGCACAAGGTGGTAGGATGATCGTCTTGTTCAGGGACACAACAGATAAGATTCTTGTCTTGAGTGGACTGGATGATGTCTGAGAATCTTTCCAATTCTTCAGATTCTGTATAATTTAGGGGTTAGTACCTATAAGGATCTACTCCCTGGCTAGAGTTAAGAGTTGTGGGGCTATAAATATATATAAATATATATATATATATATATATATATATATATATTTTTTTTTTTTAGTGAGGCAATTGGGGTTAAGTGACTTGCCCAGGGTCACACAGCTAATAAGTGTTAAGTGTCTGAGGCCGGATTTGAACTCAGGTCCTCCTGATTCCAGGGCCAGTGCTCTATCCACTGTGCCACCTAGCTGCCCCTGGGGCTATAAATATTAATGTTCTATCACCTTACCTATAGACCCAAAGTTCTTTTAAGGAATTTTTTTTTTTTTGGTGGGACTATAGGGGGTTAAGTGACTTGCCCAGGGTCACACAGCCAGCAAGTGTCAAGTGTCTGAGGCTGGATTTGAACTCAGGTACTCCTGAATCCAGGGCCGGTGCTCTATCCACTGTGCCACCTGGCTGCCCCCTAAGGAAAATTTTAATGCCATCAATAAGTATAAAATGTGAGGTCAGGACCATTTACATTTTAAACAGATTGATGAAGATGATATATTACACATCAGTAGTAGATTTATGACAATTAGAATGGAAGGGAAATGGTCAATGGAGCCCTGGCATAGCATTTGTCCTGTGAAAGCCACCTAGTTTTCTTGGGCTTTAAGTTCCAAACTTCTGTTGTGTTGAATAAATATCAACTAATCTTTTTTTTTTTTCAGTGAGGCAATTGGGATTAAGTGACTTGCCCAGGGTCACACAGCTAGTAAGTGTTAAGCGTCTGAGGCCGGATTTGAACTCAGGTTCATACTGACTCCAGGGCCGGTGCTCTATCCACTGCGACACCTAGCTGCCCCAATATCATGTCAAAAGAATGACATGAATGTTCTCCTATTGTTCAGGTTTTGGTGCATTATATAGTTTCATGGACATAGGAAGGGCCAATATCTTTCCTTTTTCTTCCTGAAATTCCCTCAAAACTTCAACCCTTAAACTTAAGGCTTTGAAATAAAAATAGAAACTTCTTAGGGAGGGCTAATGCTTCAAGCTGTCAATCATTTATGGCAGGGCAAGTTTTGTTAATGGGGTTGGAGGAGAGATCTGGAGCTGTCAGGGTATAGTTGGGAGAACAGGGGAAAGAGCTAGGCATAGGTTGTGTGTGTGGGGAATTGGGAGTGTCAAGGATTTGGAGGTTCTTTGCCTGTTTGTCAAGGACTTCTGAACAAGATGATATATCTCAAAGTGCATTGAACACTTCTGTCTTAAGGTAGCATGCAAATGTAAATTTCTGGGCTACTTTCCTAACTTGTACTTGTGGGCTGGATCCCCAGAGAGTGGCTGCTACCTTGCAAACTAGGGGCAACCCTGGGGACCTGTACTTCTTAAATTATGACTCCCCCTTTCTTCCCTTCCCAAGAATAACCCATCAGTAAAACACAATTACCTCTTAGCAAAGGCATTTACTAAAAAGGTGTGGCTTTCCCATACAATGTAAACTCCTTGAAGGCAGGGACTCTTTTCATTTTTTATTTCAGTTAGTACAAGTGGCTGGCATATAGTAGGCGATTAATAAATGCTTGTTAATTAACTGCACATGCTATGCACTTAATACTGCATTTAATACTTAAGTTGTATTGTGCCTTAAAGTGTCAGTCAAAAAGCATTTATTAATCGCCTAATGTGTGCCAGGCTAGAAACCAAGGTCCCTGTCCTCAAAGAGCTTTCATTTTTATGCCTTAAAGTGCATGCACAGCAGTTGATACCCAGTTAAGGGGCATGTTCTCTGAGAGGGAGGGCGAGGAGGGACGCGTGAAACCCCTGGTTCACCTCCGTGGAAACATACGCCTTACGGTCCCTTTAAGAAGGGGAGGGGGAGTGAGGAAGCCGAGGGGAGGGCCCTCCTTCCCTGCCCAGTGCTAGCCTCTCTTCCCTCCCCTAGCGCCAGCTCTGCCCGACCACCTGTCTCCAGCAGCCGCCCCGCCCCACCCCTTTTCCAGCGGGGAGGGGAGAGGAAAGGAGGCGGAGAAAAAGCCGGCGGACAATTTACCTTGTGGGGCGCGGCGCATGCGCACAGCTGGACAGGTCCCCAGCGCCCTCACTTCCTGGCATTCCCCCTTTCCCTCCCCCTTCCCCTGTACATCCGGGTTACTTGCCCTCTCCGGTCGTAGTTGCCGCTGCCGCCGCCTGGCTCGTCGCCGCTCCGCCACAGGGGCAGGTGCGGAGGGCTCCCGGTCCCGGCCGTCGCCGCTTTCCCTGCTCCCGCCCCGGGGCTCCCCCTAGCGCCGCAGAGGAGTCGCCTCCACATCCTCCTCCTCCTCCTCCTCCTCCTCCTCCTCCTCTGCCGCCGCCGCCGCCGCCGCTCCGGGGTGGGGGAGGCGAGAGGAGCGGGGCAGAGCCGAGCCCGGGAGGCTCTCGGGCTACGGGTGAGTTGCTCCCTCGTGAGGGGATTCCCCCCTTTCCTTTTTCCGCCCGCCCCTCCCCCAGTCCCGTGCCCCCCTCCCCCTTCCGCTATCTCTCTCTCTCTCTCTCTCTCTCTCTCTCTCTCTCTCTCTCTCTCTCTCTCTCTCTCTCTCTCTCTCTCTCTCTCTCTCTCCGGCCCCCAACGCCTTCCAGACCGCTGCTCAGCGAACCCACGCCGTCTGCCCTCTCCAACTACCCCTCGCCTTCCTTTCCCTCCCCCCCCCCGGCGCCGCCCCCTCCTTTCCTTTTCCCTCTCTTCCTTCTCCATTCATTCATTCATTCATCCATTCATCCATCTATCCATCGATTTCCCCCACCTCCTCCGTCCCCCAACTTTCTTTACCTCTCCACACTCCTGTCCCCGGCTTTCCTTGCCCTCCCTTCGCCTCTCTCCCCTTTACAGAAACTCGTCTCTTTCCCTGCCCCTCTTCTCGATCCCTTCTCTAATTTTCCCCTCCCACGTGGACTCCCCTTCACCCCTCACCCCATTCCCAATTTTAGCTCTTACCTTCCCACCCAGCAGAGGCTTCTTCCTCCCGCTAGATTTGGTCTCTCTGGTGCTTGGCTCACTAAACCCCTCCGGGGCTCCTCTCACCCCGTTTTAGCTAGGACCTCGTCCCTGCTTCCCTCCCCCCCCCCCCCTCCGCCCCCGGGCCCTGCCCATCATAGAATTCTTTCCCCGTCGCCGCCCTTTGGGGTATAGAATTTGTCCTTTACCTCTATCACTTCCCTCCACCTGCGCTGTCAGTCTCCCCCTCCCCGCCTTTAAAAAAATCCCCCCCCCCTTTTTTTTCTTTAGCCTCCTCATTCCCACCATTCAGGCTTCTGATTCCCATTCAGCTAGGGTGTGGCCTTCGGGTGTTTCCAAAACATATAATTTTACTGTAATTACCAAAAACTCGTGGCAGTCAAATTCTAGTGGGAGAGTCTATTTGGAGTCAGATTGTGGAAGACCTTTAAAAAATATCATGGATGTCCTGATCATATCAGATACCTCTGGAAGATTATTTGATTCTTTTCTGATTCTGAAATTAGGTAATAGCTTCTTTATTTTAATACTCTGCTGCTATGGTTTCTTATGCCAGTATTTCTGCGGCTGATGTACAGTATAACCTGCTAATAGAAAGTGTTTCTTTGAGACTTTTTCTTGTCCAGTCAGCAACATTTGAGTGTCCACTATGTGCAGAGCACTGATGGAATTCATGAATATTCTCAGTGAACTGGAGTGCCATTCTCAGTTGCTCAGCTAAGTTTTCTGTATGGAACAATACCCTCACTATTAAGGACCTGTATTTACATTTCTCAATTTCCAGTTAGTTGATGGACTCGATACACTGTTATCACTTAAAAAATCTGTTGTGATATTTTTGTAAGATGGGGAAATTGCACGTTTTTGTACTCTATAGTTGGGAAGTTTAAATCTAAGAATATTTTACTTTACTCAAAGATTTCAGTCAGGTGGGCACATGTATACTTTATTATTGAAGGTAAGATTAGATTGATCTAAATGAAGATATGTTATCTTTTTTGATTTTTATAGTTGTGTAATGTTAGAAATAACACTTTAGGTCTGGAACTGCAGGATAATTGGGCATCACAATATCACCCAGCTATGTATTCATTGAATTAAATGATAGTTTTATTTTTATGACTAGTATCTATAGTCATAATCTATAAAAGGAAATTTGTTGTCCCAAGGCATCGGAATAATACTTATTCTATGTAATTCATTCAATAAACATTTATTAGTGGCTATTTAGGCAGAGTGTACTGTTAAATGTTAGGCTGCTGTGTGTTGACCCAAAGTTAAGTCCTATCTCTGACCTCAAAAAGCCTGCAATATTTTGGGGGATAGGAGGGGAAGGGGAATAGAGGACATACCTACACACTCGTTCAGTACTTTAAAAGATTCTATAGTTTCATTACTTTTTCCACTGATTAAGATCAAAACTTTTCCTCACCTTAGTAGTCAGGATTAGACTGTCTAAATCTAAAACAAATTAAGATATAAATGCATAAGAGGAACATAAAGAGACCTGAGGCTATGTTGAGTGCTGGAGTTAGAAGACCAAAATAAGAGTCTTTGCCCTCAAGGAGCTTAAATTCTTCGGGTGAGATAACAACATTTAAGAAGATAAGTAAAGTATAAGGGGAGATAAAATGTAGTGTAAAGGAAGTATTAAGTGGGAACGAGCCCTAACAATTTAAGGGTAAGGTGGAGGTGATCCTTGAAGAATTATGTTAGGGAAGAAGACTAGGGAAGTTCATTCCAGGTACTAGAGATGTCCCTGTTATTAGCAGGGAGATAGGAAGTAAATTTTATGTTGGTAAAGGAAGTTGTAAGAAATAAAGTCAGAAAAATTGTTGGAGTCAGGTTGTGGAAGACCTTAAGTGTCAGTGTAAGGTGTCTATATTTTAATATGCAGTCACTGATGTTTTTTGAACAGACATAGACATAGACAAACCTGTATTTTGTGAAAATTACTTTGGCAGATGTGTGGAGAGAGAATTGATTTAGAGAGAGGGAGAGGTCCTGGAAGTAGGGACATGGATTAAGATAGAGGTACAGTAAGTAGAACAGGGAGGAGTTGATGAGGACTTGAACTTGGTCAGTGTGAGTGGAGTTAAAAGGATGGACAAAAGAGAAACAGTATTGGGTATGAAATCTGGAGATTAGAGTCAAGAGTAACTCCAAAGTCATAAACTTGTGTGTCTGGGAGGATGGTTGGTACGCTTAATAGAAATAGGGGGCATTTGGAGAGGAAATTTTTTTTGGGGAAGATAATGAATAAAAAAGTATTTGTCATGATATAGTCCTCAATGCAAGTACAATCTAATGGGAGAGACAAAAGATAGAGCACAGTGGTGACTAGAGAAGGGTTTTTTGGTCTGGAGAATCACAGGGATGGTGACTAGAGGACTACCGGGTAGTCAGTTTTCCTCATCCTTTCTTGTAAGAGTTGCAGTACTTTTGATTACTGTTTCTAGAGCCTACCTGTTGGGGAGGGGGGTGGCAGGATGGGTAGCAAGATGTCTTTCCTACTAGGCCCTAGTTTCCTTGTGGATGACTGAATCAGATGTGAAGTACAGTCTGGGGCTAGCTAGATGGAGTTTTAGTGAGTTTACACTAACCCTGGTCTAGTTCCAAAGCCGAGAGGATTAACTCATAATGAATGTTTTTTTTTTTTATGTAAGTGAGTTGTCATCCAGGAAGAGACTCCTGTTCAGAAGGCTATTGTTAATGTATGACTATTAGGCAGTGAAGAGCCACTAAAGGTTTTTGAGCACAAGAAAGAGGTAGTCATAATTATGACCAAAAACTATGATGGTACACAAGAATAATCTGTCAGCAGTGTGTGTAGGATAAATTGGAGTCAGAAGAGACTGGAGGCAGGACATCTATTAGTTCTGATCCTCATTAGTTCAGATGAGAGTAATGAGGACCTGAATTTAGGAGGACTTTATTTAGTTGTCTTGCTGACAGTAGAAATAGCAAGGAAGGATAATGAAATATATCACTGTCTTCAATAATAACATTTGTAGAAGACCATTCCCCTGGAGAGTTAAAATTTTAAAATGATTTTTGATCATTGGGGTACATATGTTTTAACTATAAGGTTCAAAAATGAACATCTCTGGGTGATCTTTCAAAAGAAAGATAATTTTGCTGATTTATTGAGTACTAAGTATTTTTTAAAAGTTTTAACAGTACTGTAGCTGACTCAGGGGAAACTTTAGTTTTTATAAAATGTCGTAGAATCTATAGTATGCTTATTAGACTATAAATTGCTGTGCAGAAGCCAGATTTCTCAGATGCTTAAGAAAGTGATTGTTGACCAAAGGGATTAGCAGAGGTATGATCTGTAAATTGATTTTACTATTTTGATAAAGTTATAATTTAATAGTATACTTCATCCAGAGGCATAGTCTAGCGAATTCTGATAGGTTGCAGGTTAATATTTCATGATTCAGATTTTATTCTTTTGAACCTTCCAAGTATGAATTTCTTAATAAAAATAGATCCAATAGATCATGTTTGATGTAGTTTTTTTATTTTCTGGTCGCCAGATAATTTCTTTTTGGCCAGTAATAAATGTGATGGAGGTGAATTTAGCTAATAAAAAAAGTTAAAACCATTTTATTCATCCAGTAATCTCTTATTGCCCTAGACCTTGGGGAAAATAAAAAAAAGATGAGTACAAGTTTCATCTCTTCAAGAAATGAATTGTTTACATTTATATATCATTTTCTGGTTACAGTGTGCTTTACTGATATTTCATTTGATCTTCAAAAACAATCCTATGGCATCTGTAGTGCAAATAGTATTATCTCCATTTTACAGAAGTAGAAAGTGAAGTTCAGAAAAATGTAAGTCTTGCCCAAGGTCATATAGCTAGGAAATATCAGAGTTCAGCTTTTGACAGAATGTTTATTTAGTTTTAAAAGGAAATATTATCTGCTTCATTTGTAGGTTGAAATTATTCTTTATTTCAGCCCAAGCATTTTCCAGTACTCAGTTTGTAGCTTCTGTAGAAAATGTGGAACTGGATAAGCATTTAACTTTCCATTTGATATTTGAAAGGAAACATCACAGAGTTTGAAATTTTTTAATCTTATTAACTCTCTGTTAGTAGTCCAGACTACTCTCATCCTGGCAGTAGAAAAAAAAATGTTAGGTCATCATAGCATTCCAAAAATGTGGTATAACTTTTGGAAGAAGCTTGATCTTTGCTTTTCCAAGTACCTACCTTGTAAAATGTTGAAGGTTAGTAATGGGTTACATGCCACCTTAGCCTTCTTTGGGGAAGAGGACTATAGGAATGTCATTTAGTTTTGTTCTTGAGCTCACTGACTTGAAACAATGCTATTCTGCTAACAGAATGGGCATTTGAAATATTTATGTTGTCAGCATTTGTAAGCAGTAGCAAAGTGAAATACTTTTTTATGCTTTCAAAGTTGTTAGAAGTCAACATTAAAATCTTTAACACAAGAGTTTAGCATTTCATTCTGTGCATCAAATGTAGTATAATTTTAATTGAATGAATTAGTGCAAATATCTGATAATGCAAAAATGATAATTCTCTGCCTCTTAAATTTTCCAGTAGTGCCAAAGAGGGTAAAATAGAGATTCTAGATCCTTTGAGCTGATGGTTTCACATACCGAAATTTATAAAGCAAAATGTAATTTTGTAGAACTATTGGTTATCTTCCAGTTTTATCATATATCAGGCATTCATTACAACAATTAAGAAACCAAATGGTTTCTTAACCTGCTTGGTGCCAGGCTCTGTGCTAGACTATGGAGATACAAAGAGAAAAATGAAACAGTCTGGCCTCTTGTTGGGGAAAGCTCTTGTTAGTAGTAGAGACAAGGTGGTATGCCTTTCATACATCTGGTATAATCAGTTGTCACCATGTAAATAATCTACTTTGTGAATTTCCTTACTTAAGCATCTCAAGAATCTTTGAAGCTACTTCAGCTGCTATTGATAGATTACAATCCCTCTACACCTTAAAAGGTTGTTCTGTGTTTCCAAAAAATTTATTACCTGGTGGTCAGATTTTGGTGATAAACCTTTGCTGTGTTGGTCATGGTAAATACTAAATTTTGGGATGATTTTTATCTCTGTCACTCAGCACATTCTACTCTGTCATTTGTTGTATACTCAGGGCATTCAAATTAAATTTAATATTAACACTAAGTGAAACATTTTAGGACCTTATATCAAGTGGAGGGAAACAATATATCCTGTAGCAAACTAAAAATGAGTTTCTGGTTATATATACACCATTACTTCATAGATAACAGAATTGACCATGGGCTGAAATGACATTTAGGAACCCTTAGCTGGTATGTTTTCCTTTTTTCTAATGTTGAAAGTAAATTTATGCAAGATGTTGACTAAGTATATTTTCAGAGTTGAATTGGTATAAAATTGTAGTGGTAAGGACACTTACTAAGAATTGAACATGCTGTTCTCTGTCTCTAAAATGGGCTTGCCTTTTTTGTATGTCTTGCAAGAATGTTGTGAGAATAAGTGATGAAATGGGAAAAACCTGAATCGGAGCAGATTATTAAGGTTCCAAAGATCTGGACTTAATCACATCTTTGCTGTTTACTGCCTATGAAACCTCGGGCAGTCAGCCTATCCAGGCCTTAGGTTCTCTTATCTGTGAAATGAGGGGTTTGAACAATATGATCTCAAAGGTTCTTTCCAACTCATACATTTTATGATTGCCTTCAGAAGAGAATGCCACTACTCCTTGCTACTCAGGTGTCTACTGAGAGAATGACAAGCAAATTCCAATATTTCTAAGCAAAGCATTGGGAAGTTGCCATCTCCTTTACCCTCATGCCTAAACCGTGTTGATTTATTCAGAGGTAGGTCTCTTCAAATTCCTCCTGCAACTCTTCTTCCTTAACTAATGTGGTTAATCAAGAATTGACTATCTAATATATTCATCGTAGTAAAGTAGAAGTAATTATTGTAATATGTATTTTTAACAACTGAAAGGAAGGTGTGATCAGAACATAAAAATGAAGAAGCCTCAGGTGCTGAATCCTGATCTTGTCACAAATAAGGTTTCTTCAGGTTATGGTTGTGTTTGTCCGTGTTACATATCTTTTTTTATTTGGTATAACTGTGATTGTAGGCACACTGGGGAAATTTAATGACATTTTTTCTAAAAGTAAATAAGCAACATGTTCAGACAGTCCTGAGTGAGTCAGGAATGAGATGAGTATACTGTAGTTGTACTAAGAATTGCAATTAAATTGAGATTGTTTTCGAGTATGAAAAAAGCTCACCTGGTTGAAACTATGACTGCAGGTGTATATGATATTCCTTTGCTTTGCTTGATTTGATTACATTAATATATGCTTCTTTGCTATGTCAACTAAGGATAAACGTGTTTAAAGAAATTTTTCTTTTTACAACCAAAACATCCAAAAGGATGTTCAAAACTTTGTATTGTGTATCATAAGGCAGGTTCAGAGGCATCATTAAAATATTTTAATGACGCTTTTTTTTACAGCACTGTCACTTAATGACCTTCTCCTCCCTCAACCCCCAGAGCAGAGTCTCTTCCTTTTGTAACAAAGAAGTACAATTAAGCAAAATAGACTAACACATTGGTTGTCTACTTCTCTGTATAAAAGAGGGAGGCATTCTTTGCTGCTGGTTTTCTACATTGATGAGAATTCTATTGTCTTTAAATTTTGTTGTCCTTTACTGGAGTCATATAAATACTTTTATTGATTCTGCTTACTTCAGTCTTCTTTAGTTCATACGACTTTTCCCAAGTTTCTCTGAATTCTTCATATTTGACATTCTTTAAGATTACGTTCTACAGTTTGTTCAGCCATTCCTCAATCTGTTTGCATCCAATGTACTTCTGTAAGTACTACTATAAATTAAGGGCATAATTTATCTTGTCAGTTTTTTAACTTCTCAAAAGTAGCATTTATAAAAAAAATCAGATAAGCCCCATTCTCTTAATTTACACAATTCAAGCCCTCATTATCTGACTTTCTCTTTTTTCTTTTTCTTTCTTTTTTTTTTAGTGAGGCAATTGGGGTTAAGTGACTTGCCCAGGGTCGCACAGCTAGTAAGTGTTAAGTGTCTGAGGCCGGATTTGAACTCAGATTATCTGACTTTCTTCTGGATTATTACAATAACCTCTTGTTTGTGGTTTTTGTGGGGCAGTGGGGGTTAAGTGACTTGCCCAGGGTCACACAGCTAGTCAAGTGTCTGAGGTTGGATTTGAACTCAGGTCCTCTTGAATCCAAGGCCAGTGCCTTATCTATTGCGCCACCTAGCTGCCCCCACAATAACCTTTTAAATTGTCGGCCTGCCTCAAATCTTTTCCCACCCTAATCTATCTTTCATAGTTGCCAAAATGATTTTCTTGAAGTGCAGATTTCACCTTGTCATGCCCTATCAATAAATTCTAGTGACTCCTTATTGTTTCTAAGATAGAAATCCTTAACCTGGAGTGTGTGAACTTAAAATTTTATTTATATATTTATATATGTGTATGTATATGTATATATATGTGTATATATGTATATGTATGTAATAATTTTTTAGTATAAATGCTTTTCTTTGTATTTATATTTCCCATGTCTTTTGTTTTATGCATTTAAAAACTTTATTCTGACAAGGGATTCAAAAGCTTCACCAAACTGCCCAAGAGATCCACGATAGAAAAAAAGATTAAAGAACTTCCATTCTTCTTATACTCTCATACATACTGCATGATCCAGGCATATTGACTTACTTGTCCCTCTTATCTATGTGCCTTTGAACTGCTTTGTCTCTCTCCTTCTTCACCTCTGCTTTTGGAATCTCTGGCTTCCGGATTTGGGTCTGAACACAGCTCAAACAACACCTTCTGTAGGAGGTTTTTCATGGTCTTCCTTGCTGGTAGCACCTTTTCTTCGAAGGTTACCTTCCATCTACTTTGTATGTATCTTATATGCACCTTTATATATGTGTTTTTTCCATTAGAATATAAGCTCTTTGAGGATGGGAATGGTTTTTGTTTTTATTGTATTTCTTTCTTCATTTTTTTTTTTTTGGAGGCATTTGGGCTTAAGTGATTTACCCAGGGTCACACCTCTAGTAAAGGCCAAATTTGAACCCAGATCTTCTTGACTCCAGGCCAGTGCTCTGTCCACTGTGCTATGTAGCTGCCCCTTTTCTTTGTAATTCCCAATGTTTAGCACAGGGCCTTGCTCTTAGAAAGTCCTTAATGTTAATTGACTGATGAGTGGTTTTAAATTTAAATCTTCCATAAAGGGACACACATTTTTCTAAAATAACTTAAAAAATTTAGACTCCTTTACCCATTACATGTAAAGACAATTTTTAACATTCGTTTTAAAACATTTTTGAGTTTCAAATTTTCTCCTTCCTTCACCTGCTTCTCCCTGGGACAGTAAGCAATTTGTTATAGGTTATACACGTTCAGTCATGCAAAACATATTACCATATTAGTCATGATGTGAAAGAAGACACAGAACCGAAAGGGAAGGGGGAGACCGTGAAAAATAGTATGTTTCAATCTGCATTTGGACTTCATCAGTTTTTTCCCTGGAGGTGGATGGCATTTTTTCATCACGACTCCTTTGGAATTGTTTTGGATCATTATATTACAGGGAATGGCTAAATCATTGATGTTGATGAAGGTACAGTATTGCTGTTACTGTGTACAGTGTTCTCCTAGTTCTGCTCATTTCACTTTGCATCAGTTCATGTAAGTCCTTCCAGGTTTCTTATTGGGTTTTTCTGAAAGCATTCTGCTCATCTTTTTTTTTTCATAAAAGTATTTTATTATTTTCCAGTTACATGTCGAGATAGTTTTCAACATTTGTTTTTATAAGATTTTTAATTTCAAATTTTTCTCCCTCCCTCCCCTCTGTCCTCCCTCCTCAAGACAGCAAGCAATCTGATATAAGTGATGTATGTACAATCACATTAAACATAATTCTGCATTAGTCATGTTGTGAAAGAAGAATCAGAGTAAAAAGGAAAAACCTAAAAAAAACCCAAAAAACAAAAAAATAGAAGTAGTATGGTTCAATCTACATCCAGATTCCATAGTTGTTTGTTTTTTTCCCCCTGGATTTGGAGAGCATTTTCCATCATGAGTCCTTTGGAACTATATTGGACTATTGCTGAGAAGAGTCAAGTTTATCACAATTGATCAACACACAATGTTGTTGTTACTGTATACAATGTCCTCCTGGTTCTGCTCATCTCACTCAGCATCAGTTCATGTAAGTCCTTCCAGGTTTCTCTGAAATCTGTCTGCTTATCATTTCTTACGGCACAATAGTGTTCCATTACATTGTTCATCATTTCTTAAAGTAGCACAGTAATATTCCATTATAATCATATACCACAACTTGTTTAGCCATTCCCTAATTTTTGGGCATCCCTTCAATTTCCAATTCTTTGCTACCACAAAAAGAGCTGCTATAAATATTTTGTAGAAATAGGTCTCTTCCCTCCTTTTGACAAATTGGCAAAATTTAAAATTTTCAAAATGTTAATAAATTACTTGTGCTGTGTATACTCTGAATTTAAATTTTAAATGTTTTTATTGTTTAGAATCTTTAAAAAAAAATCTGTGGTGGCGTACCAAGTATTGGAATTATTCAAAGTCTGTAATTATCTTTGTCTTTGAGTAGGAAATGTAGAATAATCATCTAGCTAAGACAGTCCCGAGGTAGTTGACTGGAACAATAGGTAGATGCCAGGGAGGCTACATGAATCTTCTCAGCAGGTTATAATTGTTTTTATAGTATGCCAAAGCATACACTTCCAATTCTGCAATTCTGTGAA
This sequence comes from Dromiciops gliroides, assembly GCF_019393635.1. Taxonomy (NCBI): domain Eukaryota; kingdom Metazoa; phylum Chordata; class Mammalia; order Microbiotheria; family Microbiotheriidae; genus Dromiciops; species Dromiciops gliroides. Next base: position 101,754,248 of record NC_057861.1, read on the forward strand.
TCCTGACTTTAGGAATCAAGCCAGTCTCTTGGAAGTTAGAAACAGTCTTTGACAATTGAGAATAGTCCATTTGAGCTGACCAGATTAAAAGTAAATATATTCTTTACTCCTTTAAAAAATGTGCAGAACAGAGAACTAAAATAGTATACATTTATATATATATATGTGTGTGTGTGTGTTTGTGTGAGTGTGTACACACACACACACACACACACACATACACACACACACTTATTTCAGTGTGCTTTTCAGGGGGACCATGTGTGTAGTGTATTTGTTGGGTGAGTGACCATGTGTTGATGCTTCCAGTTGGATGCCTGTAACTGAGTGGATAGAAACCATTGTCAATCTTATACAGTTGTGGACAACTAGTATACATACCTATTATGACAGTACATGTGATTCCAGAGATATTTTCAGTGTTTTTGGTTGTAAATTTTTTATACCAATTTCATGGTTTATTTTCATGTTTTATTTAACTTTCATTTTATAGTCATTTTATTTGTCTAGTCTTGGTAAATACATATTAATACCTCTACTTTTAATTACTGGTTTGAAGTATTGTTGACCAGTACTTCTGATGTTACATTAAAATTAATGTGAATGGGAGTTGAATGGGAGTCAAGATGGAGTAGTAGGAAGAAGTATAGACTAACTTCCCCAACAAAACTCCTCTACAAAGATCTAGAATAGAGGTGTCACTCACCACCCCAGCACAGTCTGAACTGGATTGTAAATGAACCAGATTACCAAAATGTAACTGGAAAATTTTAGCAAAATCAATAAAAATATAGTACAACATAGATAATGTTAATTTGTTTTTTGAAGTCAGTATGCTACTTGCAGGGATTAATTTCGTTTCATAGCACTGATCAAAAAAACTTACTAGATTGAGTCCTAATTAGGAAATCTAAGAAAAAAATCATGAGTCATTTTTCTAGCATGGTCCAGTCCATACTGGTACAGGGAAAGCTGTTAGGAGCATTCCAGTACACAGGAATTGAAAGAGGACTGAAGCTAGGTATCAGAACACTGTGGCAAGAGGAGGTCCCAGGGGTTCTCAAATTAGTGCAGGATGTAGGAATAAGTGCCAGCTGGCAGATCTTTTACTTACTTTCTAGTTCTGGGCCATAGATCCAAGGGGAGACTGCAGAGGCTGTGCTCTGGGGGTGTCACTCTGGAGTAGGGAGGGCAGTCACTGTCCCTATGCTGTGTACAGACCAAAGAACAGGTTTAGAGGCAAGTATCATCTGTGTGTCTCTGATCCCATCCAAGGAGAAGAGCAGGGAACAAGAGCAAAAGATAGGGCAAGAGTTTAAAACAAAACAAAACAAATTTCTGATGACTAGCCCAGTCTGAAGTCTGCAGTTGGACCAACCACAGCAGGAATACGAGACCAAAGGGATCTTACAATTCTGTCATTCTGAAACTGTAGAGCTTTCCAGCTGACTGATCAGCAGCAGTCTACTGGAACTTCCAGCTAGGGCAAACCCACAGGTGTTTTATGTTCCTCAGACCCAGACCTACGTCAGGAACTCGATGAGCTCAGAAAAGGAAGGTAGGGAGCAGACTTTGCCCTGAATCAGATCACTTTGGGATCACTAAAAGCTTGAAGATCTCCATCCTAAGCTCTTCCTGAGATCCTGGTATAATGTAACATTCAATATTCCCAAGCTACTGAAGAGGACAAAAGCTCAGCTCAGATATTTCCTCCAGAACTAAATAGAGCTTGGCCTTAACAAAGTCCAGAATCAGGAAGTTAATTGGAATAACAAACAAAAAGAATCCTACCATCAAGAACCATTCCACGTTTAGGGCACAAACTTAGACAAAGAATGACTCTAAAACATCTACAAGCAAAGCCTCAAAGAAAAAGGCAGCTTGGAGACAAGAATAAAGCAAGAGTTAAAAAAAAAATGTTCAAAATGATTAAACCAGAATGCTAGAGGAAAAAAATTGAAAAAGATATGAGAGCTATGGAAGAAAAATATAGAAAGAGAATTAACATCTTCAACAAGAAATACAAGAAAGACTTTCCACTTTTGTTGTTTTTTTGTTTCTTCTTTCTTGTGGTTTTTCCCTTTTGTTCTGATTCTTTTCTCACAATATGACTAATATAGAAATATATTCAACATGATTGTAGAGTATACCCCAAATCAGATTGCTTGCTGGTTTTGGGAGGAGGGGAGGGAAGGAAGAAAAATTTGGAACTCAAAATCTTACAAAAATGAATTTTAAACTATCTTTACATGTAATTGGAAAAAAAACAAAATAAAAAATATGATTACAAAAAAAGAATAACGGAACTGAAAATTCTGTGACAAAAAAGCCTAGACATCATATTTCAAGGACTCATAAAAGAAAACATCCAGATCTCTTAGAATAAGAGGACAAAATGAAGATAGAATCTACCAATTACCTCCTGAAAGAAAATCCCAAAATGACAACTGTAAAGAATATGATAGACAAAATCCAGAGCTTCCGGGGGAGGGGAGGAAGGGGAGGAAGGGGGGGGGGAGAGAGAGAGAGAGAGAGAGGGAGAGAGAGATGCAGGCAGTCAGAAAGAAATAATTAAAATAGGGAGGGGCCACATTCAGCATAACACAAAATTGAGCAGTTATTACTTAACAGGAGCAGAAAACTTGGAAAACATGTTCTAGAGGGCAAAATATCTTGATTTATAGCCCAAAATAACTTACCCAGCAAAACTGATTATAATTCTACAGAGATAAAAATGAATTTTTAATGAAATAATGAACTACCAACTATTCCTGATGAAAAGACCTCAGTTGTATAGAAACTTTAAAATACAGATACAGGAACCAAGAGAAGCATAGAAGGGTAAATATGAGCAAACAATCATATGGGACCAAAGAAGGACAACTGGGAGATAATAAATGTATTTCCTCAGAGCTCTACTATCATCAGAGGTTATAGAGGTATTCTAATTATATAGATGCTCTGGGAGGGATTCCTTAATGCTCTTTAAAAGAAGAATGGAAAGAGAAGAGAGGAAGAATACCCTGAGGGGGTGAACTAGGAGGCAGGATGGGGAAAACTATCTCATAATTTGAGCTTTACTCATCTGAATTGGCCAAAGAAAGAAAGAATACATACACACATACATAAACACATACATGCACATGTGCAAGGGTGCACAGAGTTTGGTGCAGAAATTACATTTCATCCAATAGAGAAACAGTAGAGAAAAAAGTTAATGCAAAGCAGGGTGGGAATAAAGGAATGGATAGATTAAGAGTGTTCAGTCATAAGCAAAAAAAAAAAAAGCTCATAAAGAGGGGATTGGAAATTAAGGAAAAGTATAAGAGGATAAGATGTAGAGAAATACACAATTATTATAATTAAATGTGAATGAGATAAATTCACTCATAAAATGGAAGAGCAAAATGGATTAGAAAGTAGAATCCAAGAATATGTTGTTTATAAGAAACAGCTGAAACAGAAAGATACATGTGGAGTTAAAATAAGGAATAGAGCAGAATCTATAAATGCTTCGGCTGAAGTAAAAAAGGTGGGGATAGCAATCATGTCAGACAAAGCAACAACAAAAACAGAATTAGTTAAAATTGGTAAACAGGGAATTGCATTTTGCTGAAAGTTACCATAGATGATGAATTAGTATCAGTATTAAACAAATATCTTTGTATAGCATTTATATTCTAAAAGGAAAAGTCAAGTGAGGTATAGGGAGAAATACATAGTAAATAAAGACTTCAGTTTACCTCCTCAGACCTACATAAATTAAACCAAAAAATAAGTTGAAATGAAGGACCTGAATAGAATTTTAGGAAAGTTAGATATGATAGACTACTGGAGACTGTAGGGAATAAAAAGGAGTACACTTATTTTTCAGCTGTGTATGGTACCTTCACAAATATTAATCATGTACCAGGGCACAAAAAACCTTGCAAGCAAATTCAGAAAAGCAGAATACAATAAAAATTAATAAAGAGCTGCTGCTGAACCAATTAAAGAAATGAAAAAGTGCATTTTAAAGCCTTGTTTTCAAAACATGATATAGGTTCACAAATGAAATGTTTTTTTTTTTTTTTCAGGGCAATGGGGGTTAAGTGACTTGCCCAGGGTCACACAGCTAGTAAGTGTCAAGTGTCTGAGGCTGGATTTGAACTCAGGTACTCCTGAATCCAGGGCCAGTGCTCTATCCACTGCTCCACCTAGCTGCCCCTTGAAATGTTTTTTTAAGGCTCTTGGTTTCTACCATCTCTTATATGCTTTATAGAACCTTATCTTGAGCTGACAGGAATGGGATGAACTAATGATTTAAAGGAAGGAGGTATGTTTGGTTTAATATAGCTGACAGGAAGCTTTCTTTAAGTTCTAGATGAAATAATGTTTTAACTAGATCTTTTAAGACAGCCTCTTACTAGGTGTTTGCTCTTATACTGTATAGCAAGATTCTTGTGTATAAGCCTTAAAAACTGTTAACGTAGTGATACTAGCATGGCAGCTAGGTTGTACAGTGGAGAGACCACTGGCCTTGGAGTCAGGAAAAACTGAGTTCAAAAATGTCCTCAGGCACTTACTAGCTGTGTGACCCTGAGTAGGTCAAATAACATCTGACTGCCTCAGTTTCCTCCACCTACTTCACTGGATTTTGTGAAGATCATATGAGATATTTGTAAAACACTTAGCATAGTGCCTGGCATATAGTTAGCGCTTATTATGTTTGTCTTCTATTTCTTTTTCTGGTTTATTATACTCATCTTAATGTTTCACCAGATTAAGTATAAATGTAAACCAAAGTAGATCTTTTGATTTCATTGGTACATGCAACATTTGATTGGTTACATACAACTCCTGTATGAGGAAACCCCTACTATTAAACTAAGGCATTCAGAACCTTCTCTGCAATTTACTGTATTAGAGAGTTACCTGAGGTACCAGGACTTGCCTGTGGGTTATGCTTCCAGCATGTGTCTGTGGCAGGACCTGAACTCAGGTTTTCTTGCTTCCAGGCCAGTTCCCTTTCCATGATGGCTAACAAAAACATAATCCAGCAAAATAAGTTAATAAGTATTTATTAAGCTCTTTCTTAGCCAGGCTTAGCACTGGGGATACAAAGAAGAGCAAAAGACCCCCCAAAATCCAGTCCTCTCTCAAGCTCATAATCTAATAGGGTAGACAACATGCAAGCTGCTATATACAAACCTGATATAGACAAGATAATTTAGAGATAATCAACAGAGAGAAAGCATTAACATTGAAGAGGATCAGGAAAGGCTTTTTTATAGAAGGTGAGATTTTTTTTTTTTTTTTTTTTTTTTAGTGAGGCAATTGGGGTTAAGTGACTTGCCCAGGGTCACACAGCTAGTAAGTGTTAAGTGTCAGAGGCCGGATTTGAACTCAGGTCCTCCTGACTCCAGGGCCAGTGCTCTATCCACTGCGCCACCTAGCTGCCCCAGAAGGTGAGATTTTAACTGGGACTTGAAGTAAGCCAGGAAAGTTAGGAGGCAGAGATGAAGACCATTCTAGACAGCCAGTGAAAATGCCAAGACAGAAGCTGGAAACTCTTTTTTTGAGGAACAGCAATGGAGTCCAGTGTCATCGGATTGCATACTATGTGGAGGGCAAGACGATATAAGACTGGAAAGGTAGTAGATTGGGGTGGGGATGAACAGACCTATGCTTAAGGAAGATAAGATTAATTTAATAGGAGTGGGTTGGGATTTGTGGTTGGAAGACCAATAAGAAGGCTATTGTAATAGTTTGTGTGTGTGTGTAGTGATGAGATGAGGTATAAAGTAGGAGGGATAAATTCCAGGCATGGAGGCCAGTCAGTGAAAATGCCAGGAATTGGAAGATGGATTATTATGTATGAGAAATGGCAAAGGAGACCAGTGTCAAATTCCCACATTGGACATGTCTAAAAATGCACATCTCATTCTGAATTTTAAGTTCACCTCTTTGGAAAGAGGTCCTTTTTTTTTTTTAAAGATGACATTTATTAGTTTGTGGCTTAATAATAATATAGTGCTTCAAGGTTTGCAAACTACTTTATCTTCAAAATAACCCTGGGGAAGTAAATACCATTATTATCCTAATTTTATAGATGAGGAAACAGAGACAAACAGGTTAATAACTTTCTCAAATTCAATAGCTAGTAAGTCTCTGAGGTGGGATGTGAACTCTGTTCTTATGGACTCCAGAGTGATGCTCTAAGCATTTTATCATCTGGCTGCTTAGTGGCTAAGCTCTTTACATTTTCTTAAAGCCTGTATCATAATATAGCTGAAGCATCCTGAGAGATGGGAGGCAGCATGTGTCAGGCAAATCAAGTTAATACCATTACCTTGGTCACCAGCTTCCCTTAGATGCTGATGGAGACAGCCGAGGGCCCTTATCCAGGGAACTACCCCTCTCCCCCCTTCCCCCTGGACATATGGTCTCAACTGCTCCTGCAGGTGTTATGTACCCAGCAATTGAAGATCCAGACAAGAAAGTGCTCGCTGTCAAAATCCTTGATACTGCTAAATGGTTCAAAATCAGAAATTGATAAGATTTTAATAAATGGAAAAATGACACATAAGAGCTATCTGCTTTGCTATTGTACCCTAAGGACAATGGGACCTTTCTATCCCACTTTCTGGTAAACATACTTGCAACACACTTGTAGTGTGTTGTTTACCCTTAATGGAATGTGAGCTCTTTGGAGAGACTGCTTTCTTTTTGTATTCCCATTGCTTTGCACAGTACTTTGCACATGGTAAGCACTTAAATGTTTCATTCATTTTTACCTTTTTTGAAATTGGTTGACAAATGTAGAGAATATAAAATTACCATGTGAATTTTTTTTTTATTATGAAAAAGCAGTTGAGGGGGCAGGTAGGTGGAGCAGTGGATAAAGCACTGCCCCTGGATTCAGGAGAACCTGAGTTCAAATGCGGCCTCAGACATTTGACAATGACTAGCTGTGTGACCTGGGCAAGTCACTTAACCTTCATTGCCCTGCAGAGAGAGAGATGGCAGAGCAAAATGCTACCTTAAATAGGCTATTTTCCAAGAAGTTTTCCTCTGTTCCTAAATTAAAATCAATTAATGTTTCTTGAAAGGTAACAATAGATATAACTCTGAAACCATCCTTTAATTAAGACATCAGTCCAGGTATAAAATAAAGAGACAATGAACTGGACAAAACTGTTCACTGTGATAAAGGAAATCCATTGTAGAGCTACCATTAAAGAGTGAGTCTCAGGGTGCTGAGGTCCTCTAGATGTTGCTGTTTGTAGATGTTATTTTCCTGGTTTCTTTTTTTATTATGAACTTAACAAACTTCAAAAATCATGAATATTTAATTCTAAAAACATAGAAAAGAATGTCAGTGAACTCATGTTACATAGCTTGGTTTTTGAAATGTTTAATGAATTTAATATAACTACCTTTCTTAGCTTTGTCCAATTTTGATCTTTTTTCTGTTCTCTTCTGTGTATTTTTTTTTTAAACGGGGCAATGGGGGTTAAGTGACTTGCCCAGGGTCACAAATCTAGTAAGTGTCAAGTGTCTGAGGTAGAATTTGAACTCAGGTACTCATGAATCCAGGGCTGGTGCTTTATCCACTGCACCACCTAGCCACCCCCTCTTCTGTGTATTTTTAAACGTCATATTGGTACTCTTTCTTTTTGCTTCATTTTCACTATTTACCACATCTTCCTTCTCTTTGAAATCCTTCCTTGTTATAAATGTCAAGCAAAACAAAACAATACATTGACCATATCTGAAAATGTAACTGCCTCTTAGTATATCATCTCTCTACTAAAACATTAATCATACTTCCTAATCTGTTTTATCAGTCATCCAGTTTTTATTAAGAACCGACTGTGTGCCAGGTACTGTGATTGGTCTTTGGATTTATCAGAATTTTTGTCTTTCAAAATTGTTTTCCTTTACATTATTGTACTCGTGTAAATTGTTCTCCTGGTTTTGCTCACTTCAGTTTGTATCGATTAATATTTATGTAATTCTTCCCAGGTTTTTTTGAATCTGTTATGTGTGTCATTTCCTATAGCATGATAATTTTCCATTAAGTTCCTGCCCTCATTGGGGAAACCGTTCCTGCCCTGAGGTTCCTTTCCATCAATGGGGAAAAAAACATAAATTCACAAGACACATACAGAGTATGCGTGAAATAATGTTTTCGTATTAAATTTTCTCAAAACAATGTTAGTACTTGAAGAGATGCTGTGAAATAAAATTAAAAACTATCTTGTTGACGTACCTCATGATGTGTTCTGGCAGTAGTATTGTAGATAGTTCCTATGATTTTTTTTCCTTTTGAGAAATTTTACAAATATTAGTCAATATTTGTTGCGTACATCGTTCATTTTTTCTGCTATTTAAGTTGTTTTACACCAAACCCAGAGGAGATTATGGATTTCGTTTTTCTTTCTTTCTTTTTTTGTGCTGTTCTTTTCATGATTATTTGTGTATTCTAAGATTGACTAAGTACTTTGAACTTGGGCAACTACAACAAACATTAGATACCTATTCTGTGTGAAGGATACTGTGCTGGGCACTAGAGGAAGTACACAAATACAGTGTCCCACAAGTCTTAGGGCATTTTTAAGCTTTAATATTATTTATAGTACTACAGTAATATTAAAACTATACTAAGACTTTTGTGATATCCTATAAAACCAAGACATGACTTTTCCCTTATGGAATTCACAAATTATAGATTATTTGTTTAGTTTTCTAAAATTTTCCCCTCTTTTAATGTCTCCTTTATATTACCATCTGATCTGTTGCAAAGTCTACTGAGAACTAAGATGTCCATGTACATGTCTGTCTGTCAAGACTTCCTTATCATAATGATAGAGTAATAGGTAATGTTTATACAATGCTTTGCAAAATTTTTGACTTATGTTATCCCATTTGATTCTCACAGCCACCCTGTGAAATTGTACTATAATAATAGTCATCAGTTTATCATAGTCACACCATTTTTACTGATTGGAAAGTTGAGGCTCAGAGAGGTTGTAACTTGCTAGGTCACACAGTTAAGTATCGGAGACAGAATTTCGGCTCAGTAAAGTTAGTTCAGATTAGGTTTAGGATCCGGTTGTCCTGATTCCAAGTTCAGCGTTGTTTCCACTAATGCAACCTCTAAGGCCTTTTATTTTTTAGGCATTTATTTTTCCGTTAGAAGCCTTTTAGATGGCAAGCAAATTAGAAACAGCAAATCAGAAGTGAGGCAACTCATGGGGTTGAAGAGCTTTGGATCTGGAACCAAATGAGATGAGTTTAATTTTCATTTCTCCAACTTAAAACATCTGTAGCCATCCATGGGAATCAGTCTGTGGATTTCAATTTCTTGATCTGTAAAAAGAAAACTGTTAGATTTCTGAGAACACTTTCATCTCTGAATCCTATGAATGACATGAGTCATACCTGACAGAATTGAAAAAGAAAGCAATAAAATGACCATAAGAACCTAAAAAGAGCAATTTGGGTTCATTTAATGCATTTGCAAAAAACAAGCAACAACAAACCACCCACAACTATACATATGTAAATACCACTAAAGACATTTTGGTATGCCTAGCACATAGTAATAGCTATATAAATATTAGCTATTATGATGATGACTAAACCATAAATAAGAAGGTTAAATGATCAGCACATTCTGTTCATTAATAAAAATCCTAGCTGATTTATAGTGCTTTAAGGTTTATCAAGCATAGATATGTTTCATTTGGCACAACAGTGAGCTGGACCTATATAGGGCAATGAAAATGCTTTAGAGCTGTTTTCAGTCAAAATGGTTAACTTTTTTGGTGCTTGAGGGACATCATCTGGAAAATTCCTTCATTGTCTAACATCCTGTTTAACAAATTCAGATTAAATATCAGATTGCTATAGTAGGATTTAGTTGCAAGAATTTGAAACTTTGATGTATCTGTCAGAAATATGTTCCTTTGAGTAAACTTGTTCCTTTTAAATATGAACTACTCTTCATGTTCTCCTTGTATATGCCCTTTACTTCCCCAAAATACCACATAGAGGCAAAGTGTCTGGAGAACAGACAGGACTCTCAGTTATGGGGAAACAGAACTTATAGTTAGTGGCACTTGGGAATTTGAAGGTGTAAAAACCCTGTCAGGAGGACTGCAGAACAGTTCATTTGAAAGCCTGAATATTTGTTTTAGTGAGGAAAGCAGACGATAAGAGGGTATATGGAGGAGTGTAATGGATGATAGAACTTGGACTACATAAAACTGAAAGAAAGCATCCACGAAAATAACAAAGAATTACCCTTTCATTGCATTTTTTTTCAGATTGAGTTTGCTCTTTTACATTTTGAGAAGTCTTCTATTGGGCAGCTAGGTGGCGCAGTGGATAGAGCACCGGCCCTGGAGTCAGGAGTACCTGAGTTCAAATCCGGCCTCAGACACATAACACTTACTAGCTGTGTGACTCTGGGCAAGTCACTTAACCCCAATTGCCTCACTAAAAAAAAAAAAAAAAAAAAAGAAAAAAAAAAGAGAAGTCTTCTATTTCTTCAGTAGGTCTATGATTTTTATAAGCTAATCTTGGCATTGTCATCTGTTCTTTCCATATGTTCTTTTCCATTTTAAAATAATTTTTAACTTATACTCAATTTTGTACTTTTAACCTTTCTTTTCTGATGTAAAGTATCTGGTAAAGGTATCAAAAGCTTTGTAACAGCTCTGATTTCTTAAAATTCATACTTCACTTCATATTTGAGTATACACTTGTTTCATGTTAATGCATAACATATTTTATTAATTTATAAAATGCTTAAGAGATGCTGTTATTCCAGGTTAGGTGCTATGAATAAACTTTCTCTTTGAGACCATCATTTACTCCGCATATTAAAAATGCCCTCTTCCTCAAGTGGAATTATTTTTAGAAGCTTTTTGGGGGTTGAAAAAATATTATAAAGTATAATATATTATTAGTAGGATTAATATATTAACAAATAATATTAGTGCGAAATACACCCATCAGGGGCTTTAATAAATATATTGTAAAAATGAGAGTTGTCTTTGGCCTAGAGGAACTCAAATCAAGTCCTTTCTCTGACGTATACAGGCTTTGTGGTGCTATACCGAGCCAGTTAAACTCTCAGTGCTGTAGGTCAGTGGTTTTCAAAGTGTGCTCTGGGGGTTCCCGAGACCCTTTCAGGAGGTCCTCAAGTCAAAACTATTTTCATAATATTAAGATGTTTTAATTTCTAAAAATAAAAATGTTTTCATTTCCAAAAATTCTCTGGTAATTATTGATAGTTATAATCTACATAAACACAGTTAGGTGGGAGCATATCACACTTTGTAAATATATATATATATATATATATATTTTTTTTTTTTTTGCAGGACAATGAGGGTTAAGTGACTTGTCCCAGGATCACACAGCTAGTTAAGTGTCAAGTGTCTGAGGCTGGATTTGAACTCAGGTCTTCCTGAATCCAAAGCCAGTGCTTTATCCACTGTGCCATCTAGCTGCCCCTTTGTAAATAATTTTTAAAGTTGGGCTCTGTAAACAAAATGAAATTTGGTTATAATGACAAAAGTGGCAAGGTATGTTATTTCATCTATATAACTCATTAAAACAGGTCCTCATATTCTTTTGAAAGTCTCAAAAAGATAATATAATTAGTTCTTTGACTGACTGCCCTTTTGCTAAGACTTTAGTTTAATTATTTTACATAACAGCTTTTTTCTCTACTTTTTGGAGGAAGCAAAACATGAAAAGCCCAAGTAGAACAGCAAACATCTTATGAAATGGTTAAAACTCATAAACACAGATGACACCCTTTTAAAATTTAAATTGCAATTAACGGTTTAGTTGCTCAGGCTTAAACATCAAATAGTATGCTGATATGAATTAATATAGTAAACATGTTATCATTTTCTGAATTTAGATATTTTGTTTTCCTGAGTCCCTTCCTCTTCCTCTCATAAACTCCAACAAAATCACATGAAGATGATCAAATTCATTCATTTAGATACCACCAAAAAAGAAAAAAAATGTTGGTGCGTGCCCCCTGCCCCCCCCCCCCTTGTCCCAACCTTTAAAATAGATCCCAGAGATAGTTTGGTGAAGTTGAATACCAGACTTGGAGAGTCAGGAGATAAAAGTTGAATGACTTGCTAGTTAAATCATCTTGGAACAGGTCATTTAACTTCTCTTAGCTTCAGTGTTCTAAATTGTAAAAAGGGGATAATATTTATACTTCTTACTCCACAAGATTGTTTTAGGGATTACATGAATACAGATGAAGTTCTTTGTAAACCTGTATGTTCATTCTTGTCTCTCTCTCTGTCTCATTGTGGTATGGTAGTAGAAATGCTAATTTACTCATCTAAAACATGAAGACATTGGTTCTTGCAGCTTTAAATTTGTGATTCTGTGGCCATTATTACGGCCAAATGGGAGATTAGCAGCGTTTCTAGGGGTTGTATTTTTTGAGGGTACCATAGGGGTGGTGGAGGGGAAGGAGAGGGGAAGGGGGGAGGGAAGAGGGAGTGAGGGCCAGGCTTTTAGGTTTTTTATTGAAGCTTTTTATTCAATTGTGGAATGTTTCTTCATCTTTGAAATTATTTCCTCAAGTCATTGTCTATATATAAACATGACACTTTTTGATGTAAACAAACACATTTGGATGTTGTATTCTAGAAGGCTTAATATAAACATATGAAATTAAATAGATCTACAAATTAAACCTTAACATTCAACAAACATTATTTTGAATGCCTGATGTGTTTAGGATGCAGTGCTAGGCCCAGGGCATGATGCTAGGTATTCAAGAAGAAACCAAATTTTGTTAAGACATGGTTCTTTCCCTAATGGAGATTTATAATTTAGTAGATTGTTGATACTTCAATGTACCAAGAACTGCAGATAAGTAAAGTATATTGTTTGATTTTTAAAACATAAATATCCTAATCTGATTTAACTCTTGGCATTCACTATTATTAACTCTTAAGGATATTGCAAACTTAGGGATTTACAGGTTTGCCTGCCTGTAGAAGCCAAGTATTGTAAACAAAAATTACTGCACAATTAATGCACAGGAATGCCCATAAACAAATGGTTACTATGATCTTTATATCTTTCTTGACTGTGACATCCATTAACTCAGATCTGACAATATTTTTAATATGATTTTTGACCATTTTGTCAGATGACCACACAAGAAAGCAAAAAATAGAATCAATATTTTTAATTGTCATGAAGTTGTTATTTAGAAAATTTTTTCTCTTTTTTCTTGCATTTCCTCACTTTCTGTATTTGATTACTCTTGGTCACAGTCAGAATATTAGATTAAAAATGGTTAATATCTTGGTTAATATCTGTTTTAATTCTCTCCTCCAACACAGAAAACAGTCCCATAAACAGTTAAATTTCACTTTTCATTTGCTCATATTGACCTTTTTTTTTTTTTTTGGGGTGAGGCAGTTGGGGTTAAGTGACTTGCCCAAGGTCACACAGTTAGTAAGTGTCAAGGGTCTGAGGCTGGATTTGAACTCAGGTCCTCCTGAATCCAGGGCTGGTGCTCTATCCACTGCGCCACCTAACTGCCCCTTATATTGACTTTTTTTTTTAAGTGAGGCAGTTGGGGTTAAGTGACTTGCCCAGGGTCACACAGCTAGTAAGTGTTAAGTGTCTGAGGCCAGATTTGAACTCAGGTACTCCTGACTCCGGAGCCGGTGCTCTATCCACTATGCCACCTAGTTGCCCCTTCTATTGACTTTTAAAAAAAATTTCACAAGGATTTATTTTTCCTCACCCTCCCATCCCTTTCACCCCTTCTGTGGGAAAACCAAACCAAACCTTTGTAACAAATATGCTTAGTCAAAGAAACGAATTCCTTTGTGTCCAACAACATATCTCATTCTGCATCTTGAGTTCATCACCATTATTTCAGAGGGTCAGGGATTTTCAGTTGCCTTTGTGTATTAATTTATCCTAACTTTATATTAGAGCTATTTTGGAAAATGCCTTCTTTCCCTTCCTATACAATAAACTTTTTGAGAGCATGACCATGTCTTATGTTGCTGTGTCATCCCTCTCCTCCAAGGAAGTTCCTTGCACATTAAGTGTGTGTATCAGATGGATTTGATTTAATAAAAGTTTGAAGAGTGAATTAAAGCAGTTCACTCCCTCAGGATATCACAGAAAGATAAGAGGAATATAGACTAGGAACATGAAACTTAAGAGGAGATAACAGAATCATAGAATTTTTGACCATTGTAATCATACTGCTTCATTTTAGGGATGAAGCTATTATCTAAAGAAGTAAAATAGCATAGCTGGGACTTGAACTTTCCTTATTCCAAAGTTTTGTTCATTTAGAAAAAACTTATTTTAAGGTGTTGTTTTTGCATTTGGATTGTGTTGAAAATGTGTCCTTATTTTGAAAAGTGTAAGTATGAATATGTATATGTATATTCATACCTGCATACATATGTGTATATATATATATATAACCCAGTAAGTTATATTATGTGAATGAACATTTATAGAAAAAGTTCATTTTGTAAAACCTAATAGTTATGTCATTCTTGTATCTCAGGTTGCTGTTTGGCTAAATATATTAGGGTATAAATCTATGACATTTTGAAGTTGATATATGGAGGACAGTCATTTCCCTGTGAGACAACATCCTTTGGAATCACTCTGAATGTTTATTTTGTTTCACAGTAAGATTTTTTGATACTTTTGTAATAATCATAATAGTAATAACAATACCAATAACAGTTAGCACGTATATTGTGCTTTAAGGTTTGCAAAGCCCTTTGTGTGTGTCTCATTTGATCCTCACAGCTCTGTAGGGTAGGTTTTAAATATATCTCCATTTTACAGATGAGAAACTAAGATTGAGAGAGGTTAAGTGATTTGCTAAGATTCATATACCTAGTAAGACTGAGGCAGGGTTTGAACTCAAAATCTTTCAAGACTTGTAGCACTTCTCACTATTATTAACTCTTAAGGATATTGCAGACTTAGGGATTTACAGGTTTGCCTGCCTGTAGAAGCCAAGTATTGTAAACAAAAATTATTGCACAACTAATGCACTGGAGTATTCTGGTAAATGTTTGACAACTTTACCCACAAGACACTTTTAAATTTAATCTGTATTATTAAAACTTCTCTACTTTCTTAAGACTAAACAATCAGAAGAATAATAAGTTAAGCCTTGATTTGTAGGGTTTGCTGATTTCTGAGTTGTGTTTACACTGAAAATTTAATAATTGGCTTTACCTGGTTTGAGCTGACTTCAAAATACAATGGCATACAGCAGAATGTGATAGTAACTGTTGAAATAATTAGCCTGATTTTGTATTCTGTGGGAGACTGAAAAATTCTTTCCATTGTTTTAGAAAGTTCTTCATATTTCTGCATTAGTCTTATATTAACAAAGCCGTTTTTATGTATTTTAGTGTTAATTTATTATGTACAATTTTTCTACTTACCTGAAATCAGATGGATACATATAAAGTGGTTATTTTATTTTTGTTTATTTTTGGTGGGGCAATGAGGGTTAAGTGACTTGCCCAAGGTCACACAGCTAGTAAGTGTCAAGTGTCTGAGGTCAGATTTGAACTCAGGTCCTCCTGAATCCACTTTATCCACTGCGCCACCTAGCTGCCCCCAAGTGGTTATTTTAGAAGAAAAGTATGAATGAATAAAAAAAGCATTTGCACTTCAACCCCACCCCCCATTCTGTTGGAAAATTTTATAGGCAAATTCTGAAGGCTTGTTATCTTGATGTAGAAAATGCTTTGCATTTTTTTTAAAGAGTGTGTACATACATTTACATGTGTGTATATAAGTATAAGAAGTGATTATATGTTGTTTCATTAAAATATATGGCATGCTTTTTAATAGCCTTCAGAACTTTTTTGGGGGGGGGGTGGGACAGTGAGGGTTAAGTGACTTGCCCAAGGTCACAGCCAGTAAGTGTCAAGGGTCTGAGGTCAGATTTGAACTCAGGTCCTCCTGAATCCAGAGCTGATGCTTTATCCACTGTGCCACCTAGCTGCCCCCTAAGTAATTTGTTTTTTAGGCACTAGGTGAGATACTGAGTTTTTAGATAAGACAGGACCAGAAGCTCTATTAAAACTTGAAGTTTAAATAAAAATAATTGCATCAACCCCTAGAAATCATTTTTAATTGGACAATAATATCTCAAAAGTCTCTATGTAAGAAAAATTAGGGATAATAAGGCAAAGAATTGGAAATTGAGGGGGTGCCCATCATTTGGTGAATGGCTGAACAAGTTGTGGTATATGAAGGAAAAAGCAAAAAATAGCATTTTAAAATTAATTGCTATTGCAGCATTTTTGGCAGTAAGAATTTATTATTTATTGATAATATATACTAGTAAAGGATTAAAAAAAACAACTTAAAGTTTAGTAGACTTAACTAGTATCATAGTAAGAAGTCATTTCCCTACTTCTTAATGATAATTTTTAAAGATTGTTGTTCAATATCATCTGATTCTTCATGACTCTGTGGATTGTAGTACACTAGTACTGGTCATAGGGTTTTCTTGGCAGAGATAGTAGAATGGTTTGCCATTTCTTTCTCTAGTGGATTAAGGCAAACAGGTTAAGTGACTTGCTCAGGGTCACACAGCAAGTAAGTGTCTGAGGCTGAATTTGAACTTGAGTCTTCCTCACTTTAGGCTCAAAACTCTTAACTGCCAACTCACCTAGCTGCCTCACTATAAAGATGAGGAAGGCTGTATCTGGAAAGTATATACAATAATATTGGAAAGGACATTTATGTGACTTTACTGGGTTTGTGAGGTAAGGATTCTCTTTCATTTTTGGTCATTATACATTGGAGCTTGAGAATTTTTGATTTATAGAAAATTGAAATATTGTCCATTTAATATACATATGTGTTTTCCAACTATTTCAACTATTAAAATATTAAATTCTTTTAAAAAACCTGTTTAAATATGCATTTAGTTGCGTATATAAAAGACATTAGAGCAGCAATATTTCCATCTTGTGGCCTTTTAAGGTATTGCCACTAAAGATTTTTAAAGCACTGTTGGATTTTTCACAATTTTAGAGAAAGATTGCTATATGAAATTTTGGTACTTGCCTTGGTTTGGTCTGGGCATGTTTTCTGTTTGAGAATTAGCCTCATTTAAATTCAGAGGCCTATAATCAGCAGAGGGACTGGATAATTAAATTTTTAGTTTTAACAACTCTCAGTGGCCATGTATTAAGTCCAAGAGGATTTGCATTCTGCATCAGTGAAAAGAGTAACCACACTGAAGAACTAGGATCAAAGAGAATTAGAGAAAATATTAGATCAATGCATGAAAATTAAAGTGTGTGTGTGTGTGTGTGTGTGTGTGTGCGCGTATATATATATATATATATGTGCATATATATATATATATATATATATTTTTTTTTTTTTGCAGGGCAGTGAGGGTTAAGTACTTGCCCAGAGTCACATAGCTATTAAGTGTCAAGTGTTTAAGGCTGGATTTGAACTCAGGTTCTCCTGAATCCAGGGCCAGTGCTTTATCCACTGTGCCACCTAGCTGCCCCTAAAATGAGCCATATTTGACCAATGGTCTCTTGGTTTTCAGCCTTGCTCTAATGCCAGTATAGTCCTTGGCCAATTTTTATTTGTCCATGAAATTTTTATTATCAAAGATCTTTACCTTTTAAGAACTAGATTTTAGAGGTAGGAGTCTGGGGAATGGGGTTTTGTTTTACTTCCTTCTTCCTTTCCCATGTCCTCTTTCCTTGGGTATTTGCTCCATTTCCTAATCATTATGCATTTTTTAAAGTGCTTATTATGTGCTAGGTTTACTAGTGAAAAAATGAAACTACTTATCCTCAAGGATATTGTATTCTTTCAGGAAAAATAAAATATATATGTATGCGAAATAAATACAAAAGGCCATAGCCAAGGGGGAGGTGTTAACAGTAAAGGTTGGAATGACGCCACCTGCTGGAGAGCTATTGTAGGAAAACTCCTACATGAGGAGAAGGTGTCTGAGGGCAAGTCATGTGGTCATTTCCTTGGTGTCAGGAAGTGATGTTTGCTCGTGGGTACTGTCTATCAAAGCTACCAGCCAATAAACTTGAGGAGCCTCCCATTTCTGGGAGGAGGACACAAAGTAGGAAGTGGGCCCCTGGTGGAGGGGTTCTTCCTCTTTTGGTTCCTGACCTTGCCATGGTGGGTCAGATGATGGGGTCTCTTAGAAATAGTTAGATTTTTACCTTTCTCTCTGATCTTAATGCTCTTTAATAAATACTTAAACACTTAAATATTCTTGCTAAAGCTTATAATTTATTGGTGACCACTCTTCAGATTTTAGACAGACTAGCTAGAATTTTAGCGCCTTACATAACCAAGGGGGAAGTTGATCAAGGCCTGTGCAAAGGCAAGGAATCGAGTGGGTGTTAGCAACAGCAATAAGATTATTTAGGTTAGAATCATAGAAAATGTAAAGGGAATAATGGAAAAGTAGATTGGAATCAAGTTGTGAAGGGTTTTAAACAGAAAGCTACAAATGCTTACTACAAATGACTAATCTGGGGTAGAAAATTTAGATTTTTTTTCCTAGTTTTCAGTATATAGATTAGCTTGGGTTTAGTGGTATATAGTGCCATATATATATATATATATATATACATATATATATATATATATATATAGTATATAGTATAGCCCTCTCCTAAGATACACAGATGTTAGAAGCATTTGTGAAACCTCTACAATATGCAAAAAGAGAAAAGAGGAGGTAGATTCCTTTGCCTTCTGTAATTCCCAAAGCTAGCTTTGATTGTCCATGCTACTTTCTTTGAAATTGATGAACCTTTCTCCCCATCTGACAGTGATAACACTGGTAGTTTTAAAGTATATGGTGTTCCAAATTTTTAGTGCAGTTTTAAGCAATTAAAAAAATTTGTGGGGGGCAGCTAGGTGGCAGTGGATAGAGCACCGGCCCTGGAGTCAGGAGTACCTGAGTTCACATCCGGCCTCAGACACTTAACACTTACTAGCTGTGTGACCCTGGGCAAGTCACTTAACCCCAATTGCCTCACTAAAAAAAAAAAAATTGTGTCGGACAACAGCATGTATAATTTTAAAAGTTTGGTTAGTGAAGAAACTAATTTTTCAGTATAATTAGTAATAGACAAGAAATAGTAACAATTTAGCCCATATTTGTAATAGGCCAGAAGGAAAATTTTGTACAGATTACAAGCTTATGAAGTGTCCACAGTCTGAATAGCATGGAATTAACTGAAACAGATTTTGCTGCTTCACATTTTTCCACTTTAATTCAACATTTCTTAATAATTATTCATTGTCTCATTGTCTTTACTGGTTTATTTGGTAGGCATTTTCTGCTAGTGCACATTGAACAGCACATACAGAAATGTTTTTTCTTTAAGATGAAAGTTCTAGGAACTATTTAAGTATCTCCTGTATGGAGAGATACAAAAGAAATAGAAAATATAATTATTGTCTCTGAAAAGATAGAACAGATGTGAAAAAGGTGTCCAGAAAGGCATATAAACAAGTGAATAGATATAGTAATAATAACTAGGTATGTGAATGACTTAGGTCGGGCCAAGAAAAAGTTCAAAACACAAGTGAGGTTAATAGAGTTAGGGAATCTAAATCTGGGGTAAAAAGGCCCCAGGCACCTTGAATCTGCCTCCAGCCCAGCCAGCTCCAAAGAGCTAGCTTTGCCTCAAAAAAGAACAAACTCACCACCACCCGAAATCTGTAGCTTTAAGGAGAATTAGCTTTGTAGTCTCTTCTGTTTTTGTCTGATTGTTAAATACCAACAGTTCCTCTAACTGTCTACCTTCCTTTCCCGTTTCCCTCAGAACCAACATTCTTCCCCTAACTACCTCTAACTGTGTGTCCCACAGGAAGGGGTGGTTCTTAGCCATGCTGAGTCTCCAATTGGCTCAGCACACCCACATGGACTGTCCCCATTATAATCTGGCCAGGCCCATGTGGGCATGGGGAGCTATTAGGGTGGCTTAGTTACTTAATTTGATACTTTGACTCAATAAATGTACCCTGTGGTCAGAGATCCTCTTGTTTGTTCAATTATCTCCCAAAGTACACACCCATCTTCTCCCAGGCTCCTCAAGTTTACATCTTTTCAGACTTACCACAATGAAGCAAAGATAGGGTTATGAAAACCCCAAATCACAATTAATTCCTTACAGTACATTGTACAAAAAAGCCATTTATTGGTTAATTGAAAGGAATAAGTTTTAAAATTTTAACAGTTTTGTACTATTTCATGCCTTCCTCTTACTGAATCATGAATTTGATCCATCCATCTTTGCTGGCTGTCGTGAGATAATATTTTTTAAGTGCTTAGCATAGTGCCTGACTCATAGTAGGTGATTAATATCCCTGTTAATGTCCCTGTCATCTCCTATCTCCCTTTTTATGGCTAAACTCCTTGACTTCGTCATCATTCAACTGAAATAGCTTTCCAAAATTTCTAACAATCTCTTAATCGCCACATTTAATGGTATTTTCTTAATCTTCATTGTTCTTGATCTTGGCAACCTTTGACACTGTTGGTCATCCTCTTCTCGTTGATACTTTCCTTCTTCCAATCTGTTTCTGAGGCCTATTCATTTTACCTTCTCAACATCTCTTGCATACGCGCTCTTCTCTCCTCTGACATTCCCACCTTCCTGGTGCATGCCCTGGATTATTGCAATAGCCTGCAGGTTGATTTCCCTGCCATAAGTCTTTCCCCACTTAGTGTTCTACTCAGCTGTTGAAGTGACTTCCTAAGTTGCAGGTCTAACCATATCACCTACTCTACTCATTCAACTCTGGTGGCTCCCTATCACCACCAGGATCAAATATAAAATTGGGCAAATCAGTAAACATTAAGTACCTACAATGTGCCAGGCACTGTGCTAAGTGCTAGAGATACAAAGAAAGCAAATGACAGCCTCTGCCCTCAAGGAGCTAGCACTCTAATGGGGGAACACAGCATATTAAAAAGAAGCTGAGAATAGGGGAGGAGGAGGGAATAGGGGATCTGGTGGGAGAAGGGTTATGATGAAGTAAGGAATGCAGTCTGCTGGGAAATGATCTGATAGCTGCCCTTGGCACTCTATTTTTTTTTTTTCAAGGCAATGAGGGTTAAGTGACTTGCCCAGGGTCACACAGCTAGTGAGTGTCAAGTGTCAGAGGCCGGATTTGAACTCAGGTCCTCCTGAATCCAAGGCCAGTGCTTTATCCACTGCACCACCTAGCTGCCCCTGCCCTTGGCACTCTAAATGGAAGATCCACAAGGAGCTCTCCAAAGTACATCCTACACTTTCTCTAATCAAAGGAAGGGAGGAGCTCCAGAAACACAGACTACAGAGTTTCAGAGTTGATGTGGTCTTACAGATGATGAGTTTTGGAGACCATGATGAGGTCTAGGAGTGCAGTTGGGTGGGAAATGATGACATGGCTGCCCTGGGTATCCTCCTTAAATGGAGGATCTGAGAGGAGCTCACCACTCTTTAGTCCTTTATAACCTGTCCTTGTCTCGCCTTTCTTCCTGCCTACCCCAACTCTCTACCTTTCCAGTCTTCTTACAGCCTCCCAGTGTACTTTTTGATATAATGACCCTGGCCCCCCTGCTGTTCCTCAGATAGGACTCTCTATCTCCAAACTCCAAGTGCTTTCATTAGCTATCTCCCAACTTATTTCTCCTGGATTCTCTGGCTTCCTTCAAATCCTAGCTAAATTCTACCGTCTGTGGGTTCTGAGTACCCTTAATGCCAGTACCTTCCCTTTTTTGATTATTTTCAACTTACCCTCTAAATTGATTGTTTGTACATAGTTTGCATATTATATCCCCCAATATATTGTGATTCTTGAAGACAGGGACTGTCTTTTGCCTTTCTTTGTATCTCCAGCACTTAGCACAGTGCCTGGTACATCGTAGGTACTTTTAATACATGTTTCTCGACTGACCAACCAAGAACAACAGTACTTTTAGACTGATTTTATTCTCTTGAAGTCATCTTAGAGAAATCATCCAGTCAACATATTATAGATGAGGAAACTCAGGCACTGTACTTGGCAAGGTCAAGTTAGTAGAGGCATAAGGTTATTTAGTATTTTGTTTTGTTTTGTTTTTTGCAGGGCAGTGGGGATTAAATGACTTGCCCAGGGTCACACAGCTAGTAAGTGTCAAGTGTCTGAGGCCAGAGTTGAACTCAGGTACTCCTGAATCCAGGGCTGGTGCTTTATCCGCTGTGCCACCTAGCTGCCCCAGTGTTTTTTTTTTTTAAATATAAAAGCTTGATAAAGAAGGTTAAAACTTTTGGCTAAAATTGTGTTCTTGAAGCTCTGTGTATTTTAGCTATTTGTGTTAGTTTGTTTATTCCTCACTATCATGGGTTATCAAGTATTGACTGTAACAGTTTCACTTGCCTTTATTCTAGTTATATAGTTTTCATCTCACATTAACTCACCCCCCCACATTGTATTTGTTTTTTCACATCCTTCAGCTGTTTCTAGAATAATAATTTTATATATTTTTCTTCTTTTTGTCATTGCTTGGCTAAGCTAAACATGGTGGTTTAATGATTTATGCTTTACAAATGAATCCTTCCTTTCCATTTTCAGTGGTTGCTTTAAAAAAAAAAAAGCAAAACTCTTTATTTGTGTAACCTCTCAATCCCCTGATGTTATCTTGATTTTTTGGGTCCCTAGAATGTAATGTTGTCTCTTGCGGGTTATACCATATGAACCTCAACTAGAAAGACTTTACCTCTCTCTGGAATATAGGTGTTAAAACACATGAAACCATGGCAGTCAATGAGTCAGTCAACAAACACTCATTTAGCATTTACTGTATGTCAAGCACTGTGTTAAGTGCTGGGAATGCAAATAAAGGCAAAAAACATTGTCCCCACCCTTAAGGAGCTAGCAGGTGCATCTGAGATCTTTCTTTCATAGAAAAGGTTGTCTCAGAGAGCATTAGCATTGGGAGTAACTGGGAAAAGACCTTTTGTAGAAGGTGGAGTTTGAACTGACTCTGGAAGGAAACCAGGGAAGCTAGGGATAGAAGTGAGGAGATCATTCTAGATATGGGAGACAGCCATTGAAGATGTATCGAATTGGGAAATGGTGTGTCATGTGAGAGAGTCAGAAAGAAGGCAGCCAACCCTGTATTATAGAGTTTGAAGAAGAGAGTAAAGAAAGAGTAATAGGAATGGAAAGATAAAAAGTGGCCAGGTTATAAAGATTTTAAGTGCAAAAGACCATTTTATGGTTGATTCTGAGCGCTTGAGTTTTAGTATGGGAAGGGTATAGCTAAACCTTTGCTTTAGGAAGATCACTTTGGCCTTTTTTTTTTGTTTGTTTTTTTGGTGGGGCAATTGGGGTTAGGTGACTTGCCCAGGGTCACACAGCTAGTAAGTGTTAAGTGTCTGACTCTGGATTTGACCTTAGGTACTCCTGACTCCAGGGCTGGTGCTCTATCCACTGTGCCATCTAGCTGCCCACTTTGGCTTTTTGAGTGGAGGATGGACTGCAGTAGGAAGAAACTTATCACATTTGTACTCTAGACTTAATTGTTTTGTGTTTTTGAGACAGTCACTTACTTTCCAGGGTTGTTGATTAAATGAGATAATATATGTAAAGCTCTTGAAGGCAGATGAAGATGATGATGAAATTTGTTTGAAGTAGTGACAAACATCTCGTTTGCAATTCATTTTAGTTTATTTCTCCTTGTAAGTAAATGATTAACTCTGTAAAATCTATTTTGTAATTAGTACCAGTCAGATTGAACTTTATCATTTCTTCAGACTGATACTCTACATTGGGTGTTGGCAGAAAATGTTTATCTTGAACAGAAATTGTTGACAATAGTGACATTTATAGATTAAAAACATGTCAGTGCTACCAATTAGCAGACTTTTAGGTCTTCCATAGCTTACCTATTAAGACATGATTTTAAGGTTATTAATAGCATGAGGTCATATTATTATGAAGGCCTTAAATTGGTAATTAAAGCAAATGCATTGATGATTTCATTTCAAGGAACTTTGTGATATAGTAAGTGCATTATAACCAGTAGTTAGGAAACCTGGATTCTAGTCTCAGATTTGTCCTTATAACTAGATAGGTCAGGTCACTAACTTCTCTTGATCTCAGTTCCCTCATCTGGAAAACAAGGGGTTGGAATAAATGAATTCTGGGGATCCTTTCCAGCTCTAAGTCTGATTGTGTGTGTTTTGGTCAAAGGAGAACAGAGCTAAAAAGCAGAACTTTCTGTGCTTAAGGTTCTGTCAACTTAATGAAATGAAGAGAAACTGTTTTACTTAGAAAACAATAACTTAGAAACAAAACTCTCCCCTCTGCCCATTTTGATTCTTTCCGCGTTATCCTGTATATATTTTGTTTTTACATAGTTGTTTTCAGATTGTCCACTCTATTAGCCTGAGCTCCTCAAGAGCAGGAACTTTTACCTTTCTTTCCATCCTCATCACTTAGCACAGTGCCTGGCACATAATAGATGCTTCATAAATACTTGTGTACCCAGGTGTTATTTACCCTGGAGAAGTCGAGATTTAAGGGAGTCATAATAACTGTCCTTAAATACTTGTGTTGATCCAGAAACTAGAACTTGGGACCATGAGCTGGAATGTAAACAATAATAGCTTTTATATAGCCTTTTCGAATTTCAAAGCCCTTTTCTTACAATTCTGAGATAAGTAGGGCAGAGGAAGAAAGAGAGTCTCAAAGAAGTTGTAGGATTTGCCCCAGGCCACACAACCAGGTTTTTAAAATATTAAATTTATTGATATAATTTGTTTTAACATTATAGGCACTTTCAAGCAAAACTCCAAATACCCTTACAGACTACATTCCCTGAAAATGTTAGAGTTGTTAACAGAAAGGAAGGCTGTAACCTTTAAAATGAACATATGATACTAAAAGTGACTATTGTAATTGATGACATATTTGTTTTATTTTAACTTCATTTTGTTTTGTAGTCACTGTATGTATTGTGTGAATAGTCAGTTCATTTGGTTCTGCTTTTCTTGCTTATTATCACTTCATATAAGTTTTCTCATGTGTCTCAAAATTCTCATATTTATAATGCTTTATGACACAGTAATGTTTCATTCCATTATGATATACCATAATTTATCTCACCATTCCTCAGTGTGTGGGCAGATATTTTGCTTCTAGGTTTTTGTTGTCACTAAGATTATTTCTGTGAACATTTTTGTTCATATGAGTCTTTACCTTACTTCAGTGACTTCCTTTTGATATAGTCCAAGTAGAGGAATCTCTGGGTCAGTATGTGTGACATTGATTAAACTTTTTTTGCATAATTCTAGGTTGCCCCAAAGTTTGTTGAATTAATTCACAGCTCTACTAGCGGTATTTTCATGGCACCTCCAAAAGTGAGTTTCACCATTTTTTAGCATCTTTGCTTGCTTGATCTCATTACTCCACGTAACTTTGGGCAAGTTACTTTTGCAACTCAGTTTTTCCAACTGTGAATTGAAGAGGTTGGTCTGGACGACTCCTAAGAGTCTCATCCAAATCCGAATCTATGAAATTACAAAAATGTGACAGATCTGAAGAGATATCTCACTTTTTAAAATTTTATTTTAATTTTTAGTTTTCAACATTTGTTTATATGAGATTTCCAATTTCAAATTTTTCTCCCTCCCCTCCCTTCCCCCCCTCCCCTAGACAGCAGGTAATCTGATATAGATTTTATATATGTATATATATGTGTGTGTGTGTTTGTATGTATATATAATAACATTAAACATATTTCTGCGTTAGTCATGTTATACGAGAAGAATCAGAGCAAAAAAAGAAAAACAATAGCACCAAAAACAAAAGAAACAATATGATACCTCACTTTTAATCTGAACTTTTCTCATTATTAGTGATGCTGAACTTTCTTAAGGTGATTTTTTTTTTCAGGTGACTGCCTTTCTTTAAAGCAACAACAAAACCTAAAACATTTGTTTATATTCTTTGACCCCTTTTTTATTGGAACCCAAGTATTTTGACTCCAAGTTAAGTAGTCTTTCTAGAGAATCACATCTGTCTTAATATTAGAAAAAAAATCTTGATTTTTTTTTTTAACAAAGAATTTTATAAAGCTAGAGTTGCCTAGTAATATAGAATGAGCTACCTACTACAGTAGTGAGCTCATCATCACTAGAAAGGTATTTTAATAGAGCTAGATGATTATCTGTATTATAGCAAGGATTCATGAATTCAGTTAGGTTGCATTAGATAAACTACTAGGGTGACCTTACTCTTAAGGTTCTTGGGTTTAATGAGATTTAATTCATGGTATGTTAACGGACTGTTGTGGTGCTGTGAAGTAACAAATCTGAGGCACATGAAGAAGTAAAGGTAGAATATAAAGTAATGAAAAGTAAATTTAGCAGAAGTTGAGGTGTTATATGCTTTGACTTTGTGTATCCATGACTTATCCCCCCCAACCCTCCAATCCTTTCACCAGGAAGATAGTCAAAGGTAATAAAATTTCAGATGGCCTTTGATTGGGGCAGAAAGCAACCACACCTGTAAAATTCTTTCTGTTTTGCTAAATAAGGTTTTTCTTTGATCATCTTTATGGTTATTAAATATCTAATGAATTTTAACAACAAACATTTATCAAGTACTGCTTTGTGCAAAGTACTGGGGGATACAAAGATGAAAAACAGCATATTCCTTTCCTCTTACCTTCCATTTTTATTGGGGAAGATAAGTTCCATCATGTACTACTACTAGCACTACTACTACTACTAGGATCCTATGAATACCATTTCATAGGTAGAACTAAGACATGTGTCATGGAATATAGTACTTTTTTCTTATAATGTTCATTATGATTAGCATAAGCAAAGACTACCATGAAAATAATATATATCAATTCTCATTGTTTTTAGTAGGTATAGAAGAAGATGACAGATTATATATATAGAAAATTATAGTTCAGGTTTAAGAAGTGATAGAGCAAAGACATGTAGGCTACACTTAATACATGCTTCTAAGTGCCTGAGACAGGATTTAAACTCATTTTTATTATTCCATGTCTAGTGCTTTACCCACTTTGCCACCTGGTGGCCTCCTTTTGATATAGTCCAAGTAGAAAACTATCAACTACGGTTATAGTTAATATACAATTAGGAAACTCCCCTTACTAATGCAAGTAGGAAACTGTTCTACAATATGTGGTCTGAGAGAGTTGCCTTTGTTTTTTAAATGTTTAATGTTTGTGCAAATTATGAGAGCCTCATAATATGAGCCCTGGGCTCATATTGTTCCAGATGCTAGCAGTGTGACCCTGGGCAAAGTAATTTAACCTTTTTTGGCCTTAGTTTCTTCATTTGTCAAATGATGCCATTGAATTTGATGGCTCTAGAGTCCCTTTCCACCTTTAAATCTTTAATCTATATGCATTACTTCATTCATATCCCTAGGATTGTCTACTCTGCGCTCCAACAAACTACATTTGGATTATTTGGTTTGGTTTGGGAATGAACATTAACACCTTGAGGGTATCTGGAAGAGAAGTGTGGTGGGTGGAAATTGAAAGTATTTTCTACAAGGAGGTTGAAGGTACTATTACTATTTAACTCGTAGAAGAGAGTTGCAAGAGGGGAACAGAATATTATAGTAGCTGACTTTTGACAGTAAAAGGGTTGTCATGTAGAAGGTGGTATTAGATATTTTATAATGAAGGGAATGACAAATATGATGGTCAAGAAAGTTTAACCTAGAAAGTTAAGTCTGTAAATTTAGAAAGTCTGTAAATCTAATCTGTAAGATAGAGCATATAGGAAGGTTGAGACTAATTAAGGAGAAAACACAGAAGGACCTGGACTAAACATGATCATTTAGCTTCTGATTGATTACAAATGTGTAATCATAAGATGATGGTGTGTTTTTTTTCCCTGTTCCCTGTTTTCATTTTAATGTGGGTATGGCCTGAAATAAAAAATGTTAGTACATGCGCTACATAGTCTATGTATTGTAATAATTTAGAGGCTTATTACATATTATTCAAATATCTAGTTCCTGGTTTGCTATTTTTAAGTCTTTTATATTTCCCATCTACACTCCCTTTTACTAAATAAAACACAGTGACAAAGTAAAATTGACTTGAACTATCCTGAATTTTTTCCTTCTTCAACAGTTCCCTTTTTGTTTCTTTTGTTCCTGAAGAGCACCATTTAGAATAAAAGACTGCATCTAAGCTTCAGGATTGATTTGTGTTTCTGAGAAGAAGCAGGTTAAGGGATATGGCTAGACAAATGATACAAAGGTTTTCAGTTTACGTTTAGAATTTCCTTTACTCTTCAAACAGAGGTTTGGGGCTGCTGTTTTGACTCAAGGGAGAGTTGGCTGTCAATATTTTCCCTTTGGGTGAGAGGTACATCAGGATACAACATAGCAGCTTTTTCAAACCTTTTCATCCCTCCTCAAACCTCCATTGGCTCCCCCTCCCTATTCTCTCAGCTAAGACGCCTGCTGACCTATTTCACTGGAAAAATTGAGGCCATTCACCATTAACTCCCTCCTCTTCCCTTCTTATCTTGAATTACTTTTCCCACCATCTCCTTTTTCACCCCTGTCCCTTCTTTGCGAAGTTAAATGCTACTCATGCACAAGTGATCCTATTCCATCCTATCTTTTCCAGCAGATTACCCCCTCTATTATCTATCTATACTTGTGTTTTATGATATAGTACTGTATCATGAAATAATGCTGTAACATGAAAAACTTTGAATTTTAAAAGCTGAAGTAAACATCATACTCTTGAGAGCAATATGTTGAATGATTGGCATTTTGAGTTGCCCGATGAGGACAATGAGAAGAAATTATTTGTAAAAATGTTAACTCCTTGAATTAGTGAGTTATATAGTAAAAATAAATTAGGATAAGCAAATCAGTTTCTTGGCTGTGGGTTTACCTTCTTTTGTTACAGATTTTCTCCAGTATTCATGAGTTGCTCTGTGCAAAGAAGTTTTATCATCCGATAGCCATTTTTGTGATTAGCCTCTCCAAACTTGACTAGTTGGGCTGATGCTTAAAGAAAAGACACATTCTACTGCTGAATCCTTACTCAAAGACTTTTCAGCTTGATTGGACCTACGAGAGCTTGCTTGTGCAGTGTTAGGACAGACAGGCTTTGAGAACTCAGTTACCTATGCCACAATGAGGTATAGGTTGCATTAATGACATTAGAATAAGAAAAGTAATTTCAAAGAGTGTGTATAGATATAAAATATTTTAAAAATGTAGTTGAGCTACTGTTAAAGTGATATTGCTATAGCTTCTTTTTTTAAAATTTAAAATTTTTTTTTTAATTTTAAATTTTTAAATTTTTTTTATTGCTATAGCTTCTAATTGAGATGTTGCGTCAAACCTGTTATGAAACCTTTACTGATAATATTTTAAGACTTAAAATAGTTATAAACATGTAGTTAAATTTTAGTATTTAATGCACATTTCTTTAACCAGGTTTAGCTTATTGTGAAATTTCCAAATCTTTGACAAAGTGCTTTTCTTATGACTTTTTTTTTTTAAACTGTAAAATCTTGTTTAATCACATCAAACATTTGGGTGGCGGTATAAGAGATGCAAACTTTGTGTTGAAACTTAGAAGAATACCAGATGTTTTGAGACTTTCAAACATGCCTTCAAGAACATTGGGTTTGATGGTTTTATAATGAATAATGTATTCACAGTTTAACTTTTCTCATTTTGTTTCCATCTGGTGTCTGAGCCACTAGGTTATCCTATCAGAAGTGTACTGATGCAGTGTGGTAGGATAGCCATTATTTGTTTGGTTTTATATAACTGAACTGGGGCTTGTCTTTAACTGTCACATCCTGCAGTCTGTCTGCAATGAACAATAGTCAAATAATTGTATTGAATGTTACAAAATAAGTAATTTGAAATTTGTTACAAGATGTATATATGTAATTTATAAGGTAGAATTAGCTTTATTTTTTTAAAGCTATCTTTTCCAAAGTTTCTATAGAAGCAGAGTAATATTTCAGAATTGTCCCTTTTTTTTTTTTTTTTTAAACAACAGATAGAGGGACAAGAACAGAAACACCATCACTGGTAATAGGTAAGTAAATCTTTGTGGGTATATTATTGTTCAAATGTACATCAAAATTTAAGATAAAAAATTTATTACCTAATTATAGTTTAAAGGAAAATTTTCACTCATAACTAATTTAGAACTTACAAAAATGCTACTTAGAGAGAACCAGCTTTTTTGAATTCTTGGCTTAAAGTAGAAAATATAGTAATGAAACTAAATTTAATGCAGCTTTTATTTTTTACCCTGATTTCTTTAGAAATGGGAGGGAAGCATGTTTTGCTTGATAACTGATTTAATTTTAACACCCTTTAAGCTGTAAATAATACAGTTGCTAAGAGAAACTCAAGTTTTTCACTTTTTAGAGTTCTGCTTTTACCTTTGGAAAGCTGGTGTGTGTGTGTGTCTATACATAAAAAGATACTCAGATACACACACACTTAAATGAGAGACCAAATAATTTTGTCTTGAGGAAAATTTAACCTGATGGTGGTTTTGGGTTTGTGTTTACTTATTTCTCAATTTTAAAAAATTGTGGCTCTCTAGATATGTTTCATAGTCATTCATTTGACCAAAAGCTTAGGTTCCATTTTGAATATTTTTTTCTTATCTCTACTCCTCAGTTTCATATCTTGCACTAGGGATGTAAATTTTAAAACAAACCCTACTAATTCATCATAGCAAGTGTGACAGTTATTTAGATGTTTAAGAATTTTAAATCACCTTATTCATGCCTTATATCAATGCCCACTATCAGTTGGGTGACCTGATTTTCCATTACTAATTTACTGATATTTATTTAAACCACAAGTATCTGTCTCTTCAGTCTGCTATAGAATGATGCACTGTATAGTTAATATTTTGTTTAGAAATTTCTTGGTGCTTTTTTTTCTTCTATACCTTTTTTTCAGTATGTAATTTAAAAAATTATGGGTATTGTTTATGCTTTACCCTTAATAATCCGAGTTATTATTTTGAAGATGTATTAGCTAGCAGCCATAAAAGTTAATTGACTTTGTTATAAATAATCATCTAGGATAAATCTTTAAAGCTTTTTTCCCCACATTTTTTCGTTCTTTATTGAAATTTGGATCTCAGGACAGCAGTAGTCACAAAGAATATTTTTCTCAGTTACATTAATATGAAAATAATAAACTATGTTCACTGTAGTAGATCTTGAACAGAAGAATTATAATACCCAAATCTGTTGCACTTGAGATTTGTATTTGTACAAAACATTTGTTAGTTGATCAATATACAGAAAGTTCTTTAAAAAGTGTCCCAGTCTCATCAGTGTGGGCACTCCTCTGCCATACAGATTGGATATCCACACATTAGTAGGGGTTTCCTGTGGCCAAAAATAGTTCATTTGTTGAATAATATTGTGATGAAGAGCCTCACCAATCTTAGCTAAGTTGGTTCTCAGATGACAAACATGATAACTAGACTACATACTTGAAATCTTTCTATCTTGACAGAATGTTACTGTCACTATCTTGCAGTATGTTCTTTAGGAAAGGCTCCTAAGTAGTCTTGTATACTGGAAAGAGACCTACCTATCTGAACTAATAAGGAGACCTCTTATCTTAGCTTTGATAGTAAGTAGCTTCATTACCTTGGGTGGGCCACTTATCCTCTTTGAGTTTCATTTGTAAAATGAGTGTATTCTATACAGTGATCTCTAATGCTCCCCTCTAGCTCTAAAGTTTTATGATTCTAGTTAAGCATAATTAACCTTTTCCCCCTGGGATTCTAATGTAAAAAAGCCTATGTTACAAAGGATGTAATAATTGTATGGGATGACATCAAGTCCTCTCTATTATTGGTCTTATAAAACATTTTTATGTTTTCAGAAAAGTTTAATTTGAAACTATTAATTAATTGCTGTTACCATAGAAGAGAAAATTTTGATATTTACTTCCTGATCCAAATGAATTAGACTAGGGTTGTGTAATAGTTCTGTTGTATTTAACCTGTTAATCGTTGAAGATAGAGCTACATTATCCACACTTTAGATCCTCTATAAAGAAATTCTCAGTAGAATACTCATTAGTCCTTGAGGCCATCTTCCTCAAGGATATGAGCAGGAGTTTTTATCTACTCAATGACAGACATTTATTGGGAATCTATTGTGGGTATGGTACTGTCACAGATACTGTGGTAGATATAAAGAATATTGAATGTCCCTGTAGGTTACTGATATAGTTGGGGAAATAAGGAATAGACATGTTTAAGCTCTGTGTAGAAATATGCACATTTGAACAGGTATCTTAAATATTTATCAGAGATCTCCCAAGTTTGAGCAACATAAAGTAGGAAAGAAATTCTTAAATTTCCTTTTTGCCTTTTTTCTTGGATTTGTCTCAAGACTCTTTAAAAAAAGCTACATGCTATTTTTAAAAGAGGTCAGCTCATTTTACCCAGTAGGGAAGGTAAATAGGGAAAGGGGTGGGGGGGGGTGAGCTAGGTGGTACAGTGGATAAAGCACTGGCCCTGGGTTCAGGAGAATCTGAGTTTGGATCCAGCCTTAGATACTTGAAACTTAACTAGCTGTGTGAACCAAGTTACTTAACCCTCATTGCCCCCCCCCCCCCCCGCAAAAGAAAGGACTGGGAGAAGAGAAATAAGAAGGAGGGTAGATTAAGGGGGGTTGTGGTTAAAGCAAAGCAGACTATCAAAGAGGGGACAGTAAAAAAGAGAAGGATAAGTACAAGGGAAATAAACAACAATCATAATCTTGAATGTGAATGGGATGAATTCACCCATAAAATGGAAATAGAAAACAGAATGGATTAGAAACCAGAATCCATCAATATGTTGTTTATAAGAAATATACTTGAAACAGAAATCTATGTATAGAGTTACAATAGGGTGCTGGAGCAGAATCTATTTTGTTTCAGTTAAAAAAAGTCAAGAGTGACAATCATGATCTCAGACAAAGCAAATACAGAATTATACTTAATGAAATAAACAATGAAACAACATTTTGCTAAAAGGTATCATGGACAATAAATTAATATTAGTATTGAACATATGTGTACCAAATGGTGGCATTGTGACATTTAAAAAGGTTTGAGAGATATAATTTCTGGGTAATTTAATAATTTTGTTAATAAGGCCAGCACATTTATTAATAAAAAGGATGGTCATTTGGCCATCTCTCTTAGATGTGGGGGGACCAATTTTTAATTGGGGAGTGTTAGCTAAGCAGCTCACTGCAATATTGGGGCAAGGAAGGAGACTGGTAGCTTCCCTCAAAACAGAACAAGATTTATTTTAACAAGAACGAACTTAAAAAAAAAAAAACACAAACAGGATCAGTAGGATCAAGGGAAAGGAAATAAAATGGGGAAAGGGAAATTATACAACCTGAAAAATACCACCACCCAGGAATCAGCTGAGAATACACAGCAGAGCTCCTGTTGCCTTCCAGCTTCCAGCCAGAATCCTGGAAAGAAAAAAAAAAAAAACTTCCTTCCTCCCCGCACACTCCACACAGTCCCCAGCCAATTGGCTGGCCGCTCTGACAGTCACATGACTGCCCTCACTAGGCTTCCAATCATTATAATTTTGCCAGGCCCATGTAGGTGTCGGCAAGTGGTGATGACATGAGGTGCCAGTGCCATGGCAATGGGTACAACCACTGGGTGGAGCACCGTGAGGTTTGTGGAGCTCCAGTCCAGTGGGTGCCGAGGCATAAAAACCTCAAATAACAATTAATTCTTTAATTCCCCCCTTTGTTTCATCAAGAAACACAGGGTGTTTCCTTGTGGAACAATAAACAATAAATAAATTAAAAAATAACAGAATATCATAACCAATGCTAACAAACAATATACTAATAACAGTGTAGGAAAGGGAAAATACATATTACAAATGATGTATATAGTAACTGAAGGAAAAACAAAAACCAAAAATGTCCATTTAAAGTCCTTAAAATCTTGTCCTCAAAGGAAGGTTGAGATGTCATCAGGGGAACTGGACTCTGGTCTGGATTCTGGCTGTCTCTGGATTCAGGTTGTCTCTGGAACTGCTGGATTTTCATTAATCTTTGGCATAGCATTGTCCAAAAATGTTCAAATTAAACAATGAAAGTTCTTCAAAATATACAAAACAAGTTCTAGTGGCAATGGGCTCACAGTTTATGTGCCCTTCAAAGAGTAGGTGTTCCTGAGGGGTGGCAATCAGCTCTGATTGGTTAATAATTTGTGAGAGAATGAATATTACAATGAGAGGGTGGGTTATATTAAAATGAGAGTCTTGGGGTACATGACTTGGATCACCCAAGTCTTGGCCACAGAGACATATCAATTTCTATATCACCTATCTGACAGAAGGGAGGATCCACATTTTCACAGATCTTTCTGAGCAAGCACAACGAGCAGGGGTGCACCCATTAACCTAAACTTAGAATTTTTACTGTCTGATTAAATCTTGGCCTGGGTACATCTTTGAGAGATTTCTTACACTGGTTGATTTCTGGATGAGGAAGTAGATAAGGGGAAAAACCTTGGTCCTAATGCAATAATTAGTTATTAATAAATAATTATTTCTCACACATAGCATCTAAATTCTTAAGGGAAAAGTTAATTGAATTATAGGAAGAAATAGACAGTAAAGCTGTGATATTGAGGGACTTTGTCTTATCCCTCTCAGAAATAGACAAATCTAAACATAGAATAAATAATAAAAAATTAATAATTTGAATAGAATTTTTAAAAAGTTAGATGTGATAGGCCTCTAGAGAATATTGAATGGAAATAGAATAGGGAATATATGTATTTTCAGTTCTGCATGGCACCTTTGCAAAAACTGACTATGTACTGATACCAAAGAATCTTATAACTAAATGTAAAAAAATTAAATGCATCTTTCCTGACCATAATATAATAAAATTACATTCAACAAAAGGCCTGAAAGCAAATGTTATTTTTTTATTTTTAAATTTTTTTCTGTATTATAAAAGTATTTTATTATTTTCTAGTTATATGTAGAGATAGTTTTCAGAATTTGTTTTTATAAGATTTCTAGTTCCAAGTTTTTCTCCCTCCCTCCCCTCCACCCTCCCCAAGATAGCAAGCAATCTGATATAGGTTATGTATGTATAGTCACATTAAACATATTTCTGCATTAGTCATGTTGTAAAAGAAGAATCAGAACAAAAGGGAAAACCTCAAAAGAGAAAAACAACAACAACAAAAGTAGAAACAGTATGGTTCAATCTGTATCCAGATCCCACAGTTCTTTTTTTCTGGATGTGGAGAGCATTTTCCATCATGAGTCCTTTGAAATTATTTTGGATCATTGTATTACTGAGAAGAGTCAAGTCTATCATAGTTGATCATCACACAGTGTTATTGATATTGTGTACACTGTTCTCCTGGTTCTGCTTACTTCACTCAGCATCAGTTCATGTAAGTCTTTCCAGGTTTTTCTGAAATCTGCCTGCTTATCATTTCTTACAGCACAATAGTATTCCATTACATTCATATGCCACAACTTGTTTAGCCATTCCCCACTTGATGGACATCTCAATTTCCAATTCTTTGCCATCACAAAAAGAGCAGCTATAACATATATTAAAATTTAATTAGAAGCTGAATAATAGTTGTAAAGAATGTATGGGTGAAAGAGCAAATCATAGAAACAATCAATGATTTCATTAAATAAGTGACAGCAATAAGGCAACATTCCAAAATATATGGGATTCAGCCAAAACAGTACTTAGGAGAAAATTTAATTTCATCACTAAAAGAGAAAAAGAACAACAAATCGCGCATGCAACTAAAAAAACAATGAGAAAACCGATAAATAAAAAAAACCAATTAAACACCAAATTAGAAATCCTGAAAATCAAGGGAGAGATGAACAACATCAAAAGTTAAAAAAAAGCACACATTGAACTAATAAAACTAGGAGCTCTTTTTTTGAAAAAACAAGAAAGAATAGCTCAAAATAAACTATTGACTAATTTTATTTTTAAAAAAGAAAAGAAGAAAACCAAATTATCAGTATCAAAAATTAAAAAGATGAATTAATATCTAGTGAAGAGGAAATAAAAGGAATCATTAGTAGCTCTTTTGTCAGACTCAATGCCAATAAGACTGACGATCTAAATGAATAAATGATACTTAGAAAAATATAAATTGCCCAGATTAACAGAACAGGAAATAGGGTGCTTAACTCTAGCCTGAAAAAAGATATTGAATAAGACATAAAATTCCATAATAAAAAGATATTGAATAAATAGAAAAAGATATTCAATAAGGCACAAATTCCCTAAGGGGGAAGCCGGGAGAAACCCAGAACCAGATGGATTTACAAGCACCTTACGCTAAACTTTTACATGGAAATTAATTCCAGTACTACATAAACAACTTGAAAATATAAGTAAAGGAATCCTACCAAAAGTCCTTCTGTGGCATAAACATGGCATTGTTATTTAAATCAGGGAAAGTCAAAACAGAGAGGAAAAACTATAACAATTCCCCTATGGAATATTGAGGCAAAAATTAAAAATAAAACACTAATAAGGAGATTATAGTAGCATATCATAAACATCATACACTATGACCAGGCTGGATTTATACCAGGAATGAAGGGCTGAATCAGTAATAGGAAAACTATATGCGTAGTTGACCACATCAATTATAAGAACAACAAAAATTACATGATTATTTCAATAGAGAAAAAAACTTGACAAAATAAGCACCCATTCCTTTTAAAAACACAGGAATCAGGGGCAGCTAGGTGGCGCAGTGGATAGAGCACTGGCCCTGGAGTCAGGAGTACTTAAGTTCAAATGCGGCCTCAGACACTTAACACTTTACTAGCTGTGTGACCCTGGGCAAGTCACAACCCCAATTGCCTCACTAAAAAATTTAAAAATAATAAAAATAAAAACAACAACAACAACAAAAACCAACACAGGAATCAGTGGAGCTTTCCTTAAAATGATAAGTAGTATCTACTGAAAACCAAGAGCCAGTATCATTTGTAATGGGCCTAAGCCAGAAGAAGCCTTTCCAAGAAGTTCATGGATGAAGGAAGAATATCCATTATCACCATTATATTCATTATTATTCTAGAATTTCTAGCTTTGCCAATAAGAAAAGAAAAATAAGGAGTAAGCATAGGAAATGGGGAAATAACACTCTCCTTTTTGTACATGTTAAAATAGTATAGGGACAGCTAGGTGGCACAGTAGATAGAGCACTGGCCCTGGATTCAGAAGGACCTGAGTTCAAATCTGGCCTCAGACCCTTGACACTTACTAGCTGTGTTACCCTGGGCAAGTCACTTAACCCCAATTGCCTCACACACACAAAAAAAAAGAAAATAGTATAGAGAATGTTAGAAAGTTAACTAAACAACTTATTTAAACAATTAACAATTTCAGCAGTGTTGCAGTTTATAAAATTAGTCCTCACAAATCATCAGCATTTCTATATATTGCCAACAAAACCCAGCAGGAAGAGTTATAATGAGAAATTCCATTTAAAAAAGCTTCTAAAAGCATAAAATACTTGGCAATCTGCCAAGACATACACAAGACCTATATGAACACAATTACCAAATAATCTTCATACAAATAAAGACATCTAAACAATTGGAGAAATATTATTCACACATGGGTAGGCCAACCCAATATAATAAAAGTGACAATACTACCAAAATTAATTTATTTAGTGATATGTCAGTCAAACTACCAAAGGATTCTTTTATAGAACTAGAAAAAAATAATAAGAAAATTCATTTGGAGGAACCAAAGATAAAAAACATCCAGGGAATCAATGAAAAAAAGTTAGGAGGTAGGGGGCCTAGCAGTACCAGATCTTAAACTAAACTATAAATCTGTAAACGTGAAAATAATTTGGTCCTGGGTTAGAATTAAAAAGGTTGTGATCATTAGAATATGTTAGGGGAACAATATACCAAAGCAAATGAAACATTCATCTACTGTTTGATAATCTGAGCAAGAACTCACTGTTTTGACAAAAACTCTTGGGAAAACTGGAAAGTACTCTGGTAGAAAATAGGCATAGAACAACATCCTCCACCCTGTCTCAAGATAAAGCTCAAAATGGGTTCATGATTTTGATATAAAAGGAGATTAACTGAACAGATTAGTGGATTATGGAAGCATTTACTTGTCAGATGTCTGCAAAGAGGAGGAGTTCATGACTTAATGAGAAAAAGAGAGGTTCATGAAATCAATAATTTAATTACATAAAAAGTTTTTGCACAAGCAAAACCAGCACATCTAAAATTAGAAGAAAAGCAGCAATCTGGGGGAAAAATCTTTGCAGCAAATTTATCTGATAAAGTCCTCATCTCTAAGATATATAGGGTACTGAGTCAGATTTACAACAATTAGAGCCATTTCCTAATTTATATGAATAGGCTGTTTTCAGAGTGTTGTTATTATCAGGGGCCCCCAAGTGGAAATCATGGCTATTGATAGCCATCTGAAAAAAATGCTCTAAATTGCTATTAATTAGAGAAATCCAAATTAAAACAATTCTGAAGTACCACTTCATAGCCATCAGATTCACTAACATGACAGAAAAGAGAAATGACAAATGCTGGAGAGGATGTATGAAAACAGGTATACTAAACACTGTTGACGAAGCTGTTCATCAGCTGAACTAGTTCAGCCATTCTGGAACTGTGCCCAAAACCTACTAAACTTCATACCCTTTGACGCAGCAATCTACTACCAGGTCTATACCCCAAAGAGATCAAAGAAAGAGGAAAAAGAATTGCAAGTACAACAATACATGTAGCAGTTCTTTTTGTGGTGGTAAAGAATTGGAAACAGAAATGATTGGCAACAAGCTGTGTTGGAATGTTAGTGCTGTAAGAAAGGGTGGGGATGAGACTTCTGTAAACTCATGCAAAGTGAAATGAACAGAACCAGGAGAACGATTTATACAATGACAGCACTCTTCTAAAGACAATCAACTTTGCAAGTCTTACTATGATCAGTATTGTGACCAATCACAATTCCAAAAGACTCATGATGAAACGTGCTATTTACATCCAGATAGAGAAGTGGTAGACTCAGAGTACAAATTGAAACATTTGTTTTGCGTGACTACATTTTTGTATTGGGTTTAATTTTTCTTGCCTTCTTAGTGAGTGGGAGGGATGGAGAATTTGTAACTGAAAATAAAATTTGAAAAAGAGGAAAAAAAAAATCCAGGTATCGAAAATATTCCTATTTTGGTAGGATTAAATCTACCTCCTCAAACCATTTTATCTCTACAAGGTTTGGTTGTTAATGGTTGGCCTCTTTTGGATTTAATTTAATATTATGACATTTTTGTTAACAAGTGAAGCAAAAACTTTTAATTGCATATGTACCTAAGAAGAGAAATGTGTAATTATTATAGTAATTGGCTTGGTAATGTAGAGCCTTTAGAATTTGACTACAATGGATAATTTTGAGATTCCTGTCCAGGAAATAACATTGCTTTTACTTTGTCCTGATGGTACTTAGTGTTTACTAAGTAGGGGAACATTGAATGCTTGTTGAGAAACTCAGGACTATTTTTCTCAAGCCAACATTTCTCTCTTGTTAGTAACTATATTATTCCTTACCACACTGGAGGCATTTGTTTCCATGGCCTCTTACCTCTCTTTATCACCTCCAAAATAGGATTTTATTCTTTAATTAAAACAAATGAGGGGCAGCTAGGTGGCGCAGTGGATAAAGCACCAGCCTTGAATTCAGGAGTACCTGAGTTCAAATCCGGCCTCAGACACTTGACACTTACTAGCTGTGTGACTCTGGGCAAGTCACTTAATCCTCATTGCCCCGCAAAAAAGAAAAAGAAAATGAGTAATACTTATGGGTTTAGTTCTTTTTTTCAGTCTTTTTTTTTTTTTTAAGTTTAAGACATCCCCTTCTATGTTGTTACATGATACAAAAACAACTGGTAGTCAGTCCCAACTTTGAATTTGAATATATCCTACAAGAAATGAAAGAGTTCCATTTTAGTTTCTTGTGCTTTTTTTAGTTCTTCTGCATTGAGACATATATTTTTAAGACCCTTCTAATAAATTTTCTTGGGTGCCTATATTCTAAACTCAATCCTTCAAAATTAAGATCTTTAGAAAAACTTTGCTAGCAAACAAAAGGAGGCAACACTCAAAGATAAAAGCAGAACCTAAGCATAAGTGCCTTTTTTGTACATGCTTAAATATACTTACATAACTTTGAATGTTTGAATTTTTATATTTCATGTAAATTTATTTTTTGTATGTACTAGTTTTTTCATTTTGTGTTCTCTTATGTGGAAGACTGGCCACTTAATACATCAAGTAATGTCATAGAGCCTTCTCAGAGAGACTAAATTCATTAAATAGGAAATGTTTGGACCTGCAGAGACTACGCAAACCTTTCCTTTTGATTTTATTCTTAAATATTAGAATACTGTTTTTATATATATATATGTATATATATGTATATATACATATATATATACATATATATATATATGGTAAAGGGAGGAGAGCAGTAGGTTAAGTTGGCCAACTCTGGGTTGGAGACTTGATATTTTAACGTTAATAACTCAGTCCATTTTATTGTTAAATTTTAAGACTTTTTACTCGATTTTAAGGACAACTAGGTGGCACAGTAGATAGAATGCCCAACCTGGAGTCAGGAAGAACTGATTTCGAATCTGGCCTTAGACCCTTATTAGTTGATTGATCCTGAGCAAGTCACTTCACCCTCTTGTCTCAGTTTCCTCATCTATAAAATGAGCTGGAGAAGGAAATGGCAAACCACTCCAGCATCTTTGCTAAGAAAACTCCAAAAGGGGTCATGAAAAATTGGACACAATTGAAAACAACTCAACAACAACAACAATGTTAGGTTATAAACTTCTTGAAAGCAGTGACCATCTCTCATATATGCTTCTATATTCTCCCAGTGCTTAACATAGTATTTTGTACATACTAGATGCCAGAAAAATATATGATTGTAATTAAAAAAAAAATTCTAATCATGCCCTAGAGCTACAATGGAAATAAATTTTTTGTCTGTGCCTGTCCTGTATCCTCCCCTTAAGTGACTTTTGCTACTGATGTGATGAAGACCTCTTTTTTACCTCATTTTGTAGTGGTTGTCTACATAAGACCTGTATGTAGTCAAAAATCACAATAGGACTCTGTATTTTCTTATCATAGGACTGTCAGTATAGTAATATACCAAACAGCCAACAACCCTTCCTTTGTGGTGGTAAGCATGCTTTATTCTTTGCTCTTTCCCCTTTCATTTCCTAGCCTCTGTATCTTACCTTCCCCCTCCCTCTGTCAAAACCAAAGCAAATTTAGGGGCAGCTAGGTGGTGCAGTGGATAGAGCACTGGCCCTGGAGTCAGGAGGACCCAAGTTCAATTCAGCCTCAAACACTTGAGACTTACTAGCTGTCTTAGCCTTTGGCAAGTCACTTAATCCCAATTGCCTCACCCCCCAAAAAACAAAACAAAACAAAACCCAAAGCAAGTTTGAAAAACATTTTGAAGTTGATAAGGACATTTAACATGGTATACTTGCTGTATCCATAGTACATACTATCCTTGTTAAATACATGCTTATTTTATTCAGGATCTTGGCTATGCGAAGTATTTTGTATTGGCAAAAAAGTTAGTATAGGCTTTTGGCCAGGATGTGGACATAGCTTTTTGTACAAGAGTTGGTGTTTTAATGCCTATAATCCTAGAGACCAGGGTTCTAGTCCTGTCTGTGCCATTAATTCCTACGACCTTCATGGTCTCTTCCAGTTTCCTCATTTTTACATTGTGGGTGTTGAACTAGACACTTTAAAAGCTC
Source organism: Dromiciops gliroides (assembly GCF_019393635.1). Lineage (NCBI taxonomy): Eukaryota > Metazoa > Chordata > Mammalia > Microbiotheria > Microbiotheriidae > Dromiciops > Dromiciops gliroides. Next base: position 101,796,218 of record NC_057861.1, read on the forward strand.
ATTTCCAATTTTAACCATCTACAGTTTGTTATATTTAAAATTTATAGCAAGAAGATGGTTTCACATTCGTGAGAATTTAATATAAAAATAGAGTTTATCCCTTCCACATCTCGACTTTCCCCATTGTGGTTTTGATATATAGAAGGTTGGCATAAAGAATTAAATGGGAATTTTGGGGGGAGTTTTGTGGAAGCTGCAGATGACACATGAAGGCCAACAGATGAGGTATAGCCTATGAAGAAATACTCAACACAAATTTTACAATAAGGTATTATATATACCCCATAAAAGAAAAAGAAAAAAAATCAGACTTCTCTGGTATGAAGGGAAGGCCAAAATTTTTTACATTGATTTTCCAGATTGTGGGGGTACCTCAGCCCTAACCTCTGCAATGGGGAAGGGACGACTATCTGTTTTGAGATTCTTCATTTACGATTTTTGATTTATGATTTCATTAGCATGTGTTTTCTATTACTGTAAATAGCCCCTTATATGTCTTAGTTTAGATGGCTTTTCCAGAGCTGCTGTGCTTTCTCTTCTTCCTCTGCCTCCCCCTTAAAAAATTATAATTCATCACTTGATGGCCATGCTTAGCTTGATCCTTGGGTGACATACAGATACATACATACACATACACATGTATGTGTGTATATATGTATCTGGATACATGGATACATATTTATGTTCTGGTATTGGATCCATATTATAGGCCTTTCCATATTTTATAACCTGCTACAATTTTTGCTTTTGCTAATATAACCTTGAAGAATTTGTGGTAATTTCTATGCCATGAAGAGGCATCATAGTTTGATCTTTACTGAAAGAATTTTGGTATTAAACTTGATCAAATTAAGCATATATTGCTGGTACATTCATTTACTTTGTATTGTGATTTGCAGAAAATAAAAATCTAAGGTAGATGAATTTTCATTATCAGTGCTTTTTCAAAGTAACATTCAAAAACGATCTGACTTTAAGAGAATTTACATAGTAATTTCCTTTTTATTGTATTTTTTTTTAGTTTGTGTCATAGCAGTCATGTTTAAAAGCACAAAATCTCAGAATGTTAATGCTGTTTTATGCTAAAACATGTTTCTAAGGGGATTTGTGGAATCTTTTTACAAGAGATTCATAAACCCTATACTCTTATGAAAATGGTCATTTAAAAAAATCTGTCTTTAAGATAAAATAATAAGGCCCACAAAATTTTACTCATTTGCATTCTTATAGTACCTTATCTACTCATTGTATATAAATCAGCTTATAGTATAAGTGAAAAGTTATGGTGTTAAAGCAGTTGATTATAAAATGTGTTGGTCATTTAAGACTGTCCTTTTTTTGGCTGCATATTTACAATTGTTCAGACCTGTGTGGGTAGATGAGTTATTAATTTTCATAGGAGGTTTATTATTTTTAAGGTCTCTTTCAGAGAGAGAGAGAGAGAGACAGACTGTTACTGATTATCAATAATTATCCAGTCTCATAGGCTCATAGACTTGGACCTGAAAGGGACATGTGGTTCAGCCCCTTCCTTTTATAGATGACGAAATTGAGGCCCAGGAAAGCAAAAGTCACATTTGTAGTAATTGTGTGTCAAAGGTTACTCAGTTTCTTTGGTTCCAGAGACACTGTATTTTCCATTTTGCTTTGCTACCAAACAGAATCATAGAATTGTAGATTTGGAAGGGCTCTCAGAAGCCCCACTTCTGCCCAAAATAGGATTTCTATATAAAACATCTTTGATAAATATGTGGTCAAATGTTAAACATTTAATGATGACATAGAATACAAAATTAAAATATCTTGACCACATTCATCTTCAGATGTAATAAATGTGTTAAAACCCATGTAATTAGTACATCTTAATAATGCAGGAGCAGAGGTTCTTAACCCATTTTGTGTCAGAGAACCCTTTGACAGGTGAAGCCTTTGGACCCCTTCTCAGAATAATGTTTTTAAATGCATAAAATAAAATTCATAGTATTAAAAAATAAGCCAATTTTGTTATAAAAATATTTAAAAAAACAAGATCATAGACTCAGTGATTCATTTTATAGGTAGATTAGTTTAAGGTTAATTTCAGTTATATTAACTTTAAGCCTGTATTTTGACTTTTCCTTCTCTTAAGTTATATAAATCTCTAAGACTAGAGAAAGACTTTGAGTTTTCATATCACTGCTGTCACACTTGAGCTGTTTTCTAAAGGAATCGAGGGAATTCCAAGAGGCAGAAGTGTGAAGGAAGTTTATTCTAGGCATGAAGATAATTGAGTGCGAAGACACAGTGAAAGAATAGGGAGCATCTTGTGTGAGGATAGATTGCAGCAAGTAGAAATTCAGAAAAAGACTGGAGAAAGCCTTCATGGAGTAGGTAGGGCTTTTAAATGGGTCTGAAAGCTAGATAGTTATTTTATAAGGGAAGAGCAATTGGGGTGAAGATGGGGATGGACAGTGTGATACAAGGAAGTATGGTATATGCAAGGAAAGCCTAGAGTAGAATGTGGGCTCTGTGCCACAAAATTAAATAGGCAAAATAGAACTAGATAATGGAATAGATGGCCTTAATAGTCAGTCTGAGTTATCTAAAAATGGGAAATAGGAAGGGATAAATAGCTAATGCATTTGGAAGAGAGAATTAGAAATTCATTAATTTTTTTCCCCTTTTTGTTATGAACCAAATAAAGATCAAACATTGATTCATGAACATTTCAGCATGTTAAAATAAAGGATAGTGTATGAAACAACTTCAGTTATTTACAGTTTAAAAATATATATTAAATTTAACAAGATAGTTAAAAGGAAAACTAATCTTTTTGTCCCTGTTTGAACTCCTTTTTTTTCCTCTTATGTGAATTTAAAAAATATTTCATTGATCCTCTTTCTTTTTCTTTTTTTCTTTGGCATTCTTATTACTATTTACTTCCTCACCTGTCCATATTTACTTTTCTAAATAGAAGCTCTTTCTTTGAATAAGTATAATCATGTAAAGCATATTTACACAATAACCATATCTGGAGAGATTTGTCTCCTTCACCTATAATTCATCACTTCTCTGCCAAGAGGCGGGAAGCATGGTTTCGTACAGTTATCTGAAGTCAGTTTATTTATTTTTAATAAATAATAAACATTTTTATTTATAGTTTTGGGTTCCAATTTTTCTCCCTCTTTCCCTTCCTCCACTTTCCCCTCCTTGAGGCGGCAATCAGATATGGGTTATACATGTATTATTATGTGTAAAATATTACTGTATTTGTCATTTTGTACAAGAAAACCTGATGAAAAGAAAAAAATGAAAGAAAGTGAAAAATAGCGTGCTTCAGTCTATTCTAGCACTATCAGTTCTTTCTTTGGAGGTGGATAGTATGTTTCATCCATAGTTCTTCGGGATTGTCTTGGATCTTTGCATTGCTGGGAATAGTCAAATCTTTCACAGTTCTTCATCAAGCAATATTGCTGTCTCTGTGTACAATGGTCTCTTGGTTCTACTCATTTCACAGTACATCATTTCATACATGTCTTTCCAGGCCTTTCTGAAGTCATCCTGCTTGTCATTTCTTATAGCACAATAATATTCCATCACCGTCATATACCACAGTCTGTTTAGCCATTCCCCAGTCGATGGGCATTCCTTTGATTTCCAATTCTTAGCCACCACAAAAAGAACTGCTATAAATATTTCTGTACAAATAGATCTTTTTATTCTTTTTGGGGATGCCTGAAGTCAGTTTATTACATTGATCAAAAGTCCTTCAAAATTGTTTTCCCTTTCATTACTGCAATCATTGTATGAATTGTTCTTTTGGTGCTATTCGTTTAAGCCTTTGTCAGTTCATACAACTAAATTTTTCTTTGAATATATCCTTTTGTGTCCATTTTATAATTTGTTATGGCACAATAATATTTTATCACATTTACATCATAATTTGCCCAGCCATTCCTTAGTTGATGGTCACTTTGTTTTTAATTCTTTGCCACAACAAAAATGCTGCTATAGATATTTTATATATTTGGGTCCTTTCCTTCCATTTTTGACTTTTTTGGCGCATATGTCTAGCAGTGATGTTGTTGGATTAGATGATATACACAGTTTAATGACTTTTGGGGTATGGTTTTAAATTGTTTGGGATTGTCTTGGATCATTGTATTGTTGAGAATAGTTAAGTCATTCACAGTTCTTCATCAAACAATATTGCTATCTCTATGCACAACATTCTTTTTGCTCTTTTCACTATATATCAGTTCATACAAGTCTTTCCAGGCCTTTCTGAAATCATCATTCTTGTCATTTCTTATAGCACAGTAATGTTCCATCACCATCATATACCACAGTTTGTTTAGCCATTTCTCAATTGATGGGCATTTCTTTGATTTCCAATTCTTAGCCACCACAAAAAGAACAGCTATAAATGTTATTGTACAAATGGGTCTTTTTTTTTTTTTCATTTTGGGGATGTCTTTGGGATATAAACCTAGCAGTGGTATTGCTTGATCAAAGGGTATACACATTTCTATAGCCCTTTGGGCATAGTTTCAAATTGTTCTCCAGAATGGTTGAATCTTTTCACAATTCCACCAATAGTGGATTAGTGTCCCAGCTTTCCCACATCACCTCCAACATCCAATATTTTCCGTTTTTGTTATATTTTCCACTCTGATAGGTATGAGGTGATGATACTTCAGAGTTGTTTTAATTTGCATTTCTCTGATCAATAGTGATCTAGAGCATTTTTCATCTGATTAAAGATAGCTTTAATTTCTTTGTCTGAAAACTTGGCATTGTCTTGTGTGTGTGTGTGTGTGTGCAATTGGGGTTAAGTGACTTGCCCAGGGTCACACAGCTAGTAAGTGTTAAGTGTCTGATGCTGGATTTGAACTCAGGTCCTCCTGACTCCAGGGCTGGTGCTCTATCCACTGTACCACCTAGCTGCCCTGGCATTGTCTTTTAACATTTAACCTATATGCAGTCCACATATTCCCCTCAAGGCCTGACCTTCATTTCTTTAATTATACAATAATAACCAGGCTATTTATCTTTAGTTTTATACCTTCAAAGGCATACACATTGCTGTCCAGTGTAACGATTGGAATGACGCCACCTGCTGGAGACTTACTGTAGGAAAGCTCCAACATGAGGAGAGGGCCTCTGAGGGCAGGACCATGCGGCTTTCTTTGGCGTCAGGAAGTGATGTTGGCTTGTGGGAAGAGGAAGGGGGAGGCTGGCATGCTGGCTTGTTCTCTTTCCTGAGGACTCTGGTGGAGAAGAGAGCTAGGAATGCTCTCTCCCTTTAATAGATAGATGAATCTAGGCCTTTCTCTCTCTCTTTACCAAATTCTTATTCTCCTTAATAAATGCTTAAAAGCCTAACTCTTGCTAAAGCTTATAATTTATTGGCGCTCACTCATTAGATGTTTTAGACAGTATAGCTAGAATTTTAGCCCTTACACCGGTTACATCCTTAATCTCTGGGACTGATCACAGTTCTTGATTGCTTAAAAAAATCTCCATTGCACTTCCCATTAACTTCCTGAATAAAATTCTATGCTCCTTAGCTTTTCATTCAAGACCCTTTATAATTGAACTCCAGTCTTTCCAACCTTGTTGTATAATACCACTCACTCTTCATGTTATATGCTGTGGACACTGAACTCTTTATTATTCCCAAAATTTGTTGTTATTCCTTTTTGCTGCCTTTGCTAGTTACTTCCTTTTATCTTGAATGCTGCCATTATCTTTTTCGCATTTTGAATTCCATATATATATATATATATATATATATACATACATACATACACACATACACACACACATATATTTAATTTTTTTCTAGTCACTAATAAATCTGCCTTCTTAACTCTCCCACCCCACCACCTCTCACTTGAGAACTCACCCTCCCCCCCAAAAAACATGTATAATTAATCAACACAAATTTCTGTCTTGGCCATATTTTTTTTTTTTGCAGGGCAATGGGGGTTAAGTGACTTGCCCAGGGTCACACAGCTAGTAAGTGTCTGAGGCTGGATTTGAACTCAGGTACTCCTGAATCCAGGGCCAGTGCTTTATCCACTTTGCCACCTAGCTGCCTCCTCGCTACCTAGCTGTCCCGGCCATATTTTTAAAAATTGTCTTATTCTGGGGGGGCAGCTAGATGGTGCAGTGGTTAAAGAACTGGCCCTGGATTCAGAAGTACCTGAGTTCAAATCTGACCTCAGACACTTGACACTTACTAGCTGTGTGACCCTGGGCAAGTCACTTAACCCCCATTGCCTGCCCCCCCCCCCCCAAATTGTCTTATTCTGTACTTCATCTTTCTATCAGGAAGTGGGTAGTGTATTTCATCATTAGTCTTCTGGAATTGTGGTTGGCCATTATGCCATAAAAAGCTCCCAATTCTTTCAGAGTTGTTGGCCTTTACCATACTGCTGTTGTAAAAATTGTTCTCCTAATTCTGTTCACTTCATTTAGCATCAATCAGTTCATACAAGTCTCCCAGGTTTATTTACAACATAATAATATTCTATCATATTTATTTACCATAACTTGTTCATCTATTCCACATTTTATGAATACTTCAAATTCCCATTCTTTGCCACTTCAAACGAACTATAAATTTTTCTGTACATTCTTACAGTTTTTCTTAGGATAATTCCTCCCTTAGTCTACTCTTCTTCTAATTACCGTTCTCCCCATTCCCTCCTATTAACCTGTTGAATGAAATAGATTTATGTACCCAGCTCTGTGTGTGTATTCTTCCCTGTTTAACCTGTTCAGTTAAGAGTGAGGTTGAAGTATCAACCGTTCTAACCGTACACCCTTCCATGTTTGTAAAGATATCTACTTGTGAACCCTAATTATATGAAATGGTTTTCCTTAACTTTCCTCTTCTTTCCTTTCCTCCCCTCCAATGTATACCTCTTCCCCTTTCTTTCCTTTCTTATCTTAACATCATCAAGATATAACAGGGGCAGCTAGGTGGAGCAGTGGATAAAGCACCGGCCCTGGATTCAGGAGTACCTGAGTTCAAATCCGGCCTCAGACACTTGACAATTACTAGCTGTGTGACCCTGGGCAAGTCACTTAACCCCCATTGTCCCGCAAAAAAAAAAAAAGATATAACAGAACCATTTCCAAGGTTTGTCTAATTAGATTCTATGAGCTCTGTTCATGTAGGGCTCTAAGAGAACACATGAATCATTTCCCTTTATTGAAATGTAAGCAGTTTATTTCTGTTTACTTCGTTATCATTATTCATGTTTACTTTTTATCCTTCAGTCGTTTTCAGTCATGTCTGACTCCACTTAGGGTTTTCTTGGCAAAGATTCTAGAGTGGCTTGCCAGCTCATTTTCTAGGTGAGGAAGCTGAGGATTAAGTGCCTTGCCCAGGGTCACACAACTAGTGTCTGAGGATGGATTTCAGCTCAGGAAGATGAGTCTTCCTGACCTACCAAGCTGCCTTTTTTTTGTTTCTCTTAACTCCTGTATTTGAACTTGAGAATTTCTATGAAGCTTTGACCTTTTCATCAAGAATGCTGGAAAATCCTCTATTTTGTTAAATTCTTCTATTTCATTTCCTAGTTTTGATGGTTAAGTTATCCTTGACTGTAAGCCCAAATCCTTTTGCTTTCTGGATCTTCTGGAAAAAACTTCTGGGAAATACTGTAACCTATGTTTATAAAATATATAATATTTGTAATAAGACAAATTAGTTAGTTCATTTACCAAATACAGCTTGATTAAATAATGTCAAAAGAGAACAACAGCAACAAAAAAAAAAACCAGGATAGATGATAGCATGGCTAGGTGTATTTGGAACTGTTTGAATGGCCGGGCTTAACGAATAAGTTTTTAATCACTTGGTTTGACTGTGAATGTTTAGCTATTAGATGGAAAGATTTGATGAGCAGAGGAGATACTCTAGCTGCTTTCAAATATTGATTAGGTGGATTAGGATCAATGGCTAGAAGTTGGTGACTGGAATATATTAACTTGATCTGAAAAAACCAAAAACCAACACAACCCAACAACAAAAAACTTCCCAACAATTTGTGCTGCCTTTTGAGGTTTTGGGTTCTTTATCTCTGAGCAGAGACTAGATGACCTCTTCTTAGGGATTTTGTGGAAAGGACATCTACTACAGGGATGGGTTTGAATAGTTGACTTCTAAGGGCTCTTCCATCTCTCTTTTGTGATTCCATTAAGAAGGAACAGTATTTGTGGTCTCCTCTTTTCCCTACCCTCATTCTCTTCCTCCCTTCTTTCTCCTTCTTCTCTACGAACAAATTTTCTTCAGAACATCCTGGGGCAACCATCTCAATAGCCAGAAGAAACATTTTCTCTGGTCCATTTTGACTTTCACAGTGGAGGCCTATATTATTTGGATGTCCCTGCATTTCGTTTAGAGACCTGAATTTTTAATATGCAACTAACATTTATTAAAAAACAAAGTGATTTCATTTTAGAAGTTATAAGTAGATTGCAAGCTTTTTGAGGACAGGAATTGTTGACTTTTGGTCTTTGCATCCCTAGTGTTTAGGATGTACCTTACCCATAGTGGGTACTTAAATTTATTCACCCAGTCACAGATGTCTTGACAAAAGGGTGTGTGTGTGTGAGAGAGAGGGGGGTGGGGGAAGGAATTGAGCATAACACATAATTTGGGCTACATCTTCCTGTGTTTGCTGTACACATTTTAATCAATTTAACTGTATTTAGTAATATCTAAGCTCTTGTTTTTAATAGCTTTTATTGACAGCATTTAAGAAAAAAATTGAATGAAAATAGTCATAGCTATATTTATATTTTTTCCCCTATAGCTTATTTTTTTATATGAACAAATTACTTATCACATAGCATTGTGGTTCCATGTGTGAGAAATGTAATATTAGCTAACTGTATCTAAACTTACTACAGAAAGATGCATCTGAGAAAAAATGATCATAAAGTAAATTTCTCTAAGCAAAATGGCATTTTCATGTTTATGCTACAAGATTAAAGCTGTATGGTCATAGAAGAAAATGCATAAATGGGCTTGATTTGAACATATTTAGTTCAAAGATTGAGATACTGATTATTATTATTTTTTTTAAGTCTGGAAGTACTTTTGCAGTACTTGATTTGTAAGGAAGCTTCTTAAAAGCAAGGATTGTATCATTTTTGTCTTTATATTTCCCCAGCACTTAGCACAATGTCTGGCACTTAATAGTAGGAATTCTTTTTGGATTGATTGCACATACTCTTAGCTCTTCATTTGTCTCCCTTACATTCTCTCCAGATGATAGGAATTTCCTTTATGCCAATCCTTAGGCTCCACACTCAGTGTTATTGTGACTTTGGATTGTTCAGTTTGATTTAGTGATTGCTAGTCTTGCTTTTGTGCTACCCTATGCTGTTTCCACTTATCTTAAAAAGGGTCCAAAATTACCAAAACAAAATACTTTTCATTCACTTAAAAAAATAAGTATGTGCACTCTGGTACTTGAGGAAGAAAAGTGAGGATGTCTTGAATTCAGTCAACAATAAAGTTTCCATTGCGAAATAAATCATAAATTGTATGTCAGAATATGTACATTTCTTAATAGCATATGTTACAACCATCACTCTGGACCAATAGAATTTATTTTCTGGTCTGTGTCACATTGTAGTCTAAAAATTCCTAAGATTAAAGTTTTGTACAGTAAAATAGAACCTTCTTTATTGATTTTGTTGGCTTGAAATTTCAGAAGGGTGGGCTTTATTTGAAATAAGGAATTTTAGTTGTTATTGTGGTGTTCACACTAGAGTCAGTTAATACTTCAACTAATTTAGCCCTTTATAAAGATCATAAAATCAAATCTATATTATAGCTTGAGTAGCAGTAGATTTCATTTCAGTCTCATCTCATAAATATTGAATGGACTGAGTTGGGTCTGTAATACAAGTTTTGTTAAATTTTTGTTTTAGTATATTAATACAAAACACATGAAAATAATTTCCTCCTTTTAGCTGCTAAGACCTGAGTTCGGGGTTGTTTCCCCTGCAAGATCTGATGACTTCAACATCCTACACAGTCCTGAGAGCCCAGATTCCTGTTCTCTTTTAGGTGTTAGTGATTTTATCAAGAAACAAAGAATATTGAACTCTGGAATATGCAGGTAAAATGCTTTTCCATTCACATTTTATCCATGCTACTTCATTTTGGATAGTAATAATAATAATAGGTGGCACAATGGTGCATAACACTTGCAAAGTTTGTTTTTCTGAAAATTGTTGTTGTTCTTTAAACTTGGCTAGTCACAGGAGATGACTAAGTGTGACCCCTTTTGATTTTGCATACAAAGGAGTTACTAAAGTGTCATGTAATGACATTGTTATTATAGGATAGTAATACAAATAGTAGCCAGTCAACTTGTAACATTTTAGTACCACAGAGTGTTAGAAGTAGCTAAGAATATAAACCCCGTATTTAAACTTTATTTACTTTCTTTAGTAAGTTCGTTTAAAAGGAGAAAAGTCTGTTTTTAGACTAGTCATAAAATAAGAATCATTGTCGATACAGAGTAGTCTACGCAACTAAATGACACAACATAAAGCTGCTACAGTTTGTTTTATATACTGATATCACTTCCCAAAAGAGAGATGAATGTGTGTTAAATAGATTCAGAGAAATTCTTTACTTCTAGGTTGCCAGTTAGAACTCGATCTTAACAATTTCAGGCCCATATTATTTTAAAGGGAATGTTCTGTGTACAGTATAGCTAATGACTCAGAAACTTTGATAACATAGACAATTTATGCTGTTTTGTAGTTTTGAAATCACACACACACATAACATATTTGCATCTTCCTAAAATATTCATTTGTTCTCTATTTTTCCTTTATATTATGGTCTTGTGTTATTATCTAGCAATGAAGAACCTTTTGAATTAAGGTTTCCTCTTGTGTTTGACTATATAAAAATATTTTGCTTTATAAAATTATAGCATTTAGAGCTGAAAGAGACTTGATATAAAATCCAACTTTTATCTTTTTTTCTTGATACATTTTATTTTGATTATATTTTGTTTGTGGGACAGCACCTATCTCAGAGTCAAAAAGACCAATGTTCAGGGTTCTGCCACTGACATCATTGCCTGGTTTTATGTCCCAGGGCAAGACATTTAACCTCCCAGTGACCTATGCACCTCTCTCAGATCACAAGTTGCAGAGCAATAACTGTCTATGTTGGTATAAAGCTTCCCATCAGGATCTCCCTAAATCTGAATGAAATTATAGGTCCAGTAAAACAAAATTCTTTTTGCTCCCATCTAATGTTAACAAATCATGAATAATGGCCAGAGGGGAGAAAAGGCTGTAGCTTTGATTTACTTCATATAGTCAGATATATAATATTAGGAGGCTATTTTGATCTTAAGTATTATTAAAAATAGTTGGCTTCTTAATAATGTCTACTATGAGCCAGACAAGCATGCTAACAAATTTTATCTCATTTTATCTTCACAACATCCCTGAGATGTAGGTGTTATTGTTATCCTCATTTAATAGTTGAAGAAACTGAGACAAACAGGTTAGGTGACTTGCCCAAGGTCACACAGCTAATAAATCTTTGAGACAGGATTTGAATTCAAGTCATCTGAATTCCAGGCCCTGTATGTTTACGTTCCAGGCCTATAAATGTTTACGCTATTCCAGAATTTCTCTGTTCTTTAGTTTCTTCACTTTATAATGAGGTTAGACTTTGATGATCTTATATCTGTAGTCAGTTCTGATCTCTAAAAAGATTTTTTTTACTGTTTTATTTCAATCAGATAAAAATAAAATAATTTGTATTTATATGGTGCTTTAAGCTTTGCAGAGCACTTTACAAATATTACCTCATTTGATCCTTACAAGCATCCTAGGAAATAGGTGGTAATGTTACCCCCATTTTACATATGAGGAAACCAAGGTAGTAAGAGGTTAAATGACTTGGCCAGGGTCACAAAGCTAGTATCTGAGGCTGGATTTAGACTTGCCTCTTCCTGACTCCAGATCTTACAGTCTTATCCACTACACCTCTTAGTGCTTCTGTGATTTGAATTTAGATTTTGGAATTTATTCTTTTATATAGAAATTAGAAATGTTATTGAGGTATTGTTATTTGGTTAAAAAAAAATCAGTTACCTGTACAAGTTCTCCTAAAATCTTTTTTTTTCACTTTGAAAAAAGTTAAATAACTTTTTGAATTTTTATTTTTTGTTTGTTTTAAATTTTACTGGAGTCCTGTTAACCTTTCTTGACTTCCTTATATCATTTGTTTTTGGTATAAATTTTTGTTTGTTCACCACTTAATCTGACTAGTTAGAATATTTTTTTAGACATACTGATACTTTTATGCAGGTCAATTGGAGATTTACATAATTTGATCTATGTTCTATTTATAAAATAAAAAGTTTTTTTTTGCAAATTCTAAACTTTTATGTTGAAAAATATCTTTTTGCCTTAAAGAATTTAGTGTATAGATCAGTTGTAGAATAGACAACTTAGCTTATGTAATCAAGTTAGAATTATTAAAGAAAGTGTGTATTTTTGAAGGTTTTTTAATTGCAAATCTAGTTTAGAAATACATTCATAAACATGTTAAAATATTAGAATATAATCTTAAAGCATTGAATATTGATTTTGTTACATTTTTTCTTTTAAGACAAATTTTAGAACAAAAATTTCAGTTAACTTTTTCTGAAACTTTAAACAAATTATAGTAACAGGAAACAGAGAAAGGAAGTAAGAAATATGGCTTTGAATAGGTCAGTGTGAAGTTTTGGGCATTGCAAATAAGTATACAGTGCCTTGTCACCAACATCACTTCAAATTTGATGTTGATTTTGACCTTAGATCTAAATACTCAAGAGTCTGAATGTACATTGATATATTTTGGTTAAGATATGGTCAATTTAATTTTTATGATGCTTTTCAGTGCTGACTGTGTTCAGCCTCTTTCACTTGTCTTGGAAGAAACATTCATGACATATAAGCATTTCGTTTTATTAATAATCTCATAGAGGCCTTTAGCCTCTTTAATTTCTTAAACTGGTACTATATCTTTTCAGTACTTTAAATGATCCTATTCTGTTTCCCGGCATAAAAGCCCATCTTTTTAGATATAAATATTATCCTGTTGACACTGTATTATTATGAATTTTGCAATGCCATAGCCTCTAAAAGACCTGAGTTGGGGCATGGCCCAAAGTCAACAGTTTATTTCCAGTGATGAGCTATGCCTAAGAAAGGGGCAGCTAGGTTGTGCAGTGGATAGAGCACTGGCCCCGAAGTTGGAAGGATCTGAGTTCAGATCGATCTCACACACTTACTGGCTGTGTGACCCTAGGCAAGTCACTTAACCCCAATTGCCTTAAACATCCAGGGCCATCTCCAGTCATCTTGATGTATATTTTGCCACTGGACCCAGATGGCTGTGGAGGAAAGAGTGAAGACAGTGACTGCACAACCCTCCCTCACTTAAATACAATTCACTGCAAGTCATGACATCACCTCTCAGATGTCATGGTCCTCTTTGGGAATGAAGGACAAACAACAGTGACTAAGGAATGACATGAGGAATTTCATTCAGGAAATAGGTGATCAGAAAGGGAAGGGAGGCTGGATGGTCACATAGAGAGAGTGAGGGAAAACAGTTTATATCCCATTTATACCCATGAATTATAAAAAGGCTTAAGAGTCTTCTGTATTTGAGTAGAACATAGTATAATAGATTTAGACCTCTAAGGGATCTCAGAGGTCAGTTAATCCAACCTCCCTCATTTTATAGATAAAGAACTCAGCCTCAGAGTGGTTCAGTTACTTGCCCAGGATCACATAGGTCATAAATAGAGTTGGGATTCAAACTCATGTTCTCTGACTTCAAATCCTGTGTATACGCTTTATTCTTTTTTTAATTTTTTTTTATTTTTAGTGAGGCAATTGGGGTTAAGTGACTTGCCCAGGGTCACACAGCTAGTAAGTGTCAAGTGTCTGAGGCCAAATTTGAACTCAGGTCCTCCTGACTCCAGGGCCAGTGCTCTATCCACTGCGCCACCTGGCTGCCCCCTCTGTCTATACGCTTTAAATTGTATTACCATACTGCCTCTCAAAAAATAATGTTTTTCAACCAAAAAAGTAGAGTAGACTCATCATATAAGTGCTAAATTTAGCTACCAAAAAATTCTAATCAGTTCATGATGACAAGAGGGTCCATGTCATACAATTAAGTGCATTGATTTCAGGCAGCAGACAAATGTTGGATTAAAAGAGAGAATGTTCTTTTTTTGGGAGGAATCACATGGTGGCAAGATTCCTTTATCAGATGGTAGAACTGAGAATTCTAGATCAGATAGGAGAACTGGTACTGTCTTTCACCAGGTTGATGTCTCCTGAAGGTTCCTGCCAGATGAGATCAGGATCTGGCATTACCTCCTTGCTTCTGTGGCCTCTGTATTCAGCACAGTCTAGTTACATGGGACTTTGCCTCATTATTTTTGTTTCTTGTTTCAGCCTGCACATTCCTTTCTTCTTTTGCTTGGCTCTCATGGAGGAGTGGACATTGAAAAACAAAATGGGGCTAAGAACAAGAGCCTCTCAAAATAATTTAACACAGGATGGTTTAGCAGATCCCTGAAAAAACATGGATGAGCATTGTATGAGAAGTCATGAGTGGGTTGTGATTTGTACCAATTGAGGGAATTGATCACAAGCATTTAAAAACACCTATTGGTTATATAGTTACAAAGAATGAAACATTCAATAATCACATGTAGAATTTATATAAATAAGAGAAAAATAAAAATAAATGCAAGGTAGTTAAACACAGGGTAGTTAAGGAAGAGAAAGGCACCAGGAGTTGGTGGGGAAGCAGGAAGAGGGGAGATCAGGTAAGACTTCAAAGTACATTTGAAGTATGTGTCCCATATGAAATCCTTTAAGATCCTGTTTTCCAGAGGCTTATATTTTTATAGGGAGGTTTATAAACTGGTTATTTCTTTTTTCTTTTTCTTTCTTTCTTTCTTTCTTTCTTTTTTGCGGGGCAGTGAGGGTTAATTGACTTTTTTTTTTTTTTGTGCCATCTAGCTGCCCCCATAAACTGGTTATTTCTAGTAGCACTGACAGTAAAGTTATACCTCATTAGGACTATATTTCAACAGCTGAAAAAGAAATGATTAGCATTTATATCATTGCCCCTCAAAAGCAATGTAATTGTTAATTGTGTTGTCTATCATTGACCACAGGCTCTGCAAAATAAAAAATAACCATAAAAAAAGAGTTGGACACTTGTAAGAACTTGGAAGATAGGTTTGTAATAATGCACAATGTAGCCTATGTTGTGAATGTAACTCATTTCTTCTTCTTTTATTTTTTTTGGTGAGGCAATTGGGGTTAAGTGACTTGCCCAGGGTCACACTGCTAGTAAGTGTTAAGTGTCTGAGGCTGGATTTGAACTCAGGCCCTCGTGAATCCAGGGCTGGTGCTCTATCCACTGCGCCACCTAGCTGCCCCCAAATGTAACTAATTTCTAACCTAAAGAACCTGGTGCCTATTTTTGTTTGGTCTAGGTGCTAAAAATGGGTCTTTTTTAAAATAATGCTTTATTTTATTTTAAAATCTAAAAATCATTAGTACATGTGATGAACAGAACAGGCAGAGGATTTGGCCTTCTAGTTTATAGTGTATCAGATGATTGGTCATCTAAAAGATTTAATTGATTAAAAGAATTTGAAAAGTCAGGATGCACATTGTTTGAGGAGGGGCAGGGCGCAATTTGGCTACTGTCTTATTGATTTTTGTTACTCCCGTCAAAAATGGTAGTCATTTTGGTGCCTGGTATTTTGTGTATGCCATGTTTATCCAGTTTGAGTTGTGATTTGTTTGTAGAAAGTAGGAATTTGTTTTGGTTTCTAGCGGAAAGCAATGTTTCTCTATGGACAAATTTACATTATAACTTCTTTGACGATATGAAATTATTTTTCTTCATAGTGCTTTAATGTTTTGCATATCGTTGTAAATGTTTTTTTGGGGGGGTTTGGTGAGGCAATGAGGGTTAAGTGACTTGTCCATGGTCACACAGCTAGTGTCAAGTGTCTGAGGCCAGATTTGAACTCAGGTCCTCCTGAATCCAGGGTGGTGCTTTATCCACTGTGCCACCTAGCTGCCCCCTGTAAATGTTTTTAATAGGTTGACTATTCACAATCATATGGTTAAAAAAAGATTAATAAAGAGTTTTTTCTTTGTATATTATGTTTGGTTCCTACAGAATTATCCCTTGTTTTCTCTGCTTTAGTCAAGAATGGAACTTAAGTTTTTGTTTTTGTTTTTGGTGTGAGGCAATTAGGGTTAAGTGACTTGCCCAGGGTCACACAGCTAGTAAGTGTCAAGTGTCTGAGGTCGGAATTGAACTCAGGTATTCCTGAATCCAGGGCTGGTGCTCTATCCACTGCGCCACCTAGCTGCCCTGATCTTAAAGTTTTAAAGGAAACATCCTTACTACCATACTACAAAAGTTGATATTTGTAGTCTCAGTAATTTTGTGGGAGTAGGTAGTAGTATTCCCATTTTACAGTTAAGAAATCTATGCCTTAAAAAGATTATGTCTTGTTTCAGATTAGAGGATTAGATGGCTATCAAATATCACAACTAAAACTTCAACCTAAAGTTAATTCTTTTTAAACTCTACCACTAGTGCTATTTCCATATTAGCCTATGCAGTTTCCATCTTTTGGTACCTTTAGTGTTGATCCTATCATACTACTACTATTGTTATATACAAGAAGTCCCCAGTTTATACACAGTCTTTTTATATCATAAATTAAAATAATTCTCTCTTCCCTCACTGGGGAGGCCATCAACCTTGTTTTCATAGGAGCCATTTTGGAAAACCTTAGACCTTTTGGAGAAGTGAAGTTTTAAAGTGGATAAAGGGAAAAGTTATGAAAAGTAGGATTAGTTTAAAAGAAACGACACTTTCCCCATTTGAGACCTGACTTCTTCCACAATTTTTGATTTTTCAGAGGTATTTTGTTACCTTGATAATCTACCAAGTAGAAATTCATTGGGGTTTAACACCTCTTCTTTCAGAAATAGTAATAGAAGGATCAATTAAGAGTCCTTCACCTATTGGTGGGAATTTAGAGTCTGGCCAGATTGGTTTCTTCCAGTTTCTCTTGATGTTTTCAGTCCTGTTTCATATTAGATACTTATTTCCCCTGTTCTTTTCTTATTCTTTTCCATATCTGTATTTTCTATTATCCTTTATGCCTCCTTGCCTTTTTCTTCCCCACTCGACTCCATTTCTACTTATGGGAATTATTCTCTTTCTTTAGGATCCAAAGTGATATGACCATGATGAAATTTTCTCTTATCCTTCTTAACTCTCACATCTCCTTTCCCCTCTAAAAAATAAGTAATTTGTCCTTCAATTTTCTCATAGCACTTTACGTGGATCTTTCATTTGAACTTATAGTCTGCTTTGTGTTAATTATGTATGTATATGTGTGTGTGTGTGTGTGTGTGTGTATATACACACACACACACACACACACACACACACATATATATATATATATATATATATAAACTCATTCTCTCATTAGGTTCCAGGCTCTTTAAGAGCAAGAACTATGCCTTATTTAATTTCTAAATCCCTAACACCTACTATATAGTGCTTAATGCTTGCTAAAGAGAATGCCAACCATCTAAGGTTTACCATAGTGAGAGGATGAGAGTTTTAATTAGGGAAGAAGTAATGTAGGAAATTTTGGAGCATGGAATACTTTGGGGAGGGTACTATAGGCCTGGTTGGGGTACCATAATGGAAACCTTAAGGCTGAGGATACTGTACATCTGAGGGCTTGGGAAAAGAGAAGTAGTACTGTGGTAGAAGAGTAGGATGAAAAGATAGATGAGAGGATGCTGCTGCCTTCAAAATTTTGTAATGATCCTTATATGTAGGAAAAGGGTACAAAAACTGTTTCTCCATGTCATTGTCTTCTATTTTGAACCTAATTACTCCATGCCTCTAAGATGCAGAGAACATAGACTATGTATTTCAACTATGTAAAGAAACAAGTCATATATGGGCTACCCTGGGAACCTAAGAAACTCATGGAAAATACTAATTGTAAGTATCAAGCAACTCATATATAAAGAACCTTTGAAAGAGCCCATTTGTAAGCTGAGTATTTCCTTGTATCCCCAGTGGCTAGCATATTTTAAGTGCTTAATGAATGCTTATTGATTTCTTGAAGGAAATTGGTGGCAAAAATTACTAATTACTTTGTGACTTTTGACTTCCTTATAATCTTATCTCCTATTTTGCTTATCCCTATAAGGAAAAGTAAAGGTTGTTTATTAGTCATAAGGAAGGATACCTTTTTGGGGGAGTAAATTTAAAGTGCTCGGAATTCTAGATTGCATATTAAAAATCTCATCAGTATTAGGATTCCATTTAGTGATATCCTTGGGAAAAACGATAGTTATCTGGATAACTTAATATCTCTTTATAACAAGAAACCACATAGTTTTGTTACAGTTATAAAATTATATTTTATAAATCTTATAAATTCTTTCATTGACTAGAACTAGTATAGAATTGTTGCTTTGAAAAGCTTTGGAAAAAACCCTATAACTGTGAGGGTAGTGTTTTTCCCTTAAAATTGAGACATTATATGTTAGTAATGTTCCTACGAATTCATATTTATATGTTGCTCTTTAGCCTTTATTCTCTCAAAATGATGTCTAAACTATGTAATGAGGTGACACTTAGACATCATTATCTACAGTCTTCATATGCTGAGGACAGTACACTATTTTTTTCAAAAAAGGAAAAAGAATTCTAACACTTATTAGCCAATAGGCTTGTAGTTTTTTAAAGATCTGGAGCTTGCTGTATATTTCTATCTTGATTAAACTTTGATGTAAAATAATACAGCTATTTTTTTCCCTTAAAAACTATGTTTATTAGAATTGTCTAGGCCATGGCTTTAACGTATCTGAAAACTACATAGACCGGGGGTGCAGAAAGGAGGAGATTACATAGGTATAATGTTTATTATAAGATAGAGTGCTTTGTAAGATAGTGACACATAACTGTGAATTATTGTTATAGAAAAGTTGCTAACTAGCTACTTTTAGAGAACCCCTAGTCTAGTTTGTTTTCTTTGGTCTTCTCTATATGCTTTGTCTCGTGAGAATTTAGTCAGATTGTTATTGAAATCTAACAAGGATATTAGAATTGAAATGTTCTGTGAATGTACTTTTTGATAGGAAAGACTTTTATTCCGTGTGTGAAATGGAAGGGCAGGAATACGAGAACTTTTGGTAAAGGTGAGATTAACTAACAAATCTGTTTAGTTGTTAATGACTTGTAGTTCAGAGTAGGAATATATTTAATAAAAAAGCAAGAAAAAAATCATTATGATAGAGAAATCTACTTTTGATACTTTTAATTTTAAGTTGAAGATTTTTTTTTTATTCCTGGCTTCAATATTTTATTGGAAGACCTGTCAAAAGTATGTAATGTAGTGACAGATGTTGGTAATAAAAAAATATTCCAAGTATATGGAAAATCTCATCTTATTCTTTTTTATATGATGTAATTTTTTTTTTTTTTGAGATGTGCAAAATCGGGAGGGGCAGGAGACAAATATTTCTGTGTTCCCACCTCTTCAGTTGCAAGAGCCCATAAATCTGCACCTGCTGGGAGCCGTGGAAAAGCCAGCCCTCGATGTATCCCAGGCCTCTGCTTAAAACTTTTTTTTACTGGAACTAAATGATGTTGCCATTTTTATTTTTAGGTTTGCTGGCATGGGTAATCTCATTAAGGTGCTAACCAGGGACATAGACCACAATGCAGCACATTTTTTCTTGGATTTTGAAAGTAAGTCTCTTCAGCCTTTCACAGTTGGTGCATACTGATAATGGTGAAACATTGTTTATTTCTACCACCACAGTGAAGGCAAGCCAGTTTGTTGGTAAAACATGGAAAAAAGAGGTTGCATGATTTTTCCTCTAGTAGTTGCTGAACATTGTCATATAATTTTTTTGGTTTTTCATTTGCTAATATCATTTGAGTCTTTGTATCCAGTGCTGTCCTCTCATTGGTCCATGAAACAAGTAGCCTTATGATGAAAATTCTCATTGTGTGACTTTAGTGACTATGTGTGCTTTAGTGACTATGCTGAGCAGTTTGATGGTAACTATGGATACATAACCAAATCTAGCTTAGTTTTGTTCCATTACCAGATGGTGATTTGATCAAATGATACAAAATCAAAAACTTGATCTTTGTAATGGTGTGGTCCAAAATTTTTAGAGTACAATATATTGGCATATAAATTTTATAGAAAACTTTTAAATTAAAGGTAAGATATACTTATGAGTCTTTTAAAAATATTCAATTTTAAGATAAACTAAGCATAATACAAAAATTACAATGAAATATTTTTGATCACATAATAGAATACAAATGCTCAGAACACTAGCACTATTGGAATACTGAAAGAATTGTTCACTATAAGGCCTTTAATCAAAACTCTTAGGAAAAGTTTGAGAATAAATATAGTGACAGTCTGCCGTTTTATACAGGAAAACCACATTTCACCTCTAGGTCCTTCAAGTCAATACCTTGAGAATAAGGGTTGTTCTCTGCCTGGTCACAGAGTGGGGAGCCTGAAGGATGAGTTCATACCTGAAGAGCTTCCCTTTCCGCTTTACTATTTTTCTACTATATTTCAGATGTACCTTTTTATAAAGGGATATTCTCTCTTTTCTCATTCTTGTCTTGACAGGTACCTTAACATGGGGAATCTTCTTAAAGTTTTGACATGCACAGACCTTGAGCAGGGGCCAAATTTTTTCCTTGATTTTGAAAGTGAGAAGATGATTTTATATATCTATTTCTCTTTGCCTGCAGTAGACTGCGTTTGTCTTGCACTAAATGAATGTCTTCACTTTGTCATCTTTATAACTGCTTTGCATGACTGAGCTATGAATTGTTGAATAAAATTTCTGTTGCCTTCTTGAAACACCCCATAATATTTCATTCATCAAATTGAGATAAACATTTATTTTGCTTTATTGCAGTGTAGCTAAATCTATAAGAAGGATATATTCTCTTATTTCAAGATCTATCAATACAAACATTTAAATGAAATCATTTTGGTGGAAATGACATTAGAAAAGCATCTCCACATTTATTAGGAGAAGCAATATCTGGGGGCAACATGCTGTATTTCAAGATAACTTCACCAATCTTGAACTATTTTGTTCAATATTTTATATATTTCAATACTATTTTGTTCAATACTTTAATATCTTATTTTAAAATTTGTTCATGAAGGCCATTCACAGCTCAGTAATTTGGGCATAATATTAAAAGGTAAGTGTGAACCTAATTTAGTCAATTTTGGCAGAGAATTGCCTACTTTGTAAAGCTTGAAATTTTTAATGCATTTTAGTCATATACTCTTTGTCCCTCTTCCCCAATTGATCTAAATGAAAATTAAAAAACAAACAAACCAACAACCTGGTTCACAAACCTTTAAGTAATTTGCCTTCTGTTTGTTTTATGTTGCATGACCTATTGTAATATGGTCTAAGAATGGCAGGTAAGTGTAATTAATTGCTGTGCATGTGGAATTGCTTTGCTTTTTGGCTGTCGGTATTGCTTTTAGCTTGTTCCTTTCAATTTTTAAAAAATGATATCCAATAGTTGTTTTAGTTTGTATGTTGCCATTTTAGCTGAACTTAAAAAGAAATTGTTAGGAAAGGGTGAAGATACTTAATTTAGGCCCTCCATTATATTTTCTTCACTTGTATATAAGTTTAAACCCTTTTGAAGAAACAACTGAAGAAAGCAAAAATGTAAAACATTTCTGGTTAGTGATGATAATCACCTACCAGAGAAATAATTGTCTCTCTTTTTTAACAAGTTATTTTATTTCCCTAGATCTAAATATAGTTTGCAATGTTATATACTGTATAGTTATATTTTGTGATAAGTTTTGCTTGTTTCTGTCAACCAGGATCAGTGAAGAGGAATAGTGATTTATAGCTAATCTGTATTTTAAAGATGAATTTTGTGGTCTGGTTGGCCAAATATTATATGTCATTAGTAACACAATTCTAGTTTAAGAAATTTGTCCTTTTGTGCTAATTTATAGCACTCTCTTTAATTTTAGTATCAGTAAAATAATTGTCAACCGTTTGCCAAATATATGAAGACTAAATAACAATTTCCTTTACCCTTCTCAACAATTATTGAATAATGCTATTTTAAGTGCATGTTGAGCATGTATTTTAATGGCATCAGCTTGGGGAATGATAAGCAGATTGCTGATATTAAAGATTACTTTTTTAGATGAGGCTTTTACATTTCAGCTGTATTTTTGTCCATATATGTCTGTTTAAAACTTTGTCTTGTATTTATATCTGCTACTCTGTCTCCTGGCTTATTCCTTTTCTTAATTTCAAATGCCTTGCATTTGCAGAATCTTGGCTTTAATATGGTCAGGATCTTGTTCAAGACTTGGCACTTGATCTTTGTATAAACTTAATTTTGTGCTATTGTGGCCCAGTGAAGAAGAGTGAATTTAATATAATATTTAGAATAGTCTTGGTCTACCTCCCTTTGGGGAAAGAAAAATATGTTATTCCAAATCTGTTTCATAAAATTCAAGTAGATGATTTAGTGAGAAAAAAAGGTCCCCAACAATGTCAGCGAAGGGCTAATTTATAAATTTTCTATAAGTGAATACATCAAAATTTGAAAATGACACTTAATTCCATATGTGATCAAATTTATACTTTTTTGTTTAATTTAACTTGTTTTCTGGGCAGAGTTATCATTGGGAATTTTTAAAAAATGTGTAGTTTGGCCTTTGTTAGCACTGTTTTTCAGTTTAAACATGTATTTTACATTACATTCATTAGTATAAGAATAATTTCCAGTTTACCTCATTTTATGAGATACATCTTCATGAAATTGCACAGTCATCTTAAAGAAGCAGTTAGTAGAGGCACTAACCTGTACCCTATTTGTACTACAATCAGAGTAGTTTGTTTTCATGTCAATTTTTAATCCATTCTCAGTTTGAAAATTCAGAGAGGATATTTGTTCTTATGTGTTTTATGTAATGATAAAGAATAGTTGAATATATTGTATTTTGGAAAATAAGCAATTTCTAGCATTTAAAGTTCACTTCTGACAGCAACTTTTAGATCATATATAACTTTATATCATTCTATTACGTATTTTATGTCATTTAGAATTTTTATAGTTTTGTATGCCACTATAACAGAAATGTGTTATATATATAAAATTAGAATTAGGTGAGGCTTAAGTTAGAAATAAGTTTGCATTTCTTTTTGAATATTCATTAATTTAGAATTTTTGAATATTAGTTAAATTTTATTTCATAAAGTAGGGATATTTACTTTTTTTAAATGAATGTTATTATGCCACCATTTCAAAATTTAAGAACAATCCTCTGATCACTTGTATTTTATGTGCAGATTTTCATATATGAGGTTTACTTTAAACTTAATCAGTTTTTTGTATATAACTATTCCATGTATTTGGTAGTGATTATAGGAAGAGAGGAGAGATAGTTTGACTGCTTGATAACTTAGTCTCAGAATCAGGAATGCCTGATTCTGTGCTGCCTCTGTGTGACCCTGAAGAAGTCGCTTAAACCTTTTTCAGTATCCCAAAGACTCCCAAAGACTATACTGGGAACTGACTACACCAACAAAACCATAGGTATTATTTAATACAAATAAAAACAAAAACCAAAAGCATTAATGACAACATACAATACTAATAAAAGACAAAGTAAGAGCTTTTTCAAGGTGTTTTATAATAATAATATTCTATATAGGGTGACTATAAGATAATTCAAATCATTTAGCCTATTGGAGCTAAGAGAGTATGCATAGAATCATATCTCTCTGTGTGTATACATATATACACATACTTCCATTTTTCTCTAAGGAAAAATAAATCAAGGAACCACAGTGAGTTTGAGGTGATCATTTTTAAATCAAATGAGAATTTAATTGAACTATCCCTTTCTGCTTAGCCACACTTTTGTCCTAATTATTATTGACAGTATTATTTTAACATTATAATATACTGTCCCTTCTTTCTGTTGAAATCTCCTGAATTCTCTTCCCCTTTCTCCAAGATCTCCTTTTTATGTATATCTTTTATCCATTTTACTGTCTTTGAGTATTTTACTGTAAATTAATCCTTCTATTTCATAAAAAATCTCTCCATCTTGTATCTTCCAGTACTTTTCATGTTTAAAAATATCTATTATCTTATCTCTGTTAAAAAAAATCCAGAATATATATTTGTGTATGTGTCAAAGTGGAGCCACATTACATCATAACCTACTTCAATTATATAAGAGTTTTTTGGTTGTGTGTGTGTGTAAGGAATCCATAAATTTAATGTATGCTATAGTAGTTTCCCAAGTTGAAACTCCTCCTTTTTCTTTATATTTCATACCCTTGTGTCCGTTTGTATTGGACCATTTTCTTTGAACTGAGCATCATATTTAATGAACCTTTCCATTTTTGGAAGCTCTGTTCTCAAAAATGTTAAAGCATTTTGTTTTATTGTTAAGCAGAAAAATGAGTAATTAAAATTTGCCCCCATTGTCTCTTGAATTTCTTTTAGAATTAAGTTTAGTGAGCAATCAGTGCATGCCTACTGGCTGAAGTAAATGCACCACTATGTTACTATTAAATGAATGCTCTTTTGTTAGCTGGACAAATAGTACATTTTCCTTCAAATTCTGTAAAGCAGTGATTTGCCATAAAAACCAAAAGTGACAAGTCTTGACTGCATTACATAAAAATGCCAATATTATTTGAAATGCTATAGTGTGCCTCATTTTTATACTATCTTGTATTTAGCATTTCACTCCTCTTGCATGAATTGCTATCAGTAAATTAGTGCTTACCTGTCTGCTATATTTTCCTGTTTTTGTCTTCATTTCTACAGCAGTCTTCAGCAGCTTTCAAAATTATAAATGTGACTTTCCTGTGATAGTCTAAAAAATGTTTAGTGTGATGCTAGATGTTTTTTAAAAAGAGGGAACCACATTCTTTCCCTTTATTTTTAAAATTTTCTTGGTGTTTGCTAAAGTTTAAATTTATAAACAATAACTACTTGCGAGATCTACTTAAGGCTACTTGATAATGTTCTGTTTGTATGTTAGTCTCAATGTCTAAATGTCATATTTTCTTGTTAACAGCTAGTCATCCACAGATAAACTTGCATGATTTAATGTAAATGTTTTCTAACTTCAGAAATGCCTTATATACAGTATAATAAAGATGTTTTAAATATCTTGTCATAAATTCCTATTAAATGGATTTAACTTGTATTTCTTAATGTTATTTTTATAACTCAAATACTTTATACAAAAAAGATTACTAGCCAGTATTTTTGCCTGTGAAAATAATGTTTTCAACTGCACCTAGAGTAAGTATGACATTTCAAAAGTTGAACTTGCTTATATATCTTTTGAACTAGTTTTTTTTTTTTTTTGGCGGGGGGGATCCCAGTTAAAAAATGACTATTACTGCAGAGGGATTTAGACTAAAAAACCAGTATAAATGGTTGCTTTAAGATAATTGTTATTTGGACAAAGCTATATTATTTTTATGTTTAAAGTTTTCTGTCAAAAAGAAAATGGAAACACTGAAACAAAATTGGGAAAAAAACCCTTAAAATAAATATTTGTTTTCTATGTATAGGACAATATGCCAGATAGAGTATTTTAGTAAATGAATATGTAAGTGTACACTTAATCTTTGAACTATTTAAGACATTTAATAAATGTTAGTTGAATGAATAGCTTTATTTTGTTTTTGAATTATAGTAAGCTTTAAGTATATTTCACATAAAATAGTGATAATTGTCAAGAATTGAGAATTTATAAAAATACATTTTAGTGTATTTAACTAGCTAAATATTATGTAATGAAAACAATTAAAATTATGAGTTACTCATGACATAAAAGGGAATTGTGTCAGTTTTTCCACCTATTGTCATTTTTGCTTTCATTCCTCTACTGTCTTGCCTCTTTCCTCTCTATTCCTTATTCTTTTGTGACTTAATTTCTAAGGGTGGTGGTGGGAAAAAGACAGAAACTTTTACAAAGCTAATTTTTTTTCCAGTTTTAGAGAAGGAACAAAAAAATGGAAAGGATTCCTCTTTAAATCAAAGGGAAACAAATCCTAAAATTGAAAATTGTTCTTAATATAGCATTGTGGGTGTGTGTTTTCCCTTGATAAGATGAAATTTCAGAAATGATAAACTAATGAGTATTCTGCAGGTATTCTCTAAATTCTTTTGTTTTGTTTTGTTTTGGTTTTTGGTTTTTTGGCCAGGCAATGGGGGTTAAGTGACTTGCCCAGGGTCACACAGCTAGTAAGTGTCAAGTGTCTGAAGCCAGATTTGAACTCAGGTAGTCCTGAATCCAGGGCCAGTGTTTTATCCACTGCGCCACCTAGCTGCCCTAAATGCTTGAAGAAATTATAATGCTATTATTTTGTAGTGTGAGTGCTTTCAGGACACAGCATGTGTTTGTTGAATTGGATTGAGATGATAAATATACAACACAAATAACATGTTGTTATAGAATATATCCTTTTAAAATCTTGAGAGTCAGAGTGGCTGATGTGGGAGTCAGGGAAAACCTGGGCTTAAAGTCCTTCTCTGACACACCTTGAGCCAGACACATAACCTCACAGAGTCCTGGGCCACTTGGCAAAGATTGCAAATTACATGATCAATTACTGATCTGCCTTGGTAAAGGGAGTTACTCCCTACAGAGATTTGAGGTCAGTCACTCACCCATCCCAAACTCCCCCACCTCCAGCCCTAGTTCTACCCCAGCCCTACTTAATTTTGTCTTATTTTGTAGAGTGCTTTTGAGTTAGCCACTCTACTTAATGAAATATTTCTAGGAGATTTCTATTAGCTAGAGTAATAGTAAAGTATAAAGATTCCCTTTATAAAATTCAGCACGTCATTATATACCTGACACCCTTTGTGATTAACATTGTGCTATTTGTAATTAGATTTCAGAATTTTGGGACCACTTCAAAATTAGTGCCCTCTGCAAAGAATTTTGAAGCTATATATAGTATATTGCTTAGTTATATAGAACAAGTTTTTGTTTTACTTGCTTCTTACCTTGATTTTTGAGGAATACATTTTGTTTTAGATATTGAACCAGAACTTATCACAGGAAAGGATTTTGGGGGGGAAAAAAGCCTTAACAAATTATGTTCAATGCAATAACTTTATAATTGAAAATTAGAAAGAATCCAACAAAAAATTATTCAACCTATGAAAATAGACCTTCAGTTTGAACAGTTGAGGCCTTTAAAATAGGATACCTTTACTATAAACATAGAAAAAAAAGTTTTCTTTTTAGAATGAGTTTTAAGTTGTAGTTGTTAGAGTTCTTTATAGCAAATTACCATTTTAGACAATAAATTAACATAAAAATACTTGTTACATTTATACTGAGTTGTAGATTTATATGTGAAATAAAGCTTTTCTGCAGAAAGTTAGACATTTAATGATTTATTGTGATATAATGTCGTCATATAATGCACATGCATATATACACATACACACAAATATATATCCTTGTAACTTTCTTGTGATTTCCTGGTATTTAGATGCCCAGCCTACAGAATCTGAAAAGGAAATTTATAACCAGGTGAACGTAGTATTAAAAGATGCAGAAGGAATCCTGGAGGATTTACAATCATACAGAGGTGCTGGCCATGAGATACGAGAGGTAAAGCATGGTTAAACATATTTTCAGAAATTCACTTTCAGACATTAACAGAATATGTTGAAATCTTCTTTTACTAAACTCTGAGACTTTTTCCTTTTAAAGTAGAATTTTAATTTCAATTGCCTTTTTTTTTTTTGTGAGGCAATTGGGGTTAAGTGACTTGCCCAGGGTCACACAGCTAGTAAGTGTTAAGTGTCTGAGGGCGGATTTGAACTCAGGTCCTCCTGACTCCAGGGCCAGGGCTCTATCCACTGCGCCATCTAGCTGCCCCTCAATTGTTTTTTTAAAATAAAAAATTGCGAGAAAATAGTGTTGAAATAGAGAATCAAAATATTCTACAATAGAGATTTTTCCTATATTGCTTATGGCTGTCAAGATAATGGAATGTTATAGATGAGATTTGGCAGATACTCAGGAGCCCACCTGAGTGGATTACTGGCTGATTTATAGTTGACTAGATTCTAAGCCCATCTGGCTGGTACTTGAGAGTACTTAAGAAAGCATGGTTCTCAGAAGCTAAGAAACTTTGAACTTCCAGTCCAGTCAACCAACCAGCTTGAAGAACTTCCTGTTTCTGGGAGGGGACAGGAAGGAGGAAGGAGAGCCTGTGCAGGGAGCTCTGTCTCTTTGGGTTCCTGACTTCACCGTGGAGGAGGAGAGAGACTCCAGAGGACTTCACAGGGGAATTGAGGAAAGATAGGATTGCCAGGCTGTAGGAATTCTGTTCTCAATCTTTCTCTTTCTATCTTTCAATAAATCCTTAAAAACCTAAAATCGTTTTATCAGTGATTTTAGTCAGTTTCCCCCAAAACTGGGGGAACAGATTAGAACCCACATTTAGAATTTTAAATTACACATGGCCTAACCAAATTCTTTATTATTCTCTTAGGTATAATATAGAATTCTATATTTTATTGATCTATGGATGAACAGTGAACACATTGATCAGATTTCTGTCTAAACTTCTGTTTTTGAAGAATTACCTAGATTGAGCTTTTATGTATTAATAAGAATCTGGGTTACTGTTGCGCTATCAGATGTACTTTAATTTTCCACAACTCTCTTAATTCTGTCAGTGATTAACAAAAGCAGGATATTTTATTTAAAACAATAATTCATTAATGTAGATGAGAAAAGAATAAATAGGACTTGAACAATCTAATCTTGTTCTTCTCTGTGGATAAGTATTTAGGTAATATTTATCTTTTGAATATTGTGATCCAGAAAAATTTTAAAGTTCTCTCCTTGTTGGTCAGTAGTGGGGTGTTTTTTTTTTTTGTTTGTTTTTTTTTAGTGAGGCAATTGGGGTTAAGTGACTTGCCCAGGGTCACACAGCTAGTAAGTGTTAAGTGTCTGAGGCCGGATTTGAACTCAGGTACTCCTGACTCCAGGGCTGGTGCTCTATCCACTGCGCCACCTAGCTGCCCCAGTAGTGTTTTAAAATAAACCTAATCACTTGATGACACGAATACTTTTAAAAAATTTGTTTTTGATAGACTGCTTCTTCCATTGATTTTTTCTAATTTTATTGGGGCAGCTAGGTGGCTCAGTGGATGAGTTCTGGGTTTGAGGTCAGGAAGACTCATTTTCCTGAGTTCGAATCTGGCTTCAGACACTTAATAGCTGTGTGACCCTAGGCAAGTCATTTAACCTTGTTTGCCTCAGTTCCTCATCTGTAAAATGAACTGGAGAAGAAAAGACAAACCACTACAGTAACTTTGCCAAGGAAAGCTCAGATGGGGTCATGAAGAATCGGACATGACTAAAGTGCCTGAACAACAATAGGTTTTAGTGCATAGACCACTCAACTAGGACCTAATACTTTTTAGTACTCCTGACTTTCACAGTTTGGTTAATTTCTTTATGAAAAATTAGAGTAATATCTGATATCTGAAACTTTTATGTAATAATAACTTACTTAATGAAAAACTTTGAAGTAGGGTACTGTACAAAAAGCTCTTTAGGTGAGAGAAGATAAATTTGGGAAGTAGAGAGAAAAGATGTACAAAATTTTGTGGAGACTGGTGGAAGTTCTTGATTTAGGCAGGTTATGCCAAAAGAAATTAGCTCTATTTCATGAAGCAAGTAGCCTCAGGACCTTTTTTCTGTTGTGGAAATCAGTTGCTATTTGCTGTATAATTTCATTATTTTATTTTTTCCCAATTACGTGTAAAAACAATTTTTAACATTCATTTTCAGAAATTTTGAGTTCGAAATTCTCTTGCTCTCTTCCAAGTCCCTGCATTGAGAAGGCAAGAAATTTGATAAAGGTTATACATGTACAATCATTCACAACATATTAATCATGTTGTAAAAGGAAACATAGCCTCCCCCCCCCCCAAAAAAAAACCCACCAAGAAAATAAGACATTTTAAAAAATTGCTTTGATCTGCATTCAGCCTCCATCAATTCTTTCTTTCTCTGGGGGTACATAGCATTTTTCATCATCTTCTTGACCTAGTAGCTCTGGAATTTGCCTATAATATTCCCTGGAGTTTTCATTTTGGAAGCTCTTTCAGGAGGTGATCTTTCAATTTCTGTTTTGCCCTCTAGTTCTAAGAAATCAGGGGAGTTTTCCTTGATAATTTCTGGAAAGGTGATGTCTAGGCTATTTTTGAGTGCATGGCTTTAATTCTTAAATTATCTTTCTTGAATTTTCTAGTTCAGTTGTTTTTCCAATGAAACATTTTACTTTGTTTTTGGATTTATTTGAATGTTTCTCGATGTCTCATGGAGTCATTGGTTTCCACTTTCCCAATTCTATTTTTTTAAGGAATTATTTTCTTCATTGAGATTTTATATGTCTTTTTTCCATTTGGCCAATTCTGCTATTTAATGAGTTCTTCAGTAAATTTTTGTAGATCTCTTTAAATTTGGTTGAATTTTCCTTTTTTAAGTGTTCTCTTCAGTGGATTTTTGTGCCTTTTTAAAAAACAAACAAACATTTGGCCCATTTGTTTTCTTTAGTTATTTTTTTCAGTATTATTTTGTGCCTTTACTAATCTGTTGCCTCTTTTTCTCATCATTTTCTTGCATCACTCTCATTTAATTTCCCAATTTTTTTCCACCTCACTGATTTTCAAAATTATTTTTGAGCTTTTAAAAGGAATTCTTTTTGGGCCTGAAGCCAATTTACATTTTTCTTTGAGGCTTAGAGTGTAGCAATTTTGAATTTGTTGTCTTTTTTTTGAGTGTGTGTTTTCATGGTCAGGTTCTTTTTTGTTGTTTGCTCCTTTTCCCAGCCTATTTCTTGAGTTTTAACTTTATGTTAAAGGAGGGCTCTGCTTCTGGGTTGGAGTAAGAGCACTATCCCAAGTTTCAAGGTTTTTGTGCTCTTTTTTTTTCAGTTCTGGGGTTTGTAAGTCTTTAGTTCTTCCATGGTGGTATGATCTAAGGAGAGGTGTGGTCATTCTTCTCCTGGCCTGTGCTCTGATCTCTAAGCAGCCCAAGGACTCTTCTCCACCCTGGAACTGTGCCCTGGCTCTCTGTTACATTGTGACTGCATGCCTAATATACTAGTGCTTGTCTTCCTTCTTGCCCTGTGACTGTGACATATGGACAATGCAACCAAGTCCTGCTCCTAGTGCCAGCAAAGGGTGCCTCGTAATCCCTTTTTAGACCAGTTGACTGACTTCCTTATGGTCTGTGGGCTGAGAGCTCCAGAAGCTACTGCTATTGATTCAGTTGCCCTCAAGACCTGCTGATAGCTTGGCAGGTGTGATCTTCCCAAGTATGGCCTGAGCTGCAGACTTGGCTCTATTATCACCCCAGTTAGACAGACTTTTCCTGCTGACCTTCTAAATTGTCTGAAGCTAGAAAATTGTTTCACCCCAACCTTTTGTTGATTCTGATGCTCTAGAACTCATTTTGAGGTGTTGTTTTAAAGTTTTTCTAAGGGGGATATGGGAGAGATAAGGCAAATCCTTCCCTTTACTCCACAGTTTTGACTCTGCCCTCTTCTCAGTTTTTAAAAAGTTTTATTTGACATAAAGTATGACTGATTCTGGGCAAGATGGTGTTCTAAAAGCTATTTTATTTAGTAATAAATCTGAGTGAGAGGTAGTATACTTTGGCAGATAAAGCTCTGGATTTGGAACTAAAATAAATAGGTTCAAATTCTGCCTCAAACACTAAGTGCATTAAGTCTAACACTAGTTATGATGAGATCCTACCAGGCTGCTTAAGAAGGAGTGAACCTCCCAAATCAGAAAATGGGAGCTGGTTAAAGCTTCCATCCTACTAAGTATTGGGACTAGGCCTGAGATCAGGCCTATGTGTGACTGCTTGTAGTTCCAGCCTTGTGACAGAAGACTCAGTTATACACTACCCCTCCCTGCTTCTCCTTCACTCCCCCATGACCCCCCAAAAGACTTTTAAAACTAAGAATTTCAATTGGGAGATGACTAAATCAATTGTGACACATGAATGCAGTGGCATATTATTTTGCTGTAAGAAATGAGGAATATGAAAAATTCTTTGAATCATGGGAGCACTTATATGGAGCTAACACTTTGTGGAGTAAGCAGAACCAGTGAAACAATATACATGACTGCAGCTTTTTAATAGGAAGAAGGGCAAAAAAATCCCCAAACAAATCAAAAACTGTGTAATTAGAATGACCAAATTGCCCCTGAAGAAAAGATGAGAAGATGCACCGTCCTTCTTTTCAAAGGTAGGCAGCTATGGGTGTGAACCACTTCATATCTGGTCAGGCTCTATGTGTTAGTTTTATTGAGCTTCTTCCCCCCCCCCCCTTTTTATTCTTTGTTATGGTGAAATGAAGGTAATTTTTTTACAAAGCTGTTATTAAACACTAAATAGAAAAACAGGGACAAAACCCCATGTCAACAGACTGTCTTAATAATTTCAAGTTATTTAGTTTTGTGACTAATTTGTTATGGACTCCATTCTATGAACTCTAATTTGTGCATCTTAGAGGATAAGGATTTTGGGAGGTCATAGAGATATAAACTATCCCCAAATGATGCATCCTTATAATTATGAACACTGAATTTCATTTTATTGGTTTGGGTTTTTGGTTTAAGTATTATCTAAGAATGTAAGGAAATGATGTCTGGAAGTTGATCAAAATATTTAAAAGATCAAAGAAGCATTGGAAAGGTTATGGGGGGAAATAAGAAAGCAAGTACCACCAAAAATGATTTTATGCTCTCATGACAAGCATTTTCTTCTAGTTCACCCAGGTTCAATGCCTTGGAATTGTCCTCAGCTGTTAATAATCCATCTCACATCCCATTTCCAATGAGGTACCAAGAGTTGATTAATTTACTTTCACAACAACTATCACATTTGTTCCCTTCTCTACACTCATAGGGTAACTACCTTGGTTGAGGTTCTCCATATCCTCCCTTGAACTATTGAAATAGGCTGTTAATGGTTCTCACCAGCTCTTCTGATTTGTCTTTTGTACACCTACCAAACTGATATTCTTGAAGCAAAGATGAGGTTATATTACTCCCATGTTAAATCAGCTTTAATAATTCCCAGATTGCTTCTAGGCTAAAATACAACCCTATTAGGCCTTTTAAACTCTTCACAATGTGGCTCCAGCCTATGTTTCCAAACTCATCTGTATTATTCTTCATTGTACATTATTTATACTGGCCTACTTGCTGTTTCCCAAAGATGACATTCTGTTTGACCTTCTTAGAACACCTAACCCTCCTAAGCATCCCACCCATGATTTCATATTGACTTTTAATATTATATTTAATTGATTAATTTATATGTTATTTTCCCCAGTAGGTAATGTAAGCTTGGGGGGGGGCAATTTTATTATTTTCATATCACTGGCATGTAGTCCAAGACATTCCACATAGTAGGTGCTGATAAATGCTTATTGACTTTCCTGTGATCTTATGAATTGAGTATTTGATGTAGTTACAGGCCTAATACATATTTTGAATGAGTGATTTGTCATAGAAGACATTATTTTATTCCTGTAAAGTCTCTAGGTGTCTTTGTTGAGCTGTTAATCTTGTGAGCTTTAGTCCTACAGCACCAGTTGCCTATTGGATATCTCCAACTAGATGTCCTGTAGGGAGCCAAAGTTCAACATGTCCAAAATAGAACTCATCTTTCTGGCTTACACACACACACACACACACACACACACACACACACACACACACACACACACACACACACACACTCACCCACCCTCTATTCCTAATTTACTTCTGTTGAGGTACAACTTTAAGAATCACCCAGTTTGCTATCCTTGAATTATCTTTAAATTTTCATATCTATTCAGTCGCTGAGTTTTAATTGATTATAGCTCCACAGTATTTTTCACTTCCATCTCCTTATTTCTACTTACGTTGCCACCACAGTACTAATTCAGACCTTCGTTTCTTCTTGCCTGGGCTCTTGAAAATAGTTTCCTAATTATTCATCTGGCCTCTAGTCTCTTCCCTCTGGAATCCGTTTTCTGCATAGTTGCTAAATGATATTCCTATAAAAAGGATCTGACTATTTCACTTTCTTGTTCAGAAAAGTTAAATTGTTCCCTGTTGCCTCTTGGATAAAATATAAACTACTAACTTTGGCCTTCAAATTCCCTTACTGTATAGTGTCATCCTACTTTTTCTGACTGACTACACATTCCTTACTCCTCTTCATACATTCTTTGGTCAATCCAAACTGGTCTAATTGCTGTTTCTCATATATAACATTCTATATCCCATATCCTTGCCTTGGTATAGGCTGACCCACCTACTTAAAATGTTCCTCTTCCTCACCTCTGCCTTTAGAACTCCCAGCTTTTTTCTTTCTTTGTGGGGCACTGAGGGTTAAGTGACTTGCCCAGGGTCATATAGCTAGTAAGTGTCAAGTGTCTAAGGTCAGATTTGAACTCAGGTTCTCCTGAATCCAGGACCAGTGCTTTATCCGCTGTGCCACCTAGCTCCCCCCCCAGCTTTTTTCAAAGCTCAACTCAAATGCTACCTCTCCACATGAGATTTCCTAAATCCCTCCCCTTTTAACTGCTAGTGCCTACCTCTTCAAAATTACTTTCTATTTACATTGTTTATACGTTTTAGTAAACATCAAATGTGTGTAAAGCATTATGTTAGGTGCCCAGATATGAAATTTAGATAAGACATGTCTTTGCCTTCAAAAAGTTTAGGATTTAATATTAGGGGTAAGATACTAACATATTTAGCTTTAATGTGGCTGACAGTGAATGCAGTGTGGTAATTATTCAATATAGTACCTGCTAATGAGATCAGACTGTTGACTTTTGTTAGATTGGTTTTTTTTAAGTGAGGCAAGTGCCCAGGGTCACACAGCTAGTAAGTGTCAAGTGTCTGAGGCCGGATTTGAACTCAGGTACTCCTGAATCCAGGGCCAGTGCTCTATCCACTGCGCCACCTAGCTGCCCAACTTTTGTTAGATTTTAATATGGGCGCAGTCTACCACTGTTGCCATCAAATATATAAGCTTATTATGCAAATTACTCTTGGCATCACACTTTGCTGTACTTGAACATGTCTTGTGAAATCTCTTTATGTAAAACAATTTTTATGTAGAAGTGAAAAGTACAATAAAATTAAATCATTTACTTTGGTGGAATCATCTTGTTAAAATAAATCCAAGAAACTTATAATTTTTAAAGCATTGAAAAAACTCAAGAAATATTCTAGATAGTAATTTAAAATGTTCAAAAATTGAATTTAAATAATTGCCTTTTTGTTACCTTTAAAAGTGAAATTAATTTGGTTTGAAAAAAGAAAATCTAAGGGTGTAGCAGAATGAGGACAAGTAGAGATAATATACAAAGTTTAAATAGCAGAATCATAAAGAAAGAAGTCCAAATCCAGAAGATGTGATCCATTACATGTTCACAAGTACTCCTATTACCAAAAAAAACCCCCCTAAAACCAAAAACAAACCAACCCCCAAATTCCCCCTCAAAAACAAGTACTCTTATTGATCAATTAATAAACATTAAGTGCCTGCTATAATGATAAATACTCTGCTAGGCTTTGGGGATAACAAAACAGTGAATGAAATAATCACTACTTGAAAGCTTAAATCCTAATAGGAGAATACAAGTATTTATTAAATATATGCAGGATAAATATAAAGTGAAAATACAAATTAATATAAAGATAAAGACAAAGTAGCTTGGGATGTAGGGTAAGAACACCTATGGAGATGAGGAAAGATTTCATGTAGATGGTGCCTCAGTTGCATCCTGAAGGAAGGAGAGGGATTTTATGAGACAGAGGTGCAGATGCATTTCCTGCACTGGGGTTTATCCATTGAAAAGAAATGGATAAAGAGATGGAGAAGGCCAATTTGCCTTGCATGCAGAATAGAAGAGTAATATTCATTGGGTTCGAAAGATAGGTCAGAGTCACACTGTCAAAGGTTTTAAAAGCTAAGCAGAGGAGTTTCATATTTCATCCTTGAGGCAATAGAGAGCCTCTAGAGATGATTGGGTAGGGATATGGCATAGTTAGTTAATGTGTAAAAGGAAAATTATTCAGCAGCAATGTGTAGGATGATGGGAAAAGACTGCTATGCTTATTTCTTTGTATCAATGCTTCATCTACTATGAGCTCTGTGTAGCTAGGTGGATGGAGTGCTGGGCTTGTAGTCAGGAATACTCCTCTTCCTGAGTTCTGATCTGATCTCAAATACTTATAAGCTGTGACCCTGGGAAAGTCACTTAACCCTGATTGTCTGAGTTTCCTTATTGTACAAATGAACCAGAGAAGGAAATGACGACCTACTCCAGTCTCTTTGCCAAGAAAACCCCAAATAGGGTCACTACTTAAAAACAGCTAAAGAAATATGAGCCCTAATACAGAAGAATAAATTGGTAAAACAAGACAATTTTTTTCTACAGATACTCATTTCCTTTTTTTTAATTTTTAATTTTATTATTTTTTTAAAGTGAGGCAATTGGGGTTAAGCGGGGTTAAGCCCAGGGTCACACAGCTAGTAAGTGTTAAGTGTCTGAGGCTGGATTTGAACTCAGGTGCTCCTGACTCTAGGGCCAGTGCTCTATCCGCTGCACCACCTGGCTGCCCCTCATTTCCTTTTGATATGTAAAAGTAAACTTTTCCCATAATCAAGTCTGTGATGCCAAAAGGATTGTTTGCCTCATATAAGCCTAAGTACAGATTTGCTCATTCCAGAGGAAAAACATTGGTTCTACCTTTAGCCTTTTTTATACTGTTGAAATGATGTTTAGCAAATCATATGTAAAGCTTTGAATGAATCCACTTGCAGATAATAAGGAGAAAGAGAATTACCTTTATGTCTAAAGATCTTTGTGATCAATTTGGAGGAAAATCTTTTTTCAGTTAAAATTGATAGATTTTAAAAAATGAAAGTGATAATGATGTGAGAAAATTTTATTGGATTCTGCATTGATAGAGTTTAGTGTCACTTTGAAATAGATCTACGAGACTTTTTTCCCTTGTGCAATTTGGACCATACCGCATACCTCACAAGCAAAAAACCAAACTTGTTTTGATAAATGGGTGTAAAACATGTATGTTTTTTCAAGTTGCTTCAAGACTAATGTTATAAAGAACATTCCATTAAAAGAAAGACTATACAATTGTATTTTAACATGGAGATACTAACATATTTGGAAATAATTGAGTTTTTCATCACAAGGTATTTCAAAAGTTATTTGAGCTAAAATAAGAAATTTCCATTTCTCAGAGATATAAAGATAAACAAATGATTTCTTCCTGAAACAGGAATATGTATTTTTGTAAGCCTTACTATTTTACATATATTGTACAAGATTCTCAGTTTTTATATGGCAATTCATAAAGTTCAAATGACTGCATTTATGAAAAAGTTTATGGTATGTATAATTTACAGAATAATATTTTTCACATTTAAAATGATGTGCCTTGAAAATAAATGAGAAGATTAAGACCTCACTTATCACTGTTCCAAAAAATTTCTCAATTTATTTTAAAGACATATTTTAAAATTTGAAGGGATAAGGAACATACTTGCCATAAAACAAATATGATACATTTAATCTTTCTTTATTTGAACAAAACAGGTTCATAGAGTTGGCTTGGATAATATATTGAAACAAGGATTTGAATTTTAAAATCTTACTGTATTTTGGCTACGGGTAAAAAAAAAAGCCTTTTCAAGTTTATCAGACTATACTGGTTTTATACTTATAATACCTTATTTATGTAAAAAAGGAATTCTGTACCTTATAAAAACAAAATATCTTACTGAATGAAAAAGTATTTTGAGTACTAAGATCATTAATTTTACTTTTGAGACACTTAGTGTTGAAAAACAAACTCAAGCATCACAATAAAAATGATACTATTATAAATTATAAGCATGAACATTGTAAGGATTTTATCAGTAATTACCTGTATCTTGTTTTTATTTTATTTATTTGAAATTTTAAAAATAAAATTATTATGAATTTTAAAATCGCAATAAAATAGACACTAAGAAAATTATTTTTACAGATTGTTTAATGCAGAGTTTGCTTTCCCCCCCTATAAAAATAAAAGTGAGGGTCATTATTACATAAGGGATGTGTCTAGAAGCCTGGTAATCCCTTTTATAATAATAATAATAATAATAACTGATATATAGAAAGTGCTTTAAGGTTTCCCAAGCTCTTTACATGATCCTCACAATAGTCTTCTGAAGCAGAAACTATTATTATCCCCATTTTAAAAGTGAGGAAACCTAGGTAGTTATATGACTTGTCTGGGGCCACATTAAGTGACTGAGATGAAATCTGTACCCAGTTGCCCCTGACTACAAGTCCACTTTTCTCTTCTATATATGATGTTTTAGGATATTTGTACACTATTCCTGAATTCAAAAGGGCATTGTAGTAGTTTTTCTTTCTTTAGTCTAACATATCTTTTTTTTTTTTTAATAGGCAATACAACATCCAGCTGATGAGAAGTTGCAAGAGAAGGCATGGGGTGCAGTTATTCCACTAGTAGGCAAACTAAAGAAATTTTATGAATTTTCTCAGAGGTTAGGTAAGTTGAAAATATTGTAAATATATAAGCAGCCTAATAAGGAAAATAGTTATTACTAAAGATGTTAAATGGAGCTCTTAAAGTTGGAGTTGATAATTTTGGCTAAATTTTCATATTAAGGAATTTTAAATACAATGTAGTCTCATTGATCAGTCCCACCTTTCTTAATTGCTAATTTTCTTGAAACACTTTGATGGAAATATGTGTGTAATTTGTACAAGAGTACTTTTCTTAGTTCTTCTAACAAGGTTTAACCTTAATTGTATGCAGGCTCAAAAGATTTCATCATGGCAGCTTCATAGCATAATGTCACCCTTTTATGACAGATTATTACAGTTCTTCCATGCATGGGAATTGGCCTTTGAATGACTCTAGATTGTCTAAATTTATATCAAAATCATTCCTGAGATCAGTCCAAGCATAGTGAATTATGCCATAAATTGGGATTCTAAGACCAAAACATTTATTGTCTGTTTTGTTTTGTTTTTAGTGAGGCAGTTGGGGTTAAGTGACTTGCCCAGGGTCACACAGCTAGTAAGTGTTAAGTGTTTGAGGCCAGATTTGAACTCAGGTACTCCTAACTCCAGGGCTGGTGCTCTATCCACTGCGCCACCTAGCTGCCCCCCAAAACATTTATTGTCTTGTCCTACATTATAGAGGGAACTGCTAGGGAGTAGTGAGGGAAAAGAGAGAATTATTTTTGATTCCTCTCTCACATGTTTCTACTTCATCTTCCATTATGGCAAGATCAAATTATATTAGTCCAATGAGGGTCAAAAAAGGCATACTGGCGTCAAATGCATAGCATGACACCATGAGCTATTTCCTTTGAAATTCTTTTCTATTTGGAGACAGTTGATCATTTGTTTTCTTGGATAATTGAAGAAAGATCATTTTAAAGAAGTAGATATATAAATGAGAGAGAATAGAAAGATAAAACATTTAATAATATGTACATTTTAAGTAATAGATGGCATAATTAATGGATTATACATTGAATATGAAATGCCATTTTAAATATTTTTTTCAATTCAGGAGTTTGGAGAATTACCATTTGTCCTTTATACTATGGAGAAGTTTATTGAAATGTTGCATAAAAATAGAATTATAGTGAGGGTGGGAGATGGTTGTAAGTATTATCCTTTTCTCTATAGCAACAAGAATAGTAAAGCTTTAAAGTGAGCTGAGCTTTAAGTGTCATTGTACATCATTTACTCTTAAAATATGACTCTAATTCACGTTGCATCTAGTATTTCCCTTACAGTCCTAAAATCTGGGCCTTTGATGGCTACATATCATCAAGTTCTAACTTCTGACATTTCCAAGCTCCTATTGATACTATACTACTTTCAATTCTACTTATATGCCATTCAAACACAAGGTGTGCCTTTAGATGCCTTCAGCTTGGCATCTGAAGTCAATCATTTAATAACGACCTAAGCTTTATTGGAATTAAGAATTGCAGAGTTGGGTGTTGCTCCCAACAGGAATTCCAGTGTGTTCAGCTTCATCAATAAAGTGATTAGGACACAGCTATGTTTGAAACGGACATTTCTAGCAGGGGTAGAGTATTCTTTTAAAATTGACTTTAAAAAAAAAAATTAAATTTTTTTTTTTTTAGTGAGGCAGTTTGGGTTAAGTGACTTGCCCAGGGTCACATAGCTAGTTAAGTGTTAAGTGTCTGAGGCCAGATATGAACTCAGGTACTCCTGACTCCAGGGCTGGTGCTCTATCCACTGTGCCACCTAGCTGCCCCTTAAAATTGACTTTTGAAGTTATCTACCAGTTCAGTCCCCTAACTAGGAAATATTCCTCATCTTCTAGCTGGTGGGCAAGGGCTGATATGCATGACTGCTAAATTTTGAAATATAGGTTGTAGGTCTTAATAGGAAACATTAATCTGTACACAATTAAATATTTCCAGATTTTATAATTACAAAGTAGGTGCCATTGAAACATTCTGTGTTCTATATTTCTGCAATTGCCATTTATTGGTATGATTTGAATTGGTTATGGCGGTAAGTTCTTTAGCGAGGCTACATGGTGTAGTTTGTAGAGATCTAACGATGGAGTCAGGAAGATCTATGTTCTACTCCTGCCTCTGATGCATACTGACTGTGTGACCCTAGGCAAGTCATTTAACCTCTCAGTGCCTTCGTCAACGTTCTAAAACAATAAATTGCAGAGAAAGTGCCCACTTGCATTAGTTTCATTCCATACCCGGAACTACCTACACTAGTGAAATCACTGATCTGATCAAATCTCTGATCTAGTTAATTGATTTCTAGGTCTTTGTTTAGATAAGGTATAAGTGTAGTAAAAAAGATAAATCACTATTTTGATGCTTATTACTTAACCTTATAGAGGAAAGGGCTGTAATATTTATTAACCTAATATTCTAAAAGTATAGCATTTTAAGTTAATTTACTTATTTATAACATATGCCCTTATTTATGGAATATCTCAGAGTGGAATACACTTTTGACATGACAAACAAGATGATAAGAAAAGCTATCTTTTCCTTATACTAAATGATTGAAAGAAAACGGTACTAAAAGAAAAAAGTGAAATTGTATTGTCTAATAAGTTTATTATCTAAATCTTTCCATAGCAATATACACTTCCTCCTAAAAATATTTCTGTAGAATTTATCTTTGAAAGCTTAAAATGCTTTAGACTATGAGATCAATTACAAGCTAAACTAAAATTTGTACTGTTTATTTAAGTTTGCATAGCTATTGTAACTGTATAAGGAAGTAACCTCAATATTTTGATCACAAGACATAAATACACAAAGTCTATGTTTTATTTTTTATTTTTTTAATCTGTAATAGTTTTTTTAAAGAATTATTTTGAAATAAGCTTCAGTTCATGTAGATATATTTTATTCAACATTTTTAATACTTTCTTTGAGTTATTAAATATATAGCATTTCAAAAGTTTAATTCATTCTGTTTTTGAAATGTGGAATTGTTCTATTTCTGGCTGAATATTTTTACATTTAAAATGTGAATTTATTTTATTATAAGATTACTACTCTCGACTTCTCATTTTAAAAAACTTTATACTAATATTTTATCTTTACTGATAGTATGTGTTTAAAAACTTGGGAGGGGGAGAATTGTTAAAACACTATTGTGGATTATATTTTTAGTTGATAAATACCAAATAAATACAAAGAACTTTCCATTTTTTGATTTCTTAAGAGGCAGCATTGAGAGGTCTTCTGGGAGCCTTGACAAGTACCCCATATTCTCCAACACAGCACCTAGAGCGGGAGCAGGCTCTTGCTAAACAGTTTGCAGAGATTCTTCATTTCACCCTCCGATTTGATGAACTCAAGGTAAAATTTTTGCTTTTTGTGAATGTTGTTAAATTAGTTTTTATTTCATTAATAGAGAAAATCTGTAGACCTGCACAAATAATTGCATTTTAAGGGGAATATTTTTATTCATTTTTTGTCATGAATCTAAGACTTGAATGCAAAGCAACTTATAGTAAGCAGACACAATGAACCTAGGTAAAAAACAAGACTGTAAAATCTTGGTGGTACTTCTGGTAGGAATGTTAAGTCATATAGCCTCTTTGGGTGACATTAATTTTCTCTTGAATATATGAACATATGGATATAGATAGATAGATGGATAGATGGATAGATAGATAGATAGATAGATAGATAGATAGATAGATAGATAGATAGATAGATAGATGTAGGTATGCATGTATCTGTTTGTATGCTTTTCCATTTTCTTCATCCCTAAGTGATTTCATGGGTGTAGGTAGCTTCCTGTGAGGAAACTCCTTCTACCAATGCATTTCAGCCATTATTTGGTACCTTGTCTTAGAATGTTGTCTAGATACTGGGGTCACACAGCCAGTATTTTGGACAGGAAGGATTAGAACCCAGATTTCCTGACTCAAGGCTGGTCGTTTCTCCATGACACCTCACTGCCTAACATAAATTCCTTATGATACTATAAACTTTGTCTTGCAAACATTTATTAAGTATCTACTATGTGCCTAGTACTGTACTAGGTATTGGAGAAACAAATAACAAAACAGCTCCTGCTTTAAAAAAGCTTAAATTTGATTGATGGAATACATCATAAACAGATAAATAGCTTACACACACAGATAGACATACACAGACATAGTAAATTGGTGGAGGGCAACTGGGGGAGAAAGGAGATTAGCAACTGAAAGATTCAGAATTAACATGTAGGAGGAGGCACTTGAAAGAAGTTAAGAATTCTAAGAGTTGGAGGTGAGGAGAGAGTGTATTTCAGTGATGAGGGAAATACAGAGAGATGGGAGATGGAGTATCAGTTGTGAAAGACAGCAAGTGAACTATCTTGGTTGGAAAATAGAGTACATGAAGAGGAATAACATTTAATAAATATGAATCAGTAGTGGAGAAAGATCGTAAAGGTCTTTAAAGGACAAAGCAAATTGTATCGTATTCTAAAGGCCATTGCAGCTTCTAGAGCAAGAAGGTGACATGATAAGATATATACTTTATTAATATCAATTTGGCACTATTTGGAGCATGGATGGGAGAGGTGACAGAAAACATTTAGGGGGAATAATTAGGACATTATTTCCTGTTGCATCAAGTAATTTCAATATGGACTTAGGATCATAGATTTAGAACTGTGAATTTACTTAAAGGGGGTGTCATAAAGTAAATAATAGCTCTAGAATTGGTGTCAGTAATATCTGGGTTCAATCTCCCTCGCCAACATTTACTAGCTGTATGATCCTAGGTTATGCATGTAATGTCTCAGACTTAAATTCTTCTAGCAAATGGGGTAGTTGTAGTACCTACCTTCCAGGGTTGTTGTAGTTTAAAAGGAGGGAGGCTCAAGGAAATAATATAGGTAAAACATTTTGCAAAGTTTAGAGTACCTTATAATTTTATATATATATATATATATATATATACATATATATATATATATATATAAAATTATATATATAGTGTAGCACAAACCCCTTTTATTTTTTATATTTGAAAACTAATTAAAGGTTAAATGATATACCCAAGGTCACATTGGGAGCATGTGGCAACTTAGAGTTCAGAACTTGATCCATTGACTCCAAATCCAGTGCAGGGGCCCCCCAACCCCCCACTTTGGTGAGGCAATTGGGGTTAAGTGACTTGCCCAGGGTCACACAGCTAGTAAGTGTTAAGTGTCTGAGGTCGGATTTGAACTCAGGTCCTTCTGAATCCAGGGCCGGTGCTCTATCCACTGCGCCACCTAGCTGCCCCATCCAGTGCTTTTTTTTAGCCTTTATGTCAAATTTCCTCCCTTATTGGAATAACTGGACTGGCACCTTGCTGACCCCTGTCCTAAGTCACCAACTAAACACCTTTATTTGCCACTGTCTTAGAACTTTGTTACTCGTTCAGAGTGGCTATCTTCCTTTTATCAGGGAATGGTCGCCCAATTTGAAAGTCAGCTTATTTGGACTTAACTATACTAAGCTAATAAGCCCATAAAATATTCACTTGAACATGATGTAATGCAAATTCAAATTTTTCTAAATTTTATTTCATTGGGAGGGGGAAGTTGTGATGTGCATATGTATTTTGTTATAAAAGGATGAATCAACTTTACAAAGGTTCTCAATAACTATGTAAAATTATGGGACAGTAGAGGGATTTTTTACCAGAAGATTACCTAAAATTTTGG
Organism: Dromiciops gliroides; assembly: GCF_019393635.1. Classification (NCBI taxonomy): domain Eukaryota; kingdom Metazoa; phylum Chordata; class Mammalia; order Microbiotheria; family Microbiotheriidae; genus Dromiciops; species Dromiciops gliroides. Next base: position 101,840,756 of record NC_057861.1, read on the forward strand.
TTTTTTGTGCTTAAGATTTTGGAGGGAGGAGGGGTCTTGAACTTAGATATAAATTGCTTTTAGACAGTATCACAAGTTATCCAGTATCTTCAGTAAATCATTAGGTTAACACTTGCTATATGAATGCTGTCACATATGCTAATTATTGTACACTATATTCTAGATGACAAATCCTGCTATACAGAATGATTTCAGCTATTACAGAAGAACACTGAGTCGTATGAGGATCAATAATGTTCCAGTAAGTTCCCACTTGGAAAAGAGTGTCAGAGGGATCACTTTTTTTTTTTTTTAAATAAGGCTTTTAATAGTAATGGTAGTTACGAGCAGCAACAGCTGTGGTGAGAGGAAAGACACACTAAACATATGGTCTGTTGTGTTTAGGACCTAATGTCCATCTGCTGTTCCTCTTGGCTCCCACTATTTGAATTTTTATTACTTCTCCGGTAACGAGAATAATAAAATTTTATATTAACATAGCACTTCTGTTTTAAGAAACTGTGTCCTGCTAAAAATTCTTATGACTTATGAAAAGGAATCAATAACATTTCTACGTTACATTCTTACTGAGACAGACCAATATGGGAAGGGAATAATATCAGTAGTATTAAGGAAGACTAAGACATTGCATACTAGAGGCTTTCAGCTCACCTTCATTAACTCTAATTGAGAAAATGATATGGTATATGCTTTCTCTCTGGCCAAGCACCAGTTTTTCATTTTAGTTCTCTGTGTACAATCTTCCTCACCTGTAGGAACTTAGTTCCTACATCACCATTTTATAGAACTAGAAAAATAAGGACACACTGTAACTTGACTCTAACATAGTGATGTCTTTTTGGTCCTCTGAGAAAAACAGTCAACAACCATTAAAGCACTAGGCTAGATGCAAAAGTGAAAACATGACAATTTTTCCTGTCAAGGTTATGTTTTACTGAAGTACCAGGGGAGTGATGCATGACATCTATCTACATGTACGAATGTACATACGCATATATATCGACTTAGGAGTGAGAAAGACAGAGAACCAGAGAGATTTCTTTTAAAGGATTCCAGAGCATCAGTGAAGGTCCAGGGTAAATTTATAATCGGTCAGCAAGCACTTATTAATATTAAGTGCCTACTGTGTTCTAGAAACTCTGCTAGGTGCTAAAGAGACAAAAGCAAAAATGAAACAATCCCTGCCCTGAAGGCAAAATACACATAAATGAGGACATCCAGAAAATGTACAGAATAAATACAAGAGAATCTTGAGGGAGAAGGCTCTGTGAGTTGGGGAGATCAAGATTTTGTATAGAATATGGTACTTGAATTGGTCTTGAAGAAAACAAAAGAGCTAGAAGTGAAGTGGGCATTTGAGGCATGGAGGACAACCAGTGCAATGGCACAAAGATGGAAATGAGTAATGTGCAAAAAGACCAGTTTGGCTAGATTAGAGTGGTCCCAAGAAGGAATGCAGTTTAAAATTAGGCTGGAAAGTGTTAAGAACTGTTAAAAGGTCCCCTGAACTTATCTTTTTTAGTTGCTATATTTTCCAGAAACACTGCACCCAGAGCATGTAGGACTCTCTGAATGTGACAAGGACCAAGCTGCACCCCCCCCAATGGCATAATTTGTTGTTTGTACCCCAAACTGAACTCCCTTTGTGTCCTTGGAATAAAGACAGGCCCCAGCTAGTTTGTGCCAGGCTGGGAAATTTGCTTGTGCAGCCAGGACTCAGTAGATATGAAGCAAATGAGTAGAGTAGTCTAGGGGTAGAGTGATCTTCCACGGAAGCATGACTAGTCAGGAATTCACCTAAAAAAAGATATAGGGGTTTTAGTGGACTGAAAGATCATTATGAATCAGTAGTGTGATGTATCAGGCAGTAAAGTTAATACATTTTTAGGTTGCTTTAGGGTTTGGTGTCCTTGAAGAGGTGAGAGTTCCATTAGAACCTACTGTTTAGACCATGTCAAGAGTACTTTTTCACTTCTGGGAACCACATTTTAGGAACACATTATGAAATTAAATGCTTTCTACAGGAGTGAAACTAAGAGGATAAATTGTAAAGGATTTTGAATTCTTCCCATAGGAGCTGTCTTAGTCGGTTCCTCCTCACTGTCTGTTTCTAAGCCAAAGTCATAGAGTTGTAGTTGTCTTGTCCAATTAAGACTAGATGGCTTTGGAGATTTCTTCATTCTCAGTTTACAAGTTGAATCAAATGATTTTTTTTCTTTCCCACAGGCAGAAGGAGAAAATGAAGTAAATAATGAATTGGCAAATCGCATGTCTTTATTTTATGCCGAGGCAACCCCAATGTTGAAAACCTTAAGTGATGCCACAACAAAATTTGTATCAGAGGTAAGTGTATTGTGTAAAGCAATTCCTTCCCACCTATCCCCAATTTGTGTTTGTTTTTTTCCCTTATGTATTTTCCCTGGTACAGGGGGAAGGTACTGTTCTAGGGCTCAGAAGACCTGATTCCTAGATATTCTTAGATATTCCATGTGTATTTGTGCAAATTACTCTACCTCTCTGGTCCTCACATTTCTCACATCCATGAAATAAGGTGTTGCTTGTATTAGATGATTTCTGAGTTCCTATTCAGCTCTAGAATTCAATCCCCTTCTCATTCTGTTACCTCCACTCTGGTACAGTGTTGCTCTTTAGTAGCTTCCTATTTCTTACCATGTAAAGTTCTGAATCGTGCCTGTCAGTCATTGCCTTTCCTTTCCAGTGTTTTATCCTGCTCCTTTTCCTTCTGAGCTGGTGATACTGAGATTCGCACCCCCCCCCCCCTTCAGTCTCTGCAGTCTTTGTCACTAAAATGCAGTCAACTTATCATCTGTTCAGTTAGTTTGCTTTTCACGTGTTTAGGATGACTTGTGGTTTAAGGTTCAGTGCTGACCCTTTTTCTAAGAAACAGTGAAAGGTTATCTAGCATCTTTGAGCCGATCCTGTATCTACTTGTTCGGTGATATGCTTAAACAATCAACACAAATTTATTAAGCTCCCACTGTGGTAGGTGCTGGGGATACAAAGACAAATTAAATAATTCCTGTTCTTAAGGAGCTTACAGTCTATCAAAGAGTTCCATATACTTGTAATTCCCTCTTTCCCCTTCATCTCTTCAGATGCAACAGTGAGGTGTAAAATAAAGTGCTACTGGATATCCAAGGTAAAAATGGTAGAAAAGCAGATCTTGACCTTGATATGTAAGGAAATGTTTCCCAACAATTTGACTGGCCTAAAAAAGGAGAAGAGGGCTTCCCCACTGCTGGAGGTGTTTAAATAGAGGCTAGCTGGCCTCTTATGAGGTACTTTGTAAAGCTGAGGTGTCAGACATGTGGCTGGCCAGGCATAAACAGCCTACTGCACTCCTGAGTGCAGCCCAAACCAGATTAAATTGTAATTGGGAAATATCTGACAAAAATACAACAAAACATAGATAATATTAATAGATTGTTCAGTGTATGTCCTGCAGGGATCCTTATGTACAGGGCAATGGCTCCTGTTTTCTCTTTGAGTTTGACTCAACTGTAGGGGATCAAGCTCTTATATACTAGAATTGTCAGGGATCTTAGAAGAGATCTAGTCTACCACCTCCCTTCCCTTTTTTAGTCTCTTCCAATCTTCTACTTCATTTTAAAGTTAAAGAAACTTATTCCCAGAGAAGTTACATAATTTTCCTGAGGTTATACAAGTAGTAAGTGGCAGAGCCAAAATTTGAACTTGGGCATGAAGATTCCAAGTTCATTACCCTGCATTCATATCCCTGCACCATGTGGCCTCCTCAGATTCAGATTAGACTATGTCACTTCCCCCTTGGAGATGAGGTGATTCTATATGTTCTACACTCTCTAGTACCTAATTGAACTATCCATTGTTCTCTAAATGTATGCTGCCCTTTACTGCTTCTGTGTTACTGTCTGGAATGTCCTTAATCAACTTTGCATATTGAATCCCTACCTGTCCTTTAAGAGAAAGACTATTGATAAATGTTGTTTTGATACAACAGATGCTTGCATATCCTGTGTGTGTGTGTGTGTGTGTGTGTGTGTGTGTGTGTGTGTGTGTGTGTGTTCCCCCCCAAAATGCTTTTTAATTACAAGGGGGACTTTTTCCTTAACTTTGGTATGGTACTGTAATGATTGGAATGATGCCACCTACTGGAGACTTGCTGTGGGAAAGCTCCACCATGAGGAAAATGCCTCAGAGGCATTGTGGCTTTTCCTTGGCGTCAGGAAATAACGTTTGCTCATGGGTGCTGTCTATCAAGGCTACCAGCCAGTCAATTTGAGGAGCCTCCTATGGTCTGGGAAGAGACAGGAAGGAGAAAAGGGAGCCTGCACGGAGAGCTCTGGGGCTTTTTGGGTTCCTGACTTGATGGTGGTGGCGGCAGAGGACTTCACAGGAAATTTGAGGAAAGATAGGAATGCCAGGCTGTTGGAATTCTGTTCTTAATCTTTTTCTTTCTATTTTCCAATAAACCCTTAAAAACCTAAACTCGTTTTATCAGTGATTTTAGTCAGTTTCCCCAAAAACTGGGGGGAACAGATTAGTATCCACATTTAGAATCTTAAATTACACAGTACCAACTATAAATTGTATATTTGATCCAAGTTTTGTTCCTTCACAATGTTGACTTTGTTATTGTAGTCATTAGTTTATGACTGCTTTCTTCAGTCTGAATATACCTCTTTCCTTATTTCTTTTTTTTTCTAAATACTTTTGTCATTCTATATGACCTAATATTCCATTGTATTCATATGCCAAAATTTGTTCAGCCATTTACTAGTTTAGAATTTGTTTTATTTATAGTTTTTAAATCACCACAAACATTTATATGAATATTTTTGTACACATGGGTCTTTCTTGCTATGTACAGCTTTGAGCTATAGTCCCAGTAGTGTAATGTCTTAGTCAAAGAGTAAGAACAATTTAATTACTTTACTTGAATAATTTTTTTTCTGAATTAGTTGGGCATTTCCCCTCTCTACCAGTAGTTTGTGTTCTTGTGTATATCTTGCAATAGACTGCTGTGTACATTTGTCTCTGTCTCACTTTTAAGATTTATTTTAATCGAATCTAAAACTACCTAATACTAGATGACTTTGATAATTACTGCTGTTTTGAACCAAGATGTTCATTTCTCCTTCCTCCCCCTTACTTTTGTGATGCTAATAATCTAAATTAGAAGCTTTAGCACCAGTCTTTGGGCATTAAGCATTTATTAAAGCATAGTAGGTAAAAAGGAAAACACATAGAGTTCAGAAAGTTAAGAAAAGGCCTATCTAGCCTAGAGTTCCAGCCTGGTCTGGTTCTTCCTCAAGTCTTCCACCAGGAGTCTGCTTCAACCACAAACTGCCCCTGAATACTGAGTGTGGAAGCTTTTTATAGGTCTGGAGCAGAGGTGGTCCTTATACACTGCTTCAAGCTGATTGGTTAGTGTCATCCAAATCCATTGGTTCACTGGACTTGAAGGTGGTCTTGTGTTGAGTTCAAAAGTCCTTCACTTCTGAGGACAATACCTTCTTAAGGGCCAGTCAGGTGTGGTTACAATCTAATTAATTTTAAGTAGGCTAATCAGCAAAGTTAGTCACTATCACTTAATTCAGTCAGTTTAGATTAATCTCCAGGTGGGGCCTGCCAAATCCCATTATTTTCTCACACTTTTGGGGGAGTAATATTCCTTGATATTCTTGAACTTTTTTCTTCGGTATTATTTTCCTAATTCTATAAAGCATCCTTTTGGTAATTTAATTGCTGACTCATCTTCTGAAGCTCAATTGAAAAGGCTGCCCGATTTTTCTCTCCTTTCCTCCACAAAAAAAGTTAATGTGCTTTCTCCACTAAATAGACTTCATAAAGCATTTTGTCTTAGGCAGTTACAATGTTTTTATTTTATTTTATAATTATTTGTGTATGTTTTTTATCCCTCTACATTTTACATCAAGGCAATAATTGTGTCTATTTAAAGTTTATATTTCCTCCAGTTCTTAGCACAGTGTTTCTAGCATAGCAGGCCTTAATAAATGTTTATTGTATTGGGAGTTTTTTGTTTTTCTTTTATTATTCCTTTTCTGTCAAAGTTCATAATTTCCTTGAAATCAGGAACACAATAGTATTTATCTTTGTTTCTCTCCCAGTACTTAGCAGAGTGTCTTGAACATAGTAGGCCCTTGGTACTTAATTATTGAATATTGAATCAACTTGAAGAAAGTTTTAAACTGCTAAGAGTTTTGTTTTGTTGTTGGTTTCTGTGTGAATTTTCAGGTCTTTTTAAATATATTTTTAGAGTTTAGAGTTTTTAGCATTATCTCTTATAACTTTTTCTTCATTTCCAAAATATTTTGCAGAATAAAAATTTACCAATAGAAAATACCACAGATTGTTTAAGCACCATGGCTAGTGTATGCAGAGTCATGCTTGAAACACCGTAAGTATCAATTAGTCTTTTTCCCCGTTATAATAAGACGGCTATGATGATATTTCATAAGATACAGAGGGCATATATATCTTTGGGAGAAAGAATTTAAGCATAACCTCAAATGTTAAATCAATGTTAATTAAAATAAAAGAATTTGTAGCTGGGATATTTCTTTGTAACTAAAAATAAAATGGTTAAGTTTACAGGCTCTGCTGTGATTTAATCAGACAATTTAAATTTAAAAAAATTTTTTCTAACATAATCCTTATGCTTTCCATTCTTTCACTGTCTTATTGTTCCCCTCATTATCAAAGGGGCTTTTTTGTTTCTCTTGATTCTCATTCTTTCAGTCTCTGTTTCTTGGAGGGGAGACTGAGCTCCTCTCCAACTGTCTCCTCGTTTTTAAAGCCATGACTCCATTTCTTTGGTGTTTTCAGAGTCCTCTTGGGTCCCCTGTCAAGAAATTTCTTCTTCTTTTTCTTATTCCTTGCAGAATAAAATATTCCAGGAAATATTTCATAATGGTAGAGAACAGATAGGACTGGAATGAATTAAAATGGAAATTCAAGTCCTATATTTTTGTGATATTAATTGGTATATTTCATTAAGATTTACTAGTAATTGACAGGTATAATTGAGTTCCCATTGTATTAAGCTTGGCAGACTATTCCCCAGTTTGCCTGGGGTCAGAGCTTACCACCAAACTTGGTGGGGTGGTTGGAAGGTGAAGTGCTGATTGTGAAAGTTTCTAAATAGTATGCCTGGGACAGTAATGATGACCCTACTCCCCTCTCTTTTGGGAATCACCAAAACCTTTCAGATCGCGGGGTAAGGCCACCTAAAGACTAGGTAAGCATTTACCTATACTTTAAAGATGCAGATCTTTATTTGCCTTGTGCTTCATCCTCTTGTATCTCTTTTGATATTCTAGGGAGTATAGAAGCAGGTTTACAAATGAGGAGACAGTATCATTCTGTCTGAGAGTAATGGTGGGTGTCATCATACTCTATGACCATGTACATCCAGTGGGAGCATTTGCCAAAACATCAAAAATTGATGTAAGTTATAATTTATTTTTTTAACATCAAATAATATATTCCTAGATCTATGATGTTCTTAATATTCAAGAATAAATACTGATGAGAATTTTGCTGTTTCTTTTAAAATTGTAGACTTGAGGTTTTGGTATATTTGTTTTGTTTGTTTCTTAGTGTTGTCTATTTGATGATTTTAAGAATTCAAAGTGTGTAATTTGTTACATGGCTTGAACCATTCCTTCTTTCATTTTACTCAGTAGCAGAGTGATTTCATTTTAAGACATTGAGTTATGGTGTGTTTCATTTAAAATACTACCCTGGTAGGGAGATATATTCACAGTGACCATTCTGGTTATTTTGTTAAAAAAAAATCATAAAACCCCCCAATTAAATAGCTATAGGAAACAATTCTTTCTTTCAAGTAAAACCTTTAATATTTTGGGATCATTGCAAAATATAAAGGTATCTGAGATTTTTAAATTTAACTAAAATGTCAGTGGTGGAAAATTTATCCACCATAAACTATAGTAGTGAAAACATTTGATCTTTTCACAGACTACATCAGTTTTACTGACTACAGATAAATTTGTTAATGTTTATGTAATCAGTTTGCTCTCTGAAAATATGGGCTTTTTACTCTGTTAGGCAGCTTAGTGCAGTGAAAACCAACCTGAGCACTATTCTTGTACTTGGTGGCCTTGAGCATATAACTTCTCTTATGTAGAGCAGAGATTATGTTTCACTAATGTGCCTTATAGAGTGAGGAGGGAAGCTTCATATTATGTTGTTTTGTAAGTTTTCTTGAAGTATTTACTATTCCCACCTAGATTGTAAATACCTTGAAGACAGGGGGCTTGTCCTTCCTTTTCATTTGCTTATTATAGTTCTGCACACCAGATGTATTTGTTGACTCAAAAGAGGATGCTTTTTGTTGACTCAAAAAGAGAATTGTGAAGCTAGATAGATTTTTCTTGTCAAAGCTTACTGGAAATTTATTTTCCATGTTATAAACAGTCATATCTTATTCTTATTTTGTTTGGTGGTCATGATGCTAGTTTTTTTCTGATTACATAGTAATAATTTAGAAAAGTCTTATGTTTGAAAAATGCTGATTTAAAATAACCATCTTTTTTCCTTCCTAGATGAAAGGTTGTATCAAAGTCCTAAAGGACCAGCCTCCTAATAGTGTAGAAGGCCTTCTAAATGCTCTCAGGTATTTGTCTTTTCAGTTTGTTTATAAATATGTAACATAGCAGAAGTCACTGTGTGATTAAAATTGGAATTTCCATATTCAGATGAAGAAATAATGAAAATTTAAAAATGTATAATAATAATAATAATAATAGTAGTAGTAGTAACTTGGTTCCATAGGGATTTTTTCTATACTGAGTTATGTATGTTTGATAGTTGCACTCACTTTTTTTGTTTTGTTTTGTTTTTAATTTATTTTTTATTTTTGCAGGGCAATGAGGGTTAAGTGACTTGCCCAGGGTCACATAGCTAGTAAGTGTCAAGTGTCTGAGGTTGGATTTGAACTCAGGTCCTCCTGAATCCAGGGCTGGTGCTTTATCCACTGAGCCACCTAGCTGCCCCTCACTTTGTTTTAATATTCACTACTTCCATACCTCCCTATAAGTTCAACAGGTCATAGAGTACTTTGGGCAGTTCTTTGGATTGTAGTTGCTGCTTTCTCTTTGGACAAGATTTGGCTTTGTTTTTTGTGACCCTTGGAAGGGGAAGTACATGACTTCCCTTATGATATTGTTCTTCTAGAACTGAAACTAATATAGTTGAATTAGATGTATTTTCCCAGCATGGAATTACTGATTTGTTTTCATAAAATGATGGAATATTTAAAAATGATATTTCAAACATATTTATAGTCTTAAGAGTTAGATAGAAGCAGCCTCTTTAACTTGCAAACATGAGAGTGGCAAAAGAAGGGAATAAGCATTTTTATAGCACCTACTATGTGGCAGGGACTGTGCTAAGCACTTCTACAAATAATTTCACATTTGAGCCTCACAACAAACTGATGGTGTAGTTGCTGTTATTGTTATCCTCATTTTAAAGTTGTGGAAACAGAAACAAATCGAGGTTAATGACTTGCTCAGGGTCACATAGCTAGTAAGTGTTTGAGGCCAGGTTTGAACTTGGGTCTTCTGACTTCACACCTAATGCTAATTCCTTGAAAAATGAAACTGATTGATTTTAAAATTCATTTTAGTTTGTTAACACCAAAAAATATAAAATCATCTATACATATTTGCAACCTTAAATGCAGAATAAAACAATCATTCAAGAGTTTTGTGGAGAAAACTCATAGATACCACCTTTTCACCACAAGATGGTGATCTGCATTAGTAAAATGAAATGCTGCCTAAGAAAATTTAGCTAGGAATAAGTGAGTTAAGAAAATGGAAAGCACGATATCATTGAGTGGACATATAAACAAAGTGTAAAGTAGTAAAAAAAATAGGTATTAAGATAAAGTAGAATAGTTAGATTTGAGGATTGAATACTTTGAAAATTTTAAGATTTATTGAAGAAACCGATTTAAGTCATAGACAAAATTGACCATAACTTTAAACTATTTGCAGCATCATCATGATATTTAGGATGTCATTTATGATTTATAAACCAGTCTAGATAGGTTTTTAACTACATTTATGGAGTGATAAGTGGATTTTCCCCCATTTATTTTTTTCCCCCATTCATTTCTGTCTTTATCTTCCTGGTGTTCATTATTCTTCCACAATCCTGTTCTGTCTGCTATTTTGGACTGTCAGAAACTCCCAGCAAATGTTAATGGCCATTTCACAGTAAAAAACAAAATATTTGTGGTCTAGGAGGCATTTAAAGGAAGATATTTGAAAATGTATTAGCTATTCCTAGTACTTTTTGATTCACTTTATTAGAGTGTAATTCTTAGAGAACTATATCTCCAATGTATTAGAAAATCAATTAAAAAGATACAGATTTTATAAGTGACTTTTATTATTATGTTGTTTCTTTTTCTAGTGGGTTGCCTGTATCTGGGTGTTATTTAGGCACTATAGGGAATATTTCAAGTCATTTAGGACAGTAGAGTCCCAATTTAGTAAAATATGTCAGTGCACTGAGTCTTTAAGGTAAATTGATCGTGCCATTAAAGTGCTACATTTCATTGCAAAGAATAACTTACCTGTATTTATTTTATTTTTTTCTTCAGGGCTAAACAGCCAAAGAAAGGAAATTGGAATTTATATAAAAAGGTAGAAACATAGATAAAGACTGGCTATAATAGACAGGCTATTAGACAGCTTGATGGTAGTGAAAAGAGACCTGAGCACTGTCCTTGTGCTTGCTGGCCTTGAGCAAGTCTTACCACTTATCATATGTAGAGCAGGGGTCATAGTATTTGCACTAATCTGCCTTATAGAGGTAGGTCCACTGATATGTTTATTTTGTCAGTGTCTTTCTCTAGTACCTGTCATCTATAATAATATTTCAAGTTCAAAACATACAATTAAGAAAAGGCAACAAATTGTACCTACATTATTCAGATGGAATAACTGAATGAACCACTTACCTAAGATCATTCGGGAGAAAGAGTGCTAGAACTGGGAATTAGGGTTCAGTGCTAGATAATGTTGCTACCTTTCTCTGTTAAGTTTAAAGCTAAAGGTGTTTTATATATATATATATATATATATATATAGAGAGAGAGAGAGAGAGAGAGAGAGAGAGAGAGAGAGAGACAGACAGACAGACAGACAGACAGACAGACAGACAGACAGACAGACAGACAGATGCACACATATATTCTACCATCAAATGATATTGGTCTTGTCTTGTTATGTGGAGATATATATATATATATATATATATATATATATATATATATATATATATATATATATATATATATATACTCATGTCTAGTAAACCTCTAACGCCTCTAAAGTCTTGATAGAAGTTAATGGTCACAAATCAAACATAGAAGGAACATGTGTTATAGCTAGAAGAGTATTTCCAACTCTGTATCTCAGAGTGTATTCATCCAAGTTATGTGTTCTTCCTTTAAAGATTCAATAGCTGTCATTACTTGACTAATTCTGAAATGCAATTATGGAAATTTTTAAACCATAAATTATAAAAAAAGTTGAAATTTTTTTCCATTTAATTTTGTAGCTTAAAGAATATCTTGTTAGCTACATGTACTCTTCCTTGCATTGTGTAGACTTTTATCAGGAATTTACCTTGGGGGTCAGCTAGGTGGTGCAGTGGATAAAGCCCTGAATTTAGGAGGACCTGAGTTCAAATCCGGCCTGAGACACTTGACACTTACTAGCTGTGTGACCTTGGGCAAGTCACTTAACCCTCATTCCCCCCCCCCCCCCAATTTACCATGGAAAATTATACCACTTTAAATTGTGGGTCAGATTTCAGTAGTACATATACATACATTTAAGTATAGCTTATTACTTCTCCATTATGACTGCTTGATTTTTAAAATTAAATGTAGAGGTAGCCTAAAAGAAATTCAGTATTTACCCAAAAAGGACAGTTGGGTAAACAGATGTACTCTGCTTTCTGTAGTCAATACATTTCTAAAAATGTGTCTAAACCAACTGTGTGAAAAGAAAATCATACTTTAAATTCTCTAAAGAAGCAAGCAAGCATTATGTGATAAAGATAATCACTGTCAAATTAGTTACTTGTTATTTCTGAATTTTCATTTCTTAAGTTGGTTTAGAACAAAGAACATTCATCCATGGAAACAAATCTGATACTAAGAGAATTTAAACAATTTGTAGGGTACTTTTGAGGTGGTGGTGGGAACTTAGTGACAATACAGGAGCAATTTGCTTGTAACTCTGGTAAGTGGATAGAGAACTAGTCTTGGAGTCAGGAAGATCTGGGTTCAAGTTCCACCTGTTGACACATAGTAGCTAAGGGACTCCTAGACAAGGTATTTAATTTCTCGGTACATTTGGTAACTCTTTAGCACTAGTTGATTTTTCATTGATATAGGATGTTTCTTATCTTGTACACCATACACAGGTACAGTCAAAAACATTAAACTGATTTCCTTTTGGGTGAAAAGTCAATATATAATTTTTTAGCTCTAGGATTTAATTAGGAAAGAGACTGATGAGTTCAGTAGAGTGATAACTTGAAGGCAAATATACTGTTTATTCTTATTTTCACTTTATTAACATCATGAAAAATGTATTTCAGTGAGTGAATGCAGCTAAATAAATTTCCCATTAAGGTCTTTAGTAAATGTAGAAGGTATAATGTTGGAGTTGCTTTTGTAAAATTGATGAACTTATATTTTTTAGGTACACAACAAAACATTTGAATGATGAGACTACCTCCAAGCAAATTAAATCCATGCTGCAATAACAATTTCCTGGAATTAGCACCTGCTGTAGAAAGTTGACAGTATTCTGCAATGACTGAGATGCACAGTTTTTTAGTGATTGCAATTACTCTCTCATTCATTCTTGCTTTTTCTTTCTTTTTTCCTCTTCCCCCTTTTTAAATCATGTTCTTGTTTTTGACTTCTTTTCTGTGCCAAAATGAATAAAGTTATAAACTTTGAAGGGATGTTTTCCTTTCAACATGGCCACTTAAGGCAGCTAATTATGCATTGCATTTGGATCTCTACTGAGAAAAATTCTGTGACTTGAACTAAATATTTTTAAACGTGGATTTTTTTGGGAAAACTAATATTTAATATTGCTTCTTCTGCATGGCAAAACTGCCTATTTCTGCTATTTAAAAACCCTCAATTACTTCATTTTTCTATTGCCGCTTTTTTCATGTGCAACCAAGATGAAAATGTTTAAATTAACTGTGTTGTACAAAATGGTACCAAACACAAAGGTTTTTTTTTTAATTAGTAAAACTGGTTTGTTTAAAGTTTTACATTTGCATTTTGACTCTTTTTTTTTTTTGTAAGGATGTATGTTGTGTGTTTAACCTTTATTAACTAACGTTAAAACTGTGATGTGTGCGTAGAAAAAATACGTATGCATGTTCATGTTTAAAGAATGGCTGTTGATAAAATAAAAATCAGCTTTCATTTTTCTAAGTGTGTCTTGTTTTACTGAGTCAGCTCTGGAGGAAGGTCTGAGCTTCTGGAAGAGGCTCTGAAGTTCTTGAGGACTTACTCTTCATATTTCTACTTGTACCTCTTTCAGTGTGTGTAGCACATGGGAGGAAATTTTCCCACTTCCCCAAACCCATCAACAATAGTGTCTTGTGACAGAAGCAGTTGACCATAGGAAAAATGTAATTATATGCAGCTTGAGACATGATTTTAAGGACATCGATTCATCATATGTTTGGTTTCAGTGAAAGGTCATGGCAGAAGGAGAAGAGAGCCAAAGACTTGAGCCAAATAAAAAGAAAATCATAGATGTTTTGGAGGTATTTGGACTAGTTACTTGGGGAGAAAGGGAAGAACAAAGTGAAACTTATTCTTATGGTGAAGATGAAATTATGTTGACTTGAAAATAATAGGTGGATTCAGAACTGGTCATATGGCTGAATTTAAAGAAAAAGTTGTTTGGGTTTTTTTGCATGGGGCAATGAGGATTAAGTGACTTGCCCAAGGTCACACAGCTAGTAAGTGTCAAGAGTCTGAGGCCAGATTTGAACTCAGGTCCTCCTGAATCTAGGGCCAGTGCTTTATCCACTGGGCCACCTAACTGCCTTTGAAGAGGTTCTTTTTGTTGTTGTTGTTGTTGCTGTTAATGTTTGCAATATCAACATAGCAGGAGGTCTCCAGTGGATTATCCCAAGAATCTTAAATTGGCCTTTACCATTTAACATCACTTATTGAATTTAAAATAAGCACATAGATGGCATGCCCATCAACTTTACAAATGACATAAAACTGGGAGGAATAGCCAATATCTTGTATATCAGAATTAGGATTCAAAAAGATCTTGACAAGTCAGAACATTTGCCTGACTCAGGTGGCTTAAGTGTAACCACGACTGAGAGCCCAGATCTGGGTGTCTGCCCCTATATGTGATGATAGTTGCTGGGAAGAGTCTTAGTGACTAAGTGAGAGGAGAACTTTAGAATCAGTCAATTAACAGGTGGTCTGGCACAGCCTCCCCCCTCCCATCAACCACAAGGACACGGTGGTTAGTGCTAACCTTACATGTCTGGATTAAAAGTCTGCTAGCCTTTAATTCCTTAACCTAAATGTAGTTGACCAAGTCAGTTTGGGTACATAGGAACTCCCCAGTATATAGGTTAGTGAGTTAGTCAGGAGAATAAATCTAGGAAGGGGTCTTTCTTAATATTCCAGAAAGCCAGGTGGCCTGATTCCTGATCTTGGCCACTGATTTTTTTACTTACCTAGTTGTATTCACCCAAAAGCAACAAGAGGCATTTGCCAATTTATATACCCTTCCCTGACTGGTCTGAAGTCAGGAAGACCTGAGTTCAAATTTGGTCACAGATAGTAGCTATATGTACCTAGGTAAATCACTTAACCTCTGTCTTCCTCCGTTTCCTCATTTCAATCTACTTTGCATGATTGTTAATAAGATTCAAATGAGATATTTGCAAAGCACTTTGCACAGTGCACCTGGCACATGGTAGATGCTCAATAAATATTCTTTCCTTTCCCTTTTCTCCTTCCCCTTTTCCTCTCCTCTATTCCAATCCTTCTCCCTGACTTCCCTCCCCCTTCTTTTCCCTTTTTACTAAAGAATTTAGGATTTTCTATGGCTTGAAGTGTTTCATTGGCTATGATTTCTATCATATTGGATAGATTCCTAGTCATTCTTAGGGTGCAGAAAGTTTGGGGCCTTGGGAGTGAAAAGCCAAAGGGAAGACAGCCAATTGTTGGACCATCCCCCTGCTAGTTTTTGCCTTATACATTATAACCCTATGAATTTGAAATTTAGTTTGCTGTAAAACGGTTGGAATATAGATCCTAGGAAACATGTTCAGTTGGAGAGAGGTTGAGGTGATCCTTCCCCATCACAGAGGTACATAGTGTCTAGCAATGGTCTGCTGATTCCATTTCTACATGTTTTTATATTGACTTTAATGACTGTAACTTGACACCCACTCTACTCTACCTTGTGGGGTCTAACAATCCCCCCATCTCCCAAGTCTTAGAATCTTATACTTCCTGAAATATGGAATCCATTGTGATTGGGCAGTCGGTGGGTACCTAATGTATATGGAGTAATTGTTCCCTTGGCTTTATCCCTTACAGTCACATTCTTGTTGCCCTTTCAGTGGTCCCAGGAGCTGGATAGCACACCTAGCTAAAGGTCAGGTCAGCCACTTTTATCAATAGCCTTTGTGTACTTCTGTTACTGAGTCTTTGTTGACTTGAGGATGGAGCTGACAGCAATAGCAGAAGAATCATTGGGATCAAATAAATAGGTGTTATCGTGAGAGTCTGAGGACTGTGACTATCAGAATTTTATGTGATATCAGCAAGATTGAACAAAATTGGTAAGCAAAAGAGTTTTGGGGACCTTCTTAGGCACTAATGGATGTTAAGTTCAACTTCCCCCTTCTTACCCTCCTCCCCCCCACCCATTTTCCTCTCCACTTTTTCTTGGTCTTCTGTGTTCACGCACCAGTAAGTGATAATCGTTCTTGGCTTCTTCTGCAACCCACTCCAAACTTTCTGTGTCTGTTGTTAATATCTCCAAACACTCATTTATCACTCCTTGGAAGTCTATGCCAAATCTTCCTGGCCAATTCCACTCCTTTCTGGAAAAGACCTGTTGTATGGGCACAGGAAAATGGAGAGAAGAAAATAATTTCCCTTTCTTCCTAAGAGGGTAAAAACAATAACAGTTGGAGGTTATAGTTGGCAGTAGGTGGCTTGTGATGGTATCCATGCCTTCACTTCCTAGCTGAGAGAATACCCCCCCAACACACACACACACACCCCACAAGAAATTAGACCTTCCCCTACCTCTGCCCTGCTTGGCTTTGGGGAAAACAGTTGTGAGTGTAGTCATTGTCAAAGTTAGCCTCACTCAATTCTTTTCAATCCCTTGTCTTTATACCATCTTCCCCCACCAGCTAAATGCATGCTCCGCAGATGGGTTACTTTCGGGACATGGTGCAGTTAAAGGTGAAGACTTAAGAAAGAAACTAATCTAGCCATTCATGCCACTGGTTATTTGAAGTGAGGCCTTTGAGTTGGGCCTTTAACTGTCTCTCAGCCTCCTAAGGGTGATGTTCTTGGGTTCAGTGGTACATAAAGGCAGTGCAAAGTGAGGTTTTGTTGTGAATAGTTATCTGCATATCCAAACCTCCAACAGAGGTGAGTCTTACTTGTTATGGGATTTCATCACTCAGCACTGGAGGATTGGTATCTCTGGTAGATGGACTTCAGGCACTTGCCCTGTAAGTCTTTGTCAGGGGGATTGTCAACAGCTCTCCTTTCAAACACCAGGGCCCATGCTTGCTTACATTTGATTGGGGAGGACAGACCTCACTACTGCCTAAAGGAATTTATGGAAGTTCTATATCTTAACTCTTGGCTGTTCTCTCTTTGCCTTCAGTGCTTAAGAGGAGGCACTTACTATGATAGACATGCTATTCTGCTGTGGCTATACTTGTTTATTGGCCTTCTCCAACCTACCCAATTATGGTAACTTTCTTATATTGATTCTTTATCCTTTAGCTGGATAAGCCAGTGACTGTCTACACATATAGCAATGATTTTTGCTAGAAGTCACTAAACAGAGCATTTTACCAATATACTCTCATTTGATCTTAGTGATAGCCCCAGGAGGTAGATGCTATTCTTCTCTATTTACAGTTGAGGAAACAGAGTTGCTAAGGGCCACACAGCTAGTGAGTGTATGAGGCTAGATTTGAACTTGGGGCTTCCTAACTTAAGGCCCAGTGTTCTATCCACTTAGTTGCTTCATATAGGAGGTGTCCCATAAGTTCACCTCCAAAGGAAACTAGGAATTCTAAGAGGCAGAGGTGAGGAGTAATGCATTCCAAGAATGGGGGTAGATCACTTAGGAGATGGGTAATAATGTGTGAGAAAAAGAGTGAAGTTTGAAAAAGAGTGATTTTGGCTGGAGTTTGTGGAATATTTTATAAAAAGATTGGAAAGGTAGGTTAGAGCCCAGTTGTCAAGGGCTTTACATGTCAAAAGAGAAGTTTGTATTTAATTCTAGAGATAATAGGAAGCTACTGGTATTTATTGGACAGGAGAGTGATATCTCCAGACCTGTGCAATGTAGAAAAGAGGAGAAGGGATACTGGAGGCAGGGAGACCACTAAGGTGATGAGAGCAGGATGGTGACTGTATGAAGTCTCAGGTAAAGGGAGGGATATGGATAATGATCCAACAAAAAGGAGGTGAGTTACTCAGGAGGAAAACCAAAGGAAAGCAATGTTAGAAAACCCAGAAAGGAGACAGTATCAAAAGAGAGGGTGGTCATTAGTATCACAGAAGCATGAAGATTGAGAAAAGATCAATGGATTTGGCAATTAGATCTCTGGGACTTTTGAGAGAACAGTTTCAGTTGAGGTCAAAAGTCAGATTATGAGGAGTTGAGAAGTGAGAAGAAAGGAAATGAGTTTTTGGATGACTCTGTAGGTGATAAGGGCAAGTGAAGGGTTTTTGTTTTATTTTTAAGGATAGGGAATACCTACAGCAGAGAATGAATTGCTAGCTAGGCAGACACTGACAACTTTTAATTTTAAAAAATTCAGTCAGTATTCATTAAAAATATTCATCTATATTCCTCTATGCGTTAGTCTTCCCTGGTTTAGCTTATTTATCTCAAAGGGAGTTTGGTGAAGTGCTTTCTCAGTTTCTGAAAATAATTTATGTAGTATCAGTATTAATTATTTTTTAAAGTTTCATAGAATTCTGTAAATCCATTAGGATCAAGAGTAATTTTTCCTTTGGTAGTTCCTTTACAGTTATTTCTATTTCCTTTTTTAAAGATTGGATTATTTAAGATCTTTATTGATTGTTCTTTTAGTTTGGATATTTTATGTTTTTAAAGATAACCCTCTTTTTGTTTTCTTAGTTTCATTGGAATATAACTGTATAGTAGGTTCTGATAATTCTTTTAATTTTTCTGCTTTTACTATATTTTTACCTTATATTTTCACCTACTTTTGATTTTATTTTTATTTTTATTTTTAAAATGAGATTGGTTAATGGTTTCAGTTTTGTTTTTCAATTCTATAGGCTTTTTGGTTTATAATTTAACTATTTCTTTCAATTTTCAAAATTGCTTCTTTTGGGTTGATTTGCTAGCTTTTGCATTTTTTAAAAAAATGAATATTCATTTCATTAATTCTTCTCTCCTATTTTGCTAATTGTTTTTAGACATCTAATTTCCCCCCTAAGAATTCCTTAAGAATAGTTTTCCTCTCACATTTATGGAAAGGAGAACAGTTTATGACTAAACAAGAGATAGAGGATATTAGGAAATGCAAAATGGATGATTTTGATTACATTAAATTAAAAAGGTTTTGTACAAACAGAAGCAATGCATCCAAATTTAGAAGGGAGGCAGAAACCTTGGAAACAATTTTTATAGCCAGTATTTCTGATTTGGAACTCTGCCCAAAGGACTATAAAGCTGTGCATACTCTTTGACCCAGCCATACCACTATTAGGTCTTTTCCCCAAAGAGATCATAAAAAAGGGAAAAGGACCCACATGTACAAAAATATTTATAGTTGCTTTTTTTGTGGTGGCAAGGAAATTGAGGGGATGCCTATCAATTGGGGAATGGCTGAACAAGTTGTGTTATATGAATGTAATGGAATACTATTGTGCTGTAAGAAATGATGAGCCGGAGGATTTCAGAGAAACCTGGAAGGACTTACATGAACTGATGCTGAGTGAGATGAGCAGAACCAGAACATTGTACACAGTATCAACAACATTGTGTGTTGGTTAACTGTGATAGACTTAACTCTTCTCAGCAATACAATGGCCAAAGATAGTTCCAAAAGACTCATGATGGAAAATGCTCTCCAAATCCAGAAAAAGAGAACTGTGGCATCTAGATGCAAATTGAACCATACTATTTCTATTTTTTTTCTTTTTTGAGGTTTTTCCCTTTTGCTCTGATTCTTCTTTTACAGCATGACTAATGCAGAAATATGTTTGATGTGATTATACATATATAAACTATATCAAATTGCTTGCTGTCTTGGGGAGGGGGGAAGGAGGGAGGGAGGGAGGGAGAAAAATTTGAAACTAGAAATCTTATAAAAACAAATGTTGAAAACCATCTCTACATGTAACTAGAAAATAATAAAATGCTTTTATGATTTAAAAAAAAGAATTCCTTAAACTTTATTCCAGAAATTTTGGCATGTTGTTTCATCATTATTATTACCTTTCACATAATCATTTTTTCTATTATTTTTTCTACGATCTTTTACCCACTCATTATTTAAGATTGCATTATTTAGTCTCCATTTAGCTGTTTACTGTTTAACTGTTTACCATTTTTATTGTGCTATGATCTGTCAAGTGTGTTTATTATTTCTACCTTTTTACATATACTTGCAACTTTTTTTACTCTAACTACATGGTCAATTTTTATAAAAGTACCATTTGGTTTTGAGATATGTACATTCTTTAGTGACTCCATTAAGAACTATTATAAGTCTTTTATTTCTAATTGCTCTAGCAACTTCTTTAATTCTATATTTTACCTTAC
The DNA here is from genome assembly GCF_019393635.1 of Dromiciops gliroides. Taxonomy (NCBI): domain Eukaryota; kingdom Metazoa; phylum Chordata; class Mammalia; order Microbiotheria; family Microbiotheriidae; genus Dromiciops; species Dromiciops gliroides. The sequence continues at coordinate 101,860,900 of NC_057861.1, forward strand.
CACGAATCTTTCTATTAGATTTGTACAACTCTGAGAGAAAAAGTCTTACTTATGATGATGAAGATGATGATATTATCTGTGTCTTCTTGCAATTGAGTTCATTTTTCCTTTATGAGTTTAGATGCTAGGCTGTTTGGAACATATAATTTTAACATTGATATTAGTTTTTTTTTTTGTCTATGGTTCCTTTTTAGCATAATATAACTTTCTTGTTTATGTTATGACTTTTGGTTTCCACCATGTCTAATAGCAAGCAGGATATCAATTCTTGCTTTGTTGGATTTAATTGATCCAGAGTAAAATTTGTTCTATCCCCTTATTTTTATTTCGTGTATCTATTTCCTTGTTAAATGCATTTTTGTAAGCCATATGTTATCGGATTTTATTTTATTAACCAATCTGCCATTCTCTTTCATTTAAAAAAATTCTTTCAGTTTATTGTATTGTTTAATCAATTGTGATTTAAAGTTATAGAGTCATTTGTATTTTTTTCAATTTGTGTGTCTAATATCTTTTTACTGAATTAGGATTTTTTTCTTTCTTCCCTTTACTCTTTTAAATTGGTATATTGTTGTTCTTGGATTCATCTACTTTGAGGCACCTTTATTTCTACATGTTCTATCTCCCTCAGCCTCAAACCTTCCCTTTTTTGGTTGTCAACCCTTTCTCTAGTTTTGGAGTTTTATCTACTTTATTGATTTCATTTGCTTCCTTTCTTTTACTTAGTTATCCAATTCTTCCCTCTTTTCCCTTTTTCTCCTTTCACTTAGTCCAAATCTTTTCTCCTCTTCTCCCATCCAACTTCTTTTATTTGTTACTTTTCATTTTTCTGTGCCTCTTTTTGGAAGAAGGTTTCTTTACTTTGTGCTCTTCATTAATATTTTTCCTTTCTGTTTATTCTATTTTTTCCCTTTTTGATTCATAGCATACATATATGTATTTATATAAAGAAAAAACTATATAAATATATGTATATATGTGTGTGTACATACATACATGCATGCATACATACATCTTTAGCCTCTTTGTGTTCTGCCTGGAATAAAAGCCTCTCAAGTACCAAGTTTGAGTTTTGTCTTCCAACCAATTTCCATGTTATTATCTTTGTAGACCTTTCTCCCTTTTCTTTCTTTTTTTTTGTGCCTGACTTTTTGAAGTATCAATTCATGAAGGAGATGAGGATAGAAGCTTTGCCCCATGATAGATATTTCCCTACATCCTAAATTAGCAGGTCCATTTTTTCTTCTTTCCTTCCAGAGAGCATTCTCTTTCCCATTGATCTCACAATCTCCTTTCTGAGTTTATGTTCTCCCAACCTTCTGTGTGATGGTTGTCCTCAGGAGCCCTAATTTACCTTCTTCTGACGGGAGATGTTGTTCTTGGAGGTACAACACTCTGAAAAGAAGTGATCTTTTTATACACTAACTCCTTGCAGATTATTACCATCATAAGTTCAGAATCTATTTTCCCTTCCATGGAAGTTCAATTGAACCTTCTCTCACAGCTGAGCTGAATTCTTCCTCTTTTATTCCTGTAGCTCCTTTTTGTACTGAGAGGCCATAGGATTTATTTTCCCTTCATTTTTGACTCATGGACTCGATTAAAATGTATCACACATTCTTCTCTACTATTCATACCGCAGCAAAATGAACTGGGGTTTAAGTTTTCTAATAAATACTGGCTTCATGGCCCTGGGCAAATTACTTAGATCTTTCAATGCCCTAGGCAACTCTCTAAGACTGAAAGTTACAAAGAAGTTGTCAATTTCTACCAGTGGAGGGAATTACCATAGTAGGATCCCACTACATTAATGAAATCGTAAGCCAGGACCATAAGGAATAAAAATAAAGTATTTAGCAACCACTCTATTATTTGACACTAACCATTCCCTTTTGAAGGACATTATCTCCTCTATTGGCTTCCTTGATACTGCATTATCCCTTCCATCTCATTTTCTGACACATTTTCCTCTGCCAGTCCTTAAATATATGCATTTCACCATTATTCTATATGTATATATCTGCATACGTATATATGGATTAGCCCTCCCAATACTGAATAGGTATATATAGGCATATGCACACATATCTATATGTATACATATAGCTGTATTTTGAAATATATCTGTAAAGCAATATATGTATATATAGAGATATGATGTAAATATATAGATATCTATATATGTCTATATGTTTATATAGATATCTATACATATCTATCTATCTATCTATATATATATACAGCGTTGGTGAAGAGTGTTAGATGTTTTGTCAGAAACATAACATTAAGCATGAATTCAAGCTATTCTACTTGCTTGATAACTATATTTTTAAATAAATTGATTTGATGAATGAAATATCCCGATATTTTAAATCCCCATCAGGATTTTTTGTCCATTCAGCCTTATTCACTTTTCCTCATGTGGTGATTCATAGTTCTGTGTTTAGCCCTCGTTTATCTTGGCAATCCCATCCATTCCTGTAACTTCATCTCTAGCTTTTATATTTTGAGCTCACTTCTAAATTAGAATTTTCAACCGTTTGCTAAATAGTTCAACCATTATGTTCCTCTAGCACCGAGTTGTAATCTTCAATAAATTGCTAGTGGCAATGAAGGAAGTGTCTTTGAAGTTCCAGATCTTGATAAGCCCTCTATCCTGGGGTAATTACCACCTCTGTGACCAGTAGCACACAAACCTAAGCCATGAACTATGTTTTGTTTTTTAAACCACTGTGGATATATATGATTGTTGTGCTAATGAAAGAATTTCAGGTACATTTATCGAAAGACTTGTCATAACAGGAAGTAAAACTGGATATTTGATAGCAAGGACTCAGCCCGGGCAAGAAACTTTTAGTGATCCAGAATCAATTAATATCCATACCAGGCTTAGTCTCTCATATTCATGGTTAGAGAATGAGACCATTGTGGTCTTGATCAGCAAGCACTGAAGATTTTCACTTACTTGACTTTACCTTTTTGCTTTCTCTAGATCCAGTGTCTAGATCAGAATGGCTTTAGATGATGAATTGATTGTTAGGTAGGTAAGTAGATGGATAGATAGATCAATGGATGGATGGTTAAGTAGGTAGATCGATAGAAGATAGATAGATAGATGGATGGATAGGTAGATAGATGAATAGAGAATTTATTAAGTGCTTACTGTATGCCAGGTACCATGTAGACAGCCTTGAGTCACCAGTAGTTTGAAGAATCTTTGAGAGACATATTTCAGGGCCCAGTGAACCTATTTCCAATAGTTTTCCCCAAACCAAATACACCTTGCTCAATATTTTTGGGCTGAGGATTCTAACCTTCTTAAAAAAATCTCACTGGTCATAAGAAGGGAGTGGGTAAAAAGGTGTGGATGACTCTGTGGAAACCTTTACCACTAATATCTAAACACACTTGCTCCTTATGTGTTAACTGGTCACATACAAAGAATAGCATATAGCACTGTAACAGGAGCTGAGCTCAGCCCTTCGTGAGTAGCTTTGAACTAGGCCTCTCCTGGGACTGGATCACAATAGGACCCATCAAGGAGTAGAGATATTGAATGGTTTCGATTGCTATCCTATTTCCCCTCTCTTCCCTGGCACATCTAGTGGGAAAATTGTGAATGACAGCTAGTTACTAAAGGCATGAGAGAGCAACATGCAGCGAGAAGAATCTATCTTGATCCCAGGTGAGTAGATCAAGCCTTTGTAGCTTCATACCACACTGTTCCACAAGACCCGAGGTACTATCTAGATTCTCCCCCTGGAGCAGGGAGAGCAACTTGGGCTGTGTGAGAAAATAATGGGGTTCTATGAGACCCAGAGAGCCTGGCCAGACCTTTCTTGAGGCCAGCCCAGAGTCAGAATTTCAAAGGAAATGTGGTTGGATCTTGGACTATGAATAGGGATTAAAACCACACCTACCTGAAGGCTTTTTCCCCTCAGAGGGCTCTATACTCTGACATCAGCACACAGGCACTGTGCTGAACCACCCTCAAATCCAGTAAACCAATAGATTTGAATGATGCTAGCCAATTAACTTTGACCAATGTGTAAATGTGGGCTCTCCTCCAGCCTGCAGGAAGCCACACAGTCACACACTTTCTTGGCCCTGGAACTTGGAGGGAGCAGATGTAGCCCACTCTCAGTCACCACTATCTCTCCTTAACTTTCTGAGCCATGTGCTCTATCTCTTTACTAATATTTAATATGCTTTAATACATGCTTAATATGCACCAAAACTGGTGCAGTAGCCTCTAATTTCTAAGTAGAAATATATCAGAAATCCCAGCTAATTTCCCCTAAAACTTGGGACAATTATAAGGCAATCCCATATAATTTTATATGCCATAGCTGAAGGAAGAAGGAACATCTCTGGCACTGATTGAAGTTTGCCTTCAGGACGCTTCTCACCTGGAAGAAAAAAGATAGATTTCTTAGGTTGGGAGAAGGAGAGGTAGCTCAGCCAAGAGAGAAGATCTTGAGTGGGCACTTCCCTTCCCCAAAGCAAGAGAGCATCATACAGCAGTCATTCAGATACTTGAACTCCCATGGGAACTGGTATCCATGAACTCGGATGGGAGAAAAATGACCTCTTTGTTTTCACCCAACTGGTTTCCTTTGTAAAGGAAATGCATCTTTTATGCATTAAAAAAACCCCAAACACCACCATTACTTGAGGACTCTAAAGACCTCACCAGATTACTAAAGGGATTCATGACCCAAAAAAAGATTAAGAACCACCTAATGTAGAGGAATTAGCTCAAGGTAGTCACATGGAGATAAAGATACTACTCTTCCACAACCTGGTAGTGCTTCTTGAATGTATTTATTTATTTGAAATTTTCCCCAAGTTATACATATAAAGAAATTTTCACATTGATTTTTAAAACTTTGTGTTCCAAATTCTCTTCCTCCCTCCCTCCCCATCCCTCCCCTTAAGAACCCAAGCAATTCAATATGTTATACATGTGCAGTCATACAAAACATTTCCATAATACTTCTTGAATGTAAAGGAAGAAATAGGCATGAGTGTCAGCAGATTGACTCCTTAAATGGCCTCAGGGGTCCACAGATCCTACTGCTAGGCATATACCTCAAGGAGGTCAATATTTAAGAGAAAGGTCCCATAATATATCAAAATAGAATAGCAAAGAATTGGAAATGAAATTGATGCCCATCAATTGGGAAACATAAATAAATTGGGATTCCTGGATGTAATGAAATATTTGAAGAATACAGAAGTGTGGGGAAACAGAGTTAAGGAAAGCAATAAGCACAATGATTAAAGCATGTTGTGATTCCCTATTACTACACCATCCTCCCACATGCTCAGGCTCATAATCTAAACTGTCATCCCAATCTCCTCACTCTCCTCCCCACCTCTCATATTCAATTTGCTGCTAAGGCTTGTCAATTTCACCTTTGCAACAACATCTCTCCAATATGTCTCCTTCTCTCCTCTGACACTGTTACCTCATCACCTTACACCTGGAGTATTGCAATAACTGCTGGTGGGTCACCTGCCTCAGGTCCCTCCCCAACTCTAATGCATTCTCCATTCAGCCACTAGTGATTTTCCTGAAGTGTAGGTCTGATCATGTCACCTCCTTCTTTAATAAACTCCAGTGGCTTCTTATTACCTCCAGGATCAAATACAAAATGATCTGTTTGGCCTTCAGACCCTTTCATAGCCTAGCTTCCCCTTAGTCCCTGACAAGTACTCTTCAATCCAGTGACAGTGTCCTCTTGTTATATGAACAAGATACTCCATCTCTCAGATATAGACATTTTCTCTGGCTGTTCCCATGCCTAGAACACTCTTCCTTCTCTGCTCTATCTACTCACCTCCCTGGCTTCCTTTAAGTCCCAAATAAAATCCCTTCTTTTGCTAGAAGTCTTTTCCAACCCCCTTTTAATTCCAGTACCTTCCCTCTGTTGATTATTTCCTATTTCTCCTGTATATAGCTTGCTTTGTTAGATATTTATTTGCATATTGACTCCCCCTTCAGATGGTAAACTGCTTCAGGGTAGGGATGTTTTGACTTTTTTTTTTTTTTTTGGTATTCTCAGAACTTAGCACAAGGCCTGGGACATGGTATTAATATATGTCCGTTGGTTGATTGATTGACCCCATGCCCAGGATGTTACTCTCGACTTTCTTTTAAATTCTGATAAAGTCCCACTTTCTACAGGAAGCCTTTCCCAACCTCTAAATTCTAGTAGCTTCCTCCTCAGTTGATTATTTCCAATATATCTTGTATACAGCTTTTATATTCATAGTCATTTGTATGTTGTCTGCCGCATTAGACTAAATTTCTTGAAGTCAAAGAGACTATCTTTTGCCTCCTTTGGTATCCTCAATACTTAGCACAGTAGATGGCACAAAGTAGGTACTTAATAAGTATTTATTAATTGACTGACTCGTAGCAACAACAAAATAATAAAAACTGAACACTGAAATTATACTCATGAAGCTTGACCTCAGAGAAGAGAAATGAAGGGGCTCCTTCATTTCTTTATGGAGGTGGGAGACTATGGGTGTGAAACATTTCACCATAAGGTTAGATTTTTTTTCCCATGTTGCAGTTTTGATTTACTTTTTTTTCCTTTTTCTTTGTATTTTTTGTTGTAAAGGATAGGTTTCTGGAAGGGAGAAGCAGGAGAGATATTTCAGAAAATGTAGAGGATGTACAAGCAAAAGATAGAGAATTTTAAAATTCAGTTTCACTTAAAAATAAAAGTAATTGGAGGATCTGGCACAGAAAACCGTGCCATCTCTAATTGCTTTATCAGACCTGGGCAACAACTCCTGCTCTTTCATTTTCTTCCCCTCCCTCTCCCCTAGGTTGGATCACTCTGTAATTTCTTACCTGGTCTAGCTGCTGAAGCAAGATCTTCTCCAGGTATCGGGCTAGCAATTGTTGGATGTCAGCACTGAGAACAGAGAGAGGATAAAAGGGGACAATAGATGGTATGTTAAAGATTTCAGTATTTTCATTGTCATCCCCACTATTTCACTTATTTTCAATCTCTTTACTGGCTCATTTCCTCCTGCCTATAAACACGATCATATCTCCCCCATCCTGAAAAAATCCTTAATTGGTCCTTCCATCCCTTTGTAGCTAAACTCCTGGAAAAAGCCAGATATAGTAGTTGCCTCCAGTTTCCTTTTCTCTTCTTAACTCCTTACAAAGTTACTAATGATCTCTTGATTGCCAAATCCAATGACCTTTTTTATAATCTTAATTTTCCTTCCTACTGTTCCTTTTCTGTCTCTTTTGCTGAATCTGCCAGATCACACCCTTTAACCAGAGGTGTTTCCACAGGGCTCCCTGCCATGGGCCCCTGTTTTACTACCTCTCTCTGTACTACTTTCTTCAGTAATCCCATAGTTTTAATGATCATCTCTGTGTAGATGATTCTCAAATCTACCTATACCTCTGGGGTTTCCAATCTTGCATCTCCAACTGCCTTTCAGACCTTTTGAACTTGATGTCCAGTAGACATCTTAAACTCAATATGTCCAAAAGAGAACTCATTATATTTCCCCCTAAAACCTCCCCCTACACCCCCACTCTAATGCAGGCCTTTTCACCTCGACTAGATTATTGTAATATCTTTCTGATGGGTGTACCTGCCTCAAGTCTCTCCCCACTCCAATCCACCAAAGTGATTTAAACTCCAGTGGCTCAAATACAAACCTCTGTTTGACATTCAAACCCCTTCATAACCTAGCTTCCTCCTACCTTTCTAGTCTTTTTACACCTTACTTTCTGACATGTACTCTTCGATACAGTGACACTGACTTCCTGGTTATTCTGCAAACAAGACACTCCATCTCTCAGATCTAGACATTTTTTTTCTGGCTGTGCCCCATGCCTGAATTGCTCTTCCTTTTCCACTCTGACTACTGACTTCTCTAGCTTCAAGTGCCAACTAAAATTCCACTTTCTACAGGAAGCCTTCCCAACTCTTCAATCCCAGTGCCTTCCCTATGTTAATTATCTCCTATCTATCCTGTATATAGCCTGCCATAATAATAATTTAAAAATAATAATAAATAGCTAACATTTGTATAGTGCTTATTATCAGCCAGGCTACACTATACACAGTGCTTTACAGTTATTATCTCATTTGATAATAACCCTGGGAGATAGGTGCTATTATTATCCCTATTTTCCACACTAGGAAACTGAAACAAGAAGAGGTTAATTGAATTGCCCAGGGTCACACAGCTAGTGCCTGTGGCCAGATTGGTTTGCATGTTGTCTCTCTCATTAGATTGTAAATTCCTTGAGGACTGGGACTGTTTTTTTTGCCTCTTTTTATATCCTTAGCACTTAGCACTTAGCACAGTGCCTGGCACATAGTAGGTATTTAATGAATGTTTGATTGATTAAAATGGTAAGGTGGTGGAAAGTGAGTGGCAGATTAAATTGTTTAACTATTTTTAGGGTAAGCTAAATGAAAGCTTTGGATATTTTAATTTAATTGCTCACTCAACTTTATGTCTTATTGAATTTCTAATAGATTGTAAGCTTTCTGAAGGCAGGGATAATGTCTCCTTAATAACAGTTCTCTCCTGTAGTATCAGAGCTAAGGCATAGCTCCTTGCTTATAGTTGGTATTTGAAATATATTTCTTAATTTAGTGAATAAATGAGGAATCTAATTACACTTACTCTTCCATACCCTATTTGGGTATGTATATATGTATATAAAATTTAAAATATTATATATTAGAGGTATTTGGAAGTAACGTTGAATAAAAGCAATATGGTGTAATGGGTAGACTGTTGGGTTTGGAATCTGGAAGGCATAGGTTGAAGAAGAAAAAAATTAATCTGGAAAATAAACAACTGGCTAAGAAGGTTGTATCTGAGAATGGGATTTGGACTTGTGGACCATGGCTTAAAATATTCTGGCTAAAGATGGGGTATACCTCACCAAAGTGGTTTAGAATATATTTTCCTGTGTGTTTTGAAATGTGATCGAAAGAACTTTAGATTTTAAAGTATGGTAGGGAGAAAATTCCTTAGGTGTATTTTCCCAAGTGAGAGACCAGAGAGAGTAATTACAAAGAAGGAAAAAGTATAGTAGTTAAGACATCCAGAAATTCACAGGATATAAAATCCAGGAAAAGGGCCAGTCATAAAACCTGTGACTTCTTATGTCTACATACACATGCCCCAAATTTAGGAATCAAACAAGAACCAAAGGTTCTAACACAGGAAAATAAAATTGAACTCATTGCTATAACTGAAACCTAGTGGTTTGAAATCCATAAATAGTCAGAACTCTGGAACGGTATGCCTTATTCAAACAAAATGGGATTGGTAAAAGGAATTGTAAAAGTCAGTACCCAAAAAGATCTTGAGAGGCCAGAGCCCATCCAAATTCAATAGGGATAAATGTAAAATCTTACATGTGGTTTCAAAAAAATCACCTTTCAATACAAAATGGGGGAGATGTGGTAAGACAGCAGTTGTGCTGATAAAGACCTGGGAGTTCTAGTGGATTGCAAGCTCAAAATGGGTCATCAGTATCTTGTGGCAGTCAAAAAAAATAATGTAATCCTTGAGCTGTATTAAGAGAGGCAGAGATGTCAAGAATAGGGAGATGATAATCCAATTTTTACTCTGCCTTTGTCAGAGCTGATCTGGATTATTCTGTTCAGTTCAGGACATCATTGTCTAAGGATGATGCTAAACTGGTGCTTGTCCAGGGTCAGACTGCCAAGTTGGTGCAAAGTCCTAAGTCCATGTAACAAGAGGATTGATAGAAGGAATTGGACATATTTAGCCTGGAGAAGAGAAAACTCAGGGAGAACACAGTAGCTGTCGTCAAGTAGTTTAAGGATTGTCATGTGAAGAGGAAATAGATTTGTTTTGTTTGGCCTCAGAGGTCAGAAATGGGAGTAAATGGGTGAAAGTTGCAGACACCCATTGAGCTTGATTTCAGGAGAAACTTCCTAACAATCACAGCTCCCACAAAGTGAAATGGAATGCCTAGAGAAGTGATAGGTTCCTTCTCCTTGGGAGTCTTCAAGGAGAGGCTGGATGATCACTTGTAGATTATGTTATGGTGGAGATTCCTTTTGGGTATGGTCGAGGCCCATTACTGCTAAGCTCTTTTTCAACTCTCCATCTTTGTGAGTCTCTGATGTCTAATTGTGTGATTTGGGCAAATCACTGAACTTTTCAATACCTCAGTTAACTTTGTAAGTCATCTGCTAAGTCATAATTGGTGCGGCTGTGTGAGTGGAGGGAATACAATGACAAGTTTTTTTGTACTGATGAAATTTCAGATCATTGACAGAACTTTTATAGTATATTAATGTAGCCAATGCTGTATTAGAGGAGACATCTTTTGTGAGTTGTAGAGACTCTACAGACTCTCCTTTTGTGACCTTTCCACATCTCCACACACCTGCTAGGTGTCTAAGGACATAAAGGAGGCCAGTGAGAGGACCCAAGTCCATCAGGGAACCTGAATCATCTTATAGGCTAATGTGGTAAAAAAATGAAAGTTCTTTAACTAAAATTTAAGAGTTGAATGCACATTACTGAAGGACCGCCAGTTTTTGAAGGACCGCCCTTTCGGGGAGGAGACCGTGACAAACAACTGTGCGCCTGCTGATGCTCGGGAGAGCGTGACCAAACACTCCACTTCTGGGGTGCAAGCTTAAAAATGAGGAGAGAATGGAAGTAGGCTCTCTCTCTCTCTCTCTCTCTCTCTCTCTCTCTCTCTCTCCACACACATGCTGGCTCAGGTTTGACTAGTGTTTGGGTGATCAGCTCTGGTCTTCGGTGGCAGCACATGCTTGACGCTGTTCTCAGCCTGAGAGGTAGCTTTGGGATTCGGTGAGTTTTATAAAAGAATATAGACTAAGCTTAGATCTAAGACTATTTGTATTTCTACTTTCCTATTTCCCTAATCAGTATCACCTGTTTGTTGGCTAATTAATTCCCAAACAATGAAAGCTAAGTAATCCATCTCTAATTAAAGCTCAGAGGTTTCTTTCTCTTACTGGTCTGGGAGATATATAAGGGAAAGGTTAAAGGGGAGTTTAATACTCTTATATCCAATTTTAAATCTCACACTAAGTAGGATGATGCTTCCAGGGCCTTCCAACTTCTCCAGCTTCCTTGCTTTGAGGGTCTGATTTAGCTTCAGATGAGATTGGGAGGGGGAGGGCAATATATGAGTCAAATACCTTTTTCTCTTGCCCCAGCATCAACACCTCTTAATTATCTTCCTCTACTTTATTCTATCACCATATGGATGGAACTGCCTGTGAGGGTAGGTTTGAAGTCATCATCAATACGATTTCCAGCTCTCATCAGTCCTTGTCACAATTTTTCATCCCTGTGACACCTCTTTCCACTTCTACTTTCCCATATACCTCCTTGTCCCTCCACCTCTACTTCTGCCCTCTGAGCTTTTAGTCAGCCCAAATAAGGGCTCATGAATTTTTCTCTTTCTTTCTTTCTTTCTTTCTTGCAGAGCAACGGGGGTTAAGTGACATGCCAAGGGTCACACAGCTAGTAAGTGTCAGGTGTCTGAGGCCGGATTTGAACTCAGGTCTTCCTGAATCCAGGGCCGGTGCTTTATCTACTGTGCCACCTAGCTGCCCCGGCTCATGCATTTCTTACCATGTCCTCTAACTCCTGTAATTCTTTCCTAGTAGGTCCTGCAGTGTACAGAACAAGATGGACTATTGCTTCCTAGGCAACTTATTCAGCTTTTTCTTCATGGAGGTCATCTTTTCTTGGAGGCTTTGGAAGCCTGTCATCATGCAGGGATGCTGGTCAGAGGACTGTACTAACCTTTTCCTTTTAGACATCTCTAGGAAGAATACTACCTTCCTCAATGATATATGTTGTATTGCCCTCCCCTCTTTTGTTTTGTTTCAGAAAACATGTAGCAGTACAAATGTAGACTTTAGTGATATTAATGTTATAATGACACAATATGAAAAAATTATACTCAAAAGACTGATAATGAAGCAAGATTATCACATTTTGACAGATGTGCAGAATGAGACACATTATCAGACACAGCTAACAGGTTGATTTGTTTTTTTCATTTTTTAGAATGGAGCTTCTATTTCAGGGTGGGAGAGAGTTTACAAGCAATGATAGTGATGCAGAAAAGGGAGAAAAATTTAAAAAGCATCAATGAAACATTAAAAATACAAAAAAGGGAGCAGAAGGAAGTTAAGGTGGGGACATATAAGCAGGAAAATTTTGTGACTAAAATGTGAAATAAATACTCTTAAAAGAAATAAATGTATGTAACACTTCATAGATTCATATACAGTTCTGTTGGTGCTTTTATTTATATGTTGAAATGTACATGTGTATTAAATTCATAATAAAATAAGAATAATTTTAAAAGTTAACAAAGGGAATATAACCCAAGGAGATACAAATCTGTGTCCACTGGGAAAGCTTGTGGGAGAAAGAATGAGAGAAGAATGGAGGACTCAAACCAAATAAAGAAAAGGAAATCAGGTGGGTAATAGGGAGGAATTTGGATTGGTGAAACAAATCATGGTTGAATTTGAAAAGGAGAATGAATTTGGGGAAAATTGAGAGAAATGTAAAGGAGAATCATCTTCTTGCTCATATAATAGTCTATCTTCTACATTCTGGTTCTAGGACCAGGATCAAGACAGTTAAAGAGGATATAAAAATACTAAGAAGGATGTATAAAAATTAGAAATTAGAACCTGGGCAGATTCAAGAAGAAAAAGGAGAAAGTAGGTGGCATGAGAAGACAAGGTAAATAAGAAAAAGTGAGTGAAAAAATTCACACACACACACACACACACACAACAAATGGAAGGGGGTGGATTGATGTTTGGGGAAAACTGGTGCAACAGATAAGAGATAGGTAAAATCCTGAAAGTTACGTCTGTGAAGTTGTAGAGATTTTGGAAAGGAAGTTTGGTGGAGTTGTTAAGTTATTTTTATTTTATTTTATTTTTGTGGGGCATGGGAGTTAAGTGACTTGCCCAGGGTCACACAGCTAGTAAGTGTCAAGTGTCTGAGGCCGTATTTGAACTCAGGTACTCCTGAATCCAGGGCCAGTGCTTTATCCACTGCGCCACCCAGCCACCCCTGGAGTTGTTAAGTTATTAAGAGATGGTAACTGGTGTGTGTGTGTGTGTGTGTGTGTGTGTGTGTGTATTTAAACCAGGTGCTTATGGTGGCAGCATAAACACCCAAAAACTCACAATTAGGGTTTTTTTTTTTAAAAAGGCTGGAAATCTCAACCAGTATGGAGAGTATGGGAAATAGTGCAGTGATATGCACCATGTGCAGAGTTTATATTTCTGCTACAGCTGAGTGACATCTGTCTTCCAAGTGTAGGTTGATGACTCTCTTGGAGAATCAGAAGGGACTTAAGGAATTCCACTCTACATTACAGGTTGTATGGGTAAAGGAAGTATTTCTTTTTTTCCCAATCTTAAAAGTATTTTATTATTTTCCAGTTACATGTAAAGATAGTTTTCAACATTTGCTTTTATAAGATTTTGAATTACACATTTTCTCCCTCCCTTCCCTCTTCCCTCCCCAATATAGAAAAAAATCTGATATGAGTTATATATGTACAATCATATTAAACATATTAGTCATGTTGTAAAAGAAGAATCAGAACAAAAGGGAAAAACCTCAAAAAAAAAAGTCCAAAAAAGTAGAAACAGTATGGTTCAATCTGCATTCAGATTCCACAGTTCTTCTTTCTGGATGTGGAGAACATTTTCCATCATGAGTCCTTTGGAATTGTGTTGGATCATTGTATTCCTGAGAAGAGCTAAGTCTATCAGAGTTGATCATCCATCGCACAATGTTGCTGTTACTGTATACAATGTTCTCCTGGTTCTGCTCACTTCACTCAACATTAGTCCACTTAAGTCTTTGAAGGGAGTATTTCTAATGGAAATATAAGTGAGGCTTCAATGAGGTAAAAAAGATGTTTGAAAGTAGAATGGTATTACAGAAAGGAGAAAAGGAAGGAAAAGTTCAGTTGTACAATTTAAAGCTTATGGACATATCTTGGGCTCTTCCTAAAGAGGAAGGAGCTGGATGGGCCGAGGAGGAAGAGGTTGCTTGTCTTCCAAAGAATGATATAATAGATCTACAGAAGCTTTCAGGAGACAGATCACCCAGTAAAAAGCAGGGGAAGAGGATTAGGAATAGCAGTTGGAGATGCGATAGAGGCATCTTGGGCCTCCCAGTTTTCATCCCAATTGAGAACCTTCTCTTCACAGTGCGCCACCACCCCCTCCACCTCCCTTATTGCTTCCCCCATTAAGCTGTGTAACGATTGGAATAACGCCACCTGCTGGATACTTACTGTAGAGGAGTTCTGCCCATGAAGGGAAGGTCTTTGAGGGCAAGACCAGGAGTCAGGAAGTGACGCGGACTAGTGGGAGGAGGAAGGAAGAGACTGGCGCTCAGTCTCGCTCTTTTTCCTGAGGACGCTGGCGGAGAAGGGAGCTAGAAATGTGCTCTCCCTTTAATAGATAGGAATCTAGGCCTTTCTCTCTCTTTACCAAATTCTTATTCTCCTTAATAAATGCTTAAAGTCTAACTCTTGCTAAAGCTTATAATTTATTGGCGACCACTCATTAGATATTTTAGACAGACTAGCTAGAATTTTAGCCCTTAACAGATGGCTGACCACGAAGAGGAAAGCTAAACCTGTCTTCTGATCTTCTGGTTGGGTAAGAAATTTCCCCTACCCTTTAAACTGCTAAGTACTGGCGCACTGGCTGTGTTTTCCCTTTAAATTTTTTCGAATGGACCTTTTAAACTCCCTAATTAGCCTATTTTTGATTTTAGTCTGTTTAACCAGACAAATGGGAGATAAGATCATGTTAATGCTTTGTTTTTGTGGATTTTCTATTTTTCTTTTTCTTTTTGTTAAAAGAGCCAGCAACTTACTCACACAAGGAAATATCTCTCCCTCTCCCAACCATGCTTTTTCAGAGAAGCCTGAAGAGATTCCCGCAGCTTTTCCCAGTTCTAACAGTAATTGTTGCTTTAATTTTGCATGCCTGGAGGCAATGACCCACCCTCTAGAAGCTTTTAATCCCCTAGCACCTGGAGGCAAAGTGGGGGAAGAGGAATCCAGGCCTGAGTTCAAAATCAAGTCTGATTCAAATTGCTCTGGTCCCTCCCCTCCTCTCCAGACCCCACCCTCTACTCCTCCTATGGCCAAGCCCATTGCTTCCCCTGCCTGGGAAGTCCAGAGATCTGATGCGCATGCTCAACTTTTTCTACCTGCATTTGCAGCTTCAGGCTCAGCCTTTCCCTATCCTGGCTGTGCTTTTGAGACAATCTTAGAAAACTCTTTAAATTCCAGATATGCTCGTTTTGTTCATAATTTTGCTAACCTGCTTTTGTCTTTCATTAGTAATCTTATAAAGCATTTGTATGGTGAAAAGCCCGACAGACAATATAGAGGGGTTAAAGAAGAAAAACTTAAGCTGAATAAGAATGACAATCATCAACATAGTTCAAGACAATGCTTCTTTTGGCATGGAAGGATATATATTGTACAGAAATGTAGAAGTAAGCAGCAAGGTATTGATATGAGTATTGGGGATTTTAGATATCGGAATCAAAAGTGTTCTGAATTCACTCAGAGTAATTGTATCAGTTCAGAGGTTACATAGGATTTCTATGCTATTACATCTACATTTTGAAATTAATGGTAATGGGTTTATTTTCATAGAGATTTTCATGCTTTTGAGATTGTGTCTTATACTTAGTTTTTAAAACAAGGAGAATATTTGTAAAAGCTTTTTATAGTCATGTGATCAAGTTTATATTTTATAATACTCTTATTAATATTAAGTTCACATTCATTTAGTCCTAGTTTGAATTTCATTGTTTTTTATTGTTCCATGTGTATTTTCTTCTATTCGTTTTTATCTATCTAATTTTAAAAAATTGCAAGATGGTTTTGATTTCATAATACAATGTTAATTCTAGGAGTATTGTGGTCCCATATTCTGAGTTGTTTGTTTTTGTTTTTCTCAACTGATTATTTGATCAAACTCTTTAAAGCATTTCCTTGGCAAATTGGTTGCCATGGCAAGTGTAAATTGATTCTAGAAGTATTATTTTTGATAAGCACATTCCAAAAAAAAAAAAAAAAAGAGGGGAACATTTGTAAAAGTTTTCTTTTTTCAAAAAAAAGTTTTCTTTGAGATTCTGTTGTGCTTTAACTTGTATTTAAATATGTTCAGATTTTTCAAAAAAGTAATTGTATACTAAGTTAAAAAAAGGGGTATTATTTGAAATTGTTGCATAATTATATATTGTGTTCTGAGTCAAGATGTATTCACATTTTTTGCAATCATTTATTATCCTCAATTTTTAAATCCATATGAGACTTGGATTATGGGAACTTATCATTTAAGACATTAATTGCCTTTCTTCTGAGTTATCAGATGCCAGTTGGCCAAGATGCCATCCAATCACAAGAGGAATACATGCAAGAGCAGACACTGAACTGTCACATGAGGGGAGACATGCATGAAGTCAAGGTATGGCCGAGGGAACGGCTTTTGACAAATGTTGAGGTTGGATTCTCTTGGTTTAATATTTTATTTTATTTTTCCCCACAATATTGTACAGATGGCTGGAAGTATTCATCCCACCCATCTCGCTCCTACACCTGGCTTCTATGCTCCCTCCTATATGCCTGATGCCATGGACATCTCAATCCCATGCATCTGATTAAGTCTGACTCAGTTTCCTCCAATATGTTCGGTGGCATGGACATATATTCCATCCACCTATTTTAAGCCTGGCATACTGTATGGGCAGTACATTTTCCTCAAGTGTGGGAATGCTCATATCCCATCATTTCTCTTTTCTTTTATGGTAACCCCCATAATTATCTCAGGTGTCATGATAAATACACTGTTGAATTTGGCCTTAACACCTGTTACCAATTATATTAGATTTTAAAATTTCTCATAATGGCATGAGGATAATTAGGCAGATGATGCAAAAAGTGATGAAACAAAGATAAAAATTATTTTAAATAATTAATATTGCAGCAATTGTCTTCTCAATTACCCTCCATAAGGGGGGACTATAGTAATATTATAATTTTAAAGAATGTTTCAATTTTTGTTTTATTATATGTTTCATGTGTAACAACTAAGATTATGAATTCCCTTAGACATGTTTTTGAGAACTTTCATTGTTTGATTTGATTATTGACAAAGCTATTTTAAAGTTGTGTTAAGCTCAATTTTGTAGGAAATTTTCCTGGCTGATTACCAGCATCCACACATCAACCCCTGAAAAGACTTCCATTCCACGACTACACCTAGAGGACATCTGAGAAAAGACTTTCAGAGACTTTAAATGAACAGTTTTGATTTGTTGTTTTTGTTGTTTTTTTTCTCTTTCTGTTATAATATACACCATCTGTAACATGTATTCTCTGCAGAGGCCCTCCGTTTGCAAGACTAATGTCAAAGCGTCGGTTCATGAGGACAAAAAAAAAAATCGCCCCTCTGGACAAAACTTTCCTCTCTTCCTTTTCTATATTGTTGTTCACATATTATTAGTTAGCAATAGTTATTATATTCTTTTTACTGTTCCGTCAAGGAAATATTTTGTTTCTTGAGGAACAACAGGGGGGACTGTAACGATTGGAATAACGCCACCTGCTGGATACTTACTGTAGAAGAGTTCTGCCCATGAAGGGAAGGTCTTTGAGGGCAAGACCAGGAGTCAGGAAGTGACGCGGGCTAGTGGGAGGAGGAAGGAAGAGACTGGCGCTCAGGCTCGCTCTCTTTCCTCTGGACTCTGGTGGAGAGCGGAGCTAGAAATGTGCTCTCCTTTTAATAGATAGGAATCTAGGCCTTTTTCTCTCTCTTTACCAAATTCTTATTCTCCTTAATAAATGCTTAAAAGTCTAACTCTTGCTAAAGTTTATAATTTATTGGCGACCACTCATTAGATATTTTAGACAGTTTAGCTAGAATTTTAACCCTTAACAGCTGTAAGCTCCTTGAGAGCAGGGACTATCTTTCTTTTGTCATATTTGTAGCCCTAGCATAGTGCTTGGCACATTGTAAGTATTTGATAAATATTTATTGTCACTTATTGATTGATTCTGCCATTTTGAGAACAACCCCATAGTTGAATAGGCCTCAATAGCAATTTGCCAACAACAACAGCAACAAATACCCAGAAAGCTACTAACAGGAATTAAGAGAAATGATGATCAGGGCAGCTAGGTGGTGCAGTGGATAGAGCACTGGCCCTGGAGTCAGGAGGACCTGAGTTCAAATCCAGCCTCAGACACTTAACATTTACTAGCTGTTTGACCCTGGGCAAGTCACTTAACCCCAATTGCCTCACAGAGAGAGAGAGAGAGAGAGAGAGAGAGAGAGAGAGAGAGAGAGAGAGAGAGAGAGAGAGAGAGAGAGAGAAATGATGATCTCACTTCCAGGAACTTTGGAAAGTAGGAAAAATTTTACAATAACCAGTATAAAGTATGTAAGGTTTGCATTTCTGCAAGAGCAAAGTGTTAGGGAGACAGTGTAGCTCAGTAGAAAGAATCCTGGGGGCAGCTAGGTGGCACAGTGGATAGACCACTAGCCTTGGATTTAGGAGGACCTGAGTTTAAATCCGGCCTCAGATACGTGACACTTACTAGCTGTGTGACCCTGGGCAAGTCACTTAACCCTCATTGTTCCACCTGCCCCCCCCCCCCAAAAAAAGAAAGAATGAATGAATCCTGAATTCTAATTCTTCCATTTCCTACTTGTATGACCTTGGGTAAATCACCTCGTTGGGTCTCAATTTCTTCATTTGTACAAAAAAGGAGTTGGACTGAATGACCTCTGAATCACAGTACAGCTCTGAATCTATGATGCTAGGATAATGTTTGTTCAATGTGCTTTTATGTAGGCTAGTTGGTTTTATATATATATATATATATATATATATATATATATATATATATATATATATTTATGTGTGTGTCTGTATGGTGTGCATACATACATATATAATAAAATATATAAAACACATGTAGTTTGCATATTATCACTTCCATTAGAATATGAGCTACTTGAGACCAGAGACTGTTTTAGTCTTTCCTTTTATTCCCAGCTCAGTGCCTGGCATACAGTGAGCACCTAATTAATGCTCGTTAACTGCCTGCCTGCCTGGTAATCCTAGAACAGTATCTAAAGAGGTTCAAGGAATAACTCTCCACTCTCTGGGTTAGGCAGAAGAATGAAACATTCATTAACAACAGAAATACACACCAAAAAAGGGTTTCATTGGAGGACAAAGAAGAGGAAGGCTCTGAAAAGATAGAGAGGAATACTAACCTGCATCGGGAGACTGAAGGATGGGTGAAGGTTACAGATAGGTGATTCAGAAGAAGGACATTTGTAGAAGAATGACCTTAGTTTACTAAGATACTTGGAACTAAGAAACAGAAATGATTTCTTTTTTTCCAAGTAATGAGAGAAAGAAAGAGAGAAAAAGGATACTCTGAAGAGCAAACTGCTATCTATTTTACCCTCAAATCAGGATGTGGATCTCAGATGAGAGATCATTCACTCAGCTATCAAAATGTTCTTCCTAAAATGTAGGTCTGACCATGTCATCCCCTTATTCACCAAGCTCCAGTGGCTCACTGTTACCTCTAGGAGCAAATATAAAAGCCTCCATTTGGATTTTAAAACCCTTCAGAATTTGGCTCATAGCTACTTTCCAGTCTTATTTTATGTTACCACCTTCCACATACTCTATGATCCATTGATACCAATCTCCTTTCTCAATAAGACATTTCCATCTCCTAACTCTGCATTTTCACAGGTTGTGCCTTTTACCTGGGATGCTCTCTTCTTATTTCCATTTCCTGGATTCCTTGGCTTCTTTGGAGTCTCAGCTCAAATCATACCTTCTACAAGAGGCCTTTCCCAGACCCTCTCAATGCTAGTGCATTCCCTCTATGAGATCTTGTTTGTACATCACTGTTTACATATTATCTCCCCCATTGGGTTATGAGATTCTTGAGGGAAGGGACTATTTTTGCTCTTCTTTGTATCATTAATACTTAGCACAGTGCCTGGTACATAGTAAGCACTTAATAAATGATTCTTGACTTAAATTGAAAGAAAAAAACATAGTTCCACCCCGCTGCTCACCCCTTGTCCTCAGAACAACAAAGTCTTCAAACAAACATAGGTTCTAGTCAGTACTCTTGGGTTAATTAATGGATACTCTGTTTCTCCTTGTGGTCTGAGAGCTTTAAACTCATTCACAGAGAGCTTCTTCTCAAGGGAAGTAGGGAGGATAATTGGTCCCTCTGGATTTGAAGTGGGTTAGAACTTCCTATATGGCATGACTATTCCAACTTCCTGCTGGTTAACCACATATCAGCAAGGCTGAACATGCAATTCCTGTCTGGTACCTATGCCCTACTTCATGGTCATCTCCCCAATATTTTCCCTGCCCATTGATCCCTTCTCTTCTTTCTAGGATTAATCCTTCCTTATTGATGGAGTTCACTAAAGACAAATAATAACATATTCAAATCTAGAATATATCTCATCCTTGCTCCTATAATTTCTGATCTATAGGTAGTTTTTCCCCCTACTATGTCCTCATTTCATGTAGGGAAGGAATTTTCTTGTTTTTGTAATTAAGCACTGAGTGATGTTGCCTCAGTCTTCCTTACTATGGGAAGGAAAAGGAGTACTCTGTGTCATTTCCTCCACAGACTTATAATGAAGAGAGAACTTTATGAACCCCAAAAGTACTATAGATATGATCAGTTACTCTTATTATCCATAGACATAGAAGATGCTCCAAAAACTAGTCTCTTAGAAGAGAAGGCAGGGAGCCTACTAGGTTGTTCCATGGAGTCTGGGCCATGGTCATTTCATCCATCTCCCTGCTGAAGACACACAAACAAAAACCACTCACCTTATGTGGATTCATCCTCTGAATCTAGAAAGAGAAAACACAATTCTTTCCTAGTTAGACACTGAGGCAGGATCTCTCACCATGCTTTGCATGTCATTTGGTAGGGCTCCATCCCCTTGCTTACCCCATCACCCTCAACCCAACAAAGTTCCAAGAAAAGAGGCTCTCATCAGTACTTTTGGGTTGATGAATGAATCCCTTGCTCTTCATTGTGAACTGGGAGCCCCAAACTCTTTCCCAGAGAGTCTCAGGGTTAATTGGGACCTTTTGGACTTAAGGCCTGAAGATGTTTAGGGCTTACCTTATGACCCAGAATTTCCAGCATCCTACAGGTTATTCACATGTTGTCAAGGCTGAACATACAATTTCTGACTGATACCTGAGCCCCATTTTATGACTTTCTTCTCTACCCTTCCTCTGTCTTTTGATTCTCCCTTGTTTCTATCAAGATTAATCTTTTCAGATGAACAAAGTTTACTAACACAGAGCTTAAGCTACAGGGTTGTGGAGAAAGAACATTATGAGCCTTCTGGTGCTATGAAAATACCAGTTATTATTATTTTCCATAGTCATGGACCATGCCCCAAATCCTAATCTCCTGGAGGAGAAGATAGTGAGCCTCTTAGATTGCTTCATGTAAATTGGACCATGTTCCTATTATCCATTCCCCTGGAAGACACACAAGCAAAGAAAAACCACTCACCCAATATGGATCCATCTTCTGGATCTAGAAAGAGAAAACACAATACTTAGACACTGTGGCAGGAT
This sequence comes from Dromiciops gliroides, assembly GCF_019393635.1. Lineage (NCBI taxonomy): Eukaryota > Metazoa > Chordata > Mammalia > Microbiotheria > Microbiotheriidae > Dromiciops > Dromiciops gliroides. Next base: position 101,882,653 of record NC_057861.1, read on the forward strand.
CTCTTGCCATACTTTGAATATCATTGGTTGGGCTCCACCTCCTGCTCACCACTTGCCCTCTTCCCAACAAAATTCCTCTATTCCTTTGTGATCTGGGAGCTCTATACTCTTTCGCAGAGAATGTCTTCTCAAAAGAGAAGCTAGGTGGCATAGTGGATAAAGTGGATAGAGCACTGGCCCTGGATTCAGGAGGACCTGAGTTCAGATCCAGCCTCAGACACTTGACACTTACTAGCTGTGTGACCCTGGGCAAGTCACTTAACCCCTGTTGCCCCACAAAAGAAAAAAAAAAGTAGGTCAAGGTTCATTGACCCCTTTGGATTTAGGGCCTGAAGAGGTTTAGGGCTTAATTTATGGCCTAGCATTTCTACCTTCTTTCTGGTTTACTACATTTGGTCAAGGCTGAACGTGCAATTCCTTTCTGGTATATAAGCCTTGTTTCGCACGGCCTCTTCTTCATATCTCCGCTTCCCTTTGATTCTCCCTTGTTCCTACTAGAAAATCCTTCTACATTAACAGAATTTGTCATAGATAAACAAATCTTAGGCTAACTAAACCTAGACACTGTATCTCATCTTTGCTTCTACCACTGCTGACCTATAGGTAATTACCTCATAGCCTCATTAAACTTATCCTTACTAAAATGTGCATAATCTTTGATTCAGCTATTCCACAATTAGGACTATGCCCTCAAAAATACCAAAGAAAGAGGAAAAGGAATCATGTGTGCAAAAATATCTGTAGCAGTTAAAAAATAATAGCTCAAATGAAAAACTCACTGGTTGTCTTATTGGGGAATGTCTACACTAATTATGGTATGTGGATGTAATGGAATATTACTATGAAATTTTAAAAAGTGACAAAATAGTTTCATAGGAAACTTGAGAGACTTCTCTCAACTTAGTATAGAGTGAATTGAGAAGAATTAGGAGAACAATTTTACGTTATAGAGAAAAACAACTCAAAAGCTTTAGAACTCTAGTCAGCATAGGGACAGCTAGGTGGTGCAGTGGATTCAGCCCTGGATTCAGGAGGACCTGAGTTCAAATATGGCCTCAGACACTTGAGACTTACTAGCTGTGTGACCCTGGGCAAATCACTTAACCCTCATTGCCCCGCAAAAAAAATTAAAACAAAACAAACAAACAAACAAAAAACCTCTTGTCAACATAAGGAGAAACCACAAGTCCAGAGGACTACAGAAAAAAGGCTCAGTTTATCTTTTGCCAGAGACAGTCAGTCAGTCAGTTAACTATCATTTATTATACATCTACTATGTGCCAGGCACTCTTCTGAGAAGAGAGGAGAGGGACTTCACCTATGATTAGTGCGTACAACCCAAATGACCCTGTATGAACAGTCAACAAAGCAGACTGAGAAAGAGAGGTCAGACAATAGGAGGAGAGCTAATGAACTTAAAATGCAAAATGAGTCATACATTTTCAGACACAGCAAATGTGAGAATTTGTTATGCTACACTACACACTTTTATGACAAGGGTCTTTTAGGGAGGGGAAAGTAAGATGAATAGATTATAAATGCATGTGAAATAAGTAAGTAAATACATTTATTTTCCATAGTACACAGAGATATGTCTGGCGCATAGTGGGTGCTTTATAAATGTTGATTGATTGATTGATTGAAATGCCCCAAATCCTCATCTGCTAAAAAAAGAAAGTATTTGTATTTGTATTTGTATTTAGGGACCTGAAGGTTTAGAGCTTACCACATAGCCTAGCAATTCCAGATTCCTGCTGGTTAGCCACACATTGTCCAGGATGAACATGCAATTCCTGCATCATACCTATAATTGCATACCAAATAAATAAATATATTTATTTTAAAACAAGCTGTCAGTCATTCTTATTTTCCATGGCCCTAGGGGACGCTTCAAATTCTAGTGTGTTCAGAGAAAACACAGGGAGCCTACTGGACTATTCCATAGACTTGGGGCCACGATCCTCTTATCCGTCCTGATACTAACAGTTTATGCACAACAAAAACAAATAAACAAGCCTACTTACCTGAGTCTAGAAAGAGAAAAATCAATTCCCTCAAAGTTAAACATCAAGGCAAGAGCTCACACAAATTCTTTCTATGTCATTGGTTGGGCTCTCTATCTCCCTGCCCAATTATTGTCCCCAACTCAACGAAGTCCCCAGACAAAGTTGTGAACCAGTGCTTTGGAACTCCAAATTCTTTTATATATAATTTTTTCTCAAGAGAAGATGGAAGGGTTATTTGGTGTTAAGGACCTAAAGATGATCAGGGCTTCCCACATGGCACAGCAATTCCCATTTCCTCCTGCGTGCCACAATGGCAAGAGAACACATGGAACTCCTGTGGGAGAACCCTGGCCTCCTCCCCTCTCCCCATTCTCTCTGTCCCTTGTGGTCTTCATTGCCCCATTACCTTTTCCACCCCATAATTTTGGAAAGGAACTTTTCTATCATTCCCCAGGCTCTGAAGTGTTCCCCAGATGGAACTCCTGCACCCATTGTCAGTACCTTAGTACTCAATGGGGTGGAAAAAGCAACAAGAATAGTCTTAGGTGAACCAATGTCAGGTTCCCAATCATAGGCTCATAGCTGAGACTTTAGAAGCCATTTAAAGCAACCTCTCCCCTCCCCTCCTCTCATTTTACAGAAGAAGAAAGTGACACTTATAGATATTGTGACTTTCCCATGGTTAAAAAGGTCACAAGTAGGAGAGCCAGGATTTGAACTCAGGTCCTTTAAACTCAAAATTCAGTGTTCTTTCTATGGCATTAACATTCATGCTTATATTTAAATGCTTCTTTAACATTTATGGTGTGGCTTAGTTCCATTATGCTATTTGAGTTTGGGGTTTCAGGGGCTCAGAAAGGCCTTAGAGATCAGTAGGGAGAAATTCCAAACATGTCACTTACTTTCTTGGAAGGTTTTCTGCTTCTTACCAAGGAAGAAGAGAATTTCTATATTAGGGAAGTAAGCAAAGAATAGCTTGGGATTAGGGAAGTAAGCAGGGAATGGAATGGTTATTCATCAGTCCCTGTGAATTCTCCTTGCTTCCTAGCTCCTGCTAACTAATAGAAAGAATCTTCCACTAGTTAACTCCTTCCTCCAAATTCCCAGTGATCTAGGAGACATGGCTTAAGAGGAACAATGTAGGGTATTCTCTCCTTCCCATAGGGGGAGACATCTATCCATCTATTCATTTCCTCTAAGTTTGTCATCAAATTGCTTTGTGGAGCCAGGCCAATCCCTCTCCAGATTTTAGGCACAGATCTTCCAGGATCTTGGGTACTCTAGGTGGTGTGATTTGAAGGGTATCAACCCCACCCCCCAAAAGCATATTCTCCACCAAGGACACAAATAATGCCTGAGAATCTATCTATCTATCTATCTATCTATCTATCTATCTATCTATCTATCTATCTATCTATCTATCTATCTATCTATCTATCTATGCGTCAAGTGTCTGAGGCCGGATTTGAACTCAGATCCTCCTGAATCCAGGACCAGTGCTTTATCCACTGCATCACCTAGCTGCCCGGACTCTGAGCTCTTTTAAAATTCAGATATGTCTAGGAGATAGAGAACATTAAACCTTAGTGTGAAGTAGCTCATTAGATTATTTTGTTCCAAAAGGGCCAGCCGAAACAAAGGCAGGAGAGAGTGATGATTTTGGAGCGTGGGTCTAGCAATGGCTTGTTTCTAGAAAAAAGTTATAGCATTAGTATTCTGGCCATCTGGGGACACACCTCTCCTTTCTGCCCTGGTACGAAGTTGCAGACAAACTTGATGATTTTACTGAGTTCTGGAGGTTTCCCCAAAGGGGACTTTCTTCATTAATTCCCAACCCAGGGGGGGGCCCAGGAAGATGATGACTGTCAAACCTCTATGGACTCATTTTTGACCACGTGTTGCAGAAAGGCATGTAAAAGCAGAGGCTGCCCTTAAGCAGCTGCCCATCCCCACCTGCTCCCAAACCAGACAGCCTCATACCCACACTTCTCACTCCTCTTGGCCTCTACTTACCCCATTTGTTCTCTGATATACTCAGCTTTGCAGCCCGATAAGCCAGTATGGTCTGTGGAGGAACAGTCATGAACTTCTGCTTTCCTCTGCACCCTTGACCCTCGCCCTGTGGATGGAAAACAGGATTTGAATGGCAACCAGGACCTCAGGTCCCAGGGGCCTCAGGAGCCTCAGACCAAGGGCAAAAGGAGTGAGGTCATGGTGATTTCAGGGCATTGGGCATCCACTGAGCAGTGGCAGGAGGACAGTGTCTAAATAATTCATTTACCAATACAAGGAATGTCTGTATCCATTCTGAGCTCTATTATATTTTTATGTCTCCTTATCTCTTTTACTAGAATGTAATTTCCTTATGAGTAGGTATTGTTTCATTGTTTGTACTTGCATCCTCAACCCTTAGAAAGCATCTGCTACAAAGTAGGTGCTTAGTAAGTGATTGCTCATAGACTGACCTAGAGCCGTCCACCAGGAATAGGGGTCTCTGTGGGCATGAGGCTAAGGCTAGTTAGGGTGTGTTCATCAATTTCGTTTGTGTTTCTCTCCATACTCCCCAGGGCATGTTCTATACCGTGACTTTCATCAGTTCAGGGAAGGAAATATTTCCGGCACCCTCCAAATTGACATTGGTCTCCAGCACAGGAGAATTCAGCAGCTCCATCGCCTCTATCACCACATATAGGTCCTCTCCTTGGCTCCGCAGCTCCCTGATGAAGGAGGGTTCTGGCTTCACCAGTTTCCTGAGGAATATAATTGAGAAGGGGTAGGACAGAGTAGGAGAAGAAGTTCTGTTTGTGTTTCTGGACCATATTTGTCTGTGGGAATATGCATCTGTGGACACAATTAAAGTGAATTTAAACTTCTATACCATTTAGGATCCTTTGCTTTGGGTTAGGGGTGGAACTTTGTTGCTTCACCTTCTCATTGATCTCCAAGACCACTGATACTCTGCATATAGGTAGCCTAGGTAGGCCTCTCTTTGTAGTTGGAAGGAAATTTTTTTTAAAAAGCCTTCCTAAAATATTTCCCCTTTTATCCACAGAATTCTTACCCTTAGAGTCTCCTTGAATGAAGGTGTTATATTTCTAAAAAGATTTCTGATAATTACAAGTGTGACCTCACAGAAATCACCTACTAATACACACCACAATTTAGTTGATCAGATTACCTCTAAAATGAAAGGGGCACATTACAGGTCAGTTTTGATGAGGAAAGGAAAGGAGAAAGTCAGGGTTATACTGCAGCCAGCTAGAACCCATTAGCAAGAGCCAAATAGTACATTAAGTATAAACACTTATACTTTGGAAATAGGCAAAGGCTACAGATCAGAGGTTGATTTATTGTTTTATTGATTGTCAAGACTTGAGAAGTGATAGAAAAATGTTATTAATACATACTGAACTTAAAAGTATGTTGGGTACATTTTTTTCTTGGAGAGCTGGTTGTTACACATTTACTATGGTTGACTGGAGAAAGGTCTATCAAGTGCAATTCAGGCAGTCTGTTCTATCAGAGGGTACTGGGATCTTGGGTAAGGAAGAAACATATAAGAGATGAAATATCAGACATATAGATGTGATGGTGGACATTGAAAATACAATATTTCTCTACTTATACCAATATTTCTCATGGAAAAAGATGGAAATATATGGATGAGTATGATAAAATTAGATTGTCATTTGTTCTTTTTTTTGGTGAGGCAATTGGGGTTAAGTGACTTTCCCAGGGTCACACAGCTACTAAGTGTTAAGTGCCTGAGGCTGGATTTGAACTCAGGTCCTTCTGAATCCAGGGCCAGTGCTTTATCCATTGTGCCACCTAGCTGCCCCCTTGTTCTTTGTTCTTGAAGAGGACCATGACATCAGGGTGATATCATGACTTACACTGAATTGGATTTAAGTGAGGGAAGGCTGTGCAAGGTCACCAACTTTACTCTCTCCTCTAGAGCCATCTGAGTCTAGTGGCAAGATATACATCAAGATGACTGGAGATGGCCCTGGAAGTTTAAGACAATAGTGTCTGAGGTGAGATTTGAACTCAGGTCCTCTTGACTCCAGCACCAGCACTCTATCCACTGGGTCACTTGGTTCCCCATACAATTAGATTAGGATTAAAATTAGACAGATTAGGAATTAGTTGAATGGTTGGAGCCAAAGAGTAGTCATAAATGTTTTATTGTTAACTTGAAATGGGAATGCTGGTGGAATGTCCTGGGACTCTGTTCCAGGACTGGGACCTATGTTGTTTAACATCTTTATCAGTGATAAAATAGAGATGGCCTGTTCATGCCATCTGAGGATGTTACAAAGCTGAGAGGGATAGTGAACACAGTAGATGTCAGAACCTGAGCCAATGTTAGAAATGAATGTTGTCTCATACGTGCATACAACAAAATTCATATGTGTGAGGTGGAGTTTCTATGAAGGGTGGTATTAGCCTTTTATATTCTGCCCTGGTCAGACCCATCTGGGGTGTTATAGTCAGCTTTAGACATCCCAGTTTTAGAAAGGACATTGATAAGCTTGAGCATATCCAGAGGTGTGTGTGTGTGTAGGGGGTGGGGATAGGCTGTGGAAGCACCTCAAGTTTGTGCTATATAATTGATGGAGGATTTGAGGATGTTCAACATGGAGAAGAGGAGAATGCCAAGAGAGTGAGCTTGGGGCCAGGGTTAGAGAGCAGGAACTGCTCCTGTGCCATGGCTGGTGAGTGTGTATGTGTGATTAACATTTCTATAGTGGAGATTGATGATTCTAGGGGACTCATGATGAAACAAGCTACCCACCCCATGTTGGAGAGCTGATGGACTTAGGGTACTGTGATGAAATAATGGGATTTAGCAGATACTCAAAGACCCACCTGGAGATTAATCTATACTGATTGAATCAAGTGAGAGTTATTGACTGCTGATTAAGCCTACTTCAAGTTAATTGGATTGTAATCACACCTGGATATCCCTTAAGAAGGTATTGTTCTCAGAAGCTAGACTGTGAACTCAACTTGAGAACACCTTCAAAACCAATGGATTTGGATGATGCCAACCAATCAGCTTGAAGCAGTGTGTAAGGACTGCCTTTGTTCCAGACCTATAAAAAGCTTCCACAATCAGCTTGCTAGAGAGTTCCTGATTAAAGCAGACTCGTGGAGGAGGACTTGAGGAAGAACCCAACCAGGCTGGAACTCTAGGCTAGGTAGGACTTCTTTTTCTTAACTTTCTGAACTCCTTGTAAATATCTGTATGCTTTAATAAATGTTTAATGCCCAAAGACTGGTGCTGAAGCTTCTAATTTAAGGTGACCACAATTTAGATTTTAAACATCACAGTACTTAGGGTATTTTTTGGACATGGCCAGTGCAGGAATTTGTTTTGCGAGGTTATTCATATTTGGTGATGAAGTTTTTTGATTTTGTTTTTTCAAGAAGAGGTGCAGTAAGAGAGAAAATAGATCTTTGTTAACTGGAAAAAATGTAATAGAATTGAAAAAAAAAGAAACAAAATAGATGTGTACTGGAAGTTTGTTGATGGATTAAAAAATAAAATGAGAGAGTTGAACAAGGTGGTCTCAAATGCTCCTTACAGCCCTCATAGCATGGGAGTTCATGACGATTTGGACTTAAATTGGCTCCACCCTCATTCAGCGTTAATTTAAATAAGAGTGAAATGACATTGAGCAAGTTACTTTCTTTCTCAGGGGTCTCAGATTCTTCCTCTTTTAATAGAAACAGTCAAAGTAGAGGATCCTAAGGACTCTTCTGGCTTTAACGTGTTGCTTTCAGGACTTGGGGGTGGGGGAGGAATTGGCTTCAAGACCTGTTTTAGTCCATTCCCCAAGGCTTCTACTTAATTACTCTAAAGGTTAACTACCAAGGCATCCCTAGTCTCCAGCCCCTAGGTCTTAGTAATTATATTTCATAGATTTCAAGTTTAAACAAATAACAGATCTTATAATCTACCTATCAATAATTATTAGTTAAAATAGGATGTTACCAGGGGGCCAACTTCCTGGAGGATGTCAAGAGGACTTCCCCTAATAACAGACTCATAGTTTCTCTGACTACAGGGGTTGGCATCCTGAGGTCTCTATCCTTCTTTCCATCCCCACCTCACTCAAGTGGTTTCCATCCCCTGCCCAATGGATGTCTACTGCATCCATTTTCCCAGGAGCTGTTTGTAGTGCTAGCTCTAGGTCCTCAAAACCCAAGTTTTGGCACTGATACTACCTCCTCTTAACGAAGGAGGTGAGTAGATTCTGGGAGGATAGTATAGTCTCAGCTTTCATTACTTAACTCCTCAACCCCCTTACCTTTCTTTAACCTGAGGATCCTGGGTGTGCCAATATGAGGTAAATTAGTCCTAAAAGGGAAGCCTTATGGTCCCTGTGTAGTAATGCCACTTTTCCCCATCACCCATGAGGGAGAAGTTCTTTGGGATTCAACCTTTTTTCCTTCTGTTCCCCAGACCTCACCTTTCCATCTGCAGAGCTCTCCATGTTTGATAGGAGACAGTAAGTATTTGCATATCGAGGGAGGAGCAATGGGACTGCTCAGCACCAGCAGACGCGGCCACAGTTAATTTGCTCTCCACAGCCACAGTACCCTTCACACTCTCATTCACTTTGTTACAGAAGTAGAAACGTCTTTCCTGATTCACTTCTGAGGAAAGATTGAAAAACAACATCCTAAGAATGTACCAACAATAAGAAAATCCCAAGACTATTAGTATGGGAAAAAATGATACCCCATTTCCCATTTTTCTCTACAAGTCTCCAATCTATAGGCTTTCTGTAATACTGTTTCATTCCCAGACCTCATTTCATTGTATAAGTGGTCTTGGCAGTGGGGTATCAATGCATGACATGTGTGATTGCCATTATGGGAGATATTTATGAGTAACTAAACTGAGACTAGGGCAAGCCCCAGGAAAAATTGGAAAATGGATGAAATTAATTTTTGTTCCTTACTTTCTTTATGGTGTTGGGAAAATCATGTTATATCTTGGAGCCTGTGTTTCCTTAGTTATATAATTAGAGGGTTGGAATATATGGTTTCTATCTTTTCATCTATCCAATTTAACATTTATTTATTACTCATTACATATGATGCTATGCTAGGCATTGAGTATAGAAAGGCAAAACCAAAACTGTTTCTGTCCTCATAGAGCTTACATTCTACTGGAGTATGTGGGGGGAGAGAACATTCAAAGGAGAGAGAGAGACAGAGAGACAGAGAGAGACAGAGAGGAGAGACAGAGACAGAGAAACAGAGAGGAGAGAGACAGAGACACAGAGACAGAAACTATCTGATGAGATCCATATGCGAAAAATAATTGATTATTTTTCCTCCTAAATCAACTCCTCCTCCAAATTTCTGTCTTTCTGTTGAGGGTGCCAATATACTCATTCACTTAGAATACCTTGGGGGTAATTTTCCTCTCTTCTCTCTTAATGCCTCCTTCCCTCTTCTGCCATTTGATCAAAAGCCAAGTTAATTCTACCTCCAAAATATATCTTTTCATCACTCATGTGACCACCACCTATGATCCCTCACCCAGATTACTGCAACAACTCCTAACTTCCCATATTTCCCTTTCAAATCCATCTTACACATAGCTACTAATAGGATATTCTTAAATTACATATCTGACCACATCACTACCATTAGGAACTTTGGGTAGTTCTCTATTCCTTTAAGGTAGAGTAAAAACTTCTCAGATTGGCTTTTTTTTTTAAAGTGAGGCAATTGGGGTTAAGTGACTTTCCCAGGGTCACACAGCTAGTAAGTGTCAACCGCCGAATTTGAACTCAGGTCCTCCTGAATCCAGGGCTGGTGCTCTATCTACTGCGCCACCTAGCTGCCCCAGATTGGCATTTAAAATCTTGTATGATCTAGCTGTAGTCTACCTTCCCAGTATTATTTCACATTATTCCATTTTGTGCACTTTATATTCTGGCCAAAGAGGCCTACTTCTTGTTCTCTGAGCTTTGCCTTTCAGCTCACTTCCCTGTACCTTTAAAAGAGTTACCCCTCACACCTCTCCTGCTCACTTCTTAGAAAACCTAGTTTCTTTTAAGGTTCAGTTAATTAGCCAGTCAGTCAGTAAGACTTTAAGTGCCTACTATATTCTAGGCACTGTGTTAAGTGCTAGAGATGCAAAGAAAGTCAAAAGACAGTCCTTGCTCTCAACAGGCTAAAAGGCTAATGGGGGAGAGAACAAGCAATCATGTACAAACAAGATATGTGCAGGACAATCAGAAGTAATCAATATGGGGAAGGCACTTAGCATTAAGGGGGTTGTGAAAGGCTTTTTCTGGAAAATGACATTTTAGCAGAAACTTGAAGGAAGCCAGGGGAGCCAGGAGGCAGAGATGAGAATGGAGAGAATTCCACGCATGAGGAGACCCAGAATGAGTGTCAGAGCAGGGAGGAGAAGCTGGGTAGTGGTAAACTTTACCCCAAAACTAAACTCTGAAAATTATAGCAAAATTTTAAAAAGCAACAATTCTGTGAGTCAAAAAAATGGAAAAGAATGAAAATAGAAAGAATGAATAAATAAGAAATTATAAGGTAAGTATGAAAAAAAGACCTGGAAAAGGTCAAATATAGATAATTAAGAATTATCTGAATTCTTTTTGAAAACCAACGATCTTTCCAAACAAAGACTGAATACCATATCTTTTTGTTTTGTTTTTGGTGAGCCAATTGGGGTTGTGACTTGCCTAGGGTCACACAGCTAGTAATTGTTAAGTGTCTGAGTCCAGATTTGAACTCAGGTCCTCCTGAATCCAGGGGTAGTGCTCTATCCACTGTGCCACCTAGCTGCCCTGAATACCATATCATTTTTTTTTTTTAGTGAGGCAATTGGGGTTAAATGACTTGCCCAGGCTCACACAGCTAGTAAATGTTAAGTGTCTGAGTCCAGATTTGAACTCAGGTACTCCTGATTCCAGGGTCGGTGCTCTATCCACTGTGCCACCTAGCTTCCCCGAATATCATATCTTAATAAAAAATAAGGGGGACTTTGGGGTTATGTGATGAATGATGGAAGACTAGATTTTCAATCCTTTCATACCTCCTCCAAATAAGAATTATATGTAATAGTTCAAGCAAATGCAGCTACTTCCAAGCTCTTGGATACCAAGAACCCTATTGGGGTAACAACTCAATGAACTAATAATAGAGAAGGAGAATTCCTAATCCTTAATATGCTTACTAAGAAACCCCTTCTCAACCAAACCATTCTCTTGTTAGGTGACACAACCTAATTCACAGTCTTGTGCTCTGGGATCAACCCAGAAATTCATTTACTACTGTTGTAGTATCTACCAGTTAACCTTCCACTCTTCTCTTCCCTGTGCCTGCTCTCACCCTTTAATTCTGAAGCAACAAGCTATGAAACTCCTCACTACATGCCCAAACCATGTAAAGCAGAGGTGCAGATATAGGAAAACAGTTGACTTTCATTAGCTTGGATGGCAGTGTGACAGTGTGGCAGAACTCTATATTGTAATGGGGCTCAGTCAGAGAAGTAAGAACAGAGAGACCTGGGTCAGGAAGCTAGTTTTTGTGTGACTCCACCAGGTCTGAAGGAAAGGGAACTGGCATCAGCTGAAGCCAATTCTATCTCCCCAAAAGTCACTTGGGGTAGAAACAAGGCCAGTGAAAATTGAATTCCCCAACACAGAAGGATGCTGAAGTAGCTTTGAGGTCCAGCCCTCAAGGAAACCACCCATCAAAAGAAGAGTCAGAAAGTAAGCAGTAGAGGAGTATAAGAGGGGAAAAAATGAAATTACCAAAGACCACAGGAAGAAGAAAACTATTAAAAGCAGCACAAACAGATAAGCCAGCAGTGAACACATGAAGGGAATATAACATCCAGATCATCTATAAGAGTCTGAATATCTCTGAATAAATATTGTAAGACAAAGGAAAATGAACCAATACTTGATGAGGCAGAGAACCTGTAGCTTCCTAAGAGAGCATGGAACAACAGGAATAAGTTCCTAAAAGATTCAAGAGAAAAATAGGATACAGAAAGCAGAATTTTTGTCTCCACAGCAGAAATAATGAACAGAATAGAAAAATGAATCCATGGTAACAAATCTCACCAAAGAAACAAAAGAGAGATCAACTAATTGGGAATGCAAATACACAAAAGTGAAGGACAATCTAGAAGAGAAAGAAAACCCAATAATATTAAAAGAAAGTGAGCTAAACATATTAAAAGAAAGCAAGAGGGGTAGCTAGGTGGTGCAGTGAATAAAGCACCGGCCTTGGATTGAGGAGGACCTGAGTTCAAATCTGGCCTCAGACACTCGACACTTACTAGCTGTGTGACCCTGGGCAAGACCCTGGGCAAGTCACTTAACCCCCATTGCCCTGCAAAAAAAGTTTAAAATTTAAAAACCCCTAGCATTCTTTAATATTGTAAGTAACATCTATCTAAGGCAAAGAAGAACTTCCCAATAAGATCAGCAGTCTAACAAGGATGTCTGTTATCTAAAATCATTTTACTTAACATATTGCTGAAAGTACTTTGTTGTTGCTGTTCAGTTGTTTCATGTCTTACTCTTTTTGACCTTATTTGGTGTTTTCTTGGCAAAGATATTAGAGAGGTTTGCCATTTCCTTCTCCAGTCCATTTTACAGATGAGGAAACTTGAGGCAAACAGGGTTAAGTAACCTGCCCAAGGTCACACAGCTGGAAGTGTCTGAGGCCAGATTTGAGGATTAGTCTTCTTGACTTCAGGCCTGGCACTCTATCCATTGTGCTACTAGTTACCCTGCTAGAAATACTAGCTATACTGCTCTTTTTGTGCTGGCAAAGATTTGGAAATTGAGAGGATACCCATTAATTGGGGAATGGCTAAACAAGTTGGGGTATATGAATGTAATGGAATACTATTAGGCTATAAGAAATGATGAGCAGGCAGATTTCAGAAAAACCTGGAAAGACTTACATGAACTAATGCTGAGTGAAGCAAGCAGAACCAAGAGAACATTGTACACAATAACAGAAACATTATGTGATGATCAACTGTAATAGACTTAACTCTTCTCAGGAATACAATGATCCAAGACAATTCCAAAAGACTCATGGTGGAAAATGCTCTACATATCCAGAAAAAGAATTATGGAGTCTTGCTGCAGATTGAAGCATACTATTTTCAGTTTTTGTTGTTGTTTCTTCTTTCTTCCGTTTTTTCCCTTTCGTTCTGATTCTCTCTCACAACATGACTAATGTGGAAATATATTTAACAGGATTGTAATGTATAACCTTTATCAGCTTGTTTGCTGGCTTTGAGGGTTGGGAGGGGAGGGAGGGAGAAAAATTTGGAACTCAAAATCTTACAAAAATGAATGTTGAAAACTGTCTTTACATGTAATTAGAAAAATAAAACAAAAATACTTAAAAAAGAAATGCTAGCTATAGCAATAAGAGAAGAAAAACAAATTGAAGGAAGAAGCACCAGCAAAGAGGATACGAAATTCTGTTTGGTTTATAGATGATGGTCCATCTAGAGTACCCAAGAAGATTCAACCAAAAGCAGTTTAAACAATAAGTTCTGCAAAGTTGAAGGATATAAAACAAATATATATAACTAGTCACATTTTATATACTTCCAAAAAGAAAAATCCAGCAGGAAGAGATAAAAAAGAAATTACATTCAAAATAAATATAGAATGAAAAAAATTGATATTCTATTTACTAAGACATACAAAGGTACTATGTGAATATAACTACAAAATACTGTTTACAGAAATAAATATGGGTATAAATAATTGGAGAAATGTTGATTTTCATTGGATAGGTCATGCCAATATAATAAAAATTATTGTACTACCTAAATTACTTTTTTACAACATACTAAGCAAACTACCAAATGATAGAACTTTATAGAGATAGAATAATAATTAATATAGTCAGGAACCTCAAGGGAAATTACAAAAAAAGTCAAAAGAAAAGGGGTCTGCCTATATGACAGATCAATATCTGAGAAAAATACAGTACAAGCACAGCTAGCTAGTGGCAGAGGAGGACAGTTACGAGGTCTCCAATCCCAACACAGAAGGCAATCTGCAAGCCCAAACCACATCAAAAGAAGCTCCGGACAGTGCATGCTGTACCCCAGGAGCAGAACCTTAAAAGGCACAAATGAGGATAAAATAAAAATATGAATAAGAAAGAATAAAGAACCCTCACCATTGACAGTTCCTATGGTGACAGGAAGGATCAAAACATAAACTCTGAGGAAGACAACAGTGATAAAACTCCTACAGGTGAAACCATAAAGGGGAAGAAGACTTGGTCTCAAGACCAAGAGGCCCTGCTGAAAGAGCTCAAAAAGGAGTTTATAAACCAAATAAGAGAGGTAGAAGAAAAATTGGGAAAAGAAATGAGAGTTATGCAAGAGAAAGTCAATAGCTTTGAAAAAGAAAATAATGCCTTCTAAATACAATTGGACAAATGGAAAAGGAGGTACAAAAGCTGACTGGGGAAAATAATTCCCTAAGAATCAGAATTGAGCAGATGGAAGCTAATGACTCAATGAGACAACAGGAAAAATTAAAGCAGAAGAAAAAAAATATAAAAGTAGAAGAAAACATAAAATACCTCTTCAAAAAAAAAACAGACCTGGAAAATAAATCTAGGTGGGACAACATAAGAATAATTGGACTATCTGAGGACCATGATGCAAAAAAAAAAAAAAAAGATCATAGACTGCATATATAATATCTGTGCTGTCTCATTCCAGCAACCCAGTCTACAACAGCCCCTGAGTTAGCAGCTAACTCTAAACTGGCAACTAATTTTGGACTTCTGATGTCCTGAAATCCTGCTGCCTGGAGACACTGCCCTATGTAGCTAGAAACAGGCAATCCTATTTAGAGTAACTCATTAAAACACATAGTGTTTCTTCTCTTTCTCCTCTTCCTCTTTTCTTGTTCTTGTTCTCCTCCTTCTCCTTCTCCTTCTCCTCCTTCTCCTTCTCCTCCTTCTCCTTCTCCTCCTTCTCCTCCTCCTTCTCCTTCTCCTCCTTCTCCTTCTCCTCCTCCTCCTCCTCCTCCTCCTCCTCCTCCTCCTCCTCCTCCTCCTCCTCCTCCTCCTCCTCCTT
Source organism: Dromiciops gliroides (assembly GCF_019393635.1). NCBI lineage: Eukaryota > Metazoa > Chordata > Mammalia > Microbiotheria > Microbiotheriidae > Dromiciops > Dromiciops gliroides. The sequence continues at coordinate 101,897,782 of NC_057861.1, forward strand.
CTTCTCCTTCTTCTCCTTCTTCTCCTTCTTCTTCTTCTTCTTCTTCTTCTTCTTCTTCTTCTTCTTCCATATGCTCCAATCACCATTATACTATTTAAATACATAGTACAGATGTATATCATATCTCTAATGCCAGTGATGTAGACAACCCCTGAATACATAATTATTCAGACTGAGTCATGTGCACCCACCATGCAAAGAGCCAAGATACCTAATTTTGTTTTTTTGGCTTCCTCTCCAGCATCAGATAGAGGAGGGAGGACCAGTCAGATAAGGACCCCAGATGTTACCATCAATTCCCTATTATTTGCTTGAACAGGTGAGCAGCTGGCTCTTTGCAAGGCTGTTCTTGTCAAGTTCTTGCAGGTTCTGCCTATGATTTAGAAAATATTCAACTTGACTAATGTGGAAATGTTTTGCATGACTACACATGTATAACTTATATTGAATTTCTTGAGTTCTTAAGAGGGGTGGGGAGGGAGGGAGGAGGAGAATTTGGAACACAAAGTTTTAGAAAATGTTGTGACTTTATTTATTAAAATTGTTTGAAGGCTCACTCCAGGGTCAGAGTTTTTAACCACATTTCTGAAACATAGTCTACTCCTTCAGTGATAAGTTCCCATTGGTTGATGACTTTTTAAAAACTAAACTTTAAAAAAGACAATATTTAATATATAAAAGAAAAGTAACTTTATGTAATAGAGATTAACAGATTTATGTACACTCTTTCCCCCCCTGTTCTAATATATATAGACGCCTTCCTTTTGTGTTTGTTAAACTCAGAATAAAAGAAAATAAATTAATGTAAAAGGGGTTGGCCAATGGAGCCTCCATATCCTACTTGTGCATGTCTTGTTCTACCAACTGTGAACCCATGTTGAAGAGCCTATTGGGAAACCTGCTTCCAGAAGAACATGATCATATGTAAGGGAAGGGTCCTGCTCCCTGATTCAGAGAATGTTCAGATATTCTATTTCTGGTCCACTTAACTCATCGTGAAGAGGAATCTTTTTGATTGACTATTGAACTGGTACTGAGAGACAAACAAAAGATTTCACAGGAACAATTCACTCCCTCTTTTCTGCCTGAATGGCTCAGATAATATATGTCAATAAATGCAAAAAAAATAGCTTTTAAACAAAGTACACCCATTTCTGTGAAACAAAGCGCTAGAAAATATAAGAATAAGTGTAATTTTCCTTAATATTATAAATAATATCTATTTAAAACAAAATGCCATCATTATGTATAATGAAAAAATCTCCTTGTTATATTCATGAGGATATTGAGGCCCAGAAACAGTAACTTGCCAAAAGTAACACAGGGTTCAAAAAAGTGACACAATTTGCAAGGATTAAGGTTTGGATTCAAACCTTGGTCCTCTCATTCAAGATTCATAGTCCTTTCTACTAAATCAGATGGTTTCTTACTATATTAGGCTCTCACCACATCAAGATATCTATTGTAGTTGTAATGGAATTAGAGGGAGGTCCAGTATGAAAGATATAATGAAAGTATAATTAACAAGGTATCTAAATTAATTGGGAGTGGGGGATAGTGAGAAGGAAGAAAAAAGGAAAGAAGGAAAGGGGATGAGGGTGGGACGGAGGGAAGGAAAGAAAGAAAGAAAGAAGAAAAGAAGGAAGAGTCAAAGATAACTCTAAGTTACAAGTTGGGTCAAATGTTAGAATGGTGGTGACACCCATAGAAGCAGAAAAGCCTGGGAGAAGATAAAGTTTGAGCATAATGGGGAAAATTAGAGCTTTAGTTTCAGATATGTTGAGTTTGAGATGCCAGCAGGTCATCCAGGCGGAGGGTTCCAGTAGTCAATTGCAAATGGAGTTCAGGACAGATTGGGGTTGGGTGTATCAGAACTGGCAATCACCTCTATAGCAGTAAATAGAAGAGAAGGAAGTACCTGGACCATTGATAGGCTGAGGTGACAGGTATATATGCGGGGACTTATGTAACCTGGTGTGTTAAGGGAAAGCTCCTGTCACATCAGAGCTTCTCCCATCCACTCTTCCAATTCTGAGTTTTCACCTTTCTAAAGGTTTCCTTCAAGAAACTGGAGGACAGCTGTTGGCACCAACATGTCTGGCCCCTAAGAGACCTCTAATCTCCATGGTTTGCTTATGGACAATCAATTTGTCCCCAATTCAGCCAAGACATGGTTGTGATTATCCACATGGCACTTTACCAAGTAAATAAGGAGGCAAACTCTTGATGTAAGTCGGTACAGAGCCTCTTATGTGTGCTGCCAGGAATACCTGTATCTTTCCCTGTTATCTATTCATGTCCTTTTCGCTCCATGTTCTAGGCAGACCATACCTGGGACCGGTGAGTTCGGTTCCAGAATATCCATGAGGGAGAATTCAGTGCAAGTGAATTTTTTGCTCCAACACTTGTGCTTCTTACGCTTTTTCCTCAACAGACAGAAAGGCCGGAATCGGGGGGAGCTGCTCAGGCTGCTGACTGGATTCAGATCCTTTTTGCCCACCTCTCTTACAAGCGACTTGGCCATTGTCTTAAACATGGAAGGCATGTTCTTTAGGGGAGAAAGGGAAGAAAAAGGGTCAGTCTTTTTTCTCTCCCATCTCTTTCTCTCACCCTCCCATTGAAGTTTCTCTCCAACAGGGAGAGCCTGGCAGACATAAAAAAGAATGATACACTTCAGGAAATAATGAGCCTTTCCCAGGGCTTAACCCAGAAGTGTGTCTTTTAAACCTCTAGGAATATTTCATTGTGTCAGTTGTTGGAATGGAGAAGGAAGAAGCAAGTCCCATTTGCAGCTTCCAACTACCAGTTTGAGTCCTTTCCTCTAAGAATGTCCACATATGGTCACCCTTCAAATGCTTGAAGACGGATCTCATGGCTTCTCTAAAAATTATTTCCTTTCAGCTACCCCGTTCCAGTTCCTTCAAGCAATTCATGCATGGCATGATCCTTAACCATGAAACTTCTAGCCAGTGTAATAGATGTAAAAAAACCCAAAAGCAAGTATTATGTGAGTTTATCTAGTATATATTATATATATTATACATATATTGCTATATCTAATATATATATATATTATATACAATGGGGATATACTAGAAGCTTTCCTGATAAATAAAGGAATAAAGCAAGGATGCTCACTCTCCTGGTAGCTGTTACAGTTCCAGAATAGCAGCTAGGTGTGATAGTAGAGAGAATGCTGGATTTGGACTCAAAAAGACCTGAGTTTGAATCCTGTACATAATAATTGTGTGAGCCTGAGTAAACCACTTAGTCTCTCTTAATTTTAGTTTTGCCATCTATAAAATGGGCATAATAATCGTATTTATCTCTCTGGATTATTGTGAGGATAAAGTGAGATAACAAATACAAAGTACTTTGCAAATTTTAAAGTGTGATAAAAGTGATATTTGTTGTTGCTGTTGTTGTTATTAGACCCTCTGAAGACTTATACAAAAGTGAAGGTGGTGTATGATTTAATTCCCATATGCTGCCCAAAACTTGGGACAAAGAAGTGATACCCTGTGTGACTTGAATAAGAAAATACCACAAGGTAGTTGAGATTAGTCATCTACAAGGAAGTGTAAATAGAATGATCAAGACAGATAATGGGAATGAATGAGGCCCATAAGAGGGGGTCAGCATCTCTGGGCATGGGGACCAGAGGAAAAAAAGATGGGAAGAAACTTGGCTGTTCTGCCTGACAAGGTATAGTAGTTTAGCGTGCTGGGTTTTCAGTAATGAGCCCTGGGTCTGAATCTACTTCAGACACTTATTAGCTATTTGATAATAGGCTAGTCACTTAAGCTCTCAAGCCCTCAGTTTTCTAATCTGTAAAAATAGGGACAATAATGCCACCTACCTCACAGGGTTGTTGTCAGGAAAGCTCTATAAATATGTGAGTCACTATTTCTTTCTAAGGTACAGATTCTTAACTTTTTTTCTGTCATGGACCCCTTTGGCAGTTTGGTTTAAGGTTCCCTTCTCGGGGCAGCTAGGTGGTGCAGTGGATAAAGCACTGGCCCTGGATTCAGGAGGACCTGAGTTCAAATCTGACCTCAGATACTTGACACTTACTAGCTGTGTGACCTTGGGCAAGTCACTTGCCCCACAAAAAAAACCCTGAAAACAAAAAAGGTTCCCTTCTCAAAATAATGTTTCTTGCCAAAATCCATAATTAAAGGAAATGCTACATTTCAGTTACAAGGTTAGTGAGAATGAAGATGTCTTTTTCCCAACCAAGTTCATGGACTGACCCCCTGAAATATTCCATGTACCCCAGGTTACGAACCCCTGCTCTAAGGAGACTATGTTTTGAGACGGGGGAGCTGCATTAAGGGTAGAGAAATTTACAGGTGTCAGTCCTCCGGGTAATTCACTAGAATGAGAGGAGTACCTTTATTTTACAGTCTTTTCCCTGAGTGTCTCTATCCATGCTCCTAGGCCCTCCCTCCAGCCTCAATTTACAATCTGCCCCAACTACAACTTACCAGGCTGAGGGAGCTTTTATCCTGCAGAAGATCAGGAATTATATGTATCAGCGATGGAAATCTCCTCCTGGCTTAGATTTCCTGATGAAAAAAAAAGGTGACTGCTCTGGAGACTGGGCAGATGTGAAAATTCTCTTTTCTTCCCCACAACATTCATCCAGTGGATTTCAGATTCAATTTTCAGCCCACTTGTAGGAAGATAAGCACGTATGCCTGGAGATCAGGCCTATAGTTGAGCCCAGGTCTTATGGGAGGGTTAAATATGTTCTAGCTCCCACAGCTTTGCTTTGCTGGAAGAATTATGGCAGAAAAGTCAGGTGTTGGTGTTTTTCTGCTGGTATCTCTGCAAAGCTTATCTGATTCATATGCTCCACCTACTAGCTATGAACTGCTAATTCTAAGATTTTTAATCTTTAGCGCTGCATCATTAACCATTAGGTAATGGTATCTCCCCCTCATTTGTGTTGATTTTGCAACAATTTATCCCCCTCCTACAAGTGCTCTCTTTCCTGTATTTATTGAATATCTTATAGTACTATATCACACAGGTGCAGGAATCTTTTCTGAAACTTTTCCCTTTTCCCATCTCTTGTGAGGGACAAAGAATATATATGGAGCCAGTGTAGAATGCAGCAGCAGTACAAGAAGACTACATTTCATTTTTAAAAAAAACCTACATTTTTATTTTTTCAATTAATAAGCGTGCATTTTTTCTGCCTCTTTCTCCCTGCCTTCTCCTCCTGGAAAATAAAAGAAAAACAAAACTCTTTAAACAAATATGCATAGTCAAGCAAAACAAATTCCTCTATTGGCCATGCGTGGAAGAGTTCAATTCCATTGGATTGTAAACTCCTCAAGTTGGGGAGTGTTTCATGCTTCCAACCCTACAGTGTAGGTTCTGAACAAATGCCTGTTGATTGGTTACTGAGAATTCTGTGGTCTGAAGACCAGTGGAATAGGGATACTAAACAAGGGGTCATTGGAAAGAGAATAAGAAAGAACCACAAGGAAGATGGAGAAGGCTTCTTGAAGATGGCTTGGAGAAATAGTGGCTGTCTCTGGGTGCTTGGGTAGAGGTGATTTTAGTTGAGATGGGAGCCACATAATATACTGAAGACAACGGTGGTTTTAGCTGGATGATAGGTTCATCGATCTTGAGCTGTCTGGGACCTCAGAGGTCATTTTGTTCAACCTTCTCATTTTATAGATGAAGAAACTGCAGTCCAGGGAGGACAGGTGAATCACTCAAGTTCCTTTAGGTAGATGCAGAGGCAGTGGCAGAAGAAAAGAAGCCTCAATGTAGCACTGGCAGCAGTGACAATGACCAGAAGATTTAGCTGACTCTGAAGTGCCCCGGGTACTCTGCTCAGTGCTTCCAGATAACTAAGACTTTCCTGCTTGATGTTGTGTTTAGCTAGGTCCTGATTAGTATGAATGCTAAATACTGTGAAATGGTCACATATATTCAAGTGGCGCAGTCAGGAACACTCATCTCCCTGAGTTCTAAACTGGCCTCAGACACGTATTAGCTGTGAGATCCCAGGAAAGTCACTTAATCCTGTTGGCTTTATTTTCCTCATCTGTAAAATGAGCTAGAGAAGGAAATGGCAAACCACTCCAGTATCTCTGTCAAGAAAACCCCAACTGGGGTCATGAAGAGTTGGACATGACTGAAAAACAACTAAACAACAAGAAAAATTCAAATTCACATTACATAAAGTTATATAATCTGGCGATTGGTTCTAACCCAAGAGAAATATCAGGTGTGCATTCAACTGACACAATTACTTAAGATTCATTATTTGCACTGAGACCTAGATTGTGAAATCAAACCATTTAACAGGGGGAAGAGGTTTAAAAACTTCATTTACCAAGCAGATGGGCAATAGCTATTTCCTACTTACTTAACTAAAGGGGCTGGCATGCTAGCTCCTCCCCCATACTTACCCTTTCAAATACACATATACAAATGTTCATTGTGTATCAATGATGAGTAAATATTCAGGAAGGGTCTGTCATTTCATTGACATAAGATAACACTGGCATGAGCATGAAGCAGTTGACTAAGTTTTTAACCAGCGTTCCCAATTTTCCTAATGCTCTCTAAATAGAGGCAGAAGATTCTGGACATATTGTCTCTTTCTGCTTTCTGCTTTCATCTCTCAACCATATACCCATGAGAGATCATTGAGAGATTTGAGGATGATGCAATAGTTCAGAAATTCCCAATAGTATCTGCCAGTTCTAGACCCAAGAATCTTCAGATGTGGTATTATTGAGGAGGCTAGTAGTCACTCACTATTGAGACATTCACTAACCCACATACTTGAAAGGTGCTTCTCAAATCTGCTCTTGCTGCCTTGCATCAGAAGAAGCTAACGCTGGAGTCTGTAGTGAAACACGAAAATGTAGCTTCCATATAATGAGCTTCTGGATATATTGCTGCTTCCAACAGTAAACTTCTTACTTTGTCTGAATTTCATTCTTTTCTCACCATCAAGTGTTTCAATATTATCACCATCTTAGGCTCTACAATAAAGGATGTAACACCTATTTGCACTCTGTCTCTCCAATAGTTAACACTTCTAGGATGCTGGAATACACTACCATTTTGGACAATTAACATAGTGCAATTACTGTGATATATTTCAGGGTGGGCTAAAGGGGACGAATCAATGCTAAACTAATAAGGATCACTGCTAAGCCAATTCTCTGAGTCCAGATCAGGAACTGTGAAAACTGAGGTGGAGAAATATAGGAGACCGATAGAATGTTTTTGTATCTTCAGCACAATGTCTTGTATGCCTTATCTTGTACTTTATTTTTGCCCAGTGGGTCCACAGCTAATAATTACAAATAGTGTGTATAGGAGCTTTAAGATTTGCAAACCATTTTGCATATAGTATTTCATTTGATCCTCACATCAGTCCTATGAGGTAGGTGCTTTTATTACTCTCATTTTACAGATGGGAAAACTGAGGTTGACAGAGGTTAAGTGACTTGCTCAGGGTCACGCAATTTATAAGTGTTGAGGTAGGATTTCAATTCAGGTCTTCTTGATTCCAAGTCCATCACTTTATCCACTATGCTAAACTGGTCGACACAGTATGCTCCATGACTTGCAGAATATTATTATGATTGTTGTCATCACTGCATTCATCACCATCACCATCACTGGTTATCTCCAAAACTAAAAGTTCTAAATGAGGGTCCAATCTCACTTTTTGTGACAATTTCTCAATAACTGAATAGCTGTGGTACTATTTAATCCAATGTTCAACTACAGTAGCAAAAGACAATGGTACTTGAACAGCACAATAGTTATTACAAGCAATTAGTCTGTCCTGAAAAAAGTCACTTTGGAAAACCCTGCTGTCCAATTGCAAGCATGAAAGAAGGAAATAAGTATAAAAAGACAAATGCTCTTCAGTGGATCCCTGCCATGCAAGGACAACCAAGAATAGACATCCCAAATGATGCCCCACAAGGTAGCACCCCAAACCACTTTCAAGCTTTTAAAGCTTGATTTGGATCCAATTTACTTATCTAAATGCTCAATGCAATCTGCTAAATTTCCTGCTCAAAAGACTAAGCAGTTTTACAAGTAGTTCTAAGTAAAATACATTGACTTGAAATAAAGAGACAAAGACTTTTTATGGGAGAAAAGAACTGGAAATAAAGGAGACAGTCCATTATTGAGGAATGGGTAAAGAAAGTACAGGAATATAATGGAAGATTACTGTGCTAGAACCAGGAGAATGTTGTGCACAATGACAACAATATTGTTTGATGAAGAATTGTAAATGGCTTAACCATTCTCAGCAGTACAATGATACAAAACAATTCCAAGGGACTAATGATGAAAACACACTATCCACCTCCAAAGAAAGAATTGATATTGATTGAACACAGACTGAAGCATGCTATTTTTACTTTCTTTCATTTTTTCTTTTATTCAAGTTTTCTGATACAAAATGACCAACATGGTAATGTTTTACATAATTATACATGTATAACCTATATCTGCTTACCACTGGGGGGTGGGGAAGGCAGAGAGAGAATTTGGAATTCAAAACTTTAAATAAAATGTTTATTATTTTTTAAAAAAGATTACTGTGCTAAAGAAATAGTGAATATATGGAATTAAGAGAAAACTTTAAGGATTTATATGAAATGATGCTGAGTGAAGTAAGCAGAACCAGAAAAGAATATACACAATGCAAATGGATAGTTTAATAAAATGAAATAAATGAACAAAAGAATGAAAAAGCATTTATTAAGCTGTTACTTGCACCAACCGCTGTGGTAAACTCCAGGCTATAATGGAAAAAATTTGACAGTTTTTGATCTCTAGCAGCTCATACTCTAATTAGTTGAAGTGCTGGTTAAAAGGAAATTTAGTTATAGAGCAGATGGATAGTCCCAGAAGTCCTTAAGGTGCAATGATGGGGTGGATGACAAGGCCATTCATCTAAGAGGTTCTTAAATTGAAACTCAAAGATGTATAATTACAAGAACTTGGAGGCAGAAAGGATTGAGTTCAGAACCTGCCTCAGACACTTAGTAACTGTGTGACCCTGGGCAAATCACTTAATCCCTCTGTTTCTCAGGTTCCTTATCTATAAAATGAGGGAAGTGGTCCCCAAGATCCTTTCCAACTCTAAATCCATGATCCTATGAATTCTAAAACATGGCCCCAAAGAAAATACCCCAGATGAGAAAATGTACCTCCTTTCTTTCAATGAAGGGACTGGACACATGGAGAAAAGAACTTTGAGTATGGAACATTGTATATACTGTCAGATAGGGTTGAAACATCAGCTAGCTTTGCCAAATATTTCAAAAAAACATCTTTGCTTTATAAGGCAAAGCTCATTGGGTAGAGGAGAGGGAGACAGGTATATTTAGAAATGATTATGGGGGCAGCTAGATGGCGCAGTGGATAGAGCACCGGCCCTGGAGTCAGGAGGACCTGAGTTCAAATCTGGCCTCAGACACTTAACACTTACTAGCTGTGTGACCCTGGGCAAGTCACTTAACCCCAATTGCCTCACCAAAAAATTTTTTAAAAAGAAATGATTATGAAGTAAAAATAAAATATCAATGACATTTAATTTTTTGACAACAAGTTAAAAGAAATAAAGATGAAAATTGAACAGCAGAATCCCCAAAATGATTTGTTCCTCTCCACACATATTTTCTGGGTAGGAGTCCTGGTCTTAACTACTACTCTCACATCAGGGCAGGAAGAAGATATATAACATCTGAACATAACATCAGAAGGATATTAAAGTAATAGATGCACTGGCAACATTGAATGTTTTGGGTGCTGGCTCAAGAATCAGAGGATTGTGGATCTGATGTACTGCATTCTTATTACTGGGCTGCTGGGTGGTACAATGGATAGAGTGCTGGTGCTGGAGTCAGGAAGACTCAACTTCCTGAGTTCAAATCAGGCCTCAGACATTTACTGGCTGTGTGACCCTTGGCAAGTCACTTACCCTGTTTGCCTCAGTTTCCTCATGTGTAAAATGGATTGGAGAAGGAAATGACAAACCACTTCAATGTCTTTGCCAAGTCATGAATAGTCTGAAATGACTGATCAACAGGATACATTTGGGTATCACCACAAAATATTGTTTATTGAATCCCTAAGGGCTGATAATAAGAGAGAGGTTATTGAGAGGAAAGAGAGTCCAGGGCAGAGGTTTGTGGGATGCCCATTCTTAGTGAGTGGGAGACTAATAATCAAGGAATAGAGACTGGGAAAGGTTAGTCAGCTGTGTGGGAGGAGAGCCAGGAGAAAGCGATATTATGGACTCCAGGGGAAGAGAGCATCCGAGGGAGGCATTGGTTTGTAGAGTAAAAAGCTTCATAGAGGTCTTGTGGGGATAATATTTTTCAAGCCTTATTTCGTAGATGCTGCAAATATACTGTGGGATTAGAAAAAATTAGGTTGGCCTGCGGGGCTACAGGTTTGATATCTGGTTTAAAATGAACATACTCAGAAACAACAATACTGCTACTTTTACTGAGGACCATCAAAGGATACAGGAATCAAGGATACATATATAAAACTGGACACAATAACAGCTGCAGTCAGTCCGTGGGCAGGGTTCTCTGTTTTACTCAGTCTCTTACAGAAAAACTGGCTCTAGGTCCTGATAAGAGCAGCACAAGTGAATGATGAGGATCTCCATAGGTCAGAGGGGGCAATTATATTCCCTAATTCTAGATGCCATAATAATGCCAGGGGTTCCTTGGGCAATTGTCAAAATAAGGTCGATATTGCATGTCTCTAAAATCTCCCTTGCCCCTCTTTTATAACCTTGTTTTTTGGACTTTTCCATATTTCAGCCTTGTTTTCTTCTCATCTACTTAAATTCTTTTTTATGTTCACCACACTTGGGGTACTTCCTCATTTTAGACCAATGTATAACAATGGGATCTTGGTTTGGGAGGGAGGCAGTGGCAAAACCATTGGTCAAAGTGCACTGTCATCCATCTCTTGGAGATGGCAGGGAGTATCCATCTCATGGTCAGCCCACTATTTTAATCTGGTTCCAGTTATAGCACTGGGTCCTTACTTTGGTATAAGAAACACATCTTTGGATTATAGTCAGTTACACTCGTCATTTTGAAAATGGCATTGTACTCTTTTTTTTAAAGCAGAAAATCATTTTATTAACCGTTTTAGGGGGAAAGCGGCTACATCTATTCTTATATAATTTTAGTTCTGACCAGTAGAACCAAAACCTCCTGATCCACGTTCAGTGTCATCTAGGCCTTGGACTTCTTCAAGTTCTGGATAAAAAACCCGTTCACAAATCAGCTGTGCAATCCAATCACCTTTCTTCACTTCGAATGTTTCTTTGCCAAAGTTAAATAGAACGACACCGACATTTCCTCTGTAATCTTCATCTATGACACCAGCTCCTACATCTATGAAATGTTTTGCAGCCAAGCCAGAACGTGGAGCAACTCTACTGTAACACCCAGGAGGGAGAGAGATCTGAATGTCTGTTTTCACAACGGCTTTCTCCATGGCTGGTATTGTATAATCATAGGCATTGTAGAGATCATGGCCCGCAGCCCGCGCCGACCCCTTGGATGGGGCCTTGGCGTGCTCGGAGAGGCGCGCGAAGCGGAGGCACACGGGGGTCTCCAGGTGCTGCTCAGGCCGAGGCCTCTTGCTGGGGGAGACGGCTGCGGGGGTCGCAGGGGGGAGCAGGGCATGACTGCAGAGAAAGAACAGGAGACGAGAGGGGCAGCGCAGCAAATGAATCACTCAGTGTCGTGGCCAACGAGATTCGAGTTTTCCCCGGCATTGTACTCTTACAGAAGGGATACCATGTTCATGAGCTGAGTCTTAGTTCCTCAGTTGCTACTATACCTGCATGTCATCCACAAAGCTTTTCATGGGACCGTGATAGTAATGACAATGACGGAGACAAATTTGGAATAAATTTAGGGACCAGGGACACCTTGCCTGAAGTTTGTCTCTCAGGTACAAGCTATAACACCATCCTTTGTGCTATACATTTTTCTTTGTTACCAGCTCCTCTTGTGATCATCTCTTAATCTCTAGGGAAGTCCTCTTGTGGATGAAACCATACTTTCTGTCCAGTACTTCTCAATGTCTTCTGCTCCTAGGTTATTGCTTTGGGCAACACTCGCCTCCTTAACTTTTGCCCAGAGACTTGGCAAAATAATCAGTTGGGTTGTTATCTTCTCCCTCCCACTTAAATCCTGCTACCACCTGGTTATTCAGCAATAGTTTCACTTCCCCCATATAGTCTGGGTTTCCCCTTGGCACACTGATCCTGACTGGGAGTTGTTTGACCTAATCATTCTGCTAGGAATGAGATTTTTTAAATTGTGGGGTGCTACAATGTGTGAATTGTGGGTAAATGCTTCTATTCCACAACTGAAGAAGTTGTTAATTCTAGCCTGGCTGCTTTAAAAATGGTGGCTATTAGAATGGAAAAAAAGAGAGTTATTATCTATTCGTTTTCTATTAGAATTACTATAAAATGAAGTAACACATTTAAAATGTTATATAAATGTTATTTATTGTTATTATTATTAGCCATTGTGTCTATGAGGAGAGCTTCTTCCACCTCCAACCCTTCATTCTTAGTGGCTACTATTTAAAAGTCTATGTCTAGGGGCAGCTAGGTGGCGCAGTGGATAAAGCTCTGGCCCTGGATTCAGGAGGACCTGAGTTCAAATCCGGCCTCAGACACTTGACGCTTACTAGCTGTGTGACCTTGGACCAGTCAATTAACCCTCATTGCCCCCAAAACAAAAAAACAAAAACAACAACAAAAAAGAAAATCAAATAAATTAATGTATATAAAGTGCTTTGAAAACTTTAAAGTGCTATATAAGTAGTATTATCATTATCTTATGAACAATAGTCAACCCAATAGCTTTCATGTTCATTATGATTATGCTAATTCCTTTAACTCATCCCATGGGATATCATATTGCTTTGCATTAAATATGTGGTATGGTTTAGGCTTCTAGTACCCCCAGGGATTTCAGTCTCATTGCCCTGACAGGGAACACCACACTTTCCCTTCCTTCCCCATAAGCATTTATATAATACGGTTTATAAATAGTATCTCATTCAATCCTACAAGAACTCTGAGAAGCAGGTGCAATTATTATACTCCTTTTGAAGAAAAGGAAACTGAGGCAAACAGAAGTTAAGTGTCTAGGCTCACAGAGCTAGCATGTATCTGAGTTCATATTTGAACTCAGGTCTTCCTGATTCCAGGTCCAGCACACCAGTCACGGCTCCACCTATTTGTCAGATCCATGGTCACTGTGTTTTCAGTTGGATCTGCCAGTGTTTTAGGGATAGGAAAGAAAAGAAGGTTCTTCACCTCTTTATGAACTAGCAACTTCTTCCCCAGAGTAGCTCTTCCTTGAATGCCCCCCTCCCAGCTGAATAATAGTTACTTCCTCTACTTGAGCACAGGAGACAATAGTAATATGGCTTCTAAGATCAAGCGGTGCCTTTATGGACTTGGTCCCTTTCCCAGTACCCCCACTATAAGTCTGAATAGACTCCTATCATCTGAGAGATATGCCCCCTGCCTTTCTCTACTTGGCCATTGGGCTGAAAGTCCTGGGAGGTCAGGATAATGAAGAGTCAGTTGGGGTAGTAGTAGGATGGATTCGGTAACCCCTCCTCCCTTTTTCCCTCTTCTCTTTCCCCTTCTCATCTTCCAGAAACTCCTTCTTTAGAGTACCAGATGTCTATAAGCTAGTCTTTCCTCCACCCACTTGGTGTTGTAGCAGCCAGAAACATAGCTCTTGCCTCCTCTGGACCTCCCAATTTCCCTTGCCCACAATGACAGCTACCAGGGAAAATATTGTTTCTTTGTTTTTCCCATCTACTCATTTGCATGGAACATCAGAAGAGCCTTAGTGTTTAAAAAGAAATATGGAACTCTAATCCCAGAGCTTTTTGGTGACTACTGGAAGGATGACCATTTTCTGATTATGGCCTACCATGCAGAGATGAAGTTTTGAGAAATGTACTAGATAATCACCATATCTTAGAGCAGCTGGGTGGTGCAGTGGAAAGAGTGCTGGGCCTGGAATCAGTAAAACTCATCTTCATGAGTTCAAATTTGGCCTCAGACACTTACTAGCTGGGTGACCCTGAACAAGTCACTTAACCCTATTTATCTCAGTTCTTCATCTGTAAAATGATCTGGAGAAGGAAATGACAAGCCACTGCAGTGTCTTTGCCAAAAAAACCCCAAATGGGGTCATGAAGGGTAGGACATGACTTAAAAGACTGAAAAACAATGGCAAACTTTCACCCAGGGAACCTAACACTAGATTAGCAAACACAGTCAACAGGAAAGACAACACCAGAGCAACTAAATGAATGTCTATAAGTTATTTATCATTCAGGGACTGACAAGGAACACAGACTTCAGCCCTGATAATTCCAGACCTACAACTGTCTGCAGTGTCATACCTTTGACTAGAGAGTAGAGTGGAACCAAAGACTCCAGCTTCTGGGATCAGAACTCACTATTTGATGAAAACTGCTGGGATCAACATCTCACACCATATACTAAAATAAGGTCAAAATGGGTACATGATTTAGACATAAAGGGTGATAGATACCATGGGAAAATTAGGAGATGAAGGAATAGTTTACCAGTCAGATTTATGGAGAAGGGAAGAATTTATGACCAAACAAGAGATTGAGAATATTATGAAATGCAAAATGGAGAATTCTGATTACATTTAATTAAAAAGGTTTTGCACAAACAAAACCAATGCAACCAAGATTAGAAGGAAAACAAAAAGCTGGGAAACAATTTTTATAGGCAGTGCTTCTGATAAAGGCCTCATTTTTCAACTATATTGAGAACTGAGTCAAATTTACAAGAATACAAGTCTTGCCCAAATTGAGAAACAGTTAAAGGATATGAACAGCAGTTTTCTGATGAAGAAATCAAAGCTATCTATTGCCATATGAAAAAATGTTCTAAATCACTATTGATTAGAGAAATGCAAATTAAAACAACTCTGAGGTACCACCTCACAGGTATCAGATAGGCTAATATGCCAAAAAAAGAAAATGATAAATGTTGGAGAAGATGTGGAAAAATTGGAACTTTAATGCATTGTTGGTGGAATTCTGAACTTATCCAACCATTCTTGAGAGCAATTTGGAATATTCCCAAAGGACTATAAAACTATGCATACTCTTTGATCCAGTTGTATTCCAAAGAGATCATAAAAAAGGGAAATGTACCCACATGTACAAAATATTTATAGCAGTTCTTTTTGTTGTAGCAAAGAATTGGAAATTATGGGGATGCCCATCAATTTGGGAATGGCTGAACAAGTTGTAGTATATGAGTATAGTAAGAGAATACTATTGTGTTATAAGAAATGATGAACAGGCAGATTTCAGAAAAACCTGGAAAGATTTACATGAACCCCTGCTGAGTAAAGTGAGCAGAACCAGGAGAACATTATACAGAATAATAGAAACATTGTGCAATGATCAACTATAATATACTTAGCTCTTCTCAGCAATACAATGATCCAAGACAATTCCAAAAGACTCATGATGGAAAATACTCTCCACATCCAGAGAAAGAACTATGGAATCTGAATGCAGATCAAGGCATACTATTTTCACTTTTTTTTTCTTTCTCATGGTTTTTTCCTTTTGTTCTGATTCTTCTTTCACAACATGACTAATGTGGAAATATATTAGATTATTTGTTGTCTTGGGGAGGGAGAAAAATTTGGAACTCAAAATCTTCTAAAAATGAATGTTGAAAACAATCTTTACATGTAATTAGAAAAATACTATTAAGTGAAAATAAAAAATTTAAAAAGAGAGAGTAGACTGGGAGAAGGTAACTAAGGGAAATTGATTCTGGGCTAGGAGATTTAAGTGCCACACCAAGAGATCACTTTTCCCATGGGTCAATCCCTGTGTATAGTAACCTCACAGAAACTATTCTGAGTGTAAAGACATCATGATAAATGAAAAATCCTTGGAGGCCCGGAGTTGGAAATTTTGGCTACATGTTCTCCATGTGTGTATACTTCATTATGAAGTACTATAAATATGTGCTGCTGATGCTTTCTATTGACACTGTGGGAGTGTGTAGTGCAGATTTGTGGGGAGAGTGTTTTATAGCTACACTTGTGCTACATGGCAAGTGCCTACTATGTGGGATGCATCATGCCAGGGATTGGGGTTACAAATGTAAAGGATGAAAGAATCATGTTTCTCAAGGAACTTACATTCCATTAGGGAAGAGAACAGATACATCTATAAATCTAACACCAATTATTACTTCTGGGCAATAGTACTTTTTTTCTTCCTCTCTGTTAAGGGGTCCTTCTCAACTCTTGGACCCACTTGTGTGTAGACTAGGTTCAGTCCTGGAGGAACTTAGTTTTCTAAAAGGAGAAATCAGGCTTTGTTTTCTCCCATTCTTTGGTTCTTAACACCTTCCACTTAATTACTTAAAGCTTAGATTTTGGCTTAAAGTTTAGATTTGGCAAAGGTTTTTAGACAATCTCCAAAGGCAAGAGTAGAAAGGTATGAGATATACAATGTAAATTAAGTATTGAGCAAGTATTTCCTCTGCATAAGAGAAATGTTAAACACAAAAGGATCACAAGCACATTAACAAAAGCTTACAACAAGAAATAGCATCATAACTACTATTGAGGTTAAAACATTAACATAAATTTGAAGCAATTTGGAGTACTGTGCAATAGGCATTTTATAATTTACCTCAGTTCTACATATTCTATCTTAAGGTCCATGTCTTTAAGAACTCTGGGCCAGGGATTAAGCTTCATTTCTAGTTAATAGTCAACTTCTCTGATGCGGGTATAGTTGCGGAACAATTTTCATTTCCAGTCCCCTTCAACTTCAAGATCTAACGTTTTGATCTCTTCCAAGAGCTAGTCCTTGTCTTTCTTCTGAGCTCCAGTCCTTCATCACTAACTATTAGATATTTCAACCTCTTGAGTAAACAGATCTTAGGAGGAAGAAAACTCAAAGACTTTGAGCATTATCTGATAAACTAACATGTAAGATTTTAATATCACAGGAAAATAAGGCTTTTAGATATAGTCAAAGATTTCAAGTACACGATGAGGCAGAGGACCCTGTGGATTTTGAAGAGAACATGGATCTACAACAGGATGTTGCTGAATGAGTTTAAAAGAGGAATAAAAATCATCAGAGCAGAATTCATGACATGCCCAGTAAAAATAATTGACAGACTGGAAGGAACTTCAATATTCAATGACAAGCCTCACCAAAGAAACAAAAGATAGGACAAGTAATTGGGAATGCACATATATGGAAATGAACAAGAAGAGAAGTAAGTAGTAATTACATTAAGAGAAATCATCCTGTAAGTTGTAAGGAAAAAACAAACAAACCCATGATAATTTTGAAGATAGGATACAGAGAAAAAACTTAAGAATTGTAGTTTTCCCAGAAGAACATGGCAAGTAAAATAAAACACCTTAACACCAAAATGAAAGAAATTATACAAGAAAAATACCTAGAACTTTTGATTATAGAAGAAAGTGTCAATAGAAAGAACCCATAGATCACATCTAGAAAAAAAAACTGAGGCTGCCAACTCTAGCACATTTAGTAGTTAAATTTAACAATTCCATTGAGAAATTACAAATTCTGAAATTGATAAGGAAAAAAAACTTCAAATAAAAAGGAAAGGAAATTTGAATGCACAAGATTATTTTGCATCCACCAGAAAATCTAGGAGGAAATGGAATGTGTTCAGAAGAGCAATGAAGCTCAACATATAGCCTAAGGTGATATAACCTCCAAATATGAGCATAGTCATAAATGAAAAAAGGGATATTAAATAATAAAGAGGCATTATTTAGATTTTTTTATCTTATTCTTCCTTTCTAGACTATGTTTTCTGGGAGCATAGACAGATTTTATTCCCTGCATCTTCCTTAGCACTTAGGACAGTATAGTGTAGGTGTTTAACACATGTTAGTTGACAGAATGGTTGAAGAGAATTGGTATTTGTCATTAGAATAAGAGAACAATCTCCCTTGAGCAATGCTAGGGTGAATTTTAACTTTTCAACTTTCTCCTCTTTCTGAAGTCCATGACCCCCTAAGCTTCTACTATGCCAGTGTTATTTCTTGGTGGAGAGATTGCAAGAAATTAGATTTTAGCTTTTTATACATTATTTGAATTTTAGATTGGTTTCTGCTTAATCAGACTGACAGAGAGATCCTGGTCTCATTAGCAAGGTATTTACAAGCCATGTCAAGGGGGCAAGCTGACTCTTTGGGAAGGTTTTCTTAGATAACTATCATCATACATTTTATGTTGAATTTTGTTAGGTTCAGTTTCAGAGGGTTGATATTTTTGAACTTTGGTTATCTTAGCCTTCCTGAAATTTCAGATTAGAGTTTAATAGACTTGGTCATATGATTTCCCAGGCCAGAAAAGAGCATAATTAGATGAGGATGCCTCCTAGGGGTAGATGTACTCACAGTTTTATTTAGTTGGTGTCTAGAGTGAGAAACTATTTCAAAAGCAGACACAAGAAGTAGAAAAAAGCATAGCAGTTTGAGGCTACTTAAGATAAAAAATGATGGTGAGTAGCACGAGAATTATTTTCCCCATTTTATAGAGAGGGAAATTGTCATCTGCCTTAGTCAGATCATGTCTTGGGCACTACATCACATTCTGGGCACTACAATTTAAGAAGGAAATTGCTAAACTGGAAGGAATTCAGAGGAGTGAAAACATAATAATGAAAGAGAACCTCCTTTTTTCTCTGTTTTCCTCATTAAATTAAAATTTTTGAGCTACATATTTTGGGCTCTCTCTTCTAAATAGTTTCTGTTATTGCCTTGAAGATTTTGTCCCCTGCCTCCTTTTTAGCACCCCCTCTTTGTGCTTAACTCTTAGAAAAACTAATTCCTGCAGGTGATAGAGAAGTTATTGCCCCATTACAGGAATCTTTGTCCCTTATGATGTAGCTTATTATTGGCCAGCTAGGTGGTAGAGTGGATAGAGCACTGGCCCTGAAGTTCAGAGGATCTGAGTTCAAATCTCACCTCAGACACTTACCAGTTGTATGACCTTGGGCAAGTCACTTAACCCTCAATTGCCTCAGGGACATCTACAGTCATCCCCATATATATTTTGCCACTGGACCCAGATGAGAGTGAGATTGGTGACCTTGCACAGCTTTCCCTCACTTACATCTAATTCACTGCTAATCATGACATCACCCCGATATCATGGTCATCTTTGAGAATGAAGGACAAACAAGAAATTCATTATTGACCTTTGTCCTCCAAACAGACTGGAAAAAATAGTTGAGAAAAAGCCACTCATGGCTGTGCCAGCTCCCCGCTGCTTAGTGCACAGCCCCGAGTCCCGTAAGGCCTTCTTGGGCCTCCTCACTGCTGCAGCCAATCAGCCTCCTCCAGCTTCATGCTCGGCCCTTGCCCCAGTCCTGGTCTTCACATTCAATATTTAAAAACAAGCCTACACCCAGATCAGTTACATACCTATGGCTACTATCAATCCATGGAATCCAAACAAATGAGATTAAGTATTTGCTTTATAAATGGATTTATTGAAAGAGAATGCTTTCCCTGATCTAATGTCCATTCATCCATCTATTCATCCAGCCACCCATCCATCCATCAATGGAAGAATTTATTTGCTGAAGTAACTTGAGGCCAACTACCATAAAGAAAGGTTTCTGGTGATCTGCCCTTGGTAGGTTTACCACTGCCCCCACCCAAGGGAAAAGACTGAAGATTGGCTATGGCCAGCACTGAATGAAACATACATCCATACCTCTACCCCCTCCCCTCCACAGATACACATATGCTTCATAAACAAGAGCAACAGTGGATAACAAAGAGAGTTTTGATGCAATGAGTGCCTCTGCTATATGTCTTATGAAGATATGTAATATTAAGCCTGGAAGCAGGACAGAAGTTACTTAGAATGAAAAATAGATTTTATTTTGACGAGGCCTTATGAAAGAGAATTTTAATCCTAGTGAGTCCTCTTGAAAAAGAATTAAAGGGCCTGGGGGTAGGCACAAAAGGAGAGCAGAAATCAAAGAAAAGGGAAAGGAGGATAGAAAGAGAAGAGAAAGGAATAAAGGTTTGTGTGTATATCAACTTGGAGAAAGCATTCTGTAAAATCATATGTATAGGGGCAGCTAGGTGGTGCAGTGGATAAAGCACTGGCCCTGGATTTAGGAGGACCTGAGTTCAAATTTGTCCTCAGACACTTGACACTAGCTGTGTGACCCTGGGCAAGTCATTTAACTTTCATTGCCCCCCCCCAAACATATGCATAGTAATAAAGATAGGATATATTTACAAAGTATACTACATATAAAGTACTTTACAGAATGCTTTCTTCAATTAAACCCACCAAGCTTCTAATAAGTACCTACTGTATTTCAAGTATTTTACTAGACACTGGGAATATAAAGACAAAGGTGAAAAGAGTCCCTGACCTCAAGGAGCTTACATTTTATTTGGGGAAACAACATGTGCATCACAAAGTAATTATATACAATATTCAGGGGGAGGGTACATATCTAATATGAAAGTCAATTTGCCTACAACACAAGTAGTAGTTATAGAGGGCACGGTGGGATGACAGGGTGGGGTGGAATAGAGACATGGGAGGAATAAAGCAGATGTATGTGAATGACTATGAAGAAAGGAACAAAGGAAACAAATATTTATGAAGTGCTTACTATATGCCAGGCATTGTGCTAAGCACTTTTTTATTTCCTTTGACCCTCACAACAACCCTGGGAGGTGGCCTAATTTTACAGTCGGAGGAAACTGAGACTGCGTAAGTTTAAGTGACTTGTCTATGGTCATACAGTTAGTCTTTGAGACAAGATTCAAACTCAGGTCTTCTTGACTCCAGGCCCAGGACTCTATTCACTCTGCCAAGTTGTGGCCAAAGAAAGGATAGCAAAGTGTCCTACCCTTTACAGAAAAAAAATTTCAATGGTGACACCACATTTTTAGAATCTGTGCCAAAAAATAAGTAACATACTTACCATTACTTATCATATGAGGAATATTAATATGATTCTTTATGTTCTAAACAAGAAAATACTTCCACCAATCAATAAATATCTGCATATATTCATTTATGTAGAAGATTTCTTTGACATAAAATATAATAAAGTCTTAATTTTTTGAATAAAATAAGAACTATGAATATTATTTGCACCAGTGGCTTTATGAAAGCAGTATATGTGAGGGGTATGATTTTTTTATATATATAAAAAAGGGCAGATGTTTCTAGAAGATGTTGCTTAAAATGGTATGAGTTCTTTAGTTTAGGGCTTCTTAAACTTTTTCCACTCATGACCCCTTTTCACCCAAGAAATTTTTACATTTCCCTGGGTATATAGGTATATAAAATAAATATACATAATCTTTTACTGTTGCCAATTTTTTTTCAACCCCCACATTCAGTTACAGGACTCCATATGGGGTTGTGACCCACCCACAGTTTAAGAAGCTAGGCTCTAGATCAGATCTCTCCAAACTTTTATGATCATGAACTACCTGTTAAGCATTTTGAACATGTACCCACAATATATTTATATTTCTTTATAAATTATATACATATATTACTGTACTTACTGTACACACTAAATCACATGCAAAAGGAAATAAAAATGAGAAAAAGATGAAATAAAATGTTCATTTTTAATAGTATGAAATAGTTTCAATATAATGAATGATATTTTTAGTGAGAGCAAAATGATTAAATATGCTTAACTATTTTGAAAAAATTTCTGTGTGTACTGGGGGTTAGGCAGACATGAAAATAATAACTATTCATTAATAATTATTCAGTTAGCATGCTTAATATAGCTAGTCAAGCAGGTAAATTTTAAATAAGATACTTTAAAAATTGAAGGACACATAGTACAATAATTGAAGAGGACATAACAATGAACAGTTTATCAATGTTTCTCGGTGTACATAAACACTCAGGCAGCTAGATGGCACAATAGATAGAGAGCCAGGCCTGGAGTCAGGAAGACTCTTCTTCCTGAGTTCAGTCTGGCCTCAGGCACTTACTAACTGTGTGTCCCTTGGGTAAGTCACTTAATCTTGTTTGCCTCAGTTTCCTATTTGTAAAAAAAAAAAAAAACTGAAGAAGGGAATGGCAAACTACTTCAGCATCTTTGCCAAAAAAAAAAAAGCCCAAAATGGTATCGTAAAGAGTCAGACGTTACTGAACAAAAACAAAATAATCACTGTACGCAGTGCAAAAACAAGTGAAAATGCATTGTCTCAGATTTCAATGCAAGATAAAGCTTTTATCTCTCCCCCCCCCCCCGTCTCTCTCTCTCTCCCCCTCCTTTCCTCTCTCTCTTTCTCTGTCTCCCCCCCTTCTCTCCCTCTCTCTCTCTCAATTCCATTAAAAAAAATATATGGCTCTGCTTAATAGATTTTTTATAGTTTCAAAATCTATGAAAGAGATGCACAGCACAAGAACTCTGGTTATGTTGAATTTTAATAAGAAATGTATCAATACTTTCCACATTTAAATAATTAACCTTTAAAATTATTTTTGGTAAACTTGAGGCATTATATTCCTGACATTATTAAAGATTTAAACTGTATTGAGACTTTTGGGACACTACAACCTGTATAATCATGCAAAAAAAGATAGATTGGGTCTTTAAATGCCAAAGAAAGGAATTTTCATTTGATCCTAGATTCAATAGGAAGCTGCTGTAGTTTCATTAGGAAGGGAGGTGACACAGTCAGACTTACTGTTTAGGAAAATCAATTGGGCAGGTATATAGAGGATGGGTTAGAGTGGGAGACACTTGAGGGAGAGAATCAATTAGAAGGTTTTCATGTGAGAAGTGGTAAGGGCACAACCAAGGGTGGTGGTTACATGAGTGGAGAGAAGGGGACCAAGTAAAGGATATTGTGCAAACAAAAACATCACAATTTGCAACTGCTTAAACATGTGGGTTGAGTGAAAGCGAGGAGCCTAGAATGAAACCAAGATTGCAAATTTTGTTGACTGGGGAGGATGGTAGTGGGCTCAACAAGGCATTCAGCCAGAAGAGTGGGTTTTAGGTGAAAGATAAATAAGATTTAAAATGCATCTCTACTGGCTCATTCTGTGTAACTCATTCTGTCCCTCCCACAATGAAAAAGGGGGCAGGGCTCTTCCAGTCACTTCCCTAGAGCACAGCACTCACTTTCTGAGGACTACCTAAGGCAGGACATCTTGGAGACAGAGAAGTATGAGAAGGGGAAATTTCCCAAATGGTATCTGTGCAGTTGTCACAGGTGCCTGGGTTGTGGATAAGTTATAACTGTTCTGCACATTAATGTCTTTTTCATAAAGGGGGAAGTAGGAAGCTTCCACTAGCAGGAGAGATTGGAGTGGAGAAGTGTTGGAGGAGAATGGGTATTGGAGTAAACTTTACCATTAGTTATTTTTAAAAATTTGTTATGTAATTTATTTTGAAATAATTTTTATTGATAACTTCTGTTTCTTTCATCATCATGATAGCTATTTTAAATATCCCTAACCCATAGCATAAGCTGTTTTAAAAGATGAGAATATCTCCCCTCTATCTCTAGCCTCCAGGCTCCCATCTTCCTTCCCTCACCAAGACTCCCCACATTTGCCCAACAGGATTATTAAACTTTCAGGGTAAGAGATCCAATCTGCAGTTCTCTTCAACTCCTCCCATTTTGGGGATGGAACCAAATCTCTCTTAAGAGGAAATAATTTTCTTGTCCCTGCTGAATAAATGCTTTATCCACTGTGCCACCTAACTGACCCTTCATATCTTTCTTAGCCCTACTTAATCTTTGTTATCTTGTTACATTTACTTTTGACTTTTTAGTGTGTAGTTATTCTTTCCACCTCCATTGTTGTAGTTACTGTAGCTATTATTTCCTTGTCTGCTTACTTTACTCTGCATAAGTTCTGATAGATCTTTCCATGTTTCTTCATATTCATCATACATACCAATTTTTTTTGGCAGGGCAATGGGGGTTAAGTAACTTGCCCAGGGTCACACAGCTAATAAGTTTCAAGTGTCTGAGGCTGGATTTGAACTCAGGTCCTCCTGAATCCAGGGCCGGTGCTTTATCCACTGTGCCACCTAGCTGCCCTAACATATCATTTTTTACAGCACTGTAGTATTCCATTATATTCATGTACCACAATTTGTTTAACCATTTTCAACTGATAGGCCTCTCTTCCCCCTTCCCCCAAATAATTAGCTATCACAAAAAAGTGCTGCTTTAAATATTTTGGAATTTATGGTGACTTTCTTCTTATTGATCACTTCCTTAAGCCAGTAATGGAGTCTCTGTTTCAAAGTGTATGGGCATTTTAGTAACTTTATTTACACTTTATTTATATAATTCCAAATTGCTTTTCAAGCTGGTTATACCATTTCACAGATCCACCAATAATATATTAGAATGCCTATAATTCCACAACCCTTCCAACATTAATTCCATTTTTGGTCATATTTTGCCAATTTACAGGGTATGAGATGAAACCTCAGGGTTGTTTTGATTTGCATTTCTTTTCTTTCTTTTTTTTTTGTGGGGCAATGGGGGTTAAGTGACTTGCCCAGGGTCACACAGCTAGTAAGTGTCAAGTGTCTGAGGCTGGATTTGAACTCAGGTACTCCTGAAACCAGGGCCGGTGCTTTATCCATTGCACCACCTAGCCACCCCTGCATTTCTTATTATTAGTGATTTGGAGCATTTTTTATCATGTGTTTGGGAATACTTTGCATGTCTTCTTTTGAGAGCCATTTGTTCATATCCTTGGAGCACATTTTTTGGGGAATGGCTAGTAGTAATCCCTCTATCTATCTATTTGTATGTATGTATGTATATATATATATATACACACATATATGTGTGTGTGTGTGTGTTCATTAAGATATAGATATGTATGTAATATATTTGTTAATTGTTTATATAGATTGGACAGGAAACTCTTAGAGAATCTGATACAAAGAATCCCCCCACCCCAGTCAAACACTTCCCTTTTTATTCTAGTTGCATTAATTTTGTTTGTGCAGAAAATTTTCATTTTCAATAGATTAAAGTCATATAGTTTATCTTTTATCTATTTTCTTCTAATTTTTAATATCTCCTCTTTATGGTTATTTTGGGTTTATTTATTTATTGGTTGTTTCAAATGCATATTCAGTTCATTAATCCTTTTTTCCATTGTATTAATGTATATTTTTAAGGATATGATTTTCACTGGAGGATTGATTTAGTTGCATACCAGAATTATCAGTATGTTGTTTTTTATACTTATCAGTTTCTATTATTTGATTTTTGACTCATTTATTATTTAGGATTTTGTTGTTAAGTATCACATTGGGTCTATATCTTTTGTTTGTGGTCCCTGAGCCAATTATTATTTTTATTGTATCATTGTCCATAAAGATTGTATTAACTATTTTGGCCTTTTTACATTTGTTTGCAATATCTCTGCTCCTTAGTGGTGCTGAGATATGTATATATTCTTCTGTTGTCCCATTTAGATCTCATAAGTCTTTTAACTCTCTCTCTAGCAATTTGTTCAATTTCATATTTTCCATTTGTCTAATTTCCTATTACCCTTATCCAAAACCAAGAGAGGAATATTGTATTTTATCTCTTGTATATTATATATTATTTCTTGTATTGTACCTTATCTCATGTATCACATATTATCTTTTATTATTATTGTGTTATTGTTTATGTCTTTTTGCAGCTCAAATTATTTTCTTTTCTTTTCAGTTCCAAATTTTCTCCTTCCTATCATCCATTGAGAGGCAAAAAATACAAAACTAATTACAAATATAAAGTCATGTAAAATAAATGTCCACATTATCCATGTTCTGAAAGAAAATGAAAGAAATTGAAAAATTTTACTTCAATTTGCAAGTTGAGTCCATCAGTTCTCTATCTGGAGGTGGATAGAATTTTTCATGATGGGTCCTTTGGAATTGTGTTGAGTCATTGTTTTGATCAGAATTAAAAATTCTTTCACATCTGTTATTTTTAATAATACTGCTCTTATTCTGTAAATTATTCTCCTGATTCTGCCCACTTCACTGTACGTTTATTAGTATATCTTTGATTTTTCTGAAACTTTCCCCTTCATCATTACTTATAGCACAATCACATTTATATACCATTTCAAAAAGTTATAACTCAACTAATGGACATTCTCTCAGTTTTCAATTCTTTGTCACTGTAAAAAAAGCTACTATGAATATTTTTGTACATATGGATCCTTTTGCTTTTTCTTTGATTCATTGGGATATAGACTTAGAATAATGCTAAATTAAGGATATACACACTGTTTAATAGCTTTTTGTTCATAGTGCCAAATTTTTCTCCAATATGGTTGGACTAGTTCATAGCTGCATCGACATACTTATTTTCCCAATACTCTCCAGGATTTGTTATCTTCCTTTTTTTTTCATCTTAGTCAATCTGATAGGTGGGAAGTGGTACCTCAGAGTTATTTTGATGTGAATTTCTTTAATTGTTAGTGATTTAGAGCACTTAAACACACAGGATTTGCTCCTCCTCTTTCCTCTCTCCTTATCCTCATTCTAACTTCTGGATACATCTGGACTAGAGTGTGCATAAAGATGCTGGTCCCACTCTGAGCCTCATCTAGCCAGAAGAACCTCTGGGGCAATATGATATTTCACCCCGAGTACTGTCATTAATTAGGAATCAATCTGGATATAGCAAAAGATATCACCTTGTTGCCTGGACCAGAGACCATGCATGCCCTGGAGATTTAATCCCAAATTTATCCCTGACATTTCTACCTTGAGGCCCAGATTGGTGAGTAGCCCCAACCCTGCTTCTCTTCTCTTCCTTTACTACTTCCCAGCCATTTCCATTTTCTCACCTTGTCACTATGTACATCCTTTTCCATCCTCTCCTCTCCCTCCAGTTCTGGAACCATGAACAGATCAACTCTGCAATTGCTCCAGAAAAGTGGCGAGTAAATCTATTTCTCAGTGACTCCCTCATGATTTCTTTAATTTTCTGGACCAAACAGGGATCTTGAACTCTGTGCCTGGAATCAACCAGGGCTCTTCCACATCATGACTCTTGTATTTCCTCTTTCCCTATCTTATCCACATCCCACATTTGTAGCTCCCTTTTATAGGCTGTCTTCTTGCATTAGAATATAAATTCCTTGAGGTTAAGGACTGTCTTTGCTTTTGTATGTATATCACCAGGCCTTGGCAGAGTGTTTGGTACATAGTAATTGATTAATAAATGCTTTTTTTTTTTTTGGTGGGGCAATGAGGGTTATGTGACTTCCCCAGGGCCACACAGCTAGTAAGTGTCAAGTGTCTGAGGCTGGATTTGAACTCAGGTCCTCCTGAATCCAGAGCCGGTGCTTTATCCACTGTGCCACCTAGCTGCCCCTGTAATTAATTCTTTTTGAAGTAATTAATTGTACCAACTGAACCTTTTCTAACCAAGGGTAGAATTGTTCCTCTTCATGACTGACAAACCAAACTGATTTTTCCTGAACCCTTTGGAATGGGAATTTTAACTGTCCCAAAAATTTGTGCCAGAAGAGGCCTGGAGACAATCAAAGAAGGAAGTGTGGATGGGTCCACATTAACCCATTACCACTAATAGAAAGTCATGTCTTGCTTATGAATAAGTAGAATCTTTACAGAAAATAGTCATTGGAACTAAATGAAACTGTAATCTTACTGAGGGCACTGGCCAAGTTTTAGCCTTTTTTTTTAGGTCTCCAATAGAATATGGGTTCTTTGCACCTTGTACATACTCAGTATTCTTTGAATGACTAAATGAGTGGATCTTATCTAGGCACTTCTAGGATAGCTGATTAGTGGATTGGGACTCTTGAGACCAGCTGATGTTGGGGAATATTCTACTCTGACAATTTTTTATTAGTTAAATACAACAATCCAATACATGCTTAATAGACTTTATTTTGTATAGGAAAATGTGCTAGGCACTGCAAGGGATATAAAGATCCCTTGTCTTCAAGAAGTTTCCAACCTGGTAGAAAGGAAAAGATATATGCTATTAAGTAGAAGATATGGTAGAATATGACAGACCATCAGGAAAGTAAAGTATACTACTAGGGTTTAAAGGATTCTCCTTTTCTCTTTCCTCTTCATGCCTTAGGGATGAATAATTGCTGCCAAAGGATTAAGCTTGACTCAGCAGCTGCAGGAATGAGAGGGCCACATACAGAGCAGAGAGGGGGTTCTTTGCCTCTGGATACCATTTCGTTTGAGATTCAGCACATTGAAGATTTAGGCCACAGTCCTCTACCAGATTCATTGTGATGACTTGATCCTCATCTTTGAACTGAGAGAAAAGCTCTGGCTGGATAGAGAAGGACGTTTCTTCCCTCAGACCAAAGTGTGGCTCCAAGATGCTCTTAACCTGGAGAGGATAGGGCCATACTGATCAGAAGGAGTCTTCTGGGGACAAGTGTCCCACCCCTAGGGGAGAGATCTTACAGTATTCTCTTTATGAAAGCCCTTCACCACCAATAACCTCCATCTGGGCTCCTAAGGGAACTATTTTCCTTGCCCATGAGCACCTGCATGGGTGTTAAACATTTTGAAGTTAGAATTCATTGACATAGTTAGAAATTCTTTCATCAAGGGCTAACACCCCTGTTTTCTATGTCCTTAAAAATAAATCATCTCCCTTCACATCCAAATTTTCAGAATTTCATTATCCGTCACACCTTCAAGTTCATAGAATGAAGCCATGGAAGAACTATCATGAAATGTTAATGGAGTACCCACCGAATTTATCTGTCTGCCAATATATTGGACTGTCACTGCAGATGGACAAGAAGCTGAGCCAAAAATTGGGTACAGGATGAGATTGGCCTGGATCTCATTTTGGAAACGGTGGCACCTGTTTAATGATTCTAAACCTCTCACTGTCACCAAAGACCATCTCTTCAACTCTAACATTCGCTCAGTGATGGTGCTTGGCTACACTTCATCATCACCTAAGAAGAATTCTAAATTCAGTTCTTTTTTTCACTTTGCCCTGTCAATGGAAAGGACCACTTTCCACTCCTGAAATCCCTTTTATAATGTTCCCACCATAAGGTCATCCGTGCTCTCTTTAAATACTTATTGCAATAGAAAGCTCACCACTTACTTAGATGACCTATTTCACTGATGGACAGCTCCATTGTTAGAAAATTATTCCATCTGTTTCTTTGAAATTGGTCTCTTTGTAACTACCACTATCATGTCAAGTCAAGTCAAAAGAACAAACATTTATTAAGTGCCTACTTATATATACTTTATATCCCCAGTGCTAGGAACGATATTAAGCACTGGGGATATAAAGAGAGGGAGAAAACAAATAAACAAACCCCAAACAAAACAAACCAAAAAACAGTCCAACTTTTCAAGGAAATATACTGGAGGAGATTAAATGGATGTCTACCAATGCTTTAAGTTCTTCCCTCTAGAGCTACTTAAGATTATTAAAGATTATAAAACTGAAAGAAGCCTCAGAGGGTATCTAGTCCAACACCCAAATTTTATAGATGAGGAAATCAAGGCCCATGGAGAGTAAATGACTTGCCTAAGTTCACATATCTAGTGAGTAATACTAGTTGGGTAAATGATATTAGTTGAGCAGCTAGGTGGTGCAGTGGATAGAGTACCAGGCCTGGAGTCAGGAAGACTTGACTGAATTCAAAGCTGGCCTCAGACACTTACTAGCTGTGTGACTCTGTGGAAGTTACTTAACAGCCTCAGTTTCCTCATCTATAAAATGAGCTGGAGAAGGAACTGGCAAACTACTTCAGTGTCTTTGCCAAGAAAAATCCCAAATGGGATTACAAGAGTCAAACATGACTGAAGAGACACAACAACAAAATACTGATTCTAAAGTTGAATTTGAATCCAAATCCTTTTCCAAAGGAAAGGTAAGGGAAGTTCATGTAAGAGCTTTGAAGAGAATTTGAAAATTGTACCATCTGCTATTGTTCCTCTCAGGCTTGTTCTACCCTGTCTTTTTTCATTCCTTGATTCCTCATCACCCTCCCCAAGCTTGTGGCTTCTCTGAGCTTTCTCACCAGTGCCAGTTGCTGAGGCAGGATCTTCTTCTCCAGGGACTGGGCCAGCAGCTGTTGCTGAGTATCAGTCAGGACTAGGAAGAAATTGGAGAATATGGTGAAAAGGAGAATTTTAGGATGACCTTAGTCTTTACAGAGCCAATTGCAGTCTCCTTCATATCTTTGTGCAATGGGTAGTCCAAGGCAGAAAGTATAAAGTACTCTCATCTAAACAAATGACCTAGAAAATTGCTCAAGGAGAGATCATAGAAGACTCATCAGATCACTTGAAGCCTTCAACCCTAAAGAAACCTAGATATCACATTTCAAGAATCAGTAATGAACACTACCAAGACTTATTAGAAACCAGAGGGCAAAGTGAAAATAAAAAGAATACACAGGGGGCAGCTAGGTGGAGAAGAAAAATAACACTTGTTTTAAAGAAATGTAGAATAAATACCACAATAGTGTTAGGGAGCAGCATTCACTAGGTGCTGTGAGATTTCCTTAAAATCTATCAGTTTCCTCTTCCTTCCCTATCCCCATCTTACTCATTAGAGCTCCAAGGAAGTAGAGAATGCTCTCTGTCTGTTGGTCAGATGCATCTCCTGAATTGCTTTGTAGATGTCTTAGGATCCAGACCATAGGGCTCTCCAATTGATTTTTGTCCCTCATGTCTGGGGCTTGATCCAGCTGCATGAACAAGGTAGTAATGGAGAAAATGAGCAATAGATCTGATATTCCTTTCCTCTGCCCCTAGGTCCAAATCCCTCAGCCTACCATCTCTACCCTATTCTGTGGTCCAGGTTATGCCACTGTTTTGGGGGTGTTTGAAGTCTTTGGATAAGTTATCCTGAGCCATAGGGCAATTCTCCCATCTCTGGTATATCCTCCAATTTACACACTATTTTCTATTCTCCCACTTAACCCTTCCCATCCAACCTCCTCAACCAAGTACTCCCTATCTTAAGCATTGGTTCCCTACTACATCACCATGTCCTCCATGTCTTGCAGTGCCTTCCTGTTCCCAAGTACATCCCAGAAGGCATGGAACAGTGTGACCAGTAGCTCTTTTGGCCCTTTGGACAGGGCTTCTTGTTCCCTTATCATCATTTCCAGCAATTCCTCAAATTCTCTTGGAGCACCGATTATTTTCCCAGTCAATTTATCTGAATAAATAGAAAAGTCAAATATGCTTGGGGATGTTCCCTCCACAATTTTTCAGACACAGTCTTGGTTTCTTCACTTGACCTCCCTATATATGCCTGGGACCAAGATATCTCTCTCCTTGAGCACATTTTCCCCTCCCACTTGATCTCTCTTTTCTTCTGTTACTTCATATCTCTTTTCTTTCCCCCCTCCCCCTTCCAGAACTCTGTCAGGGATTGGGTTCCACTACCTTGGAAAACAATTATATCCTGGTTACTTTTCCTCCTAGACCTTGACTCTGCTTCAAGGCTCATGTTCTTGTATCCTTCCTATCTCTTCATCGTGGGAGCATAAGCTGTTTTAAAAGGTGAGAATATCTCCCATCTATCTCTAGCCTCCAGGCTCCCATCTTCCTTCCCTCACCAAGACTCCCCACATTTGCCCAACAGGATTATTAAACTTTCAGGGTAAGAGATCCAATCTGCAGTTCTCTTCAACTCCTCCCATTTTGGGGATGGAACCAAATCTCTCTTAAGAGGAAATAATTTTCTTGTCCCTGCTGAATATATGGGGAAAGGGGAGAGGAGAAGGATAAAAGCATCTATTAGGTGCCAACTATGTTTGGCACTGTACTGAATGCTTTATGAAAATTGTCTTGTGCCTTAGATATCCTGTTAGCTGAGCCTTGGAAAGGACTTGCTCCTGGGAAGGTCCTGATGCCGATCATACCAAGGGCTAGAAATGCTCGTTCTGTTCTTATCTGAATCAATGGGAAGACAGGAGTAGCTTTGTGAGGAGAATCTTCTAAATCTTTCCACCACCAAATAAAAAGAGATCATCCAGACTACTCACCCATGTAGAATTCTTCCACTAGAAAGAGAAAAAAAAATAATTCCCTAGTGAGCTATAAGCAGTTGAATGACTAAATCCTATATGTTGATAGCTCAGGGTTTAGCCCTGAGCCACAATACTGATGTGAATGAAGATTCTTTGGTGGGCTGATTCAGAGGTCTGTGTTGGTGACTAGGGAGCTCTGAACACCACACACACAAACACTCACACACATGTGTGTGCACATATATGTTTACATACATACACTCACATGTTATATGTGTGTGTGTGTGTGTGTGTGTGTGTGTGTGTGTGTGTGTATTCCCAGGGGCTTAGGGTCAAGGGAAAATGTTGGTGAGCAATTTTTTGATGTAGCTTTTTAGACTTAAGTGATAAACATAAGGCCAAGAAGGGGTTGTGTTTTGTCTTGGGTCCTGAAGTAAGCCAACAGCAGAAGTATGTGTTGTTAACTTCTAGTTCTGGCAAGGTAAGGGGTTTTGATGGTGAGGAGAGGCTAGAAAAACACATAGGATCTTTTTCCTACCCTTTCCCAATCCCAGGAAGCTGTTGTGAGTAAAGTTTGCCCCTGAACCAATGATGGTGAGATGAAGGGATTAAGCTCTCTAGAGAAGGCTCAGTGGCCATATTTCCTTGTAAGTGTGTGTTTGAGCTTTGCCACTCACCAGACAACCTTGGTGTTATCTCATCAGGAATATAAAGAACTCCTGGGCAGAGAGAAGACAAATGGTTAATTTCCCAGTTTTAACAACTCTGTTCTCTCACAGAATCCTCAAGTCAGCCTCTGTATAATGTATTCTCTTAGAAGAAAATTATGGAATTCTTCCTTCTTTGCCATTAGGTTTGAGTTATTAGGTATTTGATGTCATCTCTCCGGGATACAAAGAATAGAAACTGTCTTTTCTATGCCTACAAATCACAGTGGTTAGTGGCAAAGACTTATTCTAGGACCTGCAGAAGAGAGGCAATGAATTCTTTGTGGTATGCTATAGCCATAGCCATAGCTATGGGTGCTACATGAAAAACTTAAAAAAGGCATCAGGGGGCAGCTAGATGGCGCAGTGGATAGAGCACCGGCCCTGGATTCAGGAGGACCTGAGTTCAAATTCGGCCTCAGACCCTTCACACTTACTAACTGTGTGACCCTGGGCAAGTCACTTAACCCCAATTGTCTCACACACACACACAAAAGGCATCAGGTTAGGATAAGGATGTAGACAGAAGGAATAGTCCCAAAGCATGTTGTACCTCCCTCATCTCTTATTCCAGATAACAATGCTTCCCAACCCAAATTCCTTCTGCTTACTCCATCCATCATTCTCAAAGAACAGCTCCAGAACTCGATAAGCCAAGATGCAGCCCTGGTGGATAGTCACCAACTTCTTTTTGTCTTTTTGACTTTGACCCTCACTCTGTGGAAAGAAATTAGAGCTGGGATAATGTGTTTGAGGCTGTTAGGAAAAGAAATACAGGCTGCAAGTGATCATGTTTAAGAAAGGGAAAGGCTCAATGGTTAGGAGCAGTGACAACTGAAGTGGAAGGAGAGAAGAAATGAATCAATGAGAGGTCATCATAGAGAGGTGGGCATACAAGCAGGGGCCTGATACTATGGCAATGACATTAAAGGTATGAATTGTAAGTCTTCTTGGAGACCTTAGTTAAGGCATGGAAATTCACTTTGTTTTAAAGACTCATTGTTGTTTTTGTTTAGTTGTTTCAGCAGCGTCCATAGAGTCCGACTCTTTGTGACCCCATTTGGGGTTTTCTTGGCAAAGATACTAGAAGGGTTTTCCATTTCCTTCCCCAGATCATTTTACAGATGAAGAAACTGAGACAAACAGTTAAGTGATTTGTCCAGGGACACACTGCTATTAAGTGAGGCTAGATTTGAACTGAGGGAGATGAGTTTTCCTGATTGCATAATGGGGTATTTGGGGGACTCAGAGACACCCCCCCCCCCGCCAAGGAACACACATAGGAACTCTGGCTTGTTTTGCAGGGCCAGCCCAGAGTCAGTAGAATTGCAAAGGAAATGTAGATTGACCTTCCTGACTAACTAAAGGAAATTAACTCACTTAGACCACCCTCAAGTCATGCCAATCAATAGACTTGAATGTTACTGACCAGTTAGTTTGGGTCAAGGTGCCTTGACCCTCCTCTACCTGAGAGAGGATAAAATCTTTGGGGAGAGGGGTCACTCTCTTATCTGCCCTACTCTTCTCACTGTGCCTCTCCACATTGTGGAATTTTTATGCTGGGCCTGGGATACTGGAAATGACAGCCACATGGGCCCCCACTCCCTTTCTCTTTTCTATCTAAGTATGCAGGGTTTCTGAACTTTCTGAGCAATGTGCTCTCTTTCTCTATACTGACATTTTAATAAGTATTTAATTCCCCAAACTGGAGCAGTAGCCTCTAATTTCTAAATAGCAATATATTAGAAACCCCAGCTTAAGTTTCCTAAAACCTAGAACAGAGACAGGCACAACCATAAAATTTCAAATGATACAGATCTGATGAGGGCGGAGTATATCAGAACTTTCAGTACTCATTCATTCTAAACTCCATACCTCTTTGAATGAAGCCTAATAATTCCATGAGAGACAACAAGGTGAGGCAGAGAGAATCCCAGCCTTGGGGTTAGGAAGACCTAGGTGCAAGTAGTTCTTCTGTCACATGCTAGCTGATAACCATGGATAAATCACTTTAAATTTTCAGGTAGAATGAATGAGTACTGAAAGTTCTGATATACTCCGCCCTCATCAGATCTGTATCATTTGAAATAAGGGCAATGTGAAATATCTTTTTGGAAAACTGCTAACCAGGAAAATAGATCCAGGAGAGATAATTTGAAAATTATTGGACTACCCGAAAATCATGATCAAGGAAAGAACTTAGACACCATCTTCCAAGAAATTGTCAGGGAAAATTGCCCTGATATTCTAGAAGCAGAGGGTAAAATAGAAATTGAAAGAATTTATGAATCACCTCCTGAAAGAGATCCCGAAAGGAAAACTTCAAGGAATATTATAGCCAAATTCTAGAGCTCCCAAGTCAAGGAGAAAATATTGCAAGCTGCTAAAAAGGAAGAATTCTAGTACTGTGGAGCCACAGTCAGGATAGCACAAGATCTAGCAGCTTCTACATTAAAGGATCAGAGGGCATGGAATACAATATTCCATAGGGCAAAGGAATTGGGATTACAACCAAGAATCACCTGTCCAGGAAAACTGAGTATAATCTTTCAGAAGAAAAAATGGGACTTTAGTGAAAAAGAGGACTTTTAGGTATTTGTGATGAAAAGCCCTGATCTGAATGGAAAATTTGACTTTCAAATACAAGACCCTAGAGAAACATAAAAAGGTAAAAAGGAAAAATAAATTAAGAGGGATGTTCAAATGTTAAACTGTTTACATTCCTACATGGGAAGATGATACATCTAACTCATAAGAACTTTCTCAGTATTAGGGTAGATGATAGGAATAAATTTAGACAGATGGCACAGGTGAGAATTGATTATGAAAGGATGATATCTGCAAAGTATTAATTTTTTGTTTATCTTTTTTTTTGTGGGGTTGTTGGAGTTGGGTGACATGCCTGGGGTCATGAAGAGGGTGAGTGTCTTATGTCTGAGGCCAGATTTGGGCTTGGGTCCTCCTGGGTCCAGGGTGGGTGCTTTGTCTACTGTGTTACGTAGCTGCCCCATGATAACATCTTTAGAGTAAAATTGAGGGGTGAGAGGAATGCTCTGGGGGAGAGGGAAGGGGAGAGGTAGAATAGGGTGAAATCTCACATGAAAGAAACAGGAAAAGGCTTATGGAGTGTGGGGAGAGATGGGGGAGGAGCTGGGCAGTATATGAATTTTACACTCATCAAAATAGGCTCAAAGACCTTAATCTCATCAGAGTTGGCTCAAGGAGGGATTAACATACACACTCAATTGGGTGGAGTAATCTATCTAACCCTGCAGGAAAATAGGAGGGGAAGGGGATAAGGAGGGAGGGACAAAAGAAGGGAGGGCAGATTGGGGGAGGTGGTGGTCAGAAGAAAATTCTTTTTGAGGAGGCTGAAAAAGATTGATAATAGAGTAAATATCATGGGGAAGGGAATAGGATGGAGGCAAACAGTAGTAATTGTGAAAAAGAGAAAAGCGAAAAAAACCCCAAAAATATTTATAGCAACTCTTTGTGGTGGCTAAGAATTGGAAATCAAAGGAATGTCCATCAATTGGGGAATGACTGAGCAATCTGTGGTATATGATTATAATGGAATATTATTGTACTATATGAAATGACAAGCAGGATAATTTCAGAAAAACCTGGAAAGATGCATATGAACTGATGTATACTGAAGTGAATAGAACCAGGAGGACAATGTGCACAGTGACAGCAGTATTGTTCTATGAGCAATTATGAATGACTTAACTACTCTCAGCAATACGATGATCTAAGAAAATCTCAAAGGGTGAATGATGAAGCATCCTATCCACCTCCAGAGAAAGAACTGATATTGATTGAACACAGACCAAAAAAAAGAGCACTTGTGAATTCTACATATATAACCTATATTAGATTGGTTGCTGTCTTGTGGAGGGGGGAGGAAAGGGAGGGAGGGAGAAAAATTTGGAACTTTAAATTTTATGAAAATGAATGTTGAAAACTACCCTTACAGGTAACTGGAAAAATAAAATAATGCTTGTTGAATGAAAAAAAAAAAAGAAAAAGAAAAAGACTGGGCCATAAGGGGCTTGCTCTCTTCTTCCCTGGATACTCTTTTACTCTCCATGTGCCCTCCCCTCTCCCCTTCCCATCCTCCCTTCCCTCTCCCCCCACTCTCTCTCTCTCTCTTGCTGAACTGATGTGCCAGGTACTGTGCTAAGGATACAAATACAAATGAAAAAGAAAGAAGGAATGATGTGTAAGAAGACTGGACTGGACAGATAGGAAGGGACCAGGCTGTGAGGAGGTTTAAATGGCAACAGAAGAGTTTATATTTGATCCTAGAGCTTAGAGGGATCTATCTACTGGAGCTTGTTTTGTGTGTGTGTGTGTGTGTGTGTGTGTGTGTGTGTGTGTGTGTGTTTGTTGGAGACTGAGTGACACAGTCAGACCTGTATTTTAGGAAAATCACTTTGGCAGCTGTTGGATTCAAGTGGCAGGGAACTTGAATCATGGAGAATAAGAGAGGCTCTTGTATTAGTTCGGGTGAGAGGAGATGAGGGTGTGAGGTAAGAGAATTCACCATTTTCACATCTTGTAGATGGGGGTTAATATTTTAAAATGAATTTGTGAATTGGATAAGTATTTATTGAATGCCCACTGTATATCTTTCATAGAACTAGGTATCCTGGGAATACAAAAGAAGTATGCAAAGTGGTTTCTGTCTAATCTGACCTATCACTTTGTTTCTATGACAGACTCTCTAGTTATAAAATATCTAAGGAGCTAGAATCCCTAGGGATGGAGTGTGACTGAATGTGCTTGCTCAGTTATATTTAATAAGTATTTACAGAGTCCCTACTGTGTAGTCAGCCATGTGCTAGGGACTGTGAGGGACAGAGAAGTATGAGGCAAGGTTCTTCCAATTCTTACATTAAAAAAGTCAAAGAGGGGCAGCTAGGTGGTGCAGTGGATAGAGCACTGGCCCTGGAGTCAAGAGTACCTGAGTTCAAATCTGGCCTCAGACACTTAACACTTACTAGCTGTGTGACTCTGGGCAAGTCACTTAACCCCAATTGCCTCACTAAAAAAAAAAAGCCAAAGAACAACACAAGATAGTGTGTGATCAAGTGTTGGGCCAAGAAGTCACAAAATCTGGGTCTGAATCCTACTTTTGTTACTTACTATCTGTGTGAACATGGGTAAGACAATTCACTTTTCAGCACCCCAATTTCCTCATTTGTAAAATCAAGGGGTTGAATGAGATAATCTTTAAATTTGTGTTGAGCTTTAAAGCATTATTTGATGGATTCTAAGTGTCAAGGTGTGTGGTAAAGAGAGTAAGTCCCATAGGGAGAGGAAGTATTGTAGCAGTGCAGTGTGGGATTGGGAATGAAAGAACCTATGCTTGAATCCTGGCTCTAAAACTTAACCTATATGACCATGGGTTAATTCTTTAACCTCTTTAAGTGTAAATTTAATTCTCTATATCATGATAGGGTTGTACTTGTTTATCTGTAAGGACCTTTCACCTTCCAAATCTTTGATCCTTTCTTATCCTATTTCAAAAGTCTCTCCTATCGAAGCTATTACCATTACTATAGCTTTAAGAACCAAATGAAATGGGTGGCAATTGATGTTTAATTGTCTGTTTGTGGAGACTGTTCAGAGTGACTTATAGAAGATGTAAAACCTATTTTTCTGTCATAAATAAAGAAAAGTTGGAGAATACAGAGAAAATGAAGATGGAGAGAGCTTTCTTGAAGGGACTGTTTTAACTTTAATCTTTCAAAGAGCATGAATTTTTCTTTGATATCCTGAGTGAACTGAATTATGGAACTGGGTTTCCAAAAGTAAGGAGAAAATGAGATCCAGAGAAGTAAAGTGACTTGCTGGGGTCACATATATAGTAAATTGAAAAGACAGTTTTCTAACCCAAGTCTCCTGATTCCAAAGTCAGTCTTCCCCTGGATCACATTGCAGAATGTGGTTCCCTAAGTATAATGCAAACAGTTGAGGGTAGGGACTATTTGATTTTGTCTTTGTATCTGCAATTAATTGCACAGTGCCTGGTACAAAGTAGGTGATAAACAAATACTTGTTGTCAGATAGTATAATAGGTGTGTGTGTGTTGACCTAACTGCCCAGTGTGCTTACCTTTTTTGAAGAGTTTTATTATAGTCAGCCTAACCCATTTCACACAGTTGGCTCAAACCTGCTTACCTGGGACTGGAAAACTTGGCTCCAGGATGTCCATGAGGGAAAAATATGTATCAAAAAAGGGACTTTCAAAGAACCAGGGAAATTTCTTTTTCTTCTTCCGAACCAGGCAGAAGGGGTGGAAGCGAGTAGAGTTGAGTAGGCTCTGGACAGGTATGAGGTCCCCTTTCCTCCCCAGCTCCTTGACTACCTTCTTGGCATCACACTCAAACATGGAAGGCATGTTCTCTAGGACAGGGAGTAAAGTCAAATGGCCAAATTAGATGGTTGGGTAAACTTTCTCCTTTCTGGCATCTTTTTCCTTCAAAATGTGGACTGACTGATTTAGCAGAAGATGGTATCAACATAGCTGATTAAAGCTGTCAGTTTAAATGATTGTGCCCTGAGAAGTGTCAGGAGAATTTGAGTCAAACAAATCCACTTTCCCTTCCAGCATGATTTGGGCAGGGATTAGAAACCCTATGAGGAGTGAAGATGTTAGTTTTAAAGTATGCATTACTTACTAAGCAACAATGTTATCATTGTATAGCATGTTATAATCCTCATTTAATCTCCCCCACCTACAACCAAACTTGTGATTTCCTTATTGTAGGGAATTTGCAGTGAAGAACCTCCATATATCAGCCATTATTCTTCAATTTTATAGTCTTAGCTTGCTTGACACTTATGTCCATTACTCAGGGTCACATAGTTGATAGGCATCAGAGGTAAGACTTGAACCAAAGTCTTCCTGGTGATTCTGGAGTCAGTTCTCTATCCACTACCCCATACTGCTCTCTTTATTGGATCTCCACAAAAGCCCTATAGAAAATTAGGGTAGGAATTCTTGTTCACATTTTATAGTTGAGGCTAAAACCTAGGCCTCTTGCTTCCTAGGACATTGTTCTTTCCCTTGGCCCACACTGCCATTAAATGTAAAATGCTGTGGGAAGTTTTCTGTGGGGAGTCAGAAAATATAACTTATGGTTCCTATCATCAGTGAGGTCACAATGTAGTTGCTTATTGATTTATGGAATTGACTTGGGAAGGTGAATGTTAGAATTATATAAACTCAGGGCTGGAAGAGATCTCGGGGTTATTTAGCTTAACCCACACCTTAAACAAGAATTTCTTCCATAACATCCCTCAAAGGTGGTCATTTGGCTTCTCTTTGAAGACCCTTCAGTGATAGGAAACAGTAAAAGTTAGGCAAACTTAAACAATTATATGTGTGAGCTTAACCCCATACATATAATTGTCATTTATCTTCCGTCTCAGTTTCTTTATCTATAAAATGGTGATAATAATACCATATACCCAACAGGGTTGTAGTGAGGGTCAAATAAGAAAAATATATAAAGTACTTTGAAAATCTTAAAGGACTATATAAATGCTAGCCATTATTATTATTAGCTGTAGGATTATTAATGGTACTTGTTATTTTCCTTTATGCTTGAAGAAAACCAAAATTACATGACTTTCCCAAGCTGCTCGTTCCATGGCTTGTTAAAATTTAATTTTAGGAAGATTTTTTTTTGTATCTGCCTTATCTACTTCACTCAAAATCTGCCTCCCCATACCTTCTACTCATTGCTCTTGATTATACCCTTTGAGACCAAGCAAAAGAAGCTTAATCCTTCTCCTCTGTAACAGGCTTTCTACCCTGTGAAGATAGCTACTGTGTCCTTCCTGTGCTTAAAAGAACCTCCAATCAGGCATGTCAGCAAGTGACAGCCTCTGCTAAAAATGAGCAAGAGCCTATGCAGGCTAGCACCAGCCTTAGAATCAGGAGAACCCAAGTTTAAATCTGGCCTGGGACACTAACCAGCTGTGTGACCCTGGGCAAGTCACTTAACCCCCATTGCCTCAAAAAATAAAAAGAATGTATGCAGGCTGTTTGGGTTTAGTGAAGGACAGGAATGTGGAAAGGTGAATGGAGTAAAAGAAAGGCTGGATACAAAAGAAGCCTCATATGGGGGATCCAACAATAATGGGAAGGGAGGTAGGAGAAAGTAGTGGAAACAGAGCCAGATGCTCTATCTATTACACCTTTAGAGAGACTCTAGGCTAGGAATTGGGGGAGTGGGTTAAGTTGAGGGTAGTGAGAATTGTAATTATTAGCATCCTCGGAAATTCACAATAATGAGGGAGAGCACTCAGTGGAAATCAACATCATCACTGGGTCAAATTCTTTTAACACATACCAAGTCTTACTAACCCTAACAAGGACTATTTCTCCCATCAGTTGAGTCCCAGCTTCAATTTGCCAGATTTTAGAGACCTTTGTTTTTGCACAGTACCAGGGCATGGACAAAAGTGGGGTCTTCACTTGTTCTAGTCCTCCTACTAGAAAGACATGTTATGGACTGTTGTGAAGCCCCATGCTTGAATCTTTTCTGCTTCTGTCCTTGTACCCCCACCCCCATAGTCCAGCTGTTCCTACTTTCTCTACCTGGAAACTGCGTTGACTGCTGGGCTCAGGTCTTATGTGGAGGTCACAGGGATCCAAGCTCCTTGCTAGAAGAGTGATCAGATGTCACAGGCATGCTCAGCTATCTCTGGAAAAGAAATGAGAAGCAGACTAAAGAGGAACACCTTTTTATCAGGTCCCTCTAAATACAATACAACCAGTCCGTCAAGTTTTAGTTGCAAGAATTTCCAGTTATAGTGGAGCTATATTTGGTATCCTTGGACTTCCCATTTTGTAACATCTCTTCCCTTTCCCTGAGTGCTCTATGTCATCACTTTGGAGGTTTTTTGTTGAATTATTTTTTTAAAAATTTGATTGATATATTTCCATATAGCTTTCATTTTCTCAACATATTTCTTTTCTCCTTTCACCAGAAAACTTTCCTTTGGGAAAAAAAACCCTGAAGAAAAACCCTGAAAAAATTCAATTCTGAAAAAATAGTTATCAGCATAGGGTTGGGGTAAATGTTGAGTAAATAAATTACTTATTTCTCTATCTGGTATTATCCTGATAGTATATCCAATGTTTCACACCAGTAGTATACCTACTTTATAAAGAAGTGAAGGAGGTACATTGCATCTCTTCTCCTCTTCTCTTTTTCTCTCTCTTTCCTTCTCTCCAACCCTCTATTCTCTTCTCTTCTGAACAAACTGTAGGGCAACTAGTGAAAGGAGAAGGACATTGTAGGATTGAGGGATGACTGAGAATGCAATATTGAGGAGAGCCAATTACTCTATAGATGTCATGGACACCTGGGATGGTGCCACCAGCGTCAAACCTATCAAAAACTGAAGGAAGTGCAGAGAAAAAGTCTGTTCTTTCCCCAACTTTCCCTCCTACTGCCTATCTATGCACAGAAGCTAAAATGTAACCTACTATTTTGTAATCCAAACACTTCAATAACCTGAATTTTGCCTCAACCATAAAGAGTTTAAAGGTTAATTGCAGATAGATATAAACATAAATTTAGGAGAGAGTCCAGTCATTGCCCAAATGTTAGGAATTTTTTCAAATTGGGGCTTAGAACAATTCTAATTGAACTCACAACATTTCATCTAAAATAAACTCCTTAGAATTTCAGAGGAGGGAATCCCGTTATATTACCACTACACTTAAAACAAGATTATTACTATTATTATTGTTATTAATTATTATTATTATTTTGGAAGAGAAATGAGGGTTAAGTGACTTGCCCAGGGTCACACAACTAGTAAGTGTCAAGTGTCTGAGGCCAGATTTGAACTCAGGTTCTCCTGAATCCAGCACTGGTGCTTTATCCACTGAGCCACCTAGCTTCCCCCAAAACAAGATAATTACAAAAAACAAAGTGCTATATTCAATTTAATGGATATAAAAGCAACTCGTCTGAGCTCCTAGAGAGTCAAGGGTCAGCTAGGTAGTACAGTGGCTATAGCTCCAGGTCTGGAGTCAAGAACACCCTTCTTCCTAAGTTCAAATCTAACCTCAGACACTTAACTAGTTGTGTGATCCTGGGCAAGTCACTTAACCATATTTGCCTCAGTTTCATCATTTGTCAAATGAGCTGGAGAAGGAAATGTTAAACCATTTCAGTATCTTTGCCAAGAAAACCCCAAGTGGGGTCACAAAGAATCTGACACAACTGAAAATGACTGAACAACAACAGAACTAAGGGGTTCTCAATCTGGTAAGCATTCCCTCCCATGAAACTCTTATAGATCTCTTGCTTTCTGCTCTTTGCCTCCTGTCACTCCTCCCAGTGTGAGTTTATCATAGGCCTTGATACAGGGGTAGGCTGAAGCCAAATCTGACAGGCTGGCCCAACTGCCCAATTGTTAACTTTTCACTTTGAGCATTTGTGCCTCAGAATTCAGCCATTACTACAAATTGGAGATTGATTTATTCTTTTGTGGAAGTCATCACCAGACTGGAGGCCTCATGGCTATAAGCTATTAGTAATGACAGAAGTTTCCCTCATTCTTTGAAACTACTTTCATTGATACATATTTCTTTCTCATGGATATCCTGGAGCCAAGTTCTCCAGTTCCAGGTAAGCAGGTTTGGGACAACTGCATAAAATCGGTTAAGGTGAAACCATTAGAAGATTGTTTAAGAGAGGTAAGCACAGTGGGCACTAAACAAGAGAGGCATCCCTTCCCACTTCCCCTAACCAACAGATACAGGTCAAGCCCTATAGAGTACAGAATACACAAGTTCTTCCTCTGTCTGATTCAATTCAAAAGCATATGTTAACAGCCTACTATGCAATCTGTCAACAAGCATTTTTTGAGAGCCTACTTGGTATCAGGCACTGTGAATGCCCTGGGAATACAAGACAACATCAA
Organism: Dromiciops gliroides; assembly: GCF_019393635.1. Classification (NCBI taxonomy): domain Eukaryota; kingdom Metazoa; phylum Chordata; class Mammalia; order Microbiotheria; family Microbiotheriidae; genus Dromiciops; species Dromiciops gliroides. The sequence goes on from NC_057861.1 coordinate 101,941,599, forward strand.
ACAGTTCCTACCCTCAAGTGTTTTACATTCTATTTGAGGTACCATACTTTACCATGTGGTCTAGTGGAAGGAGTGTTGACTTTGGAGTTTGGAGATCCATGTTAGAAAGCTGGCTCCGCTACTTCTGAGAGATTCTCTGTAGGTCACTTAATTTCCCTGGAACTCATTTTCTCCTTACTTCTGGAAACACAGTTCCACCATTCAGTTCACTCAGGATAAGAGATCAAATCTTCATCCCCTTTCAAGACAGAGGTTAAAAATGATTCGATCAAGATAGTTCTCTCCATCATCTTTTTACTCGATATTCTCCACTTTCTCGCTAGTCTTGTCAGGAAAACAGTCTCTTCAGCTTCTATTAATCCATCAACAGTCTCTTCCAACTGACAGTTAAAACTAAAACTCCCACACATTTTATTTGGCTCTTAAAGCTACAGTAACAATAATAATATCCTCTCTGAGAGGGTTTTTAGAACTGGAAAGTATCTTAGAGATCAAGTACAACTGCCCCCTGCTTCTTCTACATACAGAGGAGGAAACTGACACTTAAAGAGGTTAAATAATTTCATGATTTTCTAAATTCAATCTGTCATTTCTTCTAACACAGTAGTATTCCAACATAATTATGTGCCACAATTTATTCACTCATTCCCCATTTGATGGGTGTCCCTTCAATTTCCAGTACTTTGCCATTACAAAGAGAGCTGCTATATTTAGAACATATCTTTTCCTTTCCTCCTGATCACCTGGGGAAACAGACTTAATAGTGGTATTGCTGGGCCAAAGGATATACACAATTTTATATATCTTGGGGCATAATTCCAAAATGCTTTCCAAAATGGTTGGATCAGTTCACAATTCCACCAATTCCCATTTTTTACCATATCCCCTCCAATGTTTGTAATTTTCCTCTTCTGTCACTTTAGCCAATCTGATAGATGTGAAATGGTACCTCAGAGTTGTTTTTATTTGCCTTTCTCTAAGGAACAATGACTTGGAGCTTTTTTATATGACTATATGTAGCTTTGATTTCTTCTTCTAAAAACTGTTCATACCCTTTGAATACTTATTAATTTGGACATGACTCATAGTCTTATAAATTTGATTCAGTTTTCTATATATTTGAGACATGAAGACTTTATCTGAGAAACTGGCTATAAATTTCTACCCTTCAAATTTTCTGTTTTCCTTTTACCCTTGGCTACATTGGTTTTATTTGTACAAAACTATTTTAATTTAATGTAATAAAATGATCCATTTTACATTTCACAATGTTCTCTATCACTTGTTTATTCATAAAGTCTTCTTCCACCAACAAATCTGTTAGGTAATATGTTCCATGCTTTTCTAATTTACTTATGATATCTCCTCTTATGTCTAGGTCATGTATTCATTTTGAATTTATCTTGGTAAATGAGGTAAGATATTCCTCTATACCTAGTTTCTGCCAGACTGCTTTCCAGATTTCCTAGCAATTTTTACCAAATAGTGAGTTCTTATCCCAAAAGCTTAGATCTTTACATTTATCAATAGGTTAGTCTTTTCTCCATACCTATATCTATTCCCTGATTCTTAGGGTAGGGAAGGTATGAGTAGGTTTTGAGAGAGATGGGGCAATTGGCAAAAATGTACTATACATAGATATTCTTGAGCCTCTGGCAGACACATATTTTTTAATACACCTAAACCAAACCCCTCCCCCCGCCCCCACTGCTATTTCAGGCCACCATTTAACAACAGTTCAACCATGAACAATTTGTACTTTTTTTTTTTTGTGAGACAATGAGGGTTAAATGACTTGCCCAGGGTCACACAGATAGTAAGTGTTAAGTGTCTGAGGCTGGATTTGAATTCAGGTCCTCCTGAATCTAGGGCCAGTGCTTTAACCACTGCTCTACCTAGCTGCCCCCTGACAATACCTCTTAAGTTATAATGAATATAGAGGGATAGGAAGGTTGGTGTATAAAACCCTGGGCCTTGAATCAGGAAGATCAGAATTCAAATTCAGCCTCAGACACTTACTAGCTGTGTGACCTTGGGCAAGTCACTTAACCTCTGGTTTCTTCACTTTCCTCAAGTGTAAAATGGGGATAATAATAGAATACTTCTCAGAATCATGAGAATCAAAAGAGATGACATTTATAAAATACTGAGCACAATAACTGGCACATATTAGGCATTTAATAAATACTTTTTCCTTCCTATATATCTTGTTTGAATGCATTTGTTTGAATTTTGGCTCCTTCATTGGGCTGTGAGCTTATTGAAGCTAGGGTATTTAAATATTTTTTCATAACCTCAGTGATTAAAATCACAGGGTTTGGCTCATAATTAATGGTTAATAAATATTTATCAATATACAATTCTCAGTTATTCACATGTCTACCACCCATTTTTGCTTCTATAAAATAAAATTTTTTTAAAAGTTGGCTTCTCACTACTCTGACATTATGTATACTCTGGCCTCCTCATAAAGCGGTATGTACTCAGTAAATGACGAATAGTTTTTAGTATTGAGATTTTAGCAATATATATTTAGAGCTGAAAATCGCACGAGTGGGATGTAACTGGCACAGGATCCAGACCCAGTTTCTCTGTCTCTACATGTAGTATTCTTCACTTCAAACTTTTGTTGTCTCTCTTGGATTGGCTGTAATTCTGTGCATTTTTTAAAGGATGAATTTTGTTCTATTTTCACCTCCTATAATTCTGTTTCAAACAGACTGCTGGGTTGACTTTACTTTTAGACACACCTTATATCTTGAGCTTGTGGGTTAGGTTCAAGATTAGTGAACAATAGAGGTGGGAGTGTGGCATATGTGATATTCTGACTTTCTGATATACTGATATTCATCTAGCTTTTCAGGTTCCAAAGAAAATGTTTTCCTCCTGACGTGTTTGGTAGCTAGTGGTTACTGTGAGAATATCCATGAGTTCCTATCTGTGAAAGGAGGATCATATTTTTACTATCCACCCTTTGGTAAGGAACATCCTTTGTAAACATCCAAAATCTAGAAGAATGTGAGCATTCTGAAAATGTTATTGTACTTATTTTGCAGGTGAAGACACCGAGACTCAGAGAAATGAACTGATTTGCTCAGGATCATTCAACTAGTAACTGGTAGAAACAGGATTTAGCCCTAAGTTCTCTGACTCCAAATCAAAGGCCTTAGCCCTTCTCATTCTAACATGCCGCCATGATTTTTGTGATCTCTTGAAACTACCTCTTCTAGCTGACCTATGCCCCGCTCCCCAGGGAGGGTTGAGATTGCCCATAGCTGGCTGAAACGTCCTTTACTAGTGTTGATAATGAGCTGAAATGCAGTGGGAAAAGCAGGGCACCCGGAGTCATAGAGACCTGGATCTGAATGTCAGGCATCTAGATATTTACTAAGTCCTATGGCCTATCTTCTCAGAACTAGAGTTTCCTCACAGGTAAAGCTAACAATCATAGAATCATAGATTGAGAGTTGTAAGAGATCCTATTAGTCAATGAATTCAAGGATCTTATTTTATAGATGAGGAAACTGAGGCACAGGGGAGTTAAGTGATTTACAATAGAGATAATGGCCCTTGTATTACCTACCTCACAAGGTTGTTAAAGTACTATACAAAGATGAGATACCATAAGTGGGGAGATTTCTTTCAATGAAGAGAACAAGGGAATTGATGCCTTTTTCACCTTGTATACATGGACATGTATGTGTATTTATTCCTATATCTATATTTATATCTATACATATTCTGGTCTCATTTTGAATACATTCTCCCAACTCAGAATGAAACTCTCTACCATTGAGATCAATGTAAGCTAGGACAGACTAGTTGTTTCCTTTCTGTTGTCATCTCCTCAGCCAGTTCATGTTCTGTACCTTGATATTTGACATTCTGAGGAAGCAAAATTTCCCCTCACTCTCCATATTACAGATGGTCTGGAAAATGGGAACTTTCAAGACTTCCACAGCCTCTATCACCACATACAGGTCTTCACCTCAGCACCAACACTCCCTAAGGAAGAAATGCTCTGGATTCAACAGTTTCCTGGGGAATATAAATGAGAAAGATGAGGGATAGGTAGTTAGAATGGTTTTTCTTTGCTCCTTTTGGGATGTTCTCTTCCTTAGGACAATGCAGAAAGTGTGTATAGTTTAAACTTTTATAATACTTAGGTCTCAAGGTATGAATTAGGGAAAAGACTCATAGTCATTGGACTTGAGATTTTTGGGAATATTGGGAAACAAGGAAATAGGCCATTTCCACCTTTTATAAAATCTAAATATTTCCCTGTCACATACTGGGCAAGATTGGTCCTATATATAAGCAACTCAGCTTGTATTATGTAGTTTGAAAGACCTCATCACAAAACATCTTTTTCTTATAATTTCCTGGATCTGCACTGGCAGTTACGGTGAGCTAGACGTATGTGTGAGGGAAAACAATCCTCTTCTCAATAATTCCTGGGAACTCAGCAATGATGTGACAAAGGCTCTTTTATTTCCTTCTTGTGAGAAGGAGGCACCCTAGTGTGTAGCTGGTAGGTGCCAAGAAAGGGGGCTCACAGGCCCTGTTTTAAACCTTAGTCCCTAATGGGAATGGACCCTCCCCTTTTTCATCATTGTTCTGATTACTCAAGGGTTACAATCTACATGCAAAAACTAGCTAATTGAAACTCAGTATTCCCATCCCTAATCAGTTCTTCCTTATATGGGCATAGCTCAGGAGTGGACCTTATTGAGACCAGGGCTCCTTGAACCATGTGATTTTGTTAGCCAGAGGGGGAGGAGGGGATCTGAGACCTTTGTCCTACAAACAGGTCAGAAGGAGTATGACTGACTGATATATTCTCATTGAGAGGAGACAACTATCCATTTTCTCACAGTATATATAGGAAAACCTTTGGCAAGTACAAATATGACATCTGGTGGGCTAACCGACTCTTCCACATAGTGCATGGCTCTGAAAGAATGAGACATAAAATAATTCAATTTTATTGAGGAAAAAAGGGAGAAAGGGCAACTCAAGTATATGGTTATGGTAGATCATACTGGGTAGTTGGAAAAAAAGAGGGACAGAGCAAAGAAGTTGGTGGTATGAAAAAGGAAGGTGGGCTGGTGTGGATGCTGAGGACAGACTTTGAATAATTTTTCATTTAGAGAATTATTTCAGATCCCATCCATGGGCCAGGAGGCACAGTGCCAAATTAGAAGCAGCTTAGTGTAGTGGAAAATATTCTGATTTAGTCAGAAGACCACATTATAATACTGCTCTGACACTTGTTAGTTATATGACTCTGCTCAACCTACACAACCTCTCTGAGTCTCAGTTTCCTCATCTGGAAAATGGAAAACCATATTACTTAAACCACATGCTACATACAAGTTTTTTGTATAGAAAGGGTTGTGAAAATGTGCCTTTCACATGTTAATAATGAGATTTGGGGCAAGCTATTTCATACTCCGAGCCTGGAATGGATTCCATTCTTCATTCCATATGCATCTTTGGAAGTGTCTTCCTTTGTTTAAGGCCCATTATTAGGCCCACATCCTCTATGAAGCTTGGCACAGGGAGCACAGGGCTCGGCCGGCCCTGGGGGTGGTGAGCCTGGGTTTTACCTGAGAGAGAAAGTTAATAAAAAGGGACACTAGAGACGCTGAAGGGGGCAGACAGACAGAGGAAGGAGAGTAGAAAGTTAGGGGCTTTTCAGGGGTTCATCGCTACGGTAGTGAGAGAGAAGTTAAAGAGTGAAGCAGGGGGCTGTTCAGTGGGGGCTTTTCAATGAGAGGATGCTACAAGGATGCTAAAGAGACTGAGGTTATGTAAAGGGGGGACTGACAGAGCAAGTAGAGAAGACACGGGGGGTCGACAAAGTGAAGGGGGCTTGGAGTTAGAAGAGAGGAGTGGAGCAGTGAAAGCCCAGGGGAGATGGAGTGAAGGAGAAAAAGAGTGAAAGTTGGAGAGGACTGGAGGCAAATGGCCCAAGCAGCATACCCTCACATGGCTTGGTGTGAGAAGACGCTGGTTGAAATCTTCAATCTTCTACTGGCTCTATGTGGTCATATAAGTCTCTTTCCTTCTCTGCATGCCAACTTCCTCATCTATCCAACAAGACCTTGCAGAGATTTAGCATTCTCTGATTCAGTGAAATGAAACCCCATTTAAGACCAGTTGACTTCTGTGCTGGACCTTGACTGTGCTCAGTGATACTTGATGTAGACCCCAAATTCTTACCAGGGGGAAGTATCATGTGAGCTCTAAGGTTGGGAGAGAGGAAGAATTGACCTTTCTTTTCACTCTCTGTTCCCTAAGGAACATGGTTTCTGTGCTTGAGCAAGACTCTAAGAACATTGTCAAAGAGCTGGGCCAGAAGAAGTTGAGACTTGTCAACAGTTTGTATATTTTCACCTGATTCTGACTTTTTTTGTCTTTTGAGGAATGTCACAGGTAAGAAGCAATGTAGGGAAATGAAGACATTTTCTCTGAGCAGGATAACTGTTTATTAATGGTGATGCATATAATTATTAATAAAATTGGTCATGGTGGTCTTAGGGGTCAGCATCCGTGATGGAATAGAAAAGCCTATTTATATGGAGACACAGGAAAGGAGCGAGTCTGGGTAGTTGGGAAGTGTTATGAAAGGCTGCAGCATGGAAAGTTGCCTGTTACTTGCTTTCTGTGCCTCAATCATGTTTGGTAATCTTGGTTAGAAAATCAGAACTGCCCCAATCAGCATCTCCTTGATGACTAACCACTAACACACCCTTATTTTTATAAGAAGAGACAAGGGCATACCTATTCCTTGGAAAGGGGCTTAGCCAATTCTGGTTTTCATTTACAGGTAAGTAAAATAGAGGTCCTAGGTTAAACTGGCAGCCAGTCAAATGTCCCAGAGGCTAGTTACAGGAGCTGTAGCACTACTCCCAATTCAGACTAGGTCAGACTCCATTTTCAAGGTAGGGGAGTTTAGGAAGACACTGTCAATTCTACAAATTAATGCAGCCTAAAATGAATTACACTGTAAAATCAACACTGTAGAAACCAGAGGAGGAACATCTTGACCCATTTGGGGGATAAGCCACCTGTTCTCCATGATTTCTTACTCATGCATATTCTGGAGCCAAGCTTCCAAGTACTCAGTTATGGTTTGTCTGGACCATGGCATGAAGGGTGAGGAGGTGAGCCACAAAGGGTACACAACAGGTATTCCTGGCAGTGTACACAAGAGGTTCTGAACTACAAGCCATTTTAGTATTCATATCAGGGCCCACTTTGAAGGCTTCTCCCAAAAGAAATTCTCCCATTGGCCTGTAGTTGTCATCTAAAATTTCCCCATTTCCTTGAGTTGATTCCCCTGAATTAAAATATTCCCAATACATTATTTCTCTCCCTCCCCAGCATCCAGGATGATGCTTGCAAGTCATCTGTTGACTCGGTAAATACTAAGTCGACAAGTAATTGTCCATCATATTTCTACTTCAACTTCCACACATTTCATTTGGTTGTAAAACTAGATTAAGAATAACTTCTTTTTGAGAACATAATGAACCTCCTCCTTTTCTCTGCAGAGGTAGAATCCAATGAATGTCCAGCAACGTAAATATTGTCAAACTAGTGTGGGGTGGAGTGTTTGACTGACTAAATTGAACTCTAACCTTACACTAGATTAATTTTTAGTTTTGCACGATTAAATACCTTTTTCCTTTTTTATCCTTTGTTAAAAGGGGGGAAGGGAGGATAAATATACTTGGAAATGAAGGTTTGTAAGAGAAAAATCTATCAGCAATATTAAAAAACTGTAAAAGCAAAGCTATGACACATAGAAAACCTTGGGGAAGGGAGGAGATGTTATGAAAGAAGTAGTGAATTATTTATTACCAATTGATGCTCTGCTCTTACTGGAAATCCTTAGACTGAGATGCAGAACTGGTTGGGTTGGAACTTAGATTAAATTTGCAAAAGCTGCTGCTTTTTGTTATATTTTATATTTCTTTTCTAGAGGCATATAAGGATATCTGTGGTCTCTGGTATTTGGCCACTCTTTTTCTATAAGGGAGCTTGGATTACTGTGACCTTCATATTACATCTGATCTCAGCTATAGACTTAGTTTCTAGATAGAGAAAGAAATGGAAATAAAATTACCTTGGAGATGAGGAGTATAGGAAAAGAAGCAGAGGAGTTTCAATAACTGGGCTCCAGAATAATTTATGACATCTCTTTCTAGCAGGGGTCTTAGTGACTAATGAAGACACCGTTTTATATAGCCTATGATATGATCCTGTGAAAGAAACAGGTTCCTTAAGTATGGAAAGTTGCTTCTGGGACTCAAAAGATAGGAGAAATATCTCTTGTTATGGATTGAAAAACTTGAGATTTATTAAAAAAATTTAACTTGAGAGTATTGTCAAGTTCTTTCTCAATATGGTGATTTCTCTAGAGCACTGGTAATTGCAAATCTAACTACCTCCAACTCAGCTTATTCCTCATCTCCTAGTCTGGAGTCTCTCTAAAAGCTCAATAGACAGAGCATCTTACTCTCTTCCCACCAATTTCCCCTATCCCCATCCTCAGCATCCTCAGACAACCCTCATAGGATCCTTTATCTCCAAGTTTTCTCTTACTCTATTTCCCTTTCCACTTTCCTGTAGTTAGTTAAATGCAAATAGTCTATGAAGATTCTTGTTTATTTTTGGTGTAGAGTATCATTTCCTGATATGCTTGATTTGGGGTCCTTTTAGGTATAGAAGGGACATGGAAGCTGCCTTGGAGTGTTAGAAGACCTTTCACATAGAGAAATTAGGCTTGCTCAATTTGGCCTCTGTGAAGGAAAACAATCCTCTTCTCAATAATTCTCAGGAACTCAACAGCAATGTGACAAAGGCTCTTTTATTTCCTTCTCCTGAGAAGGAGGCACCCTAGTATGCTGCTAGTGGGTGCCAAAAAAGGGGGCTCGCAGACCTTGTTTTATACCCTAGTCCCTAATGGGAATGGACCCTACCCTTTTTCATCATTGTTCTGATTACTCGAGGGTTACAATCTACATTCAAAAACTAGCTAATCGGAAAGCAGTATTCCCATCCCTCTTCCTTATATGGGCATAACTCAGGAGTGTACCTTATTCTTCCTAATATGGACACAACTCCAGAGTGGACCTTATTGAGACTAGGGCTCCTTGAACCATGTGATTTTGTTAACCAGAGCGGGAGGAAGGGATCTGAGACCTTTTTCCTACAAACAGGTCAGGAGGAGTATGATTGACTGTTATATCCTCATTGAGAAGAGACAACTACCCATTTTCTCACAGCCTCAGAAGGAGAACTAGGAGCAATGGGTAGAACCTCCAGGGAAGCAGATTTTGGATGAAGCAGGTAAGGCAGATAACAAAAAAAATCTTACTAAATATTAGATCTAAACTGCTGTGGAATTGGCTGTAGCAAATCAGAATAACATTAGTATTTATATATCTACCTTTGAGGGTTACAAAGCACTTTGAAATACTGTCTTTTTAATCCTCATGAGAACTCTAGATGCTATTATTATTTCCATTTAACAGATGAGGGAACTGTGACTGATAGAGGTGAAATGAATTTTAATTATATAATTGTGGCCAAGGTCACATTTGTTTAATTGTATAAAGTTTGCAAACTCTAAGTAGGTCCTTGTCATTGGGAGTCTTCAAGGACAAGCCAAATGACTACTTTTAGAGGATGTTGTTGAGAAGGTTCCTGTTTAGGTGTGGGTTTGACTAGATGACCTCAATCCTGAAATGATGATACCTACCTCCTCAATTCCATTCGATAAGTCAATGATAAGATACACTGTGAGCTCACTAATGACAGGGACCATGTCCTAAATTTTTCTGATATTCCACAGGAAACCTAGCACAGCACCTATTATACCTCATAAGCAGTGTGGGCCAATGGAAAGAACACAGCACCCAGGAGGAAAAGCCTGAGGTATAAAATGTGAATAGGAATTCCAGCCCTGTATGCTCCACAGGGCTCTTGTGGAGTTGAAGTAAAAAGAGAGGGCATGTGTTGTAGTGGATAGAGAACTGGCTCCAGAATCAGGAAGACATAGGTTGAAGCCAGACCTCTGATGTCTGCTGACTTGTGAGCCTGATCAAATCACTTGACTTTTCAGTGCCTCAGGCAAGCTAAGACTCAAACTGAAGGATAATGGCTAGTAGAATTCCCAAGAATGGATTTTTTAAAAAAAGATAAATTGTGAGTAATAAAGTACTTTACAATTATAAGATTACGAATAAGTATTAGTGGAATGAATTCACACACTCACAAAAAACAACTCTTCAGTTCTTAGGGCACATCAATATAAATGGACAATTTTCATCAAATGACTTGGTGTCATTCTCTGCTAAACCAGCTGGTCCTCTCCTTGAAGGGAAAAGATGCCAAGGTGAGAGTTTCTACCTAGCCATTTTATCTGACTATTTTACTTTTTCACCTTCTCCCATATTTCATAAAGAACAAGCTCTCCATGTTTTAGCATTATGCCAAGTAGGTGGTCAAGGAGCTGAGGAGGAAGGGGCTCACATTCCCATCCATAGCCTGCTCAAGTCGACTTCTTTCCACCCTTTCTGACTGGTGCAGAAGAAGGAAAAGAAGCTTCCCTCACTCTTTGAAACTACTTTCATTGATATATACATATATATATATATATATATATATATATATATACACACACATATATATATATACACACACACACACACGCACACACACACATGAATCATAAGAGTATCTAAAGTTGTCATGAAGATCAAATGAAATATTTTTTAGTTCTTTGTAACCCTTAAAGCACTGTATAAATGCTAACATCATTATGATTTCCTACAGTATTATTATTAATATGTCCCAAACAGACCATTCCATGGCTGTTTAGATCTAATATTTACTAAGAGTTTTTAATATCTTTCTTGTTTGCTTCATCCAAAATCTGTCTCCATGGAGGTTCTACCCATTGCTCCTAATTGTCCTTTGAGGGCAAATTAAACAAGTCTAATTTCTCTCTGATGTGGCAGGCCTTCCAACACTCAAAGGCAGCTACCACGTCCCTCTTATTCCAAGTCAAACTCGTCAGGACCTCTGCACCCAAAATAAACAAGAATCTGCATTGAGATAGAAAGAGAAATTTCATTTAGAATAAATGTAGACATTATAAAATATTTGGGAGTCTACCTGCCAAGACACAGACAGGAATTTTATAAAGACAATTACAAAACACTCTTCACAAATGAAGATAGATGTAAACAATTGGGAAAATATCAATTGCTCATAGGTAGGCTAAGCTAATAGAATAAAAATGATAATATTCCCAAATTTATTTATTCAATGCCATATCAGTCGAGATATCAAATAATTAGTTTATAGAGTTAGAAAATAGTTGCCAAATTCATCTGGAGGAATAAAATGTCAAGAATATCAAGGGAATAAACCAAAAAAGCGCAGGGGAAGACAGCCTAGCAGAACAAGATTTTGATTTATATTAAAAGGTGGTAATCATCAAGACAGTATGGTGCTGCATGAGAAATAGACTGGTAGATTAATGGAATGGATTAGGTAAGTGATATACTGAAGTAAATGACTACAGAAACCTAGTGTTTGATAAACTCAAAGATCCTAGTTATTAGGGAAAGAATTCACTATATGACAAAAGTTTCAGGGAAAACTAGAAAGCAATTTGGCCAAAATTAGGCATAGACCAACATCTCACACCACAAGCCATATCAACATGAATACATGATTTCTCCATAAAAGGTGCTATCACAAGTTAGATAAGGAAGCACAGAGATTTTGTTTTTACTTGTCAGGTCTTTGGATAAGCGAAGAGTTCAAGACCAAGAAAGAAATAGGGAGGATCATGGAAGGTAAAATTGATATATCTAACTATATTATATTAAACTTTTTTCCCACAAACAATATCAATGTAGCAAAAATTTGAAGTAAAGAAGGAAACTGGGTTTTTTTACAACAATTTTATTTGATAAAGCCACATTTATAAAAATATGAGCCATTCCCTAATTGATAAATGTTCGAAAATATGGAATGGCATTTTTCAGAATAAAACCAAAGCTATCAATAGCAATATAGAAGGATGTTCTACATCACTAGGGATGAAAGAAATGCAATTAAAATAATTCTGAACTTTTGTTTAATACTGAGTTCTTTTCCTATTAACTTGGATTTTTTGGTTTATTAAACAGTGGATTATGATGTTCTACCTCTTGCCCCTGAGATTGGCTAACATGACAGAAAAAGAAAATAATAAATATTAGAGTGGATTTGCACTCTTGGTGGAGCTGTGAACTGGTTCAATTATTGTAGAGAATCATTTTGAATTATGCCCAAAGGTCAATAAAACCATATACTCTTTCGCCCCCAAATAATTACTAAGTCTAAATCCCAAAAGATCACAAAAAAGGAAAAGAACTCATATGTACATAAGTATTTATAGCAGCTTGAGAACTGGAACCTGAGAGGATGCCTATCAATTGGGAAATAGCTGAACAAATTGTGGCATATGATTGTGATGGAATACTATCATTTAAGATAAAGGAAATGGTTTCAGAAAATACCTGAAAAGACTTATATAAGCTGAACTAAAGTAAAGAGAACAGAACATTGCATACAATAACAGCAATATTGCAATGACATTGAATAACGAAAGGTACATATTATAATCAAGGCAATGATCTGTGAGAATTCTAAAGGTCTTATGATGAAAAATGTTATATAGTTACATACAGAGAGGGAACTTTCTTTTTTTTTCCTTGCTTTTTTTTGGCAACATGGTTAATATGGTAATCTGTTTTTCATGACTTCATATATATAATGAGTATTGTATTTATTGCCTTCTTATTGGGTTGGGAGGGTGAGAATTTAGAGCTGAAAATAAAAATAAAATATAAAAAAGTAGAGATGTGTAGATGAATACCTGCCAACCTAGATTTTTAAAAAGACATTTATAGAAAATGGAAGCAAAGGAAGAAAATGGAAGATAAATACAATAGTATGGCAATGTAATGATTTTAGGAGTTCTAAAATTAAAAATGAATGAGTTTGAAGAGAAAAGCTAAAAGCACTTTTCAAAAAAGCTATACTATAATGTAGTACCATCTAGGGAGTAGAGGTTACTGAGAAATTTGTTTTCTCAGCTAGTAAGAGAGATGAAAAGATTGAAATAGACCAAAGCCATGATGAATGAGGGTAGTGTATGAACTCTGGAGTTTTCTGGAGAAGAGAGGGGCTCAGATATTGTGAATGAGATTTTGCCCAACCCTTAGATATATGATTTGTTCATTAGGTATAAGTAACCTAATCAGTATTTAAAAATCAACATATAGTGTATAAATTGTGATTTAACTTGTTCAAGTATTTCTTATAGAGCAAATAAGGCTGTGCTTATAAAATGCTGGTTGATGAAAACAAGATTTCCTTCAACCTTGACAATATAGATATGAATTACTTATAGCAGACAACTTCGCAGTTGTTTGGTTCTGTGAATATGTCTTTTTAGACATACTAAAAAGTTAGACTGTCCCATTTTCACAAAAGTATGTCAAAAAAATTGGCTGTTCATTTGTTTACTGTATGTCCAGACATATAGTATTTTGATTGACCTTATGTGTCTTGATGGACTGTAAAACGGAAGGAGTTTGTCTAAAATTAGTAGGGTATATAAGCATTTAAGCTTTATAGGGGTATAAAAGTACTGGGCTGGTACTGCTCAGGGTCTTTGGGTCCTAGACCTGAGACCAGCTTTATTGTGAGACAGGTGCCCTCTCTCAATAAACCTATTTTCTACAGCTTGGAGATGTCACTGTTTCTTGTTCTTTGTCAGACAGACATTTTTGCAACAATTTTGCTGACCCTGACATGACCCAACCCTGCAGTAATCCTGTTCTTTGGGTTTTCTCTTTTCCAACTTGGGACTTTGTTTCTGAGCTTGAGCCAAGATCTATTTGCCCTTGGTTCCTTCTTGAGGGAGAGGGACCTGAACACAGACTCTTGCTGGATCGGACTTCTGAGCTGCTGGAGTATTCTCAAGCTGCAGATTGAGATGCTCATTTCCTTTTTTCTGCCTTCTGATACTAAGTAATTATTTTAATTGGATTAAAAAAAATTAGAAAGCTAGCTGTAAATTATTCTCCATGGTACCTAGGTTTCAGTTTTAAAAAAGAACTGCTTTTTTGGGGTGTGTGTGTGTGTGTGTGTGTATGCTGCCTATGAGATCTGTGAGAGTTCTCCTTTTTAAAACTGTGCAATCATTGACTTTCTGTTGGAAGGAGAATTATTTATGATTTTAGCTTTTAAGAAGGAAAGGAGAAACAGAAGTGATTTAGGACAATTAGAGACTTAAATTGTTAAAAGGATAGTAATTTATATTATTTCTAAATTTTAGTTTGGATAACCATTAGAATTAACTTTGGGAAAAGTTGTGGATAGGCCAAGAGACAGCGAAACTGTCCAAGTGGTTGGCAACACCAGAGTGTGTATGCCAGGGTAGGCATAGGATTTGTATAACCAGAAGAGTTCACTGTGGAAAAACCCCTTGTTGGGAGGTATAGTATCTGGTTCTGTTTGCCTAGTACAAGCCAGATGGGTCCTCAACACTCTGTGTGAGGTGGGAACTAGGCTGAGTGGAACATTTATCCCTAAAGATTCTCCATTAAATAAAAAAAAAATATCGGACAAAAGAGAACTAAATGTAGGCAAAGCAACAAATAGGGAACCTGCCATTAGGTATTGTTTTTTTTTTTTTTAATTTTTAAATTTTATTTATTTATTTATTTATTTTTAAAGTGAGGCAATTGGGGTTAAGTGACTTGCCCAGGGTCACACAGCTAGTAAATGTTAAGTGTCTGAGGCCGGATTTGAACTCAGGTACTCCTGACTCCAGGGCCCATGCTCTATATACTGCGCCACCTAGCTGCCCCCTTAGGTATTGTTTTTAATTGGTTTAAAAACCTTAGGAACCTCTGAAAATTGGAACTTTTAAATTCTTATATTCTAGACAAATTAGAAAACTTCTTAGAAAAACAGGAAAATTGGAAATAGTTAGAATATTTAGTTTGTTGGAAAATCTTATCTACTATGATTTTTGAAGAAAGTAGATAAAGAAAGGAGTCTGTTACTATTTATCCAGAAGTTAATGTATCATCAAGTCTTCCTTCTCATTTTAAACCTGAAGAAGAAGATTTAGCATGCCCCAATATGCCTCAGAATGCTGTAACATGTCCTAACCTGATAGAGACATTCCCTTGGTCTCTACTGTTTTCTTTAATAGCAGATATTAAACAATTAAGATATTCCATAGATGATTTAATTAGAAGAATAGTGCTTTTCTCAGATATACCAGAGAACTACAGTAAGTTCCAAGGGACAACACAAGAAAAAGATGAGACCCGCCCCCCCCCCATGAGATTTTATGATAGATTGTGTAAAAATGCTAGAAGGTTTGCTGGATTGGACCCTATAAATCTTAGGGATGCTGGAATGATAAATGCTGCTTTTGTGTATCAGTCTCTTCCAAATATTTAAGGAGTATTTTTAAAAATATTGCCCTGGATGGCATGGGGAACTAAAATCAATTGCCCAATATGTGTATAAGAGAAATAATTAGGAAGGAAGATCTAATCAGGAAACCAAATCAGTTTTAGCCACCATCCAGGTAAAGGGAAAATGAGGAAAATTCATTGCTTTTATTGTGGAAATAGAGGACACATAGCCACAGAATGTTTTAAAAAGCAGGATAAAGAAAGAAATTTGGGTATGAGCAAGAAGTAGAGTAGGACAAGTCTGGACATGTCTGGACAGGTAACCTGGACATTAACAGGTTAGTTAATGCTTCTGTTCTATCTATTATGTTTAAGGTATAAAATGTTTTTATTTATGTTTGATGATTTGTTAACTTGATTGTTTATTGCATTTATTTCTTTTTTGTGGAGACCTTAAATTTCCTGCTTTGGGGTAGAATATTGTTAAGTGAACTGGAACTTATTATTCAAATTTGAAAATGGATCTTTATTGTTAGCTAGAAAATACAGGAATTGTTAAAAAGTTTGATGAAAATCTTCAAATTGCACTGTGTATTTATGTATTGCTACCAAAGGAGGGAAACCACCATCTGTGCTTTGATTATTGTCCAATGTAAGTCAGAGGTTAACATTCTAATTCTTCTAGTAAAGAAGCCAAAGTCAGATCCTAACAGTAAATCTTTCTATTGTTTTGTTCAGAATTTTAGAATGTTTATGTAATTCTTCTTCTTCTTCTTCTTCTTCTTCTTCTTCTTCTTCTTCTTCTTCTTCTTCTTCTTCTTCCAGGGTAATGAGGGTTAAATGACTTGCCCAGGGTCACACAGCTAGTAAGTGTCAAGTATTTGAGTCTGGGTTTGAACTCAGGTCCTCCTCAATCCAGGGCTGGTGCTTTATCCACTGCATCACCTAGATGCCCCTGTTCTTCATTTTGTGATGCCTAACCCAGCCACTATTGTTACTGTCATTCTTTGTGATGCCACCTGTTTTTCAGGATTTGATTTATAATTCCCATAAGCCTTGAATCCCAGTATCTGTTTGCATTTACCTAATTATCACCTTCAAAGTTTCCACTTTGCTCCTAACCCAGAAACTTGATATCAAGATAGCTGTCATTTGGTTTAAGAACTATATCAGTGAGGACACAAGATCCAAGGTATTGTGAAACCCCTTACTGCTGGCCTGTTTAAGATTTACTGCTGTGGTTACTGGCTATGATGTGTTGTGGTCAGCTTTACTTCCATTAATTTTCAGTGCACAGGCAGCTGAATATATAATTTGAACAAAATTCTGTCATTGTTCAGCTCATAAGCTGATGTGCTTACAAAGACAGAAGGCACTAAATGGTCCCATTTTACAAAACAGTGGCTGGACCTTAGTTATGTAGACAAGGGAGTTGTAACCTGGATGAAATGGTATAATGCTAAACAGATATCAGGAGTTTGGGTAAGTGAGGAAACCAGGCCTCCCTGGTGGTTGATTCAGGAGATCTTTATGGTGCACAGGCAATCACAGAGATAATAATTGGCAATAATTGGCTTCTTGTGTAACAATAAGTTGTTTTGAAGATTTAGTTCTCAATCAGTAAAAGAAAAGTGACATATGGTGGTCACTCTCTAATATGACTGTTATTTCAGTCATTACAAATTGATTTTATAAACTTGCTCAAGGTTGTACACCTGAAATACTGTTTGATTCTTATTGGCAAATTAACTAGGTTGGTGGAAAATTCCCTGCTTTCAAGGCTAATGCAGCTTTTGTGGCCAAAATAATAATGAGAGAAATTGTCCCTGGATATAGCCCTCCTGTTCAAATTGATTCAGATAAAAGTTCTTATTTTACTGATACAGTATTTTCTAGAGTCTATGGAAATTTAGGAATTGTACCAAAACTTTATATCATTCTCAATCTTTTGGACAGGTAGAGCCTTTTTTATTCTTTTCCCATTTACCTTGAGGATTGGTTTTTAAATATCCTTAAAATTTTTTCCCCTCCACACGCACTTCTATATATAGTTGGTCTAGTCAGCCTGGTATTCCCATCTTTGCTTTTTCATACTGTTTCATATTGCACACCCAGGATTGTGCTGTTAAGAGTCCAAATGGGGTGACTCTTGTGAGAAATAATTTATTTGGATCCCAACTCTATTCCAATCAGTAGTAACCAATTCAATATGATTCCATAGGGATGGTGCTTATAAGTTCTGTATATTAGACCCAAGAACTGTGGGCTGAATATTGGAAGTTTACTTGCTCAATCATAGGAAGCTTCTTAGAGGCTTTCCAACCTTGTTTTTCCTTGTCACTATGACCAAGTCCAGTTTGGTGAAGGTGACTCAATTACATGGAAAGTCCAATTTATTTATATTCCTCTGGATCTCTTTCTTGTCCAACAGGAACAAATAGACATCTTTTGACTACTTAGTCAGTGGAGATGCCCAATGTTTTGCCCAATTTGAGACTCCCTTCCCCTTGACATAGCATTTTGGGCTGCTGCATCATTTTTTGGCTTTGAAGCAAAATCTGTCAACCAGTGGGATGCTGTACTTTGTATAGTCTCTTTAGAATGTTCAGTTGTCAGATCTGGTATCAAAACTTATAAAAATAAGTCCCTGGAAGAAGGGGATATATCAGATCATAAGGAAGATCTGAGGTCCACTTCATTAGAGGGGATAATGGACTCTTTAATAAAGTGCTATTGGCTTAGAGCTCTGACTCAGTGGTTTTTCTTGTAGGTTGGGCAATTATAATCCCTATATTCTATAGTCATTAATGACAAGAAATTATAAGAAAGAAACTTTTAAAAAATTACCAATTTTTCATCTTTTGATTTTCCTCCATTCGGTTTCAACCTTGAGTGCATTGGATATGATTTTGCTTAAATTGTGTGGGAGGGGAAGGGAAGGCAATAGGTATTTAATTATAGGGAATATATAGTGTCTAGTATGTGCCATGCACTTTAAGTGCTTTTTACAAATATTATCTCAATTAGGATTCTTATGGATGTTAGGTATGTATTTACCTGCTTAGATTATATTTATGGCCACATGGTTTTTCTAAATGTGGCTCACAGGGAGATGTTTGTTTGGTTTTTTGTGGGGCAAGGCAATGGGGGTTAAGTGACTTGCCCAGGGTCACACAGTTAGTAAGTGTCAAGTGTCTGAGGTCAGATTTGAACTCAGGTCCTCCTGAATCCAGAGCCAGCGCTTTAACCACTGTGCCATCTAGCTGCCCCCTCACAGGGAGATGTATAAATAGATATCTCTGAAATTTCACCCTGCCCTTTCAAAGGAAGATTGTGTAATTTAAGATTCTAAATGTGGATTCTAATGTGTTCCCCCAGTTTGGGGGAAACTGACTAAAAATCACTGATAAAACGAGTTTAGGTTTTTAAGGGTTTATTGGAAAATAGAAAGAAAAAGATTGAGAACAGAATTCTAACAGTCTGGCATTCCTATCTTTCCTCAAATCTCCTGTGAAGTCCTCTGCCGCCACCACCATCAAGTCCGGAAGCCAAAAGGGCCAGCGCTCTCTGCGCAGGCTCCCTTTCCTCCTTCCTGTCTCCTCCCAGACCATAGGAGGCTCCTCCAGTTGATTGGCTGGTAGACTTGATAGACAGCACCCATGAGCAAGCGTCATTTCCTGACGCCAAGGAAAAGCCACAATGCCTCTGAGGCATTTTCCTCATGGTGGAGCTCTCCACAGCAAGTCTCCAGTAGGTGGCGTCATTCCAATCATTACAAGATTTTGATTCCTTCCTGGAGGGAAACATGAGTCACTAGGCTGGCTTGTCTGCTTTCTTGAGACAGGATGTATTGAATTATATCTTTCTGCTCCCATAAATATTGGTGGTTTGGAGGAAATTATTTTTAAGTTCAAGCTACTTACCTGCTTGCCATCCTTTAAACAGTATGAGTTGGACAGATGGCCTGTGAAGACCCTAACCCTAACTCTTATCTCTATCCTAACTAACCTTTGCCCTAATTCTAATCCTCTTACTTGCTACAAGGCCAGTTTTTGATCTACTCTATACTATGCCACTGCCTCCTCTTTCCCATTGGGAGTATAGTAAGGAAAGAAAATTTGCAAAGAGACAAATCTGGGGCCAACGTAAGCATGGATTTCCAAGCAAAAAGTACTGTCCAAAAGTGAAAAGGGATGCCTTTTCTAGGAGAAATTATGTGATCCACTTGTTGAGAATGTTTGAAAGACGAATCCATCCATAACCACTTACCTGGCCTTGTGTCTGCTGCTAGAGACACAAATAAGAGAAGGGTGATACAAATAGAGATGATTTTTGTTCAGGCACTGCTTGGATAGTGATGTAAAATGCCATCTTCCAACTCTGAGGTTTTGCAATTGTATGATTTTTATGGTTCACTTGGGTAATGAATAACTCTACCTCATATATTCTTTAAGAACAATCCATTGGCTAAGTCTATTAATCTCCATAGTAAATATATAATAAAGGTTTTGTGAAATTGAAAATTTATACCCCGTTTTATTTCACATTATTAATTATTGATTGGGAATTGCATTTTTTTAGTCTATCAATACTTGTGGATCAGATTTAATTTTATTGTATAGGCCTTAGTGGTAGAGTTTGTAAGAGTTTAACATCTTTAATCCTCTGGGTTAGAGCTTGGATTCAAATCTATCTCACCCCAAAAGAGAGGAGGAGGAAAAGAAAATGAGTAGTTCAGAGCATGAGATATTTGGCCTAGCACCGGACCACTCTGATTATAAGATGTTTACCTGCCATGAAACTTTCCAGGGGGTGTGAGTCAACTCAATGTTTTCCTCCTTGCCATGAATTCTGGAAATCAACTCCTAGAATAAAGCCAAATATGCACCCCTACCCTTCCACCTTGCTTCGTGTTACATTAATGTCTTAGTTTAGTGTGCCTTAAGTAACCAGCTGTGTGAAAAGCTGCTCTGTCGGATGCATCCTTGGCTCCTGAGGAGCATGGGATTTCACTTTATTTACAACTGCTAACCTTGCTAATAAATCGATCATGCATGGAATTTTGTGCCTCAGTTTCTCTTTATTACAGAATTTTATCACAACAGTTTGTTGATCAAATGAAAGAATTCAAAATGTAGTTATTGAAAAACTGATTTCCGAAGAAAGAAAAACTGGGAATTTACAAGAAAAAAAATGCTTAGCTCTAGAGAGAATTTTTCAAATGGGCCAGAATCATCCACCATTCCTGTCTGAGTCTCCTATATTCATGGTGAGAGAATAAATTCCATCTCCCTTTAATTATATAGTTCCAAAGACTTGGCTTGGTTTTTCTTCTGTTCTCACCCTGCTCCCCTGAATCTGAATGAGGGTGGGTTTAGCCTCAGCCTTGAGTCACCCCCAGTCTGAAGAACTCCTGGAACCTATTTCAGGGTTCCTTGGACCCATTTCCAATGGTGATCCCCAAATAAAATTAGTTTTTTCCAAGTTCTTGGGACTGGGGGTTATTTATACTTAGCAATAACTGTCAATGGTCTTAAGCAGGATGCAGGAAATGAAATATTGTTACTTCATTGCCTCTAATGGCTAATTACACACATCATTTATGAGTCAACCAATAATAAAATGTAGCAAAGCAAATGATTCTAAGCTTGTCCCTATGGGGACAGCTGTGGGCTACACTGAATCCAAATAAGACCCATCTCAAGATTGGGTGGTTCATTCTTGCCTGTGCTTGCTGTCAAATTTCTACTTCTCTTGCCAAGTCTAGTGGGGAATCTGGCAGTGCTAAGGAGGAGGTTAGTCCTCAGCTAGTGACAACAAACATGAAAGAGCCCCATAAAGTGCACACAGTGAATTTTCTTCATCTGGATCTGAGGTGAGCAGTTGGCCAGACCTTTGCAGCTTCAGACCACATTCCCCTACCAGTTCCAGGCTGATGTCCAGGTCTTCTCCATGGAGCAGGGAGAAGAATTCTGGCTGGAGGCAGAAGGGTTCTCTCTGGAACTGATTGAAGTTTGCCTCCAGAATGTTTTTCACCTAGAATTAAACAGGATTAGAATGAATTGACCCTGGGTAGGGAGAGGTGTATGTTGTTTGTTTCAAGGAGATGACCTCCTGTCATCTTCCTCAATGTTATAAATGAGTCCACACCAGTCTCATCATAGCTATTATTGTTTTTTGTTTTTGTTTTTGTTTTTGTTTTTGTTTTTGTTTTTTGGGGGGCAATGGGGGTTAAGTGACTTGCCCAGGGTCACACAGCTAGTAAGTGTTAAGTGTCTGAGACCGGATTTGAACTCAGGTCCTCCTGAATCCAGGGCCGGTGCTTTATCCACTGCGCCACCTAGCTGCCCCCATAGCTATTATTGTTAACTGTTGTAACACTCCAGTCATATGCTATTAAATTAATTTTTTTTATTGCACCACACAGTACCTCATTTACAATGAGAAAGAAGGTGGGGAGGGGGGGGAAGGGAGTGAGATTTACACTAGTAATTTATAATTAGATTCCTACTCCCTTAACCTTCTTTGCCCAGCCCAGATCCATATGGAGATCACCAAGTGTTACTCTCTCTCTCTCTCTCTCTCTCTCTCTCTCTCTCTCTCTCTCTCTCTCTCTCTCTCTCTCTTCTGTCTCCTCTTTTAATCATTATTTAAATATATCCCCCATAAATGAAATTTTAGTATTACTATTCCCTGAAGGGGTAAGATCCTGCAAGGCACTTTCCTCACCAAAGTGAAGAACTCATATAATAAAACCTCAGTGTTGCAAGGGATTTAAACCCACACCTAGTACTACAAATGTTTGAACAAGAATCCCTTTTATAACATCCTTAACAAATGGAATCCATATTATGTCTGAAGACATCTGGTGGAGAAGGCTCACTTTCTCCTATAATCAGCCAATTTTCCCTTTGGACAGTGATAAATGTTTTCCCCTACAGTCCCAACATGGACTCACCCAAGAGATGGCTGCATGAAAACTAAGAAACTATTAGAGAAGGAATTTCTGTTTCACCCAAGTAGATCTTCTTGGATGGATGGGCAGGAGAAGAGGTAAGTGTTTCCTTAAAAGTCTTCAGAAGAATCCTCTTTACCTCACCCCCAATATTGAAGAAAACTACTATCTCTGATTTTTCAATCATAATTGTGCCCTCATCTTTATTTTTTCACATTCCCTCCTTCCCTCCCACCCCACATGGCAAGATCTCCCTGCACTTTCTCACCAACTCCAGCTGCTGAGGTAGGATCTTCTTCTCCAAAGATTGGGCAAGTAGATTATGTTGGGTGTCACTCAGAGCTAGAAACAGAGTAGGCATGACAAGAGGTCACCACTAAGGGATATACATAGGGGTTAAGGAGTCTCATATTTCCTTTCCCCCATGATTTTGTCACTACCAGATCCTGGTACAGGTGGTGAGGAGAGAATCCCAGGGCCAATACCCAGGAATAAATGCTTTCATTATTCCTAAAATATTAAAGTTGGAAGGGACTTAAGAGGTTATCAACAAATCATTTCCCTTTTTAATAAAATCAGATTGAAAACTCCTTGAAGGCAAGGAAAATGTTTTATTCATCTTATTGTAGGTGTGAGCTAGATTACAGAAACTTAGCTCATGTTAGGTGTTTGAAAAATATTTATTGAGTGAATAAATGAATTGAAGAGGGAATGAATGAACAGGGTATCTGCAATCTGTGTTCCTCCAGAGTCCAAATAATATGTGGATATAAATGACAAAAATAGTTGTAGAAGGGATTAGAAATAAGATCAAACATGATGTTATACGAAACATGCCTTAGGTTAACGAAGGGAATATCTCTAGAGACTCTGCCTCTTTAGGTTTCCTATCCCTCAGATATCTTCCAAATCTTTAATCATCATACCTGCTAAGGCTCCAAGGAAATAGAGAAGTCCACTTATGTAACTGTACATTGGAGAACCTGAGGGATCTTGCAAATTGCTTAAAATTTTGCTGCCAGGGCCTTCCATCTCTCCCCAAACTCCGGAATCCAAAACATGATCCAGCTTCAGGAGAAGAGGAAAAGAAAAGGTGATTTATGGGTCTGGAACTATATTACTCTACTGTATTACCAGGGTTCCTTAATCTTCACCCACTATATTTTGGAGCCATTGGTGTGGCACTGTTTGGCTAGGTAGGGTTGAGTAATCAGAAATGAAGCCTGTAGTCCCCCTTATCTCATTGTTATGACACTTCTCCATTTTATCACTCCTCCCCCCAACTCCATAAATTTCTTGGATTCTATCACCCTTTCATTTATCTCCCTAAATCCTTAATCATTCATCTGGGGACAAAGGGCCCCCATACCATGTCCTCTAGGTCCTGGAGTGCAGTTCTGTTTCCCAGAAGGTCATGGAGGGCAGAGAGCAAGGTGGTCCTCTGTTCCCTAGGCATCCCAACCAACTCCCTCTTCTGAAAAGTCACCTCTTCCTGTAGACTTTGGAAATCTGTCATTAGGTAAAAATGTTGGTCAGAGAACTGACCATTCATCTTAGGCATTTCATTATCATCCTCCCTATTTGTTATAGTAAAGATATCATACATATTGAGACAAATATAGATTACTTAGGAGATTGTATTTTTCATAAGACTTTCTTTAACATGGATTTTATATTGTTTATAATCAGAAGTTAATACTAACATAATAACATATTACAGTTTTTAAAAATAAAAATATAGATAGATTTTGTTGGTTAGACATATAATGGTAGTGAGAGATAAGAGCTAAGTAGTGCATTGTTTCCAGGCCTTTTTGCTTAGTACTCCCTACTTGGAATTCTCTCAACTCTGCCTCCTGAGTTCCTTGAATTCCTTCAAGTTTCTGCTAAAATCTAAGCTTGGTAAAAAGACTTTCCTAGTCCCCCTTAATACTGGTTAACTATAATTCATCCTATTACAGGATAAATATCTTGTTTGTATATAATTGTTTTTATGTTGCCTCCCCTATAAGACTGTAACCTTCTTGATGGTAGTTTCTGTTTTTGTCTTTCCTTGTGTCCCTGGCATTTAGCAAAGTGCTTGGCACATAGTAGCTCTGGTAAATGCTTGATGACTGTGCCTTCCCTCTCTTTCTTTCTTTTGTTTCTACCTGTCTCTCCATCTTTGTATGGCTTTGTTTTTGTCACTGTCTCTCTGTTCCTCTCTGTCTTTCTGTCTTTGTCTCTTGGTCTCTCTCTGACACTGTCTCTTGGTCTCTCTGTTTCTGTTATTTTGTTTCTATTTCTCTCTGCCTCCTTATTCTTTGTTACTAGGGATGGCTTGCTGGATAGGGAAGTCTCATTTTTAGAAAAGAATGTGACATAATATAAAGCAAAAATGGATCAACAAAAATCAAAAGAAAAAAGAAAAACTAATCTTCAGCAGTTAATCATGTCTGATCTCTTCCATCCAAGAGCTTGCTATCTCTCCTCTGTGACCTCAAGGAAGAAGCAAAGGTTCAGGACCCTCCCCAATTTCCTCTCTCCTCATAGATCCCAAACAAAGCAAAAGTAAAGTGAACTTGAGTTAGGAAAGTCAGAGATTTCAATCTTTTTCTCTCAGTACCCATTCCCACCAGGGAGAATGGCTCCTAGGACTCTTCAGACAGCTCCTGCTCAAGAGTCCTTTGTAGAGTGTAGGATACCAGATATGCTACACAGTTACATTTCTCAAAAGGACCCTGCTTTGCAAAACCATGCAATAAAAACTACAGGGCTTATGAGAAAAATGAGGTTGGGCACAACACTGAAAAACTTCATCTGTGCCACATAAAAAAGATAGATACTTAATAAAATTGGTTAAGAATTACATAGACTAACATCCGTAACCATGGGCTGCTTCTTGGCCTAAGCCTTCGAATGAATGAGCCAGTTGGGCAGGACATGACCCTAGGTTGGAGACCATGGTGGTGGTACAGACCAGCTCTCCTCCATCCACAGCTTCTACCAAAGGAGAAGATATACAATCAATATGGCATTCTACCCTGAGAAGGACAAAGTTTGCAGAGGATGTTAGAAGGGTTGAGCTTGAGAGTTATTTTGAATTAGAAACAAAGTAGAAATTCAAGTTGTGCTCAAAAAGGTCTTGAATACATCAATCTTGGAATAAATTTGGGTTTTTGAAATGCATTATAGGCAAACCGGTTGTAGACCAATTACTTGGACTTGATTATTTGCTAGGTCAAATGAGAAACTAAGTTCTGGTGAGGACTCGACAGCAGGGGGCACCAAAGGCTACCAAAGGCAGGATGTAATTTAGTTCCCATTCAATTCCTACTGCACTGCATATGTGGAATTCAATTTTAACCCAGTAGCTGGAAAGAGCCTGAGGGAGATGTGAGTATATGGTAAACTAATTCTCTTGATCATGGATCTTTGGTGCAATCATAACATTAGAGGATTTAGAACTGAAGGAAACATTAGATATGGAGGCTCAGAAAGATAAGGTCACATGGGTTACAAATATTATTTGTGAATGTAAGTTACTCCACCAAAGCCCTCCTATGGCACAACATCATGGCAGAGGTGATCCTGGTTTTTGTGGGTTGTTCCAGAGAGTAGAAGTTGCATCATCTTACCAAGCTGGAAAACCTAGTGAAAGACTAGTGGGTTCATTGTCTGAGTGATAGACAGGCTTAGACATGAAGAGGTTCATCCCTAGATGGGCAGTCATGACAACTTTGTTGGGTGGGTTGCAACTATTTAAGAACTTTTATAGAGGTATAGGAATTTATCATCCACAATGATGAAATCACAACTTCTTTAAACATAGTAAATATGTAAATGTTTACTAGGTAATGAATAAATAACTGATATATTTCTGGGCCCAAGTAAATATTGATCCTGAATCCGAGGACAAGAGATCAAAGAAGAACTCAGCCATCTGGTTAGAAAGCATCATAGGGAGTTATCTGGAAGATTCCTCAGATGCCATCCAGGCCAATTATTTCATTTTGCAGAGGAAGAACTGAGGCACAGAGAGATTAAGGGACTTTCCCAATATTATACAGGTAATAAAGGGAAGAGTTGAGATATGAACCCAGAATCATTTGATTTCAGTTAGTTTTGCTACCGCACTACATTGCCTCTTCTAATACATACTAGGATACCTTGTGGTGTGAGCAAAACACTTTACAAATATCAGTTGCTATAGAAATGAATTATATTTATGTAATAATACTCATAACTACAGGAGACAGACCCAAGTTCTTGGTTAAGGAATAAAAGGGAGGAAGCCTGTTAGAGTGTTTCCACAAGAAGCAGACATCTCTATTTTCTATTTCCTCCAAATAAATCAGATCACTTACCTAATAATGTTCTTTTTTCTGATTCAACTAGAAAGAGAGAAAACACAAGTTCTCCAGAGTGAGACACTGAACCATAATCATTCACAATGTTTAGCATATCATCCATCAGGGTTTTACCCTCTCCCTACCCACAAACATCCCCAGACTTTCATGGACAGATGGATAGACTCATTACCATCTTTCATCACAGTCTTTTCTTGACTATGTGGGGGAAGGTCTTGGTTAATCAGCTGGACTAGGGAAATCAGAGAGAGTTTAGATCAGTCTTACCAGATTCCATAGCAGATCTAGATTGTTCCTCAAGTCTCCAAGGAGGAGTAGCTGCAAATGGGTTAAAGAGGCTAGGAATTAGTGTGTGAGATTCAAGTTCTAATAAGTATCCTCCCGCTCCCATCAGACTCACTATCCTCGCCCCATTCCATAACTAGAGAAGGAAAGTCTTCTCATCATCCTTAGGGCCTATAGCAATGAGGTTCAGAAAGGACCCACTAAATAATTGTTGGGCACTGGGGGGAAGCTTGAAGGAATCTATGTGGGCCAGAGACAACAAGCCTATTTGGAGGAGCAACTCATGATGATGCTCCTCTGTGGTCATCTTCATTAGGATTCAGGGGTTCAGGAGGGTCTCATGGGTAGGTGGGGAGAACCCCCCAGTTGTGTTACTCACTCATCTCATATTGGAATGTTTTCTTCTCATCATCAAGGATGTAAAGAATGGCTGGAGGACCAGGACCCAGAAGAACAAAGCCATGGTTATTACTCATCCCCTGAGAGTGTTTCTCCTTCCATAGCTCCTTCTGGATCCCAGACAGAACCACTATGTAATCTATTCTGTTATTTAGGTGACAATATGACCTTTTCCCCATGGCTCCTACCTCACTTCTTGAGACGGATGAGCCTTTCTCCATATTTTTTCTTTTTTTTTTCTTTCATTTTTTTCTTTTTTGTTTTTGAGGTAATTGGAGTTAAGTGACTTGCCCAGAGTCACACAGCTAGTAAGTGTTAAGTGTCTGAGGCCAGATTTGAACTCAGGTCCTCCTGAATCCAGGGCCAGTGCTCTATCCACTGTGCCATCTAGCTGCCCCCTTTCTCCATTTTTAAGGAATATAACTTCTCTAGCTTATTACATAGAATAGTAGGAAGAGGGGTATCAAAAGAACACCTGAGCCTTCTCCCATAGCCCCAAGCTATCTTTTCCACAACCTCTTTTTACTGTCAGAAGCTCCACTAGTATAGATTTTTTCCTTTGGGTAGGATATTGCTGTTTCTCTGCATCTTCTTTTAACATTCAATTACCCCCTTGTGTGTGTATTAATGGTTTTAAGCACAAATTAATTTCATAGAACTCTTTCTTTCTGGATGACTAGGTAACTTGGAGAGGTAGAAAGAAAGTATTTCAGAGCTTAAGGTATTGTCTAGAGGAGGCAGGTCTGGCTAGATAAGGGTCAGGGCATACTGCTGGGTGCTTGGACACCTGGGAAATACCCAAAGGGTAGGAGGGATTGGGAAGAAAGGTGGGAAGTAAAACTTTGTCCATTCAATTATTTACTGATTTTTTGGGGAAATCTCCAAGTGGATCACCTAGCCTTTTACTCTCTGAAGTCATCCCAAGGGTCCAGGAAGACATCCCTCAACCTCTCTGGACTCATCCAGGACTCCTAGTGTGGAGGTATAAAGTAGGATATATAGATCCAGGGCTGCCTGGGAGGCAGCTCATTATTTCTTGTCTCTTTCTCTCCTATCCACCCCCTTTCCCAAGGCACTAACATTGGCCTAACACTGAAAAGTTCATAGATTTAGAGTAGGGAGGGGATCTTAGATTCCATTTAGTCTGATTGCCTCAGTTTACAAGTGAGGAAACAGACCCATTGATGGGGAAGGGACTTGATAATTATCACACTCAGAGTCACTGTCAGAGGCAAGATTTGAACTTAGGTTCTTTAATTCAAGAGCCAGTTCACTTTCCACTCAGCTGTCACCCTTCATTTTGCCTTCCCCATTTACTGTACTCAACTTACCCCATTCCTTCTCCCTGATAAGTAGCTTTGCTGTCCTATAAGCCAGGATACTGCCTGCGGGGATAGATAATGACTTCTTTTGGCTTATATGGCTTTGGCCTTGGCCCTGTGGAGAGAGAATGGGGCTGACAAGCAAGCCAAGGCTCTGGGTCTGACAGACTTCATGGTAAAGGTCCAGGGATTTTTTGGGGAGAGGGGGGCAGCAATCATATCTGGGATAAAGGAAAAGAGGTAAGAGTGCTCTAAAGGATATTGGCACACTCCCACCCACTCAGGTGTTGGCAGGGGGCTGAGAGGAGCTGGAAACAATCCTTTGATTGCATGGGGCAGTGAAAGAAGGGATGGAGAATTTGATTGGGTACAGAGTAGGGGTGGGGCTGGGGATGATTCATAGAATACTTCAGAAATTATTATTAGAATTATATGATTAGATCATCTAGTATAATATTATTATTTTAAATATGAGGAAACTGAGGCCCAGAGAGGGAGAATAACCTAACCAAGGTCACAGAGATAGTAATTCATAAGAGTCAGGACTTGAATCCAGGTCTCCTGACTCTTGGCTTGGCCATGTGGCCCAGATACTTTGAACTGTAGCAATTGACATGTCCCAGGAGCATTGTGTTGGCCTGGACCTAGCCAACCATCCTGTGTCCCCCCAACTCCTGTCCCATAGTTCCCTGTGTCAGCCTCAGATCCAAACCTCAACCCCTCTGGCCTCTGTTTTTGTCCCAGGACTTCTCTAGTGATCCAGGGGCCACTTCCAGGCCAAACCCACATCGAATTGCCAGGGTCTATTTTCTGTCCAGGTTTCTGCAAGTTGTCCCTTTACCTTCTCCTGTTTACTTGGAGTCTGGCCTTCTGAGCCTCATAGGATCCAATACCACCACTTGTCACAAATTAGGTGAGGGCTCTGAACAGTCTTAATGCCCACCAGCCAGCCTCAAAAGACCTCTCTCCAGTCACTGATAATCTGCCTGAAGTCATTCCTTAAAAGCTAGCATACACTCACTCCCCATTATACTCTCCACCTCTCAGTGAGTCTGTTGTCTTCCAAAACCTGTTCCCTAACCTCCACTACCTGCTTCCTTATTCCCATAGCCTGAAACTGTGCTCCCTCAATGCCCCACTTTGCTCTCTGGAATGAATAAGCCATAGTTAAGAAACTTGCTTTAATCTTAAAACTTTTCCTTTCTTACTCCTTTCATCTTTTGGGTGCTCACTCAGACCTGGTTCCCTTTGATGACAGGGCATCCTCAGCCATTCTTTGCAGTGCCAGTTGTGCATCTATTCATACCCTTTGATGCCTGGCCTCTAGTGGGGGAGTCAGAATTTTCCTTGTTCCCCATTATACAACCAGACTTGCCCTCTACCACCACTACAATCTCATTCCTTCTCCAGTGGATTCAGAGACTAATTCAGGGTCTATCTACCTCAAATCCAGCCCTTATACTTATATTCTAAGGCCAAACTTATCTATTATTCCAATTATCTTTTGATTTTTGACTTTAGCATTCCAATCTTCTATGATGAATATGACACCATTTTTTGCTGCTATTTCTAGAAGACATTGTAAGTTTTCATAAAACTGATCAATTATGATCTCTTTGGCATCAATGATTGGAGAATTACTATGATGTGGAACAATTTACCTTGGATTTGAAGAGATATCATTTTGTCATTTTTGAGATTATGGCCCTGTACTGCTTTTCTCACCCTTTTATTGATCATAAAGACTACTCCATTTCTTCTAAGGGATTCTTGCTTACAGTAGTATATGTAATGATCACCTGAATTAAATTCACCCATGTTCATTCATTTAAGTGCAAGGACATCCAGGAAGTCAATGTTTAAACTGTCCATCTTCTGTTTGACCGTATCCAGCTTACCTTGGCTCATAGATCTTAAGTTCCATATTCCTATGCAACACTGATCTTTACAACACCAGACTCTCATTACCAGACACACCCACAGCTGAGCTTCCTTTCTTCTTTGATCCAATTTCTTGCTTCTTTTTGGAGTTCCTTGTAGCTGTCCTCTACTCTTACTTAGTAATATGTTGGACACTTTCCAACCTAAAGGGTTCATCTTCCCATGTCCTACCTTTTATTATTTTAATACTGTCCATGGGATTTTCTTGGCAAAGATATTGGAGTGGTTTGCCATTTCCTTGTCAGAACTCTCCATTATGACCTGTCTGTCTTGGGTAACCGGTTGCTGTCTTGTGAAGTGGGGAGCGAATGGAGAGAGGGAGAAAAATTTGGAACTTAAAATCCTATAAAAATGAATGTTGAGTGGCAGCTAGGTGGTTCAGTGGATAGAGCACTGGCCCTTGATTTAGGAGAACCTGAGTTCAAATCTGGCCTCAGACACTTGACACTTACTACCTGTGACCCTGGGCAAGTAACTTAACCCCAATTGCCCTGTCCCCCCCCCCAAATAATGAATGTTGAAATCTTCCTTTACATATAAGTGGAAAAAAAATACTATTAAGATTAAAAAAAAAGTCCACAAAATGCTCCTTTTTGACCTTCCTTATCTTCTTTCACTTTCCTCCCTCCTACATGTTCTAAGATCTAGGGACACCAGCCTTCATGAGTTTTCTAACACAGGATACTCTATCTACTGATGCCTTTCACTGTATCTCATACCTGGAAGGTTTTTCCTCCTCACCTCTGCCTCCTGGATTCCTTTGCTTCCTTCATGTTTCAGTTTAAATATTAGTTTCTGTAGAAAGCCTTTCCCAGTACCCCCCAATTCTAGTGTCTGCCTGCAGACATTATGTCTTAGTTGTTTTGAATATGGAGGTATAGGTAGTTCAGTGGATAAAGCCTTGGGCCTGGAGTCAGGAAGACTTGAATTCAAATCCAGCCTAAGACACTAGCTGTCTGATCCTGGGCAAGTCACTTACCCTTAGTTTCCTTAACTGTACAATGGGATAATAACATCTACCTTCTACTATTCTTGTGAAGATCAAATGAGACAGTATTTATAAAGTGCTTAGCACAATGCCTGGCCCGTGGTAGATACTAAAAATATTTTTCCCTTTCTGTATAGCTTGTTTGAACATATTTGTTTGCATTTTGTGTCCTTCATTAGACAATGAGCTCCTCAGGGGCAGGATATGTTTTCATATATATATATATATATATATATACACACACACACACACACACATATATATATATATATATATTTTTTTCTGGCAGGGCAATGAGGATTAAGTGACTTGCCCAGAGTCACGCAACTAGTAAGTGTCAAGTGTCTGTGGCCATATTTGAACTCAGGTCCTCCTGAATCCAGGGCCAGTGCTTTATCCACTGAGCCACCTAGCTGCCCCCTGTTTTCCTATATTAAAAAAAAATTTAATGTTTTTCCCATTAATTTAGAATTTTATTTTTCCCTAATTTTACATGTAAAAACAATTTTAAGGTACACTTTTAAAACTTTGTGTTCCAAATTCTCTTCTTCCCTCCCCCGCTTAAGAACACAAGCATTTCAATATAAATTAAACACATGTAGTCATGCAAAACATACTCACATTAGTTGGGTTGTGAAGGAAAACAGACAAAAAAACTTAAGAAAAAGAAACTTTAAAAAATATGCTTCAATCTGTATTCAGACACCATCAGTTCTTTCTCTGGAGATGGATTGCATTTTTCATAAATCCTTCAGAGTTGTCTCAGATCCTTGCATTGCTAAGAATAGCCAAGTCATTCACACATCTTACAATATGGCTGTTTCTTCATATACAGTACATCTCACTTTGCATCAGCTCATGTAAGTCTTTCCAGTTTTTTCTGAGAGCATCCTGCTCATCATTTTACAGTTACTATTGCTAACTGAATTTTCCTCCATCCTACTCCCTCCCCATGGCATTTACTCTCTTCTCTATCTCCTTTCATCTTTTCCCTCCTCAATGGTGTTTTGCTTCTGACTGCTCCCTCCCCAAATCTGACTTCCCTTCTATCACCTTCTCCCCTATCCCCTCTCCCTCCTACTTTCCTGCAGGGCAAGATAGATTACTATACTCAATTGAGTGTATATGTTATTCCCTCTTTGAGCCAATTCTGATGAGAGTAAGGTTCCCTCACTCCCCAGCACCTCCCCCATCTTCCCATCTACTATATAAGATTTTTTTTGTTTCTTTTATATGAGATACTTTACCCCATTCCACTTCTCCCTTTCCCTTTCCCTTTCTTCCAGTGCATTCTTCTCTTAACCTTTAATTTTTTAAAAAGATATCATCCTTTCATATTCAACTCATACCTGTGCCCTCTGTCTAAATATACTCCATACAGCTTCCCTTATAAAGAGAAAGTTCTTATGAGTTACAAGTATCATCTTCCCATGTAGGAATGTAAACAGTTTAACCTTTTAATATCCCTTATGATTTCTTTTTCCTGTTTACCTTTTTATGCTTCCCTAGGGTCTTTTCATCAAGAATGCCTGAAAGTTCTCTCTTTCATGGAATTCCCAATTTCCCCCTGAAGGATTATAAACAGTTTTTCTGGATAGGTGATTCTTGATTGTAATCCCAGTTCCTTTGCCCTCTGGAATATCATATTCCAAGTCCTCTGATCCTTAATGTAGAAGCTGCTAAATCTTGTGTTACCATGACTATAGCTCCACAGTACTTGAATTGTTTCTTTCTGGCTGCTTGCAATATATTCTCATTGACCTGGAAGCTCTGGAATTTAGCTATAATATTCCTTGGAATTTTCATTTTAGGACCTCTTTCAGGAGGTGATTGTTGGATTCTTTCAATTTCTATTTTACCTTCTGATTCTAGAATATCAGGGCAATTTTCCCTGGCAATTTCTTGGAAGATGATGTCTAGGCTCTTTTTTTGATCATGTCTTTCAGGTAGTCCAATAATTTTCAAAATATCTCTCCTAGATCTATTTTCCAAGTCAGTTGTTTTTCCAGTGAGATATTTCCCATTGCCTTCTATTTTTTCATTCTTTTGGTTTTGCTTTATTGCTTCTTGATTTCTCATAAAGTCCTTAACTTCCATTTGCTCAATCCTAATTTTTAAGGAGTTATTTTCTTCAGAAAGCTTTTGTACCTCATTTTCCATTTGGCCAATTGGGCTTTTCAAGGCATTCTTCTCATTGGCTTTTTGTACCTCTTTTACCATTTGGCCTAGTCTGTTTTTTAAGGTGCCATTTTCTTCAGTATTTTTTTGTGTCTCCTTTGCAAAGCCGTTGACTTTTTTTCATGATTTTCTTGCATCACTATCATTTCTTTTTCCATTTTTCTTCTACCTCTCTTACTTTATTTTCAAAGTCCTTTTTGAGCCCTTCTATGGCCTGAGACCAATTCATATTTTTCTTGGAAGCTTTGGATAAAAGAGCTTTGACTTTGTTATCTTTTTCTGAGGGTGTATTTTGATCTTTCTTGGCACCATAGAAACTTTCTAGGGTCAGCATTTTTTTTTCTGTTCATTTTTCCAGCCTATTTTTTTTTTTTTACTTTTAACTCTTGTTAAAGTGAGGCACTGCTTCCAGGGTGGAGGGTGCACTATCCCAAGCTTCAAGGGGTTTGTGCAGATAGGTGTTTTCAGAGATACCTCTAGGAATTTGTAAGTTTTTAGTTCTTCCAAGGTGGTATGATTTAAGGAGAGGTATGTTTAGTGCTCTCCTGGCCTGTGCTCTGGTCTGCAAGCAACCATAGGCCTGCTCTTCTGCCCTGGAGCTATGAACAGAGTCCCCCTCCACTGTGGCTGCAAGCTCTTGTGTGCTTGTGCTCCTCCCCTGCCTGGGACCACCACCCAAGACTGTGGCCTGGATCTGAGTATGGGCAAAACAACAGAGTCTTGCCTCAGTGCTAGCAAAGAGATCCCTGTAATCTCCTTCTGTTCAATTGTTTGACTCCCTTACCATCTGTGGACTGAATTCCAAAAGCAGTTGCTGCTGCTGCTGATTCAGAGGCTCCCAAGGCCTGCTCCTGGTCTGCTGTGGCTGTGTCCGAGGTCTGTGCTGGGGTTTGGTCTGAGCCGGAGCGGCCTGCAATGGGTTGTCCTCCAAATTTACCCAGATACAACAGACCTTTCCTGCCAAGCTTCTAAGTTGTCTTTGGCTGGAAAGTGATTTTACTCTGTCTTTTTGTGGGTTCTGCTGCTCCAGGAATTGTCTTATGGCATTATTTGAAGGTATTTGGAGGTGTCTTAAGGAAAGCTCAGGCAAGTCACTGCCTTTCCTCTGACATCTTGGCTCTGCCCCCCCCCCTTATATGTTTTTATATCCCCAAAACTTGAAGGCACAGTGTCTGGCTCATAAGTGTTTAATAAATGCTCGTTGACTGGCAATTCTGAATTCTTCACATATCCACCACCCATTTTTGCTTCTGCACAACAAAATTTTTGAAAGGTTGGCTTCTCACCATCCTGACCTTATGCATACTCAGGCCTTCTCATAAATTTGTGTGGACTCAGTGAATGACACAATTTTCAACATCGAGAATTTGAGATAATATGTTTAGAACACAAAGGTAGTTCACAGAAGTAGCTAGTCCTTTGCCCTAACATGCTGAAAATCTCATGGGTGTGAAGAAGCCAACACAGGATTCAGACCTAGCCCTTCTGTCTCCACATCTAGGGCTCTTCCCACCAAACTTTTGTCGCCTCTTGTGGACTAGTTGGAATTCTGGGCTTTTAAAAATTGAATTTTATTTTATTTTCATATCCTATAGTTCGGAGTCAACCAGATTGCTGGGATGAGTTTAATCTTGGACACAATGTATGTCCTGAGCTTGTGGGTTAGGTTCAGGGTTATTCAATAGTAAACTTGGGGGTGTGGCATATGTATGAGGAGGACTAAGAAAAATGTCCTTGTCATAACAACCACTTATATTTATGTAGCTTTTTTAGGTTCCAAAGAAAATGTTTTCTTCCTAACCTGTTTGGTAGCTGGTATTTACCGTGAGAACCTCACTGAGCTTCAGTTTTCCTATCTGTGAAAGGAGGATCATATTTTTACTATCTACCTCAAAGGACTTTGGTAAGGAATATCCTTTGTAAACATCAAAAAGCTAGAGGAATGTGAGCTTTTCTGCAAATGTTATTGTACTTCTTTTGCAGGTGAGGAAACTGAGACTCAGAGAAATGAACTGATTTGCTCAGGCTCATTCAACTAGTAACTGATAGAAACAGGAGTTAATCCCAGGTTCTCTGACTCCAAATGACTTCCTCATTCCAACAGGCTGCCATGACTTTTGTGATCTCTTAGAACTACTGAGCCCCTTCTCACTAGCCCATGCCCTGCTCCCCAGGTAGGGTTGGCATTGCCCATAGGTGACTGAAAAGCCCTTTACTAGTATTTATAATGAGCTGAAATGCAGTGGGAAAAAGCAAGGATCCTAGAGTCACAGAGACCCAGATGGCATCTGAATGTCAGATATTTAGACATTTACTGAGTCCCATGGCCTATCTTCTCAGAACCACAGTTTCCTCTCACGTAAAATCAACAATCAGGATTTTAGGTTGAGAGCTACAAAAGATCTTATGTCAGTGAGTCCAAGGGCCTAGAAGTTAAATGATGTAATGGCCCTTGTATTATCTACCTCATGAGGTTGTTAAAGTAATGTACAAAGAGGAGGTACCATAACTGGAGAGACTTCTTTCAATGTGGAGAATAGGGGAATTGATGCCTCTTTCACCTTGTATACACACGCACACTTATATATCTATACATTTATCTATATTTATATCTATACATATTCTGGTCTCATTTTGGATACAGCACTACCCACCCAGAACGGGGCCCACTAGATCTGACATCAACATTAGCTAAGGCAGACTAGTTGCTTCCTTTCTGTTCTTGTCCCCTCAGCATGAGCAGGTTCTGTACCTTGACATTTGATATTCTGGGGAGGGAAAATTTCCCATCACTCTCCATATTACTGATGGTCTGCAGAATGGGAGCATTTAGGACTTCCACAGCCTCTGTCACCACATATAGGTCCTCCCCTCGGCTCCAACACTCCCAAAGGAAAGAATGCTCTGGATTCAGCAATTTCCTGGGGATATAAAAAAGAAAGGTGAAGAGTAGATGTGGAGAAGGGTTCTTCTTTGTTCCTTTTTGGACATTCTCCTCCTTCATTGCAGAAGGTGTGCACAGTTTGAACTTTTATAATTCCTAGGCCTCGAGGTATGAATTAGGGAAAGGGTTCCTGGTCATTGAGCCTGAGAGTTATGGGGATAGTGGGAGACAATTAAGGAAATAGAACAGCTCCGACCTCCATGATATCTACATATCATCCTGCCACTTTGTGGGTATAATTAGTCCTAAAAATAGGCACCGCAGGTGGCGTCCTATATTGTGTGGTTTGAAAGATAACAGAAGGACACCATCATCTTATCATCTCCTGGATTTTCACTGGAAGTCACTGCGAACTAGATGATTTTGTGCATAGGAAAGCCTTTGGCAAGAAAAAATATGGCATCCGGTGTGCTCACAGACTCTTCCACGTACAGCTCTGAGCCATAAATCAGGTTAATTTTATTGAGGAAAAGGGGGATAAAGGCAGCTCTAATAGAGGGTTATGGAAGATAGTACTGGGTAAGGTGGAGAAAAAAGGGATGTAGCAAAGAAGTTGGAGTATGAATAAGGGAAGTGTGTATTGGGTTGGACACTAAGGATTGACTGAATAATTTTAGATTCCATCCATGGCCCAGTAGTCAAAGTATCAGATTAGAGGCAGCTTCATGTAGGAAAATATCCTGGTTTTAATGTTAGAAAACCTAATTCTAGTTCTTCTCTGACACAAGAGGCATGCATGCTCAATCCAGCCAAACCCTCTAAGCCTCAACTTTCTTATCTAGAAAATGGAAATTATAATAGTCATACCACTTGACAGACAAGGTTGTTGCTAGGAGAGGGTCTTGAAAAGTTTCAGTCCCTTTATAAACATGAACTAGATTATAGCTGTCGCTTTAAACGTGTACGACATATACCAAGAATAACTCATATTTCTTTAGTGCTTTGGGATTACGCTTTCGTCACATCAATCCTAGGGGGTAGGTTGTATAGATATCCCCACTTTACAGATGAGGAAATTGAGGCTCAGAGAGGTTAACTGTTTTGCAAGGATCACACAGATGATCTAAAGAGATCACAAACCATGTATTATTACTGGGTCACAGATTTATAGGTGGAGTTAAATAGTGTTGGATCTTGGACTTGAATCCAAGTTTTCTAACTTCAGGTCATGTCCCCCCTTGGTCTTCCCCACTTGGGAAGAGACAGCAGTGGCTGTTGAATAGCCTCAAAGGAGGCTTTTTACTACTTTCCTGGACATCTTCCCCCAATAACCTGGGCATCAAGATTAATGTGAGGTGGTTAGTTTTAATGGGAAAAACCCTTGGATGCCTATCTAGCAAGATCTTTTCCCATCTCCCAGGACCAATGAGAAGTTCTTTGGAATCTAATCTCTACCCCTTCTGTCTGTGAGCCTCACCTATCCTTCTTCAGAGTTGTCCATGTGTCCTGGGGGACAGTAAGAGTCTGCATCACCAGGGAGGAGCTATGGGATATCATGGCCTTACCAGACACCTCCATTTTTAGCCCTAAAGACACATCCATGTTCACATCCACATCTGTCATCAGCTTCCCATCCACTTTGTCCGAGAAGCAAAAAGGTCCTTTATGGGTCAGTTCTAGATGAGAGAGAAAAGCAGAGGTATGAGATTATTCTGAGAGCCAGTAAGTCTCCAAATAGGCAGCAGAGTGGGCATGAGCCAGGTTTTGGCCAACCCTAGGCTAAATTGGAAAGTGGACGGTGTTTAGGCCATAGGTTTGTGGAATCATACCTTTACAGCTGGTAGGGAAATTAGCACCTTATCTAACTCCCTCACATTACAAAAAATGAAATTGAGGCTCAAGAAGGGAAGTGATTTGCCCAGGGTCACCCAAGAGGTAAATATACCTTTCATTTATCAATCATGTGATTTGGGGTAAGCCACTTCATACTCCCTCCCTGGAATAGATTCTGTTCTTCATCCCATAGGCTTCTTTGGAAGTCCCTTTCTTTGTTTAAGGCCTAACTTTGGGTTCACATCCTCTATAAAGGCATTTCCATCTCCCCTCCATACCACCACCCCTTCAAGCCAGGAATCATAGATGCAGAATATCTGAGCTGGAAGGGATCCCATTTGTGATCATTTATCCCCTTTATAACATCTCCAATCCTGGTCATTCAACCTCTGATTGAAGCTTTCCAGTGATGGGCCATTCATTATCAATTAATCAATCCTTCAACAAGCATTTATTAAGAGACTGCTATGTAACAGCTACTTGACTGGGTCTTGGGGATATACCCCAGGTAGAAAAAAATGAAGTTATCTTTCTCTAGGCAGCATGTTCCATTTCATTTCTTTGTATCCCCAGTGCCTATGACAGTGAAATGCAAATGCTTAACTGTATGTTTGTTGCATTAAATTGTGGATATGTATGTATTTTCCCTTTTTAGAAGTCCATAAATTCCTTTAGATAAGGGACTATGTACCCTCTCTCTTTGTGTCATAAGCACCAAGAATGGGACCTTTTACAAACCAGCCCCCCTCACCCCCAATGTATCTATCATCAATTGAATTCAATATATTTCTCTTTCTTTCCTATTCAACTTATCAAGACTTCCTCTTGACTGCAAGGGGCCTGATAAAATGATGGAAGTTGAAGGATACATTTTATGGGCAGTTATTTGTTCATTCAATTTTTATTAATAATAATAATAATAGCTAGAATTTATATATCACCTACTCTGTGCCAAGAGGCAGTCAGGTGGCACAGTAGATAGAGTACCAAGCCTGATGTCAGGAAGATTAATCTTTTTTAGTTGAAATCTGGCCTCAGACACTTACTAGCTTGTGTGACCCTGGGCAAGTCACTTAACCCTATTTGTCTCAGTTTCTTCATTTGTAAAATGACCTGGAGAAGTAAATGGCAAACTACTGTAGTATCTTTGCTAAGAAAAACCCAAAATGGGTTTGCAAAGAGTCAAACACAGCTGAAAAATGACTCAACAACAACAATAACAACTCTATGCCAGGCATTGTGCTGAATGTCTTATGAGAATTACCTCATTTTATCCTCAAAATAACCCAAAGAGGTAGGTGAAATTATTACCCCCATATTACAGTTACAGAAACTGAAGCAGAGGTTCTGAGTCTGAGGAGTAAGTGAAGTGTCTGAGATGGGATTTGAACTCAGGTCTTCCTGACTGCAGACCTAGTGCTTTATCCACTTTACCACCAAGCTTCTTAAGTATCTACTATGTTCAGAGAACCAGTCTATTGGCTTGGATTCATTCGTTCCATTCCGGAGTATTTTAAATCAGTGAAATGAACTCAAGGAAATAGGAAAGTTTTAGATGCCAACTACAAGCCAATGGGAGAAATTCTTTTGGCAGAGACCTTGAAAGTAACCCCATAATGTGAATATTGCATGTGTTTGTAGTTCAGAACCTCTTGTGTGCATTGTCAGACACATATGCAGTTACCTTTTGTGGTTTACCCCCCTCCCTCTTTGTCCCATGCTCCAGACAAACTGTACCTGGCTCTGTGGAACTTGGCTCCAGAATATCCATGAGTGAGAAATCAGTAGGAATAGGGGGTTTCTCCCAAAAAGAGCTAAAGATATTCCTCTTTTTCTTCCTCAACAGACAGAAGGGGCGGAATTGGGTAGAGTTGTGGCAGCTGGTTACGGGTCTCAGGCCCTTCAAGTTCATTTCTTTGACCACGTTCTTGGCCTCTTGCTCAAATATGGGCATGTTTCTAAAGAGACAAAAGGAGATAGGAAAGATTAACCTCTCCTCCTTCCCAGTCTTACAGCTCACTTCTCTCCCACCTCTCTGTTGTGAAGTTTGAAGGTCCGTATCAAGCAGGAGTGAGCACAGAAATTAACTGGTCTCAGAATCAGGGAATGCTAAAACTGTATGGCAACTTATTTGATTGATGAGGAGACTAGAGTCTGGAGAAGGGAAGACACTTGACCAAGGTTGTTATTCATCAGTTGTTCTTAAAAAGGACCAGTGCCATCAGAGGGTGATGTCTTTACTTGAAAGTGAATTGGGGGGCAGCTTAAGTGGCTCAGTGGATAAAGCACCGGCCCTGGATTCGGGAGGACCTGGGTTCAAACCCAACCTCAGACACTTGCTAGCTGTGTGACCCTGGGCAGGTCGCTTGGCCCTCATTGCCCCACAAAAAAATAATAATAATAAATAAAAAAACAAAAAAAGAAAGTGAATTGGATTTAAATAAATAAATAGATGGGGGAGGGGGAGAATAGAAGCAATTGCTATTTATGACCACTCTGAGCCATCAAGAGGTCAAACTTGTCCTATGAGGTCTGGGCTGGAACCTATTCTTGGCCAATCAATGAGAGGCAGAGTTATTTGGGTTTAAGGAACTGACCTTAAAAGAAATCTAGCAAATCAATTCCAAGACATCTTGTGGGGTTTGAGCAAACAAATTTATATTCCTTTGGGCAGAGTGCCCAGCAGGTAAAGGTATGATTCCCTATATGGAGATAGGGAGAGAAGGAGGAAGGGCAGGGCCAGGCAGGGAAGCAAAGGGAAGGAACAGAGGGAAAGGGAAGCCCAATTACTCTAGAATACAGTTAACAGTTAATACCAGGCACCATTAGATAATTTTTTTTGGGTTAGACCACAAAGGTGTTGAGGGAAATTATCTCTAGAGGGCTACTCCTTAGGATTCTCAGAAACTGATGCCTTTGCAGTGACCATCTTTTGCAATCCCTTTCATTTTACAGATGAAGAAACTGAGACCCAGAGAATCACAGGTTAAAACTGTGACTCGAGTGGTCATTTAATCTAACCCATTAAGTGAACAGGAGGAATTACACCTACACTATATTCCTCCTACCCAAATTATCAACCAATCTGCTGTTAAGGGTTAAAATTCTAGCTAAACTGTCTAAAATATCTAATGAGTGGTCGCCAATAAATTATAAGCTTTAGCAAGAGTTAGACTTTTAAGCATTTATTAAGGAGAATAAGAATTTGGTAAAGAGAGAGAAAAGCCTAGATTCCTATCTATTAAAGGGAGAGCACATTTCTAGCTCCGCTCTCCACCAGAGTCCAGAGGAAAGAGCGCGAGACCGAGCACCAGTCTCTTCCTTCCTCCTCCCACTAGCCCGCGTCACTTCCTGATTCCTGGTCTTGCCCTCAAAGACCTTCGCTTCATGGGCAGAACTCTTCTACAGTAAGTCTCCAGCAGGTGGCGTCATTCCAATCGTTACAGTCCCCCCTGTTGTTCCTCAAGAAACAAAATGTTTCCTTGACGGAACACTGCTCTATGAAGGACTATGATCTTCATATGAAGAGCAGTGACGTCTAAGGTCTCATAAAATTATAAATAGATGAAGAATGACCTTTATCCATCTGGGTTATAGAATAATTGATAATAATAACAGCTACCACTTATATAGTGCTTTAAGTTTACCAAGCACTTTACAGATAATT
Organism: Dromiciops gliroides; assembly: GCF_019393635.1. NCBI lineage: Eukaryota > Metazoa > Chordata > Mammalia > Microbiotheria > Microbiotheriidae > Dromiciops > Dromiciops gliroides. Next base: position 101,983,909 of record NC_057861.1, read on the forward strand.
AACTCATTTTTAAAAAGTAATAAACATTTTTATTTATAGTTTTGAGTTCCAATTTCTATCCCTCTTCCCCTCCCTCCCCTCCCTTTCCCTGAGGCAATAAGCAATCAGATATAGGTTATACATGTGTGATTATGTAAAACATTACCATATTAGCAATTTTGTACAAAAAAACTTGAATAAAAGAAAAAATGAAACAAAGTGAAAAATAGCATGCTTCAGTCTGTATTCAATCAATATCAGTTCTTTCTTTGGAGGTAGATAATATGTTTCATCAATAGTCCTTTGGAATTGTCTTGGATCATTGTATTGTTGAGAACAGTTAAGTCATTCACAGTTCTTCATCAAACAATATTGCTGTCTCTGTGCACACTATTCTCTTGGTTCTGCTCACTTCACTACATATCAGTTCATACAAGTCTTTCCAGGCCTTTCTGGAATCATCCTATTTGTCATTTCTTATAGCACAATAATATTCCATCACCATCATATACCACAGCTTGTTTAGACATTCCTCAATTGATGGGCATTCCTTTGATTTCCAATTCTTAGCCACAACAAAAAAGGGCTACCATAAATATTTTTGTACAAATGGGTATTTTACTCTTTCTTGGAATGTCTTTGGGACATAAACCTAGCAGTGGTATTGCTAGATCAAAGGGTACACATAGTGCTATAGCCCTTTGGGCATAGTTCCAAATTGCTATCCACAATGGTTGGATCTTTTCACAACTCTGCCAACAGTGCATTAGTGTCCCAGTTTCCCACATCCCCTCCAACATCCAATATTTTCCATTTTTGCTAAATTTGCCACTCTGATAGGTATGAGGTGATACCTCAGAGTTGTTTTAATTTGCATTTCTCTGGTCAATAGTGATCTAGAGCACTTTTTCATATGATTGTGGATAGCTTTGATTTCTTTGAGAACTGTCTGTTCATATCCTTTGACCATTTATCAATTGGGGAATGACTTGTATTTTTATAAATTTGACTTAGTTCTCTATATAATTGAGAAATGAGACCTTTATCAGAGATATTTGTTTCAAAAATTCTTTCTCAATTTTCTGCTTCCCTTGTAATCTTGGTTATATGAGTTTTGTTTGTGCAAAACTTTTTAGTTTTATATAATAAAATGATCTCTTTTACATTTTGTTTTGCTCTCTATATCTTCTTTTGTCTTAAATTCTCCCTCTACCCATAAATCTGATAAATGATTCCATGCTCTCTCTCTATCTCTCTCTCTTTTTTTGGTGAGGCAATTGGGGTTAAGTGACTTGCCCAGGGTTATACAACTAGTAAGCGTTAAGTGTCTGAGGCTGAATTTGAACTCAGGTCCTTCTGAATCTAGGGCCAGTGCTCTATCCACTGCGTCACCTAACTGCCCCTCCATGCTCTCTTAATTTGCTTATGGTATCATCCTTTATGTGTAAATCCATATTTTAGTATATGGTATGAGATGTTGATCTATATCTAGTTTCTGCTGTAACATTTTCCAGTTTTCACAGAAGTTTTTGTCAAATAATGAGTGTTTGTTCCAAAAGCTTGGATTTTTGGGTTTATCATATACTAGATTACTATAGTCATTTACTATGGTGTAATTTGTACCTATTCTGTTCTATTCTATTGATACACCTCCCTATTTCTTAGCTAGTATCAGATTGTTTTGATAATTACTGCTTTATAATACAGTTTGAGATATGGTACTGCTAGACCATCTTCTTTCATATTTTTTCCATTGATTCCTATGATATCCTTGAGCTTTTGTTTTTCCAGATGAATTTTGTTTTTTTTTCCAGACCTATAAAATATTATTTGATATTTTGATTGGTATTTCACTAAATAAATAAATAAACTTGGGTCAGATTGTCATTTTTATTATGTTGGCTCAGCCTACCTATGAGCAATTAATATTTTCCCAATTGTTTAGATATGACTTTATTTGTATGAAAAGCATTTTGTAGTTCTGGTCATATAGTTCCTGGGTTTGTCTTGGCAGGTAGATGCCCATGTATTATGTTAAATGGAATTTCTCTTTCTATCTGTTGTTGCTGGACTTTGTTGGCAATATATATAGAAATGATGATGATTTATGTGGGTTTATTTTGTGTTCTGCAGCTTTGCTAAAGTTGTTGATAATTTCAAGTAGCTTCTTATTTCATTCTCTAGGATTTTCTAAATAAAACATCATATCATCTGCAAAGAGTGATAGTTTTGCTTCCTCATTCATTACCTGTTCTAATTTCTTTTTCTTCTCTTACTGCTATAGCTAGCATTTCTAGTACAATGTTAAATAATAGAGGCAATAATGGGCATTGTTGCTTCACTCCTGATTGTATTGGGAAGGCTTCTAGATAATCATTATTACAGAAAATGCTTACTGATGGTTTTAGATAAATATCCCTTATCATTTTCATGTAAGCTCCTTTTATTCCTATGATCTTTAGTGTTTTTAATAGGAATGGGTGCTGTATTTTGTCAAAGGCTTTTCTGCATCTATTGAGATAATGACATTACCTAATTTGATTCTCACAATAACTCAAGGAGAAAGATACTATTATCACTCCCACTTTACAGATGAAAAACCCGAGGCAGACAGAGGTTATGTGACTTACCCAGGGTCATCCACCTAGGAAGTTTCTGAATCTAGATTTAAAATCAAGTCTTCTTGTCTCCTGGAACAGTACTCTATCCCCTGTACCACATAGCTACCCATGAGGAACTTTACTGAAATTGTGATTCTATGACCCTATGTTGGGGAGTTCACTGCCTACAGAGGCAACTCTTTACTATCTGGACAACTTGAAATGCTAGGAAGTTTTTCCTTATGTCAAACTAAAATCTTCCTTTATGACTTTCTGCCCATTCCTCCTAACTGTGCTCTCTTGTTCCTCGCAAACAAGAAGATTGTTCAAATATTCAAAGCTTGGTGTTGTGCAACACTTCCCTTCCTCTGCCTCCCTCTCCCCACAATCTCAATTTCTCTTTCAGACTGAACATCCCTAATTTCTTTCTATGGCCTTTTCTCTACTTACTTCATCCTCCTGGTCATTCTCTCTGTAGAAGACAGAGGAATAAGGGAAAAGGGCTTTCTTAAGGTCTAACAGCTGGATGTCAGTACTGGGACAGAACCTAGGCATATAGACTCCCAGCCTGACATTCTTTCCTTAAAACCTGTTGCCTCTCCACTGAACTTAACTATAACTGGTATTTATACTATGTCACATTATGGAACAGTAACTGGCATTTATCCAGTACTTTCTATGTTTGGAAATAATTTTTACATGCGGGAACTCATTTAGGTCTCAACAATAACCATGTGATGTTGGTACAAGTACACATTTTATTGATGAGGAAACTGAAGATGAAGAGATAACATGTTTTGTTCATTATTGTACAGATTAGAGTAGATGGAATGGTGAGGAGGCCCCAAAGTCAGAAATACCTGGATTCAAACCCTGCTTCCGATACATATTTTTCTGTGCAACCCTGGGAATCTTGCTAAAGCTCTCAGGGCCCAAGCCCAGAGATGGCAAACACAGGGTTTTCTGCCAGCTACTTTTGGCAGCAATATTCCTGAGAGAGGCAGGCCAACCAGATCAAAATTCAATTAGGAAACATTTAGCAAAATAAACAAAAATACAATAAAACATAGATAAGGTTAATTCATGGTTTTCTAAAGCAATATGTGGCCCATAGGGATTATAATCTTTTTGAGTCTGACACTGTTGCACCAGGTAATTCTCTTAGACTTTAGTTGCAGGGAAGGTTATGAGCTGAATTGGTAGAGGGATTTTCCTCACCTAGAGGTTGGTTTGCTATAGCAAAGAAAGACAGATCCAGTACCTATCCCTATTCCATATAGAAAACAAAATTTCAGAGAAGAATCTTGATTTCAGACTTTTCTGACTTCAAAATACATCAGGGCTTAGGCAGGTAGGTGACATGGTAGAAAGAATGCCAGGTCTGGAGTCAGGAAGACTTATCTTTTTGAGTTCAAGTCTCTCCTGAGACACTTATTAGCTATGTGACCTTGGGCAAGTCACTGAACTCTGTTTTCCTCAGTTTCCTCATCTATAAAGTGAGCTGGAGAAGGAAATGATGAATCACTCCAGTATCTTTGCCAAGAAAAACCCAAATGAGGTCAAGAAGAATCAGATACAACTAAAAATGACCAAATGCCAGAACTTTGAGGAAAGTTGATCCTAAGCTATCTATATGGGTCACTTCCCACCAAACTCTTTATCTTGGCAAGGGAGTTCTAGGGAATAGAAGAGGGAAGTCTGATACGGAGGAGAGAGCCACAGATTTGGAGTAATAGGACCTTGCTTTGGTCCTCTACTTCCAGTCCTGTCTCTTATTTACTAGATATATAAATTCTAGATCTTAAGCAATCAGTAATGGAATCCTAGGATTTAGAGCTGGAAGGGACCTTGGTGTATATCGAGTAACATATAAATGAAATTATACCCTGTGAGGTCAAAAGGCCTGACTAATGTAAGCAGGTAGCAAGTACAGTCCCTAGAATGGAGGGCAGTTGCTCTCAGTCTAAACTGGGGCTCTTTCCACTGTACTATCTTATCTGTGCACTGTATAATTAAAAGCCAAGGAATGGGGCAGCTAGTTGGCACAGTGCATAAAGTGCCGGCCCTGGATTCAGGAGGACCTGAGTTCAAATCCAATCTCAGACACTCACTAGCTGTGTGACCCTGGGCAAGTCACTTAACCCTCATTGCCCCACCAAAAAACCAAAAACCAAGCCAAAACAAAAGCCAAGGGATAAGAGCCAGGAACTCCATTAGAATAATTTTGGGAGATGAACAGAAAGTGGAACAGTAGGTCTCAGGATTCACAAAAAAAAAATGCTAGATTTCATAGCCAGGAAACTGAAGGACTGTTCCCTTTCCTCCCCCTCCCCTGTTTCCAAGAATGTCCCCATTGGTTAATATACCACCCAGGGACCCTAGTGGCTTAATGCCAACTCTGTTGGCCTCCCTGTTTTCCTCAGTCACCTCTAGAAGCTGCTCACCTGAGTAGTGAAGAAGTCTTTGTCCTGAAGAGGAGTGAACTGTTTGGAGTTAGAGATCAGTCTCTGTAGCTTTTTCAATATTGAGGGTAGAAGAAGGAGATTGTTCAGAGCTGGGACTAACTCGGAACTACTTTGCTTGGCCTCCAGTTCTGTTTGAGAAGGGAGATGTAGGTTGTTTTCCTATGTATCTCACTCCTTTTGTTCTTCCCCAAGGCTAAATAGATCAACTTTCTTACCAATCACTGTAGAGACAGAGGAAGGCAGAGGGAGAATAACAGTGGAAAGTCAACAAGTTGTTACTAAAAGCTCATTTCATGCTGGGCACTGTGATAAGCATTTGAGATACAAAGATAGAACAACAAAAAAAAAATCCTCACTCTCCAGGAAATCACATGCTACTGGGGGACAGATAATGTATAAATAACTAGGCACATACAAGATATATACAGAATAGTTGGAAGGCAGTCTGAGAGGAAGACATTACTTAGTTGGGGCAAAATGTCTTGGGATATATTGGGAAAAGCCTCCAATGGTAGGTGGCATTTGAGCTGAATCTTGAATGAAGCAAAGAAACCTAAAGGGTGACCATGAGAAGGAGCATTGTAGGCATGAGAATGCAAAGGCATGGGCATAGGACATAAAGTATCAGATTTGAGGAAATACAACTAGGCCACTGTAGCTGGATCTTACAGGGTAGCAAGGTGGATAGAGCACCAAGCCTGAAGTCAGGAAGAGCCGAATTCAAATCTTAACTCAGGTCCTTACTAGCTGTGTGTCTGTGGGCAAGTCACTTAACCCTGGTTGCTTTAGTGCCTCATCTGTAAAATGAGCTGAAGGAGGGAATACCCCCCCCCCAAAAAAAAGCCAAATGGGGTCATGAAGAGTCAGACATGACTGAAAAAACAACTGACTGACAAGAGGGAGTTACTAGAGCTCATCAAACAAGGAAGTAACATGGTCACATGTTTGCTTTAGGAAAATCACCTTGACAGGTGAGTGGAGGATGGTTAGGAGTGAGGAGAGACTAGAGGTAGAGAGACCAGTTAGAAGTCTATTGCAATAGTGTAGGCAATAGTCAATGAGGACCTGAGCTAGGGTGCTCTTTGTGTGTTTGTCACTGAGAGATGTTGTGAAGCTAAAATGAAAAGATTTAGCAAAGGATTAGATATTTGGGGTGAGTAAGACAGAGGAGTCAAGGATGACACTGAAGATTGGGGCATTTGAGTATGTTTATAGGCATCAACAAAGGAATGTTTAGGGAAGATTATTGAGTGTAAGGATGATGCTGGGAGCAATCTACTGGAAAGGGTAGGTGGTTATGGGATCAAGGACACATGTAGAGGGGCTGGCCTTGGCACAGAGAAAGGCTACTTTTTTCATTAGAGACCAGAATGGGAAAGAAGGTATTAGGAGAAGATATTTTAGTTGTATAAGGTGAGGAGGAATGGAAAAATGAGTTTTCAAAGAATGATCTCAATTTTTTTCAGTGAAGTATGAGACAAGGTCCTCAGTAGAGAGATAGGGGAAAGGGGTACCCTAAGAGGTTTGAAGAGATGTGAGATAGTTTGAAGCCACTGCTGAAGAAAAGCAGATGTGGTGGTAGGGGGAAAATCAATTAGGGAGAAGCAGAATGATTGTCTTGCTTTAATGAGAGCCCAGTTGAGATTAGCTTGCATAAATTAAAAAAATAACTTTACATTCATTTAAAATTTTGAGTTCCAAATTCTCTCTCTGCATCTAGCCCCTTATCATCCATCAAGAAGGCAAGAAATATGATACCCATTATATATATATTTTTGGGAAGTTTTTCAGTTGGGCAATGAGGGTTAAGTGACTTGCCCAAGGTCACACAGCTAGTGTCAAGTGTCTGAGGCCGGATTTTAACTCAGGTCCTCCTGACTCCAGGGCTGGTGCTCTATCCACCGCACCACCTAGCTGCCCCAATACCAATTATGTGAAGTAATGAAAAACGTTTCCATATTAGCCATGTTGCTAAAAAAATGCCAAAAAAAAGTGAAGAAAAATGTCTCAATCTGTACTCAGAGTTCATCAGTTCTTTCTCTGAAGATGGACAACAATGAATCCTTTGGAAATATCATGGACTATTGTCTTGATCAAAGTAGTTTAGTCTTTCACAGTTGATTATCATTATAGTATTGATGTTACTATGTATAATGTTCTGGTTCTGCTAAGGTCATTTACCTCTGTATATTGTGTACCTGATCTATTTCACTGATTAATCACTCTATTTCTTAGCCAGTACCAGATAGTTTGGATGATTATTACTTTGTAATATTGTTTGAAATCTGGTGCTAGTAGGCTGCCTGAAGCACTAAATAATACTATTATTATTATTATCAGGAAAGATATCTAAATTAAAACAGAATCATCCCAAAGTGAAATGGACAGCCTTAAGATGTGGTAGATTTGCTTTCCTTCAAGGTCTTTAAGCAAAAACTGAATGCGTTCTTGTTGCTTATGTTGTAGAGGGCATATTCTTGCAGGGACAGATTGACTAAGAAGTCTTTGAAATCCTTCTTCACTCTGAAATCCTGTGATTTTGTGATTGTTTACTGAAAGACATGGGAAAGGCTTACATAGGATAAGAAAGTATGAATAGGTTATAATCTGTGCTTTTGGAGACAGTACCTATATCCATTGGGGTGCAGATTTACTGGAGGGCAAGATTTCAGTTGATAAAGTGGGGATAAAATATATTCACAGGCAGGGAAGATGTCTATGGTGCTACATACACAAAGTAGATCTCTCTTTCTGTTCTCTCACAAGAACTGACAGTTTACCTCTGCCCAGATAGACATTTGAATATGCCAAGCAGTTTTCTGAAAAGTAGGACAAAGTTGTTAAAAGACTCATAATAATTACTTGCCTTATTATAAAAACTGGTTGGGAAAAATGCTTTGTAAATTCATTTCCGAGTGATCCATTGGGGAGGGGCGTATTAGGGACTGTTAAAATTCAGTTTATCCACAGGCCAAGATTCCAAACTGTTAATTAGTAGTGAAGTTCAGTGGAAAGAGTATTAGCTTTGGAGTCAGAGGGCACTCTAGCTCTATAACTTACTACTGCTACTACTACCACCACCACCACCACCACCACCATCACTACCACTGCTACTGCTACTGTAACTGCTCCTATTACTAATACTACCAGATTGCTGTGTGCCAGGCACTGTACTGAATGTTATATAATTATTTTCTCATTCTCTCTTCACAACGAGCCTGGGAGGTAGGTACTATTATTATCCCCAAGTTATAGATGAGGAAATGGAGGCAAAGAGAGGTTAAGTAACTTGCTCAGGATCGCATTGCTAGTAAGTCTCAGAGGCCAGATTTGAACATAGAAGATTTCCAGATCCAAAGCTTGCTATTCTCTCTGCCGTGCCATGAAGCTGCCTACAACTACAACCTGTATGACCCTGGGAAACTCATTTAACCTCTGTGACATTTAAAAAAAATCCAAGAGACATAGTTTCTGGGTAATCTAATTTTATTAATAATGCCAGCATTTTAATAAAAGGATAGTCATTTGGCCTATTTCTCAGACCAAAGACCCCCTCATAGGGGTGGGCTCAGAGTTTATTTGCCCTTGGAAGAGCCCATGGTCCTGAAGATGGCAATCAAATCTGATTGGTTAACAATTAATGAGAGAATGAATATATATATAGTGAGAAGGTGGGCTGTATGAGGGTCTTGGGGTATGTGACTTGGATCACCCAAATCTTCGTCAAAGAGACATCGATTTCCATTTCACCTGTCTGACAAAAGGGAGGATCTGAATTTTCCCAGACCTGTCTGAGCAAACACAATGAGCAGGAAGGCACCCATTAGCCCAAACTTAGAATTTCTTTTACTATCTCATTTCCCACACTGGTTGGTTTCTACATGAGGAAGTAGAAAAAGGGGAAAAAACCTTGGTTCTGGTTCATAAAATTAGTTATTAATACATGAGAGAAATAATCATATCTCAAACCTCTTTCAGCCTCAGGGTTTTTGGGTTTTTTTTACACATGAAGAGATAGAATTACATGATTTCTAAGCTCCCTTCTAGCTCAAAATTCTGTGATGTTTTAATTTGTCCAATGGTCAAGATATCAATATTTAAGCTTTCAATTTGTCCAAAGGTTAATTCTGAGCGGGTGATTCAGATTAATTTTGATTCCTGGGCCATAGCAACTTTGAAGTGATTTCACAAGGTTGTTTTGGAGTCTCTGTTGAGTGAGCTACTGTTATGAAAGCCAATTGTTGTGTGCTACAGCTGCTAAGCCAGCCCCTGCTTCTTAGTCCTTTTTATTCTTTGGCGTGATAATAGAAAGGTGAGCTGTGCAACTATTATGTGGAAATATCAGAAAACAACAGCAACAATCCTTCAGTCTTGTGGGTTTAGGGTAGACATATTCTTTCTTTTTATGTTTTAGAATTCAGAAGTGGGTCAGTTTCAAGGAACATAAAACCCAGGGTGAATGCAGAAGGATGGCATCCTATGAGAACACCATCAGAATGTAAGTTAAACAATCTTTTCTGGTGAGAACAGGCCCGTATCTTTTACTGCCTGGCCTGAAATCCACAGCATGCAGTTGTAGAAGACCTCTCCCCTAATTTTAGCTGTAAGCTCATCCAGGGAATCAGTGGCAGGAACTGTTCCATGAGTCTGGGTAAAGAGCCTTATTTCTTTAATTTCTTTAGTCATTCCATAGCATGGGAGTACTATGAATGTTTCCAAGATTTTTTTTCCCTGAGAGAGAGATCTTTGTTATTGTTTGTTTGTCCTTCATTCTTTTTTTTTTTTTTTTTGGTGAGGCAATTGGGGTTAAGTGACTTGCCCAGGGTCACACAGCCAGTAAGTGTTAAGTGTCTGAGGCTGGATTTAAACTCAGGTCCTCCTGACTCCAGGGCCGGTGCTCTATCCACTGCGCCATCTAGCTGCCCCTGTCCTTCATTCTTGAAGACGATCATGACACTGGGGTTTTGCCATGATTTGCAATTAATTGGATGTAAGTGAGGGAAGGCTGTGCAAGGTCATTAACCTCACTCCTCATCCAAAGAGTATTGATGGAAGTTAGAGAAGGTACCATGGTAGGGCTTCAGTACCCAATAAAGGAGGAACTAACCAGTTTGGTAGCCAAAGATAGGCACTATTACTACAAATATAATAGGTATTTTTAATGGTCAGACTAATATTAGTTATTATTGATGAGTAAGAAAAACATAGGTGAATCAATACTGTGATGTTAACTGAGAATCGTTTGGGATACAGTTAAAATGATTATGGCCTACTGGAACCCATCCATTGTGAACACTAAACTAAAGACAAGAGGCCACTTCAGACAAATGCATTAAGGGAGCTTTGGTGTCATTTTTCTTCCTACCCTCCTATTCAAATGAATTTAAACAGATTATAACTTCATTAGTCCATGTTTTTCCTTTAACTAGCAAAGGCATATATAGATTTGAAAGTGCCCATGATAGAAGTATCATTAGCATAGACTTCTCAAGAAATCCGAAATAATGATGAACATGCCTGACATAAAAATATTCAAGTCTTTAGCAAACCGATCTGATAAATGGAGACATGTGTTCTTATGATCACAGGTAAGCTTCTTGTCCCGGATAGCAGTCCTGTCTTATTCTGGTGACATGTACCTATTTTTATGGTGAAATTTAAAGGGAAAAAGGGTACTTCTGGGGCTCTTGAGATCTTTTGTATTATTATATCATGAAGTGAAGTAAACAAATTTCTCTAGGGTTATGATTAAGTAAGACTTTAAGTGTTACCGATGGTACAACTGACTTCTTGAGGAGAGAAAGAAACCAAGGTAGGAGTCAGGGTGGAAGTCCAAAAAGGACCCAATGGAAGATAACAATAGTTATTGGCATCTGTATGGGTATTTTGAGTTAGATAAGTGTTTTACATTTGTTACCTCATTGGAGTTTCAAACAACCCTGTGATATGGGTGCTACAGGTGTTATTGTCCCTACTTTACATGTGAGGAGACTGAAACTCTTGGAGGTTGTGATTTACAGTTAAGAAGAATCAGATTCAGGATTTGAAATTGGGTCCACCTGACTTCAAGCACTTTATCCAACACACCTAGTGAGGGAGCCATTGTTAAAACTAAGCTTTCTAGGGGCAGCTAGGTGGTGCAGTGGATAAAGCACTGGCCCTGGATTCAGGAGTTCCTGAGTTCAAATCCGGCCTCAGACACTTGACACTTACTAGCTGTGTGACCCTGGGCAAGTCACTTAACCCCCATTGCCCCACAAAACAAAAACAAAACAAACCTAAGCTTTCTAGTACTGGTTTAGCACTCAAAGAGGAAGTCTGTTGCATCAAAGGGAGAAATCTTGTCTATCAATGGAAGGGACAAAATTATAGGATCATAGATTTTCAGAACTAGAAAGATCCTTAGAAATCATTTTATTTAGTGGTCCCCAAACTTTTATAAAAATCAAATGTCCCTATCAGTAAAAAAAAATCATTCCTCCAGGTACATTGACTACTCACTGTCAGTGTCCATGTCTAAAGTCCTGCCTGGGTGAAATTGCTTATGTTTCCTCCTGTGCCTAAAATGGCCTTGCCCAATTCTTTACTTCTCCGACCTCTAAATGTAACTAGGTTGCGCAGTAGATAAAGCACTGACCCTAAAGTCATGAGAACTTAAGTTAAAATATCATCTCAGACACTTGCTACTTGTGTGACCCTGGGCAAGTCACTTAACGCCAATTGCCTTAAATATCTGGGGCCATCTCCAGTCTGATGTATATCTTGCCACTGAACCCAGATGGCTCTGGAGGAGAGAGTGAGGTTGGTGACCTTGCACATCCCTCTCTCACTTAAATCCAATTCACTGCAAGTCATGATATCAGTCATGGTCCTCTTTAAGAATGAAGAACAAACAACAAATGCCCTTTATCCTTTGAAGTAACAAGTCGGTTGCTACCTGCTCTACAAAATTTTTCTCACATGAGATTTCTTCCTCTTCAAATACCTCTTAGCACTTTATATAGGTTATTCCTTTGCCCTCAAGCAAAGATATTGATCACAAGTTTAAAGTTAGAAGGTACTTTATTTTTTATTATTTTTTTTTTGTGGGGCAATGAGGGTTAAGTGACTTGTCCAGGGTCACACAGCTAGTAAGTGTCATCTGTCTGAGGCCGGATTTGAACTCAGGTTCTCCTGAATCCAGGGCCGGTGCTCTATTCACTGTGCCACCTAGCTGCTCCCCTAGAAGGTGCTTTAAATGTCATCTAGTTTAATCCCCATATTTAAAGATGAAGAAACTGGTGTGGATACAATAGAAGTGACTTGTCTAAGGTCACGAAGCTAGTGAGTAACAAAACTGGGATTCCAGCACATTTCCCCCGATTCCAAATCCTGTACTTCTTTGAAATCGGTTGCCTATTTATTACATTTAACCTCATACAATAGATGTTTGGGTATATGCTTGAACTGCCCTGCCCCATTGGATTGTAAATATTTTGAGGGCTGTGTTTAATTTCATCTTTATGGAATGAAGGGCTTGTTAAAGGAGATCCTAGTTCCTAGAGTATGTGAAGATTTGAACTTGCGGGTAGGTTACATAAAAAAATGGGCCATGTTCTCTGCCTTCTGCTAATCATAAATGTAGAACTCTGGAGAGTTAGTTTCCAGATATTGGAGTGTCTGTAGGGCCAAGAGTGACTATGTGATGATGAAAAGTCTTCCAGTTGGATGAAAAACTAGAAGAGCTAATAATTCAGTAGAGGCTGAGCTGCATTCTGAAGATGTGGCACATTATTCTCTCTTTGGTATACTTTCTTCCCTGACTTTATCTTCTCTGGTGGCTTGCTATGAGCTTCTGGGTGGAAGGAAGGGCAGTAGGTCTAGCTACCTTAAGCTTCCCACTGGGGCATCTGGCTGTAAATACAATACATCTCTATTTCTTTTGTCTCTTGGTGTTTATTCTTTCTAGATCTTATATGAATGAACATCCCAAGATGGAATCACCTAGGCAACTGGTAAGATCAAGTGATCAATCAAAGCTATCCAAGGTCTCACCAACAACTGAAGTCTGGGAGTCAGTGACGGCAGTAGCCAAGTCCAGTGAGGAGCCGGATCAGCTACCTGGTTATCTGCTTGGCTCAAACCTGTAGCAGACTAACGGTGAAATTGAGACATTGATTTCAGCAAAGAGCCAGCCCAGGTTAACAAGGGAAAGATTTATTTATCAGCTATACCACACTCAGTAGGAATCTTGTTGAGGATTCTTAGAAAGGAATCACATATTTTCCCTAGAAGTGTAGTTTGGTACCTTTGTGCTTTAAGATTGTACCCACCCTCCACAGGGATGAACTACATGCAAGAGATGTTATGCCACCATGGTTTGGGATCATGTCTTTGTAATTTCTCTTCTTTTGTAATGATCTTTTTGTTAAATACCCTTTATTTCTTATAGTAACAACACAGTTATTGTCTGCTGTATGAAATCTTTTTCACATGAGATTTCTCCCCCTTCAAATGTCTTTCAGCACTTTTAATAGATAAGTCCTTTGCCCTCTCAGTAAATATTTCTTTGTAAAAGCTAGTTGATAAAACTAGTTGAGTGAAAATTTGGAGATATCAACTAGTTAGTTGATATTGTGGAACATACCAAATGGGGGCTCATGAGAGCCACAAACCTTCTGATTACCACTAGGACTATGAGGAAAAAAGCAATCAACCGCCCTCTGAGGACCCAACCTGGTTGGGAGCCACAGTGGGTGATGTATGTGCATCCCTTTTATCATGGTGATTTGCATGTACTTTGTGATTATAATGGAATTGAATGACCATTTGTGTTTTCCATACAACCATCATCAAAGGCAGAAAGGACAGAAGATGCAAAAGCCGTTCTTCAACATCTCTTTTTTTTCTATGATTCCGTGATTCTATGAGAGCTGAAATATGGTTTGAGGCTTTTGATGGGAAATGAAGCCTTATTCAGGTCTTGAATTAGGCTGTAAAATGGCATCGCTTTCCATGGATGTCAAGATTCTTTCTCCCTCCCAGAATGCATCCATATCCACTTTAGGTTTCTTTTCCATCTTCTGAGATGGATTTGTGTCCATCTACTTTGTCATGCTCCCTGATGCACAGGACAAGTGTCTTGAGGCATAATGATGAATTGGATGGATCATGGGATAGAGGGTTTTGTGTGGATGATCTCTAGAGTCTCTTCCAACCTGGGATTTGGTGGTTCTGTGACTTTGGGAACTCTGGAGCATAGCTGTCCGTAGCTGCTCACAAGTGTGTTTCTCTTTTCTCTCTCCATGTTTCTGACTTAGCTAGACAGAGTTCATGCAACAGCTTTTCTGTTCCTGCCAGAAGTTGTTGTTTTTAACCATGATCTCATTAAGGGATGAACACAAGGGGGCATGTTTAGAACAAAGAGCAGCAGTTCATTTTCACAGAGTTTATAGCTCTCTCACAAATTGAAAAAAATCCTTGTGTGAGTTTTTTTCTGTTTGCATTTTATTGAAGTGGTTTGTGGTAAAGGAAAAAAATACAAGCTGAATCAGAAAAGCATTTCTGGGAAGTTTTGGATTAGAGGATGTTCATACTAGAACAGTTTAAAGTACAGTTTTGTATTTAAATAAAATTATGCTTATCTGGCAGTTCTAGCCACCGAAGCAAATAGCAGAAGATGGGAAGGGGTGGGGTGTGTGAGGGGAATAAGGGTGGTTGAGGGAGAAAGGCATTCTTCTCTTTATATAAAGAATAAAGAATAAAGTTAGTCCTTCCTAGTTAGGTAAAGCCAATAATAGGGATGGGGAAGAGATTATGCCCTCAGTTTAAGGACATGCTCTATAGTTTATTATTCCTTTTCTATACAACTCTTGGAAAGAGGAGGGAGGGGGATGGGGGATTATACCTACACCTGCAGGTGCTCTGGCCAAAGGAATATGTCTTGATTTCTTAAGCCTCACAAGATATCTTGGGGTTTAGGACCTAGAGTTTTTAAGGACCTGACTTTAACCCCAAATCACTCTGACTCATAGATTGGCCAACAATAGGTCTCAGCCCAAGCCTCATTGGCCATTGTTTGGCCTCCTAATGGCTCAGAGTGAGTGTAAATAGCAGTTGCTTCTCTTTAGGCCAGAAACCCTGAGGGCCTTCCCCTCCCAGATTTACTTTTTTGCTTCTTTCCTTCTTTTTTTTCTCTATCTGCTCATTTGTTTATTTGTTTTGACTAGGTAAAGAAGGTCATTCTTTGCCTTATTCCTTACCTAGTCTTAATCACTGAATGGGCATTGCCTCAGGCAAACTGAGACCTGGGAAAAACCTTAGCTTTAAAAAGCTGAAGTGTCTTCCATTGCATCTGGGGCCATCTCCAGTTGTCCAGATGGATATTTTGCCACTGGACCCAGATGGCTCTGGAGGAGAGAGTGAAGCTGGTGCCTTTGCATAGCCCTGCCTCTCTTAAATCCAATTCATTGAATGTCATGACATCACCTCCCAGATATCATGGTCCTTTTCTAGAATACAGGAGAGTGGGTCATTACAGGAATGACAGAATTTAAATGTTGGAAGGGACCTCAGAGGTTATCTAGTTCAACCTACTCGGAAAGAAGAGTCTTTTCTACAATATCTCTGATAAATGGTTATTCAGTTTGTTTCTTGAAGACCATCAGTGATAGGGAGCCATACTATCACCCAAGGCAGGTAGTAGAAAAGTTTGTGATTCCTTTTCCTTCAAATACTTGAAGACAGTTATCATATATACCTTTTAAGTCTTCCTTGGGGCATATGGCTCCAATTTATTCAAGTGAAACTGTATGTCCTGGTCTCTAGTTCCCTCAGCACCCTGGTTAATCTCCGCTGGATGGTGTCCAGTTTACCAATATTCTTAAAGTCCTGTTTCAAAAGCAGTATAGAGACAATAGCAGGTGTTACTGTTTCCTGAAGAACAGTAAGGGTAGGAGAGTCTTGGTTGTAAGCTGCTATTCTAGGAGGCAACTCAGAATGTGAAAAGTTTGTTTTCCTTTAGGGTTGTAGAGAGGAAGAATGAGGTTAACCATCAAAAGTGAATGTTGCAAAATTATAAAGAACATGTATGGGTTGAAAGTGTTATGGGGGGGTGCAGCTAGGTGGTGCAGTGGATAGAGCACTGGCCCTAGAGTCAGGAGTACCTGAGTTCAAATCTGGCCTCAGACACTTAACACTTACTAGCTGCGTGACCCTGGGCAAGTCACTTAACCCTAATTGCCTCACTAAAAAAAGAAAGAAAGAAAGAAAGAAAGAAAGAAAGAAAGAAAGAAAGAAAGAAAGAAAGAAAGAAAGAAAGAGTTATGGGGAAATGGTGGTGGGGTATTGGGGTCCTTAGGAATTCTTTTTTAAAGAATTGCACCCTCTTGCACACAAATCCAATTAGAATAAAATAATATTTTATTTGTGTGCTAGAGAAAGGAAGCCAAGAGAGAAGTCCTTGAACTTCTCATGGTGGGGAAGGCATGGCACAGAGACTTGATTCTCTGAGATACCTATCTCCTCAAGCAGGAGCAAGGAAAAAACTTTATTATAGAGGACTGATGGTGGTCTGATGGAGTGATCATCTGACTATGGAAAGTTCCCTTATTGGGGGTGATCACCTGAGGGAGGCTGGTGGTGGCTGGGAGAATTTAGGCGAGAGGCGGCTTTTATCTCTTGAGCCATCTCCATCCTCCAGCACCATTCAGGCAGCAGTCATACCTAGTCTTATCTCCCAGAGGAGTAAGGTAGACTGGAATGAAGGGTGGTAGTCCTAGAGTTAGCTCAGTCCCATTTGGGTGCTGCTTATCTCTTTAGGTGTGTCTGTCTTTTGGTCTAGCTTCTCAAGGAGAAGGTTCCTTGATTTCCCCCAGAAGACTTCTGAGGTACCTCCGGGTCCATAACAAAAGCAAAGATGTGAGAAGACAGCCCTAACTCATACTCTGGCAGAATTGGGAGAACCACAAGTGTAGATTGCACATATTTTTGAACTTTTTAAATGTATTAATCATATATTTTGCTTTTCCCTATTTTTATGTTTTTCTTTTTTAAAAAAAAGAAAATTACTCTTTGCAGCATGGAACAGGAATGGCTCTGTATAAAGGGGAAGAGGAATGATACTGAGGGGAAATTATGTCAATGTAAAGAAAATACTCCAATAAAAAGTTCTTTAAAAAAAGATGTATGAGATTGCAAACTGCTATTTGAGTCATCCCTTGGCAGGTGGCCTGGGCTCTGAGCTGCTCAGGCAGGGATGTAGGATCAATGTCAAGATGAGTGGGTGGAGACTTATGGGAGCCAAGATGGTGGAGTGTTCAGGAAATAATCCAAAATCTCCCATTTTCACCTCCAGACTGTTATGGCAAAGAAAGTTAGGCAACACCCATAATTAAGGAAAAAAGCAGGTTTATTATGCATGCAGGCCCAGAGGAGTAATTCTCCAAAGTCTTAGCCCTGAATGTTTGAAAAAGCAGGGTGTTTATAGGGGTACAGGGCAGGAAAAAGAACAATGAGCCCATGGTAGTGGTATAGCTTCTGCATTCCAAGGGGTTAATGCATACGTGATGTTTTTGCAACATATATTGTTGCTCCAAGGTCTTGCTACAGGAAAAAGGGGAGTCTAAAGATATCCAGGAGCCTTGCTGGTAGCTGATAAGGGGAGGGGGAAGGAGTCTGATGTTAATTTTAATCCTGAATGCCTCTACAAAACAACTATAAAATAGCACCTCAAAAATGAATTCTGCAATGACAGGATCAGCAAAAAGATAGGGTAAAATAATTTTCTAGCCCAGAATATTTGGAAGGTCAGCAGGAAAGGTCTGTCTCATTTGGATAAAAGGGAAGAGCTTTACAGCTCAGGAAGTATCCTGGCATGTCAGCAGCAGGCCCTGCCTCAGCAAGACAGCGGGAGGCCCTGAGCCCAGTATCGCACCAGGTAAACACCAGTGTCAGGACCCCCTACGTTGCTCAGTGCAGAGCAGAGTGAATGGGCAGACACAAGGGCTGGGATCCTTCATGTGCCTCAGTGCAGCAACAGGTAAGCTGTCAGACCGTTGCAGCATGATGTTGCACCAGCCACACCCTAACCCCCACCTTGGTGCAATAACAGGTGAGCAGCAAGACCCTATAGCAGCACAAGATAGGGGTCCCTTGTAGGCTTTATGGCAGCACCATTGCAACACCAGGAAAAAACCAGAGCCTCCAGCCCCACAAGAAGCTTGGGACCATGCTCCTTCTACCCTAGGGCTGGAAAAACTGGAACACAACCTAGCAGAAACTAGGTATAGACTAACATCTTACACCATATACCAAGAAAAGGTCAAAATGGGTACATGATTTAGACATAAAAAGTGATACTATAAGCAAATTAGCAGAGCAAGGAATCATTTACCTATCAGATCTATGGAGAAGGGAAGAATTTATGACCAAACAAGATATAGAACATTACAAAATGTAAAATAGATAATTTGTATTAAAAAAGTTTTTGCACAAACAAAATCAATGCAACCAAGATGAGAAGGAAAACTGAAAGTTGGGAAACAATCTTTACAACAAGTATCTCTGATAAAGTCCTCATCTCTCAAATATATAGAGAACGGAGTCAAATTTGTAAGAATATAAGCCATTCCACAATTGATAAGTGGTCAAAGGATATGAACAGGCCTTTTCAGATAAATCACTTTTGATTAGAAAAATGCAAATTAGAACAATTCTGAAGTACCACCTCACACCTATAACATTGGCTAATATGGCAGAAAAGGAAAACAATAAATGTTGGTGGGGATGTAGGAAAATTAGGAGACTAATGTACTGTTGGTGGAAGTGTGAACACTTCTAATCATTCTGGAGATCAATTTGGAACTATGCCAAAAGGGCAATAAAACTATAAAAGTGAATGTTAAAAATTGTCTTTACATATATTTGGAAAAATAAAATACTATTAAAAGAGTGGATGAGAGCTGAGAACAACTGTAGGGAGGTCTCTCATGTATGGCTCCAAAACTATTGTGTACATCCCATCATCAGAGATTGGCTGTGGGTCTGGTACAGGGGTCAATGTTAACAGGTGGGTAGTTTTCCATTGGTTGACTAATTCATGCTCAGGGGTAGACTCCAGTTGGATTCTGGGGTTCCTGTCAATGATGCAATAAGACTCAGGACTCCTGAGGAAGGTTCCTGCCTTCAGTTGCAGCAGGATTGATGGGGTTCTCAGCTGTAGTGAGTAAATTCCTGTTTTTTTTTTTAAATTTTAGACTTTTATTTTCCAAATTACATGTAAAAGCAAATTTTGACATCAATTTTTTAAAACTTTGTGTTCCAACTTCTCTTCCTCCCTCCCCTCCCACCCCCACTCCAAGAACTCAAACAATTCAACATAAATTATACGTGAGCAGTCATGGCAAAGCATTCTACCTTATCTAGGTTGTGAATGGAAAAAGATAAAAGCAAAACTTCAGATTAAGGAATTGTGGAAAAAAAATGTGTTTCAGTTTGTTTTCAGATACCATCAGTTCTTTCTCTGTAGATGTACTGCAATTTTCCTAGGTTCTTCAGAGTTAAATTGGATCATTGCCTTGCTGAAAATAACATGATTCCCAGCTGATCATCTTACATTAATGTTGTTATTTTGTATACAGTACATTTCTCTCTGCTTCAGTTCATGTGTGTCTTTCCAGGTTTTTCTGATAGCATCCTGTTCATCACAATTTCTATATAGTGCCTTGAACTTGGCAGAGAATTTTCTTCACAATAGCCCAGCAGAGTAGGTACCATGCATTTTGACATTGTAGTCAATCAATGTAACTATTTCCCTCCATCCCATTCTCTTCCAATGATATTTATTCCATTGTGTATCTTATTTTGCCCTAATCCTCCTCATAAGTGTTTTGCTACTGACTGCCCCCTCCACGGCTCTACCCTCCCTTCATTCACCCTTCCCTCCTTATCCTCTTCCCTTCCTACTTTCCTGAAGGTTTAAATAGATTACTCTTCCCTATTGGATGTGTGTGTTGTTCCCTCCTTGAGCCTGCTCTGATGAGGTTATGGCCTTTGAGCTAATTCTGTTTTCTAAAGTTTTCTTCCTCCCTCCCTCCTCAACTCTCCCTATGAAATCAAACAATTCAATATATGTCATACATGTGGTGTTATGCCAAACATCTTCACCTTCCTATAAAGTGTTTTGCTTTTTACCGCTCCCTCCCCCAAACTTCTCTTCCCTCCTTCCCCTCTTCTCCCCACCCTTCCCATCTCCTTCTCCTCCCACTTTTCCTCAGGGCAAAAATATATTACTATACCCACTTGCATATGTATGTTATTCCCTCTTTGAGCCAATTCTGATGATAGTGAAGTTCACTCATTCCCTCTCTTCTCCTCCCCTCCATAGGCTTTTTTCTTGTTTCCTTCCTATGGGCTACTTCTCTCCATTCCACCTCTCCCCTCCCCCCCCAGTCTATTCCTCCTACCCCTCACCCTTATTTTAAAGATGTAATCATGGGTTAGCTAGATGGTACAGTGGACAAAGCACCAGCCCTGGGCCCAGGAGGCCCAGAGTCCTGATTTGGCCCCAGACACCAGACAACCCACCTTGTTTGCTCCACAAAGATCAAGGATATACAAAAAATAAATGCTTTACAAATACCATCCCTTCATATTTATTTCAGACCTGTGTCCTCTGTGTATTCCTTGCTGAAAAAGTTCTTATGAGTTGGAAGTATTATTTCCTCATGTATGACTATAAGCAATTTAATCTTTTAATGTCCCTCATGATTTCTTTTCCCTGTTTACCTTTTTATGATTCTCCAGGGTCTTGTATTTGAAAGTCAAATTTTCTATTCAGTTCAGGTCTTTTCATCACAAATGCCTGAAAGTCCTCTTTATCATTGAAGTTCCATTTTTTCCTCTTAAAAATTATGTTCAGTTTTGCTGGGTACATGATTTTTGGCTGTAGTCCCAGTTCCTTTGCCCTCTGGAATATTATATTCCATGCCCTCCGATCCTTTAATGTAGGAGCTGCTAAATCTTGCTTTACCCTTATTAGAGCTCCACAGTATTTTATGAGATGCCGGTACGCCAGTACTTAGCAGTTAAAGGGAGAGGGAGGGGAAATTTCTTACCCAACCAGAAGATCAGAAGACTGAGGTTTAGCTTTCCTCTTCGTGGTCAGCCATCTGTTAAGGGCTAAAATTCTAGCTAGACTGTCTAAAATCTAATGAGTGGTCGCCAATAAATTATAAGCTTTAGCAAGAGTTAGACTTTTAAGCATTTATTAAGGAGAATAAGAATTTGGTAAAGAGAGAGAAAGGCCTAGATTCCTATCTATTAAAGGGAGAGCACATTTCTAGCTCTGCTCTCCACCAGAGTCCAAAGGAAAGAGCGTGAGACCGAGCGCCAGTCTCTTCCTTCCTCCTCCCACTAGCCCGCGTCACTTCCTGACGCCAAAGAAAAGACTCCTGGTCTTGCTCTCAAAGACCTTCGCTTCATGGGCGGAACTCTTCTACAGTAAGTCTCCAGCAGGTGGCGTCATTCCAATCGTTACAGTTTGAATTCCTTTTTTCTAGCTGCTTGCAATATTTTCTCCTTGACTTCGGAGTTCTGGATAGAGATAGCAATATTGTTTGATGAGGAACAGTGAATGACTTAACAATTCTCAACAATACAATGATCCAGGACAATCCCATAGGACTAATGATGAAGCGTACTATCCACCTCCAAAGAAAGAACTGATATTGATGGAACACACACTGAAGGAGGTGCAGCATGGTCAGGAGTTTTAAAACTCAGAATGAACTAAAGGAGAGAAGTGAAGGAAAATGGGGTTTTGTTTATTTTTGCTTTTAATGGGAGAACAAGAGAATCAAAGAAGGAATAGGTTGGGATATAATTGATAAGAGAAAAAAGACATTTTTTCTCTTGCTTTTGTTTTCTCTATAAAAGAGGATGCACTGGAGATGACAGAATTCACCTAGATTTTAACAAATTTTTGATAATTTGTCTCAGCAATTTTTGTAGAAGATGCAGAGATATGCATTAAATGATACAATCATGGTAATACCACTAGGTCTGTATCCCAAAGAGATCAAAGGAAAAGGAAAAGGACATAGAGGCAAATCTCAGAGATGTTGCAGGTTTGGTTCTAGACCACCTCAGTAAAGTAAATATCACAAGAAAGTGAGACACATGAATTTGTTGTTTTCTCAGTGAATATAAAAATTATGTTTACACTATACTGTGGTGTATTATGTGTTCAATAATATTATGTCTAAAAAAACCCCAGTGAATATACATTAATTAAAATACTTTATTGCTAAAAAATGCTAACCATCATCTGAGCCTTCAGTGAGTCCTAATCTTTTTGCTGGTGGAGGGTCTTAACTCAATGTTGATGGCAGCTGACTGATCAGGGTGGTGGCTGCTGCAGACTGGAGTGGCTGTGGCAATTTCTTAAAATAAGATAACAATTAAGTTTGCTGCATCAATTTACTCTTCTTTTAACTTGATCCCTGCAGGCCATTGTAGGGTTGTTAATTCACCTAATTTCAATATTTTTGTGTCTCAGGGAGACCCAAGGAGAGGGGGAAAGGTAAAGAAATGGCCAGCAAAGAGTAGTCAGAATAAATACAACATTTATTGTTTAAGTTCACTATCTTATATGGGCACAGTTTATGGCACCCCAAAACAGTTACAATACAGTAATGATATTAGAAACAACTGATCGCAGATCACCATATCAGATGCAATAACAATGAGAAATCTTGAAATGTTGGGAGCATTATCAAAGCATAAAACAGACATGACATGAGCACATGCTATTGGAAAAACAGTGCTGATAAATTTGCTTGATGTAGGGTTGCCACGAAACTTCAACTTGTAAAAAATGCAATATCTGTGAAGCACGATAAAGTGAAATGCAATAAAATGAGATATGTGCACAAATATTTATAGCAGCTTTTTTGTTGTTGCAAAGAAACTGAGGAGAGGGCCACCAATTGGGGAATAGTTGAACAAGTTGTATTATAGGATTGTTATGGAATACTATTGTAATATAAGAAATGATGAAAAGGATGGTTTCCAAAGCAACTGGGAACTCATATGAACTTATGCAAAGTAAAGTATAGTACAGTAACAGCAATATTGTGATGATAATGATAATCAACTGTGAAAGACTTAGCTCTCTGATCAAAATAGTGATTCATTGACAATTCCAGAGGACTCATGATGGAAAGTGCTATCCACGTTCAGAAAGAACTGATGAACTTTGAGTTCAAATTGAAGCATAGTGTTTGCACTTTATTTTTCTTTCAACAGGGTTTCACATGTATAATGGGTATCATATTCTCAAAGGATGGGAGAGGGGCTGGAGAGAGGGAAAGAATTTGGAACTCAAAATAAAAAATGTTAAAAAAGATGATACAGTCATATTCAGAACTAGTCCAGTGGCCAGATTCAAAGAGAAGTGATAATGGTTCATTATCAGTGTGGCAAAGAATCTCTAGTCAAATATGCCACGGATCTTTGTTTGTTCATGTGTTGTTTAACATTTTTGTCAGTGATTTGGATAAGAGCATATAGTATGCCCATCAAATTTCAAATAAAAATCTGTACATGTCATACTGGATGAAAGAGTTGGCATGTAAAGTGTTTAGAATATGATGCTATTTAACAGGGATAAATGCAAAGTCTTACATTTGTGTACAAGAAATCAATTTCACATTATAAAATGGGCATGGATAGGCAGTAGATTGTCTAAAAAAGTTTAGGTTTGGTTTTTTTTTGGTGGACTGCAAATTCAATATGTCAGAATGTGAGGTGGCAGCCAAAAATGCCAGTGTTATCTTAGACTTCATTAGTACATGCCTAGTTTTCAGTAATAAGAAGCTCATTATCTTGGTGTACTATGCTCTCATAATACCTCCTTTGGGTTATTATATTCAGGCCTAAAGCACCAAAGTTTAATAGGGACAGTTGGTAAACTTGTATGTTTAGACTAGAATTGATGTTTCATTGTTATTTTGAGCTGCTGGTATTTAGCTTTCTTTACCAACGCAGATTGGTACCTTCAATTTATACTTTGAGAAAATTGCCTAGAGTCTTGAGGTTAAATGACTTGCCCAGAGTCACATAGCTGGTATGTATTAGAGGTCAGATTTGAATTTAAGTTTTCCCTACTCTAAGGCAAACTCTCTATTCATGATACCATGCTGCTTTTCTGCACACACGTACACACATATATGTATGCCTATGTGCATATCCTACAAATCTCTCTCTGTGGATATATGTATATGCATACATATTTAGACACATATACACTTGCACACACACATATATAAGTAGGTAAAGGCAGCATGACACACTGGCTAGAGAGCTACCTTGAAGTAATGAAGACTTGGGTTTAAGTCACTTCTCTGATATACAGTATATATATATAGTGTGGCCTCTGTCCTTTAACTTCTCAATGTTCTGGCCCAGAAGGTGTCAAACATGCAGCCTCTGTGGGTTGTAGCCCACAACACTCCTGAGTGCAGCCTGAATTAGACTGAAGTGTAGTAGTATTTATGTATTAATACAAATATCTACCATCATGTATGGATTTCTAAGTCAGCATACGTTTGTCGGGGATCCTTAGGTACACTTTAGTGGTCGCTTGTTTCCATGTGAGTTTGACACTGCTGATCTAGACAATTCTCTGATACTTTAAGTTGCGTAGAAGGTACAGACCTGCATTAGTAGGGATCTCTTTCCCTACCTGAGAGTTTGCTAAATCAGAGAGCTAATTTATATCCAAATCTATGTGTATGTATATGTATGTATATGTGCACACATACACATGTGTGCATATATACATATATACTCATACAAAACACATGCCACAACTAGACACTGTATATATAAATTATATATATATATATATATTTATACTTTTACTTTTGTATCCAGAGAATTTTCAAATTCATTTTTGCTGATTTTTATTCCTATACATTTTCTTCTTCTATGGAGTCACAAATTATTGTGCTGAAGGTTTTTCAGACCATAGGAAAAAAAAGAGGAAACACATCTTGTTTCCTATCCCCCTCCCCCCTTTCCCATCCTCTCCTCCAGCTTTAGGTCATGCCAGAATCCATTCCAGAAGGTCTGTGCCAGCTGATGTCACTACCAGAAGCACCATCACCTTTTGACTTTTCCCTTAGTCTGTTCACAGGGTTTAGATGAAATTGGAGTCAACAGCTCCATTTCTTCCAATGAGGTGGAGGGTCACCAGACTTTACCATATGCTCTACCTCTAGATTCTGAAGTCCTCCAGCATTGTCACTTGACCTACTTATGTAACCCTAAGGACTCTCGAGTCTTGCCATCTACTCTACTGTTGTACCCTTAGGACTTTGGGTTCTTTTCATATTCTCTATTGGTAAATGTTCTTTGATTTATTGTTTCTCCTAATTAAAACATACGCTCTTTGGGAGCTGGAACTATCTCAATTTTTCTGTCTTTATCCTCAACACTTAAAATAGCTCTTGGCACATTTGTTGTTTACTGGGTTTCAGTCATGTCCAGTTCTAGGTGAACCCATTTGGGGTTTTCTTGGCAAAGATATTGGAGCGGTTTGTCATTTCCTACTCTAACTCATTTTACACATTGGGAAACTGAAGGAAACAAGATTAAGTGACTTGCCCTGGGCCACACGCAGCCCCTGTGGGTTGTAGCCCACAACACTCATGAGTGCAGCCTGAATTAGGCTGAGGTGTAGTAGTATTTATGTATTAATAAAAATATCTAACATCATGTGTGGATTTCTAAGTCAGCATATGTCCATCAGGGATCCTTATGTACACTTTAGTGGTTTAGTATCTAAGCAGTAAGTATCTAAAGTTAGATTTGAACTCAGGTCTTCCTGATTCCAAATCTGACTAGTTGCCCTTCTTGGCACATAATAAGCATTAAGTATTTTGTCCGTCTTTCCTTCCTTCCTTCCTTCCTTCCTTCCTTCCTTCCTTCCTTCCTTCCTTCCTTCCTTCCTTCCTTCCTTCCTTCCTTCCTTCCTTCCTTCCTTCCTTCTTTCCTGCTTTCATTCCTTCACCAATTATTATACATAGTCATCCCAAATGAGATGAACATTTGTATTAGCATTACTTTATTCCTATAGCCAAAACAATAGACAATAGTTATTCAATATTTCTGGGAACCACTCCAAGTCTTATTATTCCTTTTACTCTTTGGAGGAAATCTGGCAGTATTTTACCAAAATGAAACTTGACTTTTCTTTTTACCCTGGTCACAGAGAAAGTGTTAAAGTTTGTGTTTTAAGTATACTGGGTATATTTATTATTTTTTTTCTTTCTACTGAAGTTTGGAATTTGTCTTTATCCCCTAGATCTTGGCAAGAAGAGAAACAAATAACGTTCTTATGGGGGTGCGTGGGGAGACAGGGCTAAAAGTGCCCAATGCCAGTCTAAAGTAACATGATAGAGATATTGTGGCATAGATTGTCTAATATTTTTTCCTTTTAAGGTCTTTTTTTTTTTTTTTTTGGTGAGGCAATTGGGGTTAAGTGACTTGCCCAGGGTCATACAGCTAGTAAGTGTCAAGTATCTGAGGTTGGATTTGAACTCAGGTCCTCCTGAATCTAGGGTCAGTGCTCTATCCACTGCGCCACCTAGTTGCCTCCATTTTAAGGTCTTAAATTGATTTCCTCTCTATTCCTCCCTAGCAGGATTCTCTGAGACTTCTTACTTAATGCATTATTTTTATTTTTTAGAAAATTTCTCATGTCAATCAAAATAAGATTTCCCATTGTCCATATATATTTTTCAAATGGATAATTTTTGTTTTGTTTTGTTTTTTGTTTTTTGTAGGGCAATGAGGGTTAAGTGACTTGCCCAGGGTCACACGGCTAGTAAGTGTCGAGTCTGAGGCCACATTTGAACTCAGGTACTCCTGAATCCAGGGCCGGTGCTTTACCACTGCGCCATCTAGCTGCCCCCAAATGGATATTTTTAAAACAAGTATAGTATTAATCTCATGTGAGAAAATTCCATTTAACTAAAATGTGTGTGTTCTGGGATTATAATGTAAATCCATGAACTAGGGTGGACTGCTTATTATTCGCGGCCAGTATTTGGGCCTCCAACCAGAAAAGGGAAAAGGCTAAGGAAGTTGTTTATGGTGCTTGGAGGAATTCCTTGGAGCAGAAAACTTTGGGATTAGTGTACTGCTGGGGAAAGTAAAAGAGGAATAGGGATCTTTTCCACCTTTGACCCAAAGTCAGGAACTAGTCCCAGGCAGGGAACCTACTCCTTCTAAAATTAAATTGACAAGGAAATAAAAAAATTCTTTACCCATTGGACTTTAGATTCCTTGATCTAACTCTTGCTAAAGCTTATAATTTATTGGCTCCCACTCATTAGCTATTTTAGACAGACAAGCTAGAATTTTAGCCCCTTACATTTGTTTCCTATATCTTATATCCTTAATCTACCTCCTAAGCTGATTGAATTGATTCAGAACTAAGTGTTCTTGAGTTTTTCTCTACTTTAAGTTGATCTTATTATATACTTAAAAACTGTTTATATATGTAAATGCCCATTCTATTTGGTATTTGCTAAGTTCAAAATAAAAATTTAAGTTAACAAAAATGATTTGACTGAAATGTGGAAATCCTTATCACTGTGTATATGTATCTCCCCCAATAGCTGTGCCTATAATACTTTTCCCTTGGACTGATATTCTGTGCCCAGATCTAAGACTTAAGTTAATGCCAGAAGCACCAAACCACCGTGTGAACATGACTCAATGGCCAAGTGTCCTAGAATGAGGAGTGTGGAGACAGACCCAAGAGAAATCTACTTTAGGCTAGACATAGGATGTTTTCTTTTTCTTTCTTTCTTTCTTTCTTTCTTTCTTTCTTTCTTTCTTTCTTTCTTTCTTTCTTTCTTTCTTTCTTTCTTTCTTTCTTTCTTTCTTTCTTTCTTTCTTTCTTTCTTTCCTTCTTTCTTTCTTTCTTTCTTTCTTTCTTTCTTTCTTTCTTTCTTTCTTTCTTTCTTTCTTTCTTTCTTTCTTCCTTCCTTCCTTCCTTCCTTCCTTCCTTCCTTCCTTCCTTCCTTCCTTCCTTCCTTCCTTCCTTCCTTCCTTCCTTCCTTCCTTCCTTCCTTCCTTCCTTTCTTTTGGCGAGGCAATTGGGGTTAAATGATAGCCCACTTGCCCAGGGTGACACAGCTGGTAAGTGTCAAGTGTCTGAGGCTGGATTTGAACTCAGGTCCTCCTGACTCCAGGGCTGGTGCTTTATCCACTGTGCCACCTAGCTGTCCTGTGATATTTTCTTAAGAATTAATCTCAAAAAAAAAAATTAATCTTCAGAGGGGCAGCTAGGTGGTGCAGTGGCTAAAGCATCAGCCCTGGATTCAGGAGGACCTGAGTTTAAATTCTGTCTCAGGCACTTGACACTTGCTAGTTGTGTGATCCTGGACAAGTCACTTAACCCTCATTGCCCTGCCTCCCCCCCCCCCCCAGTTGATCTCCATTTAGTTTTGAAGTGTGAGGGGGTGATGGATAGGGCAGGAAAAGAGACAGTGCAGTATAGCAGATAATCAGGAAAACCTTGGT
The DNA here is from genome assembly GCF_019393635.1 of Dromiciops gliroides. NCBI lineage: Eukaryota > Metazoa > Chordata > Mammalia > Microbiotheria > Microbiotheriidae > Dromiciops > Dromiciops gliroides. The sequence goes on from NC_057861.1 coordinate 102,012,527, forward strand.
TCAAATCTCACCAAACCTTTCTGGGCCACAGTTTGCTCATCTGTTAAATTAGGGATTCCTAATTTTAATTATCTAATATTTAAAAAAATAATATTTTATTTTTTCCAATCACATGTAGAAACAATTTTAAACATTCATTTTAATTCAATATTGTAACTATTAATATTTATTTAAATAATTTAAACATATTTACATTATATTCTAGGTCTAAATCTATTCTCCTGTGTGAGGGATAAGGGAATTTCCCCCTCCTCCCACCCCAATTGTGCCGACAAAATTTTTGTCTAGAAACTAGACTCATTCATAAGCACCCTGTAAATTCATTAGTTTCTGCATTTATTTTTCTGAACCTTCTAGTGAAAGTGTCCTTTGATAAATCCCAGCCTAGTCTCAGCAACATGGAGAAGAAAAAGGCTTTCTTTGTCCCTGACTCAGTCTGGTCAGGCAGGTTGGGGGCATGGAGGGTCAGGGAGTGGAATTGTGCACCACCTGGTGGGCCTTTGTGGAATCTACAGCAGTGGCATGCTCAGTTCTTAAGTGTGGCATCCTGAAATGAGCCCATGGAACTGGGGCAGATAAAAAGGATAAATGGAGAAAGGAGAGAGTTGGGATTGACTGTATGTGTTGTTCCCTTACTTCATGAGTAGTCCCCTTCACGGTCTGCCTCTTTGCCTCCCCTCGGGGAGAGGGAACAGTTTCTGAAAAGGAGATCAGGGATTAGAAAGGGAAGGGACTGAGGAGTGGGAAGAAATAGCCAACAGAGAGAGAGAAGCACAGAAATCCCGAGGAAACACTGGTAGGATTGGGGTTGCTTTGTTTCCTCCTTGTGTAGTTTGAATGTCAGGAAGACAATGGGACCTCTCGGAAAATGACCCACTTTTCAAAGTAACAGGGTGTTGGTTCAGTCAGTCAATCAACAACCATATATTAAGCACTAATTATATTATCAAGCATCATGTTAAGCATTGGGGAGACAAAGAAAAGCAGAAATAGTACATACACTCGAGGAACTGACATTCTTTTGGAGAAGACAACATATGCAGAAATCAGAATGTATAGGATAAGTGCAGAATAGGTGGAAGATAACCTTTGACAAACATCCTTTAAGTATTTACTATATTCCAGGCATTGGCTACATGCCAAAATGAGCCCTACCTAAGAATCCTTCACCTAAGAGATAACTCTTTTCTTTCTTCCTTTATAGAAGGAAGTCCCGAGATTCCACAATCTCCATTTTGCCCTTTCCTCAGGAGAAGAGTGTGATATCTAGACCTGAGAGACTTTTAGAGGTCATCTGCTTCAAAAGCTTTCATTTTATTCATTAGGAAATTGAGGTTAGAGAGGCTAAAGCAACTTGCCATTAGTCAAAGTTACTCTCCCAAGAGGTGGGAGAGCTAGGATTTGAACTCAGGTCCCCTGACTCCAAGTACCATGTCTTTTCCACTGTACAATGTTACCCTAATACCATTATCTTTCATCCTTACTGACTTTCCACATTTCCCCCTCCAACTCCCTCTCCAGCACAGGTAGCTTATCTGAGTGTAGGATGAACTAGGTATTCTATTTCTACTAGGTAGGTATTATATTTCGAGGTCTGCTGGGGAACTCAGAAGAATCAAAACTTGGTCTATCTTTTGTTCACTGGGTCCTGGACTCAGTTACTGATCTCATTTAGTAAGTATGCTGCATGGTTTGTCCAATCAATGATGAAGCATTCTTTGTCTTTGTATCCTTGTCTAGCTCAGTGCTTGGTACATATCAGGTACTCAGTAAATCCTTGTTGAGGGATTTGAAATCTCTCTTTTGATTTATTTATTTGTTTTTCCGTTACATGTAAAGATAGTTCTCAACCTTTGTTCATACAAGCCTTCCAATTTCAGATTTTTCTCCCTCCCTCTCCTCCCTCCCCCCTCCCCTAGACAGCAGATAATCTGATATAGGTTACATATATATATATATATATATATACACATAATAACATTAATCCTATTTCTGCATTAGTCATGTTATAAGAGAAAAGTCAGAGCAATGATGAAAAACCTCAAAATAGAAAAAAACAACAGCACCAAAAACAAAAGAAATAGTATGGTTCATTCAGCATCTATATTTCACAGTTCTTTTTTTTTTCTTGGTGAAATCTCTCTTAAAAAACTAGCACAAAACAATGCCTTCCAATCCACTAATTTTTCTATCCTGTGTGTAATTTAAAATTCTAAATGTGGGTTCTAATCTGTTCCCCCAGTTTTGGGGGAAACTGACTAAAATCACTGATAAAATGAGTTTAGATTTTTAAGGGTTTATTGAAATATAGAAAGAGAAAGATTGGGAACAGAATTCTTATAACCTCGCAATCCTATCTTTCCTCAGCTCCTCTCTGTCTTTCCCTCCCGTCACCACCAAGTCAGGAACCAAAAAGACCGTGCTCTTCCCGCAGGCTCCCCTTTCCTCCTTCCTGTCCCCTCCCAGAATGGGGAGGTTCTTCAAGCTGGTTGGTTGATTGGGCTGGAAGTTCAAAGTTTTTTTAGATTCTGAGAACCATGCTTTCTTAAGAACTCTCAAATACCAGCCAGATGTGCTTAGAATCCAGTCAACTACTAATCCAGTCAAATCAGCCAGTAATCCACTCAGGTGGGGTCCTGAGTATCTGCCAAATCTCATCTATCACATTCCATTATCTTGACACCTGATAACCCCAACCAATCCTTTGCTCACTGATTCTCAAACTTCTGGGATTCTAACACTCAATTTGGTTCTTATTTGATTTTTAACATATTCCTTACCCCCTCTTCCTGAGAACTCAATGGGTATAGATAGATAAGTAGATAGAGACATACAGTTAGATAAAATATTTGTAAGGGTATGTGGCATGAGGTGCTGTTGTTTTTGCCCATGTGGAATTGTTGAGTGGTCACAAAAATAACCGGTGAGTTACTTTTCTCATCTTATTTAATGAGAAACACAGGACAGGGCACAAGTTTATTGGGAACAATCAATACACATTTATTAAGTGCTAGGTATACAATAAGAGGCAAAAGACAGCCCTTACCCTCAAGGGATAGGTAGATTTGAAAATTACAATCTAATGGGGAAAGACAGCATGTAAACAAATACATAGGAATAAGCTACATACAGGATAAATGGGAAATAATTGATAGAGGGAATGCACTAGAATTTAGAAGGGTTGGAGAAAGCCTCCTGTAGATGGTGGGGTTTTAGTTGAGATTTAAAGAAAGTCAGGGAGGTCAGTAGGAGGAAGAATGTTTCAGGCATGGGGGACAGCCAGAGAAAATGTCTGGAATCAAGAAATGAAATGTCTTGTGGAACAGCCAGGAGGTCAGTGTCACTGGATTGGAGTACCTGTTAAGGAGTAAGGTCAAACAAGTCCTGAGAGGTAGGAAAGGGCTTTGAATGACAGAGTATTTTTATTTGCCACAGGAGTTTATTGAATGAGGGGTGGGGGTGGGGAGGTGACATGATCATCCTTGTGTTTTAGGAAAATCACTTTAGTGGCTGAATGGAGAATGGGTTGGATTGGGGACAGACAAACCAGGTCAACCCACCAGCAGGCTATTGTAATAATCTAGGCATGAGGTAATGAGGGCTTGTACTAGAACCACCCACTAAGTGGGGGAAAATACCACTCTCTGAGAGAGAATATTAATAACTTTTTTTCTTAAGCATAGAAAACAAGATTCCAAGAGGTAGAGGAATTGGGCTCCAGAGAGAGAGAGTCTGATGGAAATATCTTGATCTCCTTGACCTGAAGAATGTGGGAAGGAACTCCCAAGTAAGGAAATGGCTAGGGAGATGACATCTGTTTCAACAAAAGATAGAGTGGGAGAGAAAAAGACAAAGGGGACCAAGGGGACTAGAGGATAGATGTGAGTATGAGTAGCCGGTAATAACTTTGTCAGGGACTCCATAAGGGGCAGTATGATCTTAAAAGAAGAAAAAACTCTGAGGAAAAACAAGCAGAAATACCTGGACATGCTGGTAAAAATGTGGGCAGCTAAAACAATGAGAAAGTTCTCTTCAAGGTTGGCCTTTATCTAGTCTTCTCTGTGATTCCACCCAAACACAAATAGGTTTCAATTGTCCCTCCCAAAGGAACTGTTTTCCTTGTTACTCCCTGGGTCCTAGTCATTCTCATTGGCCCATAGACACCCCACCACTAACCAGCTTCTCTGTTTAGATCCATCCAGCAAACATACTAACCAGGTCGCATGTTGTATTCAAAAACCAAACAAATAGTTTATAACCAGCAAGAGCAGTACCAGAAGCAAAAACAACTGCCAATCTCTAGCTTCATCCCTCACGTTGAAGTTTTTCTCTCTGCTTACTCCCTTACCCAGGAGGAGAAATCAGGAAACTTATGTGCTTAATAGAAACCTCCTGTTACCCTGAGTTGCCCAAGGTGAAGGGAGCCTATCAGCAGCTCACAAAGGAATGGCAGATTAAGGGAATTCACTTTTTTGCAGAAGGTCTGACTATACTTTCAGGGCTTCAGGACTGGCTATCTCTCTCCCTCTTCCTCCATGGACAAGCAGCTCCACTTTCACCTGGTGATTGCCTTGGTCAAGCAGAAGGGCAAAACCTCAAGGCTACCATTATTTAGTAGAGTAAGGAGACCAGGAGCTTCAGTGTTTACAAGCCAAGTTAGAAGGATCATAGCCAGTAGGACTCTTTTTCTCCTTCTGTCATCACTGGCTCCTTTCTTCACTTTCACTTTCCTTGTCAATTTAACTTTGTCACCATCCATTTTATTGTTAAGTTTATCACTTAACTTCTCTGGGCCTCAGTCTCCTTATCTGTATAATGGGAGAAGGGTAGTACTAAGCTGGACACATACATGATGAACAATTTGCCTGTTAAATAAAAAAAATACAAAACAAAAACTACGTCTTGGAAAGGATGTTCAAAAAAACTTTAAGTATAAGAAAAAAAAGGGATTTCAGCTATTGCCTCCCAAGAGAGAATCTGATGGAGATGTCTCAATCTCTCAGGCCTGAGGAACATGAGAAGGGAACACTCAATTGAGGAAATGTCTTTTGAATGCCCAAGGATGAGAAGCTTATTTCAATAAAGGGAGACACTGTGTGGGAATTCAAAGTGGCTCAAGGAATCTTGAGGATGGGTATGAAACTTGAGCTCCAGAATTGCCTTTCGTAGAGTTGTGTAGTAGAAAGACTTTAGGATTTGAATTCAAGAGATGTCTGGTCAGGGGCAAGTTACTTAAACTCTATGAGCCTCAGTTTTCTCATCTGTAGAATGGGAATGATAATATTTGCACAATGTAGTATCTCACAGGGGTATTTATAATGGGGAAAATATAAACCTTAAAGTTCTACTATAGAAAATGGAGTTGTTGCTGGGTCCATCTGTTTTCTTTTTTACCACTGTAATCTTCTTCTGTCCTACTATGGATGAGTTCCTAATTGCCAAATCTAATGGATTTTTTCCTCAGTATTTATCCTTGCTTGACTCTCTGCAGCTTTTGACATTGTTGATCACCTCCTCTGGAATATTCTTTCCTCTCTGGGTTTTTCAAACTCTCTCTCTCTTTCTTTCTTTCTTTCTTTCTTTCTTTCTTTCTTTCTTTCTTTCTTTCTTTCTTTCTTTCTTTCTTTCTTTCTTTCTTTCTTTCTTTCTTTCTTTCTTTCTTTCTTTCTTTCTTTCTTTCTCTTTCTGGGGCAATTGGGGTTAAGTGACTTGCCCAGGGTCACACAGCTAGTAAGTATCAAGTGTCTGAGGCTGGATTTGAACTCAGGTCCTCCTGACTCCAGGACTGGTGCTTTATCCACTGTGCCACCTAGCTGCCCCTCTGGGTTTCCTTTAATGACACTGTCCTCTTGTGGTTCTCCATCTGCCTGTCTCCTGACTCCTCAGTCTTTTTTACTGGACCTTCATGCAGGTCACACACACTAACTGTGGGAAGCTTCTATTCTGGACCCTCTTCTTTTTTCCCCTTCTTATTGTTTTATTTTATCTCGCTCGGTGATCCCATAACCATGCAAGGGTTCAGCGATCATTTATGTGTGCATGATTCCCAGCCCTGTATTTCCAGCCCTCAGCTCTACTCCTGTATCAACCACTCTCTTTCAGACATCCTGAATTTGCTGTCCTGCAGGTATCTCTAATTCAATACATCCAAACAGAAAGTCCCCATTTCTCTTTTACTTGGAAGGACACTTCCATCCTCCAAGTCAGCCTTTCTTGCATCATTCTCAATCCTTCGTTGGCTCTCACCTCCCATATCTCATCTGTTGTCAAACATCGTCTCCATAACAGGGTTTGTATATGTCCCCTTCTCACCACTCATGCCACTACCACCCTACTAAAGGTGCTGATCACATCACACCCAGGCTATTCCAATATGCCTTTGATTGGTCTCTCTGACTCAAGTCTCTTCTCATTCCAGTCTGTCCTCCAGTGAGCTGGCAAGTGATTTTCCTAAAGTCTAACCATGTTATTCCCCAACTCAATAAAGTCCAGGTTATCTCCAAGATCAAATATAAAATCCTTTGTTTGGCATTGAAAGTCTTTCATAACCTGGCCCCTCTCCACTTTTTGGCCTCTTCTTACATTTTACTCCCCTCTACTCACTCTCTGATCTATCCATTCTTGCCTGTTTGTTGACCTTTGTACATGAGACTCCATCTCCTTACTTTGTATATGGGCTGTCCCCCATGCTGGAGAGACTCTCCCTACTCACACCCACCCTCTGAGATTCCGAGGCTTCAGCCCAAGAACCAACTTGGCAGAAACCATTGTCTGGACACTGCCCCCAATGTCTTCCCTAAGAAATTACTCTCCATTTACATTGTATATATCATATAGGCATGGTTTTTTACATATCATTTCCTGCATTAGAATGAATGCTCCTTTAAGGAAGTTACTATTTTTACCCTTTTTTTTTGTATTCCCTGGCGCACAGCAAGTGCTTAAGGAATGCACTTGCTGACTGACTAATTGACTGAGGCTTTAGACACCTATGGGAGGGGCTGTCATGGAAAGGAAGTATTCCATCAAGGTCCTGGGGAAGAGAAGACAGCGGACTGTGATATATTAGTGCCCTGTCCTTGAAGTCAGTGTTTTATTCCATTTGAGGGGCCAGGGACTCTTGAAAAACGAACCAAAGGAAAACCTCCATATGTCTCCACCCAAATTATATACCAAATTTTTGTATGTCTCCTATGCCTGGTCTCCAACCTCCTTCTCAAATAGCTAGATGTAGTCTGAAACCAGGAAACAAAAGCTTTCTTTTACCTCTGGTCAATCCAAGCAGGTCAAATATATCTTCAAATCTCATGACATCTAGAACTCTGTGTGTGTGTGTGTGTGTGTGAATTTTATGCAATCTGTTGCTAGTACAGCAGAGAATGGCAACTGGCTTCCTGAATTCTCTCCTACTATTAACGTTAGGGTTCTCTCCTATGTCTAGCATATTGGGATTACAGTCCTTTTCCTCCTTAGGTAGCCCTATCTCCCATCTCCCTCCTTGTATGAAGTAATCAGAATAGCCACACATTCTAAAGTTAACAAAGCAACTGAAATGAATTTCCTAAATAAGGAGAACAGCAATAATTTGGAGGCAGAAATTTCAGGATAAAAACTTACTCTGATCTCCCAATCTACTCTGTGTCCAAATCTTATGTGTGGTATGCCACTCAGAGCCTCAGTTTTCCCATCCATAAATTGGAATAACAATATTTCTAGGACATATTATTAGATTGTTTTAAGGACACCAAGGTGGAAGCTCCAATAGCTGTAGAACTATGACTTATTGATACTACAAGTAAGAAAAAAACCATTTAGGGTAAATGCTGAATCTCACTTTAGAGTCAGCTCTTACTAATTTCCCATGGTTTGATAGCTTTTTTGTTTAGAGCAGGGTTCTCAATCTCGAGTCCATTGAACCTGTTTTTTTTTAATCTTGATAATTATAATTCAATAAATTAGGTTTCTTTCATAATCTGATGCATTTTATTTTATGAAGTTAAAAACACAATTCTGAGAAGGGGTCTGTAGGCTTCATCAGATTGCCCAATGGGTTGACGACATTAAAAAAAATTAAGACAGAAACCATCTTGGATGACCGTATTATACTTTATTCACTTACAAAACACACAGTTCACATTCCTTAGAACTTGATGCTAGAAAAGTATTTTCTTTCTTTTTCTTTTTTTGCAGGGCAATGAGGGTTAAGTGACACACAGGGTCACACAGCTAGTAAGTATCAAGTGTCTGAGGCTGGATTTGAACTGACGTCCTCCTGAATCCAGGGCCTATGCTTTATCCACTGCACCACCTAGCTGCCCTAGAAAAGTATTTTCAAAGGCTCTATCTAGTCTTCAGAAAATCTGATGTTTGGTCCAGGAAATTTTGTCAAACTTACAACTTTCTACTAGCCAGTATCCGGGCATTTATAGCCTACTGCTTTTCACTACAATCTTCTCACCTACTTCATATTCTTCCACATCATTAGGAATTGAAAAAAATGGATCAATGAATGATGGGAAACACACAAAACTTTTATGCAAAATAACTTGTGAAAGGGGAGAGAAGTGCATCTTAATCCCAGAAAAACTTCAGTTTCCACAGGTTCATGAAAACGATAGACATAAAGCTCTTAAAGAAGCAGACAATTCTGAAAGGGAGATTTCAGGAGAATGAAGAGACAGCATTACAGGTGGCAAAAGTAATATTCAATGAGTTTTCTTTTTTCCTTCACTCTCCCCTTTTCCCAGGTGGCTTGGCAGATAGAGTGCTGGGCCTAGAGTCAGGAAGATCTATGTTCATATCCAGCATCAGACACTTACTAGCTGTGTGACCCTATGTAAGTCACTTACTCTCTGCCTCAGTTTCCTCATCTGTAAATGGGGACAATACCAGCAACTACCTCTCAGGGTTGCTATGAGGATCAAGTGAGATAATATTTTTTGTAGTGCTTTGTAAACCTGAAAGCACTATAGAAATGCTATTTATTTATTTTGAAATTCTATGTTGTTCGATCATATCTGCTTGGCAATGTTGAGAATACCAAACTGAGGAAGAAGAACAATTTTTTAAGTTATGTGCTGCTAGTTTTCCACTAACACTGTAATTTCCCTGTGTTAAAAAAACCAAACTAAAACAAAACTAAAACCCCAAACTAGGCTCATCTTTCCCCTTTGTTTGTTGTTGAGTTGTTTCATTTGTGTCTCTCTGTGACCTTACTTGGGTTTTTCTTGGCAAAAATATTGGATTGGTTTGCATTTCCTTCTCTAGCTCATTTTACAGATGACACAAACAGGGTTAAATGACTTGTCTAGTGTCACACAGCTAATAACTGTCTGAGGTAAAATTTGAAATCAGGTCCTCTTGACCTCATGGTCAGTACTCTATCCACTGTACCAACTAGATGTACAGATAAAAGCCCTTTCTTTATTTCCCATCCATTCTCCAACCTTGTAACCACCTTGCCATCCTTACCTCCTCCCTGCACTTATCCCAGCCATAGTGCTAAGTCTTAGGGACGAAAATATAAAAAGAGACAATTCCTGACCTCAAGCAGTTTACATTCTAATAAGATGACACATATGAGGGAGTGGTGACCTTCCATGAACAGCTGGATGGTGATGGTTGAGTGAGACAAGAAGATTAAGTATGGTTTGGTGTAAAGCAATAGTTATGGTGGGTTGGTTAAGCTGATTGTGTTACCAGTTAGTCTCTTTTAAATTGGTCCCTTATGATCCCTACTGTGAGATAATAATGGGGTTCTAGGGGACCCAAAGAGCCTTTCCCCACCTTTCTTAAAGCCAGCCCAGAGTCAGGAGAATTCCAAAGGAAATGTAGTTGGACCTTGAACTGTGAATAGAGACAATTAGAGATTAAAACCACACTTACATGAAAGCCTTCCCCTCAGAGGGTCTGTCTTCTGAACTCTGACTTCAGTACATACTGCTCTGGACCAGCCTCAAGTCCAGTAAACCAATAGATTTGAATGATGCCAGCCAATTAGCTTGAAGCAGTGTGTAAGGGCCGCCTCTCCTCTGGACCACAAGAAGCTTACACTCTCACGTGCTCGCTTTCCCTGGGAATGCTGGAGGGAGCAGCCACGCTTTTTTTTCTCTCTCTCTCTCCTCTGAACTTTTGGGGTATAGCTCACCTCTTTACTAATATTTAATATGCTTTAATAAATGCTTAATGAACCAAACTGGTACTATAGCCTCTAATTTCTAAGTAACAATATTTTAGAAACCCCAGCTAAATTCCCTAAAAGTTGGGACAGAGGTAGGACACCACATAAATTTTCAAATGACATATTACCAGGATCATTACAACTGTTTACAGAATTGTCTTCATGTGCTGAATATATCTTTTTTTTAAGTGGGGCAATGAGGGTTAAGTGACTTGCCCAGGGTCACACAGCTAGTAAGTGTCAAGTGTCTGAGGTTGGATTTGAACTCAGGTCCAGTGCTTTTAACCACTGTGCCACCTAGCTACCCCATGCTGATTATTTCTTCTTACATTCTAGGTCTGATCACATAGCCTTAATTGCTCAGAAACTTTCAGCTGCTTCATATTGCCTTCCAAATAAAGTTCAGACTCCCTAGTTGTGAATGAAAGGTTCTCTCCATTTTGGTTCTGATCTACCATTTCTAGGCTTAATCCACACTATTTTCCACCCATATTTACATATTAAAATGCTACCTATCTTATATTTTAAGGCCTACTCAACTCAGATATCAGATCCTTCATGAAGTATTATCTTATCTTCTAAGCTGGAAATGATCTATGAATTCTCATTGAATCTCTTGTAAATGTATAATTAATTTTTTTGAGACACAATTTCCTTATTAGTCAAATGAGATTGAGATATATATTTGATAAAGACCAACTTTGGAGTCACAAAGACCAGGTTTCAGACCTGCCTATGAAAAGTACCAGTTATGTGACAAGAGGCAAGTCATATTACCACTCTGAACCTCAAATAGGTTCAGAGGACTTATTTCCAAAATCATAGGTTGTTATCTGATCTGTTTGTGGAGAATGTTCCTCATGCTGACAAAAATCACATAACCTGCAACAAAAAAACCAACTAAAAATTAAGAGATTCTAGATACCTGACAGCCCAATTGTTTGCAATTCAATGAAAAATTATTCTTTTCCAATGATCAAGCATTTAGGTTTTTTTCTCTCCCTAATTCCTTCCAATTAAACTAAAAGAAATAAAGAAAGGGGGGCAGCTAGGTGGCCCAGTGGATAAAGCACTGGCCCTGGATTCAGGAGGACCTGAGTTCAAATCCAGCCTCAGACACTTGAGACTTACTAGCTGTGTGACCCTGGGCAAGTCACTTAACCCTCATTGCCCCACAAAAAAAACCCCATAAAAAATAAAGAATGGAACAAAGGAAAGAAGGAAGGAAGGAAAGAAGAAAAAGGAAGGGAGGAAAGAAGAAAGGAAAGGAAGAATGAAGAAAGGAAGAAAGAAAGGAAAGAAGGAATAAAGAAAGGAAAAAAGAAAGGAAGAAAAAAGAAAGGGGGAAAGAAAGAAAAAGAAAACCTTAGTAACAAATAGGCATAGTCAACTAAACAAATGTCCTATTGGTCATGTCCCAAAAATGTATGTCTCATTCTATGTCTTGAGTTTATCACCTCTGTCAAAATTCCATTTTTAAAAAAAGACTTTGTGTCTCTATTTCTCCTAGGCTGGAAGTGCAAAGATTACTCATATACTTGATTTCACTTCTAGTAGGCATGGAAGCTTTGACTTTCTCCACTTTTCATGTGGATCAGTTTACTTTGCCCTTAGGTACAATAGATTGTGAACTCCTTGAGAATAGGAACTGAGGGTTTTTTTTTTCCTTTCTTTGTATCCTCAGTGTTTAACACAGTTCCTGGCACGTAGAAGACACCTATTATTATTGAATGAATGAACTGGGTGGCCTCCCATTAATGGGGTCTTGACATATTGCTCCTGCATTAAATATAGACACCCAATTGGTTTAGCCCACTGTAGCTCAGAACTCCTGGACTCAAGATATCCCCCAACCTCAGCCTCCCTGGTAACAGAAATTAGAGGCATACACTAATGGCTAGCTTCAATTCACTTTGTAACAAAAATAAATTTCAAACTTTAAAAATAAATTCAATTATAAAATTCGTAATTATTGTTCTTATAAATCATCTTTTTCACTTGACAGAATAATTTCATGAATAAATGAAGTCATGTATAATATGGGTTTGTATCTCTAAATGAATAAAATGTTATGAGAACTACAATGGATATTAAAAAGATAAATATGACACATAGATACTAATCATATAATAGATTTAGAGCTGGAAAGGACTTTTGAGATCTTTGTTTCCAACTCCTTTATTTTACAGACGAGAAAAGTGAGAATTGGATACATCAAGAGACTTGCTTATGTTTGCAGACGTATGAGAGAGATTTGAACACAAGTCTTTAGAGTCAACATCCAGGGCTCTTCCCACTGCACCACACTATCTCTAAGATCCCTTCCAACCTCAAAGTAATATCAATTTCCTGTGAACATAGTGGATGCTCAATTAATACTTCTTATGAATGAATGATTATTTTTCAATTCTCATTACACTTCCCACTCCACCAAAAAGATTCTAATTTGTTCTTTTTTAAATATGGACAAAGAAGATCCCTTACCTACTGTTTCACATGCAGCTTCAGAATTTCTGGGAATTTTATATCCTTCGATAAGACATGCTTGTATACCCACATGAAGCTAGTTACCTGTGACTGATGATTAAGCATAGCTATAATAATTAAAATAACATAGAGGATATAATAGATTTAAAGGCAACTCTGTACACACCTAGAAGAGACAGGTGTAGTATGGGGATTTAACATAACAGCTATCTCCCTCAAAGTAGTTCTGATGAATCTGAAGCCAGGTGTGCCAGGTTAGTCATAGTACAGGTCTATTTAGATGAGTAGATAGACATCTTGGGTGGCCTGAGACAATAGTGGGTTTTATGGACTTGTACTAGTTGTTGGATAGACCAACAGAGCTATAACCTGGAATTGTGGTGTCTAGGACAAATTCAGTTGGTGGGGTGGGACATAGAAGACAGTCTGGCTAGGTGAGATGTATTTGTGCCTGGACACGGTTGACCCATCCCATGGAGAGCCTAGACCCCAGACTTCTTGCCACATGGCCAGTAAACTTTCACCCTGACTCTCTTATCCACAGGAGAAGGTTGAAGGGGAGGTGGCAAGGAAGAGATACATGGTGATGGAGAAGACAGGCCCAGAAAGAAGACCCTGGAACATTTAGGAGTGATGCTGTGCAGCAAGGGGATAGAAGAAACCTGACTACAAGGCACAAAGTAGTTAGGGTAGAGACATGCCCATTGGAAGGAAGAAGAGCCCTAGGCATCCCCAACCTAGCTATATATGCCAGTTTCTATCCTTGGATGGGTCTTGTGGGAAATGATGAGGAGTTTAGACAGGGAAATAGAGAGGGAAGGAGAAAGGTGATGGGCAGAAATATTGAAAAATAGATGATAGTTCTTTTTTTTCTTGAGTTTTACCTTTGGAGTTAGTATCAGTACATCTTATTTTGATCCTTGGACTAGTCATCCAATGCCTTTGGATTTTAGATTCCTCATCTGTAAAATGAGGTCTGTAAATTGGTTTAGAGGGCCCTCTAAGGTACCCTCTCATTCTATTTATTCATTCATTCATTCATTTATTTATTTATTCATTCATGCATTCATTTATTTATTTATTCATTCATGCATTTATTTATTTATTCATTCATTCATTCATTCATTTATTCATTCATTCATTCATTTATTTATTTATTTTTGCGGGGCAATGGGGGTTAAGTGACTTGCCCAGGGTCACACAGCTAGTAAGTGTCAAGTGTCTGAGGCTGGATTTGAACTCAGGTACTCCTGAATCCAGGGCCGTTGCTTTATCCACTGCGCCACCTAGCCGCCCTCATTCTAAATTTATGATTCTACAATACGCTAATAATATTTCCTGGGTTCCCCAAAGAGGGATCATTTCACAGACTTAGAGAATCAAAACATGTCAGAGCTCTTAGGGACCTTAAAGATCATTTTAATCCAGCCCTTTTATTTTGCAGATGAAGAAACTGAGGTCCAGAAAAGTGAATCAGCTTGTTCAAATTTCCACAGTGGATTAATGGAAGAGCCGAGTCAAAACCCCATGTCTCCTGCCCTTTCTTCTTTAGAAGAACATACTATTTTTTTTAAATTTTTTTTAGTGAGGCAATTGGGGTTAAGTGACTTGCCCAGGGTCACACAGCTAGTAAGTGTTAAGTGTCTGAGGCCGGATTTGAACTCAGGTATTCCTGACTCCAGGGCCGGTGCTCTATCCACTGCGCCACCTAGCTGCCCCAGAACATACTATTTTAATTGAACATTCCTTAGATAAAAATGTGACTTCAAGGGCAGCTAGGTGGTGCAGTAGATAGAGCACCCACCCTGGAGTCAGGAGGACCTGAGTTCAAATCCGGCCTCAGACACTTGACAGTTACTAGCTGTGTGACCCTGGGCAAGTCACTTAACCCCAATTGCCTCACACAAAAAAATGTGACTTCAGTGTCTCCTCAAGGTCTTTCTCTGCTGCCTCCTTGTGGGGTGAAGACTATGCCAATGAAACTCAAGCTTTGGCAGGTTCTGCCATGGTGGGAAAGTTTTAAGTATGGCCAAATATCCCATAAAATAATATTTCTATTTGCTTCTGGACTTCTGAAAAAGCCCTATGAGTTGATAATAGACTTATTGGGTAATAGACTGAGTGTTTTCCAGGGATCAACCCAGCTAATTACAGAGACATATCTACTACTGTAAGTTGCTTTCATGGTGCATGATGATGTTGGTGGTGGCGGTGATGATGATTGGCACTCAGGCCTGGGCAGCCCCTTAAGGATTCTTCACTGATAAACAAACACATGTATTTAGGTCACCATGCATATCTGTCAATGAGTTGGGTTAAAATGGTCATAATTGTATAATACTTTATATAATTGTATAATATCATATATAATAAGTGTATATCTTCCACAGATGGAGAGAGCCCCTCAAAGTGTTTGCATTTGTATTTGTATGCTATGAGCAATGTATTTTGCATTATTTTTTTAAAACAACAACTATCCTAACTGAAATATAGGGATCAATTTGTATGGTTTGTAGCAGGTTGGTTGTACATTTCCTCACGTAATTTCCTATTTGACCACAAGGTGGCAGCAAAAGCAAGCCACAGAAGTCACTGTGAATGAGTATGGCTTTGCTTAGGGGCTAAAAGCCCTTTACCTCCACTTTCTGAAAAGGCCCATTTCATAAATTTTTCAAATGATTTTTATAGGATTCAAAGCTAAAAGGTTATATTTTTGAGCTGTATGTATTTACATATGATCTCGTTGTCTCTTCCCTGAAATTTAAGCTTCTTTTGAGGAGGGGTTGTTTTATTTTTTTGTCCTTGTATTCCCAGGGCTTAGTATTATGCAGGGCACATTTAGGTGCTTAATAAATGCTTATTGGTTGGTTGGTTGATTGACTGATTAAGAGAAACTTGTTTGCTAGTTTTCCCAAGGGATCATTTAGTCAAACTCACTTACAGTACTGCTGAAGAAAATGAGGTCCTGAAAGGGATTTATGCTAAGGATTTGCCCCGAATCCAGTCCAGGGATAGTTTTTCTAGTTTTTCCCTACACTGGAATGGTTTCAAGATATCTGGCCCAGTCCTCAAGTATCCCAATTCTAGGGACCTTTCCCTAGCTAACATTCTATTATTATCAGGAATGTGCTTAATTTCCTTGTCCATTGTAGGTTGCAGGGCCATTGCTTCTGCTCTCTGTTCTCTTTAATGGATGAATAAAAAAGCCTTTATTAAGTGCTTACTTATTATGTTAAGGAACAAAAACTAAAACTCAAAACAACACTGTGCTAAGATCTGGGGATAAAAAAAAGTAAAACAATTCTTTATCTCCAGGAGCTTACACTGAAATGGGGGAAAACTGACATGTAAGAGGTTTCAGCTCTGAGTAAGATGGAAAGGTTCTTAGGGTGCAGTGGCAAAGCAGATGATAAGACATCTTCTTTGGTGCCATTTCCATTGATAAAACCATATCTGGTTCAGATATTGAACCATTTTATGTGGTCTTTTTTGGGTTTTCAATTGTTATGGCTACTGAAGAGGCTGGAGCTGTATCTCCACAAGAATTGCTGAATGGTAGCTTATGAGAGGCTGGACTATAAGCAGGGCCAGAGGTCTGAGGGCAGGGGTGTGATAGAGCCAGCTGTATCAGTTTGTGAGCTGATTGTTAAATTAAAAAAAAATTAACTTTTTTATTTTTCTTTTTTATTTCTTATTCATTCATTAAAAATTAATTAATCAATCAATTAATTCATTTATTCATCTATCTATCTGTCATCTATTTATTTTGTTTTGTTAAATTTTCAATGTGAGCATTTATACCTTGGGATAGCTAGGTAGTACAGTGGATGGAGCACTGGGTTTAGAAGCAGGAAGACTCATCTTCATGAGTTCAAATCTGGCCTCAAACACTCACTAGCTGTGTGACCCTGGGCAAGGCCACTTCACCCTGTCTGCCTTATTTCCTCTGTAAAATGTGCTAGAGAAGGAAATGGCAAACCACTCTAGTATCCATCCTTGCCAAGAAAACCCCAACTGGGGTCATGAAGACACAACTGAAATGACTCCACAACAATATTTACACCTCAGAAATTGGCATATGCTTCAAATAATAGCTTGATTTATTGTTTTGCTGATTGTTTAGACTTAAGCAAGAGATGGAGATATGTGAACAACACAGATTAAAGTGTGTCTGGTCTGGCATTTTCAGAGTTCTGACTGTTAAACATTTACCAGCATACTTTTGTCTCAGAGGCATTACTTTTCAAAGGCCCTTTGGCACATAGAATTGGTGAACAAATATTTCTTATACCAAGATAACAGGACAGTAGAATCATAGGTTTGAAACTAGAAAGGATGCTAGGGGTCATAGACTTCAACTTCATTTTATAGATTAGGAAATTGAGACCCAGAAGGATTAATCAATTTGCTCTATGTCACACAGGTAGTAAGCAACAGAACTATGACCTTGAACCAAGGTCATCTGACTCAGAATGTAGTTCTCTTCTCATCTTTTGCAACTTCAAACTGCATTCTAGGTAAACTACAAATTCCTTTCCTGGCATTCAAGGCCCTCTGCTATGCCCTCAAAGCCAGTGAGACTTTATCCTTGTTCCTTGCTGCTACTTTGGGATATGATCATAGACAATCAATTACAGCACCATAGATTAAGAGCTAGAAGAGAGCTCAATGTCCAGTACCACTCATTTTACAGATGACATAACTGAGGTCCATAAAGTTTAAGTGACTTGCTTAAGGTTTCAGAGATAGTAGACATGACAAACCTTATCCAGTTCCTTTTATTGTGCATTCAAATAATGCCTTCAGGTCCTTTGATTCTGTAGGGAAGCTAGGTGGCACAGGAGATAGAGTACTGGGACTGGAGTCAGGAAGACTCATCTTTATGAGTTCAAATCTGGCCTCAGATACATATTAGTTGTATGACCCTGGGTAAGTCACTTAACCCTATCCGTTTCAGTTTCCTCATTTGTAAAATGAGTTGGAGAAGGAAATGACAAACCATTCAAGAATCCATGTCAAGAAAACCTTAAATGGGGTCTTGAATAGTCAGACACAACCGAACAACAACAATCTTTGATCATGTCGCCATTCTTTTTCTGTTGTACTGCCTTTCTCTTTGCCACCATCACTCCAGCAAAACCTCCTCCTTTGAGGGTCATTCCCATCCAGTCCATGTCCTTGTTGTAGACACCTACTCATTTCAGATTCATCAAGTCCTTGTCCTTTATTCTGCAATTGCTTGTTCCTTTATCCTATCACTACTCACGTCTTAGACAAATATCAATCTTGAATTATAGCCACCATCTTCATTCTGGTCACCACTTGCATATCCCTCTTCTAATCTCATGCTTCTGAGCACTGCTGGAGGAAATCCCCATGCCATATGAATCTAATACAAATTTGTGTTTTCTAATCTCAACTGGGCCCTCACTGATGCACACAAATCATTTTATCCTTCCTTGAATGCTGCTTTTAAATTCCTCACAGCAGCTATTCCAAATCTCTCCTCTCCCTTAGACTTTTATACCCTCTCTGGCCACTCCTCAGTAGAATATTTTGCCTAACATCTCACTGTCAGAAATTGAAACCATTTGCTGCAAGCTCCTTCATCTCCCTTAATTCAACTCCCCAATACTGCTTTGTAAAATCTCCCATTCTCTCTTGTCGTGCTGTATTTTCTGAGGAAACTGAAGGCCCTTTTCCTCTTCAAGCCTGACTGACCACTCTACTTATTTCCTTGATCACATCTCCACTAGTATCCTCTGGGGAGTTTGCCCATGTATCATTAATTTCTCCTTATCTATCGGCACTTCTCTGGTTAACAAGCAAAACTTGTATTTCCAACAGTCCTTTAAAGAAAACAAACAACAACTGAGCATCAGTAAGGGTAAAGTGACTTCCCCAGGGTCACACAGCTAGTATCTGAAGCTGGATTTTAACTCAGATCCTCATGATTCCAGGGCCATTGCTCTGTCCACTGTGCCACCTAGCTGCCCCATACTCAGACTCTTTAAAAAAAGCCATTTGCACTTGTATTATCTATTTCCTTACCTCCCGTGAATCCAGTTCTCATCTCCTTGCCACCTGGCTTCTATACCTACCATTACAATGAAATTGTTCTCTCAAATTTCACCAACAGTACCAAATGTCAAAAATCAAAGGACTTTTCTCACGGACCCTCTTGACTTTTGCAACTTTTCAAAATTTTGATCACTCTGTGCCTCAGGATATTCTTTCTTCTCTTGAATTCTGTGATACTGAGTTCTTCTGCTTGTCTTCCTTATCCAAATGTCCCTTCTTAGTTTCCTTTGCTGGGCCTTTATCCATCTCCTGGTCTTGACCATGGATATACATCAAGGCTCTCTTCTAGGCTACTGTTTCTCTCTCTTTTTTAAAAACAATCTCTATTTTGTTGATCTTATCTGATCCTATGGATTAAATTATCATCTTTATTCAGAAAACTCCCAATTCTATCATCTATCTATCTGTCTATCTCTATCTATCTATCTATCTATCTATCTATCTATCTATCTATCTATCTATCTATCTATCTATCTATCTATCTATCTAATCCTTATTTCCCCCTAAACTCCAGTCCAACATTTCTAGATGCTGAATGTTGACCAGTCATCTCCATTTGATATCCCATCAGCACCTCAAAATCAACACATCCAAGATGGAAATGATTATTCTCCTGTATCTCTCCCTACTCCCAACCTCCTCTAAGTTTCCCTGTTTCTGTTGGAGGAATTACCATCCTTTCATTTAGCTAGGTTTGAACTCCGGAGTCATCCCTTATATTTTCCCTTACCTCATCTTCTATGTCTACTAAGTTGGAAAGGCTCATACATTTCATCTTTACAAGGTTTCTAGCCTCTATCCCTTTCTCTTTATCCATGCAGAAACTATCTTCATTAAAATCCTCATCATCTCTAGCCTGTAGCATTTCAATAGCCACCTAATTGGTTTCTGTTCTTTCATTCTTTCCCTCTCCAATCTATCTTCCACACAGTTGCCAAAATAATCTTCCCAAGATGCAATTATGACAATAGAACTATAAGATTGCAGGCTCAGAGCTGAAATGTACTTTAGGGATCATCTTGTCTCCCTCTCACCCCCCATTTCATAGATCAGGAAAGGGAGGCCCAGGTAATTTAAGTGACTACTTGCTCAAGGGTACACCAGTAGCCAATGTTAGAGCCAGGATTCAAACTGAATACTTTCTAACTATTGTATTCTCTTGTTCAAAAACCTAAATTGGCTCTCTCTTTCTTTAAATAATAAACTTTTTGATTTATAGTTTTGGATTCCAATTTTATCCCTCTTTCCCTCCTTCCCCTCCTCATTCCCTGAGACAGCAATCAGATATAGGTTATACATGTATGACTATGTAAAACATTTCCATATTTGTCATTCTGTATAAGCAAACTCAATTAAAAGAAAAAAAAAGTGAAAAATAGCATTCTTCAGTCTCTTCCACCAATATCAGTACTTTCTTTGGAGGTGGATAGTATGTTTCATCAATAGTCCTTTGGGATTGTCCTGGCTCATTGTATTGTTGAGAATAGTCAAACCATTCACAGTTCTTCATCAAACAATATTGCTATCTCTGTGTACAATGTTCTCTTGGTTCTGCTCACTTCACAATACATCATTTTATACATGTCTTTCCAGGCCTTTCTGAAGCCATCGTACTTGTCATTTATTATAGCACAATAATATTCTATCACCATCATTTACCACAACTTGTTTAGCCATTCCCCAATTTATGGGCATTACTTTGATTTCCATTTCTTAGCCACCACAGAAAGAGCTGCTATAAATAATTATTTTGTACAAATAGGTTTTTTTCTCTTTTGGGGGATGTCTTTGGCATATAAACCTAGCAGTGGTACTGCTGGATCAAAGTGTATGCATAGTTCTATAGATCTTTGGGCATAGTTCCAAATTGCTATCCACAATGGTTGGATCTTTTCACAACTCCACCAATAGTGGATTAGTGTCCCAGCTTTCCCACATCCCCTCCAACATCCAATATTTTCCTTTTTTGTTATATTTGTCACTCTGATAGGTGTGAGGTGATACCTCATAGTTGTTTTAATTTGCATTTTTCTGATCAATAATGATCTAGGACATTTTTTTTCATAAGATTATAGATAGCTTTGATTTCTTTGTCTGAAAACTGCCTGTTCATATCCTTTGACCATTTATCAATTGGGGAGTGACTTGTATTTTTATAAATTTGACTGAGTTTTCTATATATTTGAGAAATGAGGCCTTTATCAGAGATACTTGTTTCAAAAATTCTTTCCCAATTTTCTATTTCCCTTGTAATCTTGGTTACATTAGTTTTGTTTGTGAAAAAGCTTTTAAATTTTATACAATCAAAATTATCTATTTTATATTTAATTTTATTCTCTATATCTTCTTTGGTCCTAAATTCTTCTCTTGCCCATAAATCTGACAGATAAACAATTCCATACTCCCTTAATTTGTTTATAGTATCATCCTTTATGTATAAATCATGTACCCATTTTGAGCTTATTTTTGTATACGATGTGAGATGTTTTGGCTCTCTCTTTAAGGCTAAAATACAAATCTCATATTTACTGTGATAATCTGACTCCCACCCACCTCTCCAGATATTGCATAGTCAAACTTGTTTACTAGCTTTTTCCAGAACTTGGCATCTGATTTCCCATCTGTATGTTTTCTTTCTTTCTTTCTTTCTTTCTTTCTTTCTTTCTTTCTTTCTTTCTTTCTTTCTTTCTTTCTTTCTTTCTTTCTTTCTTTCTTTCTTTCTTTCTTTCTTTCTTTCCTTCCTTCCTTCCTTCCTTCCTTCCTTCCTTCCTTCCTTCCTTCCTTCCTTCCTTCCTTTCTTTATTCATTCATTTATTTATTATTGCAGGGCAGTGAGGGTTAAGTGACTGGCCAAGGTCACACAGCTAGTCAAGTGTCTGAGGCTGGATTTAAACTCAGGTCCTCCTGAATCCAGGGCCAGCACTTTATCCACTGCACCACCTAGTTGTCCCCTCCCATCTGTATGCTTTTTCACATGCAGTCTCTTATGTCTGGGAAGCATTGTCTCATCACCTCTACCTCTCAGAATGCTTAACTCTCTTCAAAGCTTAGTTCAGGTGTCCTCTCCTCTGAGCAGCCTTTCCAGATCTTCCCAGTCAGTAATGCTTTATCAGTCCTCACCGTATTTTGTATTATCTTATCTGTGAAATGTTGATATACTCCCCTCCACCTCAAATTCCCTTGAGGACAAGGTCCAGGTTTTATCTAAACTTCATATCACTTCCTGTGCCTGATACAGTACTGGGGATATAGTAGGTGCTTAATGAAAGTTCATTGGGTTAATAAAAAAGCTAGGACTATCCCCATGACTAGATTCTTCCTCACTCCCCCTGCCCTTCCAAGTTCCCATCTTTCCAAGTCAGAGGTCTGAATCATTCTTCAAAATCTCAATGTATTAGTAGTTGCACATTAAATAGGGAGGATGAGTTAGTCATTAAGAATGACCACTCAACACATCTGTAGCAGGAAAAGGTCGGGACCAGCTGCAACCAGCTGTGAGTGTGAGTGTGTGTATGTGTAGGGGTCTGAGGAAGCAGAGAGGGAGGGATGGAAACGATGATGTCTGCCAGGTGGAATGATTTGTGGCACATAAAACCTTCATTCAGTATCTCCCTGCCTTGGGTTGGACTAGCTCCAAAGGTAATGTCACTTTCCTTGGGGGCCTGTGCTGGGGAAACTTGAAGGTTTGGAACATCTATCTCTGAGGGGTATTAGGGTACTCCTAGAAACAGCCCTTGAGGGCCCAGGGGAATTATGGGATCATTTTTCTAGGCTGTTTGAGGTTGTTTTCATATTTCCCCTGTTTCAATTTGAGTCAAACGACTGCCATAATGTTCTGTTAGGTTGAAGGTGTGGCTGGCATGGGTAATTACCCAAGAGAAGTGCAAGGTCATGGTTAGGTCTGTGTGTCCACATAGACTCTAAATGTCACATCCCAAAGACAGGGGACATTTAAAAAATACTTCCAATTTACTGGTCCTGGTATAGAGGTTAAAGGATTTATCCAAAGGCCCAAAGCTAGAAAGATGAATGCTGATACTTGATTTTAGGATTTCTCACTCCAAATGCAGTGCCTTTATTTTTTTAAAATGATGTGACAGGCTCCCTTGTCTAGCAGGCTCAATTTCTCTGGGGGTGGGGGGCGGGGAGGGTGAAAAGATGTGAAGGCATAAAGGATCACAAATACAATTTTTTCTTAAACTCAAAAATGAATCTGGGCAGTCCAGAAGATGGCAGTAAAAGACCTTGAAAGGAAGGAATGAGTCCCTTGCCTCAAAGTCTCTCACTGGGGTGCTGATAGAAGGACCTTTGTCAGAAGCTCACTGAACCCTTGCTCTCATTGAAATCTCTTCCTTCTCATCTCCTACCCAGTGTATCTATGCCCAACTCCATCTCTCCATCTCAGAGGAAGGTCATTCCACTCTCCCAACACCATTTTTTAAAAGATTTTTCCTGTGGTTCTGAGGTTTCTGGGAGGCCAAAATGTCTAATACAAAGGGCTGGGTGGCAGAAGATAAAGACACTCCCCCCAAGCCAAAGGTCAGCACGCTTTTCTATTATGGGGTCAGAGAGTTGACTTTGTGTCAAAAGGCAAAAAAAAATCAAGGATATTATATAATAAGAGAGAAAACAGACTTCCACAAAATATTTTATCAATAGAATTCAAATTATAATAATCACAATAATTGAGTACAGTTTAAGTCTATGAATGAGAAGAATGTAGGGCAGAATGTAACACAATGAATAAAGTCTTATGCCTAGAGCCAGGAAGATTCATCTTCCCAAGTTCAAATTTGGCCTCAGATACTTACTAGCTGTGTGACCTTGGGCAAGTCACTTAACCATGTTTGCCTTAGTTTTCTCATCTGTAAAATGAGTTAGAAAAAGAAATGGCAAACCACACTGGTATCTCTGCTAAGAAAACCCCAAATGGGATCACAGAGTCAGACATGAGTAAATGAAGTGATTACAACAACAGCAATGAGAAGAATGAGATTATTTTTTAGGGGAGGATAACATTTTGCTTAATTGGGGTTCAAAGCAAGTATTCCTTATCATCAAAATTGATGGCAAATGTTCATCTGTTAATACAGATCTGAAATGAAATTTTATGTATATTATATTAAAATTTTTTTCCACACAGATATACTGCCAAATACTGATGTTAGTCCGTGAGCATATGATTTTAATCCATTGCTATGTTGTTGTGTAGAGGCATGCCAGTTGTGTCTGATTCTGTGACTCTATTTAGGGTTTTCTTGGAAGAGCTACTGGACTGGTTTGCCATTTCCTTCTTTAGCTTATTTTGCAGATAAAGAACTGGGGCAAACAGGGTTGAGTGATTTACCCAGGGTCATACAGCTAGTAAGTGTCTGAGGTCATATCTGAACTCAGGAAGATGAGTCTTCTGATTCTCAGCCCAATACTTTATCCACTATACCACCTAGCTGCTCCATTCATTGGGTGGAATGTATTTATGGAATTCTATTTCATTCTTCTTTTGACATTTTCCTTTTATCATGTCATTACATTGTAGATTAATTATGTCCAATTGAAGTTTAGATAGGAGTTCCTCACTTGCATGGTTAAATGGATTTTGAAATATAGAAATATCACTTGTATTTGTATTAAAGTCCAAAAAATGCTGTTGGAACTGCAGTTTGTGCTCAGAAAATATATTTGCTGCAAACATGTGTGGGAATAGAACTTCTCCCTTTAACTTTTGGAAGCATCATCAGTGTATGAAGAAGTTTAGCACTGCTTGACTTTAATGCATTATATTACACGAATAAGTGCTGTTTTGCCTTGTACTTTTAATTCGAATTCATTAAAAAATATTATCAAGTTTGCAGAAAAAAGCTAATTTCCAAAGCCATTCTGTGTTTGATAATAGTGGTTGACAGCTGTTCTTCTCATTCAAAAAATTTCAATTTTGGCCCTGAGCTCAAAAAATTACAATAAATTATTTTTCCTATTCTTGTTCTGACGTGATAGGTATGCACTGGCAATAAAAAAATGTGTGACACCCGAACTCTGTTGAGTTATAGCTGCATCTTCTGTGATTAGCACAGAGCAGCAGTGCCAAGTGATGAGAGCACCGCATACAGTTTCTGTTGCAACAACTCCAATCTGCTAGTGCAAGAGCAGCATAGACAGACAATACAGAAATAAATGAGTGTGGCTTTGTTCCAGTAATACTTTATTTAAAAATATTAAAAAACATTCTTGGGGCAGCTAGGTGGCACAGTGGATAGAGCACCGGCCCTGGAGTCAGGAGTACCTGAGTTCAAATTCGACCTCAGACACTTAGCACTTACTAGCTGTGTGACCCTCGGCAAGTCACTTAACCCCAATTGCCTCACTAAAAACAAAACAAAACAAACAAAAAAAAAAAACATTCTTAGCTTGCAGGCTGTACAAAAACAGGTGGCAGGCCCTTGGTGGCAGTTTGCTGACCCTTCCTCTATGTTTTGGAATGCAGATCCCTTAAGCCACTCAAGGCTCATTACTGCTTCAATGTTTTTGGAGACAGCTAGGTAACACAGTGAATAGAGCACTGGTCTAGGAGACAAATTAAAATCTAGCCTCAGACATTTACCAGTTGTATGACCCTGGGCAAGTCATTTGACCTCTGTCTGCCTCAGTTTCTGCAACTGTAATATGGGGATAATAATAGCATCTATTTCCTAAGGTTGTTGTGAGGATCAAATGAGGTAATATTTGTGAAATTATTGACTTCCTCTGATACAAGAGCTTGTTTTTCATTTTTCTCGGGATTAAATAACATGTCTACCAGCAGATGGACTGCTAAATTGAAGCCTTTGCATAGTATCCATAGGATCATAGACTTAAAAACTAGAAAAAGATCTTTAGAGGTGCATGAGTCCCACATTCCCTTTTTTTTTTTTTTTGCGGGGCAATGGGGGTTAAGTGACTTGCCCAGGGTCACACAGCTAGTAAGTGTCTGAGGCTGGATTTGAACTCAGGTCGTCCTGACTCCAGGGCCGGTGCTTTATCCACTGCGCCACCTAGCTGCTCCCCACCCCCCACATTCCCATTTTACAGATGAGGAAGCTGAGGATTAGACATAGGAAGTTACTTCCTCCTGGTTACAGAGCTGGAAAATGGCAGAGCAGGATCTGAGGCTTTTGATCCCAATTCCAACGCTCTTGCACCTTGCTTAGTTATGCCCCATTGGAGTACTGCTCTAGTGCTCCACGAAGGCACGGACATGGTCTGGGGTTCCCAAAGGCTTTGCCAGATGAACGCTAGTCGTGGAAGGTCCTAGCATTCTGGAAAGTCTCAGACTACAGGGCCAGCAGTGGATTGCATGATAGTCACCAAAGAACCAGCCTCTAGCTAAGTTCATTCAGATTCACCATCATAAAGCTGACCATCAGGCTATGACTTAGAAATTTTTAAAGAATCTTTTTAGCTACAGCAGCTCATGAATTCATCTCTTCCAGCATGCAGTAGTTGCAGTCTCCATTAATAAAGAGAACACCTACACTGATAAAATCACTGATCTTTGCTAGGATGGAAGCGCCAAGTAACAAGGTTGATTTCTGGGTCTGCTTGGGGGAAGCAAAGGAGGAGAGATCATATAGAAAGAACATCTTTCTACATGTTTCAGCTCACAATGACAGTGCTTGGGTGAAATCAGTGATTTTTCAGGTGGTAGGAAAATAGAAAAAAGAAACTAAATTGGAGGACATAGATGCAGATAGTCCTTTCTCTTTTGCTCCAAGTTAATTTTCATTGGCAACTAAAGGAATGCTTGCGGTGGAACAGAACCTAGCTATTCCAGCTCCATAGAATTTATTTGTGATTTTTCTAAGTGAAGACCTTGGGATGTTTTTTCTAGGATATAGGATAAAAAGACTAGCATATGGGGTTTAAGGGAACTTTTTATTTTTATTTAGATTTTTTTTTTTTTGGTGAGGCAATTGGGGTTAATTGACTTGCCCAGAGTCACACAGCTAGTAAATGTTAAGTGTCTGAGGCCGGATTTGAACTCAGGTCCTCCTGAATCCAGGGCCGGTGTGCTTTCCACTGCACCACCTAGCTGCCCCTTAAGAGAACTTTTTAATCTCAGATAGGACACTGGGATAAGGGAGCTGAAGCCCCACGAGGGAAATTCAGTAAAAGAACTGATCCCTCTTTCAAGGGATAGGCTGACTGAAGACTTCACTCCCTCAGTGGTAGTAGAGAAAAGTTGAGGCCCTGAAGAGATAACACTGGTGCAGATCAACAGATCATTGATCAGAACAACCCACCCCAGCAGCAGAAGTGTCCAAAAGCAAACCATGTGGTAGAGAGAATAGAGTAGAAGAGAATCACCTCTCTAGAAAATCCTATCACACAACAACAGGAACTCTAAAGGATCCGAGGCATTAGCTGCTCTGTAGATGTGAGTGTATCACCCAAACATGTTGCCTATAGGTGTTCCATGTCAAGTGCTTGAACTACCTACTACTGTTCCTTGGACTTGTTTGCCTTCCATCCCCTCCATTGTTCAGACAATGATATGCAGTTAGATGGACAATTTTGAGAACTTATCCATCCTTATGCATGTTTTGGACAGACACTGAAATTAAATAATGAACAAGGCCACTAAATAGGAGAGAGGGTCAGACTGCCTTTAAGAAACTGCAAAGTTCTTTAAGTACCCTAGATTTCTCTCTGAAACAAAGGTCCATCTTTTTAATTTCCCTGCTCAATGGTGCTATTATAAGACTGCAAGTCACGGAGCACCATAGGCTTTGAAAAATTGAAAATGAATAGGAGCCAGAAGGCAATGAAGAGGCCCATAGTGTGTATTAGTATTAAAATGTTATAGAAAAGGAATTACCAAAGAGAATCAGGATGAAAGATATCTTCAAAGGATTATATGATTAAAATGGAATATGAGCCGATACAGAGAGAGTGATAGATACCTACTACTTGGTCTGAGAGCTCCATCAGCATCTTTATGATGATGAAGAAAAGTGAGGATGCTTCCAGCATATTGGAGGATTATCTTCTGGTGAACTTATATAAGGATATAGGTCACATTTATGCAGGATAGACAGGCATGGATGGTTGTGATCTGCTTCTTTGGCAAAAATGCCCAAACTGGTGAGATCACAGATCCATTTGGATACTAGAGTATTGTGGTAAACAAATATGCAAGTGAGGCACTTGGCATATGAAGAGAAACTTTTGGAGATGACAAAATATAAAGGACAAGACTCTTGCCTAGCTCAGAAGGTTGAGAGAAGACAATGTCCATTATTATGCACACAGTGGCTCATCCTTGAGCTGATAAACACCTTGAAAATATCAGAGAGGGTTTGTTTGTTCATGAGATGATTAACTGTGAGAATGAGAGCTGAAGAGGTAAATTCTTGATAAAAGCTCTGACTCATTTAGAAAGAAAACATGAAAAGGAAATTCTGTGAAAATTGGGACACACATTTTGAGTGATAAACAGGGATGTGACATAGTACTTTTTTGGGGGAGATATTAGTAACTGATGATGGAATATAATATTTATGATCTGAAAACTTTGTCCAAGTTTACAGTAGAAAACTCCAACATTATATATAAGAAAGCCTCGAAGTCCACATCACAAGGTGAGGTGGGGCAGATTTTCAAATTTTTTTTCTTTGATATCAGTGGCATTGCTCATGCAGGATTTCCACCTACAAGATCAAACAGTCTATCAGACTTTTTATGTGAAAATTCTGAAGCATATGAAAGATTGTACACGACATAAAAATGTGAACTC